>NC_059073.1:97110434-98468434 GCF_020497125.1 Mauremys mutica
TAACAAATTTTGCCACCAGCTCAGGATCTCAGAGTCAGGAGGGATTACAAAGATATCCTGCTGATATACATAGGGATATCAGATACCCATGGTGCAAAGATGAATAATTAAAATTTGTTCTGGTAGGCACATTATGTGCATCAGTTTGACATATTCGGGTACAATCCAGACTAATGAGTAGCTATATCATCCCTGACCTGAAACCTTGGGTGGCTTCCAGTTGAAAATAGCTCCCAACGGGGCTGGTCACAAACAGCCTTCCAGCATGCAAGCCACACCTTGAGTGTCTGTGTGTAACTGTCTGCTGCAGCCTGCCAGCCACACTTGGGTTACATTGTGGCTCTCACCAGCCTTGGCTATACTGCAGGGTGACCCCACACACCCTCAGTCCCAGCCCTCTCCTGGAAAATACAAAATATTTAAAATCCTTTATTCCTTTAAGGGAATAATATGCCATCTGATTATCTTAAATAGTTATCCAGACAGTTCAATTTAAACATATTGGATCAGATAAAACAGTAATATAAGTTTATTAACTACACAGAGATAGATTTTGCATGAGTACAAGTAATGAGGCATAAAAGTCAGATATAGTTACAAGGAAAAATAAAGATAAGACATTTACTAATACCTAAGTTAGCAAAGCATATCCGATTCATGCAAAGTTTCTCACCATATGATTTCAGCAATCTTACTGACCAAACCCTGTAGGTCAGGACCCCTTCCCCAAGGTTCAATGAACATTTCCTTTGTTACTTCAGCTGCAGTGAATATGATGGGCAGGGAGGGGGAGGTCCTTGGGAGTGTTTTTCCCTCCTTTTTATAATTTCAGTCCCTCTCTTCAAAAACATTTCCAGCTGGGCACAAGACAAAGAGTCTATGTGGAAGGATGTTCCCTGCTAGCTTTTTCTCACCTGTTTGAGCTTCCTTTGTTTCCCTTCCTGATTGATGATTCTGTTTACTGCTTAAATGCAAATTAAGAAGAGCGCACATTCCTTTATTTAGGGCAGACCTGTTTGCCAGCCTCAGTTTGGACAAGACTGTGGGGCCTGGAATATGTGTTAATAGCATGATGCAGGGAAATCTTATAACTTTGTATATAATTGCATCCACCCATTCAGAACAAGCAGAACTATTTTGTGCAGTAAAACAGCTAACTGTCTGAGAACACATAGACAAACTCTTAAATACCAAGCCCTTTCATTTCAAAGAGCTCCTCCACAACTGTGCAGATAGTCAACCAAGTTAGAATAGCCCACAGGCACTAGCCTTTTCCTTTGCCCCGGGGTGATCAACCCCTGCTCAGCCCCAGACCCCGCCCCCACTTCACCCCTTCCCCCCAGGGCCCACCCCAACCCACCTCGCCTCTTCCCACCCAGTTCTGCGCCCTCCCCCGAGCACGCCGTGTCCCCACTCCTCCCCCCTCTGCCCAGTACCTCCTGCACACCGCAGAACAGCTGATCATGGTGGGCAGGAGGTGCTGGGAGGGAGTGAGGAGTTGATCAGTGGGGGCCGGTGAACGAGATGCACTGACAGAGAGGTGGGAAGCTGGCTGCCAGTGGATGCTAAGCACCTGCTAATTTTTTTCCGTGGATGCTCCACCCCTGAAGCACCTACGGCCTGGTGCCTATGAATAGCCTCACTGACATAGAGGTAGCCACACCCTATCCAGGAATGAAACCCAACCAATTTGCGGTGGCAAAATTTAGAGCAATTACCCAATCAGAAGCCCTGAAGAATGTCTCGCCTACCAACCCTGTCGTTCATGGCTGGTGAGTCTAGGGAAGAGTATCTGACTCTCCTGATACTGGGATCACCAATGCCTCCTTAAAAAGGGAAATTACTAGGCATGCTAAAGAATATGTGGCTCTAGCCAATATAGAAGAAGCCTATGGGTAATGGAAAGTGCCTTGCAAACTATCAGCATAGTTTTCACCCTCGTTCTTTTTGAGGAGGTTACAGAGAAGATGATGTCATCCAACCTCTTACAGCAGCTATTCTCTGTCTGCATCCTTTAACTTCCACATTCAGATATCATGGCAGAAATATGGATCAGTTAGCACTTGTAGATAACCTTCTCCTACGTTTGGACAGGAAATAACCTTGTGTGCTAATAATCCTATACTATTTCATTTTAGAAGTTTGACACCATTCATCATAAGGTGCTAATGACAAACAATACAATGTATTGTAAGAATAAATGGAAAAGCATTCATCTAGATCCACCCTTTCCCATCAGATAGATCCCAGAAAGGCATGATAGGCACTTTGCTTGTTCTCCCCAAGACTCCTATAACACAGTATCCTGCAGGGCTACATATTATTTCTCCTCTATAAAATCTACATGCTTTGTGAGATGCCAGAGACTTCAAGATAGTTATATTGTATTAAGCTAACGCATTCTCAGCAGGATCCCAGCTATGAAACTGTTGGAGGGAGAAAATCTGATTGACTCTAACCCTGGCAGCATCAAATCTAAAGTGTAGAAAACACCTTTTTTGATAAACCTTTCAAAGGAATGATGCTCATAAATGAAATATCCTTCAGTGCATAAATTCTCACACTTTTTGAGAATGGGGAGAGAAAACACCATTCGTTCTCAATGTATTCTGCTCTTTCTGCTTCTTCATAATTTTGTTGGCATCCAGGTACCCCAGTAACAGGCTTCTTATAAACACCCTACGGTGGGCAGACAGAGAATGTGATTTGGTGCAATCTGAGATTCAATTTGTGATAGTGAAATTCAAAGATGCATTTAAAAATCCCTTTTATATTACTCACAAAACATTATAACATCTATGGAAAGCCTTCCAGTGATTATGTGTCACACAGTAAGGTATTATCTAGGATAATCCACTCCTTTGAGTCACCTTCATTTTTCATCATTCTTTATTTTGAAAGTGACATGGTTCTATTTATATTCTTCCTGCCGATATTCTTCTTGCTATATACTAGCCTGTTTCAGGTAAGTAGTGCAAGAAAGGAAAACAGCACTGCAAACAGCGTAATTTAATGTATGCTTTCGGTATCACACGGCTTTCCCACCTCTATGTTGGTAAACTGCCCTTATAAGAGTAGGGTACAGGGTGCACTCTCTTATTAGGCCTCATATTCAGGGAGCAAAATGTTGCAAAGTATTGTAGGCATCCACTACACAACATTAAGGGATGTCATTGTGACCTCTGTGTTTTCTAATATGTCACATATGCTCCACTTTATGCATACACTTGAGTTACAGTTCATTTGGTACAATCATAAAATGTCAGTAAAAGTCAGACTGGTGCTGAGTAAATAATTCCCAACAATTTGCACTTCTAAAGTCCTTTGAATGTAGTAGTACAGAATCCTCATCAACACAAGGGTGATGAGCATTCCAACAAAAGAGGCATTTAGTTGAAGTTGTGTCACTAAGCTGCTATACTTCAAGACTTCAATTCTCAAAGGTGCATAAGGGAGTTAGTTGACCAACTTTTGTAAATTTCAATGAAATTTGGGTAACTAATTCCCTTAGGCTCCTTTGAAAGTCCCCACAGCAAAATGTACATTTACTTACTCTCTCTATCACACTTACCAACAGAGGGCTAGATTCTGCCTCCCATTCTCATGCTTAGTACCAGAACTGGTCGGAAATTTTCTAACTGAACATTTATTTCTTATTGGAAAATGCTGATTTGTCAAAAACAAAATGTTTCATGGGAAAGGTGTTGATTTTGATTAAATTCCTATGGAAACCAGGCAGGTTTCTGACAGAAGAGATCAGGTTTAGATTAGAAATCTGCTTGGTTTCCTGCCAGCTTGTCTGCCTGGCTCCTCCAAACTGGCTGGTGAGCTCATGGGTAGCTTGCAACCTAGATGAACCAGCTCCTAAGCTCCGAGGCTCATGGGTTCTTAGCAGTCAGGTCTCCCAGGTTTTTGACTCCAGGGCATCCAGCCGGGCAAGGAATTGAGGAGACAGTGCTTCCAGATGCCGAGCTATCCAGATTCCCTCCTGCTATGCTTTGGGCAACTCGGGGAGCCAAGGAAAACTTTCGATAATGACACAATGAAATGTTGTTTAACATTTCTGGAATTCCTGTTCTGTGGGAAATTTCTTGTTTTCCTCCATTTCAGATTTTTTTTTTCAATTTTACCACCAAATGAGAATTCCACTTTCTGGCCAGCTGTGTTTGAGCATTTGGCACTATATTTTTTATCAATGTATTCTTTTTTATGATTAGCAACTTGTTCATGACTTGATCCCAATATTCTTCAAATGTATTCTTTCGAGATGAGTGAATAGCCAATAGCTCTGGTATGTATTTTTAGACGCACCCATCATTTGTGCTATTGTGAAACTCTAAGGATTGCCAAGATATCTCATCACTACCAGGCTTCTGTTTGAATATGTGCAAATAATGAGTAATATGATTCCACAAAGAATAGCACACTGAAATCAGTGATTTCATTCATGAAAATATTCACAAATCAGAGTGGGGTTGTTTGAGGTTTTTTGTTTTGTTTTTTTTCAATGCAATCAACCCTTTCTATGAGTGAGAAAGGATTAGATGGACAATTAAAACAGATTGAGAATCTGGAACTAAAATTAGACCAAACAAGTAAAGAACTTGTGATTGAAAAGCACTGAGAGTGGTAAAATTTTCTTCAGTGGTATGATTATTTTATAATTTACAATACCAATACCAGGGGGTTAGGATGTTCTGGTTACTTTATCATTTAGACACCAATTGTGGAATTACCCATAACCTATAAGTAAGGGACAGCACATAAGTGTGATGCTTCAGAAGCAGCCCAAGTTTGATTCAGAGAACCACTCAGAGGGGAAGCAATCTGTATTTGCCCTTTATTTGGGGCATATCAGTCTCCCCTCACCCCTTGCATCTGCTCTGCTGAGTGGTGTGTTTGAGGCCAGATTCTACTTCCTCCCAACCCCAACCTGCCCACCTGAGTGGGAGAAGAAGCTATAAAGCAGTTGCTTTCCCCTTACCGGTGCTGTAAACCATGACGCAGGTAGCCTGCACAGGACACTATGGGGGGCAGTTTTCACCCTATTTCTCCCCTGCATAATGCTATAGGATTAGCCATGATCTTTTCCTTAATTTTGTAGAGTTTGACTGTATTATTTGACATTCTGATTTTTATATTTAAGTCCTGTTTGGAAAATTCAGAGCAACGTTATATTATTTAAAACATCAGGACTTCTTAAAACATGGAGGAAAAAAATATCCATTCTGATCCCTAGAATCATAGATGATTAGGGTTGGAAGAGACCTCAAGAGGTCATCTAGTCCAATCCCCTGCTCAAAGCAGGACCAACACCAACTAAGTCATCCCAGCCAGGTCTGTGTCAAGCCAGGCCTTAAAAAACCTCTAAGGATGGAGATTCCACCACCTCCCTAGGTAACTCATTCCAGTGCTTCACCACTCTCTTAGTGAAATAGTGTCTTCTAACATCCAACCTAGACCTCCCCACTGCAACTTGAGACTAATGCTCCTTGTTCTGTCATCCATTTCAATGAGCAATACATCCTTCTATTTTGTCATTCTGACCTCCAAATTAAAAGTGATTTATCCTAAAGGATAGGATTAATTTCTTTAACTTGCTTAAACTTTCTATAGACAATAAAGAGCATGAGACTAGCTGGTTATGTGTGGGATGGTAAATTGGACTGTTTTATATAATGAATATACATGGTATCACATAATTCACTAATTATATGGTATCATGTACACTCATTATACAGAACATTCCAATTTTCCCTCCATCCTACTTTCAACCTGCAGTGCGGGATATGCTTTATGTGTTGGTCCAGATCTGCTATATCAGTTGCTCTTTAATGACACTGAGTTTCAAAATATAAAGAAAAAAAAATCAGAAAATACCCTGGTCTAACTGTAAAAAAAGTAGTAAACTTGAAATTCACTGTGAAGGCTGATCCAAGGCTTTCCATTGATCTTCAGTGGGCTGGATCAGGCCCCAGAGCATTATGAATAAATGTGTATTCAGTTGGACTAAGAGAAATGGCTTGTTTTCTGATGAGACTTATTTAGGGGTAAGGCTGGAGCCTGGGGGCGAAGTATTAAGGCCTGATCTATCAACTTCGGTGGGCTTTGGATTAGGCCCTCACTGTGCAATTTTATGAAAGGTTTGTTTGTGACCGTAAGTTTTATTTTTGTTTATCTGGCGTGTAAAGAGAAATTGTCCATCCACCTGATTAGGTTACATCAATTTCTTTCTGTTCAGTTAACAACAAAGCTGTGACTGTACTACTGCTAGAGCTGCAACTTTTTTTTACATTATGTAGTGCTTACTCATGTGAGAAGCACCACTGAAGATTTTAGGTTCTTCATGATGTTAGAAAGTAAGGCCGACAAAACATGTTTCTCCATGTAACAATACCCCGGACTGTTTTTTTTTTTTTACTTGCAAATACCTGGTAAGACACAATGCAAATGCTCACCTATGTACCACTAAATTAAGAATTCACAGAATTACAAATTAATTCATTAATCAGCATTCTTTATCCTCAAGTAATTTAACATTTATGATGCAAGCCATTACTAACACTGCCTCACCCCTGGGGCTCTGCCCGTTTAACCAGAGCCATGACAGTTTATTCTAATGACTATTAAAAAGAAAAATAAGGACAGTTTTGCATTCACATGGTGATTCATAATAGGACTTGATACCATTTTTTTTCCTTCTAATTCATCATTCAAATTGCATAATGTATTTTAAATGTATTCCTAATGCTGATCTATTGTAGGTTACACTGAAGACTCCATAAAGGTACTGTGATTAGTGTCAGAGAAATAAAAGATACATAATCCAGTCTATAACTGTGATTTCAGAGAGCAGTTCAAATTAGTTTCAGAAATGGTGAAAATCACCCTTTATCAACATAGGATTGTTTAGTCTAGTTCATTACTAAGGAATAGGTCTCTTCCCCTACATCTTAGAGTTTAAATTATGAAGGTTTGCAAATATTCAGAACACCCATAGGAGGAAAGTAGGGATGGAAGGCTCAGACCAGACAATGTTGTGCTACTGATAATGAACATCTCTGACAAAATTTAATCCTTAGTCTAAAATAAACCCTATAATCTCATGGCTGTATGTGCTTGAAGACAGGAGGATTAAGGGCTGGGAAATCATTTCATTTGTTTTCTCACTTAAATAAAAAAAGCAGTCTCACAACCATGAGTAAGAAAGGAGGCAACACAGTTTTATTATACTGCCTTTTGCTGGAAATGTTAATTATATGAAAAATGTACCGAATGAAAAGATGGTGTAGGATGGAGCTCAGATTTTATCTGTTGAAATGACTGTGACAGTGTAGGAAGGTTAGGGAGTATATTTCCAAGGATATACTTTAAACATGAGTCAGGAAAAAAATAAAACATTATTTTGATCTCTTCTGAGCCCTAGGGATAAGTGGCCTCTAGAAGGGATGGGTTAGCAATATCCCAAGAGGCATGAGAACCTTCAGAGACAGGATAACCACTTCAGCCTTCCACTCTGTTTAGTGAGGGAGCTTCAAAAAAGGGCTCCTAGAAAGCTAAAAACCCTACACTAGTGAATCACTGAGATCAGACAAGCAAAGAATCAATGCAAAGGTCAAAGTTAGCCATTGTTTTGGGTCACAAAAGCTCAGATGTTTTTTGTTTTTATGAGAGTTGTGTTTCAAACCATTTCCTGGTTTCAGACTGGACTAGGAAGGTCATTAGCAATGTACCATGAGAAAGTCAGTTGTGGGAGGTTTTCACAGGCCTGGTCTACACTACACATTTAAACCGAATTTAGCAGCGTTAAATTGATTTAACCCACACAATGAGGTCCTTTATATCGATATAAAGGGCTCTTTAAACCAATTTCTGTACTCCTCCCTGACGAGAGGAGTAGCGCTGAAATCGGTATTGCCATGTCGGATTAGGGTTAGTGTGGCCGCAAATCAATGGTATTGGCCTCCGGGCAGTATCCCACAGTGGCCCATTGTGATCGCTCTGGAAAGCAATCTGAACTCGGATGCACTGGCCAGGTAGACAGGAAAAGCCCCGCGAACTTTTGAATTTCATTTACTGTTTGCCCAGCGTGGAGCTCTGATCAGCACGGGTGGCGATGCAGTCCCAAATCCCAAAAGAGCTCCAGCATGGACCATACGGGAGACAAATCTGTTCTATCAGAGCTCCGTTCCAGAAGACGAAATGCCAAAGCATTTGAAAAAATCTCCAGGCTATGATCGACAGAGGCTACATCAGGGACTCAGCACAGTGCTGTGTGAGAAGCGTAATGGAAAGCCAAAGAATCAAATGGATGCTCATGGAGGGAGGGAGGCGGTACTGAGGACTCCAGCTATCCCACAGTTCCCGCAGTCTCCGAAAAGCATTTGCATTCTTGGCTGAGCTCCAAATGCATGAAGGGTCAAAAACATTTTCCCGGGTGTTTCAGGGCGTATGTCGTCAATTTACACCCTTCTTCCCCCACCCCCGAAAGAAAAGGGAAAAAAATCGTTTCTCGCCTTTTTTCAATGTCACCCTATGTCTACTGCATGCTGCTGGTAGACGGGGTGCTGCAGTGCTGAACACCAGCATCCCCTTCCTGGTGGCAGACGGTACAATATGACTGCTATCCATCATCATCATCAGCCCGTGAGTGCTCCTGGCTGACCTCAGTGAGGTCGGCCGGGGGCGCCTGGGTAAAAATAGGAATGACTCCCAGTCATTCCCGGCAGATGGTACAAAAGGATTGGTAATCGTCCTCATCATAGCAACTGGGGGCTGAGCTCCATCACCCCCCCCCCACCTTTCATGTCTAAAGAAAAGATTCTGTACTGCCTGGACTATCATAGCAGCAGGAGGCTGCGCTCCTCTCCCCCCTCCCCCCCACACCATTTAATGTCCTGCCTGGACTATCATAGCAGCTGGAGGCTGCCTCCCCCTCATTTTATCTCACTAAAAAGTCAGTGTTTCTTATTCCTGCATTATTACTTCATCACACAAATGGGGGGACACTGCCACGGTAGCCCAGGAGAGTTGGCGAGGAGGGCAGCAACGGGTGGGGTTGTTGCAGGGGAACCCCCTAGAATGGCATGCAGCTCATCATTTCTGCGGGATCTCTGGGGCTCTGACACGGAGCAGCTATGCTCTCTGGTTCTCTAGTACACTTGCCCCATATTCTAGGCAGGACTGACTCTATTTTTAGACAAAACATAAAGAAGGGAATGACCCAGGGAGTCATTCCCATTTTTGTCCATGCGCCCCCGGCTGACCTCAGAGAAGCCAGCCAGGAGCACCCATGACAGCAGCAGACGGTACAAAAGGATTGATAACCGTCATCGGCAATTTCCAAATGCAAACGGTGCAAAATGACTGATAACCATCATCTCATTGCCAATTTACAATGGCAGACGGTGCAATAGGGATGGTAATCGTCTCTGCTACCTTGCAAAGGCAAATGAATGCTGCTGTGTAGCACTGCAGTACCTCCTCTGTCAGCAGCATCCAGTACACATATGGTGACAGTGACAAAAGGCAAAACAGACTCCATGGTTGCCATGCTATGGCGTCTGCCAGGGCAATCCAGGTGAAAAAGGGCACAAAATGATCGTCTGCTGTTGCTTTCATGGAGGAAGGATTGAGTGACGACATTTACCCAGAATCACCCGCGACACTGTTTTTGCCCCATCAGGCACTGGTACCTCAACCCAGAATTCCAATGGGCGGGGGAGACTGCGGGAACTATGGGATAGCTACAGGATAGCTACCCAGAGTGCAATGCTCCGGAAATCGACGCTAGCCTCGGTACATGGACGCACACCGCTGAATTAATGTGCTTAGTGTGGCCGCGTGCATTCGACTTTATACAATCTGTTTTAAAAAACTGGTTTCTGTAAAATCGGAATAATCCCATAGTGTAGACATACCCACAGCCTCACCAGAACCAGGAAACATTGCAATTCCATGAATTTCCCAGCCCAATTTTTAGATCCAAGAGGTTTGCATAAGATAATTTAAGGTTTGGCTAAACAGTTGAAATCTAGGGTGCTCATACAAACCAAACGTCTAAATCTTTTTAAGTATGCCGAACCATTACCACTCTTGCTATTAGTCATTTTCTTTCTGTTAAACTTGAGAGTGGAAAGCATTAAAACAACGGAAGTTAGTGTAAAAATAACATAATGGTGTCAAATATGTATGACAGCATAGAAAAACATGAAAAGTTATTTAAAGGAAAGAATAATAGACATGCTAATTGATTCCAGCTACTGCAGTTATGGATTAAGCAAGAAAAATATATTTAGGTAGCTTGGAGATCATAAAAAATATGTATTTTAAACCAATAGCTATAAGGCATCAACACAGCTAGGATGGCAAAGTGAATATCATTGAAGACCTGGAAGTGTATCTGCAGAACAGTTTACTGCTGACTGTGATATCTGAGTTGAGGAACCGAGCAAGGATCCAAAGCTGGACCATGCTGTGATTAGTCTCTGGAAACAAAACCAGTAAAAAGAATTACTAAAAGAACAGGAAGACAGAGATATCGTACTTCCTATTAGCTGAGATCCAAAAGGTAATGTTGTCTTTATCAATCTCTTGATTGCTGCTGAAATGTCAATAAAACATACCGAACGATGCAAACATATACCCGTACATTATCTGTGGAGTGTCTGTGTGTGTGTTCATTTTCTTGTTCATTTTTTGTCTTCCTGTCTTAGAAAATCAGGAAAAAAAATTCAAGCACAAGACTTTTTCTGCCAGTCCTGAGCCAGCAATGCCGATTAAGTCATTAACTACTTCTTATTCATATCTGCTGGAGAGTTTATATAATTTCTTAATCCTACTATAGACCATCCTACCTTGCTACCTCTTTACCTCTTCTTTTACTTTTCCCCTCTAAATTACTTCTTCATTAATATTAACGTTGGACATCTTTTTATGGCCTGATCAAAAGTCCATTGAAGTTAATGGAAAGAATCCCACTGACTGAAATGGGATTTGCATCAACTTCCTAAAGTACACATAGATCATGGTGATGGGCATAGTATAAAAAGCTAGGATAGGCTGACTTTTGCAGATGCCACACAGTTCTATATTCCAGTTCTACCACACATTATTTGCCAAATATTTGCCTGTCAACTTCTTGATATAACTTCTGAATGCTTCAAAAGATTGAAGTCTTCCTCCTAGAGAAAAGTCTTCTTTGTTCCAAACTTTATATTCTTCTGCTACTCTTCTTAATTTAGAACTTTATTTTGCTTCCAAAGCCACTTTTTTTAAGACATCCTTGATCTCAAGGTTTAAATTTAGTTCCATTTTTCCCTTGGACTTTAACGTTGCTATTTCTACTCCTACCATGATTCTTTAAGACCCCTCTTCCTAACACAACTTATCTCAAAAGTTCAGGAGGTCCAAAATGTTGTGGTCAAGCTACTCTCTCACACTGGAGAGTGGGAGCAAATAAACCCCCATCATTCATCAGCTTCCTTTAGGTTCTAATTTGCTTTCAAGTCTCCATGGACTTGCTCCAGCGTACTTCTTTGAACTCACTAACTACTTTCCTTCAGTCGCTCCCAAAATGAGGTCACACCTTCTGCTGACCAATCATTACGGAACTTTTTCTGAGCCATTCTCTTCTTTAACCCTTTAATTCTTGATTCATCCCCCTCCCCAAGGAGTGAATGGGTGTGTGTCTTGTCAGCAGCAGGAAGAGCTGGAATATGGTCGGAAACTAGAGCAATAGTGTACAGTGAGGGTAACAATACCAGTTGACCACAGTGGGAATACACTTTCGCCTTTGGGCTGCAATAGCAAATGTAGCAGGAAACCAGCATAAAGCACAGAAGGCAGTGCACTTTTATTGTTGTATGATTATTTTCTACTCCAGATAAAGCAACATTAATTTGCACAGGAGTGAATATTTTGTTTGTTACCTGAAGTGTCTGACCACAAGGGCAAACCAGCCACAAAGGTTTAGAAAGGTACTGAGTTACATTTCCAGCAGAGATCTGTTTTATTGCTCCTCGATTTAAATAATCTTTGCAGTATTAAAAAAAGACTTATTTGATACTCAATGAAAATGTGTGTTTCCTTCAGTTCTAAAATGTGTTTCTAAATTACTAGGTTATTTTATTATTTTTTTTATTATTATTATTTAAAATAAAAATATATATACTAGTAATTTAGAAACACATTTTAGAACTGAAGGAAACACAAATTTTCATTGAGTATCAAATAGGTCTTTTTTTAATACTGCAAAGATTATTTAAATTGATATTGATATGTGGATCTTGCTTTTTAAGTAAAAACAGAGTAAATTTTGGATAATATGCCTCTGTTTTGGTCACTGGTTTATTTGGACTTCAAACTCTTAATTGTTTCTGTACATGGTGTCATTATTTCTTGTAGGAGATATGTTTGATCTATGTAGAGCACATGCTGTTGTTTGATAATAATGACCTTGGATTAAGTGATGAAAGCAGTGCAATATCTAAAAAGCATGCAGAACAGAGATGCTTCTATAACCAGGCAGTGCCAAGTTAGTGGAAACGTGCTCAGCAGGGAGCAAAGACTTATACTACTCATTGCTTAGAAATTTTTCACAGAGTGTTCTGAAACATTCGTTTGAGGTATTGCCAATAAATGTGTAATGAGCCTATGGGCGGAATTATGGGAAAATGAGCATTAAAGAGGGATGAATAATGCAAACATTTTTAATTAGTGTCTTGACTTTTGGCTTCAGCCACAGTGTCCTTTTACAGAATAAAGCTATAACCATTGATGTCAACAGACATCTTTTAATTGACTTCAATGGACACTGTATCAGGGCCTTCCTGGTTATTTTTTGTGAATATTTGAGTGACCCATTCTGCTGGCAAAATGTTCATGGAAAGTAAATGCCAGAACATGTTTGAGTATGACTTGTACACTAATCCAATCAGGGCAAAGAAACAATAGCATGTGATATAATGAATCAGTTGCAACAAAGCAAGACAAAATAAATGTAGATTGTGAATAATCAATCCATAGAGTAAAAAGAAAAAAAATCAAGTTTTTCAATCAAGTATACTCAGATAACACACACATTAGAGGAAACTTATCTAATAATGGATACTACAGGAGCAGAAAGAGCATCTAAATTTGCTGAATGAACTGTATGCTGTAAATTATTCACTCCAGTCTAGAGAGAATGAACTTCTCAGATTAGTGATGATGTCATAAACTGTATATTGTGTATTAGCTCAATGTTATCTATTTATCTCGTATTTGACTTGTTCGTTTACAAGATTCTATTGGAACCTTGTTCAATGAGACAACAAAAATGGAGGGCTGTGTGTAATTTTTGATTTTGCAAATAATTATTTCTAGGGTTAAGGAAGTTAAAAGCATTCAGACAAGCTGATATAATGTTGGTTTTATATATTTATTTTTAGTCTTGAATTTTACTACTTTCTCACTCTTTCTCTTGTACTGTAGCTGCCCATATTTCTCTTTGATCTATATCTTACATTTACTGTCCACGAAGGACTGCTACTCCATATCCACCATTTTCAGTACTTTAGAAAGGTTACTTACCACAAAAGTACCATCATGTGAAAGAGTGCTATGATAAATTACACAGAGAGCCTTAAAAAGGCTATTATGCCTCTCATCATACAATTCCAGGAAATGTCCTTTTCCAGAACAGTCCATGGTAGCTGATACTATTTCTGTGCAACACAACATTTCTCAGATGATTGACAAAGATGCTGAGGTTCATTTGTAGGAAGATTCTTTCTAAAACATTTACAATCTAGCACTAGTCAGAGGCTTAAATATCAGGAACAACAATTATATTCTTACTGAAAAAAGAGCATTCAGTAGATTTTTTTCATGGATGTAGACAGTTATTTAAAAAAAAGCAAATATTGTGTCAAACACTGAAAACTCAATTCAAAGTCATGTTTAAAATACTAGATGTACTGTGCAAATAATCACTGTTTGACCAAGACTTCACTATGCATGTTTGTCATGCATCAGCCATATCTCTGGAATAAAAAAACAGAAACTTCCATACAGTTTTAAGCTCTGATCCTACATTGGGATTCACCAACACCCTGATTCCATTTGGACTGTGCATGGGGACCTGCATTGGGATCCACCAGCAAAGGCCTCCATGCAGAGTGCAATTCGAACCAGAGAATTTCCACTCAAGGGCAGAGCTCTTGGTACAGGATCAGGTCTCAAAACTATATGAAAGGTTTTATTCTAAAAGGGAAAAAAAGATTCAGATTATGGCCTCTTGGTATTTTTATAAAAAGGAAGAGCAAAAAACAAAGAAAGACAAAAAAGAACCCAAACCCAACCCACACAACTACTACACACTTTAGTGCAGTTATTGGTGTAACTGAACAGACATTACTAGCAAGGATAAAAATCATGCTTGAGTTTCAGTTTCCATATAATGGGTGAAATTCTGACAACACTGAAGTGAATGGGAGTTTTCCCACAGACTTTGATGGTACCGGGATTTCATCCGCAGTCTGAGTAATTCTGTTGTTTTAATGGAACTACTCTCAGAGAGTAAAAGTTAAACACACATATTTTTGCAAGATCAGAGACTTAATTGGAATAGGATGTTCAAGAAATCTGTAAATTGATAATGCATTTGTGATGTGTGAACAAAATGGTGAAAATATTGAGTGGCTATAGCTATTTTTTTTTCATTTGAATTAACAACACTTTGCTGAGTGAAACCTAGAATTTTCACCTCCAGCTGACAATAATGAAGCTATTATATTCAACATTCTGCTTCAGAATGCAGAAGAGAAGACTTACAATAATTCATTTGTTTTTATACTCTTATAACAAGTATAAACCAAACCCAAACTGGAGTTTCCTGACAGAGATGCAGCACAAAACATTTCTAGAACTGCCATGTTCTTTCTGAGGTTGCTTCTTTAATAATACAGAGGCTGCTTGCTGTCAGTGATATTCCTGATTTCTGTATTCATGGTCCTAACTTTGGATGTGAAAGCACAGTTCACTTGAGTTTCTAAGTGATGATGTGTGTTCCATTTAAAGAACAAATGATTATTTCTCCTATTTTACCTAGAAATTGACTGTTGATTGACTGAGCTAAAACCCTCTTTGCATCATAAAATCTCTCACTTGAATCATGATCATACAGAATTTGAAGTGTAATTTTTATTCTTGGTCTAGGGTAGAAAAATATGCTGAAAAAGGGCTGATTCACAATGAAACAAAGTATATTCCTTTATCATTTGAATGTCCAATCAAGCTAAGCACTGGTTCAGCAACAGTCTATTAAATGCTTTCAGAAATGTGACAAAATCCAAATTTCACTACAGAGTGACTTGCTATTCAGCAAAAAAATGGAAAATGGGGAGGACAGCAGCAGGATGCTGAGCCTGTTGAATAGAACGGAAGTCAGTGTTGGAACCATGATGAGATAAGATGGAACTGAACCATTGTGGGGCAAGGGCAGAGATAAAGTCATGAAGGGTGGCAGAAGGTAACCAAAGTGGGGTAGGAAGAGGAAAGGATTCTGGAATTGGGGAAGGATTTCTAGGAATGAGTCAGAGTAGTGAACAAGAGACAGAAGACAGTATCCTAGAACAGTAAGAGTGAGGGTTTGCTAATGAATGAGAAGGAAGTCTGACTCCCCCTCTGATTGAGGAAACCCTTTCCAATGCTGTTCACGTTCTTCCAAGTCTCTAAAATGTTGCAGACGGATCAGATTTCTGCTGTATTTTTTCCAGCTCCAGTGAGAAATATATAGGGCTAGATTTCAGTCTAGATCCACCTGAGCACATTGTCTGCCAGTGTGAAAGGATGGGGTATGTTTCATGAAATTTATGAAAATAGTAAGGGTGGTCATTTTATTTAAAGCAAACTCCATTGTGGAAAGGTTATCATAATACATGACATGGCCTTCAAAAAAATAATTAGAGGATGCATTATACTGTCAGCAGGTAATAACTCTAATCAAGTTTTCTAATAATCCATGACAGAAGCTTTATTGTATTGCATTAATTTTAAATGAACTTATTGATTACAATTATTATATTCATGTAAATGAGAGAGCTCAAGTCATCGCAACCACAAAATGGGCATCAAAATGTGAATTTATTCTATTATCCATGACACAAGTTTAATGATGATTTCTGTTCCTTGTATTTAAGATGCTTCTTCATTGATTTTTCTAAAAGTTGATTCATCATTACCCTTTTTCACTGGGAAAAAATAAGTACCTTATGAAAATGCAGAATGTAGCATAATTGAACATCTGATACACACTGACCTTAATTTCACTATTGTGGTATAGATACAATATTCAATAATAAATTATGAGAGGATGGCAGGTGAAAGCTAATATTAGATAAGTATATAATTGCAGTTTAATCATATGCATTCTATAATGGAATTATGTAAAGAGCTTTGCCTGGCAATTGCAATATTTGTTACCTAATTTTACTATGGCTGAGACCCTAGAAATGATCATCCGTAACATTTTCTCACTTTTTTTTTAAATGAACTCCAAATGAGACATATTTTCATATAAGAAAATGCTGCATGACAGTTATATTAATGATCTCCTTAACACATTTAATACTGTTAGATATAATCTGATATTCAGTGATCATGCAATGCTTATGGTGATTGCAAACAATCTCCTTTATTCTACATCTGGTTCCAACTGGCTGTGAATAAGAACAAGCACTTCAAAGCACCCCACCCAGATTTTTTGTCTTGAAAGCTCAAGCCTTAAAAAGCACAGTCTCCAATGCCACATATACCAAGAAAATGATTTATTTTAGGGTATGTCTTCAGTGCAATCGGGAAGCATGAATGCAGCTTGCATAGGTATATCCATCCTAGCTTTGATCAAGTAACCATTACCGTGTAGCTGCAGAAGCAGAGGTGGGAGTACAAGCTAGACTTCTGAGTACAACCTGCCCAGGACCTTTGCCCATACTCAAGTGGCTATCCTATGCCACCACACCTGCTTCAGTGGCTACACTGCTACTGTTCCTTGAGCTAAGTTATCTGCCTATGCCTATGCAAGCTGCAATTGCACCACCTAATTGCAATGCAGACATATGTTTAGGGTGGCGTAAAGTTAGTGGCATGGTAGCTTGTGACATGATTATTTTAAATAGTGATACCAAGACAAATGCACAGTCTAGCAGTAGTGAAAGGTTTAGGGGACAAAAAAAACAACAACAACCATGCTCATGTGCTTCCATTGCTATGCCTTCTGCATTTTAGTGGTGTATCTTTCACATTAACAACTAGGTTAAAAGACTGGTGTTGTAATAAGCTTAATGGCTCCTTATTGGGCACCTCTTACTGAGATCAAGAGTTGAGCAAAAGGTCAACCTAGAACAAGCAAGGACCCAGATTAGTACATCTATACGGGGACCAGGCAAAGGAAATACAGAGAAAAGGCAGTATATTTAAGCAACAGCAGCTTGCTACAAAGTGGAGTCAGCAGCTGGCTACAAAGTGGAGATCAGGCAGCAGGGCCCAATAGGTCCTGCAAAGAGACCCAAGAAGAGCCAAGATTACAAGACCACACTAAACGACTGCAGAATGATGCAGGCTGTGAGCTGCAGGCTGTGAGCATGGCTAAGAGGAGAGCAGCCAGGAGGACTAGTGCTGGTGGAAGACAGCCAATCAGTAGCAAGTGAGGCACAAAGGGCTTGTGCAACATATGTAATCAACCATTACGAACATAGGCAAAAGCAGGTAGTGGAAGGAGTGGCCTGACTAGCTACTACCAAAGAGAAGTTGATTCTTGACCTCTTGTCCTGGATCTCATACATTATTAGCCAGCAGTTAGAAAGTGCTGATCCCCCCCACCCAAAAGGAAAATAGACAATTTTGGGGCTAGCACAAAGATGTTAAAACCGTTTTTCTTACAAGTGTTGTTGAATTCATCAGTAGAACAGAGTGAATAATTGATTTTTTGATGTGGTCGCGGAACTGAAAAATCTAAAAAAAAAATTGCTTTGTTTCTAACGAACACTGAATTTCAGTACTTTCTTGCCAAAATTAAAAAAAATAATAATTTGGGTCAAAGAAAATGTGTTAAATGCTGATTTAAGCTGGCATTTAGTTTCCAAAATGTTTCCAAAATGACCGTTGGAATGGTTTGCTTAAACCACTGTAAAAACAAAATGTTTCAACAGTTCTGATTTGTTTTATTATTTATTTATTTACTATCCACAGCTATTTGCCAAATTCTCAAATACCGTATATTCCGGCATATAAGACGACTTTCTATATTAAAAAACAACCCCCAAAAATCGGGGGTCGTCTTATATGCCGAGTATAAACAGCGGGCAGCTGGGATTTAAAAGGCTCTGTGCTCCCCGCCGCAGCAGGCAGCCCAGAGCCCTCTGACTCCCCACCGCGGCTGGGATTTAAAAGGCTCTGGGCTCCCCGCCGCAGTGGGCAGCCCAGAGCCCTCTGATTCCCGGCTGCGGCTGGGATTTAAAAGGCTCTGGGCTCCCCCCCTCGGAAGGGGGGGTCGTCTTATAGGGCGAGTATAGGCCAAAACCTATATTTTAACTGTAAAATTAGGGGGTCGTCTTATTCGCCCCGTTGCCTTATACGCCGGAAAATACGGTAGCTTCAATGCCCTGAAAAATGCATTTATTTATTTTGAATTTGCTGTGGAAACATGTGTCTTCCATCTGTTATTGGATGCTTGTGTGTGAGGGAGGTGCTTGTTTGTTTATTTTTTGTTTTGTTTTATTTTTTGTGGTAACAATGCTTTTAAAGGATTTGCATGTGCTCATGAGTGTTGCTTGCTGTCAGTTCATCACCTTAACATGTTATCATTCTAACTGGTCTTCTATGGCATATCCAACACTACCAAAATGTGGTATCTTTCTTTTTTCCCCTTTTTGCCTGTTATTTCTATAAGAATGGGATGCATCCATCCTATTTTCCCAGCTGTGTTCCTTCCCGTGAAGCAATTGGAACTGGTCAGTATTAAAGCAGAACACTAGACTAGAGAGACACTAGTGCAAACTGGTACAGCAATTGTATTCCTCATGGAGAAAAGCTGAGACAGATTCTAATACATTGCACAACCCTTGTTTTGTTGTTCAAAGACAAACATTGGCTTTCCAGTTACCCACTCCTGACATCTACATGGAGACTTTTCATATCATTGTCTAACAAAAATGGTGCTCTGTAGCAGAGCCTTACTCTAACAGTGATTAATCTGTACTGTTTAATGTCTTGGAAGGATTACAATACATTGGAGGACCAGAATTAAGAGAGGATTTTCTCACTGAACTATCTGACCCTGGATAATTCAGAAGGGGAATCTTCCCTATGATTCTGGCATTATATGAATAAGTTCTTAATAATTTAACCAATGCTTATCTTAGGTTTATAACAAAATCTCCTTCATGGCTGACACCTCCCCCTGCCCCCAAATAAATTCCTTTTGCTGAAAATGACACGCTTTATGCAAGTGCATTTCTTGGAGATTATGCAGGGAAAGATATGTGGAAACTCCTTTTTACTGCAAAGCAGGATGCACATTAACATCTAAATACAAAAAAATCATAAATGCAGAGTTGGAAGGGACCTCGATAAATCATCTAATCCAGCTGCCTGTGCTGAGGCAGGACCAAGTATACCTAGACCATCCCTGACAGGTTTCTGTGCAACCTAGTCTTAAAAACTTCCAATGACAGGGATTCTACAACCTCCTTTGGAAGCCTATTCCAGAGCTTAACTTACTCTTTATAGTTTGAAAACTTTTTCCTAATATTTAACCTAAACCTCCCTTGCTGCAGATTAAGCCTGTTACTTCTTGTCCTACCCTCAGTGGACATGGAGAACAATTGATCACCATCCACTTTATAACAGTTCAGAAAATATTTGAAAACTTATCAGATCTCACCCACCAGTCTTCTTTACTAACAACTAAACATACACCCCACCCTTTTTTAACCTTTCCTTAGATCGAGTTTTTTAAATCTTTGATCATTTTTGTTGCTCTCCTCTGGACTTCCTTTTTTGTCCACATCTTTTCTAAACTGTGGTGCTCAGAACTGGACACAGTACTCCAGCTGAGGCCTCATGGTGCCAAATACAATGGGACAGTTACCTCCTATGTCTTACATACAGCACTCCTTACAAACAGATTGTCATAAACATACAGATAAGGGTAGCATAAAATCCCTCCTGGGCAGTTGTACTGAATCTTTACGTGTAAGGAGTTGAGTTAAATAACCTGGTTGGCACCTGACCAAAAGGACCAATAAGGAAAGAAGATACTTTCAAATCTAGGGGTGGGAGGGGGAGAGGTTTTGTTTGTGCTCTTTTTGTTGTTCCCTCTCCGGATGGAGGAAGAGACCAGGCAGGGATAACATCTCCTGAAAACATACCTGAAATGATTAATCTAAGATGACACAAATTGTAAGTAAAGCAAGGAAATACATTGGATTATCTTTTGTTTTAGCTTGTGAATTTTCTCTATGCTAAAAGGTAGTTTTATTCCTGTTTTTGTAACTGTGAAGCTGAGCCCAAAGGGGAGTCCTCTGTGTTTTAAATTTTTTTATTACCCTGTAAAGTTACCTTCCATCCCGATTTTGCTGGTGTGATTCTTTTATTCTTTTCTTTATAATAAATTTCTTCTTTTGAGAACCTGATTGATATTAGTGTCCTAAAAAGAAAGGATTTGGTCTGTGCTCACATTGCTAACCAATTGGTTGGTATATTATTCTCAAGCCTGCCCAGGAAAGGGGGTGAAGGGACTTTGGGGATATTTTTTGGTGGGGGAGGGGAGATCAGGCTCCAAGCGACTCTTCCCTGAGTTTTTGTTTAAATTACTTGATGGTGGCAGCAATACTGTCCAAGGACAAGGAAAGGAATTTCTGCCTGGGGAAAGTTTTAACCTAAGCTGGTAGGATATAAGCATAGCAGGTCTTTCATATAGGTCCCCACATTTGTACCCCAGAATTCAGAGTGGTGGTGGTGGGGGGACCCTGACACAGATCCTTTCTCTGGCTTACTGAATCATGTAAAACACATAAGAAAAAAACACAGCAGAGACTATATCTAATAAGAAAATGAATATACTAGATACAAGCACAGCTCAGCATCTAATGTATTTATTTCCACTGGTCTGTGAGGAAGTATTCAGTTCCTGGGCAGCTGGAAGTCCACTGATTTAAATGTCTGGTTCTATTTTCTGTTAATATTCTGATATGGCCTAAAATAACAACAGTACCATGAGTATGGGTATACTTATATATACACATCTATATAAAGTATGTTGAATTTTAACATACTAGTAGGGTTTAGTAGTTGAGAGTCTTCAGAAATAAAAGATGTGTCAGAAGCTTATTCACTTATTTCTCAATATTGTTTTATTCAAGAGTAAGAAGTGAGATTTTCAGGAGTGCCTACGAGGCTATGGAGGATGAGTCTGACTGACTTCCAATGGGACTTTAGCTCCTTAGTCACCTTTGAAAATACACTCAAACAGTACCTAAATGACACAATCCTTAGGCAGACTATATCATCCCCTTCTGAGGTAAAATGCAATGGAAGCTGCTTTGGGGAAGAAATCTCTGAGGATTGAGATCCCCTAAATCACTACATCCGGAGGGTGGGGCTTGCCTTCAGAGAGAGAAAAGACCATGAGGCTCACTGACACGCCTGGAAAATTCCAGATTATATATACAGGAGCTCAGGGTAACCTGCAAGAAACACAGTGTGCTACAACACTGACTCCTGCTCTCAGCAGCCCCTCTGGTTCCGTAGGAGGATGGCTCCCTTGGAATTGTGCTATCAGGACCACCCCCTGATAACAGCTGACCATCTGAGGCTCAGAGGCAGGGAAAAGGTAACCCATGAAAAAGATGATATACCCCCAACTATCATCTTTCTGGCTAAGTGCTACAGGGCTGGAGAGGGAGACTGATCTCTGCCCCATCCTGCCTACTCTTGGAGACTGTGCCCTTGCAGCCGTGGGGATAGTTCCTGGGGCTGCAGGTGAATGGAAGTGGCTGAGCCTCTCCTTCTGTGCAGAAAGGGCAGAAGAAAGGGGAGATATGCACATGAAGCCAATAGAGCCATCCTGACAAAGAGCCAAAAGAGGTGCCTAGGTGGCCCTAACTTCCTGTGGCTCCCTAAGGATCTGCTATGATTGTGGGTCAGCCCTGACCCCATTTTCTGCAAGGAGGTGAAAAATTCCCTTCCCCTTCAATAATATGGGGACCTTCACATATGATGATCTCCTTTCTGTGAGACCTATCCTGTGGGATTTCCATGGGATGGAATAATCTTGGCCCTCGCCACACAAAACTCCCACTTAGGTCAACGAGAGTTTTGTCTCAGTATGGAGTGAGTCAGGATTTAAGATTTGGCTCTAAGAGAGACATAAATGGAGGTTATTGGAGAGATGATCAGTCATCCAGAAATTGTTCAGATATTCATTTTTCTTATGACAAAAAGCCATCCCTATTTTCTTAATGTTCCCTGAGATTTGATTCCCCCCCATTTATCCTTATAGACAGCCCCAGAGCTAAGAATCATTTAAGTGTAAAACACCTAGCGCTCATAAAATGCAGCCCATTACCCCTGAAATGCTGGGAGATGCTGAGAAATCAGTTAATACACCGTGACAAAACATGACCACAAATATCTGAATCAATTGCATATTTCAACCTGTATTCCAAAATGTGATTTATGAGCTTAACCTCTAAAATGGGATAAGACCATTTCAACACACACCCCTAGGGAAAGAAGGAGGCAGCCATCTCTAATGACTTGCTTACATGGGAGATTTTTCCAGTTATATTGGTATAATGATGATGAAACCCCTATAAAAATGAAGGTTACTCACCAGTAACCAGAGTCTTCAAGATGGACCTGCACATTTACACTTATGGGTTCTGCACCACCTTATGGGTCCTTGTGGTAGAATCCTCTTCTAGCAGTGTCAGTTAGAGGGCTCTTGCACCTCAGCTCCTTCCCTCAGCATCTTCACACATGGCATGGAGGGCTAAACTCTACAGCGGCGGAGCACCCTCTGCATGTCAGTTTCTTCCACCTCAAAGCCAGAGACAATATGAGCATTCTGACAGAGATGGGGAAAGTGTAAATATTGTGATGGAGCAAGGCCGGATGGCTACAGGAAAGTACTGAGGAGCAGGTATGTTAGCTCCAGACTAAGCAAATCCCTAGTACCATGGGAACCAAAATGGCAGTTGCTCCAGGCTAATCAAGGCACCTGGGGCCAATTAAGAACTTTCTAGAAGGCACCGGAGAGAGCTACATTGATTGGAGCACCTGCAGCCAATCAGAACAGGCTAATCAAGGCACCTGGGGCCAATTAAGAACTTTCTAGAAGGCACCGGAGAGAGCTACATTGATTGGAGCACCTGCAGCCAATCAGGACAGGCTAATCAAGGCACCTGGGGCCAATTAAGAACTTTCTAGAAGGCACCGGAGAGAGCTACATTGATTGGAGCACCTGCAGCCAATCAGGACAGGCTAATCAAGGCGCCTGGTATAAAAAGGGGAGCTCACTCCAGTCTAGGGAGGAGGAGCCAGAGGAAAGAAGTATGCATGAGGAGCTGGGAGCAAGAGACACAAGGAACTAAGAACTGAGAGGGGGTACTACTGGAGGATTGAGGAAAACACCATACAATCAAGCAGCATCAGACACCAGGAGGATCCTGTGGTGAGGATAAAGAAGGTGTTTGAAGGAGGCTATGGGGAAGTAGCCCAGGGAGCTGTAGCAGTCAAGCAGCAGTTACAAGTAGCACTATAGAGACTGCTGCAATTCACAGGGCCCTGGGCTGGAACCCGGAGTAGAGGGCGGGCCCGGGTTCCCCCCTAGCCCCGCTACTCCTAATCAGACATAGGAGTAATTGATCCAGACTATGGGTTTCATCCAAGGGGAAAACCACTGAGGGGAAGAAATCTGCCAATAAGCGCAGGACCTACTAAAGGAGAGGAGGAACTTTGCCACAATATGCAGAGCCATCTTGAGAACTCTAATTACAGGTAAATAACATTCATTTCTTCTTTGAGTGACTCTGTATATTCCTATTTAAAGTATACATTGATAAGCGCTATTGAGACTAACTTGGAGTCTTCACTGAATACAGACTGAAGCACCATCTTGCAAAACCCAGCTCACACTGTAGAAGGCAATTCTGGGGTGACTGCAAAGAGATTATGGAGGACAGAATTAGCACATGAAACCAGATTACGGATATACCAGTTTAAGTTCTCTCAAGTCTAATATTGGCCAGAAACTCACCATCCTTCTTTTGGACCAGAAAATATTGGGAGTAAAAATCCTAACCCTTTGGGTAACTAGGAACCTCCTTGATTGTTCTATCAGAAGCAACTTCTGTACTTCTGTGAGAATTGCCTTATGAGAGGAATCCCTAAAGAGGAATGGGTAGGGAGAGTTAGAAGTAGACACTGTTTTGAATTGTTCGGTACAGCCCTTTTCCATGATCTCTAAGAACCAGTGATCTAATGTAATCTGCCTCCATGTGTTGCTGAAGTGTGCTAGCCTATCTCCAAAGGAAGGGAAAGAAAGACACAGGTTGTCTGGCTCTGGACTCTCAATCATCTCATCCAAAATGAGGCTTGGTGTTTCTGGGCGAGAATGCCGACAAGGATTGTTTGGCACCCTGATTGAAGGCTTTCTCTTGCAATGACTCTGTGAGGCTTCGTATGTTGATATTGTTGATGTCTTTGATTGGAAGGAAAGTGAGACATTGAGGGCTGGGAGTACTGATGCCTTTAATACCTCAAAGAGGGAGTGGAGGGCCTCTTTTGAGTAGAAGGGATCAACCCCTGAGATAGGGATGTTGATCTTGTGTCACTTAATTTTTCTAACTCATTAGTTTTATTCACTAAAAAGACCCTCCTCTTCAAACGGGGACTCTTCCAGCATGCCCTGAGGGAATGTTTAGCTACATTCTGACCCTCCAATAGGATGGTGTTTGCCAACCTTATCCTGCCATCAGGCAAATCTTGGAGAAAGGACAACATTTTCTCTCATAGATGGAATTGATAACAGGCCATCACTGCCTGATAATTCACTACCCTGATACTTAGGGGTAAGGAGAACATCTTTCTCCGCAAGAAGTCCATCTTTTCCCCTTCTTTATCATCTGGGATGGAGCGTGGTTGTCCGGAACTAATTATGTTGCTGGCAGAGACCACCACCACCAAGTTGGCCAGAGGCTGGGTATGGAAGTAGGAGAACCCTTCAGAGGATATCTAATGTAGTTTGTCCACCTTCTTAGAGATAGGTTGACAAGAGACAGGGGGTTGGACCACAACACTTTGCCTGGCTGTAATACCCATCCAGAATGGGCAGTGATATCATACTCTTGGCAGAAGCACTTGGGATATTGATTACCAGGTGGGAAGTCTCTTCAAGAGAGGGAGATTCAAGGTGGACATCATGCAATCCAACAGATAGTGGAACTGCACAGCATCCTTGAAAGGGGAGGAGGCTGAAACCACCCCCATATGCTCATCTACTGACAGATCAGGCTTGAGGTCAGTTTCTAGCAGCCCCTTATCAAAATTAGGAGCTCTCTCTTCATCCTCTTCCTCAGACAGAACATCTTATACCACTTTCTGTAATGTCACTGGATCTGAAGGGGTCAAATCCAAGTATCTTTTGGCTTTCCACATTCTTTTCAGATGAAATACCACCTATCCATCTATGGGGGTGGGGGGGTAATTGAATAATTCCTGAGGTAGTCCCCCACAGGCCTAAGAACTGCCAGTCTCCCTAACAACTGTGGTTTGGGAACATATCAGCAGGGAGAGGGGCAAACCTTGTTACAGATTTTCACTTTCTTCCTCTATTCTCCTCCAGGGTCCAGATCCAAGAAAGAAGTAATGGACATGAGATGAGAATGGGAAACCTGCGGTTTGTGGAGACGCTGAAAGAGTCCTAGGAGGAAGCATTCCAGAAAAGAGACAGAAGCAGCATCTGGTCTCTTCTTCCTAGCAGGAGATGATGAAGGAGACTCTGGAACCAAGGATGCCTGCCTCCTTTTATGCACTGTACGCATCACATCTGGATCTGAGATGCCCCAGAGCTGAATGCTGGGCTTAGCCTGCCATAATGATAGAACTTTCTGGAACTGAAGAGGTAGCCAAGACCAGAACAGAGGCTGGATGAGGTAACAATAGTGGGTCCAAAGATTCAAACATCATTGGATCAAAAAATACATGACTCATTTCCTTCTTTACTGAAACTGTAATCAGAACAGGTCTCTTCTTTGGAACAGTAGAATTCCTATCCAAATCAGATGGATCAGAGAATTCTGAAGTGCAAGAACGGGCACTGATAACACTGGCTGTTTTGTTCTTATGCCTCTTTTTTTCTCAGTGCTATAGCCTCTGAGGTTGAAGGTGCTGGTGGCCCTCACTCAGAAGCACTGCTTTTATCCCTCTTCTGGGATCCAGAAGACGCAGTCAGTCTCCCTAACAACCCTGGTCTTGCAGCCGCAGGAGTGACAACAGGGTTAGATCACCCTGGGAGACAAGGTATAGAACCAATAACAGACACTGAACTGGTGCTCAACTTTTCTTCCAGAACCAGGCAGTGGGACCCAACCTCACAGCCCTTTGCTTGGACACCTAGCGCTTTATGTGCTTGACTGAGGGAGCTTCAGGAACCAAGCCTGGCCCTAATAGGGAATGTGGTTTCTTGGAAGGTTGAAGTCAACTGGAACTGAGGCCACTGGGGCTGAAGCTAACTTCTTAGGACTTTGGAGCCAAAGCCTGAATGGGTCCAGAGGGTTTAGCCTTGAGGGCTTCCTTGAGTGGAAAGAGCTACAGACAAGTCTCTCTGTCCTTGCAGGCTCGGTGTGTATGTGTGTGTGAAGATTGAACAACTAGATGATGAGTGGCCTTCTCCCAGACACTCCAGGCACTGCACTTTGTCGTCTGATACTAGGAAGATAGACGGATGGGAAGTGGACCTCTTAAACCTCAGCTTTTTTTTATTTCTATGGATCTGCCATACCCCAGAACCTAATTACTTGCTGACTATATAAACTAACTCTAACACATTAACTAGAAGAAAACAAGACTCCAGCTTCAAAGAAACAACATCTGTTGTGGCATGTTGTTGGAAGGAACTGAGGTGAAGAGGTGCTCCACTCCTATATAGCCTCATCCTCAATGTGTCAGGATGCTAAGGGGAGGGGCTGGGGTATGAGAACACTGTAGCTGACAACTGCTAGAAGAAGGTTCTACCACAAGGCACTGCAAGGTGGTACAGTAACTATAAGTGGGAGTATGCAGTGGATGGTGTCAGAATGCAGATATGCACCAGATGAAATCAATCTCTAACATAGCCAGGTCCTTTGCCCATTAAAGTCATTGAATAGGCAGCCAGTATATAGAATTCAGGGTGAGTGTAATAGGATTGCAGCAGCTCAGCTGCAAAAGCAGGCAAGCTGCTGTGTTATGGACTGGCTGTAAATAGCTAAGAAGCCCTACTGGAACCTTTCCTAAGTGGGAATTACAACAGTTGAGCCCTATGGTCACAATGATAGGTATATGGGTTTCAAACCTATTGAAGAATAAATAAAAATTCATCCTGGATAAATTATACACTTTGTGGAGAGGATGAAGTTAAATAAATAAATAACAGGGTTCTTCACTGCTCCCATTCTGTGATGGGCACATTTGGAAACAAGAAGGGAGAAAGCCTTCTTCTAACAATGATCCATTATACATTTCAGAAGTTTAACACGATTAGCTGTGAAACATCCAGTCAAAGCTACCATCCAAACATCTCTTCATAATAGAGACCAATGTGCTAAGCTCCATGTGGCAATGTACGTACAGCCTGCATTCAGATAGGTTACTGCCAACAGGCAGTATATGTTAGGCGTAGGCATAAACATAACCTTTGAGGGGAACCACATTTCAAATCTCTTGGAGAAGACACACTTTTCTCACTACCACCAGTTAACTTCTACCTTCCATATGTGACTGGAAAGTCTAGAGAATGGTCCCAGATATATTACCCATGTTCCATAGTTACCAAACAACTTATCATCCCTGTCTTCAAAAGCTGCTTAGAAGTCTAGTGTAATCAAAATGACCATTGACCCAAACCTAAAATCAGCTGAAGTTCATTCATACTGCTAACTAGCATACTTTGAATCCAGACTGAGACTTGGGTCTTTAATTTCATTTATGCCATTTTACCCTGCCAGAGTGAAGTTAAAACGGAACCAAAGTATAGAGGGAGGCTGTGGTACCTGCAATACCACTGTGTGGTAACTCTTGGTAAATACTAGCATTTAAATGGTGGGCACAACACTTTTTCCAAAAAGTAAAGATGCAAGACAAAATAATAATTGGAAGATAACTCCTTCTGGTACGTATAAATGACTGAGATACAGGGTTTCAATGTGTCCTGGTCTTCTGCATACCTACTGAAATCAGATCTAACTTGGAGGAAAAAAAATCTTCTAAAGGAATAAATCTAAATTCTCAAATGTCTAATTTCCTTTTGTTCTATTAGCTTGGTAATTCCACAGCACACCATGACAATTTCTGCTTCTGTGTCAAGCACAGGAATTATTTTGTTGGATGACAGTGGCAATTTGTAACTTTCTACATCTCTGTTCTGGAACACTGTGATTTCCATTGAAGAGCTCCAGGATCTCAGATTTTTCCTAGATCCACAATGATGAACCTGATAAAGAGATGAACAAGTGTTTGTTGATCTTATAGATATGAGTATTTTGTGTTTTCTGTCTGCAGTAGCTTCAAATAAGTGCCTGCTTGATATTGTGATATTCTCCAAAGCACCTACATCAGTTTATCTGTTGCCTACTGCATTTATATGCACCCCAACATGGACGCACTTTGCTTGTATGCATTTGTATACATTAGCCGCAGTGTCACAATTAGCTGAATTAAACAATCTTTATTGGACAAGAAAATAGATATATTATACCAAACTAATGGACAAGAAGTGGGAGCAAATGTCTTGTTGGCTCCATTTTGCTTTATAGTTAAAAAGGCCAAAGATGACATAAATACTGCTTGGTTCAGAAGCCTACACATTCACTGGATATAGTATTCATAACCATCAATCAAAGAAGATAATATTCTTTGTTCACTGAGCCAGTCTAATACCCTTTGTAAAACTGATTAGCTTAGAGATAACATGCAAGTGTACTTGCAATATTTTGCAATGGATTTCCTTATTCAGTTGAAACATGTCTCATAATTAATAAATATTTTCAAACAAATGTTTTAATTTTCCATTACTGATTTTCCAATACTGATACTGATTTTCACTAGAGCTGTGTGTATTCAGAGGGGAAAGAGAGAACATGCTTCTTTGCAAAATTCTAACAGGAGGGAGGCCTGGGTAGTTTTTTCTGCCAGAAGTGAAGGCCAGCTTTTGCCAGTAAAAATTACTTTAACTTCATGAAGAGGATAATAGGCTGAATACAAGGTACTATGAAAAAGGACTTTGAAATTAAATGGATAGATCAGAAAATCTGAGGATATTTTGTAAATTTAAAAATCTAAACATTGTAAAATCTAAATATTTACTAATTATTTTATTTTGTCTATTTCATATATATATATATATGAAATAGGCAAAATAGTTATATATAGTTATATATTATCATAAATTATACAAAATATTTCACCTAAGAGGAAGCTTTGCTCCAAACAAAGTAATCTTATTGAAACTGATGTTTTCATTCTTTGGATCCAAATAATTATTTCTTCCCCACTGCTGCACATGAGAATCTGGAGAATTTTATTTATTCCATGCACTCTAACACTAGTTTAACATCACATTTTTATGCATCTGTCTATGTAAATATTTAGAAGAGAAGCTGAATACCATTATTTTAAACAAATGTAACCAAAATAATCAAAATCCTCAGCTTCATTTTGGATAACACACAAGTTGAATGAAGTAATGTTGATCACTAATGAAAAATATTAAAACAAAGTTGAGAGTTTGATCTTATGGTCAGAGAACAGGAAGAGAAGTCCTAGACTCTGTTTCCAATTCTTTCACTGCTTAACTCTTTATTCTTGGGTAAACCACATAATAGGGATAATCATTTCACACTCACATGGATGTTCTGAGTCTTATCTTATCTCAAGCATTGTGAAGTGAACCCAGGAAGAGAGAACATTACTGAGGATGCCAAAACCCAGACCATATAAGTCAAACCCAACATCTTGAATTGCACCTGAAATGAACTGTAAGCCAGTGAAGAGCACCATTCTGAAGGGAACAAAGGCATAACAACTATCTATATCTGGAAAGAAAGGTCACAGTTTTCTTGCAAATTGCAGATGGGCAGAAACCACAGCACTCCTGGCCACTCTTCCTAAGTAGATATTTAAAAGCGCCTAATGATCCAAACACTCCCCAATCCTCCCTGACCCTCCTAAACAAATCTGAGTTAACAACAGATGAGCAAACTCATTCAATGCCTATAAGCTTTTCCATTTCCTGAAGTTCATCAATTGAGCGAGATCATCAGCCAGCTAGCTCACATCTGATCATGGCTTGAGGCTGGGAAAAGCAGTTTACTACACTGTGTAGGTCTGAAGAAATACAGACATATAGTAGATTTGGGTATCATCTGCATGCTGAATGCATTAATATAATTATTTTTATTATATATTACAGTTAATGTGTGCACCACTGCCTCTTTTTTTCCTATCTCAAAAAGATTAAATTCCATTCATATCTTGGCATTAAAATGTAGTTGATATTTTACACAAAAGGCAGTACTTTGAAAGTTATGGTTCCCACAGCAACCACTACTTAGCTACATTGCACATATATATTAAGAGCCTGATCCTGAAATGATCCTCAAGGGAGATCTCATTGATACAGTAGCGGTTCTGAATGTAAAGGGTTTGTATTATGGAGCTCAAAGGCATTTCAGCTATCATCATTTAGCAACTGCTACATAGGAAGCAGAATCTGAGTTGTTGGAACTGTTAAGTATAAAAATTCAGGGGTTTTGTCTGTGCTAAATCTAAACTAAAAGCTTTATATTAGTAGTAGATTTTAGTACTTAATGAAACTTCAGTTCCATTAGTTACATACTAAGGTGTGAAAATATACTGTACCTGAAGCAAATATAATTTAACCTCAGTAAAAACAGCACTGATCCATCTTCTTGCAGTAAGAGATCTGAGAATTATCAAAACACCAGTCTCTGCCAGCAGCTACAGAGGCATCTTCAAAAATCTATTTCATATTTTTATATAAAAAGAATGAATTAATTTAAAATAAAACCAGGGCAAAAAGTTCAGAGAGTTGTTTACTCCACATCTGAGCTTCTAAAGAAGATAATCCATATTTTTCTCTGAAAGACTAGAAGATCATGAAGTTTAGCTATGGGATATATGATCTAATGACTTGAAACCAAGAGAGATAAAATATGACCTCAGTAATAAGATAGACCATTTCCAGTAAAGCTGGTTTCTCTTCTCACAGAGGCATAAAGGATAATGTTTTACTTTTGTTCATCAAATTTCAATGCTCAAAAATTGTCACTGAATTGAAATTAATAGAGAGAAGTGAATTCTATGAGCACGTTGAGTAATGGTCAAAAGCAAACTACAGGTGCTTGTGGAACATGCCCAGGCAAACAATTACCTACTAAAATATTTCAGAAAAAAGCCAGATGTGCTGTAACATTTGAGATTAGGTATCCCTGCCAATATTGCACTGCATTATTATTGGAGTAAGACACCGCTAACAGTGAGTGGTGAATAGTATAATATATGACATCTGGATCTTCTACTAAAGTAAATCTGTAGTAAACCCTGCAGTATTAATCTAGTAAATTCTCAACACAATTTTGATTTAGAATATCTTTATTAGAAAGATCAGTTTAATCTAAATTCTAATCTTATTCACCTGCATTATTGAATGGCTTTATATATTGTCCTGAGATTTTAAAACACATACATAAACTATTCCAGCAAATTGTAGCGATAGGGTACCATACGGTAGTGCTATCAATTTTTATGCTGAATTTCCCATTGGCTTCAATTGAGAGTTCTAGTCAGACCAAAAAAATGAGGGCATGCTATATAGTCCTACATTTTCTAAAATCTACAAACATGTATTGTGATATAGGAGCTGAGTTAAAATCCAGACAGACTTGGAACTTGGGCTGTTTGACTAGCATCTAAGGACAGATTTTGAAAAAGTATTTAGTTGCCTCAAGATGTAGATAGGAGCTATTGAAAATTCAGGTAGGTGCCTAAATGCCTAACTCAAGTGCCCATGTGCTTTTGAAAATCTCACTAGATACCCATCTGCATCTTTAAATGCCTAAATACCTCTAAAAATCTGGGCCCTAAATACCTGCTTTAGAAAGCTAAATCAACATCCTGGTGACTGGTTTCAGAGTAGCAGCCGTGTTAGTCTGTATTCGCAAAAAGAACAGGAGTACTTGTGGCACCTTAGAGACTAACAAATTTATTTCAGCATAAGCTTTCGTGGGCTACTGCTCACTTCTTCAGATGCATAGAATGGAACACACAGACAGGAGATATTTATACATACAGAGAACATGAAAAGGTGAAAGTATGCATACCAACTGGAAGAGTCCAATCAATTGAGATGAGCTATCATCAGCAGGAGAAAAAAACCCGTTGAAGTGATAATTGAGATGACCCATAGAAGGTGTGAGAACTTAACATAGGGAAATAGAATCAATTAGTGCAATGACCCAACCATTCCCAGTCTCTGTTTATACCTAAGTTAATTGTATCTAATTTGCATATTAATTCAAGTTCAGCAGTCTCTCTTTGGAGTCTGTTTTTGAAGTTTTTTTGTTGCAAAATTGCCACCTTCAAGTCTGTCACTGAGTGGTTAGAGAGGTTGAAGTGTTCTCCCACTGTTTTTTGAATGTTATGATTCCTGATGTCAGATTTGTGTCCATTTATTCTTTTGCGTAGAGACTGTTCGGTTTGGCCAATGTACATGGCAGAGGGGCATTGCTGGCACATGATGGCATATATCACGTTGGTAGATGTGCAGGTGAATGAGCCCCTGATGGCGTGGCTGATGTGGTTAGGTCCTATGATGGTGTCACTTGAATAGATATGTGGACAGAGCTGGCTTCGGGCTTTGGGTCATCTCTATTATCACTTCAAAGGTTTTTTTTCTCCTGCTGATGATAGCTCATCTCAGTTGATTGGACTCTTCCTGTTGGTATGCATACTTTCACCTTTTCATGTTCTCTGTATGTATAAATATCTCCTGTCTGTGTGTTCCATTCTATGCATCTGAAAAAGTGAGCTGTAGCCCACGAAAGCTTATGCTGAAATAAATTTGTTAGTCTCTAAGGTGCCACAAGTACTCCTGTTCATCCTGGTGACTAAAATTCAGATTTAAGTGCCCATTTAGGCAACTAATTTAGGCTTTCAAACTGAAAATTAGGAGCATGCATGGATTTATAATGGTGCTCAAGCAGGCAATAGTAATAATCCTTTTTGGTCATATTTTAGGGCACACTTGGGTGTGGAAATCCTGAACAGACCATTATCTCCCCAAATCATACATAAACAAACAAGTGATAGTCCTTATTGGAAAAAAGGAGCAAAGCTCTCTGTGATCCTGGACAAAATACATCGAATGTATTCGGGCAGCATTAAGGGGCTCTGTCTGATAATGATGCCATTCAAATAAGATCTTTTTATGATTCACTGCAGGAGTGACATCTTGTTTGGGTTCCTCACAATCAAAGAACTGAATGCTTTGTTGCTAGATGGAGGCAAATACGGTAAACAGCTTCCCTAAACTAAGCAAAGCTTTAAATAAAATTGTGTATGAATATCCTATAAAACTGAAACTTATTGCCAAAAAAAAATGACATGAATTTAGTTTGATGTATTCTGCTGCCACTTTTCCTAAAAATGGAAAGAATAACTCCAGAAAATTAACAAGTTAGAATTGATAAAGACACCAGTGGATGACCCTACAGATTGTTGTTTCCATGTTGTGCTGGCCCTAAAATTAACAGAATAAGCCAGGAGGCCTGATTCTCATTAACAGAAAGGCCCTTTTACACCAGTAAGTTACTTTTACATTCACCTTAAGGCCCCTATATAATGAAACAGCTGTGTTCTGCTGGTGTAAAAGACCCTTAATGTACATGAAAGTCAAGATTAAGATCTGTACACCATTCTTTGATTTGACTGAATCAGAGAAGTCTGTGGGGTAAAATATATCCTATACTCAGTGAACCAGCTTCAAGTAACATGGGAATGCTAAGGTGTTTTTTTTAAATCAGGAAGCAAAAGTAAGGCTATCAACAAATGCCATTATCGATAGACTGAGGTTTAACATTTATTAGGACATTTGAACCAGGTTGTCTTAATCATCTACGACTTATGCTATCATCTGCCCCTGAAAATACTATTCTGACTTTAAGGATTAAAAGAAGTGATTTGTTAGATGAATATTTCAGGTAAATCCCCAGAAATTCATAACAGACAAGACAATTTGAGATTCTTAAATAAGTTATTGCAAAAAAAAATGGCAATGACAGATGCTTTAACAAAAAATGTTAGTCTGAAAAGACTATGTGGTTTCTAAGACACCTTATGAGCTGTATCAGAACTGAGCCAATAACTTGCAGGCTTCTGTAGAAGCACAAGCACAAACTGTACCGAAGTATCATGATCATTGAACCAATTCATTACATTAGCATATTTAGCTCAGACAACCAAACCCTTTAAAGTGGAAAGGATCAATGCTTTGGGGGAGAACAATAAGTATTTAATGAGTTCAAGGGAAAAAATTGAGGGCAGCATCAGTTTTAGCTTTCCCTATAATCTTGAGAATGATCAGCAGGCTGATTGTTTTGCTCTGATACAAGCAAAAGTCCCAAATTAATGAGAGTTTTGCATTATTAAGGAGAACCAAGCTGTGAGTATGTAGTGAAGATTTATTCTTTGGTTTGCAAACAATGCTGTTACAGAGACAATCAGGGGTTCAGAGGAGACATTATAGATAGATCATGTAGCTCAGTGGCTGCCAAACAGGTGTGAATGCTTTAATTTTCTGTTTTTAAACCACTTTTTGTTTACATTTTTTAGAATGTTATAAAATTTAATATAAAATTTAAAAAATGAAAACCAGAATGGCGTATTTTGATCAACTTGAAATGCATATTTTTGTCAGAATTTCAGTTCATGAGAAATTTCAATTTAAATAATTCTATTCCAGAATGAAGAAACTTCAGAATAGCAAAGCTCTCCCCAAAATGAAAAATTCAGTTTCTACACAGCTCTAATAAGCACCTTTATACTGGTACTTTATGCTGTCTCCACAAAGGGGGTTGGGGGCTGAGTGGGCTGTAACACTAATTATACTAGTATTGTGCATCTAGACAAGCCCTAAGTAAATCACAAAATTCTGATTTCTTTGTTAATTTCAAATAATTTGGAAATCTTACTATGACTAATATGATGGATGGATCCATATCATATTAAAGAGGTTTCCTATAGATGTAAATATCATGCAAGACTAGGCATTGGAGATATCTTTGGCTAAATTATAATAAGCCCTGAATGACTTAGGAGCCTAAATCCAATTTTTAAAATCGATTTAGGCAGTTAGGAGCCAAAGTCCTATGGATTTAAAATGACACTTAAGCTGCTAACTGCCTAAGGGTATGTCTACGTGGCAAAGAAAAACCTGTGGCATCAAGTCTTCTAGCCAAGGTCAATTGACTTGGGGGTCACAGGGCTCGGCTGTGGGGCTAAAAGCAGCAGGGCAGATATTCCTGCTTGGGCTGGAGCTCAGGCTCTAAGACCATCTCTCCTCTCTGGGTTTCAGAGCCCAGGCTCCAGTGCGATGCTGAAGGTCTACACTGCTGTTTTTAGCTCCATAGCCAGAGACCCCAGGGTCTGAGTTAATTGAACCGGGCTCTGAGACTCAGAGCTGTAAGTTTTTCTTTGCAGTGTAGCACTACCTTAAAGTCACCTCTGAAAATAGGACTAAGGTGTCTTTGAAAATATTGTCACTAGTTTAGAGCAAGTAACAAATGCTTCAGCGAAATGTGAACCAGATACAGTATTACTAACTATATTTTAGCCAGTATACGTTATATTAAAAGACTTGAGAAAGAAGGCCTAGAGTCCATCAGAAATTACAGCCAATGACACCTACAAAGTTATTCTACACTTCCCATTATAAGATCCTGGTTTTAGCTGCCAAACATAAACCATTAGAGCTGAAATTGTCCATGTCAGGTATCTGCCCCAAGCTGATGATTATTAATAGTTATGATTATTTTAAAAGTTTAAAGCTAAAATGGTTCATCTGTTTCTCAGAATGAGAACAGGGAAAATATGTTTTGCCCACATTAAAAATAAGTGTTTCATTGAGAAGCATATGCTAAAGACCTTAAAGCCCAAGGAGAAGATATGAACTGGTTCATTGTAGTATTAATGGAGCCACCTTGTGGGTATGAAAGGTGATATATTACTCAATATTCCCTTGGAGGGTGGCTGGGGACCAAACCCTGGGGAGGAAACCCTTAGGTTCCCTATAGGCAATTGTGTGTGTGTGTGTGTGTGTGTGTGTGTGTGTGTGTGTGTGTGTGTGTACCTTACATGGGTGCTACTCCCCGAAAAGGGGAACTGAAATCCCACAGTTAATCCCCACCCCCACACAAATATGCCACATATGCTTTATTACAGTGGCTCTCAAACTTTTTTACTGGTGACCCATACCATGCCTCTGAGTGTGACCCCCCCTTATAAATTAAAAACACTTTTTTATATATTTAACACCATTATAAATGCTGGAGGCAAAGCGGGATTTGGGGTGGAGGCTGACAGCTCGTGACCCCCCCATGTAATATCCTCACGACCCCCTGAGGGGTCTCAACCCCCAGTTTGAGAACCCCGGCTTTATTTGGATAATACCATAGGAAACCCTGAACACCTTAAGCCTAACTGGCAATGGTGCCTGTGCTCATTGGACCATCCCCAGCTTGCCCCCCTACCCTGCCTGTGTTCTGCACCTCATGACCTGCTTCAGCTGAGCCAAACCTGCGGTTGGCACTCCACCCACCCCTAATGCTATTTTCCCCTTGCGATCGTCCCCTACCGCTCCGGCAAGAGCAAGCCGAATGGGTCCCAAAGCATATCTCGCACACGTGCTTGAATCTACAGGGACTGCAAAAGCAACCATTGTTATTAAATGCCTAGGAAATATTATTATGTGACTCATGCCCCTTCTGAGCTTGCAGTGGAAGGAACAGGCCACTATCCGTGTGAACTCCTGGTCCCCGCGGAGTCATCCACTCTAACCACAGTGTGTGATGCGGTATGACCCACTGGATCCCAGGTTGTGTTGCTGCACTTAATCGAAAGTGCTCGTCATAATTAAACCAAGACATGCCCCCAAATGTATTGTATGCCCGCCTGATTATATCCATATACTTAAAGAAGGCTGCGCTTCTCTCTGGGTAAACTTGTATTATAACACCTGCATAGATAAGGAAGGCAGCCTCCAAATTTTCCCATGTTCTACGTATCCGTGGCTGCTTGGGAAACTCCTTATTCTGTAAAAGCGGCAAAGACGCATCCAATGAAGTGGGTATTCACCCCACGAAAGCTCATGTTCCAATACATTTGTTAGTCTATAAGGTGCCACAGAACTCTTTGCCGCTTTTACAGATCCAGACTAACACGGCTACCCCTCTGATCCTTATTCTGTGTGCTCTGTGCATGGTTACTTTCTGTCAACACCTCCCTGTGAAGAGGGATAATATATCCACATACCCCCCTCTCAGGATTTTATCCTTAGTTGTACTGAGCAGGTGAACTCCCATTGGGTCACACACCCCACTATAACCATACTTGGGACTGACTTATGGGGCCTCCTCAGTGCACTGTTCCCCCACAGCACCCCCAAGAAGCTCAACTCTATTCCAGAAGGTTATCTGTCTTAATGACCGGTGAGTTGACATGTGCCCAGGGGTTTCAACCACACTGCTGCCCTCCCCACCATGTGGGGGGGTCATAGAATCATAGAATCATAGAATCTCAGGGTTGGAAGGGACCTCAGGAGGTCATCTAGTCCAACCCCCTGCTCAAAGCAGGACCAAACCCAACTAAATCATCCCAGCCAGGGCTTTGTCAAGCCTGACCTTAAAAACCTCTAAGGAAGGAGATTCCACTACCTCCCTAGGTAACCCATTCCAGTTCTTCACCACCCTACTAGTGAAAAAGTTTTTCCTAATATCCAGCCTAAACCTCCCCCTCTGCAACTTGAGACCATTACTCCTTGTTCTGTCATCTTCTACCACTGAGAACAGTCTAGATCCATCCTCTTTGGAACCCCCTTTCAGGTAGTTGAAAGCAGCTATCAAATCCCCCCTCATTCTTCTCTTCTGCAGACTAAACAATCCCAGTTCCCTCAGCCTCTCCTCATAAGTCATGTGCTCCAGCGCCCTAATCATTTTTGTTGCCCTCCGCTGGACTCTCTCCAATTTATCCACATCCTTCTTGTAGTGTGGGGCCCAAAACTGGACACAGTACTCCAAATGAGGCCTCACCAGTGCTGAATAGAGGGGAATGATCTGCTGGAAATGCCCCTACTTATACAACCCAAAATGCCATTAGCCTTCTTGGCAACAAGGGCACACTGTTGACTCATATTCAGCTTTTCGTCCACCGTAACCCCTAGGTCCTTTTCTGCAGAACTGCTGCCCAGCCATTCGGTCCCTAGTCTGTAGCAGTGCATGGGATTCTTCCATCCTAAGTGCAGGACTCTGCACTTGTCCTTGTTGAACCTCATCATATTTCTTTTGGCCCAATCCTCTAATTTGTCTAGGTCCCTCTGTATCCTAGCCCTACCCTCCCAAACTCATGCCCATGCTGGGCCTCTCCTGGAACCCAGGCCAGACCCATCACCCACAGATGCCTGAAGTTGTCACAGCAACCTCACCGTAGCTTGCAGCACCATTAGCATACCCAGCAGCGGCACACCCTCCAGGTGGGTCTGATATGGATTCCGGAACTCCCATTCCTGGCCCTAGCTTCTTTGTTACCCCACAAGACTCACTCTCACCCCCCTCAAGTACCTTCTGAGATGGACAAGTTGAGCCAGGATCCTACACCTCCCTGAAGCCCGTGCAACCACTTTGTCACATTACAAGGCACAATATTACCTGTGCCACCTCTCCCCACAACCTCTGTCTGTTTCAAAGCACACTCAGCTCTGGAATCAGCCTCACCCCTATCTTCTAGGTTGAGTGTAGAAGAACATCCTGGTTGTGGGTGGCCCAGTACACTTTGGAAGCCCAGCAGTGCTGTGGAAACAACCTCTCTGACCACTTGCCGCAATTGGCTGCTGACTAACCCACCAGCAAACACAGTTTGATCACCTGCATGTGTGGTTGCTTCCCCTGGAGCATCCCCCTTCCCCAGTGCATGAGGCTACCCTTGGTGATCTAACACACCACTATGGGTTTCCCCAACCCCTGTCCAGAACAAGCCCTTGCCCCTGGTGTGGGCTGCCCTGTGCAGTGTTTGCTACCCCCACTCGTAGGGAAGGTAAATTTCTCCGAGTGCTAATGTGACCACAGCAAGAACGCAGTGAAATCTGATTCCCCAGGCCTCTGGCAAAAGCAGGGCTGGGATGAGAAAGGGGTTTTGAATGACAGAGCTTGCACCTTTAAAGCCTTCCACCCTTATATTTCAGGGGCAAGTCAGTGCCACAAAGCTGACCAACACCCACCTTTTTGCAGCAGTTTCTGACCTTGTTTCCACCCCTCCCCACCATAAAGCACTACTATCTTACTCTGGTAAGCCTGGACAATATCCCCCCTCCCGCTTTCAGTGCAGGGCAGTCATTTTCCTACCAAAAGATGTTTAAGTCAGGAAATTCCTGACCAGCTCTAGTCTCAGGTAAAATGGAGGCAACCCATATCACTAGCCAAACCTTGGCTTATATCTTAATGGATCGTATTGATGTTTTTTTTTTAATTTGTGGCATATATCGTGGATAGGGTGACCAGATGTCCCGATTTTATAGGGACAGTCCTGATTTTTGGTATTTTTCTTATATAGGCTCCTATTACCCCCCACCCCGGTCCCAATTTTTCACACTAAGCCTGGAAAGGAGCATATAGTCATAGTTAGCCAGTAGGTGGTGTGAGAGAGCTAGTTAATATGGAAGTAAAGTATTTGTACAGTTCTATGATTGCACAAATATTCTTTTTTACTGCAATTGCTAGTGTAGAGTGTCTTGTTCTTCATAATAATTCACTTACTAATCTAGGTTTTACTTTGCTTTCAAGACTTATTGAGCTTAAGTTGAAGCTTCTTTTGAACTTCTATCTTCCTTTTCTGGGATGACAAATATATTCCCATGAGGTGAAACTGGTATTTTCCACATTTTTTACTGTAATACTTCTGCAGCATGACCTTGTAACATTTGAAATATTTTGCCTTTCACTTTGTGAATGTGAGATAAATTCTTATCCTTGTGCTTTGTATATGCTCCAGAACTTGAATTGCTTTTGGAGAATCAAAAGTTCAATAAAAACCTGAAAGAACCAAACAAAAAAAAAAAACACTTTTTTATGCCTGATCATGACAGTGCTTCAGATCCTTGCCATATAAACCAGTCCCTTCTATCCCAAGAACAGATATGTAAATCAAGCTTAATAGTGTATACTATTTTTATTTGGGTGGGTTGTATTTGTATCTTCTTGTATTTGTAAATTCCTTCCCTGACTTAAAAGTTAATCATATGTAACAGAAATCTAGTGCTGTCACTAAATCAAAAACAGTAAGTTGATTTTTTTTAAAATCAAACCAAAGTTTTAAAGACACAGAGACAGGGTTTCTAAATAATAAGTAAAAGTAAAATAAATCTAGTTTATTATTGTCTTCATTTTTAGATAAATCCCTCTATAAATATGTGTAAATATCACCTGTTGCCACTGCCATTTTATGGGACTATATCACAGAAAGAAAAGTAAGACTGTATGATTTAGATATTTTTGGTTTTAATTCTGAGGGGACAATTAAATTAATGGGGGCAAATCTCAAAATGTTTGGATGAATCTATCTCTTTGATCTAGAAATTAAACTGAAAATCTAATAAAATCTGGCTTCATTACAAGATTTCCAGGATATGCTGGTTTTGGCCAGGCAATAAATACTATGAAAAGAAGGCATAAAATAAAAATAGGTCATTCTCTTTGGGCCAATCATCATGGAGCCAGATTGCCAGCTGTTGTAGCTTGATGTAACTCTGTTGACTTCAGCAATTTCAATAGAGCTATGCCAAGTGATACCAGATGAATATTTGGCCCAGGAACTGCAGAATGTGCATGGAGATTTAAAAAAAAAATTGAAAGGTTAACAAGACATTTTCAAGTCCCCTAAAAGTTTGGTTCAGGATTGGAGTTGGGTGATGGAGCACATTAAGTCATAACCAATCTAATTAACCATCCATAATGTATATCCGTCTCATAATAATGGGCGTTGCAAATGTCATAGCTTTTGTTGCATTTGGAACTGTAGGTTGATATGGGTAATGATTACTGTAAAGAGTTTCACCCTTAGGAATAAGACTCAGTACATTGACAAAGGAAAAGACCTTTCAATTGGCATGCTACATCTGTTAGCATCCTGTTATATGAAACCTGGCACTGGCATTATTATTACCACCAGGATAGGCACTGATGCAAAGATGCAAAACAAATGGGAAAAGCCACAAAGAAGAATGAGAGGATGAAATGAAAGTAAAGGACGCTTTCATAAAAAAAATCCTAAAGGTAAAAAGATGTATATGCCAAATTAAAATAATGTGGCTTTTTAGAAATTATTTTATTTAACGAGGTGAACTTATCCCATTTGATTTATTTATAGCTCTTTAATTCTTTCCATCTCCTAATAACCAGCTTGTTAATATGCAGGTATATAAGCTACAGTAGTTTGTGGTAATTGGCTAATCAATCAATGAATACTCATTTATTCCACATCCTCTAAAGATGTATGGAGGTCATTTTAATGTTCAGCAAATACCTTTAGCAAGCCCAAGAGACAAGTTAAGTCAGAAGTGATACAAATATTTAGTTCCCATGGCCACATATAGTATTTATATTTTGCCATTAAATACTATATGTTGATTTTGTTGAGCCTCATTCTAATGCAATGCATAAATGTTATACTAGCATATGGTTTCTACATATGGGCATGCTGCAATTAAGTGTTGGAAACACTATTTATCTATGCTATCTGAGTTAACTCTGTCATCTGTACCGATGATCCATGCATAACAGTTTTTGTGCTTAAGTATTGTTCATGCATACTGATGTTTATCCCTAACATACAAATGAACGCTAGAATGCATAAGCAATATTTACTGTTAAGAATATTTTTGCAATGCAATTTTGCTTGTGTATTATACATTTGTTAGTTGGCTTTATATGTGGATAATTGCAGTCATTGACAACATTCAAATTAGTAACTAATGTGTCTAGTATTTGTGTCCATCCTCATTTCATGGGTTTAGTATATTCAAGAAATTCAGATAAAATTGGCCTGGCTTATACTTATTCAGCAAAATCCTGAAGCCGTTGCTCAGATTTTATTGAATACTTACTCAAGCTTCCAGAGAAGCCAACAGAAATTTTAGTAAAAACAGAGTAGAAATTAGAGCTAAGCATATACCACAAACAAAAAATAATCAGAACTGCTAACCCCAACCACAAACAAAGATTTTAGAAGTAGACATACAAAGGAAAAGGTGGATTTTGGTGATGTTAAAGAAAAAGAAGTAACAAGCCTTAGCCAAAGACTGTATAAGGTGGAGGAGAAAGAATAGTTCAAACTATAGCTGATATAGTCAGTTTAGGAGATGGGAAGGACATTGGAAATATCACCAAATGCTGTAGAACAGAGAATGAGAAGAAGGTCTGTGGCTTGTCCTCAGTCCATGGAGGACCCAATGCCATACCCAGAGTCTCTTTCCAGGGACAGTTTTATTTCCCAAACATAAGCCAACAAACACACAGTTCCTCAGACCACCTGGACTACAGCTCTCTGGGGATTTTCTCTTTGGCTTTCTCAGTCCTTCCTGCTTCAGGGCCTACTGCAGGATTCTTCCTCACTTCTTGAACTGAGCACCACCTCCCAGGGCTTTCTGCTGGAGGCCCCTCCTCCCCCCAGCAGGTTCCCACTGCCTCCTCTTCCAGGGGACTCGCTGCCGCTTCTGCTTCTCGCTTCCTTACTGATAGCCTGACATTTTCTGCTGGAGGTGCTGCCACACTCCCTTTATTGGCCAAACCAGGTTCACCTGTTCTACCACAAGGGCAGCTAGACCTGCTTCCAACTATCCTGTGACAATCAGAAGGTAAGATAGGTTTAGCTCTGGGAAGAAGGCATTTAAAATAGCAATGGGACACACAAGAGATGTCCGAGAATGATTTGGGCTTTGAGATTGGACAACGGAAAAGAAGACAGGAATATAAAGGAAGATCTGAGAATCATCTGTAAAGAAACAGTGCACTGTAAGATTTTAAGACTGAATCAGTGAGCAGTGACATAGCAATTATACGGAATCACAATGATAAAGTACAGCATACTTCACCTAATTACTCAAGACCTCCTCATCTTGGAATGAGAACATCCAGAGTATGCTCCTGTCGTGACTCCCAATAGTGAGCTCTGGCATTGGAAGCACAAATGAACTGCTTGGGTATCAAAACTGGCAGCATTGAGAGTTTTAGCAGCCATACTGAAGAAGTTCTACTTGCCATTTTATACTAATTCATGCAATTTCTTTCTCATGATTGTAGGAGATCACCACTTAGTCTGCACTATAAACCATCTAAGATAATTTAGCAAATAAAATTGCTGAACTAGTAGCTCAGAATATTCCAAAAGATGGAATCAGATTTTGTATTTGTATTTCTGTGCAAGATTGTTTATATATTTAGAAGTCTCTACCATTCATAAACTAATACATAACAGCCAAAAATCAAACCTGCAAATGTTTCTTTTAGTTCCTTTTGTTTTACACAAACCTCCTAGAGATTTTAGGTAGCACATTTAACAATAATTCTCAGACATTTTACAACTCACATTGAGAGCTACATTAACCAGGTTAGTGAAATAGATTAGATTAGATTCCATAACCTAAACTGGTCCATGCATATTTAACATATTAATTGGTTTGTATAGTACACTGGTATTATACTGTTATTAGTCAAATATATGGGCTTGTGCGAGATAAGCATACTGATTTGCAATGGACCACTTTATATGTGATATCCTCTATCTAATGAATTTGCATTAACTACTGTACAGAACAATGAATGAAGGTGAGCATAATTGAATAGAATTTGCTTTAAACATTCACTTGTTCAGCATTATCAAACGTTTTGAAAGTGGATTGAAGACAGTGCTCAGTAAAGTGCCATTTTCAGAATACAAGATATATATTCTACAGTGTACAGGTTTGATGTGAGCTTTCAGTCAAGGAACAGCTATGAAATTCATAGTCCGATATAATGTACTTAAACTAAACAGTTATTTTTGAGGGATGTTGCGGGGACACCTAATGGAAAGTATCACCAAGGAACATTTTCAAGAGAGATTTCCCCTAATGTCTGGAAATCTGGGAGGCCTTCCCATTCTAAAAGTGAAGATTGTAGACCATATATTAAAGTTGGCCTTTAAAATTAAGCACTTACTTGGACTGCAAAGATTAATGTTCAAGGAGAAAGCTTGAGCCCAAATTCATCATTGGCATTACTCCACTGGAGTCAACAGAGTTGGGTCAGGTTATGTGCTGTACTTCTGTAAGGCTACTTTAAAATAAGAACAGTGGAATGGGCTGACAGCAGAGGCGGGGGAGGAGAGAGAGTGTCAGGGTTGTTGGATGGCAGCTGGAACAAGCCTAAGGGGAATAGTTACATTTTCTCCATTTTAAAAAAAACTTTTATGTTTAATACAAAGCCACAGTTCTACTCTTTCATGAGATACAACAGGATGAATTTGGCCACTTTTGTTTTAAGGTCCAATCCTGCAAAGACTTACAAATATTTAACTTTAAGCACATGAGTACCCCCAATGGCTAAAGTAGTGCTTCTCTCACGCTAATGTGTAATTCTTCGAGGGACTGAGGCTGAAGAGTTCAGAAAATGCACCAGAGTTTAACTTTGTATTTCAATAATAGTCTTACAGGTTATAGAAGTAATATGAGAGTTAGTTATGTTACTTCTACATGATACTCGGGGCATAGTATACAGTTTCTCATCACAGTTTCACAGAGTTTGCTTTAGGTTGTCCAACAGCATTTTTTTTATTCATATCATTTTGTGCCTATCACAGGCTTCAGGTGAATTACAAACTTTTATATGAAAAAAATTAATAAAATAAAGTAATGAAACAATCACAAGCCTACACTCATAGTTTGTGCAAGAAGGCTCATACACATTTCTTACTGTATATTCACCACTCCAAACAGCATGTGTCATCAACCGCAATAGCTCGTCTGCTGCCTCTGCGCTGCTTGACAAATAAATGAATTGTGTGCAACAGTATAATAAATAAAATTCCAGGGCTAGTGAGCTGTTTTGACAACTTCTAGCGGCAGAGAGTTGCCAGTAGTATAAGATTTGTGCGTCTCTACAGAGGATTGTGATTGGTTTGTTCTTTTAGATAGATTTCTATTTCCACCACAGCCAGGACTTTCATCAGCAGAATCAGAGCCATCACTCCAAGGTTTCCCTTACCTAAGGCTGGAGCAAGGCACAGGTCTACCATAGGCCTGGGCCTAAAGCCCTAGCTTCTCATGTCATGCCATTATGTCACAATCTCAGGTTTTTAAATATAAGTCCTTAAGGTTGTGAAGAACATTTTGAAACCGAGTGTGATATAGATGCAGTAATGTCCCCGAGTGTGCAGACTGCAGGAAACAATAGCTTGATGAATGGCTTCTTTCCTCTCAATGTTAACATGTCAATATTAACATGAAGACTTACTGCTTTGGGGGACTGACCAACACCATACAGAGGAGGACTTTGTGTGTGACTGGAGAAACCATGTGCAGCAACCACCCATCCACCCAAGCTCCTATAACCTGACTGCTGGGGTAAGTATTAAGACAGCTCTGCTGCCACCCCTGCCTCCACAAGGGCCAGAGAAATCCCTGTTGCTGTCCCAGCTGCTCCAAAGGATAGTGAGGTGTCCTCTGATGCTGTTGCCTTTGCCTCTCTCGGCGAGAACAGAGGGTCCTTCCTACCGCACAACCACCACCACAATTGGGGGGCAGTGCCACTGTGTTCTGATGCACCTGTGTGGCCCCTAGAGTGCCTTAATCTAACCTTGACCTGTACCCTTAGTATCTAACTGTGTGTCCTACAATTCCCAACTGTGGGTGGAGTCACATTTAACACACTGTATCCTGTAATCCAATGTTAAAGTACAATATTATGAAACAAAGCACACAACACCTCACTGACTGGCAGAACTGATACCATTTAACAATTCACAGGTGTTCCATGCTGAGCTCTCAATTGAAACAAGCTAAAGACACATTCTCCTCTCCCTGCCCTAGAAATGATTTTAATAAAAGTAGAAAAAAACCATACTGCAGTATCCATACTGCTCTGACAAAATACTACATAAGGCCTCCTGTGCTGCTCTCAGTTTTAATGTTGATTAAGCTACTACATCTAAATTCATAAATCTGCATATAGCTACGTAGAGAATCACCCAGGGCATGAGACAGAAATTTAACACAATAAATCAAAATAATTCAATTAAATATTGGTTCCCATCACTTTCATTTTCAGTTGTTTTTGGTAAGTGTCTGGTCTCATGTTATGATTTAGGATCACATGCTTCCCTCAGATGTGTGTTACTGAGGATAGCAGAATATAGCAGATGAAGGCCTAATGTCATGGTGTGAGGAGAATAGCAGCACCACAGCACATTCACATAAGCTTCCAGACACGATTGAAACTCCTCTGTATGGTAGGTGCTCAAGATCTCTAAGGAGTCAGAGTTGACAGCAAGAAGTGGACCTTCTCATATCAGACTCCCCTCACATACCATAGATTGCTGATTGAAATCGTTCCAGAAACAGTTGTTGGTTGAACCCACCACTAACTCATCTACACAATGAACTCCTCAGGAGTAGCATTATCCTTGGAGCAGCTGCGCTATCTTGGGGTAGGAGCCAATGGTCCAGTGTGGATGCCCCTGCCATCTGTGTGTATTCCATGATCTGCACAGACCTTAATGCAGCCTCAAATATAGGGAGCTGACCTGTTCTTTGGAGAAAGGAGAAACCTTTTCCCACCCATAAAACTACTCATAGGAAATTCAAAACTTGCCAGATATCCTGTCTCACGCTCTTTTTTTGTTTATATTAATGTTATAAGGATTAGTTAAATCTATGATCAAGATTCAAGTGTGCAGTATGGATACCCCAGGACCAGACTGTGCTATTACCCAAGGTACAATCTGGACTGATAAACAGCTGTGTCCCCTCAGTTCTCCAACCTGCGTGGCTTTTTACACTGTTTCACTGTGTAAACTACCACTCCTGGTCTCCTAATCGCTGCCTCCAGCATGTAAATTACCCCCAGTTTTAGTATATGAGGGTTCTAGTCAGTCACTCATGAATTACACTGCAGAGTAACACCAGAAAATTCCCAGTCCCAGACTTTTCCCCAGCAATGTGAATCTTATACTTCTCATCTGGACAATAGAAGCTCATAGAAAGTCTGTTATTTTATTAATGGAAAATGATATGAACTAATCCTGTAATCCCAAACTGAGTTTCCCAAACATTTCAATCCAAGCACTCGTTTAGATAAAACAAATTTATTAATTAATGATTTTAAGTGGATAAAAGAGTGGCCATTTAACCAGGTGATGGTCCATTTGACTTCGCTGACATCTGTCTGTGGTGTCAGCTAGCCTTTTATCTCTGGCAAACCAGTTTGTGTGTGCTCTCCAGATTTAGAATATATATCTTAATAATATCATACAGTAGAATCTTATAATTTCACAGACAATGTTGCCACTAGGACAATAATGATCAGCAAATTCTGAGTTTTCAAATGATCCTTCACGAGGCAAAGTTTGTACAAAATGTATAGTCCTATAAAAGGGGTGAACTTAGTGGTACAGACTGCCATGCAGACACAGTGGAATGTGTGGAGAACTCATGTGGAATGTGTGGAGAACTCATGCGGGGACACTGTCTAATTCTATGCACCACACAAGCAATTTCCAACTGGTCTTCACAGGGGAACAGGACAAAGGAAGAGGAACATGACAATTGAGTCTACATGTTCTCCATGCTGCTGGAGCAGTGACCCTTATCTGCTACACCTCTACCCCTATATTCAGCAGTAACCAGTCCCAGGTCAGTTAAACAGGTCTTCCTTCAGCTCTCCTGGCTTACAGTTTAGCTTCAAGTAAAGTACTCTGAGCTTTGTTCTCTTGTTAAGAATTATGGCCCATGTTTTTAGGGCCTAGCTTTCTTGATCATTCTCATCATAAAGTATCCATAAAATCTAACTCATTCCTTTCCCATTGTCTTCAGTGAAAACTTCATGCACATCTAAGAGCAGAATTTGGCTTGTCCCATTGCAATGGGAAGGATGCATGATATTGTCATACTTTGGCAAGCTGTTTCATTTTTGCCATCCTTTAGTTATGACATCCCAAGAGAGCAGCCCCCACTTCAGACTTTGATGATAGTTTCCTAAGGCTGAGGATCCATTTCTAACGAGTCATTGGCACTGGATGACTATGTCTATGTCACATGCTTCAGCAATGTTCTAACATCTGCTGTCTCCAATTATCTGAATCCCTCTCATCCACTTTCAGACGTAATTATGTTCCATTTGCTAAATATGACAGTGGTGTAACTTCTCTCTGAAACCAATTAATCTGTTGCTTCTTTGCCTTCTGGTTTCCTAGGAACATATAATATTTATCTTGGTCACATTATTAACATTGTTTACAGATTACCAGTGAGTATCCACAGAAGCTCAGTGCCTGATTTGTTTTCATGTTTTTCTCAAATCTAGCCTATTCTTTATTTTTCTCTGCTAATAATCCTCCTGCATAGTATATGTAGACATTTTCATTTGGCTTTTGGTTTGCTAACACTCCTCTTTCCCATACTTCACAAGTCTTTTTTAGATTCACTCACTAAATCACTTAGAACAAATAGGAAAATAATCCCAAATAAAGTCCATACATTCATCAGGTTCCCTAGCTTTTCTTTTTAATTTTAAAGTAAATCTTTGAAACCTGCAATGCAAAAGCATCAGCTATTGCAGTTGTTTTTCTACAGAAGAGAAGATAAATATACTAGAGTACAGTCAGTGTTGAAGGAGAGTTAATATTCTTAGGCAGAGGCCACAGACTGCCTTCACTATGCAGAGTGGAGGGTAACAAAATGTACCAATTTAGAGACAAAACCTATGGTGTGAGAAAAGCAGTAACGCCATTGTTTCTCCTTTCTGGTCCCCAGAACTTCAGAACGTCATGGGATTGAAGTTCTATTGCTCTAGGGAATAGTGGCCAAAAATGGGAAGGATCAGCCACTGGAAATCCAGCAACTTGCTGCTCATCCAACCAGCAGTAACTACACTTTGTAACTGAAATCTACAATGAGGTGTGGTTCACTCAGCTTGAAGTGAGGGCTTGATTCTAGAGGGAACCATGCTGATGTATGATAGCAAGGAATCAGGGAAACTGTTAGCCTTGGATTTTGATACGGATGCCTCTGTCGTGAGCAGGACTGGATTAACCTTTTGTGGGCCCCAGCACCAAACATATTTGTGGTCTCCTTTGTAGTCATTGTGGGCTCTGAGTGTGGGCCTGGTGTGGCATTGCCATTGGTGCCATAGTGTACTCGGTACTGAAACTCAGATTTTGATCACACACCTCTACAGGACTATATGCATTGCCATACACAGCTCCCTCAGCCCCCAGTTTTTCTCACTGAGCTGTACACCCATGTGGGTTTACGAGTGTCCACAGTGAGTAGAACTTTCATAGTGATCAGGGAAACTCCCCACAGATTTATCTCCTTCCTCATTCAGACCTTCTATAGCCATGTCTCCAGTACCACCCTATGTCACCCGTCACTGCATGTGGTCCTAGTCTCAGCTCAAAGTTCCAAAGCCAGCAGATACCGGATCAATTTTGACAAATCCCTCAGCACCCATCCTGCCATTTGAGCAAGCCACTTCCAAACACCATTTGCCCAAAGTAAGAACTTAGGCCTTGGGAATCTGAGGACACCAGCCTTTCTCCTTATGCTCCCATCTACATGCTAGTCTACTACCTGATCACCACCACCTCTCCCCATACCTGTTTCCTTTCTACTTTGGACATGCTTCCCAACCAGCTGGGGCTATTCTCCTGCTGCAAGCCTGACCTGCTTCCTCTTTCCCTGCTGCCCTCGACATTCCTTTCCTACTGGTGACCTCTGTTCCTTGAGGTTAATTCCAGTTCCTTTATCTGCTCTAGCTTAATGGCCCCCAGTAGTCACAGAGCCACTTGCAGCGTCTCTGAATATAGCCATGGGGCCAATTGCCAGAGGGCAGCCTTAGATAGCTGCAGCTACTAGTCAAGGGAGGGGTGGCAGTTCCAAGGCTGAGCAAGCTTGAACCTTGCAATGACAGCACTAGGGACTCTAAATCCTCAGCGCTGGCCCTAGGGAGCTGCAGACTCTGCACTTAAGTGCTTCCCTCCTCTAGGCATTGACTTTAAGTACCATATTTCAACAATCAAAACAGAGGACGGGGGGAGCTCAGCCCTAGCCCTGCTCCCAGTGTATCCTATAGGACTAACTTGCTTGCTTATATATCTTTTCTTATAGTTTAAGTATTTGGTTTATTGGAATACGTTTGTAGATTTATATTAAAGTAAGTTTGGCCATAATGCAAGACACCTATAGGCCATATCTTGTATGTTAAGCTAAAGCAAAATTAACATATCTATATCGGACCATTTTACCCAGAAAGTAAAGTTGACCTTTATCTTTACCCAAATAGATAAAGTACCTATGCCTATGACCTTTTATCTAGACTAATGGACAATGGAGAATGGCATAGTGGGGTTTTCAATGAACATAAGAACATAAGAATGGCCGTACCGGGTCAGACCAAAGGTCCATCTAGCCCAGTATCTGTCTACTGACAGTGGCCAATGCCAGGTGCCCCAGAGGGAGTGAACCTAACAGGCAATGATCAAGTGATCTCTCTCCTGCCATCCATCTCCATCCTCTGACCAACAGAGGCTAGGGACACCATTCTTACCCATCCTAGCTAATAACCATTTATGGACTTAGCCACCATGAATTTATCCAGTCCCCTTTTAAACATTGTTATAGTCCTAGCCTTCACAACCTCCTCACGTAAGGAGTTCCACAAGTTGACTGTGCGCTGCGTGAAGAAGAACTTCCTTTTATTTGTTTTAAACCTGCTGCCTATTAATTTCATTTGGTGACCCCTAGTTCTTGTATTATGGGAATAAGTAAATAACTTTTCCTTATCCACTTTCTCAACGTCACTCATGATTTTATATACTTCTATCATATCCCCCCTTAGTCTTCTCTTTTCCAAGCTGAAGAGTCCTAGCCTCTTTAATCTTTCCTCATATGGGACCTTCTCCAAACCCCTAATCATTATATATGTACCCACAGACGTAACAAGTACACCACATGAGACAGATGTGCGTACATATCTGTCATCAATACGCACATACATATTAGCCTGTGGGGTAAGTGTACCCTAACACTTCTGTGGGTGGGGAATGAAATTTGGGCATAAGAGGAAGACATTCCAGCATTTGCCCTGTAAAAGAGATAACCCACCTCAATAGAGCTCTTGATTCTCACTTACTCCATTTCTCAATTCTCACTTACTTCCTCCACTCTATTCTATCTATCTACGATGACTACTACTATTAGTAGGCTATATTTGTTCTTCTTAAACTTTAAGTTTCAAGGGAACTAGGCTAAGCTCGGTTTCCCTAAGTTTTATTCTTTGTTTATTAGGTTTTGATTTTAAGTTTAAGTTAGTCAAGTAAACCCTAAGTTCACTTGAATAGCTCGTAGCATTAGTTTCTTCTAAGCACTGCATCCCTCACTCAAGAATTGAGAAACCTGAACCGCAAGGCTGTCTCTCTTACCACCAGGTTATCAAAGAAGGATGTGAGTATATTAACCAAAGCTTTGTGTCGCAATCCGATACATAGTTATGGCTCTGTATGGCCAATTGTCGGTCCACGGCCATCTTGTCCTGTTAAAAGGACAAGGCAGCCTCCATCTTGGACCAGGTTCTTGTTGTATAGGAGAGGGCAGAGACTCAATCCTGCCCAGCAACACTGGCTGTGTATGCTCTCCTGTGTTTTTGGTTTTTTTTCTCTCTCCTGCTGGGCCATCTAAAGGTCAGGCTAGTTCTGTGTGTGAAGGCCTGATTCTGCCCGGCAACCTGTTTTTTTTGGGTCGGTCGTCTGGAGGTCAGGTTAATTCTGCCCAGCGACTCACTTTCCCGCTCTTTTTGGACCCAGTCATCTAAGGGTCAAGCTTGTTTACGTGTCAACTCCAGTGTGCCTGTGCAAATCCTTCCGACGTGGGGTGGCAACAGCTCGAAGTCTGAAGGGAGGAGGGACCAGGGAGCCAATCAGATGCTGACACGAGGGAGTGAGACCTCTCAATAAAACTAGGTTTCCCCCCAGCCGCACCACACTCTGGGTTACCCTTAGTGTGAAAGCAAGGGTGGTTGAGGCAGTGGCCCGTGGATCTCTTTCTCTGTGTTACACCGGGCACCGCCCTGACGAACCCGATTCCCATCTTGTGTGATTGGTGTGTCTGCCTATCTGGTGTGGTGTGGTGAGCAGTATAAAGTGTATTATTACTGTGTTTTTGGGATGTGTTTTTACTTTTAATACCATTCCAGCCAAAGTTGCCTACTCCCCCGACCCAAGTTGTAATTATCCCCCAAAATAAACGCAGCCAGTTGGCTTTTCACTGTTATTCTGGTCCTGCCTTTTTTTCCTCACTCAATACCAAGCTTTAACGAAACGCAATCTATTTCGGACACTTTGTTGCATATAATACTATATTATCATGTGTATCTTTTGAATAGCAGTAATGCAATTGTAACTTTGTAACTCTGGTTATTTTACCATTTACTTACTATTATTGATTTTAATAAAGTCTTTAAGGCTATATCTATCTCAGTGTGAGCTTTCTGTCATACCCCCAAGGGGCCTTTGTAAATTCCGTGGAGCCTTATTCGGGACAAGAACTTTTATCTTCTGATCAAACAGATTGGCGAGCCTAAAACCCATACTATTAATATTAATGATTAATTATTATTCATATTACTTAAATTAAATACAAATAAAATTAAATTTAAATAAATACGATTATCATATTATCCAAATTAATATTATTAGTACGCCCTAAATCAGGCTACACCGCCCCCATTCACTCCCTCCCACTTCCCGCATGTCCAGGACAATCTGGATGAATGGTAACCCTATAAGTACCTGATATGCCCATCACCTGCAGCAGAGGTCACCAATTCCCACACACTCCTCAGCTAGCTCATAGTCATGCAGAAAGTGCAGCCTGAATGATTTTGGAGGCTGGGGTGCCAAGAGGTTCCCATCCCTGAGCAGCACCTCTGCAACAAGCTCACATGCCCACCCTCCGCTGTGGGACCAGGACCCTGTGAAGACAGTGGAGTACCCTGTGTATAACCAGTTTTGTCCAAAGCCTGTTGAAGTGAGTGGGACTCTTTTCATTTTCTTTAATGGGTGGGTATAGAAGCAAAGGACCCCATTCTAGATTTGAGGAGCAAAGTGCATTCTATGCTGCACTGGTTTACTATTGTAACAGGAAGGTTTCACATCACTTAGTGAATAAGCAACACCTCCTACAGCACCTAACTTTTTTCTGCGAGGCTTCCCACCCAATTACTAAATGTAAACCTGCTTCGCTTAGAAGGGCTGAAAATATCAGATAGTATGGTCACAAAAGCAAGGCACTTCCGAATTCAGTAGGAATTTTGGATGTGCACAGAAAACAGACAGGACTGGTTCCCACATGGTTACAGAACTGCAGTAAAGTGGAACAATTTTCAGCTTGTGTGATTGGAGGATATCTGAATACATATTATAAGACTGTCCTCCATAAATGAGGAAAAGTTGAGGTGCCTTTGTTATTCTTTTGTTCTACTCTTTGTTTCTATGGGGAATTTGCCAATGCAATATTACTGTCCTCCTTTTAAACAAATAAAACTAAAAAAAATAGTAATTGCTATTTTCAACAGCCATTCCAGTCCTAGTTAGCACTGGGGAGATGCCAGCATTTGTCGCTCAATTTTATCCTACTTTTTCTACAGCAAGTTACAGTGATTTGTGAGAAATGAAGTAACAGCTGCCCAAATTGAGCTTGAGCACTCCTGAATTTTGAGTGTTCAAATCTGAAAACAGGTGCTAGATTCCCTTTCTGAATATTAGATAAATCTGGAAAAGTCAATTTCTATTTTCATGGCTCAGAAGTAGAAATCCTCCTGTACTGTATTCTAAAGCTGCCCAGGTCCTCTAGTAGAGCTTTCCCTCCCTTTCTTATCATTTTAACTTCTGTGGGATCCACATACTTCCCCTGCTAGGTTTCAGATAGAGAGGTGCACTGTCCATTTAGTTCACCCAATTCCTTCTTTGGGGGCAACCAGGCAAGGTCACACCAACATCCCTAATCCAGTCTGGGGAAGTCTTCTGAGGGTGATATCTGGGCCAAAGCCTTCTACTCCTTGGGCGCACTTGTTCCCCATTCACAGTGCCACCCTCTTCTAGCAGCCAGCTCTTTATTCACAGCAAGCTGCAGTGCATGGGTTCTCGGCTTCCCCACTCCCTTTCCTGTTGCTAGCTGCCAAGGTAATGCTGGGAAATGTAGTTCCTTCCCTGCTCCAGGGCCTGCTCTATAGGCAGGGAGCTGGCCAAGGAACTACAGCTCCCAGGGCCCCTTGGGTTCTCAGCTCCCATGCTGGATCCCTGCTGCTCTGAGGCTCGCTTTCAGGGCCTCCGCTTCTGCAGCACTGAGAGAGGGGAGGAAGTGAGTGTTATGGGACCCCTTCTGAGCTTGGGCCGGCACTATGGAGCCATTGGCACCATGGTAAATCTGGTACCGGTCATGAGTGTCCCAAGGTTCATGAAGATCTTGAAATATCGGATATATTCTTCACTCTCCTATCACCACTATTTCTATGGACTTCACCTCATCCTCGCAACAACAGAATTAGGAAGAAACTCAGTGAGTAGAAACTCACAAAATTTCCATGGGGACTCTGACACAGGACACATTTTGACCTCATGTTTCTAACTTTAATGGGAACAAAAATCCTTCCCTGCATACCAGAAAACATGACTACATTCTTCAGAGATAGCACAATCAGGTAATACCTTGAACATCTTATCTGTGCACTTATCTATTGAAGCACTTACTTGGAACTGCTACAAATTCTGATTCTGGAGTTAAAAGTCACTTGACAAATATTTGGGGTTGGTGGCAGTTCAGATACAGGGTTTTAGCTCTGCACACTAAAAAGTTTAAGTCTGGTACAGATCTTCCCATAGGACCCATCTTTAAGTTACTACTATTAAATCATGCCTTGTGATCAGGTCCTTGCAAAGAAGTTGCCTGCAGAGCTTTTCTACTGACTTACCTTGGCAGCCACACCAGGTGCGTCTCTCTAGCTCCAACTTTACAATACAACATGCTGATGTAATGCCTTAAGTTAATAAATAAATAAATACTAATAAAAAGACTAACCCCAGGAAGGGCACAAGAGATTGGAAACTACCTGTGCGGTAGGCAGAAGTGAAAGTAAGCCGGTCCGATCCAGTGTACCAGCAAGAGCCAGTCATTGCTGACTGTACCGGCTAGGAGCAACTTCCCCAGGCCAGCCCTTTAAATTGCTGCCAGAGCCCTGCTGCCAGAACCCCCAGGAAGCAGCAGTGGCCGGGAGCCCCGGGGCTCCAGCGGTGATTAAAGGGTCTAGGGCTCTGCTGCAGTAGCAGCGGCCAGAGCCCCGGGCCTTTAGATCGCTGCACAAGCCTGCTGCGGAGCCCTATGGTAGCGGTGGCTGCTGAGAGCCCCTGGGGCTCAGGCAGTGATTTAAAGGGCCTGGGGCTCCCCGCAGCGGCCGGAGCCCCGGGCCCTTTAAAGCTTGATTTAAAGAGCCCGGGGATTTAAAGGCCCCGCCTCTTCCGGTTGAGGCCCCACCACCCTGCTCAAGACGCTAGCGTACCGGTAAGTCCTTTAAGTTACTTTCACTTAAAGTGATAGGTGTGGGGTACAGTACAGATTCCTAACAGACCATATATGGAGTCTAAAAAATTGACATCAGGGTTTAGCCATAAAATGATCAGGTAATTCATCACTAGAAAAAATTGCTTACTTGCTAAGATTAATGGATCAGAATGTGCTTTTTCTTCAAATTCAGGCAGATCAAAAGAAAATAGGCTCTTGATCCTATAAATTCTATAAAAGCCGGTAACATAAGTTAAGAGAGTTGGATTCTAATTTTGTGAGTAACAGGGTAAAGATTAAATAGGCAAAACTTGTTTGCAGTTCTTCAGGATTTCACATCACCATGAAAGGGGGGAAATAATCTAAGATTTCCCAAGCATTCTGGCATAGTAACCACAGTCAGAGGCAGACTATCCATAAAGAGGATTCAGATTACTTAGAATAACAAGTCATCCAAAAAAAAAAAAGGCCAGGGGGAGGGGAGGTGGTTTGTTGGTGGAGAGTGAATCGTGTGCTGCTGCTCCAAAAAAGTAGTCATTTATCATTTTAAAATTTCTCAAGAAAATGAGCTAAAATATTTGGAGCTAAAAATGCTTTTCAAATGCATTTCTGTTTTATGACCAATACTTGAAACCTTCCATATGCTGAATGCTCAACAAAAAAAATAGCACATTTGAGTTGGTGGGTAGGTTTTCAGTTAAATCTAATCACAATCTTTAAAGAGAAAATCGTGCACAGACACCCAGAGGGAGCCCATGCTTTAAATATAGGATGTGTTCTAAATAGTGCATCTGTTTGTAAATTTAATACCAGAACAGAAAAACTGACACAAGGGAAATATATCATTTTTCCAGTCAATCAGCAGTTGTAAAAAGAGTGCAGTTCAAGTAAGAAACTTGAATGCTTTTGTGTAATTTCTGAACAGCAAACTCATGATTGTTCAAAGCTACTCCTACTAGTTCATGTCAGCTTGTACAGTGATAGCTGTGACATTGTGCAGTCTACCCACTAAATTACTGATTTCTTATTCTGACTTTTTCAGACAGATCCTGACTATCCTCTGGCACTATTTTAATAATCTCTTAAACTGCTGTCTCTCACCATTCAAAAACAGCTTTGCTACACAGTCTTTCATGGACGTAATACCTCCATTCAGAATTATTGTTCTGATCTGCACTCCTCATACATTTTTTTTCCTGGTGATCTGTTACTACATCTCTCCACTAATTCTGCTTTGTGAGCTGACACTTTAATCACAGACATAGAAGAGGCACGTTTGTTTGTGTTTAATAATGTTTCTTTCAGCTTGTGCTCTAAACAATTTTTTTTCTTTGAAGCAACAACCTCTGGGTGGAAAGTTTTAGCAATGAAAAAAGCAGAATATAAAAAAAATATTTGGGAGGGATCCCATCTCTCCTTGTCAAACATTTCCTTCTCTCCCCCAGAGAAGTCCACATGAACTTCCGGCCTGTCAAGAGTAACAGATGCTTTGTTTTCATATAGTATCATTCCATTTTAGATTTACTGACATGGTATCATTCCAGCTTTGTTTTCACTAAACAATAAAATTTTTACCCCACTCCAACATGGATTCATTTTCTCTCTTTGTAAAAGTCTCTCTTTGTGTGAACTGTTGGTGTAACCGATTTGTACTATCAAAAGAACAACTTGGTCCAGAACACAAACAAGGCTCTTTCTTAGCTTCCAGTTTTGCATCTTTTTTCTCCTATTGTCATAAATGAGTTTTTATTGTACAATGTATATTAGTAATTTGTGAAAATTTGGCACATAGCGTATGTGCACGCAAGAGTTGTATTTCCCTAACCTCCCCCCACACACAGACATAGTAGAGTAACAGCTATTGTTCTGTATGGCGTGTGGCTTCTGAAAGCAAAGTTGATATTCCCTTTGTGGAAAGCAGGATTCTAGACATCAGGGAGCTACTGTTGTGTTAGAGGTACACAATGCTTCAATTAAAAAGAGTTTAAGTGTTAAATACAAGTTCCCCATGCCTGATGGAGAAGAACACCACAACTTCCTCCACAAAAATTGCAATCTGGTTGTGATGCTAATATAGGGTTCTGTGCCTGCAAACAGGCACTCTCACAAACTTTGCAGGTTAAATTAGGGATGGTATTTGAAAATGTGGCCCTATAGAAACCTAACAAGAACTGAGACTCCTGGGCCCTGTATCTTCCCTTGAAAGATATAAGTAACTTCCATTGACATCAATGGTAGCTTCTTTTTTTTTAATAATTGGAGATGTACCAATCTCCTAGAACTAGAAGGGACCTTGAAAGGTCATTGAGTCCAGCCCGCTGCCTTCACTAGCAGGACCAATTTTTGCCCCAGATCCCTAAGTGGCCTCCTGAAGGATTGAATTTACAACCCTAGGTTTAGCAAGCCAATGCTTAAACCACTGAGCTATCCCTCTCCCCCAATTTTACTCAAGAGGCTGAGAAAATTAGACCCCTTTTACATATCTACACATAGGTGCGGTTATCATATATAGGGTTTACAGTTTGGTTCAATGGCTCAGCACCCCCACTATACAAGTTGTTCCAGTACCCTAGTATCTATCTAAGCAGGACATACTTTCACTTTGAAGTCCTGATAGCTGTAGGAATAAAGACTGAATTTCCTCTAAATCTGTTACTTCCCTGTGTCTTGCATACAACTCTACATAACCATTGATAGATGGCATAATATTTCCTTATCAGGATATCAAAAACATGAAAATGACATCATGTAGTTCTAAAAGCTGTCTGTCTGGAGACCAGCCATTAAACAATGCTTGAGTTTTCAGTTTACACTGTTAATATTTATAGTTAAGACTGTGTATGTGGTTGGCTTTTGCTAAATACTTCACAAATGTAGTTGCTATAGTAGACAGTGTGAATCATAACTTCAATGGTTTTCTCTCTCAGAGAAGAGGGAGAGTAAGAAATAAGGGACTTTTTGGGGTTGCATGTTTGTGTAACATGGTTCTTACCCCTATGGGCGGGAGAGCCTGTGAAAAAGCTGACAGTGAGTGGCTGCAATGAAAGGGAGATGCTCTGTTCACCCTGGGACTCCAGCAGAGTCCTGGGATTTGGAACTAAGACTTGGTCTACCCTAGAAAATGTAGATCTGAAAGGAGTGTGAAAAATCCACACTCCTGAGTGGCGTTGTTAAACTGATCTAAGTTCCCCATTTCAACATCACTAGCTCGAGGGAAGGATTCTTCTGTTGACCTAGGTCAGGGGTCGGCAGCCTTTCAGAAGTAGTGTGCCGAGTCTTCATTTATTCACTCTAATTTAAGGTTTTGTGTGCCGGTAACACATTTTAACGTTTTTAGAAGGTCTCTTTCTATAAGTCCATAATATATAACTATTGCTGTATGTAAAGTAAATAAGGTTTTCAAAATGTTTAAGAAGCTTCATTTAAAATTAAATTAAAATGCAGAGCCCCCCAGACCAGTGGCCAGGACCCGGGCAGTGTGAGTGCCAGTGAACATCAGCTCGCGTGCCACGTAGGTTGCCTACCCCTGACCTAGGTACTGCCTCTCAGGGAGGTGGATTACCTATGCCCATGGGAGACTCCCTCCCGTTGGCATAGGTACTGTCTGTACTGCAGCACTGCGGTGGTTCAGCTGTAGCCTTTTAAGCATCAACAGGCCCTAAGACTAGCCTGTTAAGGCAGTAGAGACCCTGGGCAAGCAAGGGAAAGAGTGCAAAAGATGTCAAAGAGACCTGGGAGTGGGAAGAGAAATAATGTTTGTGGGACTTTAATTCGCGACTTGGAGTTATTTTCTGTGAATAAACCTAGCCCCCAAGGAGTGATATTTTAACCTCAGATAAAGTGAGTGGATTGTGCATAAGGAGATCTTTGAGGGAGTAATTTTTAACAGAGCACCAAAAAGGCACCCCGGGCCACAAGGGGGTATTCAGGTTGTAGCCAGCCCTGTCACGGTTTGCTTCTGTCTGTTTCCCTTCTCTCGAAGGTACTTCTACGGCCCCCATTACCAAAGCATGTGTGCGCGTCACAATCTGAAACAGCCCCGTCAGGTAGGAAAGTACAATTATTCCCACAGTACACAGGGAGAACAGAGGCAAGAGAGACAGTGTGACTGTCTAAGCTTACAGAGGAAGTCTGTGAAACCCGATCAATCTCTCTCACACATAATTTTGCTTGTGGTTATGTGCCCACAACTTCTATGAACTTGAATGGCCCTAAAATTTTGCTTTCAGCATTTTGATTTATATTGATTGGTGATATATAAAAATATACCTATCCAAGGATCCAGGCACAATTGAGATTTGTTTTTTTAAAAAAACCCAATGATACAAGCAAGATTAAAACAAGCAGTAACACCTGATCTCCAAAACTAGAAAAGTAAAATCAAAACCGAAAATGTAACCTACCCACCCACAAATACCAGCCCTCTGCCTCCCTGGGAGTTTTTAACTTGTTTTATGAAATGTTGCTTTCTGTGTACAAACACACTATAAGCAAAATGTGTCTTGTATATAGCATTTGTTTAAATATAAACAGAGAAGAAAACTGCCAATTCATCAAAATCTAAACATTTTGCAGGGATGTGTCAATTACACTGGCTCTAAGGAAACTCATCTGATTTCCTGCCAGCTAGCAGGCCTTGCAGGCCTCTGCACAGCCATGGCTGGCCATGAGCCGGACAGCCCTGAAATCCAGGGCTGGGCTGTCAAGGCTTCCAGGCTCCTGTCTTCTTAGTAGCTTGACAAGCAGGCAGCTGGAGCTCTGAGCAGCTTAGTCAATTTCATGTGAAAAAGTCAAAACAGAATCCATTTGGATTTTTCAAAATGAAAATTGCAATTTTCCTTGGCCCCTCACTCACTCCCTAGTCCTTGGGAAATGGTAAACTTGCAAGTTTTCTGATGAAGACTGTTTTATTATTAGCAGCAAAGAATCCTGTGGCACCTTATAGACTAACAGACGTATTGCAGCATGAGCTTTCGTGGGTGAATACCCACTTCTTCGGATGCAAGTAGTGGAAATTTCCAGGGGCAGGTTTATATATGCAAGCAAGAAGCAAGCTAGAGATAACGAGGTTAGTTCAATCAGGGAGGATGAGGCCCTGTTCTGGCAGTTGAGTGAAAACCAAGGGAGGAGAAACTGGTTCTGTAGTTGGCAAGCCATTCACAGTCTTTGTTTAATCCTGAGCTGATGGTGTCAAATTTGCAGATGAATTGGAGCTCAGCAGTTTCTCTTTGAAGTCTGGTCCTGAAGTTTTTTTTGCTGCAGGATGGCCACCTTAAGATCTGCTATTGTGTGGCCAGGGAGGTTGAAGTGTTCTCCTACAGGTTTTTGAATATTGCCATTCCTAATATCTGATTTGTGTCCATTTATCCTTTTCCTTAGAGACTGTCCAGTTTGGCCGATGTACATAGCAGAGGGGCATTGCTGGCATATGATGGCATATATTACATTGGTGGACGTGCAGGTGAATGAACCGGTGATGGTGTGGCTGATCTGGTTAGGTCCTGTGATGGTGTCGCTGGTGTAGATATGTGGGCAGAGTTGGCATCGAGGTTTGTTGCATGGATTGGTTCCTGAGCTAGAGTTACTATGGTGCGGTGTGCAGTTACTGGTGAGAATATGCTTCAGGTTGGCAGGTTGTCTGTGGGCGAGGACTGGCCTGCCACCCAAGGCCTGTGAAAGTGTGGGATCATTGTCCAGGATGGGTTGTAGATCCCTGATGATGCGCTGGAGGGGTTTTAGCTGGGGACTGTATGTGATGGCCAGTGGAGTCCTGTTGGTTTCTTTCTTGGGTTTGTCTTGCAGTAGGAGGCTTCTGGGTACACATCTGGCTCTGTTGATCTGTTTCCTTATTTCCTCGTGCGGGTACTGTAGTTTTGAGAATGCTTGGTGGAGATTTTGTAGGTGATGGTCTCTGTCTGTGGCGTTAGAGCAGATGCGGTTGTACCTCAGTGCTTGGCTGTAGACAATGGATCTTGTGGTGTGCCCGGGATGGAAGCTGGAGGCATGAAGGTAGGCATAGCAGTCGGTAGGTTTTCGGTATAGGGTGGTGTTAATGTGACCATCAGTTATTTGCACCGTAGTGTCTAGGAAGTGGACCTCCCGTGTAGATTGGTCCAGGCTGAGGTTGATGGTGGGGTGGAAGCTGTTGAAATCGTGGTGGAATTTTTCCAGAGTATCCTTCCCATGGGTCCAGATGATGAAGATGTCATCAATGTAGCGTAGGTAGAGAAGGGGCGTGAGCTGAGGAAGCGTTGTTCCAGGTCAGCCATAAAAATATTGGCATATTGTGGGGCCATGCGGGTGCCCATAGCGGTGTCACTGATCTGGAGATATATATTGTCATCAAATTTGAAATAGTTGTGTGTGAGGATAAAGGCACAGAGCTCAGCAACCAGTTGTGCTGTGGCATCATCAGGGATACTGTTCCTGATAGCTTGTATTCCATCAGCGTGTGGGATGTTTGTGTAGAGAGCCTCCACATCCATGGTGGCCAGGATGGTGTTTTCTGGAAGGTTACCAATGCATTGTAGTTTCCTCAGGAAATCAGTGGTGTCACGGAGATAGCTGGGAGTGCTGGTGGCATAGGGTCTGAGTAGAGAGTCCACATATCCAGACAGTCCTTCAGTGAGAGTTCCAATGCCCGAGATGATGGGGCGTCCAGGATTTCCAGGTTTGTGGGTTTTGGGCAGTAGATAGAATAGCCCTGGTCGGGGCTCTAAGGGTATGTTGATTTGTTCCGGTGTTGGTGTAGGGAGTGTCCTGAGTAGATGGTGCAGTTTCTTAGTGTATTCCTCAGTGGGATGTTGTTTTTCCACAATTTCTGTTGGTGGGAGGGTAACTGTGTATCAGAGGGGTAGCCGTGTTAGTCTGGTTCTGTAGAAGCAGCAAAGAATCCTGTGGCACCTTATAGACTAACAGACGTTTTGCAGCATGAGCTTTCGTGGGTGAATACCCACTTCTTTGGATGCAAGTAGTGGAAATTTCCAGGACAACACTGAACAGCGCAATGATACACAGTTACCCTCCCACCAACAGCACAAAAAGAAGAACTCCACATGGACTCCTCCTGAGGGTCGAAATGACAGTCTGGACCTATACATTGAATGCTTCCGCCAATGTGCACAGGCAGAAATTGTGGAAAAACAACATCGCTTGCCTCATAACCTAAGTCGTGCAGAACGCAATGCCATCCACAGCCTTAGAAACCATCCTGACATTATAATCAAAGAGGCTGATAAAGGAGGTGCTGTTGTCATCATGAACAGGTCTGACTGCCAAAAGGAGGCTGCCAGACAACTCTCCAACACCAAATTCTACAGGCCACTACCCTCAGATCCCACAGACAACCTGCCAACCTGAAGCATATTCTCACCAGTAACTGCACACCGCACCATAGTAACTCTAGCTCAGGAACCAATCCATGCAACAAACTTCGATGCCAACTCTGCCCACATATCTACACCAGCGACACCATCACAGGACCTAACCAGATCAGCCACACCATCACCGGTTCATTCACCTGCACGTCCACCAATGTAATATATGCCATCATATGCCAGCAATGCCCCTCTGCTATGTACATCGGCCAAACTGGACAGTCTCTAAGGCAGGGGTCGGCAACCTGCGGCTCCCGGCTCGCCAGGGTAAGCACCCTGGCGGGCCGGCCCGGTTTGTTTATCTGCCGCGTCGGCAACTTTGGCGGATCGCGGCTCCCACTGGCCGCGGTTTGCGGTCCCAGGCCAATGCGGGAGGCAGGAAGCCGCGGCCAGAACATCCCTCGGCTCGTGCCGCTTGCTGCCTCCCGCATTGGCCTGGGACCGCGAACCGCGGCCAGTGGGAGCCGCAATCGGCCGAAGTTGCCAACGCGGCAGATAAACAAACCGGGCCGGCCCGCCAGGGTGCTTACCCTGGCGAGCCGGGAGCCGCAGGTTGCCGACCCCTGCTCTAAGGAAAAGGATAAATGGACACAAATCAGATATTAGGAATGGCAATATTCAAAAACCTGTAGGAGAACACTTCAACCTCCCTGGCCACACAATAGCAGATCTTAAGGTGGCCATCCTGCAGCAAAAAAACTTCAGGACCAGACTTCAAAGAGAAACTGCTGAGCTCCAATTCATCTGCAAATTTGACACCATCAGCTCAGGATTAAACAAAGACTGTGAATGGCTTGCCAACTACAGAACCAGTTTCTCCTCCCTTGGTTTTCACTCAACTGCCAGAACAGGGCCTCATCCTCCCTGATTGAACTAACCTCGTTATCTCTAGCTTGCTTCTTGCTTGCATATATAAACCTGCCCCTGGAAATTTCCACTACTTGCATCCGAAGAAGTGGGTATTCACCCACGAAAGCTCATGCTGCAAAACGTCTGTTAGTCTATAAGGTGCCACAGGATTCTTTGCTGCTTCTACAGAACCAGACTAACACGGCTACCCCTCTGATACTTGTTTTATTATTATTATTTTTTTAATTTCAGAATTTCACATGGAATGGAATTGTAGGTTCTGACCAGCCCTATTTCAATGAGACTAGAGCTGGTCAGGAATTTTTCAACACAAGTACTCCTGTTCTTTTTAGTTGGAAAATACTGATTCATGAAACCCAAAATATTTCATGAAAATATGCTGGGTTCAATGATGTTTCCATAAACCACAGGCAGGTTTACATTGCCTGATTCTTGCCTGCTCACCTGGCAAGCTGCTCAGACTGCTATGATTCCAGGATTTGTAGTTCTGGGATAGCCCTACCAAATGCTAATCATAGCTTTAAACAAAACAAACAAAAAAGCACACATCTTTTGCCATATCCCAGATATAAAACAGCTATCTGGAGACACTTTAGCTGAGGTTTATTTGAAAAAATATTGTTGCGATACAACATCCAAAATCGAATACCTTGACATTTATAACTAAATGTTATCCAATCCTGAAGTAGCACTCCTAATATGATCAGAATCTTGTCAACTATCTAACGCTTATCCTTAGGACATTCAACTGGTTACTGATTGTTATTTTATTTATAACAAATTTAAAAGCACCTATTCCCAAGCTCTAGGAGCTTTTGGCAAATTTAAAGAGCTATTGTAACAAATTATTAATTACTAGCCTGGGGAAAGAGCTGGACCTTGCAGTGTGCGCTGAAAATCTCCAAATTTAGGCTATTTTAGACTAAGGAAGGTGAAAACATTTTCAAAATTGAGGTTCCCATATGGAGAGCACCTACCTGTCATTCATATTGAGGTGTCTCCAGCTCCAGTCTAATCAAACTCAATCTCAGATCAAATCTCTTTTGTCCAATCAGGGACATTTAAAGCCCTTTTTTCCATAGACTATCTTGGCTACACAGTAGGCTGAAATCATTGCATCCACCAGATGATTAAGAGAAAGGTGTATTGGTTTTCAATGGCCATTTACGAGATGAAAGCTTGGAAGGTAATTTGGATGGCTAAGCGTGAATATCAATACTTAACTTTAAAAAAAAGTATCTGAATATTAGTTGTTTTAAAATCTTATACAAATATTGTGTTTATTATAACACTTGAGTTTCTAATATTTGTTCTGAACCTTAATTCCAGAGTAATAAAGTGTGTTATTTTCCTCTCCCATCCCCAGAATATATTTTAATTATGTGATTCTGTTCTAAAACCAGATAATACTGTGTTTTCATTCTGATAAAGCTAAGAGTAAGACAGTGTTGTAAATCTTTTGTATTTGGAAACAGTATGATGGTAGGTTACTAGATGTAAAAACCTCATTAATCATGTGGACAAGGGGGATCCGGTGGACATAGTGTACTTAGATTTCCAGAAAGCCTTTGACAAGGTCCCTCACCAAAGGCTCTTACGTAAATTAAGCTGTCATGGGATAAAAGGAAAGGTCCTTTCATGGACTGAGAACTGGTTAATGGACAGGGAACAAAGGGTAGGAATTAATGGTAAATTCTCAGAATGGAGAGGGGTAACTAGTGGTGTTCCCCAAGGGTCAGTCCTAGGACCAATCCTATTCAATTTATTCATAAATGATCTGGAGAAAGGGGTAAACAGTGAGGTGGCAAAGTTTGCAGATGATACTAAACTACTCAAGATAGTTAAGACCAAAGCAGACTGTGAAGAACTTCAAAAAGATCTCACAAAACTAAGTGATTGGGCAACAAAATGGCAAATGAAATTTAATGTGGATAAATGTAAAGTAATGCACGTTGGAAAAAATAACCCCAACTATACATACAACATGATGGGGGCTAATTTAGCTACAACGAGTCAGGAAAAAGATCTTGGAGTTATCGTGGATAGTTCTCTGAAGATGTCCATGCAGTGTGCAGAGGCGGTCAAAAAAGCAAACAGGATGTTAGGAATCATTAAAAAGGGTATAGAGAATAAGACTGAGAATATATTATTGCCATTATATAAATCCATGGTACGCCCACATCTCGAATACTGTGTACAGATGTGGTCTCCTCACCTCAAAAAAGATATTCTAGCACTAGAAAAGGTTCAGAAAAGAGCAACTAAAATGATTAGGGGTTTAGAGAGGGTCCCATATGAGGAAAGATTAAAGAGGCTAGGACTCTTCAGTTTGGAAAAGAGAAGACTAAGGGGGGACATGATAGAGGTATATAAAATCATGAGTGATGTTGAGAAAGTGGATAAGGAAAAAGTTATTTACTTATTCCCATAATACAAGAACTAGGGGTCACCAAATGAAATTAATAGGCAGCAGGTTTTAAAACAAATAAAAGGAAGTTCTTCTTCACGCAGCGCACAGTCAACTTGTGGAACTCCTTACCTGAGGAGGTTGTGAAGGCTAGGACTATAACAATGTTTAAAAGGGGACTGGATAAATTCATGGTGGCTAAGTCCATAAATGGCTATTAGCCAGGATGGGTAAGAATGGTGTCCCTAGCCTCTGTTCGTCAGAGGATGGAGATGGATGGCAGGAGAGAGATCACTTGATCATTGCCTGTTAGGTTCACTCCCTCAGGGGCACCTGGCATTGGCCACTGTCGGTAGACAGATACTGGGCTAGATGGACCTTTGGTCTGACCCGGTATGGCCTCTCTTATGTTCTTATGTTCTTAATCAGGCTAATCAGACATATGCCAGAAGTTGCAAGTTCAATATTTTTCAGAAGAGCACATTTCTGAGAAGCTAGCAGGAAAACAAAACCAGCTTTGAGAGTCTACCTTGTTTGAATGGTAACAGTTTTATAGCAGTTTTAAGTTTTCGAGAAACAAATGTGCTAGTGCAAATTATGGTGTGAAATATAAATAGCAGGTTGATGGAGTAGACCATGGAAATTCTCTTACAAATAAATATATGCTCTCACAGGAATGTAAACCCTTCATAGAATATCAGGGTTGGAAGGGACCTCAGGAGGTCATCTAGGTCATGCACTGCTACAGACTAGGGACCGAATGGCTGGGCAGCAGTTCTGCAGAAAAGGACCTAGGGGTTACGGTTGACAAAAAGCTGAATATGAGTCAACAGTGTGCCCTTGTTGCCAAGAAGGCTAATGGCATTTTGGGTTGTATAAGTAGGGGCATTTCCAGCAGATCAAGGGATGTGATCATTCCCCTCTACTCAGCACTGGTGAGGCCTCATTTGGAGTACTGTGTCCAGTTTTGGGCCCCACACTACAAGAAGGATGTGGATAAATTGGAGAGAGTCCAGCGGAGGGCAACAAAAATGATTAGGGCGCTGGAGCACATGACTTATGAGGAGAGGCTGAGGGAACTGGGATTGTTTAGTCTGCAGAAGAGAAGAATGAGGGGGGATTTGATAGCTGCTTTCAACTACCTGAAAGGGGGTTCCAAAGAGGATGGATCTAGACTGTTCTCAGTGGTAGAAGATGACAGAACAAGGAGTAATGGTCTCAAGTTGCAGAGGGGGAGGTTTAGGCTGGATATTAGGAAAAACTTTTTCACTAGTAGGGTGGTGAAGAACTGGAATGGGTTACCTAGGGAGGTAGTGGAATCTCCTTCCTTAGAGGTTTTTAAGGTCAGGCTTGACAAAGCCCTGGCTGGGATGATTTAGTTGGGTTTGGTCCTGCTTTGAGCAGGGGGTTGGACTAGATGACCTCCTGAGGTCCCTCCCAACCCTGAGATTCTATGATTCTATGATTCTAGTCCAACCCCTTGCTCAAAGCAGGACCAATCCCCAACTAAATCATCCCAGCCAGGGCTCTGTCCCTACCCTCCAGAGTATCTACCACTCCTCCCAGTTTAGTGTCACCTGCAAACTTGCTGAGGGTGCAGTCCATGCCATCCTCCAGCTCATTAAAGAAGATATTGAACAAAACTGGCCCCAGGACCGACCCTTTGGGGCACGCCACTTGATAATGGCTGCCAACTAGACATGGAGCCCTTGATCACAACCTGCTGAGCCCAATGATCTAGCCAGCTTTCTATCCACATTATAGTCCATTCATCCAGCCCATACTTCTTTAACTTGCTGGCAAGAATACTGTGGAGACTGTATCTGTCTGTCCCCCTGCTGGATTCCTTTTCCCTCCTTCCTTTCTGTTTTTGCTGAGTGGCTGCCCCCCCGGCCATGAAACTGACTAAAGTCGCAGCCTGGCCCTGCTCATGGGAATGGCTTGTGCAGACTAACTGGAGCCATTGCTCTGCCTAGGGAGGGGGCTTCTTGCTTCCTTGTTTGGCTCCTTTGTTCAGACCCGGGCTTGGTGTAGGGGGCGCTGGCCAGAATGCAAGACCTGAAAAGGCCAAATAGCTGAGCATATGAGTCATGCCTGTGGCTCAGAAACTTGCCCAGGCATGTCTGTGCTCACCTGAAGTCTCCTCTCCTCCCCTCTAACAAGGGGAACCAATCAAAGTTACTGGCAGGAAGCTGCCTGAGTTTTCCTTTATAACCAGACATTTTCTGATCAGACCTCGGAGAGGTTACTGCATTGCCACCTGGTCTGATCAGCTAGGGGTTTTTGGGGGGCCCTCTCCCCGCTCTCGTTTGTTTTTGAGCGTATCCCCGTTTTTAAACTCCCCTCCCATGAACAACGAATTTTGCCTGGAGATCTCCTGATTATTGTGAGCGAATTGAGTCCTCTCTGCGTCCTCTGATGCTGAAACTGCTGTTCCTGCTGCTGCTTTGGGGATTGGTAAGAACTCCCTCTTGCAAACTCCCCCTGTCCTAGCTGCTGGCTTTCTTTCCCCAGCAGGCAGACCCAAGCTAACTCCTTGGTCTGTATCTGTAATCTGCTTCTAGCTCTGCAGCGCCTTTGCTGCTAGAAATAAGCCTGCTTGCAGCTGCCCCACTGCTGCAGTGACCACTAGTTAAAACCCTCCCCCCTTGGAGCTGTATCCTGGGCACACTCCACTCTGCCCTCTGGAACTACCCCTAGTATAAGGTGCACCCATTAGGTTAGGTTTAGCCTGTAGTCTAGATACATTGTAATTTCATTTTGCATAGCTGTGGTTAAGTTAGGTTTAGAAAATTGTTTGCATTGTACTCTGTAAGTTAGGCGTAGAGAATTGTTGCATTGTGTTTTGTTACTTGCTAATTTGTGTAGTCTTGGTTAAGTTAGATCATAGATAAGATTTTGCTGTGTTCTGTATAATTGTGATTAAGTCTGTCTTCTCACTGTCAGCCCCCCCCCCCCGGCTTCCTCTGTGTCTCCCTGACTTGTTGCAGTCTTTGCTGCTTAAACTTACAGCCTGTTTGTTCTCTGTGTCTCCCTGACTTGTTGCAGTCTCTCTGTGTCTCTCTAAGTTTAAATCTCCCTCCGCAGCGCCTCTGCCTTTGCTCTCTGCTCCACCACGTGCTTCTCTTCCCCCATCCCAATCTAGCATAAAACCCCATTGGTTACTTTTTCTCTCTGATACACCTCACAGTCTACATTTACACCACTGTGACACATTTTACCTAGAATTGTTTGCTATTTAACATACTTTATCCATAACTGTTAGTTGGTTATATGCTGCTGTGACACACCCTTTACATAGAAATTGTTAGCTACCTGTTACATTTATACTTCAGTGTTAATTGGTTACCAACTGTATTGTACCCCACTGTATTGTACCCCACTATTGAAACCCCCTATACTGTTCACCAAAAGAAACCCCTCCCCAATTGTCTACCTTAACAAACCCCATACCCCTCACTATTGAATTTTCCCTGTTTTTGCATTTTCTTAATAAAGTTTATTTTGCACCCCACCAGTGCAGTAATTGTCCCCCAAGATCCCCTACCTGCTGGCAGAGTCAGTATCCAAAACTTTGCTAAAGTCAAGGAATAACATGTCCACTGCTTTCCCCCTCATCCACAGAGCCAGTCATCTCCTCACAGAAGGCAATTAGGTTAGTCAGGCATGACTTGCCCTTAGTGAATCCATGCTGACTGTTCCTGATCTCTTTCCTCTCCTTGAAGTGCTTCAGAATTGATTTCTTGAGGACCTGCTCCATGATTTTTCCAGGGACTGAGGTGAAGCTGACTGGCCTGTAGTTCCCCGGATCCTCCTTCTTCCCATTTTAAAAGATGGGCACTACATTAGCCTTTTTCCAGTCATCCGGGACCTCTCCCAATCCCCATGAGTTTTGAAAGATAATAGCCAATGGCTCTGCAATCACATCCGCTAACTCCTTTAGCACCCTCGGATGCAGCGCATTCAGCCCCATGGATTTGTGCTCATCCAGCTTTTCCAAATAGTCCTGAACCACTTCTTTCTCCACAGAGGGCTGGTCACCTCCTCCCCAAGGTGTGCTGCCCAGTGCAGTAGTCTGGGAGCTGAACTTGTTCGTGAAGACAGAGGGCAAAAAAGCATTGAGTACATTAGCTTTTTCCACATCCTCTGTCACTAGGTTGACTCCCTCATTCAGTAATGGGCCCACACTTTCCTTGACTTTCTTCTTGTTGCTAACATACCTGAAGAAAACCTTCTTGTTACTCTTAACATCCCTTGCTAGCTGCAACTTCAAGTGTGATTTGACCTTCCTGATTTCACTCCTGCATGCCCGAGCAATATTTTTATACTCCTCCCTGGCCATTTGTCCAATCTACCACTTCTTCAAAGTTTCTTTTTTGTGTTTAAGATCAGCAAGGATTTCACTCTTAAGCCAAGCTGGTCACCTGCCATAATTACTATTCTTTCTACACATCAGGATGGTTTGTTCCTTCAACCTCAATAAGGATTCTTTAAAATCTTTCTCTGAACTCCTTTCCCGCTCATGTTATTCTCCCAGGGGATCCTGCCCATCAGTTCCCTGAGGGAGTCAAAGTCTGCTTTTCTGAAGTCCATGGTCCATATTCTGCTGCTCTCCTTTCTTCCTTGTGTCAGGATCCTGAACTCAGCCAACTCATGGTCACTGCCTCCCAGGTTCCCATCCACTTTTGCTTCCCCTACTAATTCTTCCCTGTTTGTGAACAGCAGGCCAAGAAGAGCTCTGCTCCTAGTTGGTTCCTCCAACACTTGCACCAGGAAATTGTCCCCTACACTTTCCAAAAACTTCCCGGATTGTCTGTGCACTGCTGTATTGCTCTCCCAGCAGATACCAGGGTGATTGAAGTCTTCCATGAGAACCAGGGTCTGTGATCTAGTAACTTCCGTTAGCTGCTGGAAGAAAGCCTCGTCCACCTCATCCTCCTGGTCTGGTGGTCTATAGCAGAATCCCGCCACGACATCACCCTTGTTGCTCACACTTCTAAACTTAATCCAGAGACTCTCAGGTTTTTCTGCAGTTTCATACTGGAGCTCTGAGCAGTCATACTGCTCTCACATACAATGCAACTCTCCCACCTTTTCTGCCCTGCCTGTCCTTCCTGAACAGTTTATATCCATCCATGACAATACTCCAGTCATGTGATTTATCCCACCAGGTCTCTGTTATTCCAATCACGTCATAGTTCCTTGACTGTGCCAGGACTTCCAGTTCTCCCTGCTCGTTTCCCAGGCTTCTTGCATTGAGTATCGGCACTTAAGATAACTCGCTGATTGTCCTGCTTTCTCAGTATGAGGCAGGAGTCCTCCCCTCTTGTGCTCTCCTGCTCGTGCTTCCTCCTGGTATCCCACTTCCACACTTACCTCAGGGCTTTGGTCTCCTTCCCCCGGTGAACCTAGTTTAAAGCCCTCCTCACCAGGTAGAGCTTCTCCCCAACTTGTTAAGGACCCACACCCACAGTCTCAGGCAGGTTTATTGTCCAGACTTAAACTAACAAAACAACCAGTTCCTTAGCTCATCCTTTACATTTCAGGCTCTCACTGCCTCCTTTCTCAGGTACACATCTACCCTGGAATAAAACAGCTGGGGCACAGCCACAACTGGCCCAGGTCAACTGACTCAGTCTTGCGGGGCTAAAAATTGCAGGGTAGATTTTGGGCTCGGGCTGCAGCCTGGGCTCTGGGACCCTCCTCCATCACAGGTCTAATAGTTCAGGTTCCAGTCTTTGCCTGAACACTTACACAGCAATTTTACCGCCCCATGAGCATAAGTCAGCTGACACAGCCATCCGTGGGTGTTTGGTTGCTGTGAAGATGTACCCTGGCAGTCCTGCTGCTCCTGTTTCCTTCAGCTTTGTAGCATGCACTCTCTCTATCAGTTCCCCACTTCCCCCTCACTGGGTCTCTCTTTCTCACCATTTATAGTCCCAGATGCAGCCCTGCCCCCTCAGTTGGCCCAGCTAGTGGCATCTGATTTGGCACAGGGGAGCTGGACATACTTCAGTTACAGGGGCCAGCCACTCTGTGACAATTTCTTTTGAAAGGAAAATCAAACACATTGACTGTCACTTTTAAACAATGAACAGTAACTGCCACACACTGCTCTCACCTGATCTTTTCAATGAAACTGAGGAAAAAACAGCTTGAGCAAATAAATACTATATTGGTTTTTTTTTTAAATAAAGATGCTGCGTTTGGCTAAATTATATTTAATGTATGTTCATAACATCCCAAATCCTAGCCCAAGGTGCCCTGAAGACTTCAGAGTCCAGTTGGCCTCCATGGCAGTGGATTGACAAGCTCCCCTATCTCACATGGTAACCACAGAGCTCCCTCCTTGAGAAGTAAAAGAATAATTTATTGAAGGATTAGACAGATCAAGGGATTGGTTACAGAGTTCAGATTCTCACTTCTAGATCACCAGTTTGAATTCACCTCAGCAGTGATTAAAAAATTGTTACCATTGTATGACTGTTCATTGAGCTATATGGAATGAATGACCAGTCTCCATCCGGTTCCTGCTGAACAGGGATCCTTAATATAATAGAAATCGTTATTGTCAGAGCTGGGAGACATTTTTTTATTTTTTTTTAACTTTTTTTTTCAACCCCCACAATCCCCTAAAAATATTGACAAAGTTTTTGTGAATCTTTTTTCTTGTTTTTTGACCAACTCCATTTGTCATTCTTACCAGAGAGGAGGAGATCTAAATAGGCATAGAGGCAGTTGTTCTCAATTCATGGTAAGCATTGTGGCACACAAACAGGGGCCCAGGGTTATCTTTTATGTGGATAAACAAATGACTGTTGACTAGAATTTTCAATCAAGCAGCTTTTATAAGCATTATCTTTAAAAAAAAAACAGATTACAAAAAAAAAATTCTTTCTATAAATGACAGACTAAATCTATCAATTTAGTCACCATCAATTCTCATCACTAATCATAATACTTCATTTTACTCTTGTGTCAGTGATTGACGAGCTGAATTTGTCTGAAGGAATTTAGGTACTTCCAAACTTTGGGACACTTGTATATCGCATTCCTGCACAAATCTTAGAAATTCTTATGAATTGTGAACTCTTGTTAGAGTTTTTTCAGGACCTTCCTAAAATGGACTTTGTCTAGCTAATTACTGTACTGTTTTTGGTGCCATAAAACTGCAATTTCAAAATATTTTTAAAAGTGCCTAGTACACATTGTGCAGTGTACAAATAATACAGATACAATTATCACAATCTTGATTAAGTTTTCCACTAGAAGAATTCCATTTCTGTTCTATGTCAAAATGTCTGTAATTCCCCATCATTCTCCATTGGTGATTTGGTATTTCATCTTTGACCATCCATGAAAAATATTCAGTATTTTTCACTCCTGATTAATTAGAATGCAATTTCTTATTCATTTTGATAGCCATATCTGAAACACTAATTACTACTTCACTGTAGTTCAATCTAAGTATCAATTTTAAATGTATTCTGCTATATAATTCATACAACCACACCTGTCTTTGAGTCTGCACAAGAAGAGCATGACTTGCCGGAATGCAGCTTTCTTAATCTGCAGACAGCCCTGTCTGCTTTTTTTTCCATGACAGCCATGTACTTTTTTCTGGATTACTTCATTGATTTTCTTCTTCTGGAATGACATCTGACTGTGCTTGTGGGTCTGTTTTGAACTTCTGCCTTACTAAAATATACAGAAATACAAATATAGTAACAAGAATCTCTTAAATCAATTTTTACCTCAGGCCTGAGAGGGAGGTTCCTCATTTTTATCATTACATTAAATTAGTGTGAGAGTCCTGCATGGTTAATGCTTTGGGAGCCACATGAAATTGACTCTCCTTGTCCACTTACTGATGTTTTCCTCATAATACAAACTTCCCACTGGTGCATGGGGGAACCACAACCTCTAAACTCACCCAAATGAATATCCCAAAGCTACAATTAAAAAAGATACGTGGGTCTCTGGTCTTTTCTTTATGGCCAACTGCTAAGACATTCCCTTCATCCAGGCAAACTGACACACACAACTCACTCAGAGCTCTCTCTCTCACACACAGCATTCCACACTAATCTGTCTTGGAGCAGATAAGCAGCCGGCTGTCAGAAACTGAGCTTTCAAACAGCATATCCGCATTCCTACAGCGAGTTCAAAACAATGGCAAGAGTGGCCACATGACTTAAGGAGATTATGGGACGTTTCCAGAGGCTGATCAGAGCGCAGTAATGCAACACCTCATCCACACTGGCGCCACGGTTATTCCACTCACCGACGTGGAGTACCAGCAGTGCTGTAGCCATGGAGTCAGAGCGCTCTATGTGCCTTGCCAGTGTGGACAGGTAATGAGCTAGGGTGCTTGGGGCTCCTTTATTGCTCTTTTATTGCACTGTAACTTGCAAGTTTAGCCAAGCCCTTATATACCTGCACAATCACTTTGCTTTAATTTGCATCTTGTCTTGTCATTCTTTGCCTGTATTTTGTATTATTATGCTGGAAGGTGTTAACGGTTGCCATTAAGTGTGTCATTGAGATGTTGATCAATTGCAGACCTGGTTAAAGTCAGTGGTTGTATTAACCACTTTCATTTAGACTAAATACAAGGAACAATTAAATGTTTCTTTGTATAGTGCTGTATGCAGTGTTGGTGTAGCCATGTCAGTCCCCAGATTTTAGAGACAAGGTGGGTGAGGTAATACTTTTTATCGGACCAACTTCTATTGGTGAGATAGACAAACTTTCAAGCTTATCTGGAGCTCTTCTTCAGCTTCAGCTCTGTGTAAACTCGAAAGCATGTCTGTCTCACCAACAGAAGTTGGTCCAATAAAAAGGTATTACCTCACCCACCCTGTCTTTGTTTAGTGATAGCTGAAGGAATTGGAAGTCACCACTCAAACCAAGGTGGCACATGTCAAGGCTAAGCAGAAGCTAAACCAGTGGTTCTCAAACTTTTGTACTGGGGTGGAGGCTGACCGCTTGCGACCCCCCATGTAATAACCTTGCGACCCCCTGAGGGGTCCCAACCCCCAGTTTGAGAACCCCTGAGCTAAACCATGTGGGGTGGAGAAGTTTCCTGAGGAATGATTGCAGATGCTGTGGTTGGAGGAGATTGATTGGTCACAGCTGAGTGTGTCTGCATGTGTGTGAGGCAGAAAGCCAGGAGAAAGCCTGCAAGAAGAGTGACAAGCAGTGGTGAACGCGGCCCTGTGAGGAAGCCAAAAGGAACAGTTATTCACTGGAAAGACAGCCATAAATTTCTGAACACGGAAACTGCCTCACCTATTTGTTTCTACTGTCTTTAGGAGAACAGGACTTGTGTACATTTTTTGTAAATATACAGGACTGCACCAAAGATACGTATAATCATTCCTCCTCCTAACAGAAACAACCCATCAAGGTTCCAAATACTGGGTAACTGCTCTGGCCAAAAAGGGGCAACAGTATCCATGTAGGTGCCAGCCCAATGCTCACTTAATCAGTGACTGTTACATCAAGCCCTTACACTGCAAACTTTGAGGCATGGTTCTTATCTTCATACATGTCTTTAAAGCATCATGCACATTTTACTAATAATTTGGAAGCTATTCCTAGAAATATTTTGCAAGCGTAAGGCACTGAAATTAAACAGCCTAGGACTTGCCTGCAGCTGTGGCTATCAGTGTTGGCTGGAAGTGGGAGGGCAAATTGTAATGATTCTCTCATTTCTCCCTGCTTCCTCTGGGCTTTCATTTTTGCTTTAATTTGTTTTGCTTTGTTGTTGTGCTATGTTATCTGAGCACCCCTGTTGCAGGCTCCTGCAAATTCACTCTTTGCTGCAATGATTACAATTGTAATGTAGTGATATCTGATTTATAAAGTCAATTTATCCCATACTCTCTATATAAATCAGGGGCTTTCTTTACCTTTTTTTTTTATAAGTGATATTTTTGGGAAGCCATTATTTGATGTTATTTAAATCTCTCTCTTTTTCATTCTAAAAATTAATAACCATTTAATTTTAAAAAAGCCCAGCCCGAAAACCCCCAAATTATTTCTTTCTTCTGAACATATTCATAAATCCAATATGAGGAATAACTGTTACCAAAAATCTTGCTAGCCTTCCTCGGCGAGCTGTTAACAAGACACTAGAAGTTTTCTGGGCAGCTCTACGAATCCTCTACAATAGATACAGGTTGATCATTGGCTGCTATCAACTCAATTGGGGCAGCAAGAATTCTTTGTGCTTCTGAAAAACTGATTTTCCAAAGCTTCTGCAGATTTTTCCATAGTGGTATCCGATGTGCTTGCTTAAGCTTGGTTGCAATTCTAAACACTTCCCCATAATCCTTTGCAGGATGAGTTTTTTAGCCTGTTTCCAAACACATGGAGACAGTCAGTTTGAAAACTTTAATTGAAATTAAGTTCTTATACTGGATAGAAGATATGCTCTGCTTGTGTGTGTGTGTGTGTGTGTGTGTGTGTGTGTGTGTGTGTGTGTGTGTGTGTTAGGGGAGGGAAACAGAGCAGGAGAGTGAAAAAAACTGATGATGAAAAATATAGATATTGTACATATACATAAAACACTTGCACAGGCCTTGATTTTGGTGAAGGAATAGATGTTCTACGTAGAAAACTATTCACTGTTTTTTTAAAAAAAATTTAAATCAAAACATGATTTTATACTACAGGAAAAAAATGCTTGGTAACCTGGTAACGATTGTAAATAAAAATGGGCATAAGGGTTCAGATGTGGATTAAAACTGCTCCAGGGTTTGAAGTGAAATCTTCTGATTTGGACCTCCTGCTACTTTTATAAGTCAAAAAGCCTTTGACTCCACAAGCTGTACTGTCTCTACCATAGGGATCATTCTTGCCAAACCTCAAGGTGGTAGATGTATTCACTCATCTGCATTGCTGCTCTGGAGTAGTTTGACATTATTGTCACAACTGATTATAACATTGCACTATATGCAGGCAACTTAAACAGCGTCAGTGTCAATCACATTTTTCAAATGAATGTATGAACAAAAGTTGTTTGTGTGTGTTCACAGGAAATTCTAGCTCCACAATCAACTTTTTTTTAGTTGTCAAGAATAACTCATTTCAGAGAGAATCTGAAGCAGCAGACTTGCTCATTCCCCAATTTGTCCGCCAAAGAATTAATGTTTCTTTTCAGTAGATCACCATTACCTAAGCATTAGCAGAAGTACTGAAGCAATGTTTAAAAAAAAACTCACAAAAGTGAGAACACCAACTTAACTGGACTGCAGCAATACCATCCAATATGACCTACAATTAAAAAAGCCATGAAAATTAAAAGCTAAAGTCAAACTCTCCCTCCAATAATCCACCACCTCACAATTCTCCATTATTTTAAAATGCCTGTCAGTGTGCCCTGAAGGTCAACAGATTTCAAAGTTACTTTGTAACAAAGTGCAGAGCAAATTCCAAAGCCAGGGAGCTTCTTCAAGGATTCCTAGCCAACAGTTCATTATTATTTATTACTTGTATTACCATAGCACTTAAGAGCCCTAGCTAAACACTACTATTTTTATTAACATGACTACAGGTCAAGCACCTCTGCTGATCTCAGCTGTAACACTATGTTATGGAGAAAGAGACACATACGCTTAGGCAGGTCAGTCCTACACCACACTGTATGCCCACTGGGGCAGGGACCATCTTTACATTATACATATGAAACCTAATTGTGGCCTCTAAGCACTACCATAATATAAATAATATAGTTTAGAAATAAACCTGTACTAATAGGACCTGTACTAATAGGACATCCACAGTCAACTGGGGGAAAATATATATATTTCCTATTTTAATATTCCATTGTTTAAATAAGGCAGACTATGTGGGAAACAAACACAGTTTCAAGGAAAAATAAAAGAGAAATGGAAGTTTCCAAGATCCATTCACACAAAATAACTTTTTACTAGGATATGTGTTTTAAACTATATGTCTATCGTGATTCATTATTTCTGAATGCCCAAGAGTGTGCTCAGTAATTCATAGAAGACACAGAAAAATATGATCTATGACCCAGGGTCTTTTAAAAGATATTTAATATTTATTTAAAGTCAAATATTATTTATATAAAATAAATTCTTTATTTTGATATATTATTATTTTAATCTCTATTTTGTATCTTGGAATAAAAAAGATTTTAGTTACAATAAGGCTCAAGGTTTTAATATATTTCAAGCAAAAGAGAGTAGAAATAATTCTGCAAGGCACTCATGCAGCAGAAATCAACAAGAGACAGACATCCAGGGACCTCTTACAATTCTTGCACAAAAAAGATTCACAATTTTATCTTCAAAAGCCACAGCAGTTAAAATTCTAAGAAAAAGAATGCAGAAATATGTTTGTCTCCCAAATTCATAAACAGAAATTAAAAATTAAATTAAAAATTAAATTAAAAATAAATATTATGTCTGTTCCTCCCCAGATCAATTTTTGCAATAACTGGGCTCATCTACCTTTCTGTTTATTCTGCTTTAACCAACAGAACTACTTTATGATATTTTTCCTGGGATCTCTAAATGGTGGTCTTGGTCCTTTTGCATGTTCCATGCATCCCCTGATAGTGATGAGTTGACCTGCAGCTACACATTTATGCCTGGGTTACTAAGGCAACCAGTTGATCAGGTGGTGTTATCATGTCTGCCCAGCTTTTTATGCTACTGCTAACATTGTGACTTTGTTGTATAGCATATTTCAAAAGTGAGTTTTCCCTTAATTTAATTTGTATGTTTCTTCCTCTTTAACCGCATGAGAAAAATACTACCATCCTTTCCCGTTACTCCTCATTTTGATGGTACTATTGCCCATGAATTTGTACAGCCATTAACAGAGTTGCTCTATTTTGACAATTTTTTTGTCAAACCCTGTCTTCCATTGAACCTTACAGTACCCTCAATTAATTGCTGAATTTACTGGATCTAATTTAATTACATTGTCTTTCAATGGTCAGTGTTCCATTTTTTTCTATTGAACTCTTCACTAATGGTGGTGGTTTTTAATATCACATGTTTACTATCACAGTTCTTTCAACTCGTTCCTCCAAAACCAAAGCACCATCAACAGCAAATGAACTGTTATTGGTACTAGCACTGAACAGAAACCATTTAAACAGTAATGCAGGTCAAGAAGCACAAACAGATAGGCACAATGCACTTTGCAGTTGTTAAGATTCTGAAAATGATGAAGAAGGCTGCTCTGGTACAACCGTTTCTGTGCCTTTAGCAAGTTGATGTGCCTGTATTGAGGGAAGGCCCAGGAAGTGTGGGCTGCGACATATCAGAAAGTAAGTCACACTTGTTTCCATTGGGTGCTTGATTGAGCTTCTCCCCAAATCTGTCCTTGTTGACCAATGCTTGGTTTGTGTGTCACAGGGATGGATCAACCATTTACATTTTCAGCAGATACACTGATTGTTTTGGTTTTAGACTATTTAAAACAAATATATTTTAAGAACTGTGAGATGGCCTTCTTAATTTACAGTTTCTTATGACCTCCTGCTATTTCTCCCCTCCCCCTCTCCCCATTATACTCTCATGGACTTTGAAGCATCAGTTTTGTCAGCTCCCTTAGCCTCAGTGATAAAAAGACAGAGGTGATGAATAGTGGGATGTAAATTACATATTTGTAAGTGGGTATGGGTATAATGATATCTGAGTTGATGCAACTTACATGCTGAGGAGGATGTTAGAAAATGTAAATTGCAACTCCCTTAAGCTTCAATCCAAGTACCATAGCATCTCCTCCAGTCATGGAAACTATGAGAGACAGCTCTGTGGGAGGATATCTCCATAAGGACCCCACCATAGAGATCCCAAACATACCATTCCAATGGGATGAAAAAGCTACAAGCTTTGCTTAAAAAGCTGGCAGATCCACAAGAAGCCCATATCACCCAGAGGTGAAAGTAAGCCGGTCCGGTCTGGTACAGCGTACCGGCAAGAGCCAGTAAGCCATGCAGGACTGCATCGGCTTCTGTGGTGGGGATTTAAAGGGCTCTGCGGGGAGCCCCAAGCCCTTTAAATCCCGGCCCGCAGCTCCGGTGGCCAGGCTGGGGCCTGCATTTAAAGGGCTCCTCCAAGATCCCCGCTGTGGCAGGAAGCCCGGAGGAGCCCTTTAAATCTCGGCCCCGGCCCTGGCCTGCAGCGCCGGCAGCCGGGCTGGAGCCGGCATTTAAAGGGCTCCTCCAAGCTCCCTGCTGCAGCGGGAAGCCCAGAGGAGCCCTTTAAATCCTGGGCGGCGGGGAACTCAGAGGAGCCCTTTAAATCCTGGCCCCAGCCAGCTCCAGCGGCCGGGCTGGTGCCAGCATTTAAAGGGCTCCTCCAAGCTCCCAATGCTCCTCCAAGCTCAAAATGGAGTAACTCTGTTAACAGCTGTACAAATTCATGGACAGTAGTGCCATCAAAATGTGCAGTAACAGGAAAGGATGGTAATATTTTTTTATGCTCCTTTTCTAAGTGGCCATCATGGTTTCTTTCATATTAAATATGATTATCATTTTGTGCTTTCAGCATATACAGTACCTAGGTTCTTATATGGTCCCTATCACTGTAATGGCAGAGTATCTCACTTAAGTTCATGAATTTATCCTCATAAGTCTCCTGTGAGATAGGAACATTTTATTCCTCATTTAACAGAGTTGACACAATATATATGTTGCAGAAGTGAGAATAAAGCTCAGATTGCTCAAGTTCTACTCAAGTGCCTTAACCACAAGGCCATCCTTGCCAGGACTCTTCATTTGCTCAGCCATTAATTAAGGTAACGTAGGATTTTCTTTAAAAAAAAAGGGGGGGGAAGAGAGGAGTAGGGCAATGTTTACTAGCCTCATGCATGCACATTGTCCCATTGACTTCAATAGGCTAACTCACATGAATAAAGCAATATGATTTTGGCCTTTAATGGGTTAACATCAGCACTGGTTAGAAAATGTCTAAACAAAACATCTGGCAAAAATTGTTTCTAAATTAAAACATTTTTAGTCAAAAAAGTTATTTTTTCTATCAGTTCTAGCAATTATATCAACCTGTAGATCTCTGCAGGAACCCTAGAATTAATCAGCAATTGCACACTATAGAATACTCTTTCCAAGAACAAAGACACCCACCACTCTTCAATTCCTTTTGAAAGAATTCACATAACTCTTTGAATGGCATTAGTTTGGTGTTTCCTTTGGTTTTGGAAATGGACCTGCATGCTGTGGGGCTTTAAGTACTATCTCCAAAGAAACATATGAACAAACACTAATTCTAATCATGCCAGTTTACTTCTGCATATTGGCAAACAAAACAAACAGGTTTTTGTTTTGTTTTGTTTTTTCCAGAGAATGGTTATGCACCAGGTTAAGTTATAAAAGGGACCGGTACTTTAGCATAAAAAAAAGGTGATAATTTGTTGAAAGTAGGGCACCTTTGTTTTTTAAGTGTTTCCACACTTTAAAAAAAAATCGTAGTCCAAAGAAATGTTGTGCCTGCATTTAGAACAAGGTATATCTTAATGTTTAGTTCTTTTCAAGTAGAGAAAAGAGGTTGTTTTAAGGGCAAACATCTGGTTTGCTGTTGGCAAGCTTATTGAGTTATTCATTGGCAGCTGGCCACCGCTACTTAGAGTTCTCTTGTGCTCCAGATGGTAAAAACTTTACCATTCCACACAACCTACTCTCTGATACACAATTCAAAACTCATTCCTTCAACAAAATGTAGCCTAACTCTGTTACAATAGAAAGAGAGAGAGATTTGTATCTCTTGCCAGCTAATATTAGAGATCAAATATGTGGAAGCTAGGATGTGAAAGGATGGCAGGATCAGGCCTTTGAAGTGGTGTTTTATTTTGCTAGGAGTTGTAATACCTACAGGCAGAATATGGCTTGGAAAAAATTACCAATAACAAGTGCTAGAGTTTATCTTCTAATGTTTTTATATGGACACCGTGGCAACCCTGCCACATTCCCCCTCTCTCACACACACATGGAGGCCGGGGGTGACCGACTGATCAAAATCTCCCTGCCCAGTGCTCTCCGCCCTCCTAGGCCCACCTCTCCCAGTACCTGGTGTTGTGTCTTCCCAGCCAGAGACTGCTGCCTGCTCCCACTCACCGGCCGCTGCAGCACACAGCTAGCACCAGCGGGAAATAGGATGCAGGGCTGGCTCTACCATTTTTGCCGCGCCCCGTCCCTCCAAAAAGGCTGCTCGGACTGTGCCGCCCCAAGAATGGATGGAATGCTGCCCCATAGCATGTGCCGCCCCAGGCACGTGCTTCCTCTGCTGTTGCCTGGAGCCGGCCCTGATAGGATGGGGGGCAGGGCCCTGCTGGCTGAAAACTGGCACACAGCAGGGACTGTGCTGATGAACCATCGGTGGAGCCCCCTGGCCCCATGTGCTGCAGCTTCTACCACCAGTCTTGCACACCACACCCTTTGTCAACCCCTCCCCCCGCCACTCACCATTGGTGGGAAGGAGGGTGATGAGCAGGGATCCGGCCAGCAGCGGGACCTGTCAGTACTGAAATCAGGGGGGAGGCAGAAAATACAGGACAGTTTGCCTGTATTTAACAAAAAGTCAGGACACCTGGAACAGGTCTTAAATACAGGACTATCCTGTTAAAAATGGGACATCTCCACTCCCTCATCCTCCTGTGCAGCCCTGTAGGACCTTCCTACATGTTGGTTTCTGATGCAATGGAATGGCAGGACAGAGCAGACGCTTCATGCTCAATACTTTTCCCCTCAAGCAAGTGGGCTGGTAGAGAGCAGAGAGGGGTGAAGGTAGGTGGAATCATCTCTCCTCTCAGCAACCAGTGGAGCTGGGCTTGCACCAAGGAGGGAAGGAAGCAGCACCCCTGTCAGGGATGCAGTAAACTGCCTTCCCCCACCAGGAGATTGTGTAATTCCCTGAATCCCAGTTCCTTTCTATTAAGCTCTCAGTCTACTTTGTGTTGCTTAACCAACCAAGAGAGACTACCAACTTAATATCTGGAATTTTACATATAACTGTCATTTCATGATGTTAAAGAAATTAATTAAACCCCATTATAACACTGTGAGATAGATATTGTTTTACTGATTTTACAAGCTTGGTAAACCAATGCAGTAAAAGAATAAGTGATTTCTGTGTTTACTTCCATGCCAATCTTTATAGATGGAAAAAGCTTCCAGTCAAAACCAGAAAAGTTACCATCTTATCAAAAGTCACTTAAAAACTCACCTCGTCTATAATTCATACAGAAAACTGCAACCAGATAACAGCTAATCAGGTAGAAAGCTAATATTGACTGGTGAAAAATCATACGCATCCTACTATCCTCTGACTCCTTCACCCCATTCCTTCCCACTTGTTTGTAGCCACGATCACTTTGTTAAATTAAAAAGAAAGAATTGGGAAAGAATTGAAATTTATTATATTGTTGCCCCTGTGCCGAGTAGTAGCAGAAATTCTGGCCATGCAGATCAGTTTCTTTTGGAAGAGAAATCAGTGACATGGAATCTGGGTATTTTCTTAGTGCAATTTGTTTACTTATGTTATATACACCAGCCATTGAACACTGGTTGTCAAAAGAGGCACATAGGCAAATCCCTTTTTCAGAAATCTCAGCCCAAACAACAATGGTTGGTTCCCATGAAGTAACACAGCACTAAAAATTACCTGAGGTTAGAGAGATTAAGGCAGAGAGCAAACTTTCACAAAGACTGAGTGCTGCTCACTCACTAAGAAGAACTTGTAAACCCCTGTGACTTCTGCCATAAAAATATATTTGTACAGTGCTTAGAACAGTGGGTCCAAACCTGGTTGCCCGTAGGTACTAGTGCAATATAAATGTTTAATAATAGTAGTAATAAAATAATAAATAAATAATAATAATAAATAGCAGACCCAGAATCCAGCAACTCAGATGGACTATTGATGTTCATAAAGTTACTCATATGTAAGTGTTTGCAGTACTGGAGACTTAGATTGCAAATAACCAATTGTAATAAAATGAAATATCTACTTGGCCATTTGTGCCCGCAGGTACCATGATCCCTCACTATTGAAAGCCTGTGTCACACTGTCAATGTAAACTTGATTTTAACATTTCTTACATTGTCCACAAAAACATTACACGGGGTTGCAATATTTATCACACTGGCTGTTTCCCACACACAAAACAATTGTTTCATTAAAGTGGCATTTAACAGAAAAAAAAATCAAAACATTTAGTGACCAGCCCTATTCATGACATCACTACTTATTCTGGAAGCTCTATTTTCCTTCACGTAATCTATCTGAATATGCAACACTACCAGAGTTCAGCTGAGTTCATATCAGCGCCATTATGTACAAGACAATGTTACATTAAAAATTTAACCTGTACAGTTGGAAGCTTTTTCAGTGGGCAATTTTCTGCACTACAAGATTGTCTGAGAAAGGATGCTACTTCTTACTTTCACATTTTCATCAAGCTGTTAGTGGAATTTATTGCTAATAAATAGGCTTTTTGTAGACAGATGGAGCTTTTAAGACATTTGTTTTATTCTCTGTTGAAACTACTTCTTTCCCCTTTTTGTCAGGCTATTGGATGGGATAGTAGAAGCCAGCAATCTCACTATGCTGGCCCATTCCCTTGAGTAATAATAGTTGACTCCCCCCACCCCCCCGCCCCACACACACCAGGCTAACTGCATATGTCGGCATATGTCTTTTTCAGTCTTAGGTATTTATATGACCCCTTCACTGTAATAGTTGAACACCTCACAATCTTTATTGTTTTTATCCCCAGAACACCCCATGATGTAGAGCAGTCGTTCTCAACCAAGGGTACATGTACCTCTGGGGATATGTAGAGATGTTCCAGGGGGAAGAGCAACTACTCAGATAGTTGCTTAGTTTTACAACAGGCTACATAAAAAGCACTAGTGAAGTCAGTACAAACTAAAATTTCATACATTGACTTGTTTAAGCTGCTCTATATGCTCTACACTGAAATGTAAGTACAATATTTATATTCCAATTGATTTATTTTATAACATGGTAAAAACAAGAGAGTAAGCAATCTTTCAGTAATAGAGTGCCGTGACACTTTTGTATTTTTATGCCTGATTTTGTAAGCAAGTAATTTTTAAGGGAGGTGTAACGTGGGAGTACAGAGGACAAATCAGACTCCTGAAAGGGGTACAGTCTGGAAAGGTTGAGAGCCACTGATGAATTAAAGTATTGCTATCCCCATTTTGCAGCTGAGGAACAGACCAGATCCGGGCACCTAAATACCTTTAAAATTCTAACTCCCATTGATTTCAGTGAGAGTTAGGTATCTCAATATCTTTTAAAAAGCTGGTCCCAGCTGATTTGCCCAAGGTCACACAGGAAGTCTGTGGTGGAGCAATAAACTAAACCTAAGTCTCTTGAGTCCCAAGCTAGTCCCTACTCACTAGACAATCTTTCATTTAATCCTGATCCTTATTGTAGCCTTCTACACCTAAAGACCTCAGGCCATAAATGCTTGTGTACTGAGATTTACTGCCTACTTGGGAGACATCAGGACCCCAGAATTAAGAAGGAAGAAGTGGCAACAGGGGCAGTGATTTTACAGGACTGGACCAGAAGTAGTGTGCAGGTTGGGAAGGACAGTGAGGCTGGGAATGGAAGCAGTGCACAGGAGACGAAGCAGGCACTCACCAACAGTGGCAGGGAACAGTGAGGAAAAAGCTGGAGGGTTCATGAAGGGAGAAGATGAGCAAAAAGCAGCAGCACTCCCTGCTCTTGTGAGGTAGCGGGGACTTTCTGCACCTCTGAGATCCTCGGGCAGCTGTTTCTATGCTCACTGTGCCCCAACACCAACACAGATTTTTGACTTTACTTGGGATCTTCCCCATACCACAATCTTTGTGTTTATTTACTCATATGATCACAAAAATACTAATGTGTTCACAGTCCAAGTTACTTTCCAGACTGCACCTCTCTTTTGGAGCTGACTGATCTGTTTTTTGTGCTGTAATTTTGCACAGTGGAAGCCTCATTTGTTGCTTTGCCTTGTGATGTTTAAAATACCTTGTCCTTGCAAAAAGGCGGAAGGATTACATTTCCAGCAAGATAGCTGTTAATGGGAATTGCACATCTCGTGCTTTCATACTGTATTGAACATACATTGCTGATTCTGCAACTGTACTGTAAGATAAACCTAGGCAGGACTGCAGGGCAGTATTTCTACAGAATGGTTTTTGAGTTGTTGTTGTGGCTTGTTTTTTATTCCAGATTCCCCCTCCAGGGATGTGGATACTATTTTATAAAATACTGTCTGCATCAGCTTAATGTCAACTCTGAATGAAACAAAACCTGTTTAAAAGATATAACACTCTCCCCATGAGAGCTTGATTGAGAAAGAATTCTCTCACTAAAATGATGTAATATTTCACAAAAAGACACATAAGAACATTAAATGAAAAGATCTACTACATCTGTGTGTGAAAGAGAGGGGGAGGCATTATCTCTGTCATTTGAAGACCTAAGGCTGCATAAACCCTAACAAATCCTCCTCCTTCACATATGAATGTACAGATTTAGTTATAATGGTAGACAAACTTCACTTCATTGTACAATATTAAGTGATTTGCTTGCCAGCTATACCAAAAATTCAATGGTATCACAATAGAAATGTGCAAGGAATGAATTATCTGCAAACTTCGGGAATTCTAAAATCCTGCTTGTAGGGACATCTGTGATATTTGTTGTAGAAGAATGAGAAGCCACTAGTTTTCTTTTCTAAACAGCCATTTGCCAAAAATGCTGTTCTTAGTCATTTTTTCCCCATATGTGTTATCTAAGACAAAAAACTTAGCACATCCACCATGAAATGCCATGAGAATTTGCAACAGGTACAAATTCACAATTTTGGCACAGAAATGTTGGGATATTCATAGTTTAAAAACAGTCTTTTTGTGGTGAACTAACTGTTCCATAACTACAATTTTGAAAACCCTAAGGAATAATTTTTAAAATATTTCCTAGCGTATAGAATTATAGAAATGTAGGACTGGAAGGCCTTGAGAGGCAGGACCATGTAAACCTACATCAACCCTGTCAGGTGTTTGTATATCTATAGATAATCTAGATCTATCTACACACACTCACACACACACCCCTACTGTAACAAGTTCAGCTTTATAACTTTTGTGAGCCAGGGAGGCCCGGTCTAGATTTACACAATGTGGGTGGGAGTGGGCAATTAGTCTTTCAATTCTGATGGGGGAGAAAAGAATTACCTCATTGGTTCTCACAAAAATTATAAAGTTGAACCTTCCCCAATGGGCTGCCCATCCCACCTTGGAAGTGAGCGTCTCAAGAATCAGGAAGTGAATTAGGAAAATCAGCTGAATGAATTCTATTTATCAGGAGGTTTAAAAGTAAAGATTAATTTCCCCTTCTCTCCCTGTCTTTCATAAGAAATACTCTCCCACAGCTCCCCGTCCTTGTTGGCTAGTGCAAGTGAAAATGCCTCCTCCATTTCAAAATGGTGGTACTCTAACCACCAATCTTTTCTCTGACTTGGTGAGGAAAAGATTTAGTTTTCCATGGATGGGTAGTTTTCCCTTGAATTGGCTGTCCCCCAGTACAAGCCAGTATCCAGAGCCTCATGGGGAGTGTGTAACCTCAAACAGATGTGTTTAACTGCATCAGGCCACAAGTTCTTCAGGTGTAATTTTGACACATATTTATTACCAAACACCATCTAAAGCTGCTTTCAGAAATTCTGCAACGGAACATAAACTCCTAATAACTAGCAACATTTTTTCTCCATTACTGAAAGAAAAGTTGTTTTTTTAAACTATATTTTTCAAATTCTTCTTTTACTGAACATTTTCAATTAATCACATTTTCAATTAATCACAGTAATCTCTTAGATTATGTATCTCCTGTGCACATTTTTTCTCACTACTGCTAACTCATCCTGAAGAGTGAAGCTGTGTAATTCAAGGGAAATAATTAATTCATGTTGTCCGAAAGAAATGGAAAAGAAAATACTGTGACATTCTTCTTTCATGTACATAGGGCTGTAAATCTACAGCCTTAATAAAACACAACTCCAAAAGATTTAAATTACAGTAAATGTCAATGCAGCAAAAACTGTCATATGTTTCAAGATAATAAATAATAAAAGTATTATTATTATTTCATTTGAATTAGTAAAGCAAATTGTGTGAGAAGGCTTGCAAGCTGTTTCAAAAATTTTAGTATGTTAAAAACAGCAATTTTCTGTATGCTTCTGCTTTTATCCAACATCAAATAAGTATAATACACTACTTCATTTCAGTAAACATTTTCTGCTTCTTTTTTTTAAAATGTGTATTCCAGTGTCCTTTTGAGGAAAAAATGGTTGGCTTGAAGGGGAAAAAAAAGGTTTCTTCATAAAAATCCCCAAAAGTCACTTTGTGTGGGTTCTATTAAACATTAAACAGCTTTAACTATACAGCCACTGCCAAGAAACAATCGTAGAACTTAAACTAGCTTGCACGCCTCTGATCTTACATTCATAGTGGAGGAAGAAAAACAAAAGCCTAAGAGTTAATTTGTGCCCACAGCTTTATGCATGCAAAATGAACTGCAGTGGGAAATCTAGGTGGTTGTTCCTCAGACTACTTGTTTTATTCCTAAAATTGGGTACTTAGGGGTGTAACTATTCAGATTTGTGCACATAAAAGCAAGAATGCATTTGTGAAAATTTACCTAAGACATCTGCAAGTGCTTCCATGCTGACTAAAAAACCAAATCAAAACAAAAAACCCACACACATGAAAAAAGGATATCATTTGATTTGTACTAATACTAGGTAATAACTAATAAATAGAAATGGCTAGAATATTTCACCAAAGCAATATTTCAATTACAATTGGAAAAAAAAGGAACCTTTTTGTAAAAAATATTTTCCATTTTCTGACAAGCTCTATCCCTAAACTAAACTGGTTTTCAAACTAATGGCCATGGACCCATTTCTGGTGGTCCACACCAGAACAAACACAGAATGCCATAAAAATTATGGTGATTAAAAGCCTGGGAAGACAAGGGGTCCAGAAAAGGTGCCCTCTATCACAAAGCAGTCTGCAGAATAATACAGTCAGAAAACTCTGCTTTCCAGATCGGTGTTTGTCAAAGAGGACTATAACCTTTTCATCCGAATGTGGACTTTACTTAAGCTATCTATGCTTTTACTATAACACACTCCACTTGAGGAGTTTCCTTCAGAAACTCCAGCCGGTGCAGAATGGGAGCTGCCCGTTTCCTTAGAAGCATTTCTTACATATATACACCTGCTATCCAGAATCTGCAATGCCTTCTGACTAGTTCTGAGGTGCAATTCAAAATATTAGTTTTGATCTATGAACCAACCTTTTATGTAGTTTAGAGATCACCTCTCACTTTATCTTCTTACCCTGCAGTCAAGAACAATTAGGATGCTCAGGAAACTGCTCCCTAGACATACAGTCTCACTGGAAGGCTCTAGAATCTGGAACTTGCTCTCTGCTTAGTCTGACATAGCTCAAATCTGTTGATCTAAAGGGTATGTTGTAAAGATGATATTTTCCATTGTTCTAGAAGGTTGAACGGGTTGAGGTAGGTGGAGAGCATTTACTTGTATAGACTGTTAAAAATGAGTGAATTTGAACTTGTATGTATTTGTAAAGATACATTGTACATGTGCTGAGAGCTTCGGATAAGTGTTTTTCTGTAAAACCAAACAAGTTTGAACATACACTGTGAATTAGAAATTGGAACAAAACTATGTATTCAGAAACAGGACACAGTAAAATTATTCTGGACAATAATACACATGATAATACACATGATAGACTCTGGAAAAATTCCACCATGATTTCAACAGCTTCCACCCCTCCATCAACCTCAGCCTGGACCTATCTACACGGGAGGTCCACTTCCTAGACACCACGGTGCAAATAAGTGGTGGTCACATTAACACCACCCTATACAGAAAACCTACCGACCGCTCTGCCTACCTTCATGCCTCCAGCTTCCATCCCGGGCACACCACAAGATCCATTGTCTACAGCCAAGCACTGAGGTACAACCGTATCTGCTCTAACCCCGCAGACAGAGACCAACACCTAGAAAATCTCCACCAAGCATTCTCAAGACTACAGTACCCACACAACGAAATAAGGAAACAGATCAACAGAGCCAGATGTGTACCCAGAAACCTCCTTCTGCAAGACAAACCCAAGAAAGAAACCAACAGGACTCCACTGGCCATCACATACAGTCCCCAGCTCAAACCCCTCCAACGCATCATCAGGGATCTACAACCCATCCTGGACAATGATCCCACACTTTCACAGGCCTTGGGTGGCAGGCCAGTCCTCGCCCACAGACAACCTGCCAACCTGAAGCATATTCTCACCAACAACTGCACACCGCACCATAGTAACTCTAGCTCAGGAACCAACCCATGCAACAAACCTCGATGCCAACTCTGCCCACATATCTACACCAGCAACACCATCACAGGACCTAACCAGATCAGCCACACCATCACCGGTTCATTCACCTGCACGTCCACCAATGTAATATATGCCATCATATGCCAGCAATGCCCCTCTGCTATGTACATCGGCCAAACTGGACAGTCTCTAAGGAAAAGGATAAATGGACACAAATCAGACATTAGGAATGGCAATATACAAAAACCTGTAGGAGAACACTTCAACCTCCCTGGCCACACAATAGCAGATTTTAAGGTGGCCATCCTGCAGCAAAAAAACTTCAGGACCAGACTTCAAAGAGAAACTGCTGAGCTCCAATTCATCTGCAAATTTAACACCATCAGTTTAGGACTAAACAAAGACTGTGAATGGCTTGCCAACTACAGAACCAGTTTCTCCTTCCTTGGTTTTCACACCTCAGCTGCTGGAACAGGGCCCCATCCTCCCTGATTGATCTAACCTCGTTATCTCTAGCTTGCTTCTTGCTTGCTTATATATACACACCTGTCCCTGGAAATTTCCACTGCTTGCATCCGAAGAAGTGGGTATTCACCCACGAAAGCTCATGCTGCAAAACTTCTGTTAGTCTGTAAGGTGCCACTAAATGGAAAAATCTCAAGACTACCCCTTGATATTAACTTTCTGATATGCACTGTAATTGCAGCATGGTATTTTCAATTCTCATGGTAGTGGCAAGAACAAAAAACCTAAGTTATTTGTACATAGGATAAAGGTTAAGGCATGATGGAGGTATTCTGGATTTTTAAATCCATTTATATTAAGGCAGGAAAAGGTCTTTCAGACAGAAAGCCAGAATCTTTAGCCAGATTCTCTGAACATTAACCTCACCCTGAGTAAGTAATATACTATGTTGTATTTTAATGTTTTCTTGTAACTTTGTCTTAATAAAAAGTGTTGTTGTTTGTTTATTAAAAATGCAGGAAATTTAACCTCCATCTTTTAACTTAAAGCTTTCTTGTGCCAAATACTATATCAGTTTCTTCCTATTTTTACACAGGATGAAATGTTTATACTTAGCTCTTGAATGGTGATCTATATAGGAATATCTCTGTCTCTCTAGCATAGACAGGAAAAGAATGCATATTAGTGGATAATGGTCTTAAAACATGTAAAACTTCAATTCTTCACATGGATCAGCTCCAAAATATATACCTTCCTAATATGATGCTGTCGTAATTTTTTTAGCTTAACAAATGCCTTTCTCCTACTTAAACCCAAGCAGTTTTAAATTAAAGATACTGGAAATGATTGATAACAAGACTGATTTTGAATGTCATGGGATTCTAAAGTTACACTCAACATGTCATAGAATGTTTAGAAGATTTCTTTAAGTTATTAAAACTGGCACACAGTTTAGTGAGCACAGTACCTGAACTATATAATACATAAAAGCATATTATAGTATCAAGGAAAAATAGCTGTTAAAATTGTGAGTGTCACAAATTCTGGACCTCTTTTTTAGAGCATTAATAACTATGTAAAGGAAAATCAAATATCTGCTACAACTATTTGAGACAAACATTTCCAGACAAAGGAAGACACAAAACTATTCACTACCAGTACCAATAGTAGCAAGAAAGTCTATCCTTCATAATCTTAGGTTAACGTTAGGAAATTGAATAATCCTACTATACTTCAGAATAAGGTTGGCTGAAAATTTTCCTTTTTTTTTCATTTAATGGAAAAATTGTTTGTTTGTTTTTACCTTTTTTTGGGGGGTGGAGAATGTGGGAGGGGTAAAAAACAAACAAATTACTATTTTGGTCAGAACACAAAATATTTGGACCTATTATCCTGCCATGGTGCTGCATGGAATTTTTAGTTTACTCATGTCCCCGTTCTCCCAAATTAAACTACATCTGCCATCATACAACTGCTTTCCCTCACCATGAGTGGAGAACATGGTGCATCATGGAAGATGTAGTCTGTCCATGGAGCCCAGGCTATGGAGTAAAGTGGAAGCATGAGACATCTGAATTATAACTCCCATCAGGCATCACAGCAGTTTTCCCTCAAACAGAATGTTTCAGTCTACAATTTTTCATCAAAAAGTTGAACTTTGTGGTAGAAATTTGACTTTTTTTCCATTTTTATCTAAGTTTTCCATGGAAAAAATACCCTTTCTCGTACCAACTTTACTTTACTTCGGAATCAAGGAAAACAGGAGAATTCTCCAACTGCTATAGAAAGACTATTTGAGTGAACTCATACAATGGTAGCAATAGTATAATGTAAAAAGATAGTCCAGTCCCTAGCCAGGTGGTATTTCTATAGATACCAATTAAATAACATCAAAATCATTAGCAACTGCTAAGAAGACATGTCTGCCTTGCCTTGGAATATAAACAGCCAACCAATCTGAATACTCTGGTTTATCCACATTGCCATCTGGATAATAACTGACTGTTGACAAATTTGATTGAACAAATGTCAGTTGTAATAGTAATTTATCTAGTTTCAAATGGTAATAAATTTTGGTGGTAATTCCTCATTTTAGTAATCTAGTATTCTGTTTTGACCCTTTTTCGTGTTTGATTCTATTCCCATAAAAATTAATGGAATTTTGCCATCAACTTCACTAGGTATAGGATCAGCTTTACAGCAGTAAAGTCAGAGTGTGGTAACACCTTCTCTATGATCCTGAAATGCTATCAATACTGTGCATCTCATTTCTTCTTTATATTATTCTCTTCTTCTTTCTTTCCAGACATGGAATCCCTTTTTCAAATTCTGTTCATTTCCCTTCAACTTTCTGCCTTCATTCCTCATTCTCATCTCATTCCTTCCTCCTCATCCCACTGGTTCCCCCACTCTCTGTCAATCCTTTCTTGAGCCTGGTGTTCCCCATGTGTTGGCTCCATAACCTGCCTTCACCAGTGCAGTCTCTCCTCATGCGGCCTCTGTTTTACAACTCTCTGATTTCACCCTGTTCTGTGACAACCCTGTGTGATCTGAACTCAACCTCTTGTGCTTTCCTTCACATTTCCTAGTCATCAGCCTACTCCCCCTTTCCCTGTCAAGGTGACCAACTCTGCTCCCCTGGGGCCTGAACTAAAGCTCATTGGAAAGTCACTGAATCGATACAGGGGCCTGATTCAAGTCATTGGCTTGAGTGGACCTTGAATCAATTCCTGAAATCAGAACTGCTCAGAAATTCAGTGGGTGATTTGTTCTTTCGACCCAATTTTAGGTTTAGTAGCTTTGGAGCTGAGTTAACTTGCTCCCCAGTGCTAAAAAGGGAATATTAGATTTTGAATGAAATTATCTGAATTGTTTTCTATTGAAATTTAGATGTAAACATTATCTCTAGAACTTTTCATTAAAATTCAAAAGAAGATAAATCATGATTAGGAAAGCCATTTATTTATTAAAATACAGCTTGTTATGAAATGCTATTTCTTGGGTCTTTCATGATTTCAGCAAATGAGGAGAAAGATTATGAAACAGGTGCACTAAACAAAAGAAGTGCAGAATGTGAAGCCTAAGAAGTTGTTGCAAAATAAATGAACAGCAAAAGGAATAAAAAAAATCTTGGATATCTTTTCAGCCCAACTGCTATCACATCACCCTCAGTGGATGAAATTACCAACATTCACCTCCTTTGCCCTGCTGGCTACCTCAGCTCCATCTACAAAGGATTTCAGATAACAAACCAGAAATATTCAGCTCCACATGGCTTCTACAATACTTTCATCTAAAAGAAGATTTTATCCAATTTACAAAGGCAGCAACCCTGATGTACAAAAGAATGTTCCTAACTTTACAACAGTATTTGTTCTTATTTCCTCATTTTTACAAATAAAAACATACCTAACTTTTGAAACCATCATTTTTGCATGCATCATACATAGAGTTACTGCTGTAAACTGCTCCAATATAATGGTTTCCAAGGTAACCTAGACACAGAGCCAGCAACAGAAACAGACTGCAGAAATTAGACAATTAAAAAAAAATAAACACATACATTTTAGTAATGGCGACATCTAGAATCAAGTAACAAAAACAATACCTTAATTACATTGTCGCATAAAGACCTACAAATAAAGAGTAAATTCCTGACCTTTTCCTGCTACATCCTTCCTTTTTTTTCCCCCATCATCATTAATATCAACACTATCTTTCCTATCACCTAAACTCACAATCATGGTCTTGTCTTTAATTCCTTTCTCCCTCCTATCCAGGACCTTGCCAAATCCTGCTATTGCTTTCTCTACATCTCCAGTGTCTGAGATATTAGTCCTACCTCTCAATCTCATCTCAGTTACTGCAGCCCTCTCCTTACTGATGTGACCCATTTTTTTATCACTCCACTCCAGTTAATTCAAATTGCACTTATGATAATTTTCCTTCCCTGATATTATGACCATTTCTTTTCTGTCCTCTGCCTACCACCCTCTCTTTTTACGTATCATTTTAAAACTACTTCTCATTTCAGAACACACTAATCCTGACTTACCTATATCTTTGCCTTCTTCATGCCATTCCTTCACCTCATTCTCTTCCCAAGCTACCCTTATTACTGCCCACTGTGCTTCCTACTACTTCCAATTCTTTACCATACATTACACTGCCCCAAATGGCTGGAATAACTGGAGCTGGTTGAAACAGTTCTGATGAAACAATGTTCTATTGGAATTTCCTGATTCAGTAAAATCTGAACAGTTTGTGGAGATGGTCCAATTTTGGCCAAATTCTGATAGAACTCAGGCAGATTTCCATTGGCAACTTCCTGGTTTCCTGCCAGCTCACATGTCTGGATCCTCAGCAGCTTGCCTAGCAAACTGCTAGGGACTCTGGGATTCCTGGGCTCACAGCTTTGGGAGCTTCAGCCATGTAAATTGTGCCTAGGCCAGGGACCCCAGGGCTTCAAAAGTCCCTAGCTTTGGAGCAGCCAGCCATATGGCCTGCCCGAGAGCAGGGGATCCCAGGGCTTTCCGGGGTCCAGGGCTTCTGGGCAGCCAGCCATGCAAATGGCCCCCAGACAAGGGGCCATTCCTTTTCCCAGAGAATTTGAACATTTGGTTTCATTCAAACAAAACCAAATTTTGAAATATCTAAATCCTCCACAAAAGAGAATTACTTTTCTCCACACAGCTCTAAATAACTTCATCAATATACATCGAGCTACCTTTATCCTTCCCTTCAATAAACTATTAAAAACCCAATGATGTGTTCAAGCTTTAATATCCATGCTCCAGCCCAAATTTGGAAGTCTTTCCTCCTATTTCTATTCAATTTTACCTTTAGACTATAAGTTTTCTGGTGCAGGGATCTGTTCTGTTCAGCAGAGAGCTAAATGCTAAATGAGGATGAGGACAAATGTAAATAAATGCTATGAGTACTTCCCTACTCTATGGCCCTAATTGTTTTTTCTCACACACACCCCACACACTGTATAACATAAAGGAGGCAAAATTAGATTGTCATATTGCCTGATCTGCAGAATAAGTAATTAAAAATCATACATTACCTGACCTCATTAAAAAACAATTAAAACAGTTCTACATGAGTTGAAAGTACTGGATCATTAGTAAAAAGTAAATATTCAACCCATTGAACTTAGGCCATTAGGCACAGTAACAAAGAGGAAAATGAAACTTTTTTTAATGTTTTATTGAACTAGATGAAAATTTTTGCAGTTTGGGTTGCTCCAACCTGACTCAAAACATTTCACATATAATAAAATTGTTGGGGGGTGGGGAAGAGAATACTTCAGCTATAAGACAGCTGTGATCAATGGTTTACTTTGAAACATTGAAAGCTTCTCTCCCTTATGAATGTGAGAGAAATTAAGATCACTCTTCCACTTTATATGGTCTACATTCACCCAAGGACTGCCCCTTGTCTCTTTCACTAACATGATTTCCCTCTTCTTTGGAATGTATAATTTTTAAAAAAATATATATAAAAAATACTTAAAACAAAAAATCCAGCTAAGTAAAAGATAATTAAAGCTAACTGAGGCCATTTCAGAGGGAAGTGTTGTCAAGTGATTAAAGCAGGGTTAGGAAACAGGAAAGCTGAGCTTGCTTATGGCTCTGCCATTGTCTTGCTGTTTGACCATGGGCAAATCACTTCAGCTTGCTGTTCCTCTATTTCTTCATCTGTAAAAAAAGGGGATGATAATAATACTTCCCTACCTTACAGAGTTGCTGCTAGACTTAATGCATTAATCAATTAATAGGAGTTTTGTTCTTAACCAACTGTTTCTATAAATCATTAAACTGAGGAACAGTAAAAAGTCAAGATTTGGCCACAGTTACTGCATCTTGGTATGTGAAGGCCCAATCATACCCTTCTAAAGGCCTATTTAGTCTCTGTTAAAATTCCTAGGGGAACAATTCAGAAAGCACACTGATGAGAAACTTGAGAGAGATTTTTCCCTTTAATCCCTTCCCATAGATTTTTCCACAGGATGGGTTGATTCCCTCTGAAGGTCCTAGAGTTATGTTTTCACACTAATAACCAATACCTCAGATGCCTGCACATGATAACTTTTGGTAAAAACTGTGGGTGGAAATGTTCAAAAGGTCCTAAATGACTTAGGCACTTTTGGAAAAGACTTTAAGGCTCCTAAGTCACTTAGGAGCTTTTGAAAAATGTTACCTGGATTTCTTAATGATGACAATTTAATGGCTATCATGGTTATAAGGCAGACCTACAACTAGAAGGAAATAAGTGGCCACTACGGGAAAACAGCTGCTTTTGAAGACCACTTAAGAAAAACTTCTCAAAAAGTGTCTTTTTAAAAATAATTTTTCTTTGATCTGCTTGTGATGTCGTGAACCAAACACTGAGGTTCTACACAAACTCCATTTTCCTTTAAAATCCTGTTCTTGGTACTGATTTCAGACTAGTAAAGAAATAAATATTTGAGAGACTACAAGCAAAGAGCTACTGTCCAGATTCAAGATGAAGCATTACGCAATACTTCTTATTTATAATTGATAATACATATTTTGATGGATTTGGATTAGAAGGGGGCATAAATTAAGTCATTGACCTTTGAGGATTAACAACTATTGCATCTGATTGTCTATCAGTTGCATCCTATCATTATACTTTCAGAGGTACTGAGCAACCGTAGCTTTCACTGAAGTCAATTGGAGCTGCAGGCTCTCAGTACCTTGAAAAATCAAACTATACATGAACAGAGAGTGGTATTCAAGAACTGTCAAATCTTGTGAAGTCTAAAGTGTGTAGTATCAATTATGTGTTGCTTCTACAAAGAATGCTGTCTGTAGCTATGTCAGCAATGACTAAGTCTCCTGAGGTCAGCAAGAGCTGACTGTGCTAGGGCTTTTCTACATGGTGGGATAATGAGCCCTACAAGGGTGTGATTTCCAAAGCACACTAACATATTGCACATAAAATTGGTCCATGTAGACAGTACTATGTTAAAGCTCACTACATTAGACCCTGCTGGCGCATAGACCAATTAATGTGCAATACATTAGTGTGCTTAGCTCTCACACCCCACAGACTGAATTACCTCATCATGTACAGTAGCACCTAAAGTTCAGTGTGTCTATGTCTGTGTGAGTGGAACCATGTAGTCTTTGGCTGATTAATGCATAATGGTGAGAAACTCAAAAATTCTGTCTAGTTCTCAGCCAGAAGGCAAATCAATGTTTTGCATAGAAAGATAAAATGCCAGGAAACATTATGGTTTGGGAGGTTGCTTAAGTCTCTAATAAGAATGGCGAAGGTGCAAAATTAAATGTCATGTTCCTGATATTCCTTGTGCCATTTTCCACCTTCCTTAAATATTTACTTTTCATACTCTTGCTCTTCCCACCTCCTCTCTTTCTCTCTCATCCACCTCACTGTATTGGCACTTCAACTTTAGTGATCACATGATGTGACAAGAGGCTACTTTCTCCCTTTTGAAGTGGCTATTCAGAGAATAAGGAGGTAGCACCACAGTGGTACAAGAGAGGAGACATGGGACACAAGGAGAAATCCGCAGGAGATAGGAGAAGGAAAAGAGGAGGAAGACGAAGCAGGTAAAAGCAAAACAAAAAACCCAAAACCCCAAAACCCAATATGTAGAAATAGAAAAAGAAAAAGAAAAAACGAATAGAATCTATAATAGGAATGGAAAGAAGAGAAGGTAAAAAGGATTGGGGGGAAAGGGGAGTAACTAAATGAAATCTACTCAGTTCCCAGAGATAACATATCATAAAAACTTTCAGTTAAGTACCTAACATCAAGGGAATAAACAAATGAAATTGTGGGTTGCATAATTAGGGATATTTTATATGAACTATAAAAAAGTTAGTCATGTATTGTACAAGAGTCCTCTAAAGCAACATTTGCAAATCTGTGCACACTTGAGGTTGTCTCACTTAGGCCTGGCCTACACTAGGGGCGGGGGGTCGATCTAAGATATGCAACTTCAGCTATGCGAATAGCGTAGCTGAAGTCGAAGTACCTTAGTTCGAATTACTTACCTGTCCTCACGGCGCGGGATCGACGTCCACGGCTCCCCCGTCGACTCCGCCACCGCCGTTTATGGTGGTGGAGTTCCGGAGTCGACGTTCGGAGTTCGATATATCGCGTCTAGATGAGACGCGATATATCGAACTCTGAGAAATCGATTGCTACCCGCTGATATGGCGGGTAGTGAAGACATACCCTTAGTAGATATTAGAGTAGGCCTTTAGTCACTACCTCAATATATATGTTAATAATAATTAATAATAATGACATACAGGACAGTGCAACTAGAATGCTATTGTATAAGGTCATGCTGGTCTTCTTCCAAAAGATTAGAAATCCGATAGGATTTAACATATACAATAAAAATAATAAATAGAGATACACCTCCCAGAACTGGAAGAGACCTTGAAAGGTCATTGAGTCCAGCACCCTGCCTTCACTAACAGGACCAAGTACTGATTTTGCCCCACATCCCTAAACAGCCCCCTCAAGGGCTGAACTCACAACCCTGGGTTTAGCAGGTCAATGCTCAAACCACTGAGCTATCCCTCCCCCCTAAATATGTTTCTTGACCCGTGTGTGCAGTATTTCCAACCAACACATGTTCAGTGCTGCAGAAGAAAGCTGTTCACCATGGTGCATGGTTTCTTTCCAAAGATACATTTGGACATTGAAGCTTTAGTTAGTGTTTAACCAGGTATATATTCTAACAGGGATTAAGGACAAGATTTTTCAAAAGTCACTATTGATTTTGGGTGTGATTTGGCCTCAATTTTTGGGTGCTTAATTTAAGAAACCTTAAAGGGGCTTGCCTTTTCAAAGGGTGGATTCTGTGTACTTTCTGAAATATGAGGCCCCTTTCAGTAGTCTCTAGGTTTCCAGATAAGTATGTCCTGTTCCAATTTTACTTGAATGGGTAAAAAAAATACATCAAAAATCAACCTTACTTAAATCATAATAGGTAATTTTTATTCTGTAATAAGGACTTCCAAAAAACAGACTTGCACCAAAATAACTAAAGATGTAAATTAAAACTGACTTAATTATCTCAGTTTCAGACTGTGGGTAGGGATAAGCAGGAATAAGAATTTGGCCCTATATGTTTAGAACATCAGAATGGCCATAATGGGTCAGACCAATGATCATCTAGCCCAGTGGTGGGTAACCTACAGCTGCACATGGCCCATCAGGGTAATCCACTGGCAGGCTGCAAGATAGTTTGTTGAGTGATCTGCCCCATGTTGTCCAATTCCAGCTAGGGTCACTAAGAGCATAGGGTTACATCCCTGACCATCTTGGCCAATAGCCGCTGATGGACCTATCCTTCATGAACTTATCTAGTTCTTTTTTTAACCCTGTTATAATTTTGGCCTTCACAACATCCCCTGGCCACAAGTTCCACAGATGACTGTGCATTGCATGAAGTAGTACTTTCCTTTGCTTGTTTTAAACCTGCTGCCTATTAATTTCACTGGGGGACCCTGGTTCTTGTGTTGTGAAGGAGTAAATTACACTTTCCTTATTTACTTTCTCCACACCAGTCAAGATTTTAATAGACTTCTATCATATCCCTCTTAGTCATCTCTTTTCCAAGCTGAAAACATACCAGTCTTTCATCTCTCCTCATATGGAAGCAGTTCCACATCCTAATCATTTTTGTTGTCCTTCTCTGTACCTTTTGTGTGTTTTATGGACACATTTTTTCTCTATAACAGTCAGAAATTCCTGGTGAAGTTTAGGACTCTTTTTGCCCCCTATCATCATTTCCTAACATTTTCATTTGACACACTCACTCCAGAGCTGATTGCTCTCCTATATCAGTCCAATAAAGATGATACAATTTTGTTTTGAGAGAGAGAGAGACAGAGAGTGCAAACTTTGTTTACATTACTGATTGGCTGTGGCTACATGCTTCACAATGTTTTGCAAAGTCAAATGGAAAGAGTTTGAAATGGACAAACGTGTTAGGACTCTTTTTGCCCCCATCACCATTTCCTAACATTTTAAATAAATAGAAAGGGGGAAGCATCAATCATGCCAAATACAGCTGCATGCAGGATAACAGAATTTCACACCCTCTTAAGAAAATTGTTATATGAGCAAGTTTTTATAGAAGCCTGCAGCTTATTTGTTTTTCTGGATGTTTGATCCAGCTCTGTATATTTGGTACATTCATTACAGTGGAATTGCTAAGAGATCCCATGGCAGAAAAGGAAGCATTGAAAGTGTCACATGGAAAATAGAATCAGAAGCACTACAAAAGAAATGCTACCATTTTGCAATTGCCATGTTACTGAAAGTAGAAGATGAAAGGTCTGAGTCACCACTCGCTATTCACTCCTTGTTCAGGCAAAGGGAGATATGACTTTAGGAGAAATTTTGCCTGAGTATGGAATATTGGGGTCCTAAGATAAAATACTGCAGGTAATGCATCTATGCTTACTTTTATTTTATAACCTCAGAACTCCTCAGGGCAACATGCTACACCTTGCATGTGACTGTCACATTAAAAACAGAGTAATTTTAGAAGTACAGTATTTAGCTGTTCAGACATACAGACAAACATGTCACAGGGGAACCAGAGTCTGTGTAGGCTGCAGTGGAAACAATGTTGGAATCAGAGTATTGACGTGCTCGTCCAATGGCACAGCAGATTTGCTATTAATTTTGCTGCCTACATGGGTCATGACTGCTAAATTAACTGTCTTTAGTGATATATTAAGTTCTCAAAGTTCGTGACAGATTTCGTTCCTCATCTATTCTGAAGCTGACAGCAGCCATTTCCATTGCCTCTGAAAATCACGCTGCAGTGATAGACTTTGAGTGTATGACAGTGACTTTAAGTAGTGTTATGGCTGACATACAGCATTTGCTGTTATTAAAAAAAAGTCAGTATCCTCAAGTGAGTTATCAGACTGTTGTAAGAGTGCTGATTGCAGCAGTTTAAAATCCTCTCTCTGTCTCTTAATGGAGGCCATTCAAGATACCATCAAAATTGTTACAACATTTGTCTTATTTCTACCTGAACTAGAGAACATTGGTGCTGATGACCTTACATGGCTAAAGTAAATGAAAGCACTTACCTGCTCTGAGGGTAACCTTAATAACCCCACATCACAAACAAACAAAAGTCTGTTTTTAACCCATTCTTACCCCCTTTTAGGCAGGAAGACTCAGTCTTTTCACTGACTCTTTGTCCCTGTTTTCTGAACATGGCCAGGTACTAAAACAGCAATCACACTTCGTGATTCTCAGCAGCTCTTTAACCCACAATTACCTTTGCAAACAGCATGAACTGTTAGCTTTGAATAAACCATACCAAAAAAAGTGTTTGTGGCCTATGCTCTCCACAGACCAAGAACTGAAAACCCTGGTGTCTGCTGTGCTGCATGGGAAGGGAATGAAAGAAATGACATGTTATTTTAAACTGTCTCCAAAACATACTGTTGATAATAGTTGTTACCTTAAAGTTTACTAACCCAGGCATTTACTAAGCCATACACTTGTTTTATAGACTATAAAGAGTGCCAAGTGTATAAAAACACTTTGTGCTACCTACTGGTACTGTTCTGGGGGGATTTTTTTTCCTTTTCAGTGTTAAATTTCACTCACGTTAACATACACATTTCACCTTTCTAACAGAGCAGTGCAGTCCTGGACTAAAGGTTTTGGTTTGGTTTTTTTGTTTGTTTTTTAGGGATGGCTCTTAAAAATGAAAACTACTGATTAAAAAGCAACATTTATCTTTATACTTTTCTAACAGGCTTTATTAGGCAGTCAAAACACAGCACATCCTTAAAATAGATTGGTGAAATTAAGTAACAATGTAATTTAAAATGAGGGGGAAAGTGTTGTTTACTCCAGTATTTTATCTTAACATGACACTTTCAAATTTGCAGAGGTCAGCCTAAATGTAATGGGTCAATTGACACTCACTGTCACATATTTTGTAATGACAATAGTACTATTTGCAATGTCATTTTAAATTACTAGTGGTTTTGCAAACCCACCATTTTAAACATTAGCAAGCTGTAAATCTTAGATACTACTAAATACTTTAAAATCAAAATGTTATCTGTTTTACAACTGTTAAAAACTGCGAGGAACATACTCTGAATTCTAAATAAACTTGACCAATGTGACACTGTACAGGGAGATTTTGGCAAAGCTGGCAATTGCAAGTCCCCCAACAGATGAGTCAGAGGTTACTGCCACTGGCACTTGTACCCCCCGGGAAAGGAACATATTTATCTTGTTGCCCCTCCCTTAAATGGGAAAGGCGGCTAAAATGATCTCTTGTCAGTTGCTATGCTGGTGTGCTAAGTATGGGATGCCAAGAAGATCATTTGCTCGGTCTCGGCAGAGAGCCTAGAGCTTTCGTTGGATCTCAACTCAGGTGAATCCAGAAAAGGTGTGACAGCGATCATGTAAAGGCCCCCTTTAAGGAGGAGAACTGTATGGGGAGATTTTGGCAAACCAGTAAAGTGACTGAAACCACTACTGCTTATTGCTAAAAGTAGGCAAGTCAGCAGGCTGTAAAGTGGCCATGCAACAGCCTCAGCTTGACCACAGCAGGAGGGGAGGGGGTTTTGGGTGCCACAGAAAGGGCAGCTTGACCCTGCGTCTTTCCTGATAAGAATTGTGTTGAAGTTGCTGATACATGAATTTTAGGGGCCTCAAGGTTGCAAACACTGGAAAAAACCCACATTTGGTTAATCAATAATCAGAAGGAAACCTCTTGATTGACTGTTGAAACTGCTTAACAAGGATTCTTTAAGTGACATGTCATTTTATTACTTAATGTACAAATAAGGGGGAAAAGTCTGAAGTAGTGGGATGCTTCTGGACTCGACTCCCCCTCTTGATGCACCTTTTGTTCTCCAGCGACAGGTAGGCTGCTGCTGTGCCACTCAAGAGCCACACTCAGCTTTGGTAATTATCAAGGGTTGAGGTTTAAAAAAAAAATCTTTTTTTCCCCTAGATTTTGAATTTGGAGGAAAAATTGTCAATATTTTCCATGAAAATATAGTCCCATGATTCAACTTGTAAAGCTGATTGAAAAACTTCAAAATTCTGAGGAAAAAATGCATCCACATTTCATTTTTATTGGGGAAAAAAGGGATGAGGTACACACACACACACACACACACACACAGAGTTCTTTTTAAAATCAGTTCTGTTGCCAATAGAAAATGTGACACTTATTGTTCTTCTACAGCAAAGCCAAATGTATACTATACTGTGAATTTGGTACAGGTAAGATCCAGCCTCTCTTTCAACCCATTGCTGTATTAATTCAACTCCTCATCTCACCTTCCTTCCCCTCAGCTGAGTGTGTTCAGAAAATGGGGGAAATGATCAGTGGATGGGGCCCATGAAATGTACAAACTCTAGCTCTACTCAGTCCCAACTCCAGCAATGCCTCAGAAAGCTACATGAAGAGTCTGAGAGAGATCTACAGAGTTCAAGAGAGGGAGGGAGTGCAGAAAATGAAGATATAGTAGAGATGGCATTCTCCCTTTCTGCCTAGACCTCTGCTCTTTGGGGACCTTCTGACATATTGATACCAAGGGTGCTTGTGACAGAAATCAATATTACCAACCTGTGAGGAACAAAACCAGTAAAGTAGTAAGTGCTATTTTCTAGCTTCTGGGAGGGCATTTCAAACAATGGAATGCACAAATATGCAAGACATTTTTTAAAAATTATTTACACTGTCAGTTCAAATACGGTTCTCAAAAATCTGCATTCTGGTACTGCTGACAACATATACATTTTGTAGGCATATCAATTAATTTTATTACTGTATCCATTATTCCTCTGTGAATCTACCTGATAAATCACTCTGAAAAAAAGATACCAAGTCATCCTGTTCCAGGAAAAGCCAATTGTCTAAAGTACTGCATGTGGCTGTGAAGCAACTAAATAGCCATTTGAGTGTAAGTGTACTGGAAATAGTGTGAATTATAAAGATAAAAATTCAGAAATTGAAATTATCTACTTTAACTTCAGAGATGAACATAAAAAAGTAGTGTTAGTGAATACTGACAGTAATGTTACCAGCACTATGTATTCTAAAGTTTCACATAATAAGCCAGTGACATTTTACACAATGTTTGTTTCTCCAACATAAATGTTAAGGGAAAACTGGCTAATTAGTTAAATTGACAATGGATATAGAGGCCTATGTTTTCAGCCCAGGCACCTATATATTGATGCTTAAATCCATGTTTAGACACATAAATCAAAATGATCTGATTTACCAGTGTGCTGAGCACACACTGTAGTCATTCAGTTTTGTGGAAGCTATGAGTGCTCAGCACCTCTAAAAAAAAAAAATCAGTCCACTTTGCTTTAGGTGTATAAATATAGATTTAGGCATGTGTGTGTCCAGAGTGGAAATGTATAATGCAAATTTACTTTTCCACTGTATAAAATTAAACAATGGGGAAATGGTTGACAAAAAATAAGAATTTGTAATACCCAAGTCTTCATGCAGAATTCAAATCAACATTCCTTGACGTTCAGTATTGTTAGTGGGGTGGGCATGCAGCTATGAAACTGTGAAGCATTTATTTTCTTTGCACCTTGAAATTTCTACAAACTGTGTGCACGCAGTAGTTTTCTTCTCAGACTTGCTGCAGAGGAGACACTTACAGACATACCATGTGCTCTCTTGTGGAAAGTTTACTTTTGTTCTTTCCTTAATCTAAAATAAACCATTTGGCAGTTCCACAATTTCAAGAAGAGTTCTAACAACCCAATCTCTTGTTAACAAGCACAGGCCAAAGTCAAACCCCAGATAAGTTCAAGTTCTTTTGTGGTTAAAACAAAACATTTTTTCACAACTGTAGTTACAACAGAGTACAAATGTATTAATAAAAATGCACAGAACAATTTTAAATGACCCACATTGCATCCAGACACATTCTTCATAGGTCAAAGAGTATTAAATTCCTATCCTTCAGCAGCAGAGTGCATTCTGCACTTTCCATGATAGGCCCATAAATAGGTATGATGGGGAAAAAAAACAGTGGGTTCAATTTATCTATTGTCCAATTCCACTAAGGTTGATTTCATTGACAGCAATGCAAACAGGAATTAAGGTGTAAAATCTGCATAAGGAAAACTAGAATCAGACTTAATGAGATCAATTTAATTACACCAAGGATTAATTTGTCACATCTTTAACAGCAAATGGAAGGTTGATTTTTGTGACTAATTATCATACAACCCCCTCCAGAGAAAATGTTGGTCCAGAACTTGATTCCCCACCACAGACACATACACTCTCACTTTAGCAGTGCAAAGCACCCAGAAAACATCAGATGTAGATACCTAGGGACAGATTGCCCTGGTGTATGTGAATACTTGGATAATGCAGACCTGGCTGTACTAACTCCCTCCTTCAGCACAGGAGCTTTGCAAAAGGAAAAGTGTAACAAGAGCACTATTGTTCTCCAGCAACCCTGGCTATGGAATGACTTCTTGCAGGGACGTGACAGATGGCACAACTTTGAGAAGCAACGCACTACAAATTCTGATGACCATCTGAGAGAACATTGTGTTAAGTTTGCTGGTGGGAGATTTACCATCTATTATGCAGAAGCCTCAGGAATACTGTAAAATGTCATTTAGGAAAGAGACAGTAAGTGTTTAGACTTCTATGTCACTTTTGAAACAGAGTCAGTGGAGCTACCCCAGCTGAGGGTCTGGCCTATGGACCGTTTGACAATATATCACATCTCAAATAAAACTAATAATTTACAATTGGATCTGTATAGTTTGATTGGTTTTGAGAAAGAGGAAAAACATTGTTTCTCTGAAGTGTAAATGGGGTCGTTGCTATGAAAGATTTCAGAATACTGAATCTGGAATTACAGGAAGATCTAGTGGACCAGATTTGGCTGTCAGTTATATTGGCATCAATCCAGAACAGTTAACTGAAATCCATTGATTTAGTCTGAAATTAAACCAGTGTTAAGTGTGGGTAGTATCTTTCTTTGCTTAGTTTGTAATTTACAAGATGTTAATGTGTTATAATACATTTATATGATGTAGAGCCCATGTGTGAATAGGATTTGGCTTTTATGAGTGTATAGTTCACAAGTGAGAATATTGATCAGACAAGGAAACACAATTACTTCCTGGTACCCATAGTGCAAGTCAAACTACATTTCCCTTCGGGTAGTGAGGTAAAGACAAACATTAGATCTATCAAGAGATTTTAGAGAATGTGAGAATCTAAATTAAGCTGAAGATGGATTGATACCACTTTAGATATCCAATAACCAATACTGTGGTACTTAAATCGGTCATTTTTAAGAGCAGAACACTGATGACCACTGAAAAAATCTATATTTTGCCACCGGTAATACTTTTTTATAGCAATGGCCTTGATCATGCACTCTCTTACCCAATTTTCATGTTGGCATGAGAGTTCAATGGCATAAAACTGGTTTAACTGAATGAAGAATAAGACCCAAACACTGCAACTTCAGAATAATTACAACTAAACATGAAATCAAATGACTCAAATCTCAAACTGAAAAGACACACACCCCTGATTCATTTTATAACAGGCACCAGTGGAGCTGCACAAATGAGGTTTTTCTATTCAAATATATTTTTAAAATCCTACCTGGGAACAATTTTTAAAAGCCTATATTGAAGGACAGTTACAAAGCTAAAGTCAATGTATTCAAAATGTGTTTGATAAAAGGATGAGTAACAGATGAGATATTTTGGCAAAGGATATGCAGGCTCTCTCAGCAAAAGGAGTAGTTAGGGGAAAGACTATGGAACTAAAGATTCATATCTGTGTTTGATGGGAAGGTATACTGTTGTGACTGGAAAAAAAGCACTTCAGATAACTGAGCATAGCTTTTGTTTGACTTAATTCTTGCAAGCACTGAGAAATGTAAAACAGAATGAAATTTACCATTGTAAATCAGAAGCCACAGTGTGGTAAAACTCCAGAGACAAAATTCACAAGTTACAGTAATATGAAAGAAGCTACAGTGGAGTCCAACAGATAGCTTTTGTGATGTCTGGAACCATTTATATTGCCAAGAGGGCTGATGTATCATCAAAGGAACAGAAAAGAATGAGAGGGAGTCTTGTTCTATGGTTAAAGGTAGGAGCTAGGAGCCAGAGTAAGCAGCTTAATCTCCTAGCTCTGACACCAATCTCTTGTGAGAGTTGGGTCGGTCACTAAGTCACATACTCTCAAATGTGACTAAGGGGCGGATTTTTAAAGGTATAAGAAGCCTAAAATGCAGATAATTGCAAAGACAACTAGATTCTTTATTCCTGATGATTAGGGGCCTAGGCACTTTGGAAACCCCAGTAAATACCTATCTATTTCTTTAGGCACGTAAATATCTCTAAAAATCTTGCTCTTAGGCTCCTAATTTCCAATTGACTTTCAATGAGACTTAGGCTTCCAAGTGCCTAATTCACTTTTGAAATGGGATGGAGGCACCTAAGGATGAAATTTTCAAACATGGTCACTACTTTTGATTGCTTCAGTTTCAGCCATCTAAAAATCAAGCCATCCATTTCTGAAGGATGGTGCCCAAAAACAGAGGTATCCAAAATTAGAAGAGCCTTAAAAATAAAATAAAAAATAAAATAAAGGCTTTAGCCTCTATAGCTTCTGTTTCTCCACCTGTAGAACAGGTTTAACATCATTTAGATACCTCACAAGGGTGCTGGAAGCTGTTTGTAAAAGAGCATAAAGTGCTTAAATGAAAAATCTCTCAGCATTTGAATTTTATTTATGACTATTATAATAATTTCAAGCAGCTCTTTGTTGAAGAAGCAAAGTAATTTTAGAAGTGTGGTACTAACTTTTTTTTGTAAAATATTCACAAAATTAATTTTGGTATGGAAGCTTCTAACTTGGGTCTGGTCTACATCTAAAATATAGATCATCCCAGTTATATTGCTTACAGCTGTGAAAAATTTTGCACCCTGTGCAACACAGTTAGGTCGACCTAACTCTCACTATGGACGCAGCAAGTTCATGGAAGAATTATTCCACTGAACTATCCACCACCTTTCAATGAGGTGGATTAACTACATTGGTGGAAAGGTTTTTTTTGTCAATGTTGGAAGCGTGTACACAACGGCACTACGGTGTCACTGCTGCAGTGCTGTAGCTTGGCCATGGTAGTGTAACATAACTTAAGTGTGCTAATTTTGGACATGCATTTACCTGAACAATTTAACTATATATGCAATTTTATTTTTTTCTTCTTAGTACAAATGTTCCCATTATATCCTATTCCGGCTACATTCATGCAACTATGTGAACTTGATTCAATGGCTGATTTTAACTCTATCATTATTTCTGTCCACTTCATAAAAATCTCATTAACTGATATTGTAGATTTAAAAAAAAGCAAGATTTGGTTAATAATTTATCAATAAATATAATAAGGGAGTTTCCTGGGAGACACTTTTTTCTCCAGTCTGAATGGAGGGTGATGGTGTTGTTTCTCTCTCTTCTCCACTGCTCAACAACAAAAGAAAACAAAACAAAAACCACACACACAACCACACCAGTTACCAGAACAATGAATATCAGGTGTTGGAAGTCTGAGGTCGTGGTGGTAGTCTATAAACAAGGGAACTGGGAGAGAGACAAAGTTTGGGAAGGAGGAAGGAAGACTAAGGTCAGAGGAGACAAGTTGTGAAGGAAGGCTCTGTCTTTCAGAAACCCAACCATGCTCTGCAGCAGAAGGATCTGGATGGTCCACAAAATTCACACCCCAGCCCAAAGAATACTCTGGAGTGATGTAGAAACTGAGACAGGGAAGTGCAGATAGGCTTTATTGCAAGGGTTGGCAACCTTTCAGAAGTGGTGTGCCGAGTCTTCATTTATTCACTCTGATTTAAGGTTTCATGTGCCAGTAATACATTTTAACATTTTTAGAATGTTTCTTTCTATAGTCTATAATATATAAATAAACTATTGTTGTATGTAAAGTAAATAAAGTTTTTAAAATGTTTCAGAAGCTTCATTTAAAATTAAAATGCAGAGCCCCCCGGACTGGGAAACTAGCATCTGGGTTCCTTCCCAGCCATCTGATGAGTGGCTGAGAGTGGGAGCTCAACTGGGATCTATGACAATACAAAAAACAGGTCAAGTCATGAAAATGTGAGACCTGGTTCAGAGATTAGTTACATCAGTGTAAATCAAGAGTCATTCGAATTAGCAGATGGAAAAAAAAAATCTCAGCAACTGGGGTAGAGAATGATGAAGCACTTACAACGGCACAATTAGGTTGTGTCTTTGGAATTTTTTTAAATGCCATTTCAGACCGGGTATGAACACATATAGTTTCAGCCAATTATTAATGCCAAGGCAATTTAGCACATATTCAATTAAGTCAATGGAGATACCTCGGGTAAGTTCCAGTGTTAAGTAAGATCAGGTCAGAATCAGGCTACGGTTATGTGGGAAAACATCTATATTGTTTGGGGTGGAGGGGATCTATAAGGCTGGATCCCTCATTCCTTACACATCCAAAATTCCTACTCATGTTAGTGGAGTTTTAAATGGTTACGTCAAACAAAATACAGTTTGGACAAAGTTAGTATATCCCTCTACAATTCAGAGATACTATCCATGTGTTTATAAACTCTAGGATGGAGGAACAAGCTGTTTTGTCCATCCTAGCCTAGTTATTTGAAAATCCACAAGGAGTGGTTCTCGGGTAGCCAGCCGGGGGGACTGCAGCCTCATATTCTCCTCAATATGAGGTGATGCTGGCTGGAGTGGAGGCATGGCTATGGTTACCCAATGGTTGATCAGATTCAGCATATCTACGCAACTTCTACTGGAAACTCTTCTATGGAGAACCCAGCAGGATGTAAAGCCACTCGATTCCAGTTGAAATAAAAAAGGAATGATAAATAGCAATACTGTCACCTAAACTTCCCTCTGGTGAATCCCACCAGGGCTGAAACACATCAGTCCAATATAGGGAGATGTAATTTGAATCTCTCTATGCCAGCAAGTGTAGGTATGACACCACATTTTACATCTCAAATGTTCCCCCAGTCCCCTTCTAATTTGTATTTTTAGTATATGTGAAGTGTTTAGAAACAGATGAGAACAAACCAACTGGTGATAACAGAGTAAATTAGCTTAAAATAAAAAAGAAATGCCCCTGATACTCCAGATTCATTCTTCAAGTTAATTGATTCAGAAGACTGAGCATTTTTAACAATTGACATCTGTGAAAAAAGGGCACCCCAACAGAATAACTTTCTCAGCATTTGTATATGTAATGTATACTGTAGTACAGTACACAATCTCAAGCAGGTGAAAAGGTCATAAAGAATGTAGGATTTCAGACTTAGCAATACCAAGATAGGTTTTTCTACACAAATAGCCCAAGGGATGTCTCTCATATACATTTGATTGTTTTATTTCATACATAAGAACTGCCATGCTTTGTCAGCAGTTTACTGTTCAGACACTGTAGCTAATAACAGGAAACATTTATTTCTGCATACAACCATGGCTAGGATTTACTTTTGCCACTCTTAAAATATGTAACAAACACCACTTTACAAGTACAACACAGCAGCTTTTACTAGAGGCTCTTACATGACAATACTATTAATTTAGGGGGTCTGAAGTTACAGTTAAAGACATAATAAATTGCTTTGACACAGATACTGGTTATATTTTCTCTAATAGCTGCTGGAAACATTTAATTTTTTTCTTACAGACCCGAATCCTAATTGTGTTGTTGGAAACACTTCACTGTTTTCTCCAGATGCTGAGCTTTTTTAAGAATATTTATTTCCAGCCTTAGAAGGTCTAGAAATAAGTATAACATTTCAGTATATGAATACATTGATATAGTGTACATTATTGTACTTCCTGCTTTACAAGATCAATAATGTCTTAATCAGTATTATCTGCAGAAATTTTGTCCTGTGACATAATTAGGAGAAGGGGTCCAATTGTTTATTTTTTTTACTACATACACATACTTCGCCCATTCTTGGAATGTAGGAGAATATAGGCATTTCCATACTGATCAAACTGAGGCTCATGAAGTCCAGTGTCTTGTCTTCAATGTGACCAGCACCAGATGCAGTCAAGAAAAGGTATAAGAACCCTGCAGAACGTGGAATAGTCTGCCCCCCACATTAGGTCTGATTTGGCACTCTAAGATTCAGAGATAGGCATAAACCCTGAAGCAGGAGGTTTAATATCCCTTCCATATTTTGTCATCATCATGATATTTTTCCATATTTTTAATTAAATAAATACTCTGTTTTTTTAATCTTGGCTTTTGGCCTCTACAACTTCCCATGGCAATAAATTCTACAGTCTAATTACATGTGTGAAAAAATATTTTGTTTTATTAAGCTTGAATTTGCCACCTCTTAATTTAATTGAATGTTGCATTCTTCTTGTGTAATGAGATATGGTGAACTGAAAATTCCCAATCTATTTTCTCCATCCATTGATTTTCTAGATTTTCTTCATTTCCCCTCTCTTGTCTAACGTAAACAATCCCAATCTTCTCTCTTTATAGGAGAGGTTTTTCAACCCTTGATAATTCTCATTCCTCTTCTATGGATTCCCTCTAGTTCTTCAATATCCTCCTCTTTGAGTTGTGGTGACACGTACTGCACGCAGTATTGCAGGCAGAGATGACCCGTACCTGCCAATAGCGGGGGAGGGGCAGCAGCAGCAGCAGCTTCAGTAGATCTTACTAAGCATGCTCAGCCCATGTGATCATGCTGGGTACAAGCCAAGCAGCCACTCTGGGAGGGGAGGGCACATGGGGTCAGGTGTGTCGTTCTCCATGCATCGCCTCTGATGACCACACCATTAATCTATATGAAGTCCTTATGATATGCTCTGTATTAGTCACCATCCCATTCCTTATTCATGCTAATATTTTGTTAACTTTTTTGATCACAGCTGCATATTAAAAATGTTCTCTACAAGGACACCCAGCTCCTTTTCTTGATTAGATATGACTTGTATTGAGACTTTATGCCATAGTTATTGCATATTTACTCACTAAAAATAATAAAACATTTATCGAACGTCATTTAATTTTCTGCATTATTTAAAAATGACCCTCTTTCAAAACCTAAAACTTCTGTAAAAAATCTTTTTTTTTAAATTTTTCGTTATTCACGTAGTAACTAAGGACCCAAAGTTATGAGTTGTTACTATTTAAGAATTGCCCAGGTACCAAGATAAGACAGAACAAAGGGCTAAGAGAATAAAAACCTAAGGTCTAATGACTAAACCTCTTAAATAGTTTGAGGACACTCAGAGTTGCTGCAGCCTTTCACAAGAACGTACTTCTGGTTCATCTAAAGAAAGTTATTTTTCCCCTTGTCTATGAAAGAATGAAATAATTAAAAATTAAATTATGATCAAACACTGACATTGTAAGAAGTGACAGAGACAGCAGTAAAATAGGGAACTTGATGGAATCTATTATAATGATTAAAATGTGTATAAGAGGGAAGTTAACTATCAGCGATACAATTTTGGGCAAAATACTGTAAGCTTTAGTGACAGGGTTTACCTTATGGACAAGCTCGTTAGGAAAGAAAATAATTGTGTTCATACTGATTTATTTTAGTTTAAGTAATAAAGTGAAGGAGTAAAGGTAATGTTTGCAATTGAGTATGTTTATGTCAAATACACCTGTGCTGAAAGAAGTAGTAAATACAAGGATCTGAAGCCAAACAGTGTGATTATAAGGACACTTGACCACAGAGTGGAATAATCAGAAATGTAACTGATTAATAAGGCACATAATCATTGCACGCCATTGTTGTTACAACAAAGAGAACAGAAATGGAAAAATATATGAAGCTGCTCTGGCCTGCTGAAGAACAAACAAACAGTGATTCTTCATTGTATAAGGAAATGTAAAAAGTTTAAAGAGAATCAAAGAATACGAAGGGACTTCGTATAAATTATATGAACTTTAAACGTGACATTTTAGCAACTAGCAGCATGTTGATGGAGAAACTGCAACCCGAACAAGTATAACTGCAAGCTGGCTAAGAGATGCACAGCAAAGAACATAAGAATGGCCATACCGGGTCCAGGGCCGGTGCAACCATTTAGGTGACCTAGGCGGTCGCCTAGGGCACTGGCATTTGGGGGGCGCCATGTTCTTCGGCAGTGACCGCGGCGGCTGGATCTTCAGCCGCCCCGGTCGCTGCCGGCATTTAGGCGGAGGGAGCTGGGGCAGGGGAGCGCGGGGAGGGCCGCCTGCAGCAAGTAAGGGGGGGGCCGCACACAGGGGAACTCCCCGCCCCAGCTCACCCCTGCCCTGGCTCCTCCTCAAGCACGCCATGGCCACTTCACTTCTCCCGCCTCCCAGGCTTGCAGTGCCTAAGCTGATTGGCACCGCAAGCCTGGGAGGCGGGAGAAGTGAAGCAGCCACGGTGTGCTCGGGGAGGAGGCGGGGCAGGGGTGAGCTGCTTCACTTCTCCAGCCTCCCAGGCTTGCAGCGCCAATAAGCTTAGGTGCTGCAAGCCTGGGAGGTGGGAGAAGTGAAGCAGCAATGGCGTGCTCGGGGTGGAGACGGAGCAGGGATGAGCTGGGGCGGGGGGGTTGCCTCAGGGCAGAGGATGGGGGGTGGGGAGCTGCCACGGGGGAAGGGTGCCTCAGGGCAGGGGCACAGGGGAGGGAGGGCACAAGGTGGAAGTTTCGCCTAGGGCGCAAAACATCCTTGCACTGGCCCTGACTGGGTCAGACCAAAAGTCCATCCAGCCCAGTATCCTGTTTACTGACAGTGACCAATGCCATATGTCCAAGAGGGAGTGAACCTAACAGGTAATGATCAAGTGATCTCTCTCTTGCCATCAATCTCCACCCTCTGACAAACAGGCTAGGGACACCATTCCTTAATTTACGTAAGAGCCTTCAGTGAGGGACCTTGTCAAAGGCTTTCTGGCAATCTAAGTACACTATGTCCACTGGATCCACCTTGTCCACGTTTGTTGACCCCTTCAAAGAATTCTAATAGATTAGTAAGACATGACTTCCCTTTACAGAAACCACGTTGACTTTTGCCCAACAATTTATGTTCTTCTATGTGTCTGACAATTTGCCCAGTACTGATGTTAGACTTAACCGTCTGTAATTACTGGGACCACATCTAGAGCCCTTTTTAAATATTGGCATTACATTAGCTATCTTCCAGTCATTGGGTACAGAAGCTGATTTAAAGGACAGGTTACAAACCATAGTTAATAGTTCCGCAATTTCATATTTGAGTTCTTTCAGAACTCTTGGGTGAATGCCTTCTGGTCCCGGTGACTTGTTACTGTTAAGTTTATCAATTAATTCCAAAACCTCCCCTACTGACACTTCAATCTGTGACAATTCCTCAGATTTCTCACCTACAAAGGATGGCTCAGGTTTGGGAATCTCCCTAACATCCTCAGCCATGAAGACTGAAGCAAAGAATTCATTTAGTTTCTCCGCAATGGCTTTATCGTCTTTAAGTGCTCCTTTTGTATCTTGATCGTCCAGGGGCCCCACTGGTTGTTTATCAGGCTTCCTGCTTCTGATGTACTTAAAAAAACATTTTGTTATTATCTTTTGAGTTTTTGGCTAGCTGTTCTTCAAACTCCTTTTTGGCTTTTCTTATTACATTTTTACACTTAATTTGGCAGTGTTTATGCTCCTTTCTATAAATCAGCTGGAAGGGAGACGATTGAGATCCTGGGCTGGCCACCTGGGAGTCCTCCTGGTAACATCAGGTACCTCTCTCAGATAGGCAGCTTTATCTGTCTCTTTCAATTATTCAGCAGTTTGGGTTTCCCACTAGTACACTGGGAAAAGACTATAGTCATGTCTGTCCTTCGTTTCACCTGTGTTTACAATGTCAACTCTTGCTGTGAACAATAATTGGGCTAAAAACTGATGGCTGAGCCAAAGAACTGGTAATAAGTAACAAAGACTCTCTCTTGGGTGATGAGTCAATCAACTGCTTCCTCAAACTGGGTACCTTGGTAAGGAAGTGTATGTGTTTGTGTATCTGCTTTAAAGACTGTCACAGAGCCACAGAGTGTCCTTGTTTGTAACAGGTTCCAATCAAGATTATTGTAAAGTAGCTTGGAAACTGAACAAGTTGTTGTTGAAGATTGTAGAGCCACAGTACACGTTTCCTATAATTAATGGTTTAATACTGTCTTTTAAGTTCTAGGTGCATACAGAAATAAAATGAGACCAAATACACAAGCTTCTTGAACAGCACTCAATCTATATAATCTGTCATAAATTTAGGAGTTTATGTTAGATAGTTAGGAGCATTACTCAGATCCTGGGGCCAATATAATTTGTCAGGAGGCAGATTAAAAATGTTGTCTACGTTAGATCCATTAGCAAGGAGACCTTGGTGAACTGGCATGCAAGTAATTGACCAAGTTGTCTTGTGATTTATCTTTGGATTGTTTTTCCCCTGTGTCAGCAACACTGGAGTTACTAATCAGTCACAAATCTAAACAAAGACACCTTCCCACATGGTGATTGAGTGTGAATGTTATTTTCTATTGTGGCTGTGTGAATTGTTCTGAAAAACTTAAATGGTTATATCGACCAATTTTCTAGTTTGTGTTTGCCAAATCATAGATCAACACTATTTTTATCTTCTTAGATCCTATACTATCAGTTGCTGTTATTAAACTCTACAAAACTAAATTAAACTTTTGTATCCTTTTCTTTAGTTAAAGGATCAAAATTAAAAGGGTCCTATAGTGGCGTGCAATGACCTCTCACAAGCAGCCTATCATCAAGTGTGTGTAGCCCTCCTTGGGCTTCAGTCCTTAATTAGTTCTGTAGTCTAACAGTGGTCTCAGCCCTGGTATTGAGCTATACTCCAGGGCTTCCCCTGGAGGCAATGTCCTCACCCTCTCTGGATGTTTCAAGCCCCAGATCTCCTGCTAGGCTAATAAAAGAGTTCAGTTCCCCTTCTGGGGTGCCTCAAAGTCCAGAGCACTTTCCCCAGTGGCTAAGGAGGGTGGCCCACCAGGCTCACCCACTATTTCAGGTCCCAGCCCAGGGACCATGCAGACAGCAGCCATCTGCTGTGTCCCTGGGCCACTTCCCCATGAGTCCACACCTTCTTCACTCTTACCTCAGGGCCTTGTCCTGATGGAGTCCCAGCAACCAGCACAAAGCTCTTTCTCACTCCACTGGGCTTCTGTCACCATTGCTCTGTCCAAGGTCCTGTAGCTCCCTCAGCCAGCCACACACCCTCCACCTCCAGCAAGTAACTGATCTCACTCTAGCCCTGCAGCTCTTCTTATACTAGCCTGATTGGCCCTGATTGGCTGCTCCCTGCAGCCCCTTTATGATTGGCTGTGTGGGACACTCTAGGCAGCTTGGAGGTCTGGTATACCACATCACAGGCTCTTAGAAAAGTGGTATGGGTAATCACTTAAGCAGTTGCTTAACTAAGGTTTGTTTTATACCCTTTCTTTCTTACAGTCATCACAACTGAAAAAAATAAAATTTTGGAAGTTTTTGTTTTCTGCTTTTCTGCACTCCTTCTTTCTTTCCCCCCACTGCACGCAGCAGAATGAATTATATCCAATGCATGTATGTGTTCTTTCTTTCTTTTCTTTTAATCTCAGTTTTTCACGGGTAGGGGAGTCCCCTTTTTTTCTTTTCATTTTCCTCAAGGAAAAAAAAATCCAACTGGCTCTAGTAAGAGTTATTATTCCCATTTACAGGTGGAGCAACAAGCTGAAAAGTGAAATGACTTACCCAAAACCACATTGAGTCAATGGGAGAGCCAGGGTTAGAACTGACTCCTAAACTTGTGCTCATTCCTCCAATGCACACTGTCTTCCAGCCTTAACATTACCGGAGAACCAGATTACAGAACCTGAATTACCTCTCATGAGATTAATTCCATGGAGTTGCTCCTGATATCCACTGGAAATTTAGGTGCTTTGTATCAGTGGGTCTGCAATTAAAAAAAAATGTGAATCTGATTTTTTAAAATCAGCTGTAGTTGTGATATTATGGTAATGTTTAATCAAAATAAATGGGTGAAAAGAATAGGATAATTATTTATTACCAGACATGTTCAATTACACTGAATTGTTATGTGTAACATAGTTTTATATCTAATCATGTTGTAAGACAAAGCAACATTGAGGTAATGAAAGACTAACATTCAATATACAGATTGGATGAGATTTATCATCAATATAGAAAGCAATCATCTAGTACACATTTCCTAGGGGGATATTTTTGTTTTGTTTTTATACTAGTTTGTGTATTTGCTGCAAGCAGACCATAAAAATTATTTGTGAGTACTTTAGGGATTGAAATATACTCCTCTCTCTTTTGTTTAATGAGCTCTTATTTAACTTACTTATGATAATATAATTGAGACAGTATATAGTCATCACCCTACACTGTCATAATTCCAATTTGTCAAATATTTGGTATGAATAACCATATTTATAGGTTTGGATCTTCACCTCAACTGTGATTTAAACCAGTGCTTCTCAAAGTTGGGCCACTGCTTGTTTAGGGAAAGCCCCTGGCAGGCCGGGCCAGTTTGTTTACCTGCCGCATCCGCAGGTTCGGCCTATCACGGCTCCCACTGGCCGCGGTTCGCCGCTTCAGGCCAATGGGGGCTGTGGGAAAGGGGGCCAGCATATCCCTCAGCCTGCATTGCTTCCCACAGCCCCCATTGGCCTGGAGCGGTGAACCATAGCCAGTGGGAGCTGTGATCGGCCAAACCTGCAGACGCGGCAGGTAAACAAACCAGCTCGGCCTGCCAGGGGCTTACCCTGAACAAGCGGAAGACTGGCTTTGAGAAGCACTGATTTAAACTATTCAGTGCTATAAACAGATTGAATTCTCTGATATAGGCAAGCTATGTAGCATTGATCCAAAGAGCTGAGACAAAACCATCAATGGCTTAACCCCTATCTCCCCCACAAAAAAGCCTTCCTTTTATGCTATAGGAGATTTGACATTAATCTAGTAAATCATCAACAATGTAATTCTTTGGTCATAGTACATGTCATATTTCACAAGTTTTACTTGTTCATTTTAATAGCTGCATCTTTAAATCCTGACTGTGGTTCAAGGAGCTAGTATCTATCCCCAGCTATGCCCCTGGCCTGTTCGGTGACATTGAACAAATCATTTCACCTCCCTGTCCCTTAGCTAAAATGATCTTTCTAAAATGGGGCTTATGATACTTGCATTCTGTAAATGCCTCTGTAACCTACAAATGAGAAGTGCTATAAAAGAGCTAGGAACTATTATATTATTAAAAGATATGGGGATGTACACTGCAGATCTACAAAATTCTGTCTGACACTTCCACCGATTTCACGGAGCAAGTTTGCTCAGGGCTTTTCTACACTTACAGCACTAAAACGACACAGCTTCCTGCTGTAGCACTTAGTGAAGGCGCTACCTACATCAGAGGGAGAGCTCCTCCCATTAAGGTAGATACTCCACCTCCCTGAGAGGTGGTAGTTATGTCAATCGGAGAAGCCCACCCATCAACATAGTGCTGTCCACACCCCTGAGTTATGCAGTCATATTGACTGAAATTTGTAGTGTAGACCAAGCCTCAGTGTGGGTCAAACAAGATAATTCTGAATAGAGTGCATTACAGAGTGAACAGGACAGTTCCTCAACTGGTATATACAGGTATAACTCCATTGATGTCAAGGCAGCTATGCTGATATATACCAAATGAAAATCTGCTCCTCCCATTTCAGGAGTGCTCATAGAGTGCACTCACATTTTCCTCCTTAGTGCATCCTTAGTGGCTAGGACCGCCCAGAACCCAGTCCTGGTTAAAAAACAATTAAATAAATCATACAATAATCTGCTTACACCTTTTGTAGCTGGCTTTGCATGTGCAAAATTACTTTGTGGGAATGTGATGAAAAAATAATTTTAAAACTGTCTCCATATTATATTAAACTAGTTAATTTTCTTCTCGTAGCAGTATATCAACCAAAGTCTAACTCAAATGGTCTGGCAAATAAAAGTTTTAAACTGTCCTAGAAATTCACTAACCCTGACAGCTTAGCTGTTTCTAACTCCAGAAACTGTTGCATCCTCTGCCTAAGAGATTTAAACGGCCAGCGACTTGATTTCATTCTCCAGCTTCATTTATTTGTTACACTCATGCAGCCACACTCATCCAGCCACAAAACAGAAACAACGCCAAATGACTAAAGTAACCTTTCACACATTGGTTATAATAAGGGCTGTAAAAAAAAACCCCAAAAAACCAAAGAAACACCTCCTCACCATGAGAAAATGTATTTTCATCTAAGTCAAAGTTTTCCACAGGTTTTCCAATTTTGGCAGAAATTTCCATTGGGAAAAATCAAACCAAAATGTTTTGACGACATTTTCCAATTAAAATTAGTTGGAACTTTTCATTCAGCAAAAGATTTTTATAGTTTGACTTTTCATCCTGAACTAGGATGAAAACAATAGTCAAAATTGTAGCGATATATTTAGGAAAATTGTGATTTGGAGATGCTCCCTCATGAGGGCCTGTGTTGTGAGTGTGGGAATGTGGAGATGTGCCCTGGAGGCACAGGTTGGCAACACCACAAGACTGTGTAAAGCAGTTCACCAGACACTCTCCAGGTTTTGTTTTGAATTTGATTCCCTTCTTATTCACTGGTTTGTTATTTAATGAATCTCCAGAGCATTACAAAAATATTGTAATTTCCTGCGGGATGGATATTCCATTTTTTGAGCATCTCCAACTATAATGGATGGTGACCTCATGGAGCAAACATAGTTCAGGAACATTCCACAGTCTAGAATATAACAAATATGCAATTTCCATTCCTAAAAAGCAAAGTTTGAAAACTTATAAAAGGATGAAAATAATCAAATAACTGACAATCAATAGCTCTGCTAGCTCCACTCATTACTATTGTGCTTTTTGGCCCAATCCTAGCATGTTAATTTCCACATTAGCCTTTGCAAGACAATAAGCAATAGTTTGCTTCATCTAGCTGGTTTGATAGCTATCTAGAAATTCCATAACACTGTCATCAGCGGAATTTAATTTATAATCTTTGTTTTGTAAGAAAACATCCATTCTATGTTAGCACAATTTGTGATGGGATTTCCTTAATACATTCTTTTAAAAAAATATGTCTCCTTTGAAAGATGACCTAATAAAATCAGCTATTTAGTTTAAAGTTAAAATGCTTAACGCAGCTTGTTGCTTTTTTCATTTCTTTCTTAATCCCAATAAGAAGGGATTTAATTTTAATTCTTTTGTGTAACCCTTAGATTATTATTTAAAATTTTTCAGGGAGCCTAAGGTAAACTCAAAAGAGATGTATTTTGTATTCCATCTACTTTTACCCAGATTATTTTAAAATTAATTTTCACTAATGCCCTATAATGAACATTTATATTTCAGACATCTGTCTTCATTTTAATGACCAGCTGCTAAAATGCCTAATGGATTTTACGACAAATTAGTTCTCTAAAAATTATGTTAATTTAAACATTAATTTGAAAACATAAGACAAAAGAATATTAGAAATCATATTGTAGGGATACCCTTTTCTGCTAATTTTACTATAGAAAAAACTGGGGTGAATGGATAGGTTAGGGGATTGGTGATGGGATATACAGCCACTACACTCCAAGACTCCGAACCTACAAAGTGCTTTATGCAACTGGACTCATGCCCTCACCTAGATTGCCACTGATGTCCATGAGGATCTGCCCATGCCGAACAACTCAAATATGAATTCAAATCTATCCCATGCTAGTAGCAGTTAAAAATCATTGCCATCCAATCACTGATTAACAGGTGTTCTCAGGACAGTTCTGAATGAATAGCTGTCTATAATCCCAAAAAGCCACCATCAAAGGTAAAATAAATTGGCACCCTTCCTGGCATCCTCATCAGAAGGAAAAAAGACTACATAGGCTATTGAGACTGAATTATCCTTGCCATATATGGTAATCCACACAAGTGAGGTTGGGGGCATCTCAGCAGCATGTGCGAAAAGTTTGCATGTCTGCTATCCATGTTGTATCTGGCTATAAAAAAAGAGGAATCCAATGCCCAAACTGTCTATCTGACACCTTTTACATACACTAAATTTACTTCCTACATACTAGCCAGTAGCAACTACATAATACCATGCCTGGAAATGAAATGATAGATTCCATGAGCCTAGATCTGTGTAGGTGCAAAGCAATGCATACAACTGTACCTCTGTGCCTGCCTCAATGTCCACTGCCTCATTACTGTGCTATGATAGCCCAAAAATACAGCCTATCAGATGACCCTTATCCTGCAAGGAGGCCACTGTGGGCAGACCCCTGCATCAACATCAATTGACTTCAGTGGTACCCTCCAGGGGTGCAGGAATCTGCCCAAAACAGATATCTATATCACTTACCCTCTACAGAGACAGAGAAATTGCACCAATTTAGTCAAATCACCTAAACTGATTTTGTTAAATTGGTGCAATCCCTTGTGTGGACACTCTTCAATGGGCAAAAGAGTGACTAATATAGATTAGATCACTTCAGTTTGATTTAGAATTCATTTGGCACAATTTCTTTGTGTAGACAGGTCTTAAAGCCTGCCTGTCTCTTTTTTTTTTTAATTGAAATTTCTTCCTGCTGGACCAGTGGGCTTTTAAGTGATAAGGACAACACTATCTGTTAAAAGCACAGTGCTTCTGGTAATGGTTGTGGAGTGCTTGTGAATCAGCAGCCATAACAATGGACAGGCGCTTTAGCAAGCTCAGATAAATAGACCTCATTTCTGGATCTGTACTACAAGGGATACTTTAAAAAAATATACCAAAATATAAATAAACAAGGGTGGCAACATAAAGTGTGGTTCTGTTCTGGAAAGTGAGTGCAAAAATGGAATTTAGGGGCTTCCACATATATTGTCCTGTAGTGATTAGCAGATTAAATATGCTCAGTTTGCAAAGTAAAAATCAAAGAAACTAAGTGCAACCCTAATTACAAGCTCAACCTGAATTTGAAAATCAAGCTGGGTTCTTTCCTTCCTGTGCCTCATCACTAGTAATAAAGGTTCTGCAGCCCTAATTATGGCTTCAGTTTCACCGATGTGACCTCATGGTTTTGAGCATGTGTTGACTGGTGTAAACAAGTGACTATGCTCATTGGAGAACTTGAAACCATTTGGGGGCTGAAGGAAGGGTGTTCTCAGCAGAAGGTCCTAGACTGTGAGATTCCCAGCTACCAGAGATCTTGAGTCCTGACAGCTTTTGTGATCTATGAATTAGTGGAACCTCCTCAGTGCAGTTAAAGTGAAAGTGCAAGTTGTTATCCACAACAAGGTTTGTCCATTCAATATATAAACGAGCCATTTGCCTCAGCTATGGAGCAAATCCTTTCTGCAACTGCAATTAATAAGGATAATGAGCCCACAGGATAAATTAACTCTTTAATACAAAAAAGATAACATCTTTGTATTCAAAGAGAAAGGACACATGTTTCCAACAAAAGAAAAAAGTGCTCTCAAATTATCACATTTCAACCTTTAGAGTCCATTGTGGGGCAACAAAAAAAGACATATAGTCCCAAAAGAATAAAACATATGCACAATCAAACAAAAACTGTTCTTCCTCAATCCCCATGACTATAGCAACACAAGTCATGAGAGACCTCAGTCATCTATGGCCTCAACAATAGCAAAACCAGGAAATCACAAAGGGCGGGGTGGAGGGAGAAGGAAAAAACAAACCATATACTAAAATCCCATTTCCCCAGAGCCAGTGTCAACTGAGACATTCACTTCACAGTTCACACATAGCCCAGGAGTGTCCCCCCACAATTAACAGTTTCTTCCCGTCTCCAACGAGCATGGATTCACGGTCCCATTCAACTGAGCATCTGGCTTTCCAGAGCACACACACTACAGAATGAGTCTTCCAAGCTCAGCTGAGAGACAGGGGGTGTTATAATTGAATTGCACCTGTCTTTAAAGTACCAGGCCTACACGGAATATTGGTTAATGATGATATTATTGCAACTTTTCTCTGTGACCAAGCCTTTGCTTAAGATGTGAGCTTTCAGTACAATGTGTGCTTCTATAGTTGTGTGTTCTAGGAAATAAAGCCCCTAGATTTGACCCTTACATAAATGGCTTTCATATTGCCAATAGAACTGCATAACTCACAGTACTGTAGCCATCCTTTAATTCCCTCCCACCAGCACTCTGTTCCTTCCCCCCCCATTTATAAAAGGGAATTATTTATATATGAATCTGTATGCACAAACACCACAGTTGTGCCCATATACAGATAGATGGACATATGCATGTATTGCCAGACTTCTGGTTTTCTACTAGAACGCCCGGTCGAAAAGAGACCCCGGCAGCTCTGGCCAGAACAGCTGACTGGGCCACTAAAATTCTGGTTGGCCACAGCGGGGTAGGCATGCTCCATGCCCAGCTCCACACGGCTCCTAGGAAGCAGCGGGCTTGTCCCTCCAGCTTCTAGGAGGAGGGACGGCTGGGGGGGCTCAGTGCGCTGACCCCACCCACAGGCGCTGCCCCGAGCACCAGCTCCGCAGCTCCCATTGTCCCCTCCCGCACTCCGTACCCCTCGGCCTCAGCCCGGAGCCACCTCCTTCACCCCAAACCCCTCATCCCTGACCCCACCCCAGAGCCTGCACCCCCAGCCCGGAGCCCTCACCCCCTTGCACCCCAACCCTCTGCCCCAGCCCTGAGCCCCCTCCTTCACTCCCAGACAGAGCCCTCCCACCCTCCAGCACCCCAACCCCCTGCCCCACCCCGGTGAAAATGAGCGAGTGAGTGAGGGTGGGAGAAAGCGGCCTCAGAGAAGGGGCAGAGCAGGAGCAGGGGCTCAGGGCAGGGGGTGGGGCAAGGGTGTTTGGTTTTCTGCAGTTAGAAAGTTGGCAACCCTAACATGTCCAAATGAAGATATGCATAACATTTGAAAATCATAATTGAAAATTTGTCCCAAAGGCTGCTTTGATAATTTTATGTTGAAAGCCCATGGAACAGCAAAAGCAAAAGAGCATTGGGTTTCTTCCACAGGATTCTCTGGGTCACCTTCCAGGACACTTGTTCTTTTTCTGCTGCATTACTCATTGTCAGTACACATAGGAATCTTTATACAAAGCACCTACTCTACATTACTCCACACTTCAGTATTTCCTTTCCTTGTGAATACTATTTCCTGTCCTTTCAGTTAATTTCTTTCCAATTTAGGGCTAGTGTACACTGGCAATGCAGCAGCGCTTAATGTGCTTTGAGTGGTATGCTCTAAAAACCCCATCTCCATGAGGGGCGCGGATCCCAGCGCAGGTGCACTGTCTACACTGGTGCTTTACAGCGCTGAAACTTGTGCTCGGGGCAGGGGCGGCTCCAGGCACCAGCACGCCAAGCGCATGCCTGGGGCGGCAAGCCACAGGGGGCGCTCTGCCAGTCGCTGCGAGGGCGGCAGGCAGGTTGCCTGCAGAGGGTCCGCTGGTCTCGCGGCTTCGGCGGACCTCCTGCAGGCGTGCCGCCGAAACCGCGGGACCAGGGACCTCCCGCAGGCATGCCGCTGAAGGCAGCCTGCCTGCCGTGCTTGGGGTGGCAAAATACCTAGAGCCGTCCCTGGCTTGGGGGGAGTTTTTTTCACACCCCAGAGTGAGAAAGTTGCAGCGCTGTAAATTGCCAGTGTAGATGAGCCCTTATTTTAAAGTCTGTGTTAAATAATAATTAATAAATAAATAAATAATAATAAAAGAAATCTGAAAGCAAAACTTTCAAAACTGAAAATTCCTCATATGTTAAATGAGTGTAAGAAACTGAAAAAATTAGTAGGTACAATTTCTTGTTTATTTTTTTCACCAAAATGCTTTCAAAATGAAGCAACCCAGCTGTTTTAGAGACCAGTATTCATCACCTAACCTGTTAACTGTAACTGACTCTCTCCTTTAAAGTCCTCTTGAATAAGAATGCAAGCTGGCACCAGAATGTGTGGCAATGCATTTAATGCGGGAGAGGCTAAGCAGAAAGCACAGAGGACTTTCTTGAAATCCAGGCATTACCTCAAATTCAAGACCCAGCATCTCTCATTCATTTCAAATTGAAAGAACTTGTTAGAGTGAGTCCAGGTTTCTTTGACTTTGGTTTCAGTGTGTTATTGCCAGATTTCTAACTAGACTGAAGGAAATAACCCCCTCTACCTAGCCTTGGTCCCTTTGTTTACATTCCCAGGAGCCTTGTTTCATTCCGCCAATGGAATTTAAAACACTGAGTGTCTTTTCCACTGACTACTCTACAGGGTATGCATGAACCAAGGTGCCTTCTGAATACATGCAGAGATAGTAACAATAGCAGTTGCCATGGAAGCAGAACAGGATGCTTAGGACTGCAGAAAGAGGAATGAAAAAAGAGATAACGAAACCAGTAGAGATTTGTTTAAGAGCATATTGGTGATAGGTGAAATGTTAGCTCTCCCTAAATATATTGTGGTAAATCAAATTTACACAGCTGAGGATACAAAAGTTCATGTTTAACTGAGCTCAGTTTATTTACTCCTAGGAAAACTTATGGTCACCAGGAGGCTCATTAACATTGATTTTCATAGCTCCCAGTTGGAATTAATATGTGTCCTTGATACATGAATATATCCAGGCTAGATATAAATGGAATGATTCCATGTATATTCAGCAGATGCATATTATCTTTTGTGGGAAGCCAGACAAAAGATTTCACTATCTGAAATAACTGCACCAACAGAATGATTAAAAAATAATGTAGAGATATATTAATGCCACAGTGGGACTTCTGATTTTGTTGAAATTCTAAGATCAAAAGGGACCATTCACACCCCAAAGAAACAGTCAGCCTCTGAAAGATGAGACAATATATTTTCCTCACAGAACAAAAGTTCTGTACCTTACTGGGCTTACCCAAACAGCATACTATATACATATATCTCTTTGCAATGTGTCTGCAATGAAGGGGGTTACTTCAACTGGGGAGGTTTTTTTAAAAAAAATAGATATGGAAATTTTTTCTGCAGTATTTGGACAATATATTCTCTTTATGTTTTCAAATATATTAGCTAAGTGGGCAAAAAAAAAGACTTCACAAAGAGTATCTTCTTTAACAGCTTTCTGGTCAACTGATTGTTTGATTTTTTTAACACAATCTGTTGATTTCCTGTGAGCCTTTTCTTACATGAAGGAATCTATGTCTGTTTAAGCCAGCACATTTTAAAGACTACAAGAACTCTGTATTCACACATTCAAATTAATGAGCTGTAGCAACTTGACTACACAGTAAGGTGACCTTGTTACATATTTCTCCTTCCATACTCCAACGTTGCTATTTCTAGTCTAATTAATCCCGTCAGCAATTAAATTGCCTTTAGGTTTGCCACTCTTACCCAATGCACCTGGTCTCTCCTCAGATCTCCCAGATTTTCACACTGAAACCTGTAATCTTGGTTGATTTTTCAAACAAAGCTACAGCTGCTGCATAGTTCTCTCTGGACTTTACAAACTCATTTCAAATCCATTTTCCATCTATCTTTACTTTATATACAAGTTTTTGGTGGCGTTTTTTTTTTTTTTGGTCACATACTGGGGGTAAATTAAGGTGAATTAGATGAAGAAAGCTTCAATATAGAATTATGTCAATACATTATACTATGTCAACCCACAACATAAAAATGAACAATTTGATTCCTAGCTGAGGACACCCATGTTTGGAAATTTGACTGTAGTCTTCAAAGACTCTTTATTTTCCACATTTGAGTTATTACTCTGTAAGCATTTGTTTCCAACATCCGTTCTCACCATTTCCTGGATCTTTAGTCTTTGATAATAAATGTATTATTGTTTTCACTATAAATGCATTTCAGTGCTGAGGTGTTAAGCAAAGTGTTGGTCCTGAACTGAATCTGACTAGCTGTGTGTATACTGTTCCTTGGCCTGGTGTTTCTGTGAGTGTTCAGTGGATAAGGGGCTGGACCAGTATTTAATTTGTAATGAAAGAGGTGCTGGGGCTCAAGCAATTTTTTTTCCATTCATAACTGATGCAACATGGTCAGAGGTGCCAGAGCTGTGAACTGCCAAGTCTAGAGGTCTCAGGGTTCAGCCCTGGCACAAATTAAGCACTGGGTTGGACAGTATGGGATTCAAAGGCTGGTGAGTTCTATTCTCTAACCTTCAGAGGGGGAGGAAGGCCTGGAAGGCAGTGCTTGGGCTGCAAGGGGCTCCTGGTTTCAAGGAGCTGAACCACAGCAATCTCAGATAAGACATCTTCAGGTAGTGGTTTGGTGGTTCACAACCCTGAGTGCCCCGCGGGGGCATAACACTGCCTTCATAAGAACCCACTTTTGGATGTGTTGATAAATGAGCTATTAAATTAGATATATTACTTTATTCTTCTTCCCTCTCTTTTTATCAATTCATTCTATTAATTGAAGTTTTAAGAGATCATGTTATAGTTTATATAGGTACCATGGTGATAAAAGTAGAAGACCCTAAAATTTGCTGGTTTTAACAAAGATGACTCTATTATGTTACTTAAATACCTTTTTGCGTCTTCACACTAAATATAGGAAATACCTTGCATAATCCAAATTATGACATTATCTAATTGCAGCTATTTCTGACCAAATATTTCAGATACACCCTTAAACAAAGTCTCACCTCACGCAGTATAAATATTGATAAATTTGAAGACATAGCCAAAGACATACCTGAACGGAAAGCAACTATCAATAAGAATTGTAAATGCTTTGAGGAAGACGGACACAAAGAACCGATTAAAAAAAAAAGGGCCAAGTGCCATGTCAAGTGTTCAGGGGAGCTGCACATTTCTGTGCAACATCTGTTTGTGATCCTCATGGATCGGACAGGTAACTGCCTATACAGTGCCTGGCTACACAGCCACATGAGAACACTCACGATGCTGTGACATTATCAGCAAATGCAATGGAAAGGCTACCTTTATGATCGGATTCTACTGTCACACTAGATTTATGCCAAGGCAGCAGCATTGATTTCAGTGGAGTTATGCCCTGATCTACACTAACGCATGGGTATTTACTTAACTGTGGCAAATACTTCAGGGTCACCAATGTAGACAGTTCAAAAGTATCTAAAATAAATAGAAAGACAAATATAATTTCTCTTTCTATTATGAATTGGCATAAGCCTTTTTTGTACAGCAGTTCGTGACAAATCGAATTTTCAAAAGAAACTAAGTGGCTTAGGAGCCTAGTTTCCTTGAAAGTCAATGGGATTTAGTCTCCTAAGTGCCTTAGTCACTTTTGAAAAAAATGGGACTTTTGCTCATAAGTCACTTAGGCACTTTTGAAAATTTCACCCTACGTTTTGGCTGTAATAAATATTAACTTCTTAAACCCCATTTTTTGGTTACTTGTTGGGCCACAAAATAGACACAGTTTCTTCAGGAGTCATACACAGGAGGAGGAGTAATATAGTCTACTTGCCCATCACCCTCTATCAATATCCTTGAAATAACAGCAAAGATAAAAAAAGAGATTCTTTCCAGCTCTATGATATGATGAGATTTCTGGGAAGCAGATACTTCCTGACCCTGAGAGCAGTTGATGCTTCCATCAGTGAGGACTCCGCACTGGTGGGGCTAGGGAAATTTAGGCATCCACACTGGTGGTGGCATGGTACAATATGAGATGGTATTAGTCCTAGAATGAATCAGCTGATAAACCAGCAAAGTGCTCATGCTCTTTCCATTGATTACACTATGGAAATCATTCTCTTCCAGCTATGGCACCTCAAACAGGGCTGATTAATATTTTGATGGGCCTTGGAGAGAATGATCTTAGGGTCTCCATGGGAGTAATCTTATGGACAGAATCCAGGGAGATGTTGGCTTGTTTTGGCAACCATGGCCAAAGGATAGCTTAGTATAGTTGGAAATGCTCACAGGGTGAGTTTGGCAGGGAGCCTGTAGCAGGGTGCTGGTGCAAAGGCACCTAATTAGCCCCTGCTCAGCCAGCCCCAATCAGGAGAAATAGATTGGGGCTGGGAGAAAGGCTGGTGCCTGGCCTCTGGAACTGGCTGCACCTGTGGGCCTGCTAGTAGAAGAGCTATAAAGGCTGGCTGGCTGGCAGCCAGTGCAAGGGGGGGAAATGGCAGTCTCCAGGCTGAAGGGAGACTCCCTGTAACAGAGGAGATAGGAAGACCTGTGTGTATTTGTAAATAGTATCGCTGGTGGTGGGAACTGTATGTAAATAAAAGCCACGGGTGCTGCAGCAAGAAAAACCTCACAGTGCTTTATTGGTGGAGAGAAGGAGCTCAGCAGGGGGCGGCCCAGGAAAGGACCCAGTTACAGAGCCACAGACCCAAGCTGTGTGAATAAGGCTCGGAAGAAAGTGAATAGGGAAGTCACCAGGATATTCATGGAGTCAGAGTTCAAAGTTACACCATAGGAACATCTATTACAATCTGCCTGAAATTTTTCCAGGATGATGGCATACTCACCAGATGGAGGTGCTGACATATGGCTACGGAATGTGAGGGCATGGATAAAGCCGGGGTTGTGATATCAGGCAGCATGGTTGGGCAAGTTTGGGGAGGGCAGGCAGGGAGTACCAAGTTATTCTCTAGAACACCCTATGGCCAGTTTCCAGTGCAGTTCCCACAGGTTAAAAGACCTGGGATTTTGTGAATAATCCTTGTGCTCATGGGATAGGATGAGACTTTGTGGTTTTCACAGGCCAAGGTCTGATCTCATGACCATATGGGGCTGAGGTCCCCACCTTATGCATCTTCTTTCCCCCTCAAGGCAGGGAAGGTGGAGGACTAAGAGCAAGCTGAATCCTGGGAGTAGGCTGAGGAGATCTTGCCCTGGGTTATATGGTAGGAGCCCTGTGCCTCTTCCACTGGAACCAGTTAAATAGCTGCTATAGGAGAGTATGGGTGATGGGCAGGTTCATCCCTCCCCTGCGTTAAAGTAATAAAAGTTGGTACTTGATGCTTAAAGTCCACCCACATCTGTCCTCATTTCTCTGCTGTGTTCATATCCGAGGCTTTTTGGGAGGCTGATGCACTGCCCTAAGTGGAAACTTATTAGTACAGATCTTGAAAGCTACAGAGTGTGCCTCCTGTGATGTGAACCTCAGAATAAAAGTGACCTTTTTTTTCTTTTTGGGTAAATGAAACCTCACTACATTTGAATTTGGAAAACACTTGATGTATTTTGGTTATGAACAAAATTTTAATAAAATTATCAAGGCTAAGAGTTTTTATGGAAATAATTTCATAGATGTGCTTAATTTTAAGACTAGCCAGACACAATTCCCACTGGGAATGTAATAAGGTCAATTTCCCTTTTTAGAAATAATATTGTAAATACAACCATCACCCTCCTTTTTATAAAAGTGATACAATCATAGGATCAGTTTGATTAATATTGTAATTACTGTTTATGATGTGTGGAATCAATGATGTGTAATCTCAGTGCTAACTTAATAGATGAAACACAGAAGCCATTTAACTGTATCTCATGGTGCTTGATGTTTCTAGCATATTTATGTGACAGATTTGCATAATGACTCTTTTAAACAAAACCAACCTTTTCTTTTCTAATTGAATCTGGTAACTTTATTTGCTAAATCTCCCTAGATTTGTTTTTCGGCTTAGTATGTAGCGTTAATATGCTGATTAGCAAACAATTGAAAAGCCTCAAAAATACATCAATATGCATATGTGCTTGCATATAATATATTAGACATTTGAAGGTACATTCTCAGCTAAGTACAGGCATGCAAATCTATGGAAGCTAAGCACCTAATTCCCCACAGACAGAACTGAAAATTACCATACATTTTCTGCTTAATAAAAGGTAAAATTTAATACAATAATAATATTTTTCATCCCAGTCTCATTCAAGTAGTGTAATCTGTAAGAGATAAGCTGTATATCCATTCTTCAAGGTAAGAAATTTCTGTTCCAGACTTGTTAAGGCCCTGAAAGAGCAAGACACTTTAAAGATAAACTTGAAGCTAAGCATGTGGTTACGTTCCATTGAGCCCTTTGCTGAACAGGGATGTGTTGAAGTGTGCACTTAAGGACTTTTCTGAAAAGGGGGCCCCTATAGCCTCACAATTGTGTTATTTCATGATGCATTTTCCTTCAACTCTTCAGTTTCAACAAAATGTGAACTGAAGAGTTATGGTCAATTGTCAAATAGGTGAGAACCCAAAGATGGTCTGTTATTTTCAGTGACCATCTTTGCATGACGCATGAAATCTCACCAACTAGCTTTTAAGGTAATTTTAGATGCTATTTTCCAATATAGCTTACTGTAAAATGTTTTTGCTGTACAATAAAAGGAAAAAAAATCCTGAAAAATGTTAAAACTGTCTTTTTCCATCTGATTTTTTTTTTATTTTGGCAAAAATTTCTGAGCAGCCAAGAGGAAGGAGAGAGGAAGTAATGGACCACAGTGAAAGGAGGAGGCAGCAAGGGAAATAGTGGGAAAATATGTTTTTGGTCTTTCCTTTCTTCTTCCTTTTTTTTTTAAGGCAAACTAATGCATACATTTATTAAGTGCTGTACCCCATGCACTTCCTTTTAGGTCTTCTTCCCAACATATCATTAAGTCAGCCTCCTTATATAGACAGGCAGATCAAGAACCGTCTATGTCAATTTACCCGTAAAAATCTGCTAATTTAATGCAATGAGACCTAAATTCTATTATTAATTACACTGGTGATTCTCTCACCTTTGTCAGTACACATTCCTCCTTCTGGCCATACACAGGAGAAAATGTTCCTAGGCCATGTATGACCTGGCTCCCTAGTTCTTCTGCAGCCAGATAGTTTAATCTTCCACGAGAAGTCATTGCTGATTCATTGCTGGGTTTCCTGTTCTCCACTATTTTCTGACTGCTCCTGTTGTAGATGGGCTATCTGCAAATCTGGATGGATGCAAATATGTGCTGCAGGTGAAAGCAGTTGTGCAGTCCTTGGTGCATGCACTTTTTCCATCCATCTCCTGGGCTTTCAGCAACAACTTCTAACAAATACAATTCCTAATTTTAAAACATTTTTAGCCCATTTTAAAATGAAAATTGATGGTGCAACAATGCTCTCACTAAATCTGACCTCTATGCATTCAACGGCACACAGCTACATTGTGGTACTGAAGAGGTTGTTGCCTGATTTGGGGAGGGTTAGTAGGGACAGTGGAATTTATCCACTTAATTTGGTTGTATGTAATAATTAATTTCCTAATTAATTAAGAATGTTAGTAATTATTGATAGATATTAATAATATGGGTATGGCTCGCCAATATGTGTGATCAGAAGATAAAAGTTCGTCTTGAATCAGGCTTCACAGAATTTAATACAAGGAGATTGGGGTATAACAGGAATTTACACTGAGACAAAGTTTAGTCAAACAAGACCTTTTATTTAAAACCAATAAAACAAGAAGTAAATATAAAATGTTAAAAGCAGTTTGATTACAAAGTTACAAAATATCACAGTTCTTTAAGAGATATGATATGATATGATATGATATCTAATGCACTTTGCAGCAAATAGTACTAGAGTGAATTTCACACCTCTGCTAGAGGAAGTATAGTTATAAAGAAACTGGTTATGAATTAAACCCTTCTTAGCATAGATGCTTTAGAGGTGAAGTAGAAATTAAGAATTATTTCATACTTACAGCTGTGAAAGGACAGAACACTACGACTTATCATTAGTTGACAGCTTTCGTAGGTGTAGGCAGGGTGAGGCGATGGAGAATAGAAGGATGGGTGTATCGCCTGCTCTAATGGTGGATTATCACACCTTTTATAGGGAGAAATCCTTCCTCTTATGCCCAAATTTGTCTTTCCCCATGGAAAGGTGAGGGTACCTGTTTTCATAGGCTGACCTTTGTGTGCGTACTAATGACAACTATCTACGTATCTTGTGGTAGACTTGTTGTATTTTGTGGGCAGAAATACCCTACTTTTGCACCTAACTAGGTGAAAGGTTAGCAGATATTCAGAAAGTCCCTAGACAATTTGCGTAGGTTTGTTTCCTATTATCACTTTTCTGAGTAAGGGTCTTAAAGGTTGCTGTCAGCGTCACAAAGGAAATAGGCCAGGATGTCTGGTTTAGAAGCTTCTAGGTATCTTGCGTTTACAGCTATTGCAAATTCTATTAATCTATGCAGCCTACACACTTTTATCAAAAAGACATTTTATACAGACCAACAGATTAATCCTCAGGGCTACACGCCCCCCTTTGACGGGGTGGTTTACATAAAGAAACCCCGTCACCTAGGACTTAACATCTGTGGGGCCCTTTTTAGTTTCATACCTGGGCAAATTTTGGTAGGTATCAGGAATGGGCACCATGTATATATATTCATCTTTATCCCCAGATGGTGCTCATCTGTACATTTATTTAGGTGATTGTCTGGGTGTCTGTCTAGGTCTCTGCCTAGTTTTTGGCTTGGGTTTGTTGCGTTTATACAGCATATAACCTAACATAAGGAAATTAATCACAATCCCAATTCCTTGGATAATCATCCATACTTCTAATCCGAATTTTTCTTTAGAAGTTGTTGCAGGCTCATTCCCTTCATTCATTAATTGGGTAATAACTTGTTGGGCTTCATCCATATTGTTAGTAATTTGAATGAGGTGAGTCTCTTTACGAGTCATTAAGGATTTCAGTTGCAACCCTAATGGTGGAATATAAGCCAGAAAAGTAGGTGTGCTTTGAATAGTTAAATTCTGGTAATCAGGGTTAGACTGAATAATGGTAATGTTCTCAAAAATAGGAATAGGGGAAATAACTTGATTTCCTATTACCGTGGGTTGCTTTGGGGTATAACAGAAATTTGGCTCTGTGACAGGACACTCCAAGGGACCATACTGGTACCTCTTTTGGTTGGTAACCACGCAAAATTGGTTCCTTCCAGCATAGGTCACCCTCTCCATCGGAGTCTTCCATGTGGTCAGCCTCACCAGGCATGACGATGATAAATTCTGTGCTTTCTCTCCCTGTAGTCCACACAAAACAGTGTCTGTTTCAAACACATTACACCTACAGATATACTGGGGTCCTTTTTCAGAACAACAGGCCATCTGTGGTACCTTCCAAGTCTGAGTTGGAGTGTGATAGACTACCAGGGGAGGTGCATTAACGCGTTCCCTGTAGATGTCATCTTCGAGGTGACCTATAGAATGGATAGCAGCCAATTGCCTGTACACATCTCTGTCTGGGTCAAACACTGGTAACGAGACCGTGAATGAAACATACAAAGACCGTGCCATCATACAATCTTTTGTAAGAGAACAACTGTCTCGGTTGGGGTGAGGTGTCACAGATCCTATCTCTCTCATAGCACCCACTGACAAATGCTGGCATGCATCCAAACAAGTGGATCTTTCCTTTTCCAGCCTTTGAAAACATTTAGGACAATACCAACTTATTAGTTGTTCATCCTTAATTAAGTCAGGGACTTCTCCTAATTTTAAGGATCGCAATGCATCAGTAATTGTGCTTACAACATATTCCCCATATGCAGAACATATAATTTCTTTCCCCAAATGCTGATCTCTTTTCTGATCATTGTTTAAAGCAATTAACTTTAAAAGCAATTAACAAATTTTTTTCCAACCACTAGAGGGTAGTGCAGTTACTTCTACTAATTGATATTCAAAAGTAACATCTTCCCCCCGAATTCCCTTAACCTGTTGAATCGGGTTGTTGACCAGTTCTGGATTAAGTATAATAGTCCGTTCCTTCTTTGTTGGTATGTTCTGTTGCTTGGGCTCAGACAACTGAATACCATCTGGTCGTCTGGTTTCCTGGGGTTGCAATAGTTCGGTTTCAGACTTAAGATTTTGGCATAGTCCTACCCTTAGAGCAACAATAAGGGTGTAATAAGTCAAAAATGTCAATGTCAATTTCATGGTTGCAAACTGCTGGGCTCCAATTGTTGCGATTTCGTCTGATCACTTAAGTCCTGAGGAAGAAGTTGCTCCTGCGACCTGGACGATCGATACAGCTTTAACTGGTTAGCATGATAAATTTTATCTCTATTATGCTTTCCTCCTGTTACTCTAATCTTATATACTGCTGAACTGAGTTTATCAATGATTTGGAAAGGACCAATCCATCGATTACATAACCCATGTTCTGGTGACTTATATGACAATAACATTACTTGGTCTCCTACCTCCCAAGTATTCTCTCTCTGGCTTTTGTCAAAGTAAGCCTTTGCCTTACGTCTGGATTTTCCCAATTTAGCAGCTACCTGCAAGTGAATGTGATTTAAATGTTTTTGCAGATTTTGCAGGTAGGTATCCATTTTTATTCCCTCTAATTGAGTGCCACTAGCTTGCCAAATTAAATGTTCTGGTAATCTCATTGTTCGGCCTGTCATCACTTCAAAAGGTGTTTTATCAGTAGATGCAGCCGGTGTCGCCCTTAATGCCATTAAAATTAAAGGCATGAGGGTGTCCCAGTTACGTCCATTGGCATCAACCAGTTTCCTCAACATCACTTTTATAGTCCGATTGGTTCGTTCCACCATCCCAGATGACTGTGGTCTATATGGGATGTGTAGTCTCTGCGGGACTCCCATCAATTTAAGACAATCCCTAAAGAACTGTCCTGTAAAATGTGATCCCTGGTCTGATTCTACCTTTGCAGGGATCCCCCAGCGAGAGAAGACTTGTTCTACCAAGACCTTGGCAGTGGCTTTTGCAGTATTGGCTTTAAGAGGAAATGCCTCTATCCACTTTGAGAAAGGATCGATAATCACCAATAGATATTGGTTACCTCTTTGGGTCCTTGGCAAAGGACCTACAAAGTCAATCTGCAAAGCCATCCACGGACCTTCATACACCTGGGATCTTAGTGGCGCATTTCTTTTGGATGGAGTAGGATTAGCTTGGGCACATGCCAGACAATTTTCACAATATTGTTGCACATCCATCCTAAGAAGTGGCCACCACCCTACAGATGCAAGACGTTGGACAGTTTTGTCCACTCCCTGATGTCCTCCTGTAGGAGTGTCATGGACCATGTACATCATTTCCCTCCGTAGGTGAGCTGGAACTACCCACACAGGGAAAGGACCTCCTGTATACATGAGAACTCCATCTACGACTTGTAACTGCTGTTCATGTCGTTTGTACAAAGGGTCTATTGTTAGTGATCCCTCTTTGTCTATTTTGGAAAGCTCTAAAATTACTTTTATTATGTCCTTATCTAATTTTTGCATGTCTTTTAAATCTGGTATATTGGGTTGTACCAATTTAGTTGGTGTGACCTGGTTTAGGCGTCTGTAGTCTATTGTGAGACGCCACGAACCATCCGGTTTCTTAACAGGCCAAATAGGTGAATTTGCAGTGGAAGTACATTTTCGTAGTACTCCCTGTGTCAGCAAGGACGTAATAGTCTTTTCTATGTATGGATTTGCTTGTTCTGGGTAAGGATACTGTTTTTGGGCTGAAATTTCTCCTCCTTCCACAACAATAGTGACGGCCATGCATCCACAGTCATGTTTGTGTTTAGCAAAGGCATCTGCATGTTTGTACAGTAATGCCTGTAACTCAGGTTGGTCTGCATGTTTAGCCACTATTTTGTCTAAATCATACCCTTCAGGTTCAAAGTCCTCCACTGGAGATACCATGCCACACTCAGGTATGACTACTGGAGAGTCATCCTTTTCCTGTTCTACTGAAAGACACAATAATTGGTTACACAAATCAAGAACACATCCCTGTTTGTATAAGAAATCAGTTCCCAATAAGGAATTCTTTGGGTCTGCTAACTTCATTAATGCAAAAGTATGATTCTTTCTTAGGTGACCTATCTGTACTTCAAGGGGCATAGAAAGTGTGGTAGTAACCTGATTACTTGCAAAGGTTGCAAGTGTCTTGGTACATCCTGATGATAGAGGAGAGGATCTAGGATCCTCGACATGGAGAATACTGATTGCTGCTCCAGTATCTATAATGAGATTCCTGTCTAGTCCCTCTATCACTGCAGATATTGTGGGTCTTCCACTTGTATCTCTGCCTAAAGGGGTTATGACTACACTCGGGGTTGTTTGTAGTCATGCAGCATATGCTGTCAGATAATCAAGGGGTTCCTCCTCTATCTCCTCAGAGGCAGCCAATTCTGGAGGAGTGGCTGTCCACTGGGAAAAAGGGGATGGATCGACGGAGGCCACTGGACGGTTCAAGGTCGCTGAGCCTTGGCCTTCCATCATCATCAGCTCATTCACACGGGCATGAAGTTCTCGGATAGCCCGTCGTTGAGCTTCAAGCGTCTGTTGCACTGTTTTAAACATTTTCACAACTGAGTCCTCAGTTTTGTGCAAAGGCGGTGATTTAGGTCTCTGCAGACATGAACTGTTCTGTGCAGCATCTGAAAAGAAAGGAACACGATCCCGGGCTCCTGCATAGGATCCAAACGCATAACCCTGTCGAGGGGCCTGGCCACTCGAAGGTCCAGGGTTATTACGTGGGTTAGGGTCATTTTGCCAACGTTGATACTTAGGGAATTTAGGAACTCCTCGTCCTAATCCTGGCTGAGGTTGAGGTCCCTCAATCCTCACCGTAGGATTAGTTTGTGGTTCCTGAAGTACTGCAACCGGGGCTCCACGCCGACCTAATTTAGAGCCTCCCTGTGCATGTGCTTTAGCCAGCAAGGCTAATGTTCTTTTTAAAGAAATATCATCAGTTATATGCATATTAACCATTTCTCTTAACTGAGGAAGAGAATTATTAACAAGCAGACTGATATATGGCAGTTCATCTGTTTCCTCTTTGATATGACTCCGCCAAGCTGCACTTAACCGCAAATGAAACTGATGTGGAGTTTCATTAGGTTTCTGCTTTAAATTAGACAGAATTGCTACTCCAGCTTGCCCTGGGTGCTGGTTATGTTCCAATAGGGCTACTGTCTCTTGAAAAGTTTTCTCTCCTACTCTATACTTAAGTGGCAAAGTACTCCACAATGCTCGATTCACTGTGAGTTGTAAGATTTTAACCCAATCCTCCCTTGGTAAGCCAAACACTTTTGCTGTCTCCTGCACACGTTGTGCATGCATAGCAACTGATGAATCCTCCATCATTCCTACTTGCTTTGCTACCAGGTCTAAGGTTTTAATATCTGTAACAACTGCTACAGGACAATCAGAATTGGAACCTGCAGTTCCTTCTTCTGGATCTGAATCTGAGCTTTCATCTGAGCTTTCATCTGAGCTTAAATCTACAATTTCTATTCCTTGCCTCCTTCTACCTGGATTCACATTTTCCTCATCTGAACCATCAAAACTTTCCACTGGAGATAATCCTGGATATCTAGGATAATTTTCCATGAAATGTCTATGGCTTACATTCAAAGTGTCTCCACACTGACGCAGGACATCCCTTAGTCCACTAAAGTCTGGTGTGGTAGGGCGTTCTATCGATACACTAGGTGATACCAGCATATACCACGGGGGTGTAGAGGACCCACGAAATTCCTGGGGTCTAGGCAATGTTGATTGCCCAAATGCCAATAAATGTCCACCCAAAGGAACTGGATTTTCTACTCTATATGGTGCTAATGTAACATTGGGTGGAGGAGCAGGAATTCTATTCCCTGCTTGTTGTTGTAGCTCTCTTTGTAACTTAGAGATCACTACATCACATGCATTAGCTACCTGTGTTACCTGTGATACGGCCTCCTCTAACCCTTGAACAATGACCGATTCTAAAGGTACTGCCTCTGCACTCACAGAAGCTGTCTCTACAGAAGCAGAAATCTTTTCCTCTTTCTCTGCTTCTCTGTTTGTGTCACTAACTACTTCACTGACTGTGACACTTGTCTCCGCCTCCTGAACTGTCACTTCAGAACTTCCGTCTCTTATCGGCAGACTGTCAGTGACTGCTGCACTGCCAATTTCCTCTGACTCCACAGATTCAACTTGCAAATTCGCTTCTGAAGGTACTGTGTCTGCTTGAGCTAATTCTCTTGTTTTACTTCTAGTCACTGGTCCAATAGGATTTTCTACCTCTCTCGGATCCACCATACCAATAGGGATGGGAATCAATTCTTCAACTTCCTCTGCTCTATTTTCTCCCTTTTCTAGTTCTTTAATCTTTTCCAACAGCCGACCACGGTCTACGCTATAGGCTACTAGCATCTGCTGAACTTCCCTGAGTAACTCCATCTTTTTATCCAATTTCTTTCCCAATGAACTACAAGCTACAAGCAAGCATTCAACAGCTATTCCCTTCACCACCGTAGCTTTTTTCTTTTTCTGCTCTGTTTCATCCTCAAATACATTACTCACAAAACCCCATGGGTTTCTCTGCTCAGAAATCATTTCAATATTTCTCAGCTGCTCCAAATCTCCACCATGTTCCTGAATATATTTCCTAGCAAAGTTTTCCAAAGCTAAACTGCTAGAAATTCCAACACACTCCACTCCTGTTCTATCTTCACTTTTAACACTCTTACTACGAAATAGAGAATTCATCTCTTTCTTTTCCTAGTATATTCACTAGAATCTAGTATAGTCTAGTATATTCACTAGAATCTATCCTCTGTTGATTTACTTCTGATACACAAAAAGGCGTCCCTTTTACAGAAACAACAGGAATATAACCCCTTAACACCGGTTTAAGCACTGTATCATAAAAGTCCCAAGTAAATAGAGGGAGTGGGGATACTCTCTTCTCTCTTCTCTCGATGGCTTATAGCAGATCGAGAGGTCTTTCCCCTCTGTCGGGACCTGCCAAATATCGGGGAATACTGAGGCAGACGGATCAGAGGTGCAGTCCGGAAGAGTTAATGGGACTAAGATAAGGTATCTTTGAACTATTCAAGTTCTGACTGATTGCGGCCTTTCTGGCGGCTATGAATACCTTGCTTTATTAACTCCCCGCCACCACTAGTGTGGGTCATCGGATCCAGATGCGGCTGCTATTATTTTATTCGGTACCATTCATTAACTTCTTCAACATATAAAAACCCCTTTCTGTGCACATATATCACTTTTAAAACAATATTACTTTAATATTCAGTTATCAATACAGTTAAAATCCTTTAGGCAAAAGTGAAAGTAAAACCCGTAGGTTGTTTAACCACAATACAAAACGGAAATACTGGGCGTGCTGCCAGCAGCAATAACCACAGTTGATTCTGACTCTGGTTTAAGAGAAAGATTTCAGTTACTGAAATTAACTATTTACTTGCGTTTCACAGAAAAAGTCTCTTAAAGGGTCCAGAAACGTCTGGAATACCTGAAATTCCTGTCACACACTCCTCAAATCTCCTCCTGGCTGGCTCGCCAGTCTGTTGCCTGATTTGGGGAGGGTTAGTAGGGACAGTGGAATTTATCCACTTAATTTGGTTGTATGTAATAATTAATTTCCTAATTAATTAAGAATGTTAGTAATTATTGATAGATATTAATAATATGGGTATGGCTCGCCAATATGTGTGATCAGAAGATAAAAGTTCGTCTTGAATCAGGCTTCACAGAATTTAATACAAGGAGATTGGGGTATAACAGGAATTTACACTGAGACAAAGTTTAGTCAAACAAGACCTTTTATTTAAAACCAATAAAACAAGAAGTAAATATAAAATGTTAAAAGCAGTTTGATTACAAAGTTACAAAATATCACAGTTCTTTAAGAGATATGATATGATATGATATGATATCTAATGCACTTTGCAGCAAATAGTACTAGAGTGAATTTCACACCTCTGCTAGAGGAAGTATAGTTATAAAGAAACTGGTTATGAATTAAACCCTTCTTAGCATAGATGCTTTAGAGGTGAAGTAGAAATTAAGAATTATTTCATACTTACAGCTGTGAAAGGACAGAACACTACGACTTATCATTAGTTGACAGCTTTCGTAGGTGTAGGCAGGGTGAGGCGATGGAGAATAGAAGGATGGGTGTATCGCCTGCTCTAATGGTGGATTATCACACCTTTTATAGGGAGAAATCCTTCCTCTTATGCCCAAATTTGTCTTTCCCCATGGAAAGGTGAGGGTACCTGTTTTCATAGGCTGACCTTTGTGTGCGTACTAATGACAACTATCTACGTATCTTGTGGTAGACTTGTTGTATTTTGTGGGCAGAAATACCCTACTTTTGCACCTAACTAGGTGAAAGGTTAGCAGATATTCAGAAAGTCCCTAGACAATTTGCGTAGGTTTGTTTCCTATTATCACTTTTCTGAGTAAGGGTCTTAAAGGTTGCTGTCAGCGTCACAAAGGAAATAGGCCAGGATGTCTGGTTTAGAAGCTTCTAGGTATCTTGCGTTTACAGCTATTGCAAATTCTATTAATCTATGCAGCCTACACACTTTTATCAAAAAGACATTTTATACAGACCAACAGATTAATCCTCAGGGCTACACGTACACCTAAATATTTACAGTGGAGTCTGGGCCATGTGCTCTGAATCAAGATGATAATTTCTAAAATGTCATTACATGTTTATCCCAGTATCCATCTTGTTTTCAAAACAATGAGTGAATCTGAATAGACTTATAGACTCATAGATTTTAAGGTCAGAAGGGACCATTATGATCATCTAGTCTGACCTCCTGCACAATGCAGGCCACAGAATCTTACCCATCCACTTCTATAACAAACCCCTAACCTATGTCTGAGTTACTGAAGTCCTCAAATTGTGGTTTGAAGACCTCAAGCTACAGAGAATCCTCCAGCAAGTGACCCGTGCCCCATGCTGCAGAGGAAGGCAAAAACCTCCAGGGCCTTTGCCAATCTGCCCTGGAGGAAAATTCTTTCCCCACCCCAAATATGGTGATCAGTTAAACCCTGAGCATGTGGGCAAGACTCACCAGCCAGCACCCAGGAAAGAATTTTCTGTAGTAACTCAGATCCCATCCCATCTAACATCCCAGACCACTGGGCATACTTACCTGCTGATAATTTGGCAACTGATCTTTGATTAATTGCCAAAATTAGGCTATCCCATCATACCATCCCCTCCATAAACTTATCAGGATTAGTCTTGAAGCCAGATATGTCTTTTGACCCCACTACTCCCCTTGGAAGGCTGTTCCAGAACTTCACTCCTCTAATGGTTAGAAACCTTCGTCTAATTTCAAGTCTAAACTTCCTAGTGTCCAGTTTATATCCATTTGTTCTTGTGTCCACATTGGTACTAAGCTTAAATAATTCCTCTCCCTCCCTAATATTAATCCCTCTGATATATTTATAAAGAGCCATCATATCTCCCCCTCAACCTTCTTTTGGTTAGGCTAAACAAGCCAAACTCTTTGAGTCTCCTTTCGTAAGACAGGTTTTCCATTCCTCGGATCATCCTAGTAGCCCGTCTCTGAACCTGTTCCAGTTTGAATTCATCCTTCTTAAACATGGGAGACCAGAACTGCACACAGTATTCCAGATGAGGTCTCACCAGTGCCTTGTACAATGGTACTAACAACTCCTTATCTTTGCTGGAAATACCTCGCTTGATGCATCTTAAACAGCATTAGCTTTTTTAATGGCCATATCACATTGGCGGCTCATAGTCATCCTGTGATCAACCAATACTCCGAGGTCCTTCTCCTCTTCTGTTACTTCCAACTGATGTGTCCCCAATTTATAACTAAAATTCTTGTTATTAATCCCTAAATGCATGACCTTGCACTTTTCACTATTGAATTTCATCTTATTACTACTACTCCAGGGATGTGTGTGTAAATTCAACATGTACTGGGAATTCATTACACCCTTCCTTTATAAAGGACCAGTGCACTGCTAACTAGAAGCCTGAGCTTGCGATAGTTTACTCACAGTAGAAAGTTCTGCTAGTAGTAGATAACTTACACTAGTCAAGTGTTTCCAGGGCCGGCCCCCGGAGTTGTATTGCACTCTCTTGAAATCTTCAGAAATTGTTCTTTTTTCCCCTGGTACTCTAACTAGATTAGCATTACTTTTGCTTTTAATAAAAGATGTCAACAAAAGAAAAAAAACAAGTGGGAATGATAGGCTCTCTAGGGCTGAGTCAGACACCCTAGGAATTGGCATACAGTATTGCAAAGACAAACGTCAGCTAAAATGATTAAAAAATCATGATTTCTGGAGAACAGCTTACTTCCTTGGGTATGTGCATTTGTTATGTTTTCTTATCATGAATGTGTTAAAAGTAAAAACACCTGAATTTCCACAAGAAAGTACCTGTGTCAAGCCTGGACAAAAATCTGTTTGTAATGAGCCTCTAGGGTTGGACACTGTGGAAAAGAGATCACTGCAGATTGACCTTACAAACAAATCACCTGAATCTATTCTGTGCCACTGTGGCTTCTACAGTACAAAAATAAAATAAATGGATTGAACATCCCACCCCCCTCCTTCCCTTAGCTCAAAGACAAGACTAGAGAATTTCTTTGCTGTCACTCAGATAAAGGGAGATATAGCCGGCTTGTTGGTTTTGTTGTTGTTGTTGTTTTGTTCTCAAAAAAGATAATGATTGACAATTAAGGAATCCTTTTATTCCTAGAGAGATACGAAATGGGAAATCTGTAGATGAGAATCTTCATCCATATCACCTCCCCCTCTTTAATTAAAGCAATGCTATAAAGTTTATTAACCATTGAACAGAAGAAAAGGGAAAAAATAGAATTTTAGAGCTTGTTTTTTAATTTTACCAGGTTTTCATAGGTTTTTGGGGTATGTATAACCCTCACACACCAGAAAAAGTATGAAAACCGAACTATACACACACCCTCCTTACTCAAAAACCTATGAAACCCCCTAGTCTCTAACAACTCTACCCAGGTATAAGTTCCTCAAGCTAAAACACACTACAGTATGTAGGACGGACGGTTATGGGGATTGCAACCCCTCAAGAGTAGAATTAATGTAGTAGTTTCTTTGAAAGAGGAATCTACATTGTTTCAGTTTAAAAAACATCTAAATTCTTCTTCTGAAAGAGCCTTCTTATTGCACGGAAGAAATTTAAATTACTGTTCCATGGCCTCTGCTACTTTAGAGTGCCTTGATTTATGATTAGGTATAATTACCAGTTTACAGCACACTCCCTGCTATGAGCATCCTTATGATAAATCTGTTCCTCTTTGAAGAGTGCTTTGTGATCTACACATGGAAAGTGCTCTGAGCTATATAAGTGCTGAGTATTATCATTGTTATTTGTTTGTATTGTACTCACTGGGTGGCTTCATTCAAGAGCAGTCCCTTTGTACTAGACACTGTGCAAACACATACTAGTTGACTTTCCTAGCCTCAAAGAACTTATATGCTAATAGATCAGCTTCTATTATGCTGAAATATGCTCAGATAAAATTACATGACAGCTATCCCAGTGGAACTTTTTCAAAAACATAGGCCCCAGTTCAGCAAAGCACTTAAACTGATGCTTAGCTTTAAATTTTATAGGAATTTAAATGCATGCTTCAGTACTTTGCTAAATTTAGGTCACAATGAGACCCTCCAAGTGAGAAAAATTTTAAACTAACTTTTTAGTCCAAATCTTTGAACACTTGTCGAGCACTCCCTGGCACAATGGAAAGTCAGCGCCTGTATCTTGAGTAGACAGGATGACTCCCAGAGAGTGCTATTGCTAGGTCATCATCACTTCAGAGAATGCACCATGTGCCTCCTTCCACTGGCTGGTGTATAAGGATTCCTGCTTCCTCCCTGCCTCTGACCATTAATTTTGGGGTGTGCACTAGTAGAGAGAAGTTCCTGCATTCAGTAGTCCTGGGGGAATTCTGCGCTACTGCATGCATGCATAAATTAATGAGCCCTGCATTGTTTTAATTTTTTGCACAGAAAAGTTTCTGCCGAAATGTTGCTGCAGTTCCACCTTTTGCCCTCAGAGGGTGCTGTGGCACAAGAACAGCAGAAGCTCCCAGCAGAAAATAACTTCTGCAGTTCTGCCTTTTGCCCACCAGAGAGCACTGTGATGACAGAACAAAGCAGCAGCTCCTGCCAGGGAGGAAAGAGAAAGAGGCCTGCCTTTATCTCAGCGGCCCAAGTCAAGAGACGGGGGCTATGGGGAAGACAGAAAGCATGGGGTCCTGGGGGGGTCAGGTAGGGGCTCATAAGGGCTACTGGGGGAGGACAGACTGGGACAGAGGCTGAATAGGAGTCGAGGCACAGGGCCACAGGGGGAGGGAGATGCAGGGTCACATGGGGATGGGGTACAGTGCCACATAGGGACAGAGGGAGGGGGTGCAGGGCCACATGGGGATGGGTGGGGAGTGGGTGTCCGAGTGGGGGCACAGAGACTCATGGGGACAGGGGAAGGGAGTGTCTGAGTGGGGGTGGAGGGACACATGTGGACAGGGAGTGCAAGGACACATGAGGGTGCAGGAACATAAGGGCACATGTGCCTGACTGAATGGGAAAGGCTAGGGGTTATCCTGAGTCTGCATGGGAGAAACTCCCTAACAATCCGTCCCCGGCTCAAAAAAACCTGTTCCATACTTTCCCCACCCATACCCAACAACCATCCAAGTTCACACCCAGGCTCCTTCCTAGCAATTTACTTCCCTCTCCCTCAGCTCCTCCATTACCCCTGACTCCCCCAAGCCTTTGCACTGCTTCTGAGGGGTGCGGGAAATAAGTTTCTGTATTGTAGTTTAAATGAATTATTACTCAGAGTTCTGTATTAATATGCCTAGTAAGGATTCTATTTGTCAAAAAAACATTTCTTGAATCTTTTTTGTTGTCTGTATTGTTACAGGCATACTTGCTGGCAGGTATTTTGAAATAAATGACCCAAAATAATTGAAACTGGTGTGTATATTGTGTTATTTTGACAAATAAAATATGCAGAATTTTAAAATATTGTGTGCAAAATATTTGTTTTTTGTTGCAGAATTTTTAATTTATTGGCACAGAATTCCCCCAGGAGTAATTCAAGGGGCAAGAGGGTCTGTGATTATGTTTGGCTCCCATGTAGAAGACTCCTTCCATTTGCTCCTGCTATCCTTCATCACCCCTGCAAGGGCAAGATAAAACTTGACCCTAATGCATTTTCCATTTGCTACTTTTAGTTTGGGACCAAATAGCATCCTGTCAGCTGCAACCAAACATTTCTGTGGTGTGTTCAAAGCTGTAAGATTTTTCTTTTGTCTACAAGGTGGAGTTTTGTTTGAATGCCAAGAGACAGTGAAATATTAAAATTTATCCCTAAGCTTTACTGAAGTTAATTTATAGCTCAAGGATCTACACGTTTTTATTTTCTGTCTAACAATATGATTAAACTTCATGACCTCGCAATGACTGTGACATAAAAATAAAAGTTGGCTTTGTGCAGATTTGGCATTGCAGATGTGTCCAAGTGAGAAATTAGTTCTGACATTACTGACTCAGATGCATAAATAGATCCTTCCTTCCTTCCAGAGAAGCAATATTTACATAAGCTATAAAAGAAAAATTATACTTAAATTATATTAAGTCTGTCACACAAATTTATGGACGGCTATGTCGGTAATTGAAAGTGAAAGATTGTGTTTCAGCCTTAAGTCATAGTTGTAATACCTTGCCATTCCCACCACTGTCATGCCAAATAACCAAGGATATCAATGAGCTTTTAATTTTTGTATATATGTATGCAGTGTGTAGCTAAGAACACGATTTGTCCCCTAGTTATTTTGCAATCCAGTGTTTGTGACAAGGTAAAAGAAGAAACTTAAAGTTAACTTGAAGTTTAATTAAAACTCACACCAAATATTTTTTCCAGGTAATTTATTTTTGCATGTTTCTCTGATCCTCTATTTCACTGATGCAAGCAAAGGAAGTAGTGAAATAATGTATAATACTGGTAACGAGTCTTGGGAAAAAATCTGAAAGGCTCCATTATGCTTATGCTTATTGTCACAGTTCTGCATTTATTATAACCATTTCAGAGAAGGCGGAGCAAATGTGCTTATTGGATTTTGTCAAAAACAACACTAGGTGAATGCAAGGGAAAGAAAAGAAAGACCTGGTCTGGCTCAAGATATTACACTCGTCCCATCATTGAAAATTAGTGATTCAGTGGAAGAGAATTAAAGCAGGAGGAAAGAAATATGCTGTTCTCAGGGATAAATTTACTAGCAGCCAGCATGTCATTAGGAAAAAAACCTCTAATACATCGTTTTCAGTGTCATGAGTCTTAAATGAAGCCAAATCTTCTCTATGGAAGAAAATCATAAAGAAGTTAAAACAAAGGCTTTGTAAAATTATCATTGAGACCAGAATGCACCTGAAATGTTTCGTTTCTCCTGTTCTGTCCCTGAACATAAGACTATGAACCTTTTTTGGCAAATAGTCGTGGATTCAGTCTACCATGGACCTGCATCTAATCCAATCAAAGAGTTTCCTCAACAAACCAAAGGCTTCCCACAACTAAACAGAGGGCTCTTGGCATTCCTGGCTCCATGGCCTGCCCTACCTAACTGCATCCTAATCTTCACTGCAGATCCCTACACTCTGGTGGTGTGCTCGGCCACACTGATTCTTGGATCCAAACTACAGATGTGCTTCAACACTACTGTCCCTCCAGCTACACAGGGAACCCCTAATATTTTGTGGTTTGGGGGGAAGACGCAGTGGCCTGTTCCTTCTCAGGATACAGTGGTCCCTTGGCTCCTGTCCCCTTAGGGAGTGGGAAGGGATGGGTGGTTATCTTGCCTTTTTTGTTTGTGGTAGGGATTTAGGGGAATAGCTTCAGCATTGGCTACTGCACCTATCCTTACCTCACAGGGCTAAAGCAGCTGAAAACTGCTTAAAACTTGTTAGAGCATCTATTGGTAAGCTGGTTGGGTCAGCTCTAAACTCACTAAAATAATCAATTTCTACCTCATCTCTTGTTCAGAAAACTGTAACTTCTTGCTCTCCAGCCTCTTTCCCTTTCACCTATACAACAAAATTCCACACAAGCCTTTTCAACAGACTTCAGCAAAAGCCATCTTCTTTGCTCTCACTGCCCTATTAAATCCCTTTCAAGCTTTGTATATAATTTAACATCTTTGTCCAAAATCCCAAGACTCTGCATAGTTGTTCTCCTTCATATATCAGCTTTCATCTTCTTCTGTACCCCTTCCTGTATTCTGGCAATCCCTTCTGAATCATCAAACCCTCCATTTTATTTGCAGCTCCATGATGTTTCCTTGATGCTTCCTATGGCTGGAACTACCGCTCAGGGCTCACACTCTTTCATGTCCAATCTTTCAGTTATCAGTCCACTACTAAATATTTCATCCCTGCTCTCATGCCTCAACTCATAATTCTTTAAATATTGCCCCTACTGCAGTACAAACCATTTTATATTTCCTGCATCTAGTTGGAAATAAAAGGTCAAAATGCAATGAGACGTCTCTTCTTACACTACTGTTAGTTGCCAACACAGGGGAATAAGGAGTAGGAGATAGGTTTACTGATTGCCACCGGAAGGCCATGGATAGGATTGAAGGACACATGCCCTCCCTGCTCCATAATAAGAGCAGTTTCAGCAGTGAGCTGAGAGGAAATGGTGGAGGTATGGAAAGGAACAGTTATTCAGCTCATGAGAAGTTCTGTGGTTGACTAGTTTGGGTGAGCACTTGAGTTTGTGGATGGTTACCTGAATTCACACACTGAAATGTTGAAATTTACCCATGGCAATATGATATAGTTCCTCCTTTATCAAGACTGATTCATGTTTTTAAGCCAGTTGATGTCAAGACCTTGGCAGCCACAAAGAAGAACTCGCACTTGAAACCTCTAATTAAAGTTTAAACATTATTCACAAATCTTACAAAATGAAAAAAAGAAACATGGTCTGGTAAACCCCTTAAACTGGCATTAAGCATAACTGTGGATTCAATTATAAAAGTTTTAAAACTATAATGGGTATCTGGAGAATTAGAAGATGACTAAGAGCATATTTTAATAACCATTATCTGAAAATGCAGTAGCCTGTGACAGATGAGCAGTTACTGATCCATTTAGTTTGATCTGTTTTTATTACTGTTTGGAGAAACTGATTCAAGACAATATACACACAGAACTATTTTTAAAGCATCAGTCTGAGCTTCATCTTATATGTCTGTTTTTTTTTCTATTGCACTTTTAAAATTTACAAATGATTTTTGTTTGGTTTTCGACTGAATTTATTCAGGATAACCTGGTTTTAATCTACTGATCCACTCTCTTTTATTGAGCAAATAGTGGGTTTGAATAGGGAGATATTAATAGGGTGTAAACAATATATAAAGGAATAATTGTGTTCTGTAATTTAAGAATAAATGTACTTTAAAATATCTCCTCTTAATAACACCTCAAATGATTCAGTACTTTCAGCATTTCTGTTTTAGCTATGCATTAGTAATCTGCTCAACATTTGTGCCATCAGTCAGTCCCATCTTCTGCTGATGGTACAATTATTCACTGTCAGTCTCTATCAGACCAGTTAAGCAATACCCATCAGCTAGAGTTTGCTACAGTTCTCAACGAGTGTAATTGAAATGGGTTTAGCTCAAGAAAACTAATAGGTCGCTGTTTTGCCTTTAAAACAGAGTTTGATAAACTGTAAAGGGATTTAAAAGGCCAAATCTTATCTATCTTATACGGCTACCGTTACTCTAATATCTAAGTGCCTCAACATTTTAATATTGCTTCCCTAACTCACAAACTCTCCATGGCCAAGGCACCCACTGTAGCTTCTGTCCCTGCCAGCAGGTATATGGGATCTTGGGGAGCAATTACCACATGGGTGGGGTGCCAATTAATTTCTTTATTAAAGGAAAAAGGGAGTGGTGAGAATTTAACAATGAAATACGATGGGATGGGGTGTATAGGGGGTTTACAATAGACAACGATGGTGTGGGGGTTTCTTATTGAACAGTGTAGGGAGTTCTAACAGTGGGTTTGGTCCTGCTTTGAGCAGGGGGTTGGACTAGATGACCTCCTGAGGTCCCTTCCAACCCTGAGATTCTATGATTCTATGATACAGTAAGTGGGGTTTAGCACAATGGGATATAGTACAGTTAATAAGCAACTCAACTTTATATAGGAACAGCTCTAGATACAGTGTAGAATGTAAAACATACCAAAAAGAGATGCAGAATAAAATTGTAGCTTCTATATAGAATGGTCAACAATCTTAGATAGAATGTATTAAGTGGTTGGTGGCCTTATACACAATGTAACACAATAGTATTAATGCAAATACAAAGTATATCAGAAAGGTGAAAGTAGAATGTGAATCACAGTGCAATAATACAAGATGGGTGATAAGTGAAATTATGCAGTGTAGACTTAATTTGTGAGCCTGTGATAGCAGAGTGTGCCCAAAGGCTGGGTCAAGAAACAGGAGGGGGGGATGATAGTGGCAACTGATGAGAGATGCAGCTGCAAGCAGCGAGAGGCTATGAAGCCCTGCGAGGTAAGGACAATAGAGCAGTATGTGTGGGGGGAATTTGGGAAGTTCAGAGGTGATGCAGACACAGGGGAAAAAAGCAGCAAGGGGTTTGGGAAGTTCAGAGGTTGATGCAGACACAGGGGAAAAAAGCAGTAAGGGTTTTGGGAAGCTCAGAGAGGGAGATTGGAGCAGCAAGAACCTTATCTATCCTCTAACTTAATCAAACTTATATAAAATGACAAGCAGCTTCTACAAAGTAACAAAACAGGTACAGAATACAATCAGGCAATGACTTTTTAAATCTATCTTAACCAATGACTAGGCAAAACAACAAATATCACAATTCTAAGCAAACTACAACAAGCAGCTATATGGAGCAACAAAACGACGAACTATAGTAAGGCAGGTGAGACTTACAAGCTTTATAATCTTAACAAACTATGACTTATTAAACTAAAGAAACAAAACCTATGGTGCACCTTATGCTATGGGGAAGTTACAGAGGGCAGAGTGGTATGTGCCCAGAATACAGCTCCCAAGGCAGCCCCCAAGGAAGCCAAGGGAGGTGGCTGCAGCAGTGGATACAGCTGAAAACAGTGAGTCCAAGGCAAAGCCCACAGGAGCAGAGCTTAGCAGCAGCACAAACTTACTTTTAGTGGCAGAGTGCCACGGAGTTTAAGAGAGAGGTTTTAAAACACAGACCAAGGTTTAGGTTGAGTCTGTGTGCTGGGGAGACAGAGCCAGCAGCTAAAATAATAAAATAAAAGTACAGAAAGTTTCACAGAGGGATTCTTACCAGCCCCCAAGGCAGCAGCAGAGGCAGAAGCAGCAAGAACATCAGAAGGCTCGGTACAGTCTAGATAATCAGGAGATCTCTCAGGCAGCAATTCGTTCTTCGTGGGGGGGGGTCAAAAAACGGGGGTACGCTCAAAAATAAAATGAAAGCGGAGAAAGGACCCCCAGAACCCCTGGCTGATCAGACCAGGCAGCAATGCAGGAACCTTTCTAAAGTCTGTTCAGAAAATGTCTGTTTATAAAGGCAAATCTGGGCAGCTGCCCGCCAGTAACTCTGATTGGCTCCCCCTCTTACAGGGAGGAGAGAAGGCAGGGAAAAGACTGCAGGCAGCCACAGAACATGTCTGGGCAAGGCTCTGTGCAATAGGTGACTCGGAAGCACATGAGGTCTATGACTCATGCCCAGGATCTTAAAAACACAATAGGTCTTGCAGCTCTGGACATTGCCTACCCTACACCAAGCCCAGGTTTTAACAAGGTGATAACAGGACTAACCCTTTGAACAGGGCAGTGGTCCCACTTAGCACAAGTGGCCATCCCTTTGAGAAGGGCAATGGCTCTTGTTGAACAACTTAAGGGGCCCTCCCTTTGAGAAGGGCAGAGGCCCTGGTAAACAACTTAACAGCCAGGGAGGGGTGGCCACAGAGGAGAACAAGAACAAAATGGAGTAAGGGGACAGCTTTAAGAAACAAAATGGAGCTGTAACAGACAGCTTCCAACTCCTCAGCCATCACCTCTCTTGGATAGAGGCCAATGTCTATCCCTCCTGAATGGGATTTTTCCAAGCTGCACAGTTCCCTGCCTACATTCCCAGCAAGCCAGACTGCCTAACAGGCCATCTTTTCTCTGTCTCCAAAGGCTATGCCCAGTATATTGCTCATAGCTCAAGTTATCCCATAGCTTTTTATAAGCAATCCCATTCATTCTTAAGGTGAAAGCATTACAGAGAAAACATTAAAAAAAATAAAAGAACAGGTTTCAGTGGCAGCCGTGTTAGTCTGTATCAGCCAAAAAAACAAACAAAAAAAAACGAGGAGTCCTTGTGGCACCTTAGAAACTAACAAATTTATTTGGGCATAAGCTTTCATGGGCTAGAACCCACTTCATCAGATGTATGAAGTAAAAGATACGGGAGCAGGTATAAATACATGAAAGGATGTGGGTTGCTTTACCAAGTGTTAGGTCAGTCTAATGAGATAAATCAATTAACAGCAGGATACCAAGGGAGGAGAAATAACTTTTGAAGTGGTAGGAGTTGCCCATTACAGACAGTTGACAAGAAGGTGTGACTAACAGTAGGGAGTATCAGAGGGGTAGCCGTGTTAGTCTGGTTCTGTAGAAGCAGCAAAGAATCCTGTGGCACCTTATAGACTAACAGACGTTTTGCAGCATGAGCTTTCGTGGGTGAATACCCACTTCTTCAGATGCAAGTGCCACGAAAGCTCATGCTGCAAAACGTCTGTTAGTCTAACAGTAGGGAGAAATTAGTATTGGGGAAATTAAATTTAGGTTTTGTAATGACTCATTCACTCCCAGTCTTTATAAAAAACCCTCCAACCTCTTGGTCTGGTAAGTGTCAGTCCTTCAAAACCCACAACTGGGTTTTCCCCATGGTTAGAAGTTCATGGCTGTCTTAGAGAGAGAAACAGAACTAACAGGAATAGTTCAGCCTTTGTTTTATGCAGCATGGGCCTTTGATCTTAGCCTTCTCTTCAGGGCATAGCTTCAAAAGAATGGGATTTTGCATAACTAGAGGTAGGGAAATTTCATTCATTTTCCCCTAGGTATTTCCCAGGAAAACCACTTAACATCTTCTGTTCCAAGAGTCCATTCTTGTCTGGAACATTGTTCAATATAGTCCTTTGAAGACCCCAAGTCTCACAACTGTCACGTCTCTCCCTAGAGAAGTTACACACAATCCCAGTTCCCAATGATACATAAATCATTCTGTCCCTTGGAAGCATTGCTATTTGTTTAGCAAAAACAACGTGCTTGAAACTATGTGACAGAAAACACTAAAGACAGTCAGTGCCCAAAGTAAAGTACAGACAAAAAGATAGATACCTGGAAGATAGGAAATCCTGGATACTACAAATATGTACATTAGAATAGTACCTCATGTCCCAAATCAGGATCAAAGCACCATTGTGTTAAACTTTTTACAAATATAGACGCTCCCCGAGTTCCGTAAGCTAGAAATAGGAAGGGGGGTTGGAGGGGGGGAGTTGCATAATGGTCGGAGACACATTTCCGACTTATGCAAAATTTGAGTTATGCAAGGCATTTTGGAACAGAACACTTGCGTAAGTCGGGGAGCATCTGTACTTACAAATATGTGGTCCCTGCTCCCAAGTGCTTATTTTTTGTTTTGGTTTTAGTTATAAACTCATTACTTGCAGGCCTCAAAAAAGTATCAGGGCTTTAAGAGAGAGATGATGTCTTGGGGAATTAATCTGGATGCTATTGATTTTAATGGTGCACAAAAAGGTCTTTGGTGACTTAGGACCGCAATGTATTCGCAATGATACTGACACACAGTATTTGCCACACCAAATGAGATTACTGGCCCATGTAGCTCAGCATTCTCCTTGTGGCAGCAGTCAGTACAGGATAATTCATACATGTCAAAACCACTCAAGAATGCAAATAACCAGCTGCCCAGTGTGTGTGGGTGAGGGTGAAAAAGTCCCTCTCATCCCACTGTAATGGTTCTTGGGGAACCCAAGACTGAAAGTCACCTTGGTGCCCCCTGCCTCCAGAAAGAGGGAGTCTTTTTTGTGTAACTGTGTGTCAGCTCCCCCACACCACCAGCCTTTCAGCCACTCAAGCACTCCCTCCTGCCTATGCCAGCCTTAACTTTGCTTTGCAGGCTAACAATAAGTGCATCCCAAATCCCCGAGACCCTTTGAATTATTTCCCTGTGATATCCAGCCCCTGACCCTGTTTACTCACAGAAATTCCGGATCTGCTGCACCAAAAGTATAGCGTACCCCAGTTTACCAGTTTTCCTAAGTTTCTCATCTTGCAGTGTGAAAGTTCAGGAGTCAGATGTCCCTTTAACATGCCACTTGCCTTTTCCATCCACTTCACCCCACTCACAATTTGTTGTCCAGCGAAGTCCCAGAGTCCAGGATGCATTCAGGTAGATTAATCTCCCGCACCCAGGGGATGGGATTGAGTGATGCCACCCCTGTAGCCCACCCCCAACCCATTAATTAGGGCATATTAAGTATAGTTGTGCTGCCCTATAGTCAAGCAATAATGATAACATCATTTCATTACTCGTGCATCCAAGACTTATGTGAATTTTAACCCACAACAGCCAAAATTGATCACTTTCACAGAGCATCTGTCTGCTAATCACCTAGGCAAAATAGATTAGGTATGTCTATGCAAATATGACTTTTAGCGGTAAATATGCCCAATGTTAGATGGGGAGGAATCTGAGGTACTACAAAGAATTCTTTCTTGGGTGTCTGGCTGGTGAGTCTTGCCCACATGCTCAGGGTTTAGCTGATTGCCATATTTGGGGTCGGGAAGGAATTTTCCTCCAGGGCAGATTGGCAGAGGCCCTTGGGTTTTTTCGCCTTCCTCTGCAGTGTCACTTGCTGGAGGGGCACAGGTCACTTGCTGGAGGATTCTCTGCACCTTGAAGTCTTTAAATCATGATTTCAGGACTACAGTAGCTCAGACAACATAGGTTAGGGGTTTGATACAGAAGTGGGTGGGTGAGATTCTGTGACCTGCATTGTGCAGAAGGTCAGACTAGACGACCATAATTTCTGACCTTAAATTCTATGATTCTGTGGTCTGCTCCTTAGGTCTCTTCCCCCAGTTTATCAATAAATGGCAGGGGAGAGCTCATTAAGACCACTGGCTTGGAACAGATTTAAACACTACCAATAACATACCATATATTCGCCTTTCACAGCTATATAAAGTACATAAACATGTGAACATATTGAGCATGATTTTGCAAAAACTGACAAGATGCAGTGCTTATGACAGCCCTGACGACTCCCAGAATGCAAATGTGTGCAGGTCTTGGCTCTAGGGTACTTGATAATTTTGTAACAAATATGGACATCATATTTTAAAAGGCTTTTTTTTCTGTTTTCATCCAGGTTTACTGCATAATGATTACTATATGCTTTTGAATTTACAAAAATCTCAAAAATAGTGAACTAAAATAATACAAGTCCTTCTCCTATATTACAGCTATACTTTTCAATATAAAAAAAATAGCAGAATTTATTTTTCAAGCTAAATTACCACATTATACATATTTTCAATTTCCTGAAAAGTCAGGTAGGCAATTTAGATTATAGCCCCTGGAAAGACCTGTGTTTTACAAATGGCATTTATACAGCAAATACCAAAGCTGACATTTACTTTTCCAGCTTACTTGGTAATATATTCACAAGGATGAATTGTTCTTCCACAAATTTTCCAATGCACTAGACAGAGATATAAATAGATATGCTGTTTTCAAATAGTATGTCTATCATAAATGTTAAATGTACAGTACAATGCTGTCTGGAAAAATAGCAGGAAATACTTGAGTTTTTTGACTGCAAAAGCATATGACAAAGGCAAAAAAAAAAGTCAATCTTTTTCCAGTCTCAAATTTATACTCAGGCAATTACCAAGTTGCACTAGTTAGGTATAGATGTAATTGTATATGTATTACTCTAGTACCACAAAGTCATTCCTTTTTTATCACGTTTATTATTATTGCCATCTCAAATTGCCATAGTAAAGGGTGTCCATCCAGGACTCTGAGCAACTTTGAAATACAACAGAACAGGAGTTACAAATCAAAGTCCTGCAAACATTTACACATCTGCGTTAAACCCCATGGATTTTAGAGTTAACCACACACTTAACAGAGCTGGTCGGGAATTTACGAGTCAAATGTTTTTAGTTGGAAAATGGTGATTTGGCAAAAGCATTTCGACCTGAAAAACTGGATAAATATTTGGGGGGAGGGGAGCAGAGGTACTTACTTAGGAGGGAATCAGCTGAATGGAGAGAAAAGGGAAGGGGTCTGCAGGGAGCAGGGCAGGGGAGAAGAGGGTAAGAGGGGCAGGTGTGGGTGAAGCTAAAGTGAAGAGACTGAGGCAGAGGGTTCAGTCAAACAGCCAATAAGCACAGAGCAAAGAACATCGAGTCAAAACTGTAGAAAGTTCTCTGAGGCTATGTCTACACTTACAGCAGTGTGTAGAGTACAGGCTGGCATGCCCCCACACTCCTACAGCACAGGTATAAATAGCAGTGTAAATTGTGAGGCACTGCTTGGGCATATAGAGAGCATGTACCCTACATGCTGCCACCAATGCCTGACTGTCCAGAGGTCCCTGCTTTGGCTGCTTCTGCCCTACTGGTTGGAGTCTCTGACTGGCTCCTCTCTGCAGTTTTCCCCAAGATCATGTGGCAGCAGAAGGGGAAGAAGGGACAACGTCAACTGAGTTATACTGAAGGGTTAAAATCCATGTGCATTTTATATAACAACCACTCCATTGGTATATGGATTGTGCCAGCTCTTTCTCAGACCCAAAGTCCAGAGTTTGGTCAAGAGACCAGAGGCCTAGCAAATAGTGATTAGCTAAGAGAAAGCTGGGGTAAACAGATAATCTTGTTTTTGCTAAAATGGGCCTGGTCAGCAAATTGCCAGGTGTTGGAGCTAAGAACTAAATAATTGTGTCTTATTCAGAGTTTCAAATTGAACAAAGGATCCCTGTTCCTATTGTGTCAGTCTCTTCTGTAGGGAATGTTCTTCCCACAGATCCAACCTTGAGTTTATGAAAAGTTGGCACAAGTCAGTATAAGATATGGCATCCTTCCACCTCCCTTCCCAGGGACCAATGCCCTGCCTTAAGACATAAAGGGGACAACCTTTATTGTCATATACTTTCACTGTTTCTTTGCTTTAACCCTTAGGAATGTACCTGGTGGACAAAGGAGTTGCTCCATTCCTATGGATCCCAAATCAGAATTCAACACATATATTTTATACTAATAACATTTTATCAAAGTATTAATTAAATGTTAACTTGCTAACTTGAGACCATGGGCAGAGACATTATGTAACCTTTTTACCATTGGCTAATGTGCTATCTTGTCTTGCTGCAAAACCTATCCCGGGGTGTGGAACTGCCTACCCCGTCACTTTCCCCTGCCCATGGAAAATCTATATATTCTATTGTAATCCACTGACTGACAGTGTCTCTGAACCTAATAAGCAAGGTGACACTCTGCCAGCGCTGTGTGTAATAAACTCCTATGCTTGGCCTCTACACGGTGTGGATTTATGTCCTTCAATACTGCCCCCTGAATGTGTGTGTGTGGGATCCCCTTTGAAGAGTTCTGGATCCAAAGGACTGCTGGGAGCAGGGAGGGTCCCAGCTAGGACCCATTTTATCCTTCCCCCAGCATAAAGTAGATTCTAAAGCCTAAGCCAGCAACCCTCTAAAGGTGTGCTCCCCCTACCTTGCTGCTGAGCCCCTTTCCCTCCACTTTGGGGAAGAGGGGGCTTAGGGATCATTGATCCCCTATGGGAGGAATCTGGAGTGACCTGTTGATGTGCACAGTGCAGGAGAATGAAGACTTCGAGGGCATTAGTAACCCAGTCTCCAAGAATGTGCTGGGCACACATGGTTAAAAAGATCAAATGTGGAACTGCTTAATTTTTTAATTGTTCATAAGAACCATATTATTGTGCCTGCAGTTTCTCATATATAGTGTCATATTCATTTATCTATTGTATATAGAACCAGGGCAGATACTTGATATGTCACAATCAATGCACTCTGTGGAGAGCGGGATTGAAATTCCAGTGGAAATTCTTGAAGTTGTACAAAAACAACAAGGAGTCCGGTGGCACCTTAAAGACTAACAGATTTATTTGGGCATAAGCTTTCGTGGGTAAAAAACTCACTTCTTCAGATGCATGGAGTGAAAATTACAGATGCAGGCATTATATAATGACACATGAAGAGAAGGGAGTTACCTCACAAGTGGAGAGCCAGTGCTGAGAGGGCTAATTCGATTAGGGTGAATGTAGTCCACTCCCAATAATAGATGAGGAGGTGTCAATTCCAGGAGAGGCAAAGCTGCTTTTGTAATGAGCCAGTCACTCCCAGTCCCTATTCAAGCCCAAATTAATAGTGTTAAATTTGCAAATGAATTTTAGTTCTGTTGTTTCTCTTGGAAGTCTGTTTCTGAAATTTTTTTGTTCAAGTATAGCTACTTTTAAATCTCTTATAGAATGTCCAGGAAGATTGAAGTGTTCTCCTACTGGCTTTTGTATGTTACCATTCCTGATGTCCGATTTGTGTCCATTCATTCTTTTACGTAGGGACTGTCCGGTTTGGCCAATGTACATGGCAGAGGGGCATTGCTGGCACATGATGGCATATATAACGTTAGTAGATGTGCTCTGATGGTGTGGCTGATGTGGTTGGGTCCTCTGATGATGTCATTAGAGTAGATATGGGGACAGAGTAGGCAGTGAGGTTTGCTACAGGGATTGGTTCCTGGGTTAGTGTTTCTGTGGTTTAGTGAGTAGTTGCTGGTATTTGCTTCAGGTTGGGGGGCTGTCTGTAAGTGAGGACTGGTCTGTCTCCCAAGGTCTGTGAGAGTGAGGGATTGTTTTCCAGGATAGGTTGTAGATCATTGATAATGTGCTGGAGAGGCTTTACCTGGGGGCTGTACGTGATGGACAGTGGTGTTCTGTTATTTTCCTTGTTGGGCCTGTCAGGAATTCAAAGAGAAACAACAGAACTAAAATTAATTTGCAAATTTAATTTGGGCTTGAATAGGGACTGGGAGTGGCTGGCTCATTACAAAAGCAGCTGTGCCTCTCCTGGAATTGACACCGCCTCATCTATTATTGGGAGTGAACTACATCCAGCCTGATCGAACTAGCCCTGTCAACACTGGTTCTCCATTTGTGGGGTAACTCCTTTCTCTTCATGTATCATTATATAATGCCTGCATCTGTAATTTTCACTCCATGTATCTGAAGAAGTGTTTTTTTACCCATGAAAGCTTATGCCCAAATAAATCTGTTAGTTTTTAAAGTGCCACTGGATTCCTTGTTGTTTTTGTGGATAAAGACTAACACAGCTACCCCCTGATACTTGAAGTTGTATAGAGGCTTTGGACATATTTTACAAACAGAGGATATCTTAAAATGGATTTCAATAATAATCAACACGTTCATCCCATTTTTATATTAAAATTCAATTTCTTTTATGCTGCCCCCACCCCAATTTTCAGTTTTCATCATGTCACAGATCCCAGGCTTTGCAAGATAAAAATCTCATTAAGATGAATGGGGCCGTTCACACCTCTCAGAGCTATTTTTTCCAGAGTCCTTGTAAAATCAAAAGTCTAATAGCTCAGCTCATTATCTGAGATTATATTCACTACCGTGAGGGCTAGAGACAATTTTAAACTCAACCTTAGCTATGGAGTTCTGACATAATGAAAGCAGAGTTTCCGGAGTACAATTTTCTGACAAGAAAGGTGGTTGGTTGCAAATTCCATGGCTTTGGAATCCCAGAATACACTGGACCCAGATCATAATCTTTCCCTTCAACTATTTGATACTGGCTGCTTTCCTCTGAATCTCATCTTCCTCTCAAAATCATTTAGTGAGGCCACAGCTAATCTCTGCCACAGTTCAAATTCTTTTCTCAGAAAATATCAGAATGCTACAAACCCTGGATTCTGGAATTTTTAATGATTCAATCAGGTATGAGGCAGAGGAAGTGAATGAGTGGGAGGAAAAAGACAGGACATGAGAGTTTGATAGGGTTTAAATAAAATATTAGTGTACTGTGACTTTCAACATTTGTTAGCTTGTGGAGGTTTATATTTTTATGTGTCAGTTGTTACCCCCTTTACAGAAATTCCTTGGTGCTCACTGCCGGGGGAGCAGGGGATTGTACTTCTGTAATGTACTAGGATGGTTCAAGTCCATAACTTTTTCATTATATTAACTACATGTTTTCCAATTGCTAAATCTGCTGGTCCAGATCAGATGGGCTTATATTTTGGAAAACACTTCATCAATCCATCTTTCCCTTCCCCGTTTAAAAAGATTTGTTAAATATTATTGACCATTTGATTTAAAAGTAACAAACCTCTAAATCTTGCATGTTTGAATTTCTTCCTGCCTACCACTACATGAGAAAGGCTTACTTTCCATGCACCATAATCTGAAAACCATTTATCTTTAAAGAACAATGATTGTTTTTGTTTATTGTGTTTTCAAAATGAAGTGAAGACATTTATACCTAACAAATAGCTACCAAGGATTTGCATTTGCTGTTTCCAATAAGTATTAATTTCCTTTAGATCAGTATTTCAGTCTAGAGATTAAATGCATATATTTGCTCAAAGCCCCAAGAAAGCAACAGTGGAAGTGTTGTCAGTATATGATGGAATTATACGATATCTTATGCATATATATGGGTGTCCAGGGCAAGTTATATTCCAATGTACATTCAACATAAATCCATGCTGCTTTGCCTTCCCATGTCTCCTCTCATACTTTTGAATCTTCTTCCATTTAAGACTTCTGCTTTCACATCTACCCATCCCAGGCCCTTGCCTATTTTCCTTTCAGAGCTTTTGTGCGGTTACTCTGCCAAAATTGACCTTTTCTTCTCTTTTTACTCTAGTATCCTCTCTCTCTCTCTCTCTCTCTCTTCTATCTAGAGCTGGGCAAATTTTTTCTAATGAATAGTTTATTCCTCTGCCTGATTCAGAGGAGGGACTGAATCCACATATATCTCCCACTGCCTTTACCATTACGCTATTATAGAGGGTTCTCACACACTCGCTCTGACCCAATGGATAGTCATGTATTTATACAAAATGGAATAGCTTCATCAGGAGAGACAGAGTAACTCACTCCTGAATAGCCTCTGGCTTTAGATTGCTCATGGGGGGAAATATGAATTCAAGTCCCTGCTCCAGTGAGGGAATTCAAACCTGGGTTCTCCTACATCTCGGGCAAGTGCCCTAACCACTGGACTAAGAGTCATACAGCACATGACAGACACACACAGCTTACTGGCGTGGAACAGACTTTTCTGATTTGCTGACAATTCTGAATATTTTCAGAATCAAGCAGAATATTTTATACATAAATTTTTCAGCTTGCTGGCCAAAGTGGTTCACCCAACTATTCACCCAACTTATCTACATGTGATTCTACAGGCTATACTTGAAAAGATCTGTAATCTATATGAATGGGCTAGCCTACCCGAGCTAGCTTAATTCCAGTTAGCATGGAAAACAACATTCAAGATAAGGGGTAGGGGTGCCCTCTAAAATCTTTTCACTATTCCTTCTAGTTAGTGCAATGTACAGTGAAGTGATTACAGTAGACAGCTGTCTACTTTTGTGGAGGGCAAAAAATTGCTTCACAAACAGAGCCTAGAGTATTAAGGCCCTCTCTGCTCAGAGCCTTTTAAATGTTTATTATATTTATTGAATTCTAACAAAGTTAAATTGTAGAGCTAGATTTTCAGATTGAAGGCACAGGCTCATGCCTTCAGTCTGCAGTGCAAAAACTTGTGCATATGCAATTGTTAGACTGTGTCTCCAAAACACCCTTTTGTGCCAATGAGTTTTCATGTGTACAAATTCTAAAATTATGTGCACACAGCTGTTAGACTAGTTACAGTCTATTAGACTAGTTGACAATAGTCAGGCTACTGGATACCACTTTCTGGTTATGCTGAAAAATATTGTGTCCTGTTTCTTTGTACTCCCTGGTGGTCTGTCTATATCCATCTGTTGTCTCCTACTTAATTTGTGAATTCCTTGGGGGACCTGTCTTTTTGTTCTGTGTTTGTACACAGCAGAGTCCTGGTCCATGACTGGGACTTCTAGGTGCTATGGTAATACAAACAATAAATAATACTAAAGAACATGCACAAGTATTAGTTTCATTTAAGTATGTGCCGGATAATTGCAGGCACAAGAAGGTGCTCATGATGTCTTGCATTCACATATATGGAGGCTGGGCCGTGGCCTGAGTGAAGCTTTACCCTTAATAGTCAGCATTTTGCTATTAAATTTCAGTCACTGATTATTGAAGGGATGTAGATGGATAGACTATGAAAAAATAAAATTTAATTTTGTGGGTGTATACATCTCACACAGAGACAAGCCAGGGTTATAGGTCAGAAGGGAGCTCATGGCTCCATTCCCAGTGACAGCTGTACTGAGCTTTACTTTGGCTTAATATTGTTCAGAGTATAAAAATCTGTAAGTGTGTCTGCCAAGTGATTAATACATTCTAGAGAAAAACAGGGTGTGGGCTCTACCTAAATGGTTAATGGCAATAACATCTTTATTACATCAACATGTCCCTATAATTGATGCAATTAATAAATCCATCTGTTCATTTCCAGAGATTTCCTCCTATTTATAGAGCCAGATCATATGTTCCATTTTCAGGAGCTTAAGTACAATTTTTTTTTGCTTCCCCTTCTCATGTACAAACCTGCAGTTAGGTTTGCACTGCCTTTTCCAGTATGTTCATCTTGTAACTGCAGTTCGGACATAACTAGAGTAGCATTCTTCTGACTAAGGAAGCCTAACCATTTTGAGAAAATATACTTAGAAGCCATTTTCCTTCCAAATCACAAGTTATTCTATTATAATTTGGAACAGGCCAAATATTATTTTTATTTTCCAAAACATCTTGAAATGTTTCCAACTGTAAATCTGCAGAACATTAGATTTAAACTAGAAATGGAGACTCCAATAATGCAGCTAACTCTAATATGATTCAACCCTCCAGCACAAGCAAATAAAAGGGGGAGAAGAGTAGAGAAACCAAATCTGCTTTGTACTGTTGGTTCATAACATTCTGGTTTCATATTGCTTCAGATTCACCCATAAATATTTTACACCTTTTAACTCTGCTATCCCCAGTCTTTTCTGCTTGGAGGATGTCATAGAAAACCAGCCCCAGCATCACCCGGACACAGTGATTGGACCCCTCTAAGTCAGCCCCCCAGACTGAGATACAACACTAATGAATGAACTCATAACCTTGGACAAAGGAAAGATAATTTATGCTGATACTAATTGATCTACTTTTCCATCTATCTATCTATGTGGCCTTTGACAGAGCAGCCTGCCTATACCACCTACATGTAGTAAACATGGAGAATACCTGACTCCATTCATATTTTGCATACAGATTCCTGAGTATCATGCTTGAAAACTGCTTCTTTTCTCAGACAGAGTCTCAGAAATAACTCATATTTCAATATCTATGAGAGAATTTAGGTCATCTGTCCAGAGGATGTAAGTATCATCTATGTATCTCTGGTATATCATTGGTTTTGCAGTGCATCTGTTCAGAATTTTTTCTTTGAGTGGTCCATGAAGATTATTACAACAAGCTATAACCCTCATCCTCCCATCTCCAACTTTTTATTATTTATTATTATTCCTTTCCTCGTATGACTGGAGAGGTGTTAAGAGGTCACTTCACCTTGAAAGGTCCCTTGAAATATGTATTAACTACTTATGCTAAGCAATCTGTTGCACATTGTATTTAGCTGTGACATTCTGAGTACATTTCCCAGATCTGAAGGAGGGCTCTGTGTATGCTCGAAAGCTTGTCTCTCTCACCAACAGAATTTTGGTCCAAGAAAAGATATTACCTCACCCACCTCACTAGACAGTGCTGTCAGCCATCTGACACATTGTCTGAAATAAACAAACTCTTGGATTAAAAGCAGCTGAAGTGTAATCCAGGTAAGACCAAGAGGGTACTGGTAAGAACAGGAAAGCAATCCAATAATTGACTGAGATAGCAACTTCCCTCTTTGTATTTGCCTTTCAGCAATCAAAGTGGTACTCAATTTTGGTGACTTCCTTGACTCATCTCTAGACACCCATATATCAGTGGTGGACAGAAATAGATCTATGACAGTCTTCCATGCCCCCCTCACCTCAAATCTGGAGAACTGCAATATTATCTAGCCAGGAAGTAAAGTGACTGCCATGCGAAAGATTCAGATGGTCCAGCATTCACCAGCTTATCCCCTGTGTGGAACAAATGGGAGAGAATGTAGCACATTGGTGCGCAAACTTTCCACTGGCTTCCTCATGATGGGAGATCTGCTCTGAGGTACCAATCCTTGTCTGCAGTTATTAATAGACTTTATGTTCCATATCTAGACTTAATTAATCCACATGGACAGCCTAGTTAAAGAAAGTCATGAAAGAAGTCTCCAGAGATGGACTAAGCATATTTTTTTAGTGAAGGACACTTAGCTATGAAACTCCCTATGACCAAATATTAGAACACACACACATCTTGCTACTCATAATGCAAGACATAATTTTTTGTTCAGTCCATTGTGGCCAGAGAGATCTTCCTTCCGATATTAGACCTTACTCCAAGGCAATCCATGAAAAGACCTAATCAACAGTCTGCTACCAGCAAAGAATTCACTCTTAATCTCTGCTACAGCTTCTACATACAATGATGATAGATTCAAAGTCCATATAATGAACTGAATACAAATTAAAGGCATGTTTTGATATTTTGTAACACAAGCTTTTATGAAACCTTTTAAATCCTAGAAATAAATCAGTATTCATACAAGCAAAACACAGTGGGGATTTGTTTAATACCCCAAATCCTTAGTCAGCATAGGTTCTTTGCCCATATCAGACTTACCAGATGAGTTGTTTAGTATTACATTGAGAGACATGCTAGGTTTGAATTGAAGGGGTGGTGGTTCAAATGAAGCCAAAATCCCCTTTTTAAAAAGGTCAATTGAATGCACTTGCACAGAGAAAGGGAATAAAGATGAAGTTTCCCTTGTTAAATATTTATCATCTGAGTCTTGGTAGAGACACAGTCTGTTTGTGTCTTAAATCCCTATAAATATGCAATATAGCAAGGGAGATTCCCGAGGGTAAATAAGACAGTGGCACATGGGTCAGACAAAAAAAAAAGTGTAACCCCAAGAGGAACACTGTGTAGGTGAAGTAGGAATGGGAGCCAGAAGATAAAGTCTCTACCCAGAACCCTAGCACTCAAAGAGCTGAAAAGTAGAGTCTTATGGCTAGAAACTCTGAATCTTGCTAGCACTAACTCAAATAATTTAAAAAAAAATAGAATTGATGACTAGAGAAATTCATAAACTTTGCATTTTGAATGCCCTGACTACACCATGGAAATGTTAACTTGACAGCCTCTAATGACTTCTAATTTCATGGTATCATGCAAGGAGGCAGATGATCTCAAAGGTTAGCAGGACCAAACTCCTATAAGGTTTTACTGAGTAAAGAAAATACCTTAAACTGCATTGAGATATTAACCGGCAACACAAGTATAATGTACTGTGAAAAAACCCTTTAATTAATAGGCCTCTGCACTCTGCCTTGCTGACGTTTCTGGTTGGAATTAAACTATTGCTCTATTCATTAATCCAATGTTGCATTAATTAGTGTTGTGCACTGTATTAATTCAGGCTCCAGGTGTGAAAGGCATGGATCACTGCAGTGAGGATATGTCCATGAGGACACAAACTTCAAGTCAAATACAAATGATAAGAATAGCTCTTGGCCACTGCCATTACCAATCCTACAGAAATAGCTAATGATCAAACAGGACCCTCAAGTTTCACACCTGAGTCACAGTAGGTAGGCAAACTCCCCAAATCTAATGAGCAACTTCCATTTCTTCCACCTGGTTCTCTTAGTTTACCAGCATAACCCAGCAAAAAAAAAAAAAAAAAAAACCCACCACCCCTGAGATTGAGTCCCAGACAGCCTGACTTCAGCCCTGATCCTATTAAGGCACTGGGGTAAACCAATCAACTGTACTTGCCAGGTCCATTCAAATAGATTTTTCAATGCGCAGATGGCACGGTTATGTGTGACACTGCAACCTATTCTTTCATCCAACAGACTCGCATTATTCAGAGGCAACCTACTCCTCTTCCGCAGCACACTCCTCTCAATGGAAAAAAAAAGACTTTCACACCTTGAAAACCATTCATCTCTTCTTTTCAAGGTGAAGGGTCTGAGTCTGCCCTTTAAAGTGCTTGTTGCTGATGGGATCTTAGGTCAGAAGTACTCAGCCCTAGATGGTGAGATTTCTTTTTTTTTAAAAAGGGTCAGTGAGGTACTTGCCTTTTACATGGCTCACACTCTGACCTTCATGGCTCTGTCTGCTACTGGTATTTGCCTGAAGACTAGAAGGATTCCTGTTTTTTACTGTATTTTCCACTCCATCCATCTGATGAAGTGGGTTTTAGCCCACGAAAGCTTATGCCCAAATAAATTTGTTAGTCTCTAAGGTGCCACAAGGATTCCTCGTGCTTTTTGTTTAGGAAATATACATCAAGTTTCTGACCATCAGAAGGCTTCATCAGACCTCAGAGGCATTAGAGAGGACAAAATGGTTGACATTTGTTTGTACAATATAGAAAATCCAAGTTTTTAAACACCTTTTTTCCCTTATACCCTTGTACCTAATTATTAAAAACTGGGGGAATGATACTCTGGGGATGAGAAGAATTTTACTATTTAAAATTTTCAGTTACCCTATTTGTTGCTACCACACTCATGGCTCTGTCATTAGGGTCTTAGTTTCACTCATTGTACACCAAACAAAACATCTGAATATTTATTACACACAAAGAAAACCCCCAAAATATTTAACTTAAAAAGCCAGAGCTGATTAAAAATGGGATGTTTTCTAGAAAACTGTCCTATTTTCCCCACTATGAAATTTCAAATTATGATTTTTTAAAACTAGTTTTATAGATGGTTGAAAAAATCGACAATTTCTTTTTTAAAAAAATCACAGAGCTGGTGATGTCATCCGGACAAAGCATATTTAAAAACGAAGGCCTAAGCGTACAATTATAAATTCCCTTCTCCCAAACTATGGTGATATGCATGATGAGGATATTCCACTTTCACTGCCACACAGCTTGCAGCCAACTGCTCTCCAGAAAAGAAACAGCCAAAATGTGTGGCAACCTTGTCCTATCAAACTTGACTACCCAAGCACACTTGTGATGATCTATATGAGTAAACTATTTTGCATCTTAAACACAATTTGGCCAGTTACCAAAATGATTTTATAACCTTCCAGAAGTGCTAAAATTTGTTAATCAACTCTTTATATCACTTATTTGATTCCATTCCATTCCAACAGCATCGTTGTGAGTTAATATGATGTTCCTGCCACTTTTCATCCACTTTAGACCGAGTAAAGATTTGAATTCAGCAGAGGGTTCACCAAAAGAGATAGTGGACAGAAACATAAAGGCATCAGTCTGATGTCAACCTGGCAGCAATTAGAAAAATAGACAACTGGGACACATAATTATATAGGAGAGCACAAAGCAGAGAAACTGTACTGCACAGTATTAAAATGTTCAGTACAGAGATCTAGTGAGAGCAATTTGATGAGTCACATTATATGGGGGAAATACAGAATCAAATTGAGTGATAAAGATGGGGCAAAGGTTCAGAGGAGAGGCTAAGGATAATTTATATTAATTAGGAAAGTAGTGATTAACAGACAGCAATAATTAAGATACACAATTTTAAAGGACACATAGAAGGCAGATGCTTTGAAATTATTCAGCAGGGTAATGGGCTGAAAAACAAGAGAGCATGAACTGAGGCTAAGAAAAGACTGGGCAGCAAGGGAGTTCAGGATACAACTCCTCAACGTAATTAACATGTAGCACTAAAAGCAGTTGCGAGGGGGGATGGAATAAAGACACAAATGCTAAACAGATCAGTGGACGGACAGAGCCAGGGCCGGCTCCAGGCAACAGCATTCCAAGCTGGTGCTTGGGGCGCATTCTGCAAGGGGTGGCAGTCCCTGTTGTTTTGCCCCCAAGCAGCGCACCAAATTGCCGCCGCAGACAGTGGGGGCAGTCCGTGCGCTGTTAGGGCGGCAGGCAAGTTTCCGCGATGGCGGCAATTTGGCAGCAGCTTCTATGTTTAGCTGTCCGCGGCGGCTTCAGCTAAACATAGAAGCTGCCGCCGAATTGCCGCCGCCGCGGAAACGCGCCTCCCGCCCTAAGGGCACCCGGACTGCCCCTGCCACCAGCGGTGGCAATTCGGTGCGCTGCTTGGGGCGGCAAAAACTGTAGAGCCGGCCCTGCCTGTAACACTGGGTGCCTCTGTGCTGTGCAGCTTTGGCTCGGAGCCCAGACACCAACAGCCTGCTCACTACAAAAATGGCCTCACCCTGGCTTCCACCAGCGTGGTTACTCATTGCAAGGAGACACCAACAGCCCTTCCAGTCTTGAGTCACCCCCAAATGATCTCCCCTGCAGTGTCTAGTCTCTCTCACTGGAAACTCACAAAAATATATCAAATTTGCTGCCTCCAAAGAGACAGAATACACATCACCCGGTTAGTTTAGCTGAGTTTAATACACAATACTAAAATGTTTTGGTAATAAAAGAATACCTCTATTAAGAAAGAACAGATATTGAAGTGATAATAACTAGAAACAGATGACAGATATAGTTTCATGTAAACCAAAATAAACACATTTCTAGCGATTAAAACATAACTTCAGCAAGTTACAATCTTTGTCTAAGCAGGTATCTCACCAGTTCTAGCTTCTCTTGGTTTTCAGGCAAAGAGGATTCACTTTTCATGAGTTCTAAGTGCCATGCTCCCTCTTTGTCCAATTGGTGATGGATGCCAAAATGGCTCTCGCTTTCTGCTTATATTTCCAAAATTCTGTTGACTTGGTTTCAAAAGCAAGGAAGGCTTCCTGGGAGTGCAGGCTACATCTCCTGTCATGACTGTTAAGCGATCTTCCCCTTGATTGTTTAGATTGATGGCTCTGTTTACCTGATATGTAGAGGAACATTTTACTCTTCTGTGAGGTATTACTTGGCTCGATTTACATTGGAGACAGGTGAAACAACATTCCATTATGTAGGACAGACTGATCTAATGCACTGCTCACAAAATCCTTTTAGGAACATATTTTTAGCACATATTAATAATTCTTTATACACAGCCTACAGATACATATCACCCAATAATATTACACTGGTCTACAATTTTTGAGAAGTCGTCTGCTTCAGAGATAAAATGTGCTATTTATTATGTATTTTGATATGCTGAATTCAAATATGACAATTAAAACAACTGATTGGCTACTGTTTCTAAGTTATTTAAGCTTTTAAATTTTATGTCTATGTATATTGTGTAGATAGTAGAGTTTTAATCATAAATTGTAAACCTAGGTCTTTTCATGTGTTTATGGTTGCTTTACATGATAATATTTCACCTGTCCTGTTTATGTAACACTTTAAAAATCAGCAAAAGAGTTATATAACTAAAATGTATTATGAAACAAAAGGCAAAAAACTATTATGTACATAGTTTAGTCCTATTCAGTGTCTACTCGGCGCTTCTTGGCTTGTCTCTTGTATTCATTAAATGGAGCATCTCTTGTCACTGTCCAGCAATAGTCTGCAAGCATTGATGGGCTCCATTTGCCCTGATAGCGTTTCTCCATTGTTGCAATGTCCTGGTGAAATCGCTCGCCGTGCTCGTCGCTCACTGCTCTGCAGTTCGGTGGAAAAAAATCTAGATGAGAGTGCAAAAAATGTCTCTTTAGTGACATGTTGCAACCAAGGCTTTTGTATGCCTTGAGGAGGTTTTCCACCAACAACTGTAGTTGTCTGCCTTGTTGTTTCCGAGAAAATTTATTGCCACTAACTGGAAGGCTTTCCATGCCGTCTTTTCCTTGCCACGCAGTGCATGGTCAAATGCATCATCTCGAAGAAGTTCACGAATCTGAGGACCAACAAAGACACCTTCCTTTATCTTAGCTTCATTTAACCTTGGAAATTTTCCACAGAGGTACTTGAAAGCTGTTTGTGTTTTGTCAATGGCCTTGACAAAGTTCTTCATCAGACCCAGCTTGATGCGTAAGGGTGGTAACAAAATCTTCCTTGATTCAACAAGTGGTGGATGCTGAACACTTTTCCTCCCAGGCTCCAATGACTGTCAGAGTGGCCAATCTTTCTTGATGTAGTGGGAATCTCTTGCACGACTATCCCAATCGCAGAGAAAACATGTATTCTCCCTGATGCTTTATATTCAAGGTGGTGCCATGCCATCCTAATTAGCTAAACTGAGGCACTTATTCTGGCACAGAGGAGTTGAATCTGCTCCATTTAAAGGAGCCAGCCCAACCTGTGACACTGTCACAAATATTTTTTCTTTATAAATTTTCCATCAAAACATTCTCAATAGAAGATGGTGTCCTCACAAAATACCTCACTAGCTCCTCGTGTTCAGCTAAAAAACTATTTAAATACTATTTAAAGAACATAACCACTATGTAACTATCAATCTTAATTATTTCACAAGGCACCTGTGCCCACAGTATCTGAGCAGTCAAAAATTAAAATGCAGCCCTGCGTTACCCTAAGTGGGTATTTTTTCCACAGCTTTCCCCTTGTTCAACATGTTTGTTGTCGGATTTTCTCTTTTCTCTTTTCTCTCTCTCTCTCTCTTTAAATTATATTTGTGGGGGTGGGTGTGCAGGCAAGGGGCTTTTCATTTTCCTCTTACACTACATGCATCACTTTCAGCAGCACATAGGCTATGTGTGTCCACACTGCAGTACATAGATACACCTGTCAGTGAAAGGCCGGGAGAGGTAACATGGAAAGACTTCAGCACCTTGCCACTGCCAGAGCTTTTCACTGCAGCAAATAATTTCCCTGTTTCCTTTCCCCTCCCCTCCCCTCTGAGTCTTTCCCACTGCCAGAATTATTTCTGGCAATGGGGAAAGGCGCCAGCACCTGGGAAACAGCAGAACACTACGCAGCTAAAAAATAGCAATGTAGACGGGAAGGCACAGCTCACTCTGGATCAATAACCTGACCTGTCCTCTTCATTATTTACCACTCCACAGATTTGTGTCATCTGCTAACTTTATCAGTGTAGTACACTGCAGGTTAGGGCTAAATGATTGACCAAAATGCACAATTCTTTAAGCTACATCATTTGGCACAATAATGGCAAATACGGTATCAACATGAATAAAGGGTGTTGTTTTTAAAAAAAAAAACACAGAGGATTATAGACTAGAAGGCCACACATTTTGTTGCTTCTATAGGCCAAGCTGAATATCCTTTCAGAGAAAGGAAAACATGAAATATCTTAGGCTTCATTCTTGCAGTGAGCTCCGTATAGGCAGTCCAATGTGCCTGCAAGGATGCAGTTGGAGACCATGTCCTTTATAAACAATGCATTAGTGATGACTTTCTGTATTAGATACAATCATTTCTAATTAGTTTCAAAGTAGATTTTACTATACAGTTTTTGATATTGAAATTGCTAAATATACTGATTTCAGGAAAAAATAAGTGATGGATTTTGAATATTTATTATTGCTTCAAGAATGCAAGAGACATAGACTAGTCAGAGAAAAGACAGTTGGTATAAGGCACCTTTTTATACTTGTCTAAAATGTTCTCCCTGCTAATCCCAAAAAATCTTTATGTGCCCACAGAAAGATGTTCCACTCAACATTCAATTGATTAAAAATGTTAGAAGAAACTTCTTTTAGATGTGAGTGAAATATAAACAAACATTGTGGCAAAATTATTTTTAATAAGGTTAATGCAATCTTTTATTGAAACATTGAAAAGAGAATCTATTTCCGCTCTTAGTTATTTTTATGCAATAATGGAATATAAATCATTATATAAAAGGTCTTCTAGAGAGATTTAAATACCAAAAAACCAAAATGAGCCATTAAGTAATTCAAATGCTTGGCTTTTGTTGCATTTAAGAGCATCAATTTGTATGATCTACACGTCTGAAACCTGGATGTTGCCCAGACTTGTTAATAATGTCAATTAATGTTTGGATGGATTTTCTAAGTTCTGTTAGGAAAGTTACAATATGCCAGCAGAAAACAAACACAATTTACAGTGTTTGTGCTGACATTATACCAACTAGCTCTCCCCCTAAAATAAACGAACCAGTAGCACTATATACAGTATAACCAAGGCCTTGAGATTTCCACAATTCCACTACTGTGGAATGCTTTCGAACTGTCCCCTCTCAAGAGAGGAGTTAGAAAGGACAGATCCTCTCCTGAGTTCAGGCTGTGTTCACCTCTCCCTCACACCCAAAAAAGAGCAATCTCCTCTTAAAAGAACATAATGTCTTAGGTCCCAGTGCTTCAATATGATCTGTGTGGATGGGCCTGTATACCTGTGTGGAATCCTATTTAACTCAGTAATACAAATGTAGGCATCCATCCTCACAGATCAGATTGCAAGATCAGCAGAGCCCAGAAACAAAAGAGAGGCAGAGTAATGGGAAATAAATTATTTTGTAAGACCTCTGTTCTGGCACAGAGCTGAAAAATTAAAAAACCCTTAAGAAAAATCAAGAAAGTCAGATACTTTATAAATTGTGTTCATAACTTCTTTGGTTTGTTCTTAATTTCAGGGATTTTTTCCTCTTTATGTTTTTTCATCCATTTCTCAATCCTGCTTTGGGACAGACTCCAATGCCTACCAGAAATACCACAGAAATTAGAGGCTCTGGGCACAGAATTTAGGACAAGTAGGCTGCAGAATAAATGGGATCTTGAATATAAAGCAAATAAAAGAATAGGCAGCATCTTTTTTCAGTCCCTCTATGTAGCTGAAAAAGAAAAAAGTCTGTTATGTTGGTACAGTAGAACCTCAGAGTTGCAGACACCCCAGGAATGTAGGTTGTTCGTAACCCTGAAATGTTCTATATCTCTGAACAAGACCTTACGGATTTCAGCCATGGGCAGGAGGGTGGGGAAGCAGCCACAAAGTAAGTGAGGGCTCCGGGTGTGGGAGTGGGGGGGTGTTCAGTTCTGACCCTTGATCACCAGGGCTCAGGGCTTTAGACATGCACAGAATGCAAAGGCTCAGGGCTTCAGCCCTGAGACTCTGCTCCCAGTTTCAGTCTTGCAGGGGGTGCCAGGGCTTGGTGCTTCAACTCCGCAGCTCTATTCCCAGCTTCTGCCCCATGGGGCAGCGTCACGGCTTGGGGCTTTAGCTACAGGAGGAGGGCTGGGGCTGAAACTGGCATTCCTCTTGTAGCTAAAGCCCCAGCGCTCCCCGTGGAGCTGAAGCTGGGAACGGAGCCACAGGACTAAAGCCCTGGTTCTAAAGGCCTGAGCCCTTGTGCTCCCAAGGGTCAGAAGCCCCGAGCCCCACTCCAGCCCTGGAACCCTGATCCCTTCCCACCCTGCGGCTGCAGTCCCAAGCCCATATGGCTGAACACCTGAGCCCCCGGGCTAAAGCCCCAAGGCAATACAGTATTTGTTGTATTTTTTCTCCTCTGCTGCCTGATTGATTACTTCCAGTTCCACCTGGTGTCCAATTGACCGGTAAGTCCATAACTCTGGTGTTATCATATTTGAGGATCTACTGTATAAAATTAAGTTTCTATATAATCATATGAAGATGAAACATTTCTTCCTGCTTAAAGGAAAGAGACAGCTTTCTCCCAAAAGCTGTGCATCAGAAAATGGAATCCATGCTGTTTTGTTTTCTCTGTGGGTTGGCACAGCGATGAGGTGGATAAGTCAGGGATTGGGTTTGCCAGTCTTCCTGGGATGGGGCAGTGTGAGTGTGTGTTGATGACACTAAACAAACATAAACCTTTATATAAAAATAAATCTGAATCACCAAGGACGATGGGCCTTAGCTCTACAGTTCTTGGGAGATTCAACAGGAGTGTCTACTCCTCCCTGAGTTTCCAAACCTGGCAGCATGACTCTCTTGGCACCTATTAGCTCCCCTGCCATATCTATTCCCCAGAAAGGAGATGGAAAGATACAGCTATAGACCTAATGAAAATTTTAAGACTATTTTACACAGTATTTTGCTGTATAAATTAGGGCCCATTGCACTAGGAGCAGATGGGGTAGAGCTGTTGCTCCTAAGAGTTACCCTCTCTTTAAAGCCTTGCCAGCTGTGCTTGTGATTATATGAATTGCTGCTTTATAGGGGTTGCAAGCATCTCACAGCCACTGGCCTCTGCCTGTTCCTACTGGCCCCTCTTCCATACGTTTGCTCCATTCTGTGCTGTGCAACGAAAAGGAGCTTACAACAAGTACCCTTAAAAGTTATTATTTACTCTAGTATGGTATGAAGCCTCACTGCAATATTTTAGTTAAAGTATTAGCAGTAATATTAAATATTCCAATATAGTAAATGTTAACTTTTTAATGGCACCTACTGCGTGGCCCATTACTTCTCATACTCTCTGTCTCCGGAACATATCATCCACATCCATTCATTCCAACACAATGAAAGCTCAATGACACTTGCTTAGACTCATAGACTTTAAGGTCAGAAGGGACCATTATGATCATCTAGTCTGACCACCTGCACAATGCAGGCCACAGAATCTCACCCATCCACTTCTATTATAAACCCCTAGCCTATGTCTGAGTTATTGAAGTCCCCAAATTGCGGTTTGAAGACCTCAAGCTGCAGAGAATCCTCCAGCAAGTGACCCATGCCCCATGCTGCAGAGGAAGGCGAAAAACCTCTTGAACTATCAGCTGCTGACCGTGGTGATGACATTATTTGATGTGGCACCTTAAAGACTAACAAATTTATTTTAGCATGAGCTTTCGTGAGCTAAAGCTCACTTCTTCGGATGCATAGAATGGAACACACAGACAGGAGATATTTATACATACAGAGAACATGAAAAGGTGGAAGTATGCATACCAACAGGCAGAGTCTAATCAATTGAGATGAGCTATCGTTAGCAGGAGGAAAAAAAACTTTTTGAAGTGATAATTAAGATGGCCCATAGAAGGTGTGAGGAGAACTTAACATAGGGAAATAGATTCAATTGGTGTAATGACCCAACCATTCCCAGTCTTTGTTTAGACCACAGTTAATAGTATCTAGTTTGCATATTAATTCAAGTTCAGCAGTTTCTCTTTGAAGTCTGTTTTTGAAGTTTTTTTGTTGCAAAATTGCCACCTTCAAGTCTGTCACTGAGTGGTTAGAGAGGTTGAAGTGCCACCTACTACAGGACAGGCCTAAAAAAGAAAATAACAGAACACCACTAGCCATCACCTACAGCCCCCAACTAAAACCTCTCCAGCGCATCATCAAAGATTTACAACCTATCCTTAAAGATGATCCCTCACTCTCACAGATCTTGGGAGACAGGCCAGTCCTCGCTTATAGACAGCCTCCCAACCTGAAGCAAATACTCACCAGCAACCGCACACCATACAACATAAACACTAACCCAGGAACCTATCCTTGCAATAAAGCCCGATGCCAGCTCTGTCCACATATCCATTCAAGTGACACCATCACAGGACCTAATCACATCAGACACACCATCAGGGGCTCATACACCTGCACATCTACCAACGTGATATATGCCATCATGTGCCAGCAATGCCCCTCTGCCATGTACATTGGCCAAACCGGACAGTCTCTACGCAAAAGAATAAATGGACACAAATCTGACATCAGGAATCATAACATTCAAAAACCAGTGGGAGAACACTTCAACCTCTCTCACCACTATTAGATACTATTAACTGTGGTCTAAACAAAGACTGGGAATGGTTGGGTCATTACACCAATTGAATCTATTTCCCTATGTTAAGTTCTCCTCACACCTTCTATGGGCCATCTTAATTATCACTTCAAAAAGTTTTTTTTCCTCCTGCTAACGATAGCTCATCTCAATTGATTAGACTCTGCCTGTTGGTATGCATACTTCCACCTTTTCATGTTCTCTGTATGTATAAATATCTCCTGTCTGTGTGTTCCATTCTATGCATCCGAAGAAGTGAGCTTTAGCTCACGAAAGCTCATGCTAAAATAAATTTGTTAGTCTTTAAGGTGCCACAAGTACTCCTGTTTTTTTTGCGGATACAGACTAACACGGCTGCTACTCTGAAACCTGTCATTATTTGATGTGTTTCCATGATTCACATGATAGCAATGCAAATGCCAGTGACACAGTAGGAGACACACTGAAACTACATGGATGTTATGATTTCAAACACTATGTTAGGCCATGTCTACACTTTGCCAGTATATCTATATTGGTATACTATACTAACTCAGTAAAGTATTCCTAGGGTAGATGCTGTTTTGCCAGTATATCTTATTCCAGCCCTGTCTCCCACTCTAGAGCAAAACAAGCTATAACAGTAAAGGCACATTTTTGCCAGAATAACTGCATCTACACTATGAGCTGTGTCCAACACAGCCATTCCAACAGAAGTCTGTAATGGAGACATGCATGGCTTTAGACTGGAAACCAAATAGCAACCTCTGTGTTACACGCATTCCTCGGAAACACAGTTCTAATCTTATTCTGATGCAGCTGAAACTAACTGATCAGTTTTTAACAAAGGCAACAGCCAGAACTTCAATTCCTAATATAGATGGGCAATTCATTTAAAATTGTTCACATTTTGGTCCATTTATATTTCACTATGCTTGTTGCTCAGTGAGCGTACATCTCTATTACAGTTGATGAATCCATTTATTAGAAGCTGGTGTTGTCTAGAAATAATAGTACAGTACAGTACTTACTGCAATGGCATTACACCAAGCAGATTATCTACAAATTGGAAGTTTTTGCATGAGGAAGGTGTCACTTGTTATTTATTTACACAAATCTAATATCTATTCTCTTGCTGCAAATTACTTTGCTACTAATAATTAAGTCCTTACTGTACAAACTTAAATAAGTACATTATACCCAAGAAGACATGATGTAACTATTTTTAAAATAAGGGCTTTGTAAGCAGATGCCTGCAGACATCTTAAAAATTATGCATTTGTAATATGCACGATCAGACTATGTTGTTCACAGTTCATTTACAATCGAATTGCCTACTCAAGTGAACTTAGATGTAAGTGCTTCAGCATAATGGAAACCAAACAAACAAACAAAACAAAAAAACCCCAACAGAACACCTTGGGACTAAATTGATACCAAAAGAGAATGATAACCCAGACTCCTAGCTGTTTGGGGGAAGGGACTGTAATTTTCTGTACATTTCCACAGTGTCTGGCACTATGTGGCTCCGAACCTGGCCTGTTAGTGCTAATCTTAAACAACAATCATGAAGAGAAGGCAGAGGCAGTTCTGTCACAAGGTCTGGAGAGTTGGGGATCGCTTTAAACAAAGGAAAATAAATGATACTCAAGACAAAGCAAGACAGAAATAAAACAAAATGTATTACCTCCCCAACTCTGTGGAAAAATCCAAAGCAACAATGACAAACATGTCACAATTACCATACAGTATTTAGCCCAGAAATGGTAGGTAGTTACGAAACAGCTCTGAACCTGTTTTTAAGTCCACTCTTCAGAACTTTCCTGGCTACAAACATCCTTATGTTTCCTCATTATATTCCTATAGAGTCCTGTGCTCAAGGTTCTGGAGGATTACCAATTTTTGCTGCACATGTGATTTAATCAAGAATGGGCTAATAAGGCTCTTCTAGACATCAGTAGACAATCACCAGATCCTTACACAGAGCTCTGTGCACATACATATGAATTTATTTCCTAGTTCTAGTGGGACAAAAAATAGGACAGAGCAATGACTTAGAAGGAAAACAAGAAAAGAAAGGTTCGCTACCTTTCACACTCCATGACTACCAAATTCGCACCACACAAAACAGTAAATATACAGAGAACAAGAGGGCATCTGCAATTTAAGGGACAAAAAAAGGATCTCCAAATGATAGAATACACCACCACAGGATCTTGACAATATCTTACAGTCAGCAAGCAGATGAAGGAGGGTATGCACATTTCTCAACATATAAAAAGCCAGATGAACATGAAACAGTAATCAAAGGAGACATTAAAGTTCACAAACTTGCTTTTTCACATAGCCTGCTCCAGAGCTGCTGTTTAGATAAAGGTCTGTGCTACTGTACAAAAAAACAAAAAAAACCTCTCTCAGTTCACTTTCACCTCTGTACTAAGGTAGCATAAGTGCCTACCTGTTATTTCTTCCTTTTTCATAAACATTTTTAGTTGTTTTATGCACTTGTTTTGTGAGGCAGACTGTATATCTTGATCTTTGCATTTTAGGGTTCACATTATTTTGTCACAGTATAAATTTACTGGGAAGTACATAAGAGCTGTTGTAATCTTTCCTTTGAGTAGCTGCATGATTTCTGATAATGCAATCATATAACTGTTGTGAACACCACAGTATTTTGTTTGGTGTAACTACTTTTTAAGGAAGATGTTTGTGTACATGGTTAAAACCAAGAACATCAAGGAGAAAACTTACTGATCACTAATATTCACTTTGTGCTGGTTTTCTGGTAAGATGGAGAAATGTGGCATCCCAGACTCTAGGTAGTAAGGTGTTCCCTTCTTTCTTCCTGAAGAGGATGCAGTACAGTATTTACCAACGCTTTTCTCTGTTCTTTCTCTTCCTCTTTATTTTGCCTTAAGTTGGTGGTGGCTTCTTTCTTCAGCTAGGACTGTTTGAGGAGAGAATCCAAAATGGAGGACAATCCATTTAGAGAGGAAGCTCCTCCCACAAGTAGTGTTTTGATAAATAGGGGGCAGGAAAATGCATAGGGTAAAATTTACCACCCTGTCCAGAGGGTCAGCACAAAGTAATTAACATAGAAGCTACAGGCCTTGTGCTGCCCCCCAACAGAGTAGTGAATTTCATCTGGAGTGAAGGAATTCTGTTATTTCTAACAGCAATCAGTTGAGATTACTTCTGAAGGAGAGAGAAACCTGTAAAGCTCCAGGTTACTTTCCTTAAGCCTGTGAAAATTCATTGTCTCTTGTGTTTATATACTCTGTCATTGTCACAGTTATTACTTTTATTCGCGCTTACATACATGCTGTAATCACATTTTGTATCAAATGTAAATCACACAAGCACAAATATATTCCACCCAGATCTGAATACAGGACTGTACATTACCATCTTTTCATTCTGATTTTAAAGAACCTCTTCCTGTCCAAAGTTGAAAGGTTTTCACATCTCTAGTTTGATATCTATACTTCTGTACATACAAACCAAAAATTACCGAATGCAGCATATCCAATTCTCAAACAAATTCCAAAGCTATAGCAATTTATTTTTTCTCCTCTAAACTGTGACATTTCAATGTGACAGTAGGCAATTAGTGATCCTGCTAATCCTCAGTAGGGTACAACATCTCCAGCACACTAATGTGAGAATCTGACTCCAAGCAAGACATATATGAGCAACAATGATGTAACCACTTTTTCCTATGACTGTTAACCTCATCCTTCATCTTCTGTTCAACCTAGGGTGACTAGATGTCCCGATTTTATAGGGACAGTCCTGATTTTTGGGTCTTTTTCTTATATAGGCGTTTATTACCCCTCAACCCCGTCCTGATTTTTCACATTTGCTGTCTGGTCACCCTAGTTCAACCCCTGGTCACTTTAGAATCTTTATAGAAATGTTACTACTAAACTTCTACAGGACTTTCTACAAGAGGAATGGCAAAGTTTCTGTTCACATTGGGCTTTCTATAATGTTAGGTCCCATTCCTGCTTACTCTTATGCACATGCTTACCTTTACTACCATGAGATCAGTACTTTATTATTTTACCAACCAAAATTACAGTGTTTGCAGGATCGGGGCAGTTTAACTAAGCAAAATTACAGGGACAAATAATCTAAACTACTAGATGCTGTCCCTATAAAATCTAATACACACTCAGAGCAGTTATTTTCTACTGACAACTGTCTTGCTAGTGGCAAAATGTGTACCAGGAAAATAGAGATTTTAATTCCCTATTGCAGAATTATAAAAATAAAATTGTTTGCAAACAGTTCTAATGTTTATTGTTGTTTTAGAAGAAAGTGAAGAGATAGAGAGAAAACAATTTTCAGCTCTGATATTCAAAGGATTTTGGGTGCTGGTGTCTTTCCTAGCAAAGACTATTATAGCTCTCAGCACTGCTTTAAGCTTCACCCCTGCTGCAATAGCTTCTGTGGGGCTTTAAATGGGTGCAAAACTGCTAGGGTGCAAATCCACCCTGGCCATGCCCCCTCAACTACCTTCCCTCCCTCTGGCCTCCCCACATCTCATTTCCACCCCACCCTAACCTGACTCTGGCAAATAGAGCTTCTGATGCATGCAAAAGATTTATCCTTGTGCTTTACTTTATGCATTGTGAGTAGTGCTGTTGAACTCAATGGAGCGGATCACACCACGTAAAGACAAGCACATGTGCAAGTCTTTGCAGGACTGGGGCCAGAGATCACAAAAAGTGCAACAATTAATAAGAACATAACATAAGAACATAAGAATGGCCATCCTGGGTCAGACCAAAGCTTCATCTAGCTGTCTACTGACAGTGGCCAATGCCAGGTGCCCCAGAGGGAATGAACAGAACAGGTAATCATCAAGTGATCCATTCCCTGTCGCCCAAGCCTATCCTGGCTAATAGCCATTGATGGACCTATCCTCCATCAATGTATCTAGTTCCTTTTTGAATACTGTTATAGTCTTGGCCTTCACAATATCCTCTGTCAAGGAGTTCCACAGGTTGACTGTGCGCTGTGTGGGAAAAAAATACTTCCTTTTGTTTGTTTTAAACCTGCTGCCTATTAATTTCATTTGATGGTCCCTAGTTCTTATGTTATGAGAAGAAGTAAATAACACTTCCTTATTTACTTTCTCCACACCAGTCATGATTTTATAGACCTCCATCATACCCTCCTTAGCTGTCTCTTTTCCAAGCTGAGAAGTCCAAAATCTTATTAATCTCTTCTCATACAGCAGCCGTTCCATACCCCTAATCATATTTCCTGCCCTTTTCTGAACCTTTTCCAAATCCAATCTATCTTTTTTCTGAGATGGGGCGACCACATCTGCACGCAGTATTCAAGATGTGGGAGTACCATGGATTTATAAGGAGACAATATGATATTTTCTGTCTTCTTATCTATCCCTTTCTTAATGATTCCTAATATTCTGTTTTCTTTTTTGATTGCCACTGCACATTGAGTGGATGTTTTCAGAGAACTATCCATAATGACTCCAAGATCTCTTTCTTGAGTGGTAACAGCTAATTTAGACCCCATCATTTTATATGTATAGTTGGGATTATGTTTTCCAATGTGCATTACTTTGCATTTATCAACATAGAATTTCATCTGCCATTTTGTTGCCCAGGTCCTTTGTCCACATTAAACTATAAAGAAAACATTTTCCCCCAGGAAAGTTAATGCAAAACTCTGAAAGCATTTAATTTCCATTATCAACAGGAACTATAATAACTGTGAAGTTAATCTTGTCAGGAGCTGAGCACCCATCAGCTTCTATTGAATTATTACTCAGAAATTGCTTTTAATGGGAAGTGAGGATGCTCTGCTCTTCACAGAGGCCACTCAACTCCTTTCACAATCTTCTCCTTTATGAGCAGTTTTTCATAGAAAGAAAGCGTAGGGCGGGGGGAGATATTGTTATTCAGCCAGGTTTATGCTGAATTTTAAAAATAGCACTGAGGGAAGATATCAAGTCCAAATGTCTTCCCAGGGGTTCAGATCAAAAACATTTAATTTCAAATAATTGAAATTTTAAGATGCTTTAAGTTTCATAAACTGCAGATGAACTGGCCCCTTGGCAATGTTGTTCTCTCAATAAGAATCTTAAAACAGCTCCAGAAATAAACATAAGATTGGTATTTCTTTGTTTGCTTTTGTAAAATACGATTTTTTAAATTTTATTTACTTCCTTTTCTCCTTAGAGAAGATATATGTATAGAGATATATGTATAAATATATATGTATATTACCCACCTCTGCCATCAACTGCCCTTAATACTACTCTGTAGTTGTATACTATAGAATTACACTACTATTTTGTTAGGTCTCATAACACCTTGGTGGAATAAGTAAACATTATTCTTATTTTAGAGATGAGGAAACTGAGGCTTCATAAATTCATGCCAGAACTAGAATTAGTACCCAGAGCCAAGAGTTTAAAAACTAATCAGGCTCAAGTCTGTAAACACCTAAGCAGTTGGCCAAATTTCCAGCAGAAAATGATCACCCAGGAGATTGAATTATAGGAGCTGTTGTGTGCTCAGTGCTTTTGAAAATTAGGCTACCTACTCAGGTACCTCATTATGAAGTTTGAAGTCTATCTTTAGGTGTCATTTTTTGAAAATTTAGTCCCAAGTTTCATATTTTGTAGATGATTGCCTGATAGGCTGGACCACACCACCAGCTGGACAAGCATAGCTTGTCTGTGTCTCAATTTGCCCATTCATAAAAATGAGATAATCAGATATACATTATTAAAATAGACTAGTTTGAACCTCTAAAAATAATTTTGGTTTGACTTTATGCTTATTTTAGGGTATGTCTACACTACGAAATTAAATTGATTTTATAGAAGTTGATTTTTAGAAATCGATTTTATACAATTGTGTATGTCCCCACTAAGCGCATTAAGTCGGCAGAGTGCTTCCTCACTACCGTGGCTAGCATTGAATTATGGAGCAATGCACAGTGGGTAGCTATCCCACAGTTCCCGCAGTCTCCCCCACCCATTGGAATTCTGGGTTAAGCTCCCAATGCCTGATGGGGCAAAAACATTGTCGCGGGTAATTTTGGGTAATGTCATCAGTCGCCCCTCCCTCTGTGAAAGCAATGGCTGTCAATCATTTCGCGCCTTTTTTCCTGGGTTACCCATGTAGACCCCATACCACGGCAAGCATGGAGCCCACTCAGCTCACCGTCACGCTCTTTAAAAGCTCACTTGCACTGTTTGCTGACTAGGTCAGACCTCAGCGCAACCAACATTTCCATTGTTATTGCTGCTTGCTCTGTGCTCCATAATATCTGTGAGAGTAAGAGGGAGATGTTTATGGCGGGGTGAGAGGTTGAGGCAAATCGCCTGGCATCCTATTTTGAGCAGCCAGACACCAGAGCGATTAGAAGAGCAAAGCTAGGTGCGCTGAGCATCAGAGAGGCTTTGAAAACCAGTTTCATGACTGGCCAGGCTACGCTGTGACAGTTGTGTGTGTTTCTCCTTGATGCAAACCCGCCTCCTTTGTTGATTTTAATTCCTTGTAAGCCAACCACCCTCCCCGCTTTGAAATAAAGTAACAATTATTTTGAAACCATGCATTCTTTCTTTATTAATTAAAAAAAAAAGAGATAACGGACAAGGTAGCCCAGGTGAGGTGGGGGAGGAAAGAAGGACACATTGCTTATTGTAGCCATACTAAAAATCAAACTGTTTGAATGACAGCCTTCTGTTGCTTGGGCCATCCTCTGGAGTGGAGTGGAGTGGCTGGGTGTCCGGAGCCTCCTCCTCACATTCTTGGGCGTCTGGGTGAGGAGGCTATGGAACATGGGGAGGAGAGTAAGCGGTTATACAGTGGATGCAGTGGGGGTCTGTGCTCTTGCTGGCTTTCCTGCAGGTCCAGCAGACACTTCATCATGTCCGTTTGCTCCCCCATTAGCCTCAGCATCACGTGCTGCCTCTGCTCTTCACGCTCACTTAATTCTTTCCTGGCCTCTGCCACTGAATGCCTCCATGCATTAAGCTGTGCCCTATCAGTGCGGGAGGACTGCATGAGCTCGGAAAACAGGTCATCACAAGTACATTTTTTTCACCTTCTAATCTGCAATAACGTCAGGGACAGAGATGATAGGGGGAGCATAGAAACATTCTACACTCTACGATTCTGGGGGGACTGCATGGTCACCTGTGCTGCTGCTGCTGAGTTCGCCATGCTGACCAAACAGGAAATTCAATTCAAAAGTTCCCAGAGCTTTTCCTGTGTACCTGGCTAGTGCATCGGAGTTCAAAGTGCCGTCCAGTGTGGTCTTATTGGAGCACTCTGGGATAGCTCCCGGAGGCCTATACCATCAATTTGCACCCGCACTACCCCAAATTCCACCCAGTAAGGTCGATTTTAGCGCTACACCCCTCGCCAGGGAGGAGTACAGAAGTCGATTTTAAAAGCCCTTTAAGTCGATGGAACGGGGTTGAGTGTGTGGACGCATTCATTTTAGAATCTACCTAAATTTGACTTAACCTCATAGTGTAGACTAGGCCTTAAATAAAGTGATTCACTCCTCCCTAGTTTTTTAACATATTCTTCCACTGTAGTCTGTGATATATCCTCTCTCAGATCTGAGTAGAATCTTCTATAAGGCTAGGAAAAAAATAGAATGTATAGAACTATAGAAGTTAGTGATTTAACCTATTAGTTCTTCTTTAGGAAATCAATATCTCATAAATGGCACTGGGCTTAGAGTGAAATCAATGGGAGCTGAAGGTGTTCAGCACAGGAAACAGGTGCTGAATGCTTTATGGGATCAAACACAGAGGGCTAGATTCACAAGGGGATTTTTGTGCCTAATTGCCACTTTAGGTTCCTAAGTCTAATATTTTTAGGTACTCGAAATCCCTGCTTTGCTGCTACCAAACACTATAGGTACCTAAAGTTCCTATGTGCCTACATTTCCACTGGTGAGCATGCACATAGCCACCTCAGTCCTGACTCTGCCAAGCTGCTTGGTACCTAAGCCCTGGCAGGATCCTCAAACTAGGCATCGTCTCACCTTTCTTGCTGGTGTGGCGGGAGGGGAGGGAAGATCTGGTAGACATTCTCATAGAACATCTAAGAGAACAACAAGTGGATCAGCCCCTGCACAAGGCACGGCAGACAAGGAGGTAGTGCCCCCTTGTAGCCAATTGCCAAGTGGTTAGAACACCGATTCAGAGCAGGATTTAATCTCAAGGTTCCTATTTCGTAATTGAGTGTCTAACCACTGGTCTATTGGGCAATCCAAGGTGAAGATCGCTCAGTCTGTCCTGCTGAAGCTGTTACACTTTGCATGATATATGTAAATATTCATTGGACCAGAGAGAGAGAGAGAGAATATGACTCTCTAGCCTTCTGGCTAGCAAGCTCACCTGAAAGATCCATGTTCCAGACATTGTTTCAATGCATATTTATGTGTTGCATATGAAGTAGGGCACGGCGATGGAATACCTGGGTTCAGATCTCTGCTCTGAATCTAGCAGAGTGGGGATCTGAATGTAGCTTTCCCACAGCCTGGAGACATGCACTAATTAATGATCCTGCCATCCCTTTTTGCAAGAAAGAACTGACCAGCCTTAGACCCCTAATTCCGGAAGCAGATTCCTGGCCAGAATTAGACCCCAACTCTCTTCCAGGGGCAGGGATTAGGTCACACCTCTCTCCCTGTCATTTCCCATTAGCTAGTTTAGGGGTCTCCCTGCTCAGTTTGCTGGCTCTCGTGAATCCCATTCTTAAGCCTCTAACTTTCCCCATTCATTGTATAGGAAATCTGGGCACCTAACTCAGCGATGATAGTTCCACTTGGGGACATGGTGCTTCAAGTTAGGTATTGCAGTGCTGAGTCTGAGTCCCCCTTTTGGATCTGTCCCCTTGACCTATGAAATTGTGTTCTCCACTCCAGCATGATACTTATATACCAGTGCTTTCAATGCACTCCATCAGCACGATCTATTTACCATAGGCAGAAGCCCTATTCTTCTACATTATGTGTAGGATTTTATATGTTTATTAAATATATGTAATTAGCATTAAAATGAAGACTGTCCTGTAGATAGGCCTAGTCAACAAATAATGAAAAGTCCATTTGAAATGGAAACTGCATTTAATTTCCTACCCTAACATAGATTTGCATGTACTTTTTTTGTCATTACACTCATTAGGAGATGTTAAATTTTCCATATTTTTTGTACATTTAGCTCCCCATGTTATATGCTTCTCAGAGACTTTAGGTTTTGGTGATTTGCCTGTATTAGGATGTCATTTTTCATAGTTCTGATTTATTTACTTGGAAGGTAATCTTGCCATCAGGAGTGCCGCCAGCTTTTTTGGCGCCCTAGGCGGCAGAAGGTCCCGCCCCCAAAATGGCACCCCCAACAGAGGCGGGGGGAGGTCCCGCCCCTGAAATACCACTGACGACCGCGGCAGCTGAAGATCTGTCCGCTGCGGTCGCCACCCCCCAAATGTTAGTGCCCTAGGCGACCGCCTAGGTCGCCTAATGGGTTGCGCCGGCCCTGCTTGCCATAAATGACATCATCTTCATTTCAATTTAAGGTTTGAAATCTGCTTAACTAAGTCTTGCCACAGTTCATGATAAAATTAACTCGACAGTTGAAATTCTACTTACTATGCTGGCATAACATTATACAGAAATCAGGAAAACTGTACAAATAAGGAAAAACATAGCAAATGTAATTTGCTCCAGCTGCCAAAAACAAATAGAATCACCTTAATTTAATCATACGCAGTGCTAGGAATTTAGTGGCAATTATGTCATCAGAGGGACTAGTTTCACAGTTAACAATTGTCTTCAGCCTTTGCAATCTTTCCACTGGGTAACACTGATCTCTCAGCCTGTGCTAATTAAACAAAAGTTATGGAATTACATTAGGGTCAGAAACAAACATTTACCATAAGCAAGGTCAGCAAATTAAACATACAAGGCCACAGTGATATGGGAGTAATAGTCAGGCATTAATTCAAGGGGACATGTGGCCATTCAGAATTCTAACACAAGCAACAAATCTTTCATTAAGTCTACAAACCTTGAACAAGGGTGGGGAAGAGGGGAGTCAAGGTAACTAAAATAACTAAATTATTATAATTATTATTATAACTAAATTGCACTTATTAAAGGGAAACCAAACATGTGTGCCATTATCAATATAGCTGAAATAATTTTTGGCAAACAAAACAGATTGTATATTATGCACAAAATACAACCAATGGGAGGTTTACTCCACTGTGGATATACACAGCCATTTTTCTTAATTATCCCAGTCAATCTGCCCTGAATAAGCCCTCTTCTGCGCCAGTGAAGTTAATGAACACACTCATACTGACTTCAATGGGCTTTGGATCAGACCCTGGGATTTGGACTGGGGCAGCGGAGAGAGAAAGAGAGAGGGAGGATGAGGTTGATTATTAAATCATTTTCATCAAACTGTCATTGATCATGATGAACCCTTTTCATTTTTAAGGTGTCTGTGATGCATAATTCCAGAAGACTCCCACAAAGCCTGGCTATTTCTGAAGTGTAACCTACATACATAACAATACTGTATGAACCCCAAGGGGTTCAAATATTGCACAGAGCTCTTATAGCACAGGAAGTTTAAGGCTTGATTTTCTAATCTCTGTTTTATTTAAGATATGACAATAGAGAAACACAGGACATTTGTGACCTTGAAAAAGAAATTTGGGGAAACAGATGTGGTGGAATGCTGTTGGACAGCCTTAGTATAAGGGTTTTGTCTGAGGGCAAACTCTTAGTTTGCAGCAAGATGGGGTGTGAATTTTCCCCACACCACTATGTCATGCACTAACTGTCTGTGGGGACCCTGCTCTCACACATTAAAAGTTTGCTAGTGCACTTTGATCTACTCCCATTTCAAAACAGAGTAGATCAAACTGCACTAGGGAACTTCTACTGGGCAGCAGCAGGGTCCATACGTACACTCAGTGTGCACTTAGAACTGCTGCAGGCTAGTTCAGGGTAGATTTACACCCAAGCTTATTGCAAACTAGGTGTTCATTTAGACAAGCCCTGAGTGTAGAGGATTCCCTTCATGTGATGAGGAAGTAGAACGCATTTCCAATTATATCTTGAGCAATGCATACATTTTCCTCCACTACTAAACTGCAGTAAAATTAGGAGGTATTACTGGACACTAGCACAGTATTGCCAAGCTCTGCTCTTCAAACCTCAACAGTCATCTCTCAAAAAACATTGTACGATGCTCATCAAAATATGGTTAAGATTCAGATAGACAGCCTGGGTACATCTAGGCTCCAATCCAATAAAAGATCCATAGAATAGCTATAAGCTGGCCTCTGACTGGGGACCATGGGGCTAAAAATTGCAGTGTCAATGTTCAGGGTCAGGCTGGAGTCCAGGCTGTGAGTTCCCATGATGGGGGAGGGGCTGCAATTTTTAGCCCTGCAGCCTGAGTCCAAGTTAATTGACTTGGTGCTGGGGTTTTATTTTTTGAAGTGTAGATGTACCCCATGCTTCTGAGCAACTGGAATTTACCCTTTGGCCTTCAATTCTGTCATCTCTGCTGTGATGCAACATGCTTATGTTCGTTAAACGAGAAACAGTTCTTGCCTTTGGAAACAAATTTTCACATAGGGCCTGATCCAACTGGGCATATTTGGCCCAATTCTGTTTAAGTTTTTTACTCAAAACAAAAATTCTAAATTTTATTTAGAGTTGAGTTGTTGGTGTGCTGTGGCCTCTACTAATTATAGTAGTCTCTGTTTCCTTGTCCCTTTACCAATCTCTGTGTTATATCCAGCTATTGTCTGTCATTACACACTAGATAGTATGTGCCCCAAATCAGTTATATTGTTACATGTGGGTACAGCACCTACCAGAACGGGTGTCTTATCAATTGTCAGTATCTCTGATCTTGTGCTTTCAAGCATCAGTAACGTCCATCTCATTGTCTTTCCCTGGTGCAACATAGCGTTGCTTCCATTTTTCTAAATTCTCGTCAATGACCCACTCCTCCTACTGTATGGGAAAAGGTGACCATCAGCAAGTCTGTATAATTCACGGAATGGACTGGTAATTTTTTTTATTCCCCATCAGGGTGATTGCCTCCATACCAGCACACTAGTGCATCAGTGCTTCTTCCTTTCTCCCGGAATGCATCCTGTTCTACTAAAAATAAGTTAATTGTTTTATCCACATCCATGAACAGAAATGAGGCACCCACTGGCAAAACTATTCTTGGTCTTGCTTGGAATTTTTTTTTTTAAGCAACATAGATTAGGTTTTCATTTGACTGAACTGGATTAATTTTCCCCCCAGCCAGAAAGGCCATTCAAATCCTCAAGTAATGAGAGAGATTTTAATGGTCTGCCCTATAAATGCATAAAGTATATTCACTGAAACACAGTGATATTCCCAGTAGTCATTCAAATAGCATTCTGAATACAATTTTGAATGAGGTTTCATTCACAATTCCTTTGAACCAGTTTTTATGACTGTGTGTTTTACAATATGTCAATGGAGTTTCACTGGTGTAATACTGAACATAAGGAAGTGGAGAATTAGATACTTAATTTTGTTGTTTGAGTTACCGGTATATTATACAGGTCCCAATTCAGCAAATCACTTAAACATATGCTTAACTTTAAATCTCACTAAAGTCAATAGGATTTATGGACATATTTGCTGAATCGGGACCATATTGTGACTTTCCAAGCAAGCAACATTTTAAACAAGCTTCTTAGTCTAAGTCTTTGAGCATTTGTATAAGCCATGTTTGCAGTGAACATCTCACACACAAGCCTAAAGTTAAGCATGTTAACTTTGCTACACAGGAGCCTTAGTGGGAAGGAAAGGGGTGGGCTGGGAGAAGCAGAGCTTTTGGGGTCTAATTTTTGGAAGTACTGAGCTCCCTTAGCTCCTATTGAAGTCAAAGGGAGCTGTAAGCGGTCAAAGTAGAGCTGGCGGAAAACCAGAATTTCTGTCCCATACGAAATTCCAAGATTTCAAAATGTCATTTCATCTTAAATCAGCATGAAACCTTGACCTCTTGGAATTTTTCATGAAATGAAATATTACAAAATGTATAATTTCAACCTTACTGAAACATTTTGTTTTGACGTTATTATTTCAACTATGTCAAACATCATAAAAATCTTAACTAAACATTTCTACCTTAAGACAAGATGTTTTGATAATTTGCCATAGAAGCTGTTGACAAAATCAGTATGATTTCGAAAAATGTTTCAATTTAGTTGAATCAGCATTTCAATGGAAAAAATATTCAGTCAGAAATATTTTGACAAACTCTAAAGTAAATCACCTGAAAACCAGGTGTGACTGGTGCCTAGGATGGGCCACACTGAGAATACCACATTCACGGCAGACTTCAAGAAGCAGGACAGGCAATCCATCAACACTGGTGGTTTATTCTATATGTTAGAGTCACCAGACCAGTTCAAAGGAGCTTCTGTAATACCACACTGATTAACAAGAAGCCAAACACAGTCTCATTCAGGCATTGCAGGCCTTGGCTCACATCCAGACAAACAGATCTAATATAGTGAGAGGTTACTGAAAATCCAATTCACCATATGTGAGGTTCTACTAATCCCAAAGGATCAGACACTTACCCTCAGGTCAATATGTATCTCAGATCTTACCCAAATATTATGCTGTCAGACAATCCTTAGTAAACTATCTAAAGATTTATTAGTAAAAGAAAAGAGAGAGCGTTATTGAATGGTTAAAAGATTATATATATATCACAATGCTTGCAAGGTCCTTATATTAGATTTGTAGCACTGATGGATGAACCTGCTGGCTAAATCTCTCTGGAATAATCCCAAAAGGTTAGAATCCAAAAGCACCTTAGATGTAGAGTCTGTTGGTCTTTCCATGCATTTTTCAGGGTATTCCAAATAATTACTTGGAAAATCTCAGTCCCACGGCTTACACTTTCCCTGTTTAAAGTTCAGCAGACTAAAGATGCAGGATTAGGCCCGAGGTTTCACTATGATAACTGAAGCGGGCTGTCGAGTGTTTTGAGCACAGCATGTGACTGAGGATTCTTCTTTGTTGAGCACACACTGACCCAACACTTTGAAGTTAACATTCAATTTCCTGTGCATACACAAGTGATCTATAGGCAGTGTTTCTCTGCCCACAGGCCACATGCAGCCCAATTACCACACAGTTGCAGTCCAACTGTGTGCTAATGGCCACAGGGCCCGCATGCCAGGGTCCAGGCTGCCAGACTGGCCAACTGGCAGGGTCTGAGGTCCCAGCTTCCCTGCTGCCTGACACAGCATGGTGCGGTCCAGGGCTACTGAGGCTGCCATGCCCAGCACGGTGGGGTCCGGGGCCACCGGAACTACTCTGCCCTTCATGCCCCACGCAGAAGGATCTGGGGCTGCTGGGCTTCCCTGCCCTGCCCTTCCCTGCACTGCGCAATGGGGTCCAGGGCCGCTGGGGCCACACTGCCCAGCGCAGTGGCATCTGGGGCTGCCCTACTGCCCAGCCCTGCAGCAGGGTCTGCTTATGGCCCCACTCTGTGGAAGGGTTTCTGGGCGGGGGCTGGGCACTGAGCATAGGGGTTGTGGGGGGTTGGAGGGGCTGCTGTGGTTCTCAACATGTGGCCCAGGTAACACATTGTGGGCTGCATATGTGGCCCACAATGATAAATAGGTTGAGAACCACTGCTATAAGGCAACAGAAGATCACTCATTATAACAGAAGTAGATGTAAATAACGTCTGTTAGTCTATAAGGTGCCACAAGACTCTTTGCTGCATCCGACGAAGTGGGTATTCACCCACGAAAGCTCATGCTCCCAAACGTCTGTTAGTCTATAAGGTGCCACAAGACTCTTTACAGACCCAGTCTAGACTAACACGGCTACCCCTCTGATACGTAAATAATATTATTAGTCTCCTGCACTGTCTCACAACTTTCATCCTAAGGTTAACTGAACATAGTCACATACATAATTTAAGACATTTAAGACATTAAAAGGATTTAGCCTTTAAACGCTAATTTGGTTAGATTGTTAAACTTCTAACAGGATACAGGTACACAGAAAAACACATTTAGCAACTACCCTTGATTTCTATAACTAGAAATGAGTGGTTAGAGATTGCTGGTCTAGTACATCTCTATGACATTCACATACAAGTGAACTATCCTGATACAACTGTATTGCCTCTTGTTAAGCTGTTATGGGGCATATACAGGTTAGCTGGTTTGCCAGTATCACACCAGGCACTTTCTGAAGTATGAAGAGTATGTAGGCTTAACCTGTATGTGTCTCAAGATCCATAGGACGAATCCTTACATCTTTAGGACTGGGCAAAGGGCTCGGGCATTTGCACATAGTTCCTGACTTCCACAATATGCATCTGAATGTCTGTGCCCAACTATGTCAGTTCCTTCCTACCTAAACCCTACTCCCCGTCCAACAAACATTCTGTGGGGATTTAAAAGCGAGAATCCACCAGAATTAATGCCCAAAGGGTCAGCATGAAGAGCCAGGGGAAGCTGCTTGAGGACGATGCTACAACAGAAAGTGAATGATGTGAGTGTGACACAGCGGCCCATTGGTTGTTCACTACTCTGCATCAGCAACTCTCATCAGGCCTGACATGATCACTATACACTGTTGTCAGAGAGTCTGTATCTAAAAGGTGTCACACAAGGTTTGATATACAAACTGGTTACATGTTGGTCCCGGAAATCATTGTGTGGTGTGTGTAAGGGGTGTGTACAGAGAGTTGTACATTTGTGCTATAATTATATTCTTAAAATGTATTTGGCAAGCAGCGCATAAGCCCATTCTTCTCCAGACAAAGGAACGCATACAAAGGCAGAGACAAAGAAGGTACATTAACATAAAAGGTAAATGAAACCATCAGCCTAGCAAGTGGGAGAGATAGACTCTTAAGTATCACATTGTGGGAGGGGAGCAGGGAAGGAGACTGAAAAACTTAACATGGCATCAGCTCCCTTGGAGGACACAGCAATCTGAGCCGCCAGGAGGGCTTCTTACCTTTTGAAGCAAGGTGAATGAACTTTGGGAAGAAAGATATCAGAAGAGAGAAAATACCATGTTGAAATCCATCACTTAAGGGACTAAACGGGTCAGAGCTCTTGAAATCATAGAATATTGGGTCATTAAGCCAAGTGGGGTGAAATCTCTGGGAACTGAGTATAGATGAGAAACCCTTAGGCAAAGATTGTAACTTCTGAAATTAAGTTTTAGTTTTTGAAGCATATTTTTACTTTTGTTTGCTTGTAACCCTTTCTGTCTTTATTCCTTGTACTTGGTATCACTTAAACCTAACTTTTTGTTTTATAAACTTGTTTTACTTTTACTATAAATCAGTTCAGTGGTTTGGTTAAAACAGAGTGTTTGTTAATCCCCATTAAGGTAATAAGCTGTTGAGTATTGTCTCTTTAAGATAGCAGCAAACTTAATAACATCTGGAAGTGTTATGTGGGACATTGCAGAGAGACATCTCTGAGGAACTTGGGAATGGTGGGGTGGCAGGCCGCTGATAGTTACCTGCTAGGCAAGGTTTGGACTGGCAGAGACCTGAAGAAGTTTGCTGGCAGGGTAGACAAGCTGGCGTGCCAGGCTTAGCATACATAGCTTAGCAGCAGCAACCCTGTCACAATTCTGGAAGCCAGAGGTGACATGAGGGAGGGGCATGCAGGGTCACATCATCCCCCCCCCCCCCCGATTTGCTGCTTGGCTTGCACTGAGCATGCTCACATGGACTGAGCATTATCAGTAACAGCTGCTGAAGCCACTATCCTGTTCCCCACACCCCCTCACTATCAAAAGTTATGGGTCATCTCCAGGGCCGGCCGACAACATTTTGGGACCTGAGGTGGGGAGCTCAAATGACACTCCCATACCCCCTCACTTGGGCCAAAACTTTGAAAGGTCTCAATTCTGCCTTCTTCCTGTTCTACTCATCTCATGGTACTGCTCTGCTACCTACCCCAAAAAAGGAGAACTAACAACTTAAAATGCCTTGTCCAAAAATTTTAAGTAACACTTAACTTTCAAATGCCTGAACAGCAAATGTAACTTTTCTTGTCTGCACAGTAAACACTGGCATTTTTATCTGTTTGAATAATCAAAGTGGTGTTTTCCGTGCCTTCTTGGTTGGCTCATCTCTGCTGGGAACCCCAGCAGATTTTAACAGTGAGGAACAGTTCAAAACATGGGGCTTTTGAAGTAGAAATATGGATAATAAGAGCAATAAGAGGGGACAATTACAACAATACCTAGGGTATTTGGGGATACTGCTTCATGAAATGGCCAGCATCACATGTCCTTTGCTACTTCAGAGAGGGAGAAATTCATCCCACTACAAAGTGGGGCACAGTACCTTATCCAGTAACTTGGTCCTAGGGTAAATTTGCAAAGGATCTTCCGTAGACCACTGAGAAATTAGCTGTCCAAAAGCAACAGCAATTGAAACTGTTAGGATAGTGGTAATGTGAAAGTGGGGTAGGGGTGGGTGGGAAGAGACTCTGGACATCTCCAAATTCAGATCAACACTAGGGCATGCAATGGTCCTGACCAGTAACTTCTTTAATGTTAGTTCATCAGTCATCACTAAGAGTTCTAACTCATTAATATTTGTCAAAACTTTTTCCCTTTTCCACAACTTACTCGCCTCATTTCTGATTAAATCTGTTCATTATAAATGCATAAAGTTTCTGAGTCTGCAGTCACAGACTCTTGTCCAATTCACTTAGCTGTTAAGCATTTAAATGGGCTGGCTACTGCCTTTGATTCTGTCTAATATTGTTGGCTGTGAAATAATCAGCTGCTGAGAGAGCTCTTATTTAATTTTAAAAGGAGAGTTGTGAAACATCATTCAGATTAGGGCAAGATCTTCAGATATGCTGATTGAAGCTTGACTCATTTACACTAGCTGAGGATCTGGCCCTAAATCCTTCATATTTTTAAGGTGCCTTATAGAACTGGGATATTTTGTGGTCATCACTCTTTAGGAACATGTTGTTTCTTTTTAGTATCATTACGAAGAAGAAAAATGCTTCATCCATTAAGAAGAAATGGCAGGACTTTTCAGCAAATGTCTACCTGCTTTTGAGATTATTATGACTTCTAGCAATCTTATCTACAGTTGTAGTGGCAGTGGTATAAAATAAGAAACCCCCTCCCCCAAGGAACAGAGACTGGAGAACTTTGAAAAAAAAATTAAATAGCTGCCTCACAGCATAATATATAACAAATAGCTCCCCTCTAAAGTACGATACCACTCCCCACTGCCAAAAAACAAACCCACCACCACAAGACTACTAAAACAAGTCACTCCACTGTATGTGTTTCTCCACCGGGGAGAGGAGGTGAGAACAAACAACATGAGGGAAGGTTCTCCCATGGATCCAGTAACTGGTTGAAAGATAGGAAACAAAGGGTAGGAATAAACAGTCAATTTTCACAATAGAGTGAGATAAATAGTGGGGGTCTCCCAACAATCTGTACTGGGACTGTACATTGCTGTTTGACACATTCATAAATGATCTGGAAAAAGGGGTAAACAGTGAGGTGGCAAATTTTGCAGATGATAAAAAATTACTCAAGATAGTAAAGTCCAAATCTGACTGTGAAGTCTTACAAAGAAATCTCACAAAACTGGGTAACTGGGCAACAAAATGGAAATTCAATGTTTATAAATCCATAATTCAACTATAATCTCAACTATACATTCAAAACGATGGGGTCTAAATTAATTGTTACCACTCAAGGAGCAGATCTTGGGGTCATTGTGGATAATTATCTGAAAACATCTTCTCAATGGGCAGTGGCAGTCAAAAAAGCTAATAGAATGTTAGGAACCATTAGGAAAGGGATAGATAATAAAACAGTAAACATCTTAATGGCACTATAGAAATCCATGGTATGCCCATACCTTGCTGCAATTCTGGTCACCCCATCTAAAAAAGATATGATGGGGAAAAGTACAGAGAAGACCAACAGAAGCTGGTCCAATAAAATATATTACCTCATCCACCTTGTCTCTCTAATATCCTAGTACCAACACAGCAACACCACCACTGCGTACAACCTCTGTATATGACATTTTTGTCTGCTCTGCTTTTTGTTTTTGTTTGGTTAATATTCACATGCTGAATCTCTAATCCATCCTCCGTTGAGCTAGGGATACCTAAGTTAGATTCCAAAACTCGTATATTCCTCATGTCTTGTCATTTATTGGTTACTCAAAACCAACAACAAAATCCCAATTTAGGCCTATTTCTAGTTTAAATGCATTTGAAGAAGTTACAGACTATTCATGAGAAAACATATTGGGTAATTGAGGTAGGGGACTTTAGCCCCCTTTTTCCTTCCCACCCCTCAAAGTAGGGATTGCATTTGTAAATAAAGAAAAGACTGAGTTTGAAACAGAAGCTCATTTATCTCATTTTATTAAAAATGGACAAATTTAGTCATGATACAAACTGTTCATTAAAGCGATATTCAACAGCCATTAGTGTTTTGTTCTAGCCCTTCATATAAAAAAAGTTATATATGCCCCTGCTATTTAAGTTTGTGTAGCCAATACTTTAGAATTGTTAAGGGAATTCTAAGATTTTCATATATTGACCTTCCATATCCTAAATTCACTAGTTTGGGTTAATAATTCTCCATCCCTCCCCCAACCTTAATTAATATTCAGTATTCTCACTGTGCTATACTCATGCTTTTCTGGGGAAGAGGAAGGAAGGGAAGAGTGTACATAAAGCATCTGAAATATCATGTATTTTCAAGTCTAGATCTTTAGAAGTATGCAGGCTCAGAAATCCTCATATCTATAATGTATTAGCATTTGAACTAATTAGTCCTCTTCTTCTGAAAGGTAAACCTTTGATGCGAAACTGAAGACAGGCTAACATGATAAAATATTTTAATAATGATAAGGATACTAGCATGATGAAATAATAATTACTGTAGGTTTTCAGTGATTTGCCTGCTATGTTAAAGTCAGATTAGTGAGTCACCAAAGGAAAACCTTGCTATCATAAAAGTTGTCTACTGCCATTCATAAATAATAGTTCTGATTATTTTTCAATTTTAGACATGCACAAATGTTATATTTATAATCATCTTCATTGCCTGCTCTAATTGTTATGAAATGGTATAGTACACTTTAAAACCATTATTCTATTCTACCTGGGCAGACAGGAGTGTTCCAGCAATGGAGAGTGATTCTAATATTTTTATTTTATTTTAGATGGAATAAGGGCCAAATTCTGACATCTATCACACCAGTGCAAATCCAGTGGTGTAAAGGGCCTAATTTGGCCCGGGAATAGAGCAGACAAAACATTTTTGAGCATATTTTTTTTTCAGTGAAAAATGGCTTTTTTGACAAAATGGACATTTTTCCGAGATGTCTCTTTCTGAAAAAAATGTTCAAGTTTTCATCAAAAAACTGAAAAACAGTTTTAAACTGTTTTGTTTGACAGTGAAAATTTGGGGGAGTTGGTTGCCAAATGACAAAAATAATTTTCAAGTTTTCAATTTTTTTATGACCTCCCAACCCCCAAAAGAAATTCAGAACAATAATTGATGAAAATGAAAGCAAATTTATTTTCATTATTTTTGTTCCTGTGGGAAAAAAAATCAATTTTCTGACCAGAACTACCCAGTAAATATAAGCACAAGTTCAATTTAAAGATTTTATATATGTGTGTGTGTGTGTTGCTGTAGCCGTGTTGGTCCCAGGATATGAGAGAGAACATGTAGATGAGGTAATATCTTTTTATTGGATGAACTTCTGTTGGTGGAAGGGACAATCTTTCAAGCTTCATAGAGCTCTTCTTCAGGTCACTGCCCCTGTGGAAGCGCGGACATAAAGAAGAGCTCTGTGAAGTTTGAAAGCTTGTCCCTTCCCTCAACAGAAGTTGGTCCCATGAAAGATATTACCTCACTTACCTTATCACTCTCATATATAACAATAGAGTTGCAAACTTTAAACGAATGACAGGTGGCTTAGTTCATAACTTAGTTTAGTAATATTTCTGTAACTGATACTTCCTTTGCACTGATTCCTGACTAACCAAATACAAATGTGTGCAGGACATAAAATATATATACATACTATGTCTCATTTAATTACTGGGGACCTAAGAAGCCTTACCCTTACATGGAGGCAGGCTGGTTTAAGGAATGTTACACAGCCTCTGCAGAGCCAATGCAATCTCTAGGTGGAATTACATGTCCTGCACTCCGGGGAGAGCACGTACCCCAAACTAATTTGTGGGGATGCCAATATATAGCCCTATTTCCTCTTACAGATTGGCCAGTGTAGTTGCTTCTACTCACAGGGAGTAGTAGTGAGCACAAAGCTTCTTCATGCTCATGAGCTCCAAGCACCCTGAGGCAGACTGCTTCTTGATGTCTCTTTTAGCTGGGGCACCTCCACAACATCACTTACTATGGGACTGTGCCTAAAGAGTACAATCTAACTTGAAAGCAAATCTTGAAATATCTTCTTGAATCCCTTAAGAAAAAACTGATGTGAAAGATGACAGTGACCCAACCAGCTGCAAGGCAGAGGGAAGATGCTGGAATTCTTACCTGGGTGTTGTTCATGGACCTAGCTACTAGAAGAAAAGAAAAGCTTTCTCTCTCTCTGCATTGTCCACATAAGATCCTTTTGCTGTTCAAAATAGGTGGATTCCAGAATTCTGTCCTCCCACTACTTCAAATGCCTAGTAGTGGCAGGGGGTTCTCTTATACTCCTCCCTAGTGTAGTCTTGTCAGTTTGCCTGCTACTGAGACTTGCCAGTGATTTAAAAAGCAGCAGAAGCACTAGTGCTTTCTGCCTGCAGACTCAAAACAAAAAAAAAATGAAGTTTTCAATTCCTTTTGGCTTTGAGTGGTGGTAAAATAAATCTGAGGTTATCAATAGGCAATGTTTTGGAGGCTATATGCTGTTTGCTAACTGGATCCACAGTGTCTATTGTAAGTCAAGCTGGAAAATGCTGAGTTGTGCTGTCTTATAAAAATGTATCTATGTTCTTCTGTTTGTGTAGGTATAGAGGGCTTAGGTATAATGGTTAATTAATCCTACCCTTGGGAGAATGGTACTTAGAAAAGCTATATAAAAGACACTGTGATCTTGTCTGAAATAGATGAAATTCCAAACTTATCAGTTTGGTGCCATCCTTACTTTGCAATCTGGAAAGTAGTAATGGTTCTGGTTGCCTGAAATAAATATTTACCTTTTAGATCACATTGTGCGTCTCCCTCCCAATATTCTATAACTATCCATCAACTGCATGGGATTCAGAACTAAATTCTATTTAAGAAGTATTTTCCTGAAATAATGCAGAAGGCCAAAGAATATTCATGCTATACTGTGGCCATATTTGTAGACATGAGAAATTAATGAATTTCCATCAGTTGTGACCTGACTATGTGGATAATATATCATTAATCACATTAAGTAGATACCTTGTCAATTTCTAATAGATGAAGTGACATAAGATGTTTTTTTCTTAAGTGTTACTCTAATATCAGACACATACAAAATGATATAATGTGATGGTCTGTTTTTTAAATGAAATCACAGTTTACTCAGCATATTGATAGCTCATTGCTACACAGAAGTGTCATGAGGCTTAAATTAGAGTTTGGAAAGTGATTTAAGATCTTCAGATGACCACTGCAATATAAATGTAAAGTAGTATTTTTATACAGAGTTGTTGGTTTTTGTCAAGAACATGTTCAAACTTGATTTACTTGCATCTGCTTCTGCAAATGTTGGACACTTAACCTGGGAGCTCTGGGAGTCTAATGACAGGTAGATAGGAATTTTATCTCTGACATTGTTTGTCCCCCATGAAATGTCCAGGAGAGCATTATGGAAGGTCATTATGTATCATACACGCTTGGGAAAACTCACACATGCTCAGCAATCAGAGGTGGTACCATCAACCTTCCGCAACTTTCAGAATGTATTTTTAGTAGTTAGATGCAGTTAGGAATTTAGAGCTGTCTCTTTATTTACAACTGCAATAAGGGTGCAATATTCAGGATTGCTTTTAAGGGAGATTAGTTTTTGTTTCCTACCCCAGTTGCTTGGCAGGGGTCAGCATTCACCTGGTCAGTAGCAACTGTTACAATAGCTATAGACTTTTCACCATTTCTATACTGATAAGACACAGCTTTAAACACAAACATTGTTTGAACACAAACAATCACAGAATTATTAGAACCCCTCTATTACAGTCAAGAATAGAGACTTAATCTCTGCTGTACCAGAAATAATGAAATAGAGTTGATAAAAAACTTTTCTTATTTGAGCAGCTTAACTAAAAGTGGTCCAGAAAGATTATTGTTATATAAATGGAAGGTGACGGTGTTAATTCAGCTTTAACTAGACAGTATCTTTTGGTGTATAGTGATGTTAAAGGATTCTGCGCTCACTTTGAAACAAAATTAAGCTGTTTACAAAAGTATGATAGAAAATTGTGTGCCTAGTATAATACATAGATTTGAGTATAAGTCTTTCTTCATGCATCTGTGAGGCACTTTTATTCTGAAAAACCATGCATGGAGGCAGGGCTGGACTGGGATGCAACCACACCTCTTAGCTTATCTCTCACACTGGCAGGTTTAAAGGTTATCAAAATGAGTCACAAATGACTGAGACAACGAATATAGAGTTTTGGGGCATGTTGTGCTGTAATCAACAGATTGCAATCATTCTTAACTATAAACCCTCATTAAAAAGTTATTTTCTCATTTTGTAAAGTAAGCAAAGCAGATTTTTAAAAGAAGAAAAAAAAACATCATGTAGAATGGTAAGTCCTCCATATATAAGTCATCAGCATTGTTTGAATCCTGAACCTTCAAATCCTTCATACAGACCTTCTTGACTCTAACTACAGAAGTTATTGTTACCCTCTATATGGAACAGCCACTAGGGCATGTCTACATGGGGATAAAAAGCCCACAGCTGGCCTGGGTCAGCTGACTCGGGCTCACGGGGCTCAGGTTATGGGGCTAAAAAATTACTGTGTAGTTGTTCAGGCTTAGGCTAGAGCCTGAGCTCTGGAACCCTGTGAAGGGTCCTACAGCCCAGATGTCTAGACAGCAATTTTTAGTCCCGCAACTCCGAGTCAGCTGACCCAGCCAGCTGCTATGCCACACGGCTTTTATCCCTGTGTAGACATATAATAGAAGGATACTCAACACACTTTTGCCAATGGATATATAAAGCTTTGCTAGAAAAAAGAAGAACATTGGAGATCAGGAATCCTGGGTTCTATTCCTGTCAGTGCTTAGACAGGCATGACAAGTCTACATTGTAGTGACGGGTGTCTCATGGCTTCCTTTAGTGGGGCAGTTACCCCACTCCTGGGATAAAAGGCGTGATAGCAGCTGAGTAGCTGGCCACAGGCACAGCTGGCCCTGATAAGAAGGCTGTGAGTAAGGAGCCGGGAGAGTCTCACTCCAGCCCTGGAATGAGAAGGACCTAGCTGCCTGGGAGAGACAGGGTACCTTTGACAGAGCAGTGCTGGGGAACGGGCAGGCTGAGCTGGGGAGCTCAGGCCTGGCTACCTCCAAAGCTGAGGCCTGGCAGGAAGGCCTAAGGAGGTACTGGGGCTGCAGGGAGACAGTTGGGGCTAGAAGGGCAGCAGGTCCAACTCCCTTGCCAATGATGAGTGGCCATTACAGACTGCAGTTTGCCCCAGAGAAAGGGGGCTAGATGATGACTGGCAGTAGCCACTGAGGCAAGATAGGCATAGAGGGAAGGCGTTCCCTGGGGAGGGGAGACCCAGAGTGTGGGGGCACTGCTGTGAGGCAGTACCCAGGAGAAGGGGCACCACGGGCTGGAAGTACCTGAAGCACAGTGGTGGAGATTGACGAAGAAGCAGGTACTGGTAGGGAGACACCAGCCAGCAGAAGGCCCTCCGAGGCTGGACTGAGCGAATTCCTGGACTGACCAGCAGGAGGTGCCACAGCAGTGATTGTGCACCGTGTTACACTTCCATGTGTACCATGGCTGAGGCAAGCTCCTGTCTACATGTGTTTTAGCTGTACAGGTACTATTGCCCTTAATATCTGGAGCAACTTTTGTGCTTGCCTCAGCCTTGGTATACCTGGCAGCAACTAACAGGGACTATGACAAGATGGGCGCTGGGGCCCATACCTTTGACACATTCATTCTTCCAGGAAGCACAGATGAAGTTTAGGTTTCTTTCCACTTTTGGGTGCACTTCTTTAAGGCTTCATTGTATTAGGATAAAGAGTCTCTCTCATTTCTGCAAAACATTGCACAACTTGGCCTACATTCTTTGTTCCTAGATGTATACGTTTACATTTAGCTGTAATAAAACACATATTGTTTGCTTGTACCCACTTACCAAGTGTTCCAGGTTGCTCTGTGTCATTATTTATCACTCCTTTAATTTTGATATCATGAGCAAACTTTATCAATGATTTAGGTTTTCTTCTAGGTCATTGATAAAAATGTTAAAGAGTGTATGGCTAAGAGCTGAACCCTGAAGAACTCAGTAGAAAAACACCTACTTTATGATGATTCCCTATTTATAATTACATGTTGTGACCTATCAGCCATCCTTTAATCCATTTAATGTGTGCCACGTTGTATCTTTCTAGTTTTTTAAATCAAAATGTTGTGCGGTACCAATCAAATACTTACAGAAGTCTAAGTATATTATGTCAACATTATTACCTTTATCAACCAAACTTGTAATCTCATTAAAAAAAAAGATAAATTAGTTTGACAAGAACTTCTTTCCATAAACCTACATTAATTTGTATTAATCACATTAATCCCCCTCCCACACACACACTAAATTAATTCTTTATTAATTTAGTCCCGTACCAGGCATTCCATTATGTTGACCAGAATCGATGTCAGGCTCATAGGCCTTTAATTAATGAGGTCATCCCATTTACCCTTTTTAAAAATTGTTACAGCACTACCTTTCTTCAGTCTTCTGGAACTTCCCCAGTGCTCAAAAACTTATTGAAAGTCAACTGTAACAATCCAGTAAGCTCCTCAGCCAAGTTATCTGGGCCTACTGATTTTTTTTTAAATGTCTAAATTTAGTAGTTCTGTTTAACATTCTTCTGAGATACTAGTGGAATGGAAAGAGTGTTATCACCACTATATGATGAGACTATATAATCTGTTTTTTTCACCCCACATACAGAACAGAAATACATAGGGGGCATTTCTGTCTTTTCTGCTTTATTATTGATTACTTTATCATTTCTTTCTAGTACTAGACTATTACTATTGTCGGGATTCTTTTTATTCCTAATATGTTATATTTAAAAACTCCTTTTTATTGTCCTTAACTCTGCTGTTCATAAAATTTTTTTCCTTGTGTCCCTTTACTTCCCTTATAAATTTTCCACTATTTCTAACTTCTGGTTTATATTCACTGCTTTTAACTTCCCCTTTCTTCCATTTGTTTTACATATATCATTTTTAGAGCTGGCTTCACTTCCCTTCTGAATCAGGTTTTAACCAGTATGACCTTCTTCCTCAGTTGTGGGATTGTGGCTTTTAGGGCATCTATTAAGGTGTTCTTAAATGAATCCCAATTATCATTCATGTTTTTCTAATTATATTCTTCCTCCTAGATGATTTGCCTTGTAATTGTTTTCAGTTTTGTGAAGCCAGATCTATTAAAGCATAAAACACAAAGTATCTAATCAATCTATCTACCGGTATCTAAAATAACTAGTCTGGACTTTATTCTGTGTTCTCATTATAAATGTGATAAACACATGATCACTGGTACCTAAACTACCAATTTTCAGTTATGTGATCAATTCCTCTTTTTCTGTCATGACGCTAATACAGAATACCTCCCGTAGTGGCTGAAACTCTTTTTGCATTAGGAAATTGTCAGCTATAAGGTTTAGAAATCCCAAGAATATTAGTACTGGCATATGTCACTGTGACTGAAGTCCCCCATTATCACACAGCTTTTTTCCCCCTACATATGATTGATAGATGCATAAGGAGGATAGATAAATAAGACGCATATACTGTTCCCCTAGTGTGATTTTGTGATCTGTAGCAAACACCAACTAATACCCCATTATATGCTTTATCTGGTAGAACATTGATCCATAAGCATTCAAAATCATTTTCTTCCAAGTTATAAGTGACTTGAAAACAGGTAATGTCATTTTTGACATAACATGCTAATCCCCGTCTCTTTTTGTCCACTGGATCCTTCCTAAAGATGTTATAACTAGGGTTGTCGATTAATCGCAGTTAACTCATATGATTAACTAAGATAATTTTTTAAATTGTGATTGATTTCAATTATTCGCAGTTTAAATCACACTTAAACAATAGAATACCAATTGAAATCTATTAAATATTTTGGATGTTTTGCTACATTTTCAAATTTACAACACAGAATACAAAATCTGTATTGCTCACTGTATATTATTTTTATTACAAATATTTGCACTGTAAAAATGATAAACAAAAGAAACAGTATTTTTCAATTCATTTCATACAAGTACTGTCGTGCAATCTCTATCGTGAAAGTGTAACTTACAAATGTAGATTTTTATTACATGACTGCACTCCAAAACAAAACAATGTAAAACTTTAGCACCTACAAGTCCACTGATATTTATTGTTCAGCCAATCGCTCAGACAAATAAGTTTGTTTACATTTATGGTAGATAATGCTGCCTGCTTCTTATTTACAATGTCAACTGAAAATGAGAACAGGTTTTTGCATGGCACTGTTGCAACTGGTGTCACAAGATATTTACATGCCAGATGCGCTACAGATTCATATCCCTCTTCATGCTTCGGCCATCATTCCAGAGGACATGTTTCCATGCTGATGACACTTTAAAAAAAAAGTGTTAATTAAATTTGTGACTGAACTCCTCAGGGGAGAATTGTATGTCTCCTGCTCTGTTTTACCTGCATTTTGCCATATATTTCATGTTATGGCAGTCTCAGATAATGACCCAACACATGTTGTTCAATTTAAGAACATTTTTCAGTACAGATTTGACAAAACGCAAAGAAGGTACCAATGTGAGATTTCTAAAGATAGCTACAGCACTCGACCCAAGATTTAAGAATCTGAAGCGTATTCCAAAATTTGAGAGGGCCAAGTTGTGGAGCATGATTTCAGAAGTCTTAAAAGAGCAACACTCCAATGCGGAAGCTACAGAACCTGACCCACCAAATAAGAAAAGGAACCTTCCGCTGATGGCATCTGACTCTTCTTCACGCAGCGCACAGTCAACTTGTGGAACTCCTTACTTGAGGAGGTTGTGAAGGCTAGGACTATAACAATGTTTAAAAGGGGACTGGATAAATTCATGGTGGCTAAGTCCATAAATGGCTATTAGCCAGGATGGGTAAGAATGGTGTCCCTAGCCTCTGTTGGTCAGAGGATGGAGATGGATGGCAGGAGAGAGATCACTTGATCATTGCCTGTTAGGTTCACTCCCTCTGGGGCACCTGGCATTGGCCACTGTCAGTAGACAGATACTGGGCTAGATGGACCTTTGGTCTGACCCGGTACGGCCTTTCTTATGTTCTTATGTTCTTATGACTCAGATGATGAAAATGAACATGCGTTGGTCCACACTGCTCTGGATCATTATCAAGCAGAACCCATCACCAGCATGGACACATGTCCTCTGGAATGGTGGTTGAAACATGAAGGGACATATGAATCTTTAACGCATCTGGCACGTAAATATCTTGCAACGCTGGCTACAACAGTGCCATGTGAATGCCTGTTCTCACTTTAAGGTGACACTGTAAATAAGAAGCGGGCAGCAGTATCTCCTGCAAATGTAAACAAACTTATTTGTCTGAGTGATTGGCTGAAGAAGAAGTAGGACAGAGTGGACCTGTAGGTTCTAAAGTTTTACATTGTTTTATTTTTAATGCAGTTTTTTTGTACATAATTCTACATTTGTAACTTCAACTTTCATGATAAAGAGATTGCACTATAGTATTTGTATTAGATAAATTGAAAAATATTTTCTTTTTCTTTTTTTACAGTGCAAATATATGTAATAAAAAAATAATAAAGTGAACACCAGGACCGGGCCACAACATTTTGGCACCTGAGGCGGGGAGCTCAAATGATGCCCCCATGCCTCCTTGCTTAGGCCAAAACTTTGAAAGGTCTCAATTCTGCCTTCTTCCTGTTCTACTCCTCTCATGGTACCGCTCTGCTCTGCTACCTACCCCAATAAAGGACAACCAACAACTTAAAATGCCTTGTTCAAAAATTTTAAGTAACACTTACATTTGCTGATCAGGTGATGAAAGTTAACTTTTCTTGTCTGCATAGTAAACACTGGCATTTTTATCTGCTTGAATAATCAAAGTGGTGTTTTCCGTGCCTTCTTGGTTGCAAAGATTTGAACTGCTTCCTGAAGGTCCACAGTCTGGGCCAGCTCATGCTCTATTGAGATGGTTGCAAGGCCGACCAGCCTCTCTTGTGTCATTGTGGAGCATATGTTTTTATTTACTTCAGCTTGGAGAAGCTGTGTTCTCCATTGGCAACTATTACAGGTAGCATTAGAAGTATGCACAGAGCAACAAAAGCATTTGGAAAGAGGGTGGTCATCTTCAGTTCATCACCTAAATCACTCACATCAATATTCTGCATGTCATAATGTGTCAACACTGTCTCTAGTGCCCTGCTGGTGTGGGTCTTCTTCAGGTATAGTGAGGTGTTTGGGAATATCATACAACATCCCAAATATACTGCTGTGTTCCATGAGCTGCACGAAATGTTCTTCAACTGACTATTACACAATCTAGCAACTGGTTAAAGAATTCAATTTTGAATTGTTGTTTGAGGTCTCTTATGGGATTATCCCATGCCTCATAATCAAAATGTCTTCTTTGGTGATTCATGTATTCTTGAAAGGGTGGGAAAATAGCTTCAGTGTGAAGTTCCTCTGCCAAATTCTGTGCACTCTTCAGAACATTGTGAAATCCCTCATCTGACCGGTAAGACTGTAGGTGTGACTTTGCTTTGTCCAGTTGTTCCATTGCTCCAGATATATCAAGGTCAACACCTTGGAGTCTCTTGCTTACAGCATTTATTTCAAACAGTATGTCATGCCACAACACTAAGCCACACAGAAATTTGAAGTTATATGTGTTTCTGGTGATTCCATTTCCCTCTGCCATTGTTCTCCCATGAACAGTTCCTGTCATAGTCCTGGATCATCTAGACTTAAGGAACTAAACTCAGCAGCAACAGCTGTATCTTGCACCTCCACCACACTCTTCTCTGATCTACACTTTTCTTCAGGAATGTGCATAGTTACATCCATTTGAGATGGAGATATGGATATGGAGTAGCTGCCAGGTCACCTGCATTCTGACTGATTGGAAGATCAGGCATCTCCTCACCACTCACATCTTCACTGGGGTTGGAAGGCTCACCATGAGCCTTTGTGTCTATGTAGATCAGCAGAGCTCCTTCCTACTTAGATAGAAAATAAAGGAAGTTTCCTTTCTTTTTCTGAATACTGCCCCCAAGGGGCATTTTCTTCTTTCACTCATATGCCTGCTATAGTGGCTCTCAACACTCAGTTGAAGGGGACAAATAAGCAGGCCAGTAGCAGGGCCTGAGTGAGGGAAGATATCAGTGTCTTAAGGGCCTAACTGGCTCCTACTACTTCGGTTGACTGCCTGTTCTCCTCAAGTGCGTTTAGTGAAGCAGCAGGAAACAGGAAGCTCCCTGAGAAGCTGGTGTTAATCAGTCCAGGCTCCTGGGGGTGCTAGAGAGGTACATAAGAGGCTCCTCCTCCTCTCTCTCCCTGCAGCTCCTGCTGCTTTCTGTTATTCCCTCTCACCTTTTCTCCTGCCAGCCTGTTATGTCTCTTGTGCTCTCCTTCCTCCAGCACAGCACTCCACCATCTCTGTGCATCTAGAGCAAAGAGAATACATATGCACCAGCAGCAGACACAATTTTCTACACTCTGGGTTCTAGTGGCGCCCCCCTCCCCCACACACACAGTCTGGCACCTGTGGCGGCCCCCTCAGTTCATCTCATGGTAAGGCCAGCCCTGGTGAACCCTGTGCTCTTTGTATTCTGTGTTGTAACTGAAATCAATGTATTTGAAAATGTAGAAAATATTCAAAAATATTTAAATAAACAGTATTATGTTATTGTTTAAAGAGCACTTAATTTTTTTAATCACTCAATTAATCACGCTTAATTTATTTAATCACACAATTAATTGCACTTAATTATTTAATCGCTTAACAGCCCTAATTATAATAACTGATTTTAATATTTGATTCATGTGTTTCATCCCACCAGGTTTCAGTAATACCAGCTAGATTGAATGTATGCTGAAAAATAAACAATTCCAATTTTGTTTGTTTGTTACCTGGGTTCCTAGGTTTGGTATATACACAATTCAAGAATTTACTTTCTTCATGTCCTTTGGTTCCTTAATTAATTTTGTTCTCAACATCTATATTTTGTGCTGAAAATATCTTATCTTCCCTCTTTTTTAATCTTCCCCTTTCTCTATCCATTTAACCCCCTCCTGACTTCTCCAGCCAGCCGGTCCCTGAGGAGACTGATCCATCTTCTGCAGAGGTTGAGGCAATCCAAACTATACACTTCTCCTCTCCCCAAAGAAGATGGACCAATGTTCCACAAAACCAAAATCCCCCAACCTACACCACTTACTCAGCCAGCAGCTCATTTTCAGAATCTTCTGTCTTCCTTCACTTGTGAGACAGGAATGATCTCAGAGAAGATTGCCTGCACATTTTTCTTCAGCACACTTCTGTATTCCTCAAAGTCATTTATTATCTTCCAGATATATCTCATGATGCAACATAATTAGTGCCAATATGAAACATCAACAATGGATCCTTGCCCATTGACTTCAGAAGCCCATCCAGTCTTACAGTAACATCTCATGTCTTGGCTCTGGGAAGGCAGCACACATGCTGTTGTCCACCTGTCCCTCACAAAATGTTCTTTCAATTCTTCTGAGTACTGAATCTTCAACAAGGATTGTTGGAGACCTCTTTGTGGATAAGTTTGATATTCTTACAAGTTGGGCAGAGCTCTGCCATCCACATGTGATTCACACTTCATTTTTATTTAATGATTGTATTACAAAAGTGGTAAAAGGATCAGGACCCTATTGTGCTAGACTCTGTATAAACATATGCGAAGACAAGATCCTTGCTCTGAAGACCTTAAAATGTAAGAAAACTTTACATTTAAAGATAATCAACATGAAGGGAATAATTAAGCTATTTACAAAGATTGTCTCTAAGAATCAGTTAATATTTAAAATATGTAAGACCTAGACATAGTGAATATGGCTGAATATTGGCAATTCAGCACATTGTTTTTTACCCCTAACTCCAATCATTCTAAAATATGAAATCCAAACTCTACTTTTAACAGCTTGCTGCCTATTTCTTTAGAAATAAATGTTTCATTAAAATGAAGGTTAGTACCATGGGCTTTTAAATGGAGTTGTATTGCTAATCACAACAGTAAGGCTAATTTTAACCATCAATCGAAGAAACAAAAGGAATGAACTTTCATGAAAAATACCAAAGAAAGAGAAACATCAATAAAAAGCAAATGATGTTTTGCATATCCCCTTACACAAAGCTATTTCCTGTTTATATACTCAGGGAGCGGGCCTCTTTCTAAGCCACCAGTTTAGCACAAAGGGATCATTTGCCAACATGGAGGTGAAATAAAATCTCACACATCCCGAGTGGTATCCCACTGTTCAACTGCTGCAATCAAATATGCATGAAGATCTGTGCTCTTTCAAAATGTCAACAAGTTTAGTACCAGCAGATTAGAAGAACCACTGATTTTATCTTTCACATTATACTGTTCTCTTTAAAATTCAAACAAACAATGTTAGCAAACAACTAGAAAGACAAAATGAACTACCTGCCTCATAGACGACTAGTGCCTCCCAATAATGTGTGGGGGAGGTATGAGCTAAAGGAGAGGACACATGATCATCCCATGTGTCTTCTCTCCTCAGTGAGCCCCCTGCCCTGCATCCAGCCTGGAGTCACCATGCTCTCCCTTTCCCACCAGAGTTACCTGTAGGATGGGCGGCTCTGTCCTTCTCCCGCTGCGTTTCCACCCTCCCGCATGTTTGGCCCCTGTCCTTGACAGGCGGGCCTGAGTGGGAAGCGGGAGGGAGCCACTTCTCATGCCGGATGAAGCTGGCTGCTCCGGGTCACTGCTCCATGCAGCGTAGCAGTTGCTTGAGGGAGAGCCAGGCTGGAGAGATGGTGGCAGTTACCCACTCCCCACCTGGGCCTGGCTGCCATGGACAGGGGTCAAGCAAATTGGAAATGTGCTCGGGGGAAGGGAGACTCTGGCGCACTCTGCCTCTGTCCCCAGCAGCAGGGCATGGGTGGGGGTGGCCCACCACCGCTGCCCCCTCCCCAGCCAGGCTCTCACAGGCAGCTGCCACACTGCACGGAGCAGCGACCTGGAGCGGCCAGCATAAGAAGTGGCTGGTCCCACCCTCTCCGCTCACCACCCGGGCTTGGCTGCTAGGGGTAGGGGCTGAGCGTGCTGGCCGGCAGGCATGGCGGGAGAAGGACAGAGCCCATCTTCCTCCTCACCTAGCAGGCCAAGTAGAAATCTGGGAGGGGAACACTTGACCCCACATGCTCCCCCTACATATCACCTATGTCTGCCTTAGGCCAAAAACATATAAGGCCTGAAACAGCAAATGCAGTCACGTGAACAATTTTTACTCCTTTGAACAGTCCCATTGAAGTCAATGGACCTATTTGTACAAGTAAAGGCATTACTGTTCTATGAAATATCAAAACAGGACAAGCCACAGTGGCTTTCTGATCCCCTAATGCCAATATAGAAAGGAGCTTGTTGAAAACAAAGCCTAAACTTTATTAATACTCAAGCAAAGGGGTTTTATTACAGCATATACAAAACCGTAAATATAAGACTGAAACTTTACTTCCCTTTTATGTTTCTATTTTTGGGACAGTGACAGTAGTATTTGGTGTTTAAAACTTTATGAAATAAAATCTGAATGTCTTAGAAGGTTGTCCAACTGGATGAATTTGATCCAAACCATTTCACGTGGTCAAAAATCAAGTTTAAAAAAAATCAACCAAAAAAAATTCAGCCATATAAATGCAATAAATTCATATTTCTATAGCAAAGAAAAAAAACATTTTTAAAAAGATAAGGGATATAGAAAACAGTCATGTTTGTAAAGTGTCCTCTGTTTAAGTCGTGAAGTTTAATAAGATACAATTAGGGACAATTTACTTCCTCTTCCTGCATGGCTCATAAACTTACAAAAGGGGATTCTTAATTTAGTACTTGACTGAGCATTATAGGTTTATTTTGTTTTTCCCTTTATGGGAAAGTGTCAGAATCAAAGCAGGGTGTGAATACAGGGAGAAACATTGGGGTTAGCATAAAATGTCAAGGGAGTTAATTTAACACAGTATGGGCTAAATTCAGCCCTTAGTTACATGAATGTAATCCCAGTTGAAGTCAATAAATAGACACATAGCCAGGGGCAGAATCTGATACAATATATTGTTCTTTTATTCCTAAACAATAACAATATAGAGGCCCAAATTTACAAAGGTATTTAGGTACCTAACTCCCAATGGTTTCAGTGGGAGTTTGGTGCCTAAATAACTTTATGAATCTGAGCCATGATGTTTTCATATCTGCCTACTCAACTCCTATTGACTTTAAAGAGAGATTAATTTGTGCATCTGACAGCAGAATTTTGTCCTATGGCAATAGGTAACCTAATTGTTACAGTCAATGAGAGTTAACAGACCACTGTACCTTTCTTAGTATTATTTACACACAAAAATATTACTTAACTTTAAGATACAGGGATAGCTTTTTGGCCCTGCTATGGCAGCTTTGTGTCACTCTGGTATGCAAACTCTAAGCCAACTTGATTTGGCGTCACCTTCAAAGAGCTTCAAAATTTCTTCTTTCTACATCTGAGGAATCTGCTGGTCTCCGGGCAATTTGTAGAGACAATGTAGGGCCTGTTCTGCCATTCAATTTTACTCATCATGATTCCCAGAGCAGAGGTGTGGCAGGGACATCCCTACTAGAGTTGGGCAAATAGCTATATTTTTGCTTCACCGATTGTTTTTCTGAACTAATACAAACACAAAAAAACAAACAAATCACACTTCCAATCAAACTGAAATGTTTCAGACATTTTGGCCTATCCAAGTAGCCAGGAAAAAAAAATTCATGTTGCTTGAGACTTAATTCGACCTGAAATAAAATATTGTGCTTTGGATATTTTTAGTGAAAGCAAAGGAAATGAAGGGCTAGATTCACAAAACACAGCCAAAGGAGGATGGTGATGGGACCACCCTCACTTGTACCCACTAACCTAGTAGTTAGGGAACTCATCTGTGATGTGGGAGACCCAGATTTGAATCCCCACTCTAGATCAGGGGGCTTACGCTTAGGTCTCACCCCACCCATGTGAGTACCGTTACCACGTAGCTATAGGGTATTCTGGGTTGGATCTCTCCCATTGAAGCTGGTCCTCTTTGTATAAATAATTAAATATTTATTGGAGCAGGTTGTCTCCCCTTCCTGCCCCACTTCCCGCCACTGCCACTAGGTGAGTGCCCTAACCACTGGGCTATGGAGTCATCCTTGCTCTCTTTACCCCAATCATATTTTTAAGACAATGTCACTTCACCCTGAGTTAACCTTAAAGAAAAAAAGCTAGGGAAAAAAATGTTTCCCCAAAGGAAAAATGTGGACAGAAGAAAGCCTGGTAATGGAACACTATGACAAAACTGGCAGCCTGTCCATCATCATTGGCAAGAAGTGTATAGTTAAACTTGTCATACTTTCTAACTAAAAAGTAATGCCACTAGAAAAATCAGTGGAAAAAATGCAATGAAAAATTCTACCACTGTATTGACTTATTCTAAGATCTTCCAGACTGTCCATTTTGTAATTACCATTAAACATATATATTTCTATTGCTGTTGGCCTGCCTTTTCTCATGAGCTGTAGAACCAGGGTGACAGGAGTGATATCTGCTAACACTTTTCTCAGGTCAAAATCTCTTGTTTGTAAGATTTGAGTTCAGCGTTTGTACACACACAGAAAAAACAATCTTTGAAATCCTGATTCAACCCAATCAAAAAGCCCATCTACAAGGACAACAGGGCTAATTCTGCTTCACTTAAATGAAGAAGAACATCCATTGAAGTCAGAATTACACAAATATAAACAAGAGCCAGAAGTTGGGACATTAGGAAAAAAGATATTTCAGTGGAAAGTACTGGAAAGGAGGGAAAGACATAAGCAACAGTTGCAGAGAAAGTGAAAGCTGTTAAGCAACAGACAAGTAAAGAGAAGCAACAATTAGGGTGACCAGAAGTCCTGATTTTATAGGGATAGTCCCAATATTTGGGGCTTTGTCTTATATAGGTGCCTATTACCCTCTCACCCCATCCCGATTTTTCACCCTTGCTATCTGGTCACCCTAGTAACAATGGGGGGAAAAAACAGATGCAGAAGCTACCAAAACTTTTTTTTAATCAAAAAGAGAGAGCATCTTCATTTTAACATCCACATTCAGTGTAAATCACCTACCTACACCTATTTCCTGCTTTTACAGATCCAGACTAACACGGCTACCCCTCTGATACTTGACACCTACCTACAGCTATTTCTGTATTCAGGAGATTTAGTAGAAAGACAAAGTGAGGTCTCAAACTGCCATGGTGGTTTCTTGCCTCACATAGAGTTCAGAAGTAGTTTTCATTGGCCAGACACAGCAGCAACAGTGTAGTACCTTGGAGGATGATCAAGGCTGGAAGCTGTTTCATTAACAGGTTACTTCTAAGCAAATAAAAAAACCTGTAGACAAGTACATATGGCACTTCCAGTATGAAACAATGAGGGTCTGTTTAAAAATGTTCAGAAACTGCAGATATGTTTTCACAACTGGAACAAAATCACCAAGCTTGAATACAGGAAGTTCCTCGGTGAAGTCATTTAAGAGTTAACATTTTTAAAATAAAATTTGTTAGTCCCAAAATTTGTTTTACTATTGTTATTATTATTACTACTAATACAATAAAAAAGTAGCCCAGGTGCAAAATTCAAACCAGGAATGGAAAGATATATTTATATATAGTATTGGCTACTGCAAAGAGGCAGGAATGCAAATTAGATGGACGCTCAAACTGTATGACATGTAAATTTAAAATATAGTCTAATGCTTTGGGCATTCTCCTGATTCACTGTAATGGTGATTCAGTTTTGGCTGACTTTGCTAACCCTTGATGCTTTTAGAGTGATTACAAACATGTTCTGTAATATTTTGCCTTCTGTCTTCCTGAACCCAAGCACTTTTCAGCTAAATCCTATGGGGAGGAGTGAGAATGGAGATGGGAACTTCTGATATGAGAAAATTCAGGAAAATCACAATACAGAGTTTGCTTCCAGCTAAGGTGAAGGATTGGAGGCCCCAAGGATCAAACAGAAGGAAAGGACTCCACACTTTGGAGACTATGCAAATCCCATGGAAACCAGAACATATGGAAGTAGCCCTCTTCACAATGTGCCTCAGGCTTCCTCGAATCATGGCTCATACAGCACCTTTGTGGCTACTACTGGAAACATCAGTGTGAACTGTAATGATCTAAAAGTGACTGGATGGCCGATTCCCTCATTCTTCTGTAGCTGGATCCAGTAACTCTTCCATAAAAGGCTTATCTCCTTTGTTAATAAAAGGTGACCTGGAACTGGTTTTCCAGAATGGATTTCAGAATTCTGAGCTCCTAGACGAAGGCGTGAGAAACATCGCTTCATTTCTGTAAGAACCTCTGATGTCTATGGAGCATGTGAAGGATCCTTAACCCAACTATCCTTCGCCTGTTCCTCAAATCAGTGTTTTCAGGTTAAGGGATTCTTATTGTAATTGTACTGGTTAATCTATTTTAGTATTTCTTTAATAGTCCTACATTTGTTTACTCATTCCACCATCAACACAGCAGAACTATTAATAGTTCAAACACAGAAAAGCTTACATGAAAGTCAAATTGTGCATTGTTAAAAATGACAGAGAAGTAAGTACAGTCAGACACACTAACAACTATGCATTAATTATCTCCATAGGTTTTGGTAGCACTTAATCTTTTTGACATTATTTAAATTAGAGAACAATGTGTTGAATTACTGTGCCTGCAGGAAGAAGGATCTCTCTACACAGGAGGGTGCCCCACAGCACAAATAGCAAGACAGCAGGCTACAGGTCTTATTTAATCTTACTTTTGAATATTCATTTTGCCAGTATTGAACCGCAGTTGCCACCATTAGCCATGATTTCCCATATACTCCTGTTTCAGCATTCCATGGGTCACATTCTTTGCTTCTTTAAAGCCATTAAAGTCAATGGAGAGAACTAGGCCCAATAGCTGTGTTCAATGTGTCAGTAGGATGTCCAGTCATCAGACAGGATTCAGAGTGATTGATACAAAGCCCACCAGGGGAAGAGTGGGGCCACAACACCCTTTACCCCTGGAGCCCACAGTGGGGACAGCACAATCCACAAAATGCATGGCACTGGATAGGAAGGGGAATGGCCACCGCTGTTGGAAGATACACTGCTAGAGCACATAATTTCAGCAGCCTCAATGAGCCAGGCTTCTACAAACCAAGGACAGATCCAAAGCTGCTCCCTCCCACCTGAGGGTAGGTAGAAATATGCTACATCACTCTGTGCTAGTTCCACTGATTCCATCCCATCCCATCTAGCTCACATGGAGAATCATTTCAGCCCAAAGATTTACACTTTTCTTGGTGTTTTGTTTTGTGTTTCTTGGGGGTGGGTGGGTGGGGATTAGGAGGTAATATTTTAATTTTTCTAGTGGGAGGAAGCTTTCTTCTCTTGGCTTACAGTGGGGATAGTAAGCTAGATGTTTTGAGGCCATTTACACTGCGTATATTCAACCTCTATTGACACCATTGGGGTCAAGAGTATTCAGCACCTCCAGGGCTCAACAACTGGGCCTTTCACTTGAGCAATTAGAAGTTTTCCCCCTCATGTTTACTGAAAAAATACATTAAAAGAGCAAATGCTCAAGGAGATGCATTAGTTTTTCTTTGGAGAAAAACATATTTCCCCCCTGCAGAGTTCTTGGAACAAAAGGCTCAAATTCCTTGAATCTCACAATATACCACTTTAATTTTTCTAAAAGTTAATGGCAGAGATGCTATTTCTATAAAGTACATACTCTTCTAGGCAAGACTTCTGTAGATTGGCAGGGCTAACTCCCTCTTGTGTTGGCTGAGCCCAAAAAGCAAAACATTTCATGTGGATTCCACTGATGTTTCTTGGAACAGCTGTTTCTGAAGGGAAAAAAAAAGACAGAAATTGATGAAAGTATGTCAACTTTTTTGTGTGTGCGTCATAAAATTCCTTTGAGGCAAAGCAAAACAGATCAATTCTCCAAGGGCTTTTTGCACTTGCAGAACCTGAAATTTCATCGTGGCAAAATTATTTTACTATTACACAACAAAAACAACACACACTTTGAATTTTGAGACCATAAGAAAATGAGACACTCAAAGTCTAAATGTCAGATTTGGAGTCACACACTCTCTCTCTCTCTCTCTCTCTCTCTCTCTCTCTCTCTCTCTGAAGGTAACATTTTACTAGAGTATGAAGATTTAAAAAAAATAGATTTTGGCCTGATCTTACAGAAAACAGAGAGGTAGGTGCCTGTACTCAGTGGTACTGGCATTTGTTAAGACTGAGGTTCCAGCTTTAGGTGTTTTCAGTTTCAAAAAGGACTAGGTTTGTTAATGCTTTATTAAGTTGGAAATAGATTAATAGAGCATTTGTGTCCTCAGACCTGTCCAACTAATAGAAAACTGAATTGCTCAAAGGATTTCCATTGTTCTAACATGTTATGAAGGAGCCCTTGAAGACTGCGGAAACGTTGTCATGTCATTTGCTATTATGGAAAATGGAAATGTGGTTACTTCACCCACCAAGCTCAGAATAAATGCAGAAATTGATCTTTATTACATATCAGTCAAGTCTCATTACTAGGGAGACATCCTGCAGGACTTCTGCGCATTGGGCCAAATAGCACTTCCTCTTCTCCCAATCGGTATTTAAGGCCAAGTAAACAGCAGAATCAGGGCTGTACACCTGAATGGCAAAGCGGGTTTTGGATGTGCAGAGCTCAGGCAAGGGGGCTGCAGCTTGGATGGCACATAGCTGTGCTCCACTGGATGCCGTCTTCAGCAGCACAAATGAGTACTTTGATGGCAGGACTGGAGCAGGATGCGGGGGTGGGTGGCTGGTGGAGCATGACTATGCAGATCCACCAGGAACCCCTGCTCTTTTGTATGGTGACAATGTTATAGCTGTGAAAGAGGGTATCTGTAGGATAACCCTACATCAAGCCCTTTTACCCAGGTTTGGCACATGGAAGAGGACTTGGGTCCTATTCATTTCTTTCCCTGAGCGCTGCTGTACACCTAACACTGCCATTTAGTTAGAGAAGTATCCCTTCTAGAAACAGGATTGTCCTTTTTACACATGCCTATTCATTGCTTATTTGAAATGTAAAAAGAGTGCATACATTTTCTTAGATCTGAATCTGCCTCCCATTCCTAATCACACCCAATATCTGAACTTAGTGTAGAGCATCCAAGGGTAAGAAATCCTATTCTCACATCTGCAGAGCTTCTTCACAAGTACTACTACAGCCTCAAGGCTGCATTGCCTTTTGCTGGAGACCCTCCGCAGGGGAAGTGCTGACCACCTTGAGGATTCAAGTCCTCAGTTAAGTTGCCAGGAGCCAAGGTCTCAGTCCTGCTTTCATTGAACTCAAAGGGACCCAGGTTGGATTCCAAATGCAGTTCAGCTTGCTCACAAAAGTAGTCCAACTGGGCATGTCTACGGTACTTCTAAGGATCCCATCACAAAACTATCTGAGTGCCTCACAATCATTTTTAATATATTTATCCTCACACATGCCTGTGAGGTAGGACACTGCTATTATCCTCATTTTACAGCTGGGAAACTCAGGCACAGAGAGAGAATGTGACTTGTTCAGGATTACACAGGATGTTTGTGGTAGAACAGGAACTGAACCTGAGGGTCCAACAGTGCAGCCCATCCTTCCTCTAAGGTGCTTCCTCTTAGGAAAAACCTAATCCAATAAGGTGCTGAACATCCTCAACACCCAGTTATGTAACTTGGAGTAGAAGGTGTTGCTGGATTAAAATAATGATTAATATATTTTATGCTGTTATTGGAAAAATGAGGGGAAAGTATGGCCCAGTACAGACCCCAGATTTGGCTTGTATTATTAGAAAGAAATGTCTCTCAGCCTGTTCTCACAGCCTGCTGAGTTTCTGCTAATTGAAGCAGCCCTGCTAGTTTACAAGGTCTGTGTTAATTACAGGAGAACATCCCAAGACAAAGTTTCTGTTCTAAAATGATAAGATAACATTAGGACAACTAGTATTACAGCTCTGTTCTCCGGAGCTCAGGAAAGAGATCCACTACTCCCCCCCCACACACACATTCCTACTCTTATCTTGCTTGTTTTCTTCTCATTTTAACAAGTGGTATGAATGGGCTTATTGAAGTCCATTGATTTTAGAATGGTTATGTTAAAGAATAAATAGGTAATAAAATGTAGATATGATAGGAAATATGTTAAATGAAATAGAGTATGATTGCGGACTGATGCTTGATGGGTGATAAAGGTTGAAGTGCCAGCCTTAGCATAAGAAAAACAACTACCCAGGACCATTTGGAGAAGAATGCACAGGTTGGAGATAACCGGATAACCCCGTGGGCAAACCAGAATCCACCCACAACCACCCCAAGGTTGGGGGGGCCGAAGAACAAGATAACAAGCAGCCTCATTGCTGTGCCATCTGTGTGATTGACCATCACTTCAAAGTGAGAACAGTGATTGATTATCACTTCAAATGTGAGAACAGCATGATGAAGCAAACCCTACAGACTTGAATGAGGACAAATCCTTATAAAAACAGGCCCTGAAGACTGAGAACTTTGGGTCTGATTCTGCAACCAACTTCCAGGAGCGTCAGATGTGCAGCTGACAAGGCCCCGCTCCATCCTCGTGTCCAAGTCACCTGGCCAGTGACTTGGCACGAGCAACTCTAAGGCTGGTAACTATGACAATAACCTTGCAGAACCTGTGTGTGTATGAATGAATGTGTGAATGAATGTGAAATTGAATGGAATATTATAGCTATAACTGATTACTATGATTCTTTCTGTTTTCACAATAAATGTGGCATAGTGCCTTATACACTTTAATAAGATCCTGCTGGGTTTTATTTTCTTGGTATAAAAGTGTGATCCTGGAAGACCACAGGTCAGCTTTTCCCAAGGCTGTAGGCATCAGCTGAGCACTGACAAATTCATACCTGGAAGCCAGATCAACTCACCTATATGTTAAAGATAGGTATTAGACTTATAAGAACATGTCTTGTGTTTAGACTTTGTGGAATGCTTGGATGTTGCTACATGCATTTATTTCACTTGCAATGTCTGTATCCCAGGCTATATGGTGATATAGAAGTGATATAGAACCCAGTCAGGAGGAATGGTCCACTGCCCATCAAAAAGGACTATCAAAACTAAGTGGGCAATACAAAGCCTAATTAATACAGTTAGATACAAAGTTGGTTAATAGCCAAGAAAGCCTGTCCCATCAGCTTGAATGCTAGAAGAAGGGGATAAAACAGGGACACAAGAAAATTCGCTTTGCTGTTTGAACTCTCACAGAAGCAGAGATTCCCCCAGGGTCAACCTGGGTTAGCCCTAAAAGACATTCAGTCCTGACCGATTACCTCAACTATGTCACCTTTCAAAATCAGAGTCTGTAACTCATTTGTGTACACATTTGCCTACTTTAACATGTAACTAACTCTCTAACTTCTTTTTCCCAGTTAATAAATCTTTAGTTAACTGTAGGGTTGGCTACAAGCATTGTCTTTCATGTGAGATCTGAGGTACAAACTGACCTGGGGTAATTTACTGGTCTCATGGGACTGGAAGAAACCTGAATCTTTGGTGAATAGCAACCAACTATCACTAAGCCTGTGTGGCAACATAGACCAACGTGCCCAAGGGAACGGTGTGTAATTCCATGCTAAGACTGTTACCGTGATCCAGGCATTCACATTTATTACTGGGTTGGTGAAATCTACTTCTAGAAATACCCCCAGTGTGAGCTGTCTGCCCCTCTTTTTGACATTTGCCCCAAGGTTGGCACTGGAGGTTGTGAACTACTCCAGACAGCATGACAAGGGGCATTCAGCATGCTCAAGTAGTGCTCAGAACCTTGCAAGAGTGGGCCCCAGGATATTAGCAAGACTACTCACCTGGGTAAAACTATGGAAGTGGGTAAAAGTTACAGGAGCAGGCCTGCGGATGGCCTGTGTTTACTGTAAATCACAGTAGGGCACAATCTTTTCAGACTTTCCCCAGAAGAGAATGAAATCAAATTTCTTCTTTACTTCAGTACTACTTTACTGAGTAGCACAATACAGCGGCAGCTCAGCTAAACTTTCTCTGGCAGCATAGGTGCGGGAAGTTGGAGTGGGGGGGCTGCTGCAACTCCCCCAGGCTTTATGCAGGGCTGCTGGCCCCGCACCCAGGGTTCCCCTCCCCAGCTCAGGTCCCAGCGGCCTGCCCCATGCCCCGATCCCCAGCCACTGGCTCCACACATAAAACCTGGAGGTGTTCCCACACCTATGCCCCGCTCCCAGGCCTCCACTCTCGGTGCCCCATGCCTGGCCCCCACTCCCAGGGCTCCACGCCCACCCCCAGCTGTGGCCTCGGCCCCCTTACCCCTATCCAGGTCCCCCCCCCCCAGAGACACAGCCCTGCTTCCAGCCTCAGGCAGGGGCGGGGGTGGTGGGCATGGAGAGTGGTAAGAGGGCTGGCTTTCAGCACCCCTCCTACTAAAAATGTTCCAGCACCACTGCCTGGTGGAGGCTTTTCTCTAACTGTCTTATAGAAAACTTTCCTGCCTCTTCCTCTGAGTACTGTCAAAGAAAGGAGATTGGACTAGATGGCCCACAGGTCTGATCTGCTATGTTCCTAAATGTTGGAGGGATGTTATGACTACTCCTCCAATATGATCCTGAGAGCTAAAATGCAGTAGTTATATATAATCTTACCTGGTAATCATTAAAACAAAGAACAATTATTATTCTAATATAACATTTTGGAACTGTATGTAGCAAGGATAATTTTCAGTTCTGCATTTCCATCAGTAGGTGGTCCTAGAAAATTCTGCTTTCATGAATTTTTACTTCCCCAACTAGAGAGAAAAAGAACCACAAACACCTTTCACTCTGAAATAACTCCACACATGGCTGAGCTAATATTTTGTTAAACTTCACAAATGCATTCACTTCTGAGAACATATCCAGCATGAGAAAAGGCCTGTCTACACCAAGAGATATTTTCTTTATAATAATATGATCTTCTGCCTCAACCTTAAAATTATTTTAGTTTGACATTGGACGTTAAAAGCTCTCTCCAACTGTCACCTTTTACAGACTCTTTGCACCTTTGGTGGAAGGCTAAAAATAAACCTGACAGTTGAACTTGTTGCTGTTTCATGTACTTGAGATGACTGAGACTGATCAGTTTTTTTTCAAGTTCCTGACTTAAAGATCTAAAATATTTTTTAAAAAGTGCCATATCCTTCCTTTCCAGCTCAGTTTGTATCTCAAATACAGTTTTCCTTTGATATCTCTTTGCAAGGTGCAGGCACAGATTCCAGTGTAAACAATTCCAAAATATACTGCACGGACACACTTTTCATGTCAGTTAGCAGAGTGAAAAAAATAACATCAATGGAATAATCATAGCCTCTGTGTTAGAAATACAAGCAATACTTATAGAAAAAATTAATTAGACATTTTACTGCATATTAGAATCATGCATACGAGAATTTGTGCCAATTATTATTCTTAAACGTGTAGCATGTGAAAGCTTGCTCAGCTTTGAATTAGTATTGACTCAGGGAAAAGAATGCCACCTTCTGATCTACCGCCTGACTATCTGTGACATTTGTAGAGGCTCTGCATTCAAGCACTGCTCTAATCCTGCTATATTTAATTTATAATATTTCAGTGGTTAACAGAATAAGGTTGATTCTTTTGGAGGAGAAAAAGAGCAGCAGGAAATAAAAACAGAAAAACCTGTTCATACAATAGTGAGACTTAAAACAAAATTCACAAAATCTGGAAATTCAAAAAAGTGAAAATGCCAAAAATAATATTACCATGACCTTGTTGTAGATAGCATTGCACTTTTCTGTTTGTCCCCACCCCCCTGTTTACATGTGTAATAGGAAGCTAGATCTTCATGGCTTTGTCCCCTAAGGGGGACATCACACCCTTCAGAGGAGATGATTATTAACATTTCAAATTTTGCACAAACAGACTTCAGGAATGAAAGATTAAGGGCCTGCTTCTGATATTACCAATATAGATTTTACACTTATGTAACTACATTGACAGCCATAGAGTTATTCCTGATTTGAGAGATTAGTATTTTTAGAGTTTTATTGTTTTTTTTTAAAATGGCCTATTTAGGATGATTGCCCACTGTTTGGTGGGCATTTTTTTTAATTATACACATACAGTTGTAATTGTTGCATAGTTAATATTTTTAACTTTAGATATAGAAATGATATATGCATACAAATTGGATAATTACATTTAGCAAATTATAACCTTTTAAATGATGCCTTACATGACCCATCCTGCATAAAACATTTTAGTTATGCCATATTTATATGATAACATTTTTATGAAAAATATGGGGTGCAGCATCACATATGTTTGTGTTAGTGAAAGGGGAATCAGATCCGTATGAGTCTGTACCAATATTCACAAAGTAAGAAACTGCTAGAGCTGCTAGGCTTGCTCTCTGATGTACAAAAGCAATGGGCCCATACATTTTCTCACAGACTGTAGAATAGAAATGGAGTTGGTGAGGCCTATTGGACAGTATCATAAATAAAGGGAAATAGGGTGTTTGTGGTTCTGGTCGGGAAAGCTTCCTGGAACCTTCAAAATGTTTAGATTTGGACTTAGTGTGGGGAACAATTTCAGTCCAGTTCTTCCTTTTTCCAGATGAATGCTTATCCCTAATTAAGTGCTTTGCAGGGCCCTAAGCATTTTCTTACTTGTAAAGGGACTACTTGTGTGCTTGAAGTTATGCATGTACTTAAGTGCTTTGCCAGACTGGGGCCTTTGTTATTCATCAGGAGGCTCTCTTTCATGGCACCACATCACTGAGCAGAGCATCAAAAGCAGCAGCCTGGTAGCTCTTTGCTTGGATTTCAGCAATGAATCAGAACAGTCTGCAGAGCAGGCACAGTTAAATGGCCACCTCTCACTTCTGAGGTTTTCCTTGTTCATTACGTAGGGTGTGGGAAGCAAGACAGGTGGGATATGGAGTTTGGCCAAGTGTAGTGCACACACAAAAAAAATGTTGAATGGAAATAACAAGGATGTGTTGTTAAAGTAGCTTTTGATGCAATGTCTGAAATTTAAATAGGTGACCAACATGACAAGGACACACAAGTAGGACTATGGTGCAGAGCTAGAGGGTTGCTTTGCTTTCATCAGAGTCAGGCTTTGAGGATGACATACTCTTACCCCATTTTGGGGACACTAAATATCAAGGCTAGTTTCATGTTTTTACATAAAACAAGTTTCCAGCCCTATACATTTTAGGCTAGAAAGTGAAATAGGGTTGAATTTTGACTATCCCCCCATTTGAAAGGATACAACTAAGTGATTCCCCGCCACCACCTTAATATTAAGGAAAACCTCTGTAAAATCCACGCTGTGGATCCCTCCATATTAGTGGGCAAGACCAGTTGCATGGGTGAGTAACTGCCCAGACTATTAGTAATGATGTTAGGGTTGGCACCAGTTTCCTTCTACACCCAGAACTGGAACACCCCCTCCCCCACCCCGATGACACTGCAGCTCCTGATCACAAGGAAGAGATCCCTAAAGGAGCATGAGGAACAACATGGAGTATTGGATTATGCAGAGCCAGGAGCTTCTTGCTTTGACACAAACTAGTTCTTCCTCTGAGACCTTTGTCAAGGTCACTTTACCTTAAAACTTTAGTATCCCTATTGGATAGATCGGAGTAATACTTACTGGGGCAAATTGCCAGCACTATTTTGATGGGTCTCGTGTTTTCTCTTCTTTGGGGGGGGGGGGTTCAGGGCGCCATTTCTTGCCTCTGAATTGGAATATTAATTGCCCCACTAGTGTCCTAGAGGAGAGGAGTGGAGAGGGAGGGACCTGGGCCTGCCCCCTACTCCAGGTCCCAGCCCAGGGGCCCTGAGGATAGTGATGAACCACTTGAACTGATGGTTCCTTCCCCTGGGCTACTTCCCTCTCCTGCCCTTCTGCTTGTGGGGGGGGGAGGCTTCCTGCCCTCCCTCTGCACAAGCCAGGTGCCCCTTTACCTAGGGTCTTAGACTTCTTAGTCCACCGCAGCACTTCTCCAAACTGTCCTCTACCTCCCTTCAAACTGTTCTCTGCTCCAACACCAATTCCTCTCTGCTCCAACTCCTCCCCTGTCTGATTGAAGCAGGGGTTTTTTATCAGGTGACTGACTGCAGGTGCTCTAATTAATCTATAGCAAACTTTCTTCCCTCTACAGGGAATAAGGCTCCCATCTAACCCTCTCCTGCTGCCCTCTGGCCATGCTGTAGCACATTACCTACCTTCTACAAGTTCTGGGTTTGTTTCCTGAACTGAAAATTGTGAAATTTCAGTTTTAGGTCTATGTATCATAGAATACCCCTTGCAAAAAAAACTCTTATAAAACAACTAAAGGTATGTTCTGGCCTGGGTTGCTTGTATAAAATAAGGCAACACAGCAAACTACTGGTAGTAAAAATATATTAGAGAAGAGCTCGCAATGGAGCTTACTCTTATTCAGTGTTAGAGGTCAGTAAATCAGCATAATATTTATCAAACAACCCCTAGGCTGAGATATTAGGAAAGAGACTAGGGTTACAATAAATACATCTTCTAAAAGACCCCATTTAAAATGTTTGAAGGTATGTATAGATATACTGATACTGCACAGCTGCTGTAAACTATGTATGCACTACGTACTGTTGGTTACTTCTAGAACAGAGTAAGGGATAGTGTTGAACTGCCCAGCCCCAGGAAAATATGGGGAAACATTCTGCTACACTCCATTAGGAAGTACAGATTGTTCCATCTCCAGCCCGGGGAACAGATGCCATGGCTCTGCTCCCTCATGCACATGTTACTTCCTGAGCCTCAATCCCTTGGCACACTGTGTGCTTCCCAAGACTAAAGAGAGACCACAGCCTGCATTTCCCTTCCCAGAGATGGTCGTTTTCCATTTCATGGGCCATGGATATGGAAGGGATGGGATCAATTATCTTTGTGCTCTCCTCCCCAACCCTATGCATCCATAAAAGGGCCAGGCAGAATCTACTGAGTAATTAAACGCAATAGATTTTGAGTAATTAATTAGTTTTGAATAATTAAACACAAGGGTATTTAAATAGAAATAAACCCACAAGATAACAGTTGCAGGAGGATAAAAGTAAACATTAAGACAAATATTATAATTAATTTCCCAGAATAATCTGAGGTTTTTTTTGTTACTACACAAGCAATCAACAGGGAGATTTTCAAAAGGTACAAATGTAAATTAAGTCCCCAACTCCCACTGAACTAGCTGCTCAGTTGCCCCTTTGAAGAGATCCCCCAAAAACTTACCCATAAAAATAGGAGAATACTACACAATACTAGTTCCATTCAATCTGAGCAGAAGGAAATTTGTGGGCTCCTCCCACTGCCCTGGATAATCCTGCCAAACTCAGATATGTATTGCCAACTAGCTGTATACATTTATTCCACTTCAGAGCTCAAGTCCACAGTAACTTACCAACTATTACAGTAGCTTTGGCTTTTTCACTGATGTTCTATATTTCAGAAGTCAGTAAAATACACAGCTTAGCTTGTTATAAAGCATTGAGCTATATGAACAAAGTGCAAAAAAGAAATTGGGTAGCATCTGGGATTTAACTGTGAGTGTATGTTGTTGGCTTTTTCCTTCATCATTCATTTCTGTTTTCCAGCTTGCTTAGAAAAAGTTAAGTAGATTTGTGAATCATCAAAAGATAAAAATCTTCTCAGATTCAACATCAGCAAGCCCAAATGGATATTTATGTATTGGCATTTTTATTAGATTCAGAGTTGTCTTTTTTTCAGCTAGAGCAAAACATATTACTCTGTCCTTTCTACACATGGATGCTGCAGCTTCGCCTCAAGTCCGTCCACCACAATCATAGATTTTCCCAGTGTTCAGTACATGATATGGCCTTGCCCGTAGCCCTGGTGAGTAGTTCCTCCAGGAGCTGGCAGGCCAATTGATGTTCCATGATTTGTGTTTCACTGCAGTCACATGTGTCTGAGTCATTGGAATCGGCTGACTTCTGCATATTGACTTTTGACCTGCCAGCTGTTGTTCAGAGGCTATTTAAACATCCAGATTGACCAATCCTCTCCAGACTCACAAGAAGGCATCTGGCAACATCTGGCAACATCGATATGCATTTTGATGTCCTCACTGAGTATTTTGAGCAAATACTTACATATTTTCTATAGCATGAAATACAGACCTTGAAAGTTAGATTAATGCATACAGCAATTTACCAGCATTTAACAGAGTCTAAACACTAAAATACATTCTTAAAAGACCTATTTTGAGCAGAACTAATATACATGTGAATTGGTCTGGTCTCCAGTTATAAAAGTTTGCCAGTTATTAGCTAATACCTGCAGCCTGGGCAAGAGTTGCATCTGGCCTGCCAGCATCACAACTGGGTCTGTAGTAGAGATTGTATCTGTCATATGAGATGGTGATCTTTCATCGTGTTGTATATTTTAGTGAGGAGCGTGCAGTAATTTACATTGTCATATGCTGCTGATATATTAACAAACATGACATCTATTACCATACACTTTTCAAACCCATCTTCGGTGCATTGAGTGATATTCATCACTTGACCAGTGCATGATTTGCCTGGGATTAAGTGCTTGCTCTGGGATTAGATGTTTTTCAATGAGCAGTGATGGGCTGATTAGGATGAGAAGATTGTACAGTTTGTAGAGAGGACACAGTAGTGTTATAGACCTGAAGTTCTTTAGCTCTGCTGAATGCTTCCCCGATTTCAGGAGTGCCAAAACATCTGGTCATTGACAGATCTTGGGTACTTTTTGTGTGGCTGAGTATTTGTTAAACACCTTGAGTAACAAATTATTGCTGGTCCAAAGTGTTTGATTTGTTCAGCATGAATGTCACCTAGGCCAGTGGCTTTGCCATTCTTGAACGCATTAATTCCATAGGCTAGTTTGGTCATTGTATACCGTCCCCCAAAATTATAAATGTTCTGGTCTTTTGTCACTTTAAGACATAATCTTGGGTTGTTTGTTCAGTTCCATGCCATTTTCTAGGAGCTGGAGCGTGACCTAGTCTGCAGTAATATTGTAGTGTTGCTCTACCTTCTTTGGGTTGTTGCTAAGTTTTCAGATCCATGCTTTTGTACTGCTCTGGGTCACGTCTAGGCTCTCAGTAAGACTCTGCCATGACTTCCATGTTTCCTTCCTTAATGTGGAGATCAGGTCTTTGCTGACTGCCAGCATCCTCAGTGAATGAGTCTGCTTTGAACTTCAGCTTGTATTTTCCATACCAATCCAATAATTTGAGTGTTAGTCCTGGCACATAACTTGTTGTGCAGCCTCATGGAATATATTTCTTCAAGACAGTGCACACTGCATTGACACATTGGTCATAATTTTCTGGTATGGATTTGCTCTTTATTACAATGGCATTGAGGTTGTTTGTAAAGTCCTTCCATTCTGGTTTCTTAAAATTAAAGCAGCACCAGAATGGTACTGCGTGTTAGGACTGCATTGCTCTGGATGGCATTGAGCAAATGTGAAATTGGAGCCAAACTAAGTTTGTTACACAAATGACAGATTGGGGTCGTAGCCCAGCTTCCATCAGCTGCTGTTGAAAGAAACCGGGGAGCTTCTTAGACTCATGAATTGAGCTCAGATTATATGAACTCTGCCCCGGGTTCAGCTATGTCCCCTTTTTTTCCCAGTTATACTATAGTCCCATTTGACACTGTATCTATTAAAGTCAACATGTTTTGTCACATTAGAGGTTCTGTGGTCTATCAAACATGAATTGTTTGCAAGGCAGTTTGCAGACAGCTGTGATGGAAATGCCACTGATGTCTACAGTCAGGATTTCGATGTCATTATCAGCCATAGATGTTGTGTTGATGACAAGATAAGGTTTGATGAAAATGGAACTGCCATATTGCTTGTGTAGTCTTTCGATGGCTAAGTTCATCTCAAGTATCCAGAAGCAGTTATTGTTGGGTCCTCTGTCTCTCTCCTGGAGGTCTAACACCTCGCATTTTTAGTCAGTGCTATAAGGTGTTGTCCAGCACCTGAGACCATTCAACATTTGCTGATTATTGTCAGTGCTGGCCCTGTTGAGGACCATTTTAAATGACATTGACAACTGCATCAATGTTTAGGGACAGTCAGTCTGTTTACTGTGTTGGTTTGCAGGCACAGATATATTCTTTGGTTAGTTGTAGTGGTAGGTGTTGGGCAAGATTTGCAGATTCTGATGTGAGTGCTTATGCTATGACGCCCCACATGGATGCTTGGAACTGGTCGTTCGCATGGTTCATGAACACTCCTTTTCTACAGGAAGGGCAAATCTGTATCCAGGGACTCTTCACTTTATGCAGATCCTGGAATTATCCTGGAGTTGGATCCCATATTTGTAACAGGTCAAATCTGTAACCTCAGCAAACTTCAACTGAGTTACACCATGGCTGAATTTGGCTTTTAATTTGAACATTGAGCCAGACTATTGTAGTGGGTTTTAGAGTATGCTGTACCACTAGAACCCATTTGGATTTCTTAGAGCTGCCTCTTGTTCTCCATGGTAGCCTCTTTACAAGCCTGCTGAAAGGTAGGCATATGCAGATGTGTGTCTGTATACTGTGTGTAAAATTCAATGCAACATTACAGATTTGGCTTGGAAAGTAATCACATTATTGTTCCAGTTTCTCCTTGATATACAGTATTTGTGGTTCTAGTGTATATCCTTGCCAGTGGTAAGACAAACCACACATCACCTGCCAATAATAAAAATAAATATTCATATAGTGTCTTTCATCCAAAGAGCTCCAAGTGCCGTACAAACTTTAATTAAGGAACAATATATCTAGGATATCAGTAGTATTAGTGTTGTTAAGTTAGAGAGACAAGGTGGGTGAGCTTTCTGTGTAAGCTTATCTGTCTCTCCAACAGAAGTTGGTCCAATAAAGGATGGTACCTCACCCACCTAGTCTCTAGACCAACACGGCTACAGCAACACTGCATATGTGTTATATTGTATTTCATAAGAACATAAGAACGGCTGTACCGGGTCAGACCAAAGGTCCATCTAGCCCAGTATCCTGTCTACCGACAGTGGCCAATGCCAGGTGCCCCAGAGGGAGTAAACCTAACAGGCAATGATCAAGTGATATCTCTCCTGCCATCCATCTCCACTCTCTGATAAACGGAGGCTAGGGCCACCATTCCTTACCCATCCTGGCTAATAGCCATTTATGGACTTAACCACCATGAATTTATCCACCATGAATTTCACATGGGGTAAACTGAGGCACAGAGTAAATGACTTCCCCAAATTCAGGAATCAGTGGCAGAGTCAGAGATGGAATAGAGGAGACTAGATCACAGTATCCTGCTCTTACTATGTGTAGTTGTGTACAAACCTTATATAAATAAGTGGCTTCAGTACCTATTAAACAGGTGTCTCAAGATTCACATTAACAGATAGTTGACCAAAGACATTTTTCTCCCTCTTTCCTTGGCTGAGTCATAAAGCTACCTCTTAGAAGTAGCCAGGCACTTTGGCAGAGAGAGAAAAACATTCTTCATGTGTTTTCACCCAAGTAGAGTCACAGTTAAATCCCTATTTTCCATGTCCAGAGGCCTTTGTTCATAGAACTGAGTCTTTTATAATGACCTGATCTGCATGTTTTACTGACTTCTGAAATACTACATGCAAAGATCAATCAAAATGCCAAGGCTTGTAGTTGAATTCTGGTAGATTTTCATCATGGGCCTAAAAAGATGGCTTATATCGTTAGTGACAGAGTCAGTTATTTTTATCATTGGCATGCAGATGTAGCCTTCATTAAAATGGAGCACTATTTAAATGATCCATTTGCTCCCAGCAACCTTATTTTTCCCCCCTCTGTGACTAAAAGGCCAAATCAGAGCTCAGCTTCAAATCAAGTAAAACTGTAATACTGCAGTAGGAAGAAGAAAGCGTCTCTTCATATTTTAACTACTAGGTTTTGAATATGAGAAAATCATGATCTAATTAAGGTACTGATAACCATTTTTTGGGCAATTAGCCAAAATTCAGGATCTAGCAGATTCTTCTTGTAACTGAAACAAATTGAGGTTGAAGTTAGGTATTTCTTTTGTGAAGTCCTGGAGGTCCAAAATGAGTGTACAAAGTCCTGTTTCCCTAAGCCTAGCAGGAATCAAAGAGCAGGAAACAGTTTATTTGCTTACAGTTCCAAGGCCCATTCCAGATACCATTTATACCAAAAATATCCCTTTAAGCTTTTCTCAGGGCCATGTGTTCAGTGCTTGTTCTGTCCGAGTCCTTGGCTTTCTGTTGCTTTTCTCTTAGATTTGAGTTTTTCTTACTTCTCTCAGACACAGAGACAGACTTCCACCAAACAATACTCAGTGAAATCCCTCTGCCCAAATGTGCTTGTCACATATCTGTGTTTTGGGTGGAGGCTGTTATTGTTTTAGCTATCTGGTTCGATAAGGGAGCTGAAATGTTTCTTTTATTTGTCAGTAATGAAAGGTGACTATTACCACACTTTCAAAGAGGTTCAACCCAAGCCATAAATTTAGTAATGCAACCCGAGAACTTGTTAAATGGAGGTTAAATTAGAGACAGGAAATTGTGAAAGGATTAAAAAAAAGTTTGTCCCAGTCTTCTTTGATATCTCAAACTGATTCCTCCCCACCAAAAAATAAATTGCCTGTGAACAAAATCAGGCTTTTTGCCCAGCTTGAACTGTATACTAGATGGTATCCCTATTGCTCATCCTTTGTTACTTGTAGAGAGACTGAAGGTTCCATAAGGCAGGGGCCTCTAGCACATCAGAACCCCAATCCTGATTGGAACTCGCAGGACCTATCACATTCAAATTCTCTAGGTTTTTTCCCCTCCTTTAAAGCCAGATCTGAAGACAATCAGTTCATTTTCAAGTTAAGAATATTGAAGTTGTCAAGGTGATGTGTTCGTTTGTTTTCTACATCTAATGTTCTAAACTGTTTCAGATTTCAGCTGAAGCTGTGCAGTACCTGTACTTTAGCTTTGCCTGTGTTACCCTCAAACTCTAGGAATAGCTGTCTCCAAATTAAAGAAGAGGCTGAATGATTTAGTGGATATGACATGGAACTAGAAGATGTCAGTTCTATTCTCAGTTCTGCCACAGAGTTCTTGTGTGATCAAGGGCAAGTCATTTAAATCACAAATGCTTCAGAGGTTCTTGATGCCATGCTCGCTAATGCAACAAAGCTGCTCACTTGCTCAAAATTTACTCAATTGAACTTTTTCTTCCAGCCTATTTTCTAATATACTTCTGCCATACCAACCCCCCTGGCCAAACCAGTTCTAGCTCCATTTTCCAACCATATTCTCCTTCACTCTGGAATTCAAAAGGCATGTGTTCCATAACCAACTTGTAATTTTTAATATATGTTGCATGTATGAAGTATTACTAATGTGAAAAGGACCAATTTCATCTTAGTAAATATGGAATGTTCTCCTGTTGGGAAGCTGTGCAGGGCAAGCATCCTCTCAATATATGTTTGCACAGTGCCAAACACAAGGGATGTCTAATTCTATTTGGAGTCTTTGGGTGCCACAGAAATACAAACAGTAGTGAATTTATATAACCTCAGACATCTCATATGTAAAACATACGCTCGAGCACCAAAATCTAAGAAATTCCTAACAGGTCCTTTGTTGTCCATACAATATTCTTATTTCCAGATCTCAAATCTATAGTCTCTCTCTCTCTGATAATCCTGGCTAATTATTTCATTAAAGACTTGGGTGTTCTGGAGCTTCTGCAGTCAATGGCATGTAAAGCATTCTGAGTCAGGAAGCCCGACTAGTATAGGAGGTATAAAGATGGCAGCTATGTGAGCATTGCAGAGACTGCAAACTAGAGCTAGAGAATCTATTATGGGACAAGGAAATAGAGATAAGTAGAGAATGAGGACTCAGAAATTCTGTCAAGTACTCAAAGAATCAAGGGTTTGCTTATCTGAACTGACATAGACCTTAAAGTATGGGTTCAGCTCAAATGTTCACCTTCTATTATCTCTAAATACTATACTCCTTGGTGAATGGGGAAAAAAGTCTATGTTTAAGAAGTGGACCCAAAGCAGGAGTGGAGACAGTATTTCTTTTATCTGCACCATTTTCATGACTTAGAAATCCAGTCTGGTTAACCTTTTTTTTCCCTCCTTTTAAAGGGAGATTATAGCTTCACAATAGAAATTCACTTTACAATGAAAGCTGCTATACCCAGCCTCCAATTTACAGAGAGATGTTGTTTAAAAGCATTCAACAAAAATGTGTGCAACTGCTTTGAAATCGTTAGTGTGCAAATTCACCCTGGCCAATGGTGCTTTAAAGTTGTGTGTGTGTGTGATTAGTGGGTTTCTGTGTCTCTTCCTACTCCCCAACCCAGTTATCAATTTAATTTGTTCTTAAACACATTTTAACCTTGGAAGATGGTTTCCAATAGTATACAGTCAAATATCTCATGTGGAATGCCCTTGGGTATTATGAAAAAAAGGTTATTCAAACTGATTCAGTGTATTAGTTTACATCATGCCTGTGACGATAAAAACAATGCACAAACCAAATTTGCCATTTTTCAAGGTAAAAGCTAATAATTAAAATAATCAAACACTGAACAAAATAAATGCAGCTATGCACTCTGCCAAGTACTTGTGAGCTGACCTTTGGCCAGGGAGTGTCAAGCTTAGAAAGCCTAACAAGTCCCCTAGCTGATCATACCTATCTAACAGGGTATTTGAGGGGCAGTTAATCAGAAAAATAGTTACTGCTAAATTTTCTAAAAAAAATACATTTTCTTAATGTGTTTGCAATACAGCAGCACTTTCCTTGATTCAGTAGGTCTTTAAGGTCTTTTGGAGCTATTGTAACCTACTGTTTCAGTGATTTGAAAACTCAAGGACTCTAAGAAGCCCCTGACCAAACAGGATAAATAGATCTGAGAGTATTTATACAATCCAAATCCAAATCATGAATTGCTGCCCCCAAGTACAGTAGTGGCTGCTTTGGAGTCATTGTGGCCATCCAAATTAATCTGTGTCCATACATACTAAGGAGTCTCTAAGTAAGCGCTAACTCATTTTAGCACTTGGTCTGAGGCCTTCACTAGAGTATAGGGAGGTTAATTGACTTTCACATACCATTGGTATAGCTCCACAAGGGGAAGCAATGGTGGAAGCGGTAATGTAGACAGAACTCAGGCAGGTACTTTTCTCACAGTCTCATCCATTCCCACTTTGATTTAGCACCCTATCTATATTACAGCTTCCACCAGTGGAGAATTATGGTCCCAATATTGGCACTTAGAATAGGAGACAGGATTAATATTATATTGTTTTTTTTCTTCTTTTTATGTGTTTCAAGGGAATTATTATAACTGGTCAAAAACAGGATAACTTTTCAGTATGCAAATTTTCCAATAAAAAATTTCAGAATTTGAAGTTTTTTGACCAATAGAAATGTATATACAGACACACACAAAGAAGAAAGATGAAAAGTTGAATTTCCTGTACAAAGCCAAGGAAATCTATATTAAAATATTCTGAGGCTCCGATCCAGCAGAGTACAAAAACAGTGCTTAACTTTAAGTATGTTAACAGTCACACAGGGACTTAAAGTTAAGCGCCTGCTTAACTGATGTATTGGGGCCTGAAACACTTGCTGGAAAACAGTGTTTTTTCCTAGATGTCACTAGGTACAATAACTGAACCCAATAACTTGAATAGCAGAGGTAAGGCAGACTTACTATCTTCATTTCTTTTCTATTTTGGCTGAAGAGACATCTGCATCATCAATGTAACAGATATTTTTCTGTGTGAATAGATATATTGTATTACTGTGGAACACTGTAAAGATTAATCGTTAAAAGCATATTAATCTTTTCTTGGTAATCTGCTAAAGTCTAGATACGAAAGTACAGAATTATGACTGACCAAGTGTGGTACTGAATAGCACCAGGGCTGGCTCCAGGCACCAGCTGAGCAAGCTTGTGCTTGGTGTGGCAGATTCTATGGGGCGGCATTCCGCCCAAACCTAGGGCGGCACGGCCGCCTTTTTTTTTTGTTCACTGCTCCAGCCGCCCTGTAGGGGGCAGTGGCATGGAGGAGGGGAGTGCCCTGCAGCAAACTCGGCAGGGCAGCCTGCGTCCTTCCCTCCCCGCCGACCGGAGCGTAGCGGAGCCCTCCTGGCAGGCGGCACGGCGATTGGGGCCGCGTGGCGAGTGCTCAGCTGAAGCGCTGGCCGGCCCCCTTCTCGCTCTCCCCCCCGCTCCTCCATTAGACCGGGCGCGCACTCTGTAGCACAGGGAGTCCCTTGGCTCCAGCCGCCCTGTAGGGTTTTTTGGTTTTTTTTCCTCTGCTTTGCCGGCCGCGCCGTTGTTTCTCCTCCTGCCCCCCTGCTTTGTTGCTCCAGCCGCGCCGTTTTTGTGTTGTTCCCCCCCGGCTTTGCCGCTCCAACCATGCCTCCCCCACCGGCTTTGCTGCTCCAGTGGCCCCACCCCCTCCCTTTTTTTTTTTGGCTTGAGGCGGCAAAAAAGCCAGAGCCGGCCCTGAATAGCACTAGATGCAAGTTACTGGGATGACATTTTTCAGTTTTAGCAGCCTGCATTTCTTCAAGCAGTGGCTTTAGAAGTGCATCCTGTTCTTAAGTATCCTTTGCAGAACTGCACAGTCAGAAACACGTCAGAAGAGGATGGCTATACTTTCTTGCCTAAGAAATTAACGTGGTTGAAATGAAATCTTCATACACTGATGTTTGTGTAGCCAAAGTGAGATGAAGGCTACATAAGGAAGAAAGGCTAAATGTTTTGCCGCTGTAAATTGGTGTAGCTCAGAAGCTGAGCATCAGACACCATAGGATTTAAAAGTAATCCTTATATTTTAGCACACATGTAGACATATTCTATGGTATTATAATTCTTGCATCATTTTATTTGTTTAGTACATTTATATAGCACCTATTTATAAAGCACCTGAAAACTTTACTATGAAAAATCAGTAAAATACATTAAAACAACGACAGACAGCTCAAAAACAAGGGATCAGACACATGGCAGACTCAAAAGCCATGTAGCAACCCACTTCCCGGGGTTGGGGGGGGGAAATCAATTTGGCATCAATTCCCAGATTATGTAAGGTATAGGCAAGAAAATGGCAGAATAAATATAATGTAGGCTTTGATCCTGCAGTCAGTTTCATGTGATTGCATCCTTTACCCAGGCACAGTCTCAGTGACTGTCGATTGCAGGATCAGGACCTACAAATAAGTAAGCAAACAAACCTTTCCTATTGGTTTCAATGGGAGTTGGATCATGTCCCAAGAGCAGATCCATCTGACTGCTCAGTGCTAATTGCTGGAAGCAGACATAAGGAAAGACATGATCAACCTCCCCTTTAAACTTAATTTATGACATAACAATGTGATCACTTTCTGCTGTTGGCACGTCAGTTCTGTTGTGAGTTTGTGTGTATGCGTGTGCGTGTACATGTGCGTTTCCAAAGGCCAATGTGAATAAGATTTTTAAAAAAATAATTACTTTGTAAGTTATGGTAAAAAAAATCTGGTTTCAATTAATATAAACCTCAGATCTACCTCTATTTTATGCTATGGGGCAGAGAGCTCACAATAAGCTCTGCTCTCAGGCACACAGGAGATGTAAATCCTCTTAATGGACTTCTTGTCTCCTGATCATACCCTTCTCAGCAAAACTATAGAGGCCGCACTTTATTTAGGGTTTTGAGGCCGTTTCTGGGCTTGATTTGGCCTTATATAAGGCAGTCAATAATGTTTTATAATCAGTACTCAGAAATCAGTGACAAATAATAAGGCAAGCATTAAAACACATACACATACACACACACACACACACACACACACACTTAGGACTTACAGCTGATTTCAGCTGTACAGGTGCAACTGTCATTTAAAATCAATGCATTTTTTCTTGAGTACAGACTTCAACATTTGGCTCAGTTGTGTTTGGGAGATCTTAATAAATTTGTAATTACGTTTGAAATTATAAAACATCAGTTATATAATCATCTTCGTAGCTGTCATTTTTAGTTTATTAACTATAAAAAGCTTTAAGTAAATCAATATAAAAGTCACAGCTGACTGATCCTGCCCATTGTCAGCAACTAATTTCCATATGCTGTTTTTTACTTTGTATATTGGCAATGTCTATTCAAGTGATTGCAAATAATCATTTTCATACCTAAGGCAATTACTAGCTCTGATGAAATAGCATGTTAGTTACTTGCTGGAGTCTTGTCATCTAGTGTCAAACCTCTTCCTCTGTGAGAACATGATTAGCTCTTTGGTTGTAGATTTAATGTCAATGTTTGAGGAAGTTATAAGACCAAATGAAATTCAGCTCTGGAATAACTCCATTGATTTCAGTAGCCCTATACTAAGTACCTCTTTAGTTTTGTGAATGACATCTGAATCGTCTAGCTCCTCTCCCCACACCATCCTGCAAAACGAATCAATATATTTCAACTTTTCTGAAGTTTTTCCTCTTGTTTCAAATTAATGATTCACAGGTATCAACACAAATCCACTTACATGTTTCAGTCAACCTGAATCTGCATTTTCAGCAAAAATATTTCAGATGAAGTATTTCACCCACCTCTAATGCTGATGCAGTTTTCTATCTAAGGATCAATTTATGTACAAAGATAGATATTTGAAAATGGCATCTTCCAGCATGTTAGCTCATCCCTAGCAACACAAGCACCAAAGTACTGAGAGAAAACAGTGCTTTGCATCTGACAGCTGCATTACAGTATCCCAAAAGAGCTTACCTGCCTACCTCAAATCCTTATGAAAATTATACTGAAGAATGGCTGGCGTTGTAAACAGTTTGCAGGGATTTTCTTGTTTTATAATATGCTCTAAGCAGCTAGTTCAATTTATGGAAAGTCAGATGCATAATATTTGCAGTGGAAACCAAAGATACTTTTAAATCACAAGAGTACAAAACGGTCTCTGAAGCCAGTAATATTTTTGCCCCACTGATTTACAGCTAAGCTAATCTTTCAGACTTCCTTTTTTTCCTTGGTTTGAACACTAATTTTCACCCTGAAACATTTTTTTTTAAAATAGTCACCTGATAAACCCCTGAAAAGAACAGTTTATAGCTGAAATGTTGACAGGCTCCCAAGCACCATAATAAGAGAGTGAACACAATTACACTAATAACTCGGCATCACAGTTGTATTAATATACTTAAAGGGCTCAGATGAACCAGGCTGGAGTTTCCAGCAGATTCCTTTTCATATCTGAATCTGCAGCTGTTCTCTTAGAAAGGGCAGTAATTCACCTTGGTGACTAGATAAAATGTCCATGCAATTTCAGGGTGACATAAAAATGCTCTTTTAAAAATCAATAGAGAAAAGTAGTATGCTGCCATTATAAATATTCCCGATAACTCATGAAATATTATTTTCATAAAAGGAGAAGAGAAGGACAGTGCTATATATTTTTAACACTGCATAGTAATTTTTTTAGAAGTTACAAAGGTGGGGGGCGTAAAATTGAGCAATATAAAAGTTAGGTATATAAGTGAGTCTTTGCATTGAGTTTTCTCCTTTATGATGACAAAATGTGAAGCGTAATATAGAAGACTATTACAGAAAAGCTATTACTTGTTTAGCTAGTATCCTAATGTATAGGCTTCCTGACAATGCATGGAGATGCGTGGAGGAAAACCCTCAGGATTCCCCTTCAACAGGCTCTCGTTGATTTGGGAGCAGTGATTAATTTAATGCAGTGGTGGGCAACCTGCATCCAGTGGGCCACACCACCTCCCACACCTCCCATTGGCTGGGAATGGCGAACCACAGCCACTGGGAACTGTGGGCGGCCAGGAAAATGTAAAACAAACTGGCGGCCCGCCAGTGGATTACCGTGATGGGCCGCATGCGGCCCATGGGCCGCAGGTTGCCCACCACTGATTTAATGGATGCAGCTACAGCTCGGGCTCTACAGATTCCCATGCTATGCCCAAGATTATTGTAACTATCAACGGCTTCTTGCTGTCTTTAGGTTCAGTTGTGGAGGAGACTATCCCTCTGGAGGCAGTTATTCAGGGACACAGTGAAATACTACAAACTGGCGTGGTCCATTCTCTGGATTTTCCTCTGATCCTTGGCATCTCCTGGCTCACTTTGTCAAAATTCTGCTTACAGCATGGCCAGAGACCAGAAAACATTGTACCCAGACCAAAGAAGACTCAAGTAGGTGTAGTTGCCCACTGAAACACCCACTGTAGGAACTGTGGAACTCTCCAGCTCTCCCCCAAGTAATGCAACTACACTGACTTCTTTGAGAAGAATGCAGAAAGCCTCCCTGCACATTGGGACTAAAACTGCCCCACAGTATTTCAGCCAGAGGCAAAGATAGCATTTGGGTGACTATGCACAATGTCAAAGTCTGAACTGGTGGCACTGCAAGAGTGTCTCCAAGAGAACCTAGTCTAGGGGCTCATACACAAGTCAACTTCACCAGCAGTGCACCAGTCCTTTTTCTAAAAAAAGGATAGACATTGCTGTGTTGATTTAGAGGCCTAAATCAGATAACAATCTTGAAACATTACCCCGATCCCTGAGCTGTTGGACTGCCTGGGAGTTGCCCACATAGTCACTAAACTGGATCTCCAGGGAGCTTAAAATCTCATCTGTATTTGAGAGGGGGATGAATGGAAGACTGCCTTTCAGACCCACTATGATCACTCTGAATATGTCATTCAGATTGAGTAATGGCCTAGCAATATTCCACCACCCAATGAACTCTTGACTCCTATGTCGTCACTGCAGATTCTGTCTCTGACTAGGTCTGGTCACCCATGACAGAACATTGGTAAGACTGATTATGATAACTGAGGAAGGAGGACCCACCATAAAGGATATTACAGGCTTAGAAGAGTGAAAGATTTTAAATACCTAGAATTAACGGTTGCCCTCTTGAATGATGCCCAGCATTATATTACAACTGTTTGGTGCAAGTGGCAGGAACTGGTCCCAGTTCCCTGTGAGAAAAGATATGCTAATAAATTTGTATATAAAACTGTAATTCAACCCATCCTAATGTACAGAAGAGAGACTTTGCCAGCCACAAAAAGAAATGAGTATGATCTATGATGGCAATAAAGATGTTGGATACTCCATTATAAGAAACAAAATGAAGTTGTGAAGGGCATAAAGCAAGTTGCTCCAATTAGAGACAAGTTGAGGGAGGTTATTCTACATTGATATGGACATATCCAGCTGACCCTAAGAGTTATATTATAAGATGGCCTTTAATGATCATGGATGGAAGATGACCAAGTGTGAGTGAGCCCAAAGATACAGGGCAGACATCAATGGACATGAGAGAACAATTTGCATGACAGCTTGGCATACAATCATGAGTTATGGAAGAGGACTATAAAAATTGCTGACCTCAGAAAGGGAAGTGGCAAGAAAGAAACTAGTATCCTAATCTTCTCCTCTTTGTTCCTACCATGTTTGCTGTTTATCCCACTTCAAGTGCTGGCTACAGTGGCATGACCAGCTGCCCCACACCCGATTCCCAGCTACAACACAGGGCTTGATTTTTAGCACTTACTAGACCCTTGGCTTCAAACCTCTCCACCATAAATAAATAATACAGTTTGTTTTTGAAGGTGCTAATGCAGGAATGTGTCTTCCCACCCCCACTTCCTCCAAACTCTTACTTCTAGCTTTAGAGAACTTTCTGGTGGGAGGCAGCGTTATCTAGTGGCTAGGGCATGGAGCTAGGTGTCTGAAGACCTGGGTTCTATTCCCAGCTCTGCCATTCGTCTGCTGTTTGATCTTGAGCAGGTAATTTTTCCTCTGTGTGCCTGTTTTCTGTCACATTCTCTAGAGGTCTGATCTATTTAGATTGCAAACTAACACAGGAATAATTGTACGTTAATGTGAATAACTGACCACAATGAGACAGATTTCAGTTAGAGCCTCCAGGTGCTAATGTAATACAACCAACACCAATAATCTTTGTTCCAAGAAACTTGCAGCTTCAGTACACTATCCCATAATATCATGATACCATCAGTTGGAGGTGTTAGCTAAAGCAATACAGAGGATTTAATCCTTTCCGCTTTACAAAATAAACATTTGATAGCACAAAGAAAATTAAACAAATTCAGATTTTTTAATAGGAATTTTGCGCTTATGGAAGGAGCTGGAGGCCCAGAGAATGAAGTCCATTATGCCTCTACTACACAGAATCCTGAAAAATCCCCTAGCGTACTTATACATAATTGACCAATACTGGATTTTTTTCATCATCAGCAGCAAATACACAAATGGCTAACTATGCTCTCCCACTAACTATGCCAAGCCCACCATCTATCACCAGTCCACTAACTGTATTGGACCACCCCCATCTATAGTGCAATTACTGGTTGTAAAGTCCTGCTTACTGTATGTAGTGTTGCTAATGGTGGTAGAAGTCAGACCAGGCACTAATGTACCAACTAATGGATTTATGTTTTCACCGCACTAAAAATCACTGAATCACAAAATTAAATATGCTGAATTCAGCTAAGTGGCACTGAGTGTTCTCTGTTCCAGCTGCCTTGTATTCTTCATTTTGAGAACACAAAACTACGCAGCGAGGCTTTTGAACTAGAGAGTTTATTCAGCTGTGTTCAATAGCTCATTTATGAAAGTTATTATTCTTTTCACTAGAAAAGTTGAATAGGAGAGTGAGAAGGGTTTGTTTTATTACTACTTTGAAAAAAGGAATTGCTTAAAAAAAAGAAAGAAATCGTCTCCTGTGGAAACTTCCAATATAATTCAGAAGCTAAGTAGCTTTAAACACTTTGAGAAACATGGATTCAGTGTGTTTCACATATAGTATTTTTCTAAAATAATCTTTTGCTTAAAACTTTTCAAAAACAAAAAGCATCAAATGTGTCAGAATAATCTCTTTCAGCAAAGGTGGATATAGAGACAAACAAAGGAGAGAGAAGATAAATGAGCCCTTAGTAAGTTTAGGGGAGCGGGGGGGGAATATCTCCTTAGCAATGAATAGCAAATGCAGTAAAATGAATTGGAGTTCAAAAATATTTTCCAATATTCTTTTGGGGCCATATTTCCCTCTATAAAGATTAGTCTCTTATGGAGTATTTTTGCTTTTCTTTCATCACAGGAAGGTGTCCCATCAACACAAGTGGAAAGGAGATTTGGGCTTCAGAATCCATGGATTCCCCAAATTCTTAGCAGATCTTTGAGCAGCTACAGCAGTTATACAGTGTTCATTATCAGGATTTCACACATTTTACAGACATGGCAGCTTATTAGTAACTACTGATCCATATACTAAACAGTAGGGGGTTCAGTTCTACATTCTATTTCATGGGTGTAACTCCTACTGACATCCAGGTAACTGAGGGGAGATTATTTTTAAGGGTGGGGAGGAATGGAGATCTAATACAAAGGGGATAGTTTGCCAGTCCCATAAATTCATAGCCTGAACATTTGCACCTGAAGCATGGACATTATTATTCTTGATATTGCTAGGAAACAATAGCAAAGTGAAATAGTAAGAAAATTATTTGTTTTCTTTCAAAATATATAAAACAACTATCCAAAGTGTCTTGAGAATCTGTAAAGTCACAGCCCATATTAGTAACCACCACCATAGAATGATTGTTTGGATTGTTATGCAGTATGCCTAAAATAGTTGAGGTAATCAGGTTTAAGGGTCACTTTGCATATGCACAAAAATACATAGTTCTGAGCAGCTTGACCTGACTTTCTGACTGTAAAAAATACAGTATAGAGTCATAGGCAGAGCTGTTGAATAATATGCAATATGTTATTCAGTGATTTCCACTTTCCATTCATGAATTCTCCATTGACAGAATAGTTTCCCCCCTATTTATTCATCTTTGTAAATAATTACAGATAAAATTCTACAAATAATTTTTGGTTCTTTGATTGTATATGGGCAGTTTTGTGATTAGTTTTAATTGGATACATAGGTCCTAGAAACATCACATGCCTGTTCACCAACCCTCTCTCAAAACGTGTTTTGGTTTTTTGTTGTTTTTTTTTGTGTGAAAAAAAAGGTGTATGCTTTCCAGTAAACACTTACAATTGACTTAAAATTTCTGAGGACATTCCTGCTGATTAAAGAATGTCTAGAATATTTATGAAAAACTAACACAAAGGGAACATAGTCAAAATAAATTAATTTGAAAATTCAAAAAAGGGTATTTTCAGGGACCTTTATTTTTTTAAAATAAAGTATATACCCATATTGAGCCAAAAACCTACATTCCGATCCCAGAGGATATAATGATGGTTCTGAAAGTAGACTGGTAAAATGACACTTCTTATTCCATATTTATTCTCCCCACAGTGAATGCCATATAAAATAGGCTCAGCTTATAAATCAAGACAATGTTTTTGTAAACTGTAGGCACCCCAGGGTCAACTTGGTTTCTGAAAAGTCATGCTGTGTGCTTTGTTTCATGCAACAGCACTAAGGATAAAGATCCTGAAATCAGAATTTAGCTGACAATTTTATTGATGTTCATTTGAATTGTAACTACAGTGAAATCTCTTAACAGCTCTTATCATTTAGGGAAAGATTTCTAAAATGCTTTACACAAATCAATTTTTTAAACAAAGTAATTCTCCATTTTCCCCCCTCATTAGAAGTCAGGAGCCTGTTTCTTGTCATTAACATATAACAAATTATGTATCATTGTTCTAAAATTGAGACAGAAAATTATATGAAAAATAAAAATGATATTGTCTCAAGAGACGCAAGATAGGTGAGGTAATATCTTTTATCGGGCCAACTTCTGTTGGTGGGAAGAACAAGCTTTTGAGCTTTCCAGAGCTCTTCTTCTGGTCTCAAGGCAGATAGTGTGAATTAATCTGTCAAGATTCCATATGTAGGCTTTCATACAACCTGACTTTCCAGGGAGGGGACACAATCAGAGATGCACAGACTGGTACAAATTATTGAGGCAGAATGGAGAGTTAGGCTGAGTACCACAAAGGGCAGAGGTAGAGGGTAGGAGAAAAGTGGTTTAATCCTTTACATCATGTATATTTTAGTTATCCCTGTTCAATGAATCAGATGATTGGGGGTCTGTTTGTGCTGACTTACATTGGTAGAAATATCAAGTGCAACCCCACTGAACTCAGTCATGTTACCTCTGTATAAGAGGGATGCAAGTCAAGAATCTGATCAACAATTCCTTGGACATGAGTATGTGTGTAATTAAATCTTTTAAAAGCCAGATGCTGTGTATATTCTGATACCATTCAGAATCACTCAGGAAAATGCTTCCTGCTGTGGACATCAGTTCAGAAAATACACTTGTAGATGGATAACTTAGCGATTCAAAAGTTAAACCATCAAGCTTGGACCAGTATGATTTCTCTCTCTCTCTCTCTCGACTAGGTACAGACCCTTATGGGACGTCATTACATATGTCCTCTTACTTTCATAATTAACTTTTAATGACTCTTTTTATTTCTTCAGCCAGTTTTGCACCCTCCTAACAGTAATTTAAGCTAGACCCCATTTCCCTAATTTGCTTAGGGAAATGCCATGTGGACACACTGGATTCTGGTGCTGATCTGAATCCCTGGGGCACATTAGAGCCTCCTGAGGGGAACTCATGGGCGTGGCTTTTCATGTGACATGTTTAGCTCATTATCTTAGTCATGGGTTTCTGTAAAAAGAAGTTGGAGGCAATCAGCTCTTTTGGGTGACAGCTATCCCAGGAAGAACAATGACAATGACTAGTCACAGTTAAGAAAATATGTGCTTATACCTGAAGAAGCTCTGTGTAAACCGGAAAAAACTTGTCTTCCTCACCAACAGAAGTTGATCCAATAAAATATAGTGCCTCACCCACCTTGTCTTTCTAGTAGCCATATTGGTCCCAGGTTCAAGAAGACTGGCTAGGCAGTAATACTGCAGAAAAAGATCTGGGACTTATAGTGTATCATACATTGAATTTGAGCCTACGTGATGCAATTGTGAAAAAGGCTAATATTCTGGGGTGTATCAACAGAAGTGCCACATATAAGATACAGGAGGTAATTGTTTCATTCTACTCAGCACTGGTGAGGTCTGTGGAGTACTGTGTCCAGTATTCCGTGACACACTTAGAGATGTGAACAAATTGGAGATAGTCCAGCGGAGAGCATCAGAAATGATAAAAAGTTTTAGAAACCTGACCTATGAGGAAAGGCTAAGAAAACCAGGCATGTTTAGTCCTAGGGTAAGCAGATAGCAAGGGTGAAAAATCGGGACAGGGAGTGGGGGTAATCAGGGGTGTCTGTAGCTTTTTTGCCTCCCCAAGCATGGCAGGCAGGCTGCCTTCAGCGACGCGCCTGCGGGAGGTCCCCAGTCCCACGGATTCGGCAGCTTGCCTGCGGGAGGTCCGCTGGTCTCGCGGATTCGGCGTACCCGCCGCCGAATCCGCAGGACCAGTGGACCTCCCGCAGGAATGCTGCCAAAGGCAGCCTGACTGCTGCCCTTGCAGGGACCGGCAGGGCGCCCTCCATGGCTTGCTGCCCCAGCTATGCGCTTGGAGCACTAGAGCCACTGCTGGGGGTAATAGGCGCCTATATAAGAAAAAGCCCCGAATATTGGGACTGTCCCTATAAAATTGGGACATCTGGTCACCCTGTTTAGTCCTAAGAAAAAGAGGGCTGCAGGGGAACCTGGTAATAGTCTATAAATATGTTCAATGCTGTTATAATAAGGACAGTGATCAGTTATTCTCTAGGTCCACTAAACATAGGCTAAGAAGTAATGGACTTAATCTGCAGCAAGGGAGATTTAAGTTAAATATTAGAAAATAAAACTTTAATCATAAGGATAGTTAAGTACTGGAATAGGCTTCCAAGGGAATTTGTAGAATCACTGTCACTGGAGGTTTCTAAGAACAGGTTAAACAAACATCTATCAGGGATGACCCAGCTATACTTGATTCTGCCTCAGCAGGGAATGGACTACATGACTTCTTGAAGTCCCTTCCTGCCCTACATTTCTATGATTGCATGTGGATTAGTCATGTTCCAACAGGCAATCTAATCAGCGTAGCAGGTTGTGTTACAGGCATCATGCATTTACACTGTCCTCAGTCTATTGAAATGCTTGTTCTGAAGGCTGGAAGGTTATGGTGAACGCTGGTGTCTATAGAATTGATTGTCAGAGGTGCTGAGCACACACAGCTCCCAGTGTTTGCAGTGGAAGCCACAGTTGCTCAACAACTATGAAAATTTTAAAGTGAAGAAGACCTCATGTGTTTAGCATAAAGACCACAGTAGTAAAACTAGTTTTTATTTTATAAGAACATCTGCCCAGATGTACTCTCTTTGGCATGAGTGACAGCAAATACTACATCTCCCACTTGGCTTTTTCCTGGACAAGATTAATTCCTGGAATTACAAACTTGATTCTGCATTAATGCTACTAAGCTTATTGTCAATGGCAGTAGCACCCTCTCCCCAGGCACTATATTAGACAGTTTCTCCCCTACAAGCTCTACATGCAGTCACAGATGCAGTCACCTGAAGCGTTTTCTGTTTCTCTTTTTCCAATAATTGTATGAATGACTTTTGGTAACCCTGCTCTATGTAGTACCAGAACCTTCTTAAGCAGCACAGGGCTTGTTATTTCTTCTCTGTTAACCACATCCCTATGTTCTGATTTTTGCTGGCCCATAGGCTTTCACATGGGGATTACCATTCCAACCAACGCCATTACTTTCTAACCCCATCCCTACTAGGAGTAATGTCAACAGTTTGGAACGTATGATTGCTATAGTTAGCACACAATGAACCACCACCACCAAGCACCATACTTGTCAAGAACTATCTCAATAGATCATAGCAGAGACCCCTCCAGAGGCAATGCAACACAAAGATAAGGCATCCTTAAGATGTACAGAGCAAGCATATCTATTGGCAGCAGACGTGCTAAAAATGCAGGGCAGCAACTGGTCCATCAAAAAAAGAAGAGTCAAAAGATTACATTCATTTTGTTTAAGGAAGGGATGGAGGGATTCCATCACACTGACCTACCCACCCACCCACAAGCAGTGATGGCACTAAAATAAGTACCCAGACCACAAAGCATTAACTGCTTTATTTAGATTGCACCCATCATGATGGATGCAAAGGTAGCAAACCAAAGGTAACATTTGTCTAAGGGGGAGCTGCCAGAGAGGCACAGTCCCACCGAGTCACCCATTCACAGGAAACATGACAGAATTAGCCAGACAACTTTATTGATATGGCACATTTCTTAGCTGAAAGCAGATCTGTAAAATATGCATAACAGCAACTGCAAGTACAGAAATGGAGGTTTCAAAAGAACACGTGTGTAGCTCTTAGGGAAATGATAGAATTCTCTCCTTTGAGAACCTGACTGGAAAATATTCAGATTTGGGGACTTCGTGTTTGAAATAACGATCACAGCAGACTTAAAATAAAAGGCTGATTGAAATTTTTCTATCCAATTTTTTTTAAGGATAAATGGGTTTTTTTGATTAAATTAATTATATTTTCAGCTGCTTTACTTAAAAAGTATAGAGATTTTTCATTAGAAAACCAGAAACCATCATTGTTCTCAGCACTTTTTGGCAAAAAAAAAAGTCATTTTTCCACAAGAAAACTAATCTTTTTCCAAGTAGCTCTAATAAATATATCACACACACACTTTTGTTTGAAGAGACATTCCCCATCCAAAATAAAATAAAATAGGCTAATGCTAACAGTGCAGAGAAGTTCAATAGAGAACTTGATATTTTGTGGAAAAGGGAAGAGAGACAGACAGAGGATTAAAAGACAATGGCAAAGTAGAAAGATGTGACAGGGATACCTACTGTGCTCTGTGGACCACCGCAAACAGGCTGGATGCTTCACAGGTTTATAAGTGACAGTGTGTTGTTTATTCGTTCCTCCCCACTAGTTCATCAGTACAGCAAATAACAAATGGCATCAACTTCCCCCTTAGCCCACCCTCTGGGAAGAGATGGGGAAAGATTTCCTCATCCTGCATCTTCTGACCCCTGCCAGCCTCTTTCCCTTGCACTTCCTTCCTCTCTTTTAGCTGTTCCCAGATGATGGGTCGATTGGTCTCATTAGCTTGTCAGCCTCCTACCTAATTAAGTGTTTGAGCCCCCATCTCACAATGAAGTCCACTCCAGGGGTACAAATAGCAAGTACCTTTGTGACCAGCATGCCAGGTCAGCACTAGGCTCCTGGCATTTTGTCCCAGAAGGTAAGACAAAGAGACAGCTTTGTTGGGTGAACTCATCTTTCCTCCCCCCCATAATGCAGTAACATCTAAGAGGTTGTAAAAACTAAAGAACCTGAATTAGTTCTCTGACTGATATCACTTAACATTGCTGTCAATCCAGGTTCATATTTCAGAGATGAACTAACTTGTCAGAGCTGAAACAATGAATCTGTTTGCCTTGGCCAGTTAAAAACAAAAGAAAAAAAGAAGAAATTCATAGGCTAGCGGTGTGTGATTTATATTATTCCTTCTTATGCTAGCCAAACACACCATATACAATATTTTATGAGCAAGTGTCAAATCACAAACTATACTGCAGACATCCTTGAGGGACTCAGTCTCAGGGTGGCTGCACAGATGTCATTCTCCAAAACCACACCTGCAAGAAGTATAAATTGATGTGTTTAATTTAGAATGAGGAATTGGTATGTGAACAAATATGCTTGTGACAGCAATAGGAAAAGCAGGGATCTGGGTAGTAAATGTCACCAAAATTCATTTGGTGTGTTCAGATTTACCAGCATCTAAACAGCATCACTATTCTGTCAGCAAAAATGATGTTCTGCAAGGGTTTGCAGGTCACATGGCAAAGATCCCCTTGTTACATTCAGGCACAGGAGATTTGCTCTTTGCCACTTTCAATTTGATATTTTACAGGGATTAGGAACATAAATCAGATAGGAAAACATTATATGTCGTTTTTGCCCCTGTAGCTGACTACTAGTAATCTTAAAAGTCAACAAATGTCAGGTTTCAATTTTTAGTTTACTGAATTATTGCATTGTGGAGCACAAAAATACCAATCTCCATGAGTTTTATGGTTCTAATTCTTTCACATGCAATTATAGGAAAAACAGTTTTACTCTACCTGCCTGACAGTTGCTTAATATCACTGACTTTTGTACATATTCCCTTAAACATCTGATTGAAGTAAACAGGAACAGCTTTCACCCAAGCACACCTGCCTCAGTTTCACTAGTACATTCCACTCTTTATGGGTGAGGGAGGAGGGCCCTTTATGATTTCCAATCCTAGTTCTCTGTAGAAGAGATGAGTGCTCCACAAACCAAGGAATATACATCATTAGGAAAAATGAAATCATTTGTAATAATTTATTGCAGTGGAACCTTTTTATAGACTAATATGATTACAAAAAAAGCCTAAGCCATGAGCCTATGTGATTTTATTTTTAAGAAAACTATTTTATAGAAAAATCCTAGCCATCTTACAAATTAGTGTTTTGTCCTAGAATTATAATTTTAAACAGTCATTACTTTCATGACAAATATATAGCTATTGAATAGAAATAAAAATGATTCTGATTTAAATTAAGGACATGTACTTCAAATGTCAGGATCCTCTCACAGCCAACCCAACCAATAAATTGCTACACAATGGTGTGAGTTGTTAATTTCAAAAGTGGTAAAGTGCTTTTTAGAGGAGGGATGCAGGGGAGCAAGAAGGGACTAGAGAACGCTCCATCATGCTTCAGCTGATGAAACTTTCCAACCTCTTATGTATGACTGGCAGAGTCGCCCCAGCCACAGTCATCCTGGATTGCTGCAGGAGTTCAGCAGGAGTTTCCTAGAACATGCAAAGGTTGGGTATGCTTGCTACGCTCCCTATTGAATGTGGGACAAGTTATTATTCTTTTAGCCCTGATGCAAAACCCACTGAAGACTCTCATCGTATTCAGGGGCTCTGAATCAGATCTCATCTTTCTTAAAATAATGTTTCTCAGTTACATCAATGCAACCCCATAGAAGTTTGCACTGGGGTAATAGAATGTGTCACACAATCCCAAACACATTTTTAAAACTTAGCCCCCCCTTTTTTTAAAGTCTTAATATAGAGATAGACAAACTGGACGCAGTTTACTGTGATGCCAATTTTGAAAACTTATAAACCCCGTTTAAGTTGAATTCACACACATCAGGTTTATGTATAAATACATGGTGGAATCATGTAAAGGTTTAGACAAACCCTGAAGACCCCCTTGAGCACAGTGTGGTGCTGCAAGTGTGCTCCCCTGCCTGGGGTGACAATAGATTCCCTTAAAAGCCCCAAGGAAAGGAAAAGCTAACTCACATAACAAAACAGTGCATCCTCTTTAAAGAAGGCTTCAGGGAAGGAGTAATTACAATGATAATTCACCTCAGAACCCTTGTTCAGCTTCCAAATTTAAAGCCTACATACCAAAGCCTTTGGTTAGGCTGGTCTGCTAGGGTAAGTCTACACTTCAGCTGGTAAACAGACTCACATTAGCAGGCCTCCTAGCAAAGGTAGACAGACTCAGGCTAGCGAGCTCAAACTAGTAGTGTGAATGTTGTGGCTCGTGCCGTATCTTGGACTCTCAACCCCACCTGACCACCTAGAGTCGAGAGCCCAAGCCACAGCCTGAGATGTACTATTATCTTTAACATAAAAGCTTGAGCCTTGCTAGTGCAAATCTGTCTATCCAGGCTGGGAAGCTTGCTCCCTAGAGCCTGAAAGAAGGATGGCTTCTCTTCTCACCCGTCTCTCTCACTCAGCTTCTTCTTGGTTACATATTCTATCTCTAGGGCAAGACAAGACGTCCTTGATTACATCCCAGTTGTAGCCTCCAGCCTGTACCTTAAATAGGTAGTACACTCTTTTTAACAAACCCACAGCCAAAGATTTGCAATACCAATATATTTACTGTGCAGGTAGCCATGCAAGTAGGTTAACCATAGAGTTTCTAGGATATAAATATTCAGGAGATTGTTAGGTTTACACTTGGTCTTGTTTAATATGCAACTTGCATCACCAGAACATTCTTTAACAATTTTAGGGTTTAATCCAAGTGTTTAGAAGACTATGTAATAGAGTTTCACAAAGCAGATCAATATCTACTTACCCTTTTGAAACTGACTCCAGTGGTCCACACTGGATAATGAAATTGGAAGCTCCCCTTCAGTGTCCTAATCCAAAATCCATTAACATAAAAGAGCAACTAAGAAAATATCCTGAATGGAAGAAAAAAGCAGTTAAAAGCTCCAGCAGAGCTGAAACTCTTTGGATACGTGGAAGACAACTGGAGAAAATTCAAACACTGCTTCAATCAATGTGTGCCAGTAAAAAAGGAAGACATTCAGAAGGTCGTCTTATTTTTGACAGTGGCTGGTTCCGATTCACATGATGTTTTCAATTTTCAGTTAACTCAGGCAGAAAAAGCTAACTATGAAACTGTAGTACACTGTGAAGAGCACTGCACTCCATGTAAAACAAAAACAAAAAACAAAACATTAAAGTTGTTTTTAAATCTGAGAACAAAAAGAGGGTGAAACTATAGAAGAGTTTGTGACTGATCCCAGGCTGCAAAGCAAACACAATTTTGAGAGCTAACAAGTCCCTGATAGGAGATCAGATCATAATTGGAATCTGGAATAAAAAAATACCCCAGCGAGAGACTACTGGAAGACCCAGGATTAACCCTTGATAAAACATTTAAAATTTGCCAAGCAGTGGAAGTTACCTGTCCCGAATGAAGCTTATGTAGTTTATGCTACTCTGATTCTGTAGACATGACTGAAAATCCAAGATACTACAAGGACAAAAAAACCAGCACATGGAGCCAGACATGCTGTAGTAACCAACACAAACCAAGATAACGTCCAGCATATAGGAAAAGATACCGGAATTGCAATGGATTACATTGCAAGTGTTCACAAGCAGCAGCAGAGTGTGTGCATCATAGGCGGCAGGTTCATATAATTTTTGGTGGGGCCCAAAATGGTGGTCCCCCCCCCGCCCACCCTGTAAGCTGATATAAAATGAAGCTACAACGCGTCAGCACCACAAGATTACAAGGGTCAATTAAAAGTGGAAAGTCAGAAGCAGCACTTGCCTGCTTCAATATACGGTATTAAATTTTGTTGCACCTGTTGTGACAAAGTGGGAATGTTCTTAATGTTTTCTCTGAATACTGTGTGGGTGCCTCAGTTTCCCCTGCAAAGTGCCAACTGACGGTGTTCGGGACAAAGAGATCAGGTGGCCTCCTTGTCCGGAAGAGACACAGAGGCCAGATGAGGGAGTGTCAGTTTGGAGCTGGCTGAGGAAATCGGGAGAGGCCCAGAACTTGGGTCTGGGCTCCCAACCCCCCAAGATGGACCTGACTGAGGGGTCCTGTTTTCTGTACCTACAAGCTCTGTTTTAGACTGTATCCCTGTCATCTAATAAACCTTCTGTTTTACTGTCTGGCTGAGAGTCAGATCTGACTGCGGAGTTGGGGTGCAAGGACCTCTGGTTGCCCCAGGACCTGCCTGGGCAGACTCGCTGCGGAAAGTGCATGGTGTGGAAGGGCATGCTGACTGCTCCGAGGTCAGACCCAGGAAGGTGTAAGCTTCTTGCCCTGGAGACAGTATGCTCAGAGAGGAGGCTCCCCCAGAGTCCTGACTGGCTTTGTATGGAGTTGTTCCAAAGCATCCCAGCATCCCCTTCCACACCATGCGCTTCCCGGAAGTCTGCACAGGCACTGACACTCCCTCCTCTGGCCTTTGTCTCTTTTCCAGGCATTAGGAGGCCACCTGATCTCTTTGTTCTCCAACATCTTCAGTTGGCACCTTGCAGGAGAGTGGCCCAGGCCATCAGTTGCCTGGAGGCAGGGTTGCAGCCATTCTCTGTGCAGACGGCATCACACTGGCCCTCTAGGGCTTTACAACAATCACACCCCCTTATCCCACCATCTAGAGCCTTAAGAAATGCATTGGGGAAACTGAGGCACACAGACAGTATTCAGAGAAAACACCTGTATACGACCATTTACATACTTTGAAGGGTGTAAAATAATCAAATATTGTGCTAAATACAATGATACTCCAAACTGACCACCAAATTTAAGTTGCATGTTTTTCCCCTCAGGTGAGGGTTCTGGGGTGGGGCTGGGGATGAGGGGTTCACAGTGCAGGAGCGTGCTCGGTGCTGGGGGTGCAGGCTTTGGGGTGAGGCAGGGCTGAGGATGAGGAACTAGGGGTGCAGACAGGCTGCCCCAGGGCTAGGGCCAGAGAGGACTCCCCATCACCACCACTGGCAGCAGCAAGCTCCAGGGGAGGGACCCCTCCTGCCCCCCATGGCACACACACTCTGCACATGCTCCTAGGGCCCCTCTCAGGTCCAGAAAGCTCACTCCCCTCCCCTATGATGGGTACTGGGGGGGGGCACAGGTGGCCTTCCATGTTGCTGCCCCTCACCATAACTTCACTGTGGATGGGGCTGCCCCTTGCCCAGCATGGGGCAGAAGTGGGGTAGGCAGGGTGGTGGCTGGCTATGGGACGGGGGAGCAGGGTGTCATAAAATTCACCCAAGCCCCAGCTGCTCAGGTCTAGGAAGCCTCCCTCTCCCATCCCTCCTGTGGCAGGTGCGTTGGTGGGTGCTGGGGGAGGGGGCATTGCCTTCACATGTGGCTTCCTGCCTCCTCTGTGCAGCCTACTGTGCCTCACTGGGGGTAGGAGTAGGGGCTGGGGCTGGGGGGGAATCATAGGGTCAAACACTCAAATATAATAAAAAATCATAGGGTCAAACACTCACGGAAGCCCCAACAGCTGCTAAGGTGAGTGATGTCTGTCTCCTGGCCCGTTTGTGTCTCCTCCAGGTAGGGGCAGGAGAGGAGAGGGGAAGGGAGGCCCCCTCCACTCCCCTCCCCCTCCTGAGTGCTTCAGCAGCAGTTAGCATTCCTCTTATGCTAATGCTGCAGCCCTTAGGCTACGGCAGCAGCAGCAAAGGAGAGAGAGAGACGCGCTGTGCACTCTCTTTACATTCAGGCAGGGAAGTTCCGGGTAGGGGGAAAAATCTAGCTCCAAATATTGGTGGAGCAGAGCCCCTGATTATGAATATTCCTGGGGCTTTAGCTCCAAGAGCCCATATAAGTTGGCGCCCATGGTGTGCATAGCATGGAGAAACAGGGTGACAATGGTACCAGTAACTCAGATGAATTCTTCATAGGAGCATTGCATAATGTTGCCGCAGAAGATGACTAAACTATCTTTCTGAAAGTAAATAGGATGATTACTTTTAAGTCGGACACTGACACACAAACCAATGTGTTATAAGACTTTCTCTGGCAATTCAAAAAAAATAAATAGGCAAAATTCAGGGCTTACACTGGCTTGAACTAAATGTATGGGTAAATAATTTGGAAGATATACTACTACTAAATAGTAGTAGAAATAATAGGGAAAATACCACCTATTATTGGGTTAAAAGAAGATCAATCCTTTGTCTCATCAAGAGGGTGCTCTCTTTGGAGGACCAGGGGAACAACAACTGAGGAAGAGTTTGAGGGAATAAAGAAGCTCTCGGAGTAGAGCATAGAGCTGAAGGAATCCAGCTGTACCCAATTCATACCCCTAGGAAAGTTCCCTCACCCTAAGGCAGAGGTTCAAAGAGGAACTGGAAGTATTTGTCGCTCTGGGAATCAGAGTGAGCAGAAGAACCAAGAAAGTGGGCGCACACAGTCTTCTCTCCCCCCAAAAAGTAAACTTTTGCTTATGTATAGGCCAAAAAGAATTACATAATAATGGAAAATGTTCCCTTCATATGTAAATTTTTAGGGAGAGTGCTGATACCAAAAAAAATTCTTACTGGATGTATCAGCAGGGTCACAGCAGGTGTCTCAGGAAAAAAAACAGAGCACAGATTTGTTCACATTCAACCCCTCCTTTGGGAGACACTGTTTCTGCAGACTGTCATTTGAGTTGCATTCAATATGACAGCTATTGCAAGTGCTTGTGCATCTTTGGGGACCATTTGTATTAAGTTTATGAATCATCTGTGAATCATTGTGGGCCAAGCAGTGTATGCAATTCCCAGGGTTGTCCAGGTGAGTGGGGAGGGGGAGAAGGTTACCACAGCTTTTCTGGGAACTAAACGTAGTGGTGGGCGCTAGTTAATGAAATAGTAAACCCCTAGAGCAAGGTACCACCCCTAGGGTAGCTTGCAGATACTGGTTCAAACTGGATTTTCCAGAGACCAACAACAAAGAATGGCTTTTTTGTATAAAAAGGCTGAGTTTCAACTGACAGAGCCTTCTTTTGATTCAGCAAATTGACAGGACCTTCTGTCCAAGGGGGAAGAGGGGTGACAACCTTTGCAGAGGGTTGGAAAGATTTTGTCTAAGATTGATAGGTGACCTCTGGTAAGCTTTTAGCATGTGTATAGGAACTTGTTTGTTTTCTCTGGAATGCTTTTACTATAAAAAAGTGTATTTTGCTTTGTGAAGACTAGCTGGAAACTGATAGACACTGTTGTAACCTCTGGAGAAAGGTTAATCACAGGTCCTGGACCCTGCTCAGACCAGCTGGGGGAAAATCATCATGAAGGGGACTACAAGCCTAAACTACTGGTTTGGTGGGAGAGAGATGTGGGTTCCTTTCCAAGACAGGTGACAACTAAGAAGCCTGAAACCTTTAAGTGGGTGTTCTCGAGAAGACTAGGAAAATGGGGACAAAGGTGCAGTTAAATCTGAAACTGTGACATCAGCATGTGAGATGTTTCAGAGAAAACTATACTTTAATTTTTTTGTTGTAGGGTTTACACACGTGATGACATTTTGATCTGGGGAAAAATAAGACTTAAAAGAGCATGACTTAAGAACATAAGAATGGCCACACTGGATCAGACTAAATGGCCAATTAGCCCAGTATCCTGTCTTCTGACAGTGGCCAATGCCAGGTCCCCCAGAGGGAATGAACAGAACAGGTAATCATCAAGTGATCCATTCCCTGTTGCCCATTCCCAGCTTCTGGCAAACAGAGGCTAGGGACACCATCCCTGCCCATTCTGGGCATTGGTGGACCTGTACTCCATGAATTTATCTAGTTCTTTTTTGAACCCTGTTATAGTCTTGGCCTTCACAACCCTCTGGCAAAGAGTTCCACAGGTTGACTATGCATTGTAGAAAAATGAATGCAACTCCACAAGGGGGAAAAATAGGTGATTTTAGGAGATGATTTTTTGGCAATTACAAAAGTCACAAATACACCTCTACCCCGATATAACGCCGTCCTTGGGAGCCAAAAAATCTTACTGTGTTATAGGTGAAACCGTGTTATATCGAAATTTGCTTTGATCCGCCGGAGTGCGCAGCCCCCCGGAGCACTGCTTTACCGTGTTATATCCGAATTTATGTTATATTGGGTCGTGTTATATCGAGGTAGAGGTGTGTGTGTGTGTGTGTGTGTGTGTGTATATATATATATATATATAGCTTTACTCGACACTACTTTTCACAACCATACTCTTGGCCATGGCTGTTATTTCAAACAATTAGACAGTAAATTACATTTATTTCCCATAAGGGACCATTCTCTCAGAGATGGAGGCTTGGAAAACAGACCAAAAAAATTCAGTTTCCATGCGCTCTACAATTTATTGTCAGACTTTGTTTCCTCAATTGTAGTCTAAACAATTAAACTCCCCCAAGAACTGTTAATGCTTTCTAACGTTTGCTTGTCTCTCTCCCTGGATTTTACATAATTTAACAAACATCTGAAGATTAGGCAGCTATGAACCTGAATTGTAGGATCTCCAGAATGGAAAAGACTGGGATTGCTGCCAGCTGTCTAAAGAGCAGCAGAGAGTACACATTGACAGCAAAGTCAGCCAAGTGCCCATCTGCTTGGTTCAAAAGAAGTCTGGTTGCACACAGAGTGAAGGAGCCACACTTTAGTTAAGCCAAGACTTCAGATGATTAGACTGGTTGTATAGCAAATAAAGAGACGAAGAGCATATCTGTCAATGGTCAACTTGCCTGACAGCTTAGTCACTTTGGGCCAAATTTTAATAGCACTTCAGGGATTGACATGAGGCTAAATGTATTTATGTTTGTGAAGTGCTCTGGCACAGTGGGGATGAGTGCCACAGAAAAGCCTTTAAATAATAAAATAAATCTTGAAGTTGTTACTCAGAGACAAGATTGGCAGACAACTCTACTTTTCACTCAAGCAAAAGCCCCGTTCAAGTAAGAAAGCTAAGTACAGCAGATTTGTCTACTATTGATGTATGCCATTTAAGTCCTCAAAAAATGGAGAAAACCCAGCTGTCAGTCATACCTCCGCAACCCAATGGAAGGCAATAGGACAACTTGCAAAGTAAAGTACTACTCCGTGCAAGTTAGAGTTGCAGAATCTTGCCCGTGAAATAGAAGCAGATCGCTGCCATTACATCTTTAATAGGGAGGTGAAGCCCAGACAGACGACACATCTCAGCATACAATACTCTGATTTTGATCTATGTGGCCCCAAACAGCCATGTCTGCACACGCCATTGCTCCCTACTAAAGTGGAGGGTAGTGCTGAGCCTCATTAAGAGCTCAGTAGGCTGGTATTTGACTTGCAGTCTGTACTTTGACCACCACTGTGCTTGGATGACACTTGGCTTCCCATTTAAGTTGTTCAGATTTATGGAAATTTCATTGCATTATGTTGTGTAGCATGAGGTGACCGATGTGCTTCTGCATCAGAAGTCACCGAAAAAAAATAATCAGAAAAGTGGTTTGCTGAAAACTGTTCAACAGAAACAAATGCATTATAAAAACATGGTATTTAAAAAAAATAGTAAAAGCTTCCATTCAGCTTCTTGTCTTTAATGTCATGGGTATTCTAATATTTCTCCATGTTTGTCAGCAAGACTTGATTAGAAATTCTGTCCAAACCCTCTTGACCCAATGCAATCCTATTGGCTCTTTAAGGTTATGTTCATTTTTGTGACCTGTATGCAAAATAATTGAATTAGCTGGAGAACTATTCACACACTAAAAACAGCCTGGCTATTAAAAACCACAGAGCATTTTCCTCCTGAATTACTGGGCTGATTACTGTTAAACTGGCAATTTTCAGCAATAGATACCTGTTTACTGCAGAGTTAGTCAAAGATAAACTATTTATACAGCCTCCTCAGGCTTCCCACAGCATCTCCTGCTGGTGGAGAAAATGATGCAGCAATTGATGCTACCTTCTGTTAAGTGGGGATGCTATAGGGAAAGGAACAAGAGAAGAAGGGATCACATTTGGACTTTGTTTACAGAGGAGTAGTGATATAGCAAGCCACAGAAGGCATCAAAGTCACTAAAGCACTACTAGGAAGCTTTATTGCTGCTGCAACTACTCTCCACATTCTTATATGGTGCCGAGTCTCTGTGCTAGTATTACCTGAATCAGAGAAAACTTTCTAAGATGCTGCCTTGTGCAAGATATATCTTAAACTAAATTAAAGCCAGCATCTGGCCAGCATAAGATACTAACCTACTTCACTAGCAGCCTGAAGCCAGGAGTCCGCCAGTGATGACAGAGTGAAGGGGAGCATAAACTGAAATCCTTTTCAGATAGTCTTGAATTTATTTTAATTTAAAATACCAGTTTAGATTTAAAACAAACAAACAAAAAAACCCCAAGAAGATTCTGGAAGTTAACAATGGAATTATATTTAATTAAAAAAGAACGAGGAGTACTTGTGGCACCTTAGAGACTAACAAATTTATTTAAGCATAAGCTTTCGTGGGCTAAAACCCACTTCATCAGATGCATGCAGTGGAAAATACAGTAGGATATATATATATATCACAAGTACTCCTCGTTCTTTTTTAATTAAATATAATTCCATTGTTAACTTCCAGAATATATATATATATATATATATATATATATATATATATATATATATATATATATATATATACATACACACACACAGAGAACATGAAAAAATGGGTGTTGCCATACCAAGTATAACGAGAGTAATCAGTTAAGGTGGTCTATTGTCAGCAGGAGAAAAAAAAATGTTTGTAGTGATAATCAGGATGGCCCATTTCCAACAATGGATAAGAAGGTGTGAGTAACAGTAGGGGGAATAGTTCTACTTTGTGTAATGATCCATCCACTCCCAGTCTTTATTCAAGCCTAATTTAATGGTGTCTAGTTTGCAAATTAATTCCAATTCTGCAGTTTCTCATTGGAGTCTGTTTCTGAAATTTTTGTTGTTGTAGTATTGACACTTTTAGGTCTGTAATTGAGTGATCAGGGAGACTGAAGTGTTATACGACTGGTTTTTGAATGTTATAATTCTTGACGTCTGATTTGTGTCCATTTATTCTTTTACATAGAGACTGTCTGGTTTGGCCAACGTACATGTCAGAGGGGCATTGCTGGCACATGATGGCATATATCACATTGGTAGATGTGCAGGTGAACGAGCCTCTGATAGTGTGGCTGATGTGATTAGATCCTATGATGGTGTCCCCTGAATAGATATGTGGACAGAGTTGGCAATGGGCTTTGTTGCAAGGATAAGTTCCTGGATTAGTGTTATTGTTGTGTGGTGTATGGTTGCCGGTGCGTATTTGTTTCAGGTTGGGGGGCTGTCTGTAAGTGGGGACTGGCCTATCTCCCAAGATCTGTGAGAGTGAGGGATCATCCTTCAGGATAGGTTGTAGATCCTTGTGATGCGCTGGAGAGGTTTTAGTTGGGGGCTGAAGGTGATGGCTAGTGGCGTTCTGTTACTTTGTGTGTTGGGCCTGTCCTGTAGTAGGTGACTTCTGGATACTCTTCTGGCTCTGTCAATCTGTTTCTTCACTTCAGCAGGTGGGTATTGTAGTTATAAGAATGCTTGATAGAGATCTTGTAGGTGTTTGTCTCTGTCTGAGGGGTTGGAGCAAATGTGCTTCTATCTTAGAGCTTATATATATTTTCCTACTGTATTTTCCACTGCATGCATCCAATGAAGTGGGTTTTAGCCCACAAAAGCTTATGCTTAAATAAATTTGTTAGTCTCTAAGGGTACGTTTACACTTACCGGGACGGTCGACGCGGCGAGTTCGACTGCTCGGAGTTCGAACTATCGCGTCTGATCTAGACGCGATAGTTCGAACCCCGGAAGCGCTAGTTCGAACTCCGGTACTCCACCGCGGCAGGAGGAGTTGCCGGAGTCGACCCTGGAGCCGCGGAGTTCGCTTCCGCGGCGTCTGGACGGTAAGTAAGTCGAACTAGGGTAGTTCGAATTCAGCTTACGTTATTCACGTAGCTGAATTCGCGTACCCTAGTTCGACCCCCGAGCTTAGTGTAGACCAGGGCTAAGATGCCACAAGTACTCCTCGTTCTTTTTGCTGATACAGACTAACACGGCTGCTACTCTGAATATTTAATTTAGTTATTCATATGGGAACCCTTTTGTAATTTGGCTCTTAGCTGTTATCACAGCTGTCCTATCTTTATATTTGTTGCCTTGTATTTCAAAAGGGTAGCTTACAGGTGGGCATCTCTTTTGACATATTCGTATATATACTGAGAGTCTGGTTTGTAATACCAAAGCAGCTAAGTGATTGGGTCCCTTTTAGTTAAGGCACCGGACTTTGATTCAAGATACATGGGTTCAATTTCTGGCTCTGCATAGACTTCCTGTGTGACCTTGGGCACAGTCACACCACCTCTGTGCACCTCAGTTCCCTATTTGTAAAGTGTAGATAGGAAAAAGAATTGTCTCCCATCCTCTCTGTCTTGTCTATTTAGATTGGAAGCTCTTTAGTGTAAAGATGGTTTGTTAATAAGGGTATGTACAAATCCAGACAAAATGGTTTCATTCTGATTACATTTGGGGCATTTATGCAATATTGTAATATAAAAAATATTAATAACTGTGCACAGACCCAACCAGATGCCTGCTCAAATCTCCTATAGCATGATTAGATATGCACGCACCTGTAGTGGTGTTCAGTAAATCATCCTGTGCCCAAAGTGCTTGAAAGAGATTCTCTTTATTCAGGGATGCAGTTCCAATGGTTTTGATATACCAGAAGATGGGCTTCTGCAGCACCCCTCCCCCAGACTCCCTGTCCGGGAAGGTAATCTGCTTAGGCACCAGTATTTGCGATTGTGCATGTAACCTGTGGATTTTCACATGAGGTAGTAAAAGAACAAAGTACCGCCATGCACATGTAGAAATGTGAACCTAAACATTCCTAATCAGATGAGCTAAATCAAATTAACGTCAGTGTTCAGTAGGGTATGTAGGATTTGTAAATAAGGTTTAGGAAATTAAAAGCTACACACCATAGTGCATCCCAAGCTTTTACTAACTGCTGCTGCAAGCAATTATAGACCTCTTGTAGCCTAGATGCACAGCAGCATAACAAATTGAAAACAAAACAAAAACAAAACAAGTGTACTGAGTTCTGACTAGCCACCAGAGAGATTTGGATACATAAATTATTTGTAAGTGTTATTACAGCATGAAAGGGGAGAGTTGCCAAAGGACAGTGTGTTATTTGATTCTCTCCCTCTCCCCACACTCCCCACTTTGCCAACCAGGGCATTTTTTGGCATAGAAATGACACTTTGTCCCAAGTAATACTATATCGCAATTTACTTTGAAGCTCACAGCAGCTTATTAATGTTCCTTTGCATACACATGACCATGACATCACCAAAAGTCAGAGACAGTAACCTGTAATTCACAAAAGGTTCAGCACTTACTATAATCTGCATGAGAATTTCCTGTAAGTAGAACTCATGCAATGTAAATTTTTAATGTGAAGGGTTTCCCAACATTTTGCTGTGAAAGAAAATGAAGTAGTGTAACCTCATGTATAATTCCTGGATCCTATGTAATTGATCATTCATAAACAGACACACTGATATATGAAAATGATTTTATATGCCCAGCTTCTATGTGTTTCATAGCATTCCAACTAAGCCTCTGCATTAATTTCACATTTCAACATTTTATTTCTGTCTTGAGCCATAAAAATATAATTGTTACAACTGAAGTTTCAGCTATTCTATTTCCCAAAGGCCCATTCTTTTTACACAGCCACATACACCTCCTGCTCATTGGCCTTCATTTTCTATCATCAAATGTTAATGCTACTTGAAGAAAACTTCAAGTTAGGTTATTGCCAATGAATAATGAAGATGTCTCCTAGAAGGATTTTCTGCCTAGAATAACAAAATGGATCTTTTATTGGACGCCATTTCCCACAGTTGAGCTATTGGATTTGCCAACTATTCAAAGAGCAGATTATGTTCTTCACACCTGCATGGGTTTATTTGTGTTAATTTCTACAATTAAGTAATAAGAGGAGATGAAGTAGACAGTAACTAATGTGAATTGTTCTTAGGACAGCAAGTCATCCTAGTTCAGATATATCCCAAATGTTTCAGCACCCTGATCCATGACAACAAGCAGCCAGATAAAGATAACTCCTTTATTTAAAAAATAACTTTTGTAAAAGCAATCACAGGTTAAATAAGTTAGTGCTAACATGTGGCTATGTAGCAATACAATAGCTGATCATTCTGATTTCAAGTAGAAATCTGGGGTGATATTCTGACAGCTGAAGACAGTGGGGATTTTGCCCATTGACTTCAACAGGGTCAGGACTTCACCTGAGATTTTGTAATAGACATAAGGTTAAATCTTCAGCTGGTATAAATCTGCATAGCTCTATTGACTTCAGTAGCTCTTGGAGCCTCAGATTATCCCTGGATTCTGTGGACTACATGTATTGTGAAGATGAGACATCAGAGCTATGGGGAAGAAAAGAAAGGCATTTGATAGATCTTTCATAAATGCTTAATGATTTCAAAGTACTGATTACATATTCTTCAAAAGAAACAGAACTATGAGGTCTTATGTTCATGATAAGCAATGGCCTCAATATATTTTAAGATGATCAACATCCTTTTACCAAATCAAAGAGAAACAAAGGGACGGATAAAAAACACAGAAAAGGATAACTGAGAAAGGAAGAGAATGTATTCACAAGAGGAATAGATGTGGGTTTGTGATCCGACTTGACAAAGGGTGTATAAAGTTTTTTGAGTGACGTTAAATGATGTGGCAACAACTCTGAGATAAGCTGTAAAATGGATGGTCTGTGTAGTAATATGAACTTGACTGACTGATGCAAAGTGTGAAAATGATTGCCAATTCAGGGGAAGTTTGAATAAAAAGTACAGCAAAGCTAATGATCTGTGAAAGTGATTGATAGATGATGTAAGATTTTTTTTTAAAAAAGAGATACAGGAAACAATCAATACCCTACCAAATTCAGTTTACTAAGCTTATGCCTCAATTAGATAAAAGCACCAAGAGCTGTGTTCAGACATAATAAAAAAATAAGAGTAGCACTTTTGTCAGAATAATTTGTTACAGTACAGCTGTATAAAAAAGAATGATTAAAGCACTTTGAGGTGGTTAACAATGATTTTGAAAGCTTTTCATTGTTATGCGAGTGCTTGCTGAAATCCCATGGCGCACTTCCTGTAATTGCCCATTGTATTTGCATATTGAATAATAAAAGCAAAGCCTTTAAAAACATACCAATATATCTGGATTTCTTTTGTTTTAACCCCATTATGTTTCTGTAATAGGCAATTCTTGTGCTGTCTTATATACCAATGCATCTATAATTACTAGAAAATTGACTAATTTGTTTAACTAAGAGTCATACACTAACTTCATAACTGGGTGTAGCTTCAGTAAAGACTGTGGTATTACACCAAGGACAAATCTGGCCCTCTCTTTTTATTAGGATGCACAATTTTCATTTATTTAACTAATAAATCAAGTAACTGAAGGCATTGCTTTTCTAATATTGTCCCCTACCCTTCAGCCCCTTCCTTTTGAACTGCCTGGAATGCTCAGATCCCCTTTTATGTAACTATTATCCTCATATGCTAAGTATTAATGAGATATACATCTAAAAAGGTTTGTTTCAGATAAGTTTAAAAGTGTTCTGATACTTATTAAAAAAAACAAAAAACTATTAGCCTTCCTTGTTCTCTCACCCACAAGCCTTGTCCTCCACATGCCATTTTCTCCTTCACACCCTCTTGCCCACTATCTCAGCTAGATCCTTCTACCTTTCCTGGCATATCTTGCTATTTCTTTGTCATTCAATTACCACTCCCTGACCCTCTCACCCGTGAGTCACCCTAATCCCAAAGAGTCTCTCTACTCCATCTCATTCTCTGCATTGTGATATCAAGAAGGCATTAGGAGTCCAAGCTTGAGCACTCACTCTCCTAGGCTCTGGCAAGTTTATCTAACTGAATTTCACATGATCCAGGTCTTCTCTAGACCAAATGGTGCCACAAACAGTATTCTTTTCTTCTGAACCCAAAGAAAGGTTCACAGCACATAAGGTTTGAAGAGAGTAGCTGGCCCAGTAAAGGTTGCTGAAATTCTAAGATGGAATTCAGTAAAGGCAGGACATTTCTTAGGGAAATGGAGGATACTTATATCAGCTGTCTCATATTTAGGAACATAGTAACTAAACTAATGGATCTGAACAGTGATCTATTTAATTCAGCATCTGCCATACACAGAGGCTAGTAACAGGCATTTCATAGGAAAGTGCAGGAAACTCTAATGTAAGCAGTTATGGGATAACTTGCTCCAAGGGTGTATTTCTTCTTAATTTTTAATAGATAGACTTGTGTATGCCCTGAAACATGAGGCTTTATATTCCTTCTAAATTCTTGGTTATATTGCCTATTTAGTATTCTAAATAATTTAGAAGTTCAGGCTCAGTTTGATTTGCATTGGGGTGAGAATTTTTTCCGAAAATTGTTTCACTCATTTCCAGTATATTTCTGTAATGGACGTCTCCTTAGCATTCTGAATAAATCCAGTTACATCCCACAGAATAGTCGTAATCTGAGCCATTTATACATAAAGCCCTGATCTATCATTCTTGTCCTTTTGTTGTGAAATCGTTGACCAGTCAGAATCATGTCATCACCATTTTCCACTTCTAAACCCTGCTCTCATGTCTATATTTGATGTGCAAAACTCTAGTGCATAACTGTTCTCTAAAATATGAGCCCTGGGCCCAAATTTAGCCCCGTAGTGAATGGGCACAAATCCATAGAAGTAATTGAGATTCATTGGACAATGTTGTTAGAGAAAAGTCAATGGAGCTTCAACAACTTCCCCAATACTGAATTTTACCACCTGTATAACCTATTTTTTAAACTATCAACCACTTTTAACTTCCTCTTTGGTTTTTAGCTGTCTGGGATTCCCCCTGACCTTCCCTCACAATTTCTTTAAAAATCCTTTCTTTTTTTCCCATCTAGCATTGAATAATGGTTTAATCACCTTTAGAAATTTTACTTCTCCCCCCTTGTAAAAATTGTTGTATTCAATTTACAAGTCCTTAATGTTACACATATCTTTCTCTTTCAACTGTTCATTGCTTAAGTAAGCTACACACAACTCCTTTTCCCGCTGAATTTTAGGAGCTTTATGTTTCTTATAAACCAACCTAATAGGATGAGCAAATACAAAAAGTAAATCCTTTGCTTAGCAAGGCTATGAAAAAGCCAGAAAAGCACAGAAAGACTAAACGCAATGAAAACACAGTTCATTACAAATGCAGTCTAGGGATGAAGATTGAACTAATTATAATCCAAACTCAATTAAGGAAAGCTGATCAGCAGACTTATTTTCCTTGTTAAGAATAAACAAGACATCTCCCCCGGCATAGCAGTTTTCCTCCGAACCTCTTTCCCCTACACTCACTGTCTGTGGATGTGAAATAAACCATACATGGTCTCTGTCAGTAGCAAAATTAGTGCTTCCAGAAAGAATGGACCTTAACTTGTTTTTCCTTCTCTCTTTGAAACTACTTGGTTACAAACTGGTATCAGAGGATCATGACAACACTGCCCTTCCCAGTTAGTAAATAGGAGGTGGGATCCAGCTAAATCAGTGGGTGTTCTGAGTGTGGAGTGGATAAGAACCACTAATCTAGACATATGTATAGAAATGCAATTCTAAAACTAATTTGACTGTCACTGATCTACTTGCACTGAGAAGCATATGGCACCTCTGACTGTTTCCTTATCTATATTACAGGACACAATATGGAAATGCAATATACTCTGAAGAACAACCATAGCGCCAAGTTTTCCAACTTCAGCTTTTTTCAGCTGGAATCTTTAACAGCACACTCACAAAAATGAGTATATCCAATCTAAGTATGCAAAAGTCAATATTTGCAAGGGCCTAACCAGGTCGTTGTGCATTTGCACATGCAAGTATGGACTTTGTGAGCACAAGTGTGCTTTCAAAGGGTTCAAGCCTGAGTCAGATGGAGTATCCAGGTCCTGATTCAAACACCTATTGAACTGCGTAGACTGTCGGTCCTTCATCAGTTAAGACTGAACCAATCACAACACGTCTTCCAATCTTCTCTCACTCTGGCCATCCTTCGCCATACTTGTCTATATCGTCTTGTTAGGAAAACATCCCACCTCTTTGGAGGCCGAGCGTGTGGCCATTTCAGTTCTCGCGGATACCACTCAGATATAGCTGCAGTCCATCTGTTGTCACTGAGTCAGGCCACATGTCCTGCTCACCGCATTTTGCTGAGCCTACTTTCAACAACAACATCTCGCACTCCAGACTGCTGCCTAATTATTTTATTGGGGATGTGATCGCAGAGCAAAATGCCCCAAAATGTTTGTTCCATCGCCCTCTGTGTGACAAACAGGTGATGTTCTTCAGTCTTCGTCAGCGACCATGTTTCGCTGCCATATAGCATCGCTGGAAGCACGGTCCAGTTAAAAAGATTTGCAGGAGTTGTTTTGCTGCTCTTTTCTTGGAGGATGTCCCTGATGTCGTTGAATGCGCACCATCCAGCTTTTTTTTCTGAACTAAATAAATTTAAAGTTAAATCATTTAAAAAATTCAGTTTATTTGTCACTAGTTATGCATTCTCTGAGTTTGTACCATGAAGCCTGCTTTATTTGTACTTGTTAGCTTCACTTTCAGGTTGCAGGTGCTGCAGTGTTTGGGTTCAAATGCTACAGGGGGATGTTTACTCCTTTAAAAACTAAATTTAAATAGATATTGGAAACATTTCTATTGCGCTTAGAAGGTCTTAGATTTTATTAATGTTTCTTTTTACAAAATGCATATTTAACATTTATTTTAACTTGACGATGTCTCTTTAAAGGAGAAGTGTGCTAGTTCTTTTTCAGACCAGCACTCTGAAGTTATGTAAGACAGGAAGTGCTGTTCTGCATGAATACTATGCTAAGTCTATACTAAAGATCACTGGAGAGTGAGAAAAAGGGTATTTTCCCCACCCAACTTTAAATATGAATCAGTATTTTTTTTTTATTCACTGCAGTAAATTGGCTCTTCTTGAGACTTTACATGTCTTTTTTTAAAAACTCAGTTTAGGATGCTACCAATTTTCAGAGCTAAATATGACTTTGCACTAACTTTGGACATTTTAAGCTTCTGTAATGAGCAAAATGGAGATAGTTACAAAATCATACACGAGAAAACACATCAGAATGAAAACTGCAGCTATAAAGAGAGGCTGCAGGAAAGTGACAGGACAAGTACTGGGAAAGAGGGGGAAGTTAATATACATTTGCCCTTTTGTCTCTAAAATTGAATTTCAGCTCCCTTAACCCTTTTAAACGAGCCCAAGATTAGTAATTCACCTATTATTTATTACAGTAGCACCTAGAGGCGCCAACTGACATCACAGCACTATTGTGCTAAGTGCTCCAGACATATAGTATGAAGAGCTTACAATATACAGAGGCAAGACAACAGCTGGAAAGAGGGGAAATATTGGTATCCCACTTTTAGACAGGGAACTGAAATACAGAAAGGAGGTAACTAACCCAGGGTCACGTGGTAAGTCTGTGGCCAAGCTGGAAGTTGAGCCAGATGTCCCAAGTTCTGGACCAGTGCCTTCACCACAAGGCCAACCTTCCTCTCTTTTTAAGGTTATGCATTTTGATAAGGTAATAGATGAGGATACACTCTTCACACTTTCTCAATTAAACACTGAAGAGTGGGCAAGGGGATGGGGATAACACTACTGCAGGCTCCCTGCTACCCTCCAGCCCCACAACACACATTCTGGAGTAGCCTTTCTACTCCATGGTTGTGGAAGGGGTGTGCAAAATAGGTTTTCAGGTGGTAGGGATGGGAAAACAGCCTCTATGGCTCACATTTTTAAAGGACTGGAAAGTGAATTGGACTGAGGCTACTAAGGGCCAAAGTCACTTTTGAAAGTGAGGCCTGGTCTACACTAGGACTTTAAATCGAATTTAGCAGCGTTAATTCGAATTAACCGCTCAACCGTCCACACCAGGAAGCCGTTTAATTCGACCTAGAGGGCTCTTTAGTTCGAATTCGGTACTCCACCCCGACGAGGGGAGTAGCGCTAAATTCGACATGGCTATCTCGAATTAGTAGCTCCAGGAGCTATCCCACAGTGCACCACTCTGTTGATGCTCTGGACAGCAGTCCAAGCTTGGATTCTCTGACCAGCCACACAGGAAACGACCCGGGAAAATTTGAATTCCTTTTCCTGTCTGGGCACTTTGAATCTGATGTCCTGGTTGGACATCGGGGCGAGCTCAGCAGCACCTGCAACGATGCAGAGCTCTCCAGCAGAGGAGTCCATGCAATCCCAGAATAGAAAGAGGTCCCCAGCATGGACAGACCGGGAAGTCCTGGATCTGATCGCTGTGTGGGGCGATGAGTCTGTGCTTTCGGAGCTGCGCTCCAACAAACGGAATGCAAAGACCTACAAGAAGGTCTCCAAAGCCATGGCACTCAGAGGATACAGCCGGGATACAACGCAGTGCCGCGTGAAAACCAAGGACCTGAGACAAGGCTACCAAAAAGTCAGAGCGGCAAACGGACGCTCCGGAGCCCAGCCCCAGACATGCCGCTTCTACGAGGCACTGCGTGCCATTCTAGGTGGGTCTGCCACCACTGCCCCACCAGTGACCGTGGACTCTGAGTATGGGATACTGTCGAGGGGCAGTTCCTCGGCGATGTTCGCCAATGGGGAAGATGAGGAAGGGTTTGTGGAGGACGACGCAGGCAACAGCGCTTACAATACCGCTTTCCCCGACAGCCAGGATCTCTTCATCACCCTCACAGAGATCCCCTACCAACCCTCCCCGGCCGTTAACCCGGACTCAGAATCAGGGGAAGGATCAGTCGGTAAGTGCTATAAACATGGAAACATTTATTTTTTAAAAAACAGGAATAAAAAATATATAAAAACTATATAAAAACTTTTCCATATAAAACTATATAAAAAGAAGGTCCACACATATAGGGATGGAACAGAAATCCTCCTGGGACACTTCCATGAAGCTCTCGTACAGGAGCTCGAAAAGCCTCCGCAGGAGGTTCCTGGGGAGAGGTGCCTTATTTGGTGCTCCGTGGAAGCACACTCTTCCGCGCCAGGCCATCCTAATGTACAGCGGAATCATTGCCTCCACCAGCATGGCAGCATACGGTCCTGGTCTGTGCAGGGATTCTAGCAGCATCCTCTCTCTCTCTCTCCGAGTGACCCGCCTCAGGGTAATCTCATTCGGTGACTGCTGCATCTAATTAGGGCAATTAGTGTACTGTTACTATTGTGAATGCTTGACTTTTACTTTACATAGCAATGACCTTCGTTTAACAGCCACGTGTTGGAGGCCACAGAGGAAAAGCATACAGTGATCTTTCCCGGGCACAGCCGCAAGGGGCTGGAACAGGGTCAGACTTTATGCTTTACACATTGCCTTCAGCGGGAGGGCACAGCTATCCATTAACTGTTAAGCAGCCTATAGTGTAGTGCTTACCAGGCCTGGCTGCTGCACGGTCTTGTTGCCCTGTATGGTCTTGTTCACAGAAACTGAGTAGACTGTGTTCAGTGTTCGCAAACATGTATCTTTTCAAGGAAATCACTTCCTTTTTCCCATCACACAGCTGCATCTCTTTCACGAACTGCCCCGGCATCCCCCTCACAGAGGGTGGCGCAGATTAGGCGGCGAAAGAAAAAGACTAGGGACGACATGTTCTCGGAACTGATGGCTTGCTCCAGAGCCGAGGCGGACGAGCAGAGACAGTGGAGGGAGACCCTATGTCAGCACCAGCGCTCACACAGCGAACGGGAGGACAGGTGGCGGCAGGAAGACCAGCAGGCGACTCAAACGCTGCTTGGGCTAATGAGGGAGCAAACGGACACGCTCCAGCGCCTTGTAGATGTTCTGCAGGACCGCAGGCAGGAGCAGAGAGCCCCCCTGAACTGTATCTGCAACCGCCTTCCCCCGCCACAAAGACCTGTCCCCCCCTCACCAAAAATCACAAGAAGGAGGGGCGCTAGGGGCCGTGAAAACTGTCACTCCACCCCAGCAGAGCGCTCATGTACCAAACAGCTCTCATGCCATAAATTTTGAGAAGTGCTTCCCTTCCTGGATCACCCAGTCCCAAATCCAAGTTTCATCCCCCCACTGTGTAGTTGAGTATTAAGAGTAGTTTGTTGTTATTCACTGTTTCCGTCACGTTTTCCTTGTCAGAAGACTTTGTGTGAAGGGGGGGAGGGGTTTTTTAATTGCACAGGACAGCCTCCATTACCAGGGTACAGACTTGGGGGCAGGATCAACAGCAGGACACACACAGACTGCAGTCACTAGGCACTAGGGTCATTCTGGGAGGTGAATGCTGCCCCGGGTCAGTCTGTGAGGTGTATGCTGCCCCAGGGTCCTAGCGCCTGCCATCCACAAATGGCAAGGCAGGCTGCCCTTACCATGCCCTTCCACCCTAGCCACGAGCCTCTCCAATGCCCTGAGCCCCAGCAAGAGCCCTCATCCACGGACACATACTCACCCTTCCCACACACCCCTCACCCCTTCCTACGCCCCAACCCCCAGCCCAGAGCCTGCATCCAAACTCCGTCCCAAAGACAGCACCCCTCACCCCTTCCTGCAAACCCACCCCTTCCTGCACACCCACCTGCAACCGTCCTCCCCCCAGAGACCGCTGTAGGAGCAGGAGCCTGTCATTCCTCTAGTGTAGAAGCGGTCTGTACATCAGTGCACACCGTACCCACCACAGTCCGCGTCCATGTTTCAACCCTTGAACAGGAATTCATAATTAAAGAAAACTTTATTAATAATCAGTGTTCCATTAAAGTTATTTTAAAACGTGTGTTGGAAGGGGGGAAACCTGGAGAACGGGGTATGTAACCGCAGATCGAAGTCAACAGTCACTGAAACAGGCTCAGGTTCAGCTTCTCTGTAAATCAACTGGAGAGTCATAGGTTACCCTGCTCTCCGAGGAACCTATCTTTCAAAGCCTCCTGGATGCACAGCGCTTCCCGCTGGGATCTTCTATCGGCACGGGTGTCTGGCTGAGCGTAATCAGCAGCCAGGCGATTGGCCTCAACCTCCCATCCCGCCATAAAGGTCTCCCCCTTGCTCTCACAGAGATTGTGGAGCACACAGCAAGCAGCAATAACAACGGGGATATTTTTTTCGCTGAGGTCCGAGCGAGTCAGTAAGCTCCTCCATCTCCCCTTGAGACGTCCGAAAGCACACTCCACCACCATTCTGCACTTGCTCAGCCGGTAGTTGAAGAGTTCCTTCTCACTGTCCAAGGCGCCTGTATAGGGCTTCATGAGCCAGGGCATTAGCGGGTAGGCTGGGTCCCCGAGGATCACTGTAGGCATCTGCACATCCCCAACCGTTCTTTTGTGGTCCGGGAAGAAACTACCTGCCTGGAGGCATTTAAACAGACCAGAGTTCCTGAACACACGCGCGTCATGAACCTTGCCCGGCCACCTGACGTAGATGTTGGTAAAACGTCCCCTATGGTCCACCAGTGCTTGCAGCACCATAGAAAAGTAGCCCTTTCGGTTAATGTACTCGCTGGCCTGGTGGGCCGGTCCCAGGATAGGGATGTGAGTGCCATCTATAGCCCCACCGCAGTTTGGGAATCCCATCGCGCCGAAGCCATCTATGACGACCTGGACGTTTCCCAGGGTCAGTACCTTTGATAACAGTTGCTCAACGATTGCGTGGGCTACTTAAATCACAGCAAGCCCTACGGTAGATTTGCCCACGCCAAAGTGGTTCGCTACTGACCGGTAGCTGTCTGGCGTTGCAAGTTTCCAGAGGGCTATGGCCACTCGCTTCTGCACAGTCAGGGCTGCTCGCATCCGGGTGTCCTGGCGCTTCAGGGCAGGGGCCAGCAAGTCACAGAGTTCAAGAAAAGTGCCCTTACGCATCCTGAAGTTTTGCAGCCACTGTGATTCATCCCAGACCTGCAGCACTATGCGGTCCCACCAGTCCGTGCTTGTTTCCCGGGCCCAGAATCGCCGTTCCACACCATGAACTTGACCCATTGCCACCATGATCTCCACTGCGCGGCGTACCCTGCTTTGTGAGAGGTCTGCGCCACTCTGTGACTTCCTGTCCTCACCGCGCTGCCGGAGCCTCCTCGCCCGATTTCTCAGCAGCTGACTGTGGAAGAGGTGGACGATAAGGTGCGAGGAGTTGACAACGGCCATAAGTGCAGCGATGATCGCAGCGGGCTCCATGCTCGCAGTGCTGTGGCGTCCGAGCTGTAACCGACCAGAGAAGGGCGTGAACAGATTTCCCGCCGGCGCTTTCAAGGAGAGAGGACGGGAGTGACGGTTGAATGATGACAGTTACCCAAAACCACCCTCGACACATTTTTTCCCCCAGCAGGCATTGGGGGCTCTACCCAGCATTCCACTGTGCAGCGGGGACTGCGGGAACTGTGGGATAGCTTCCCACAGTGCACCGCTTCCAAAGTCGACGCTGGCCCCGTTACTGTGGACTCAGACAGTCGAATTAGTGTATTTAGTGTGGATACACAAATTCAACTTCATAAGGTCGATTCCACAAATTCGAATTAAGTAGATTCAAAATAGTCTTGTAGTGTAGACGTACCCTGAGAGAGACTTAGGCCCAGATTTTTAGAGGTATTTAGGTATTGTTCCACACAATGTTGAAAGACCTCTCTCTACAATCTTCTTTCAGATTCCACCCAGCCACTGCACAATGTTCAGGGAGTTCCTCTTCTTCCTGTTTCAGAGTAGCAGTCGTGTTATTCTGTAGCCGCAAAAAGAACAAGAGTACTTGTGGCACCTTAGAGACTAACAAATTTATTTGAGCAAAAGCTTTTGTAGCCCAAATAGATTTGTTAGTCTCTAAGGTGCCACAAGTACTCCTGTTCCTCTTCTTCCTATAGGCTTCATTTTCCTAGGAGAGAAGGTCTCTATTAGCCACTAACAGAAAGGTCATGGAGGCCTTCTGTATATTTTATTAACTTCCTCTTTACTTCCTAGTTCTAGGCAGATTAATATAACTGCCTCTGGTCATATAGGAGACAGTAGTGGCAGTTCTAGCATAATATTCTAAGCAGCCTTCCCTCCTTAGGGAGCAGACTGCTCAGAGATAGAAATACTTACAGATGCAGGGTATTTTCAAACTCAGATATGTTATTACATCTGCAAAAATCATAAAGAAACATCTCCCATCTCGCAGAGCAGCAGACAGATCAGATGTCTGCAGTGAAGAGCTTTTTCTACCACTCACAGTCAACTTACAAAGCCCTCAGTTCTTCCATAGGTTACCTGAGCTCCTGCAGTTCTCTAAACCTTACTTAGCAGAGGGCCCTGCAAACCTAGGGCTGGTTGTACTTTTAAGCTTAAACAAGTGATTCGTTGTACAGTTAACACACTGGGTAAAGTTTTCAGATGCACATAGGTAACTAATTAACTATCAATATTCAGAAAGATTGCTCTGTTGGTGTTTGTACGAGCTTTGTTAAATAGCTTGTTCTAAGAGTTCATAGTTCCTCCTTATAATTAAAAAGGTTCAAACTGCTAGCAATTTCAATTCTAAGAAAAAAAATAAATTAACTATAATATTTCTAGGTGTTTGCTCTGAGCAGTAGCCACTTTCCATGTTAATGAACTCTCAGTAACATTTCCTTGTTTGCAAACAAAGGCCTCACTTTGCAACCAAATGCTGCAGCATTTTGCTAAGACTTGCAAACACTCCACCTAACGGTCATAATTTATTTATATCACTGTTCAGTGCTTAATATATAAGATTTGACATCTCTTTAGCTGAGAATAAGAAAGAACTAGGGGGGAAAGTGTGTACAATAACAAATCTTGGAGTCTATGGAAGTGTGAATAGGAAACTACAGGCCCCTGCAGCAAAGGCACTTCCTGTTCTTCAGACCCAAGGTTACCTGGCAGCAGACCTCAAATTTAGGTAGGGTGACCAGACAGCAAATGTGAAAAATTGGGATGGGGGTAGGGGATAATAGGAGCCTATATAGTAAAAAGACCCAAAAATTGGGACATCTGGTCACCCTAAATTTAGGGTCTGCTTCTTCTCCCTTTGAATTCTGTGGTAAAACACTTGCAATCTTGTGATACGAAGTAGTATCAGATTTTGTGGTTTGCAGAGAAATCAGTGACAGGGAGTCAGATGTTTTCTTAGTGTAATTATTTTATTTATGAAATGTACACATGTCCAGTTTCCACAAACAGAAGTGGTAACAAACAGCATTCAGGCATCTCTCTTTTCCTCCTTATTCCACCTTTAAGGAAGTGGAGCTATAATTGTTCCCCCTTCCTTCTTTGAGCATCAGCAACCTTAAAGTGAGGGGGGATCCAAGGATCCTTCCCTCATCAGGGAGCAGCCCAGGAACAAGGGCCCCTGGGATCCTCTGACCCCAGCAGCAGCCAGGGGAACCTGAATACCTTTAACATGAGGCCACCCCCTGTAACTGCCCCATACCTTTCTAAGATATGGGAAGGGAAGGTGTAGGGGGGCAGTAAATGAGCTCCTTTCTGGAGTTGGGCAGAGAAAGAATTCCATTTTGCAGAGGATTTTGAAATTTGGTGGTGTTCTGATTTGGTATGAAAGTCAACTGTGACAAAGGAAATGGAGCCCTGGCTTCAGGGCAGTGCAGCTGGCAGGCTGCCCCAGAATCACAGATCTTGGAAATCCAGGCCACTGAGGAGCCAAGAGCCTGGGAACTGGGGCTCCCAGACTCTCATCCACCAAATGGGCTGGTGAACTGGCAGAAAACCAAACAGGTTTCTGACAGGAATCTGCCTGGCAGCCAGGGCTCTGTCGGAACTTTGTCCAAATCTAAGCAGTGTAGCAGAATCTCTCAGTTTCAATTAATCAGCCAATTCCAATTGGGAAATGTTTTATTGTAATTTTTCAGATCACTTGATTTCCACCCAAAAATCACCCCTCCATAACCTAGGATCATCAAAACTTGGACTGGGTTTCCTGAGATAGTTACACATCACAGTAAACTTCTCAAGAAACCTGGCTTAACTTTCAAGTTTGTGCTCTGTGATATATTGTTACCAATAGGTTGTTTATCACTCTTGTCTGTCCCTAGGGAACATAGAAGTCATTCTTTGGCACAGTTTATAGGTAGAAACCCAATAGACCTCCGCCTGCTGATTTATTCTCCTCCTTGTAAGAGAATAGAGATAGTGTGTCCTTCACAAGTGCCAGCCAATATTTTCTCTATTATACTTCTAATTGTGTGCAGATTAGATAAAGCCAGTAAGGTTTTTTTTTAAAGTGTACAAACAGAAAATGGACGAAGCTAGATCTTTAAAGAGATCACTTTTCCCTGTGGAACTGGGCTGCAGGCTGTTTTCTTTAATTACAGAAAGGGAAAAAAAGAAATTAAGGTATTATACAGGCAGAGTTCTACTGTAGCTCCAATTCTGGCCTACCTCCCAGACATTACGATAGCCCGTTTTTAAGCTAAACACTGTTCCATGCTGACATTTCTCTTGCAAACTACGGCCCAGATCTTTACTGTTGATATCTGCATAGCTCCCTTGTCTTCAATGATACTATGCTAATTCACAGCATCAGAGAGTCAGGCTCTCAAGAAATGTATCAGATGCCTGTTTCTTGAGTGAGTCCTTTCCCCTCCCCCCCTTTTTTTGTGGGGGGAGTGATAGGGTGCAACTTTACTGCTTTTCTAGAAAAGCCTCCTTTCTGCTATATTCCATGCATCCTCTCATCCTACCTTTAAATTCCTTCTTTCTACTGCTAGTTGTCATTTGGATATTGTCTTCAAATCTCCCCTTAAAACTCCTTTCAGAAAAATCCAGACTTGAATCACTAAAAATGCATTTCCTGACCTCAAAACAATGGCAGACCCTGTGCTCATTGACTTAATTAGCATCTAGGCTTCATGCTGGCTCTCTGCACAGGGGTCAATTTGAATCCACTGGGAAAGGGGTCTGTGACACCAGATAGCGTGTCACAAATCTACCTGTAATTTATGCTGTTCCAGGCTAGCAGTAGTATACCATCTCTGGAAAGCCAGATTATGATGCCCCTCATATTTTACTTCCATACGTACCACAAAATGCCTCTTTCTCCCTTTTGGAACTGACACAAGGCAGGGCTCCCTCCCCCTGCACTCCTTGTTGCAAACAGTCCTCACACACTCCCATGGCAAATTCAACACTATATGCTTCATTTACAACATGCTATACAATTGTTTTCTCCCCACCACATAAAGCTTTTACTGTTTCCCCAGATGAATGGGAGATTTTCCCTCTGTGAGATCCCAGGCTTCTCTAGCCTTTCCTCCCTGCTGAATGACCTTGTTAATAGGTTAATCACCTGGTGCTTAATCAATTCTATGGTCAATTTGATCCATGTGGAGGTGCTTAGGAAGTGCATAGGGTGGTGAGACAGCAGCTACAGTAGCGCCACTGTAAGGTACACAGTGTAGTCACTCTCTGTTGGCAGGAGAGAGCTTTCCTGATGACAAAATAAAACCATCTCTAATGAGGGGTGGTAGCTTCGTTGTTGGTGGGAGATGCTCTCTCACCAAAAAAGCACTGTCCACACTGGCACTTTTCATTGGTAAAACTTTTGTCGGTCAGGGGTGTGTTTTTTTCATATTACCCTGACGGACAAAAGTCAAGGGATGTACAAAATAATTATCCTGTGGCACCTTATAGACTAACAGACGTTTTGCAGCATGAGCTTTCGTGGGTGAATACCCACTTCTTCAGATGCAAGAAGAAGTGGGTATTCTTGCATCTGAAGAAGTGGGTATTCACCCACGAAAGCTCATGCTGCAAAACGTCTGTTAGTCTATAAGGTGCCACAGGATTCTTTGCTGCTTTTACAGAACCAGACTAACACGGCTACCCCTCTGATACAAAATAATTATGTTCAGTAGGTAAAGCTGTAGCCATATCTGAATAATAGTATAAAATTGCACTGAACGGTATCTGTCTAGTTAGGGATTAAGTATACTTCAATGGTTTCATGGTATAAAGAAGGCCATGGGTAAAGCATATGCAAACCACTGTTTCCCCGCCCCCCTCCCCGCTACTCCTCTGGTAATTTAGGCAAAACAAAAAGTGAAACTAAAAGTGAATGAAAGTCTTTATTGTGGCAGTCGTGCACAATGCAGAGAAATACTAAAACATACATATTCTTCTGATTTGAAGAAGTGCTCTGTGTAGCTCACAAACTTGTCTCTTTCACCTACAGAAATCGACCCAATAGAAGAAGTTACTTCACCCACCTTGTGTCTCTACTGTACTAACATACTTTTTTTAAGCATTTTGATGTTGCAACTGCAGCCTTTTGTACAGTCAACTTGTTCTCTTCAATCCCGTTGACATCTTGTTCCCCATCTTTTTCTTTTTTATTGCAGTCATCTGTGTATGAATCACAATCCCTGTCCCCAACCCTACTGCCAGGATTGAGACTATGTACACTTCTCAATAAGCCAACCTGAAACACAAGTGAAACTTGGACACAATGGAACAAAATGGAAATTTCAAACTAAGATTGAAACAAAAGGGGATAACTTTACTTCTAGGCAGGTTCATAGGATGGAAATACACATAGAGCCAAAAAGTGCAACTACCACCTCCTTCAGCAAGGCAGTTGAGAGTTGTGACATTAATGCCTATTCCATAAAAGAACCCGTTAGTGACATAAAAGTTTTTATTATCCTTGGGAGTTCTGTATTTTTAAACTGATTTTAGCGCTAGTTTTCTTTTAACCTTAATATCCAGTGTAAAGTGTTTTAGATGAAATCTACATTAAAGACTTTTCACAAACAAGGCAAGAGGCTATCCAAGAATGTGCAACAGACAAGGAAATTATTTTGTATCCTGTCCAGAAGAATAAATTTAGTCTGTCTAGCAGACATTTTTCATGTACCTCCAGAAAAAAGAAAGACAGATGTTTGGGTTAAAGCTCTAGCCGGCAAGACAAGATTGTGTGTGAGGGTAGGATGATGAAACAGAGTAAGCATACATATTTGACAAATGACAGAGGATCCTACTTTTGGTTAAAACCTTAACAACAGAGAACTGGGGGAAAATATGGCCAATAGTCCACACAACCATTAAGCCTATTGTAGAAGAAAACCTTGCCAAGGCCTAAAAAAAACAAAACAAAACAAAAAAACCCACCGCTATAAGGTATTATGTCATCTTTTGATTCAAATAGAATGTGTTTAAGTTGAAAAGGTAATTAGAACAACTTCTTATATGTGTATTCCCTCTGTTAAAAAGCTCAATCTCTGTGAAGAGACGTACCAAACAGATTTTGCCAAAAACGGAATATGTGGAACAGAAGCAGAATTTCCACTTACTAAAATGGATTGTATATAATTAGCTATAGCATAGCACATTCTGTGTCAAGATATAGGCCGATGCTACAATGCAGGCTTAGTTGTCTGTAAAGAATCATCAGTGTTTTTTTAGTTGAACATTGGATATGTTGCATCATTATGCAACCAGAAATCAACTGCATAAGGCTATTTATATATAAATATAGTAATCTGAAGATGACTAATAAAATATCTGAACACTTCCTTGGACATTAGTTAAAGAAGAAAGATGCCAGAATAGTATCAGCTTTCTTTCTCTTTATTGTAATTGTCTATGAAAATCTTTATCTAAAAATAATTTACTTTTACCATGACTTGGGTGATATCAGCTATGTACTTTGTACCATTTCTTTAATCCAATAAATATGGGGTTAATGGTAACTAAGGGAATGTCTACACTGGCAGAGTTACAGCGCCGCTCAGAGAGTGCTGAAGGGAAGCCGCTGTGGTGTGTTCAAACTGTCAGCTGCCTGTGCAATAGCGTGTTCACACTTGCAGCACTTGCAGCGGTATGCAGAACGGTGCACTCGGGGCAGCTATCCCACAGTACATCTCTTCCTCTTCTGCCACTAACAGTTGTGAGAAGGTGGAGGGGTCGTGGGGCATCCTGGGTCCTGTCCCAATGCCCTGTGATGCATTGCTTTGCAGCCCAGCAATCTCTGTGCTTCCATCCACATTTGGCACCATCTTTCAATGGTTTGTGTACTGCACGCAATGCCTCTTTGGACTGCAGGAATGAATCCCGAACTGTTGACCAGTATGCTGCTCGTTCTGACTAACATGTCACCAGTGGCAGTGCAGTTATTCCTTAAACTACAAAGGGAAGAGGAGTGCAACATTGATCTCGCCATGCGTACTAGCTATGACACAAGATTGCTTGTGGCGTTCACGGAGGTGCTGACCACAGTGGAACGCCGCTTTTGGGCTTGGGAAACAAGCACTCAGTGGTGGGATCACATCATCATGCACCTCTGGGATGATGAGCAGTGGCTGCAGAACTTTTGGATGAGGAAAGCTACATGCATGGGACTGTGTGATGAGCTTGCCTTAGCCCTACAGTACAAGGACACGAGAATGAGAGCTGCCCTGCTGTTGGAGAAGTGTGTGGCGATTGCACTGTGGAAGCTGCCTACTTCAGACTGCTACTGATTGGTCGCTAACCAGTTTGGAATGGGAAAGTCGACCGTTGGACTTGTCTTGGACCGTTGGAAGTGTGCAGGGCTATTAATTGCATCCTGCTCCGAAAGACCGTGTGTGGCATTGTGGATGGCTTTGCACAAATGGGCTTCTCTAACTGTGGAGGGGTGATAGATGGCACGCATCTTCCAATTACGGCATCAGATCACCTAGCCACCACGTACATTAATCCCAAGGGGTGTTTCTCAATGGTTCTCCGGGGCTTGTGGATCACCGTGGGCGTTTCACAGACATTAACGCAGGCTGGTCCAGAAAGGTGCATGACACACGCATCTTTTGGAACACTGGCCTGTTCAGGAAGCTGCAATCAGGGACTTTCTTCCCTGACTAGAAGATCATTGTAGGGGAAGTTGAAATGCCCATTGTGACCCTGGGAGACCCCGCCTACGCCTTAATGCCGTGGCTTATGAAGCCATACACAGGGCAACTTGACAGCAGGAAGGAGCAGTTCAACAATAGGCTAAGCAAGTGCAAAATGACTGTTGAGTGTGCTTTTGGCCATTTAAAGGCCCGCTGGCATTGCCTATATGGGAAGCTGGATATGGCCAATGACAATATTCCTATGCTTATAGTCGCTTGCTGTATGCTCCATAATATTTGTGAAGGGAAGGGTGAAAGCTTCACTCAAGGCTGGACGACTGAGGCTCAGCGCCTGGAGGCTGAATTTGAAAAGCCAGAGACCAGGGCTATTAGAGGGGCGCAGCACGGGGCCAGAAGGATCAGGGATGACTTGACGCATCAATTTGAAGCTGAAAGTCACTAATATTTGTTGCTATGCTCAGGACTGCAGTGCTTGTAATGCTAGGAGGTGATTGTGATTGGTGCAGACAATGGAATATGAAGGCTCAAGATAACTCTCTGTTGCTTTGCAGGGCTCTGTTTGCTTTCAATTAATAGAATAAAGATTGCTTTCAAAGCAACACAATTCTTTTATTAAAAAACAACAACTGGAGGAGAGAGTGAAACAACAACAACAAAAAAACACATCAGCACTGAGGGGGATGGGGGAAGGAAAGGTCCAAGGAGAAGATGGGGTTCCAGGACAGCTAAAGATATGTGTATGTCAAGGGATCATATCCAACCATCTCTTTTGGAGTACAGTGCAGCGGGTACTGAACGTCAGCAGGGCCAAACTGCAGAGGGATGGGTGTTGAGTACAGTGGGTACTGGGAGTCCACAGTGCTGGACTGTGACGAGGGAGGAGTGGAATGCCGTGGATACAGACTGGAGCCAGGAGGTTGATTAGAGTGTGTTGGCAGTGTCTTGGGGGTGCTTTGAAAAGAGTTTTGCAACAGCAGCTGCAGGGGAGGGCAGGCGCAGAGCTGTCAAGCATGTCCACTTGGTACTCCATAACATTTAACAGCTGCTCCATGGCTTCATTCTGGCGTGCCGTGTTCTTTCAGTCCCTCTTCTTGCTGTCCCACCATCCTTCAGTTCCTGTTTTTTGGCCCTGGAGTGCATCATAACGTCATGCAGAAAGTCCTCCTTAGTTCTTCATGGCTGCGTTCTAATTCTGCGCAGCCATTCAGCCGGTGATAACAAAGAGGGAGGTTGGGCTCCCAAGGTCATCTCTGTGAAGCCAAAATGTAACATTTTACATAAGCAGTATTGTTTGCAACACAGAGAACACTGATTCAGTGATTTAAAACACAGCCACTATTCACATACCTGTCACTAACTGACCCCCGGGCAAGCACACATGAGCCACAAGATCCCCAAAATGGTTAGTAGCCACAGGGGCAGGGTAAATCAGTGTTCCTGGACCCTACTGTACACTGGGCATGCGGCTTTTGGGGAGAGCCAGCACTGTGGGGGGAGGAGGGAGGGCTGATAATCATTCCTGTACCCACATTTTCCACAGGCTGTGATCATTTTGAAAGATATCTCACTGCTGAGGATGAGCAGGGAATCAAGGGAGGGTCTTCTCCAAGAGTGCGGCTTCCGTCCTGGCCCTTACGTGGCTCGCCTGTGTGCAGAAATGGTTTCCCCAACAGTGGCACAGGAAAGTTACCATTAATGGGGCAAGAAACAAAGCAGGTCTGCCAAAGAACCTGCGGCAGCAGATTTCCCAGTATCTCCATGAGAGTTTCCTGGATATCTCTGAGGCAGATTCCCGTGAAGTGAGGGAGTCAATCAACAGCCTGTTCCACCACTCAAACTAGGCATGTGGTGGTACGTTCATCATATAGAGGCAAGCATGCTTTCTGCAACTTTCATGCCCACAACAACTCGCTTCAGTGATTCCCAAAATCGAAACCACTTACCAGAGGCCTCCTCTCTTGTTTGCGCTTCGCCAAGATTCGACAGTGCAGAAAGCTGTACACCTCTTGTCAGGGTGCTTTTTTCACAGCGCTGCAAGTAAGCTGTTTCTGCACACTAAGTGGCTTGGCAGTGTGCACACCTTGGGAGTTACAAAGGAGAAAGCTGCTTTACTCCGCACAAACTTGCCAGTGTAGACAGGGCCTAAATTGTCTGCATGCAAATAAACTGATGGTGTCCATTGGCTAGAAAGGCTTAGGATCTATCTGAAAGTAATATAGTGCTACCATTGCTGCGTATCACCTTCTGTCCTGCTGTATTTGTGTGTGCCTGAAGAACTCTCCCCTAAAAAAACCCTGGTCTTTGTTCTGTAGATTAGATCTCAAGCATCAAATCTTTTTTTCATTTAATAAAAGGTCATCCTCTCTGTTCATAGACTCAAGCTGGGAATTTTGTGATCCTTCAGTAAATAGCAATATAAACTTGGGAACAAACTCTGACCTCAGATATGTGCCTAAAGCTATTGTTGATGTAAAATGCACCATATGTATCTGAGGGCAGGATTCCCCTTACCAGGCTTCCCCCAATTAGTTACATATGCAAACAAAAGTAGCAATAACTTTAAATTTAATAAAGCCAAAAAGAGTTTTCACTGATTGGAAGACTCATTGCAAATCATAAGATTTTATGAAATGCTATGTGATCAAGCAATTTAAGAAAGGATAACTACAGTGGAAAATATTGTTAAATAACTATAACTTTAATTATTGTCCAATGCTTCATAGGTTTCAGAGTGGTAGCTGTGTTAGTCTGTATCAGCAAAAAGAACGAGGAGTACTTGTGGCACCTTAGAGACTAACAAATGTATGTGAGCATAAGCTTTTGTGGGCTAAAGCCCACTTCATTGGATGCATGCAGTGGAAAATACAGTAGGAAAATATATATAAGCTCTAAGATAGAAGCACATTTGCTCCAACCCCTCAGACAGAGACAAACACCTACAAGATCTCTATCAAGCATTCTTATAACTACAATACCCACCTGCTGAAGTGAAGAAACAGACTGACAGAGCCAGAAGTCACCTACTACAGGACAAGCCCAACACAGAAAGTAACAGAACGCCACTAGTCATCACCTTCAGCCCCCAACTAAAACCTCTCCAGCGCATCACAAGGATCTACAACCTATCCTGAAGGATGATCCCTCACTCTTGGGAGACAGGCCAGTCCCCGCTTACAGACAGCCCCCCAACCTGAAGCAAATACTCACCGGCAACCATAAACCACACAACAAAAACACTAGCCCAGGAACCTATTTTTGCAACAAAGCCTGTTGCCAAATCTGTCCACATATCTCTTCACAGGACACCATCATAGGACCTAATCACATCAGCCACACTATCAGAGGCTTGTTCACCTGCCCATCTACCAATGTGATATATGCCATCATGTGCCAGCAATGCCCCTCTGACATGTACATTGGCCAAACTGGACAGTCTCTATGCAAAAGAATAAATGGACACAAATCAGATGTAAAGAATTGTAATATTCAAAAAACAGTAGAACAACACTTCAACCTCTCTGGTCACTCGATTACAGACCTCAAAGTCACAATACTCAACAAAAAAACTTCAAAAACAGACTCCAATGAGAAACTGCAGAATTGGAATTAATTTGTAAACTAGACACCATTAAATTAAGCTTGAATAAAGACTGGGAGTGGATGGGTCATTACACAAAGTAAAAACTATTTCCCCATGCTCATTTTTCCCCTACTGTTACTCAGACCTTCTTGTCAACTGTTGGAAATGGGCCATCTTGATTATCACTACAAACATTTTTTTTCTCCTCCTGATAATAGCCCACCTTAATTGATTGGTCTCGTTAGAGTTGGTATGGCAACACCCATTTTTTCATGTTATCTGTGTATATATATCTTCCTACTGTATTTTCCACTGCATGCATCCGATGAAGTGGGTTTTAGCCCACGAAAGCTTATGCTCAATTAAATTTGTTAGTCTCTAAGGTGCTGCAACAAGCACTCCTCATTCTCAATGCTTCACAATATACTACTATGCATGCTACAGCTACTCCACATGGGGGTCCACTAGGTTGCAAGAGTCTGCTTAAACACAGAAGCTTAAAGGATTGGTGCCTGCATTGTAAAATCTTCAGGATGAAGGGGTGCTAAATTTGAGGAGATGGGGGAGCATTTACATCAGTTAAAATCAAGATAATTCCATTGCAAAGTTACTCTTGGTTTAGATTGGTTTAAATGAGATCAGAATCTGACTCGGTCTCGTTTTCCATGTCTTATATAACACCAGGCACATTGTTGGCCTTTAACAACATTCTGATATTATGTTTCACTTAAAATGATTATATTTTAATAATGTAAAACAACACTGCTGTGTTCCATTTTTAAACATTTGCTGAGACAGTGGGGAATACACCATTATTAGTGTGATTAATTATAAAGCATGCATAGACAGATCACATATCATCAAAGTTTTACTGCCTCTAGTGGAGCAGCTGTCCCAATCTGGCATTGAAGGGGTTAAAGCAAGCCAGAGAGGCTGCACAGAGCCCTAGCCAATCCTGGAAGGGCTTATTGGGAGCCAATCAAGTGGAAGCTTGAAAACAACCAATCAGGGCCAACCTGGGCCCTATAAGAAGGCTGCTGGGCAGAGAGAAGGGCAGTGTCTCCCTGGAGGGCAAAGGGAAAAGAACTGGCTTTTAGAGAAGCACCTAAGATAGAGTAGGGCTGGGCAGGGTCAGCAGAGGCTGGGGGAGCTCCAGGCTGATGACTACCAGACTGGGGCCTTGACACAAAGGGGCAGAGAAGGTGCTGGGGCTATGGAAAAGTGGGCCAGGGAAGTAGGCAGTAGTGGAGAGTTGGAGGAGGGCAGTAAGTGGCTGTCACTAGAGGGTCCCTGGGTCAGGGCCCAGAGTAGTGGGCAGGCCTGTCCCCCACTTCCCCCCCCCCACCTTGCTAGTGATGACAGTGGCTAGGCCAGCCTACAGTTTGCCCTTGGAGGAAGGAGCTAGACTGAGGACTGCAGTGAGCCACTGAAGGGGGGTGATAGAAACAGAAGCTGCCAGTCCCCCGGAAGGGGCAGAAGAGCCAGCAGAGTGGACATGGCTGGAGGGTAGTGTCCAGAAGTGGACACCATGGTCCAAGAGTGATGTGGGTCTGACTGTGGAGACAGAGAGTAACGGTGGGCGAGACACCACTAGTAAAGGTGCACCGCTGAAAGAGCTAATTCCTAAACCAACCAGACGGAGGTGCCTCTGTGGAGAGTCTGTGCCCCGTTACACTGCCTAATGAAAATGAAGGAGTTGACATTTATTTGAAAGTGTGCTGCCTATATCGTTGTAGAATTTAACTTCAGAAACTACACAAAAATGAGGAAGCTAATTAAATGGAAATTAAAAGGAACTGTCAAAAGGGTGAAATGCCTGCAAGTTGCAGGGAAACTATTTAAAAAAACACCATAATATAGGATCAAACTAAATGTATACCCCAAATAAACAAACGAGCAAAAAATTGCAAGAGGACAAAAAATGCCTCCGTAGCTAAACAGCAGAGTAACAGAATCAGTTAAAGGCAAAAAGGCATAATTAAAAATTGGAAGTCAAATCTTACTGAGAAAAATAGAAAGGAGCGTAAATCCCGGCAAGTCAAATGTAAAAGTATAATTAGACACGCCAAAAAATAATTTGAAGAGCAACGAGCAAAAGACACAAAAACTAAACAGCATTTTTTTTAAAGTACATCAGAAGCAGGAACTTTGCCAAACAGTCAGTGTGGCCACTGGACGATCAAGGTCCTAAAGGAGCGTTCAAGGAAGACAAAGCTGTTGCCCAGAAGCTAGTTGAATTCTTTGCATCAGTGTTCACTGCAGAGGATGTGAGGGAGATTCTCACACCTGAACCATTCTCTTTAGGTGACAAGTCGGAGGAACTGTCCCAGGTTGAGGAGTCAACAGAGGAGGTTTAGAAATAAATTGATAAATTAAGTAGTAATAAGTCACCAGCACCAGATGGTATTGATGCAAGTGTTCTGAAGGTACTCAAATATGAAATTACTGAACTACTAGATGTGGTATGTAACCTATCACTTAAATCAGCCTCTGTACTAGATGATTGGAGGATACTAACACAAGGTCAATTTTTAAAAATTATTGAGGCAATCCTGGCAATTACAGGCCAATGAGCCTAACTTCTGTACCAAGCAAATTGGTTGAAACTATAGTAAAGAATTGAATTATCAGTCATATATATAAATATGTGGGGCAAGAATCGACACGGCTTTTTTCAAGGAAAATCTTGTGCCACCAATCTATTAGAATTCTTTGAGGGAGGTCAGCAGACATGTGAACTCATGATCCAGTGGATATATAGTGTACTTTCAGAGGGCCTTTGACAAGATCCCTCATCAAAGTCTCCTAAACAAAGTAAGCAGTCATGGGATTAGAGGAATGGTCCTCTCATGAATCAGTAATTGGTTAAAAGACAGGAAACAAAGGGTAGGATTAAATGGTCAGTTTTCAGAATGGAGAAAGGTGAATAGTGGTGCCTCCCAAGGATCTGTATTAGGACCTATGCTATTCAACATATTTATAAATGATCTGGTAAAGGGAGGAACATTGACTTGGCAAAATTTGCAGATTATACAAAATTACTCAAAATAGTTAAATCCAAAACAGATTGTGAAGAGCTACAAAGGGATCTCACAAAAACTGGGTGATTGGGCAAGAAAATGGCAGATGAAATTCAATGTTGATAAATGCAAAGTAATGCACATTGGGAAACAATCTCAACTATCCATATAAAATGATGGGTTCTAAATTAGCTGTTAACCCTGAAGAAAGATATTTTGGAGTCACTGGAGCCACCTTGGAGTCTCTGAAAACACTGTCACAATGTGCAGCAGCAGTCAAAAAAGCTAACAGAATATTATGAACCTTTAGGAAAGGCATAGATAATAGGACAGACAATATCATTATGTCACTATATAAATCCATTGTACGCCCACACCTTGAATACTGCGTGCTGTTCAGCTAAGAAAAGAGATGATGAAGGGGAGGCTATGACTGACATCTGTAAAATCATGAATGGTGTGGAGAAAGTGAATAGGGAAGTATGCAGAGCTCTGTGTGGCTTGAAAGCTTGTCTCTCTCTCCAACATAAGTTGGTCCAGTAAAAGATATTACCTCACCTCCCTGGTCTCTCTGAAGCGTTACTTTTCTCCTTCACATATGTCGTACACCCCATCACCCTAGGGGTGGAGTAAGGGTGTGTGGTAGCCCCACAGTTAATTCTATATGGCTGCCGTCAGCCTCAGGGCTGCATGGTCAAATGGCTCCCCTTATCTTCGGGGAAGTTCAGCCTAATGGCCAGAGTCAGTAGGACACCCCTTGGCTTCTGGGAAGCACGGCCTAATGGCCAGAGTCAGTAGGACTCCCCTCAGCTTCAGGGAAGCACAGCCCAATGGCCAGAGTCAGTAAGGGGACAGGGAGTTGGCTAGGTATGAGAACCTGGACCCTCCTTGCTCCTCCGGGCCCCAGACCAGGGCCCTGGTAGGGGCAAATGAGTTTGCCACTAAGTTGGCAGGGAATCCGCCCGCACCATGCCAACTGCTGCAGGAACACTGGCTAGTCCCTCCCTAGGCTACTTCCTACCGTGACTCCTGAAGTTGAAGTTGGAGTCTTCCGAGTCTCGGGGCTCTTCGGGTGATGACTGCAATCTCCCTGGGGTGTCCCCAGGTCCCTGGGTGCCTGCCTGGGCGTTGGTGTCTCTTGCTCCCGCGGTCCAGGATCCTAGCTGCTCCTCAGCTGGAGCTGGCAAGGTGCATCTTTCCTCCTCGGCGGTCAGCCCAGACTGGTCTAGGCTGTTCCCTTTTATACTTGAGCGGCAGTTGGAACATGCCCAGCAGGGTCAAGGAGGCATGTCTTCTGCTGCTAAGAGTGCTGTCTTAATCCTTTCCGCTCCAGTGCAGGGCAAGTACACCTCATCACAACATAGCATGAGAACCGGGGTCACCCAATGAAATGAATAGGTAAATTTAAAACAAACATAAAGAAGTAATTCCTCATACAACACACAATCAAGCTGTGGAACTTGTTGCCAGGGGATGTTGTGAAGGTCAAATGGTCAAAACTGGGTCAAAAGGTCAAAACTGGGTCAAAAAAAAGAATTAGCTAAGTTCATGGAGGATAGGCTCATCAGTGGCTGTTAGCCAAGATGGTCGGGGACACAACCTTTGTTACTGGTCTCCCTAAATCTCAGACTGCCAGAAGTTGGGACTGGATGACAGGGGATAGATTACTTGATAAATTGCTCTCTTCTGTTCATTCTCTCCAAACCACCTAGCTTTGTCAACTGCCAGAAGACAGAATACTGGGCTCAATGGACCATTCGGTCTGACCCAGAATGGCCGTTCTTATGTTCTAATTGGGTGGTGTCCTTTCTTTTGTGGTCTATAAATGTATCAGATAATCTTAACCTGTACCTTTGATTCAGGCTAAAAAGTGATTCATGTATTAAACCCTACAAAACATAACTTTTTATTTTCTGCCATGTATCATACACCAAGAAGAATAAACTTGTATGGTATACAGAGGCTTTTGGTTTCAGTAATTTCAGGTCTTTTGGAAATATTAAGAAATAGATATACAATATTTCCCTGTGATCTAAATATTTCTTTAAATATTAAAGAGCAAAATACAACTCTAGCCAGAATGTGTTGTCACAGATTGTTCCCAAAGCACTTATTCGTTACTTAAGGGAGGCAGTGTTGTCTAGTGGATAGAGTGATGGACTGGGACTTAGGAGACCTGAGATCTATTACCAGCACAGCCACTAACCTTCTGGGTGACCTTTGGCAAGTCACTTCATGTCCTGAGCCTCAGCTTCCCCCTTCTGTAGGATAAGAAAGCTTACCTTTGTTGTGTAGCGCTTTGAAATCTACCGACGAAATACATTATATAAGAGCTAGGTATTATTATTAGTGCCATAATTTTGCATGGCCCTTTCCAGAGAGAAAACACTTTATGAAATGTTGGCCTCATTGAGTTTAATAAGCCAGGATTTCAACTCTCAGTCCCTGCTCCAAACACTTTACAATATAAGGCCTGATCCTCCACTTATTAACATCTGCAATTTTACACCTGTAAGTGGAATGAGGATGAATTCAATGAGAAGGTGTCTAGGCCTACAGAGACTCTGATTCGGGAAAGCATCCTCATTAATTGTGTACTTAAACATGTTTAAGTGGTGTTCCGAACTGGGGCCAAAACAAGCTCGGGAGACAGGGAAGACCAGGGCTATGATGATAAGATAATGTGCCTGTTTTGGTAGTCATGTATGCTTCTTGGTGAAGGTATTTTTATGTGTATTTTTAAAATCTAATTTCAGTGAGTTCTTTCTTAAAAATAAATGTCTCAAATTCAAATTACAAAAATACTTTAAGTTTATTTCCAAATATAACAACAAACAGGTCACACAGGTGCTCTCTACTTGTTTGCCAAATATATATGGACTGTACTTTAACCCTTGATCATGAATTGCCTAGGGCAAATGTTTTGAGTACAGATATTGCAGAATTCCAAAAGATTACACCTGGTCATATTAACCAAGAAAATCACAGTAACAAGAAATAACACATAGTCCCCTAAAGATCCAGCTCTCTTCTGGATGTCATTTGTCACATCATCTCAAGGCAATAAATAGTGAAATATTAAAACGTTCTGTTTAAAATGAAAATCCAATCTGATCTATGAATGGAACCATGCAAATAAGTTATCATTACAATAGCTGAAATCTTATGTCTGCATCAATGTAATTTTGACAAAAGCTTTCACCTTCCCTTTTTTTTTTTTTGGCTGTTTGTGCATGAGTGAAAATAAAAGACTGTTTATAATGAGTAAAGATTTATTTCTGTGGAAAAATTCTTTATCTATATGGAAGCTGAAAACATTTATACATGGAAATATTGAAATTTTACCCAGGTTAAATTTTCAAAAATTCATTATTTCCTAGAAAAGTGGCATCTTAAAGGACTGAGGTTGGTCTGGATGAGCATTTGAATGTTAGTACTAGTGAAAGGTGCCAGAATGATATCAGGGTACTGAAGTCCTGTATCCATGATCTGCCAGTAGAAAAATATTGAGGCTATTAATAAGGATGCCAGTTGTGATGATGGTTTTCGTAATGTGATTATGTACTGCCAGTAACAATACTGAGTTCACCAACTCATTTAACTACATAAGAACAGCCATACTGGGTCAGACCAAATATCCATCTAGCCCAGTATCCTGCCTTCTGATAGTGGCCAATGCTAGATGCCCAGAGGGAATGAACAGAACAGGTAATCATCAAGTGATCCATCCCCTGTTGCCCATTCCCAGCTTCTGGCAAACAGAGGCTAGGGACACTATCCCTGCCAATCCTGGCTAATAGCCATTGATGGACCTATCCTCCATGAATTTATCTAGTTCTTTTTTGAACCCTGCTATAATCTTGGCCTTGAACCCTGATACAGTCTGCGTAAATCCCACTCACTTTCCTCATCCATGTACTTCCACTGAAGTCAGGGTAAGTCAACAGGATTTGGTCAATATGGTTATGACCTTAGGTCTGTAATGACCTAGAGCTAGACTCAAAACCATTGACATACCAAAGAAAGGTTCCTATCCATTACCAATCCCCTGGATTATTTAGTCCTGCTTCCCCTAATACATCCTTCTATTTAACTCCTAAATGAAACATACACACAGGTCTCAGATATGGGTTTGCAATGGACATTCTCCTAACTAGCGTACATATTTTTCCAGCTCTCTGCTTGCCCTGTCTGTTAACTTAGATTTTTATACATTGAGGGTTCTAGCCTAGAATTTCAGCACAAAGGCATTCAACATTCACTTGACTGGAGACCCTCTTGATATGTCTACACTGCAGCTGGGAGAATGCCTCCCAGCCGAGATAAACAAATACATGCTAACTTGGCTCGAGCTAGCATGCTAAAAATAACAGCATGGATGTGGTAGTAAGGGTGGCAACTTGGGCTAGTCACCTGAGCTCGGATCCAGGGGGTCAGCAGGCTCGGACATAGGTGGCTAGTTCATGGCGCAATGTTCATACTCCTCTATTTTTAGCACATTAGCTCAAGGTAAGCTAGTGTATTTTCCTGTCTGGGCTGGGAGGCATACTCCCTGCAACAGCACAGACATACCCTCTGACAAGTACTTATTGTGGTAGTGAAGTCATGTAAGTAACTCAGAAATCATTTAAAATTTAACAGCTGATCTATTTTAAATTAAAAGTAGATGGAGAGTTGCCATACCATCAGATTTCAGGCCTCCCACAGTTTATTTTACTTATAACTAGCTGTTAATTAAAAGATAATTTTCAAAGTATTGATTTCTTCAACCTAAAACAATAGATTGATGTGCCTTATTATTTTTCCATCTTCTCATCTGCCCTGGGCACAACAGAATGATTAAAAGATAGGGCAGTTGTCAAAGCCTGGAAGCCTAATTTTAGAATACTTGATCAAACAGTGGGCCAAGTTCTGCTTTCACTTACACCAATGCAACTTGGCTATATTTCAACGGAGTTACACAGAGGCAACAGAACAGCGGATGAGAGCCCACTGGATGCACATCTGAATGGTAGGGAGAGCTGACAGATTTTTTCTCCCCATTTTTTCCAAATTTAGACAAAAATGGGGGGAGGGGAAGTTATCAAGTTTTCTCAAAACAATTTTTCATGTTTTTGTCAAAACCAGTATTTTGTTTTCAGTTTAAGGTTTTCTGATTAAAAACTCATTTATCTCACGAAAACAGATATTTTTGCATGAACATTTCCACTGCGTTGAAAAGCTATTTTCTGTTAAAACAAAACTGACAGACTTTTTTCCCCAACCAGCTCTAATTATAGTTGTGCAGTTTCTAAAATGCTACCAAAATCCATAAACTGTTGTGCAGGTGACATCACAGAAATTTAGACACATTTGATTACATTTTGATCCTGCACTCTTTTCATTCACAGACCACACAACTTGAAGTCAATGGATACTTTTTTGTATGACTGGACTGCAAAATTGGTGAACCCACTGGACAATGGAGGCATGATAAATGAAAAAGCAGGTTTGAATATGATCAGTATGAAGCTCTGGGACACTGCATTTTTAGTAATATTTTAATTTTATACAGCCTAAAAAAATAAAAATTCAAATCTGCTGACCTGGGATTTCTGGATTCTTGTTTGTGTTAAGTGTTCTATAGAAATTAGGCCCCCACAACACTGCAGAGCCTCACTTGCTCTGATATTCTTTCCTTCTGTGAGATTAATCCAGTCCCGTAAGCTACTTTTATACATAGTCCTTTGTGGTTTAGTTGACATATGCTCTTTTCTTCCCAGCAAGTAGAAATGTTCTCTATCATAGGGTTCTCTGTTAGCAGTTTTGAAGCAAAAGCACCATGTGCTCAGTTTCCTTAGAATATATAACAATATTGTGTTATTTTAAGCTCCCGTAATGCATGCAATTAGAACTTTGAAACCTTAGGACTATGGCTTTCAGTCATTACTTTCTTTAGATTCATACTTTTTTTTTCTTTTTTTCTTTTAATGTTTGTGCTTTTGATATAACTCTCTTCCCCCAAAGAATCTAATTCTCCCCAGTCATGTACCTAGTGGAGTCAATTACATCTGTACAAAGGGGTATAAAACATTACCAAACCCGAACAGGAGCACATTATAGTTGGTTTAACTTCAGAAGATGCAAGACTGTGGATAATTAAGTCCTAAATCTTGGGTATGCCAGAGTAAATGATAGTAGTGACATGTATTATCAGCCAAAGGGCATGAGATAACCCTATATGCTGAAAGCTGCAGGGACGACCTACTGATCCATGAGTGTCCCCCTTTTCACCTCGGCCTGTCAAAAAGAGCTGGTTTAAAATCTATTTGTAGCCTTTCATGCAGCACTATCAAGAAGAGAATTTTATATTCTTTCCTACTTCCCCCCAAAACGCAGTCAATCCTGAGTCTTTGAGCAGTCCTAAAACAGATGACAGAGGAAAGCCTTTCTGTTTGTTCTGATTCAAGATCATAAATCCTGGGAAGAAAAGCAAATGATCTGTCTGTCAAATGAAAGCAATGGTGTTGGCAACAATGCAACAATTTTACATATGACTGATAATAGAGAGAGAGAGAGAGAGAGAGAGAGAAACTGATTTGAGAGAATGATAGTCGGGATCCAAAATTTCACTTACAAGTTAGTGTACATTAACAAACTTTAATATTTCTTTTAACATGACATTCTACCTAGCCAGAGGTAAGACCCAGGAAAGAAGGGAAAAAGCAGCTCTGAGTCCCTATTATAATCAAAAGAAAGTGACAGCCAAGTTATGGTTACTGAGACTGCAACATATCAACAGCTTTATCACACCAGAGGCACATTTTGACATAATAATGAATGGCTGAGAAAGAGTCACTTTTATCTAGGTCAGAAGAAGAGATCACAAAAGGATGCAGAGGGTGCAGAAAATCTGTGTGTGTATGTGTGTGTGTGTAGGAACAGCAGGAAAAAAGGGGAGTACATCAGCAAGATGTTAATATTAAACATCAGCAAGAGGATTGCAATCTGTAGAGAGAAACTCATTACATCTTGACATTGCCTAATGCTTGTCACCCAAATATATGGTAATTACTCTACTGTTATATTTCAATATAATAGCACAAAACTCTGATTCCAGCGCCTACAAACAAAACTAAGCACATTTCATTACAACTTCATTAGTAATGGGGGAAAAAACAGATGGTAAAGAAAGCAGATGTCTCTGACATCATCTATGGTTTGATTTACACATCTGAAGACATTTACAGTATGTATGCATTTCAAAAGAATGCTGAGTATGATAAATTAGGACACTTTCAACATTGTCTTTTTTTTAAAAAACATTGTGAAATGAAAAAAAATATATATGGCTCAAGGAAAAACACAAGAGCCGCATGATGAAGATATTACCAAAAGCAAATATTCACCCCACAAAGGGTGTGTATTTCCAAATCAATGTGACATTTCAGTGCAGATTTAAAGAAACAAGGATCATATTTTAAAATAATCAGATGCTTGAAAGAAATTACTGAGATTAATTGTCATCCAAGCCTGGAGTAGGAGAGAGAAACCTCTTTGAAGTGACTCAACGCAAAGAGCAACCTTGACCAGCCATAAGATGTTGCTGGCAGATCTAGTCTACAGAAAAGTTAATCATCCCTTGATGAAACATGGGTCTGGAGATTTATCTGGGTTCTTCTAATCACTACATTCCCCCCTGATATTAATATATTACCACTGATGATGACCACATCAAATGTTTGCATTGACAGGAATTCCTACACCTTTGCCACTGGAATTAGTGAGAGTTATGCACAATGGTCAGCTAAAAAGAGAGGAGACTTCATAGTGTGTTACAACAAACAAAGAAGGATAGAGGAGTCTTACTGAGAAAAGAGGAAGTTCATTCAGATTATCTTAGCTAAGAGGAGGTTCACAGAGTAGCAGCATCAGTGGCGAGGGCATTAGCAGCTTTGAAAATCCAGGGGCAGTTTAGTATGGTGGAGCACCGTCGGAGTTTCATAGGATCCTTTAGAAACCTCTCAGCTAATTTTTAACTGATAGATTTATGGGGTTTTATGAGGTTTTGTGGATTTCTTGTGATGGTTTCCCTCTCCCACCCATCCCCAAAGTTCATTTAGTGCTCACAGAAGGTGCCAGATTGATGGAACTGAAGACTGAAGTCTTCTCTTTATCTACAGAATAGTTACAGCAAGAACTCATCCTCATAAAACCCTACCAAAGAGCTTAAGTTCTGACCTGGAGGAACCATATCACATGTCATTCAGTTTCTATGCCTAGTCAGCCCTTGGCCTGTCTGCTGAGACTCCTAATAAGGAGCCAGATTTACTAGTTCACCAACTCAAGTGATGGACAACAGATTTAAACCCCAGTTTTACTCAGTTTATGGCTACTTTGCCCCATTGGGGTAGCAAGTGGCCAGAATATACCTGCGAATCTGATCCCATTACGAAGTGGGCTGAGACCACCAACTCATTTCATATAGGCCACCAAACAGCCATCAGATGGTAACTACTTTGGGCAACTACCCACTCGGGCTGGAGTCAAATTGTTCACCTGGAAGTGCAAGGCTCCATACCAATCCCTTGACCTATCCATTCCCCAGCTGGTAGATTTGTAAAGGTTCACACAGCTTTATTTGAAAGGCAGCAAAAGTAGTTATAAGTGTTTGCTTTTAAAAATCCTGCTAGAACAAATATCTATTTTTTAAATAAATCTTTCTGCATGTAACAGACTGTACACACATTTTACAAGAATAAACAAACTCTCTAATTCTTATTCACACACTGAGGAGTTGGGGATCATTAGTGCAAACTACTGCTGACCTGCAGCATTTAAACTGTAAACTTTGGGTATCCTAAGTGGTCCATCAAGGTACAACAGATGTCCTCAATCAGTCTAATTTCTTCAATAGGCATTTTTTGTTCCCAGGCATGAATACTAGTTGGTGATATTTCACCTTCATAAGGAAGGTAGAAAAGATTGGTGGAGGTGGCAAACAATATTTGGTTTAAGCTAGCAGGAGACAGAGGAATACCAAGGAAAGCATAAATTGCTTCAGCTGTCTTCTGAGGAGAGCTCACAATATCTTCAAACTTGACCAGCTGATAATTTGTCTGCAGCAGATCCCCATTTACTCGCAGTGCTGCTGCTGTGTTTGCTAGCCACAAATGGGACAGCACAGAAACTGCATTTGACCTAGAATCCAAGAGTTCTTCCCTCAGTGATTCATATTCAAAGGCATAGCATGAATTTAAACCACACTTTTCTTTCCCGCCTTCCACTTTAAACAGCATAGCTAAGCGCTGTGGAACATTTTTCAAGGAGTAAAGGCTTGGCTTACTTTTATACAACATTGAGTAGATCCATGCCCGAGGGTCCCTTACAACATACAATGCCCTCATTGAGGGACCTATGATTTCTTGAAAGAAAGGAAGCTTTAATGTCCAGCTCCCACTACTTAAACTAAGCACAGGACGTGCATTTGGATAATAGGCAAGGTGTCTCCTCAGTTCCCTAATGTATTCAGCATCTTTGTCTAATTTTCCTCTTGTTCTGCTTCTTTGTTCTGACAAAGACTCTCTCTTTCTGGATCTTCTCTTTTTGTCCTTACTTATGGTAGAATGCTGAGCTAATTTATTTCTGCTGGCTTCATGTAAATGAATATTTTGTAAATGCAGTTTTGTGTCTTGGACTAGGGATTGGAGCCAGCCTCGGAGTAGATGGAAACGGCCACTTTGGATATCAGAAGCCTTCCATTCACATGCATCTACAAATGTGTCAATTTCAAATTCAGTTTCAGGGATATCAAGGTAAGTTGTAGGGATCCTGATGTATATGAAATCACTACTGTTAAAAAAAAGTTGCTTTAAAATGTCTGCTCCGGAACTGGGAAGTGAGGTAATTACCACATCTGGCAAAACAACAGGGTTTCCTTCTAACTGTTTGGCTGTATTGCCTGTATTGGGGTCTACGTTTATGATGTCACTGCTCCATTTTGCACAGATAGGCTGAGTGCAAGTGCTCCATACATCCACCAGCTCAATAAACCACAGTGTGATAACCAGTATTAGTATCCAGCGCAACAATTTGCTGAAGGAAATGTAAAACCGCCACTGAAAAGCCAGTATTACCAAACTAATGCCCAAAACTAATCCTGCTATTATATTCACTTTGAATCCAAATGGGAAAACTGTTCTATTATTTGTTATCTGTTCTCGTACAGCTTCAGTGCCTAGACCAAATTTGATAACTTTGTTTTGATCAGCTACCTTGGCAAAGCCACCAAATCCCAAATAATTGAACCTTGTCCTCAGACTGTGATATTCAGTCACAATGGAGACAATATTTTCAGTGTTGTTGACATTTAGAAAAATTTGAAATCCATATTTGGAATCATCTATGAATCTGCAGTTAGAAACATTAACATACGGTCCATAGAACACATATGCAACTCTTGTAACAGTGGTTTTCATGGGAAAGGTAACATTTATGAACTGAGTCCATCGCTTTTTGAACTCTGCTGCTTGCTCTGCCTCTTGTATCCTGGCAACAGGACTATTCCCATGATGATCAAACCAAAACATCTTATAATGAGCATCCCACACATCCATCATGGCTCCACTATATTTGTTCATAAATTTATAGGGTATATATTTAAAATCAATGTCAAGATTATGAAAGAAGGCACTGACAGAGCTGAGGGGAGAGTCTTTCTCCTTCTCAATATGGTCTACTACTAGCAATGTCTGAGCATTTAGGAGTAGCAAAGTACGATACACGCTTTTCAGTTTCATTGCAGAAGAGTAGGCAGATGCTGCCTCACCACTCACAAACATCATCTCCCCATACTGAGAGGCTGTTATAATCTCCCCAGCTGAGTCTCCAGCCTCATCACCAATCCACTTAAGCCACTGTGCACACTCCCCAAGTTGTCCCTCCCAAGGTTGATTACACTGACTTGTAGGAGATGGAGCAAACACCAGTACATTATTCAAGTGGCTGAACTTGGGTCCATATAGGGCCTCAGATACAAACACCTGTCCATTGGGGGCAAAAGTAAAGGAGTTCTGATCTGGATGTTCATGTCCTGGATTGAAACTCCTCCATCCATCAATCCAGGAATATGGCTGAAAGTGAACTATGTCATAGACTGCACGGCCACCAAGCTTTCCGGATTTAAAAGACACAAAGGTGTTGGTCTGAGTATTTGGCAACCCAGCCCCATAAGTAACAACCCCCCAGTTAGGAAACACATGCATCTTAGCAGTGCCATAGTCAGGGGGAGGTTGAGGAGTTAGTTCTGCAGCATACCAGATGTATTCAGTGTGAAGTGTGCTCCACCTTTGTGCAGTGGATGGCACCATTGGGCCATCCTTGGGCCTGTGCTTTCTAATCTGTTGTGCCAGCCAATTGCCAGCTCCATTCTTCATTACAAACTTATCCAGGAAAACCAGCTGGCTTTCAGGGCCATAAAACCAGTTATAATTAGAATCTGCTATGCCCACAGTCCTCTGATAGCCTGGTAACAGTGTGGCATAATAAAACCAAAAGTGCATTTTCAGCCAATTGTTTTCTAGGTTATTAATACCAAAATGGCGCTGGGCGAGGAAAACATATTGGGTTACTGACTTAGCTGTGTAACTGCCATAAGCTACTCCTTCGTCCAAAGAGCCATCTACAATGTGATTGAGCAGAAACATGGTTTTTTCCATCACATCAACTACGGCATGTTTCCAAATATTTGTCTGAGATTTTTTGTCCACCCCAGTAACCAGGGCACCTGTGAGCAGTGCTAGCATATTAGTGGCTTGGTGGTTATGGAGAAGTTGCTTTCCCCATGAGCGGACTTTTGAATATTCGTACATTTCCTCACTCACAACCCAGATCTTCTTTAGATATTTTTGTCTTCTGATGTTATCCAGTGAGCCATATAAGAAGTCAAAAGCAGTGGCAAAACCTGTTAAGGAGTGGCCAAGTGGCACTTCATCTCCTGGAGCATTCTCAACCAGCCAGTCTTTGTAGCCAGCCATTCTGTCCATGTATTCTAGAACAAAATCAAAGGCAGCTTTATCTTCCGGGCATAGCAAACAATAAAAAGCTAAGGGAGGCAGATTGTTACCATAAATCTCATTCCACTTTGCAGCAAAATCCGCATGCTTGGGTGGAGGTAGGTAGTATGATGGGTTGGACAGCATAACTGTCACTGCACCTCTGATAGCTCTGAACAGATGTAAATGGCTTGTACGAGACTTTTGCCTCAGTGCTTGGATATCTTCAGCATCAAAATATAAGCTTGGATGAAGAATAGTTTTTTTCAGCTTCTGGTTGGCACTGAAATCTTGCAGTTTCTGTTTCTCATATTGATCCACATTTTCTGTGAAAGTCACCCAGTCAGAGTAATTGCTTACAGATTCTTCAAAAGTGGAGAGAGCAAACCTCACTAACGCTAGGAATAAAATATGTAGTGTAAACATAAGAGCCATGATCCATTAGGCAGTTCCTTCCCTTCAAGCATACATCTTTTCAAAACACAGTGTTCAGATGTCAAATGTTGATCCAGCTAATATAACAGTGTACACTTAAGGCATTTTTGCTTAAAAACAAAAGAATAAGATAGACTCTCTGCTCAGCTTATCTGAAGTATAGTACTGAAAACAAAACAAAGGATTTCTGAAAAGTTGAACCACAGGTGCCTTGTCTGTACTTTGCACAGCTACAATAGTAAAGCATAACGCATAAAACTAAAGGGAAGGTAAAGTCTCTACATTTTCCATGTGAAACACAGTCTGATTAAATAAGTCAAGGAACTAAAAAACGTAGTATCTTTTTTGCTGAAAAGCACTGGAAAAAGACCTCAAAACTTGAATTTAAAATAACCGAATTCACACAAAAATCCTTTCCCATCACATTCTGATAAAATGCCATTCCTAGAGTAGGAAAAAATTGCACTGATGATGAAATCATTACATTTATTGAGAACAGTGTTTTGTTTTTTGCTGAAGTAGAAATGCTCAGTACTTTCTACAATAGACTCAGATGTTAAATTTACTCCCCCTAGCCTTCCTGTTCTCTCGTTTGTATAAAAAAAAATTCTTCTTCATAGGCTTGAGAGTGTGAAAGTGGAGGAGGAAAACAATAACATTTCTCCATTAGCCTCTCTCTGGAAAAAAAAAATATTTCTAATTCCTGTTCATGTCTATTTGTGGAAGGTTTGTTTGGATGCATACGCATAAAACACACAATATGCTCTCATGTCGTCTTCTATTATCTTCATTTTATCTTCAACTAGTGAAATCCAACCTATATCCCAATGGTTCCGATGATTCTACTCTTCCCATCACGAAGTAAAAGTAAAACACTTGAAAGGGGCACAAAGCCAGTGTTTTTCAACCAAAAGTGCTATTTCAGTTTTCTGTTGGCTTTGCATATTCGATCCTTTCTGTGGAAACACAAAAGTTCTCTGATGTAGTACAGATCTCAAAATATATTCTACAAATATTTAAAATGCATCAGAAAGAATTTGCAGGTTCTCATCTACAGTAAATATTAAGACTAGAAAGAAGCAATAAAAGAACAACCTTGTCAAAGTCTGCTCACTAAATTAGCTTCAGAATCAAAGTAGAATTAACTCATGACCTGATTTTCTATTTTATTTTATTTTTACTTTTTCCAAGTTGTCTGAAACTGCAAGGCCTGAGACATTATTTTATCTTTTTACATTAGCAGAGTTCATGTGAACTAATGCAACTGTAATACTCCGTTAGAAATAAAGAACAGGCTTCCTTTCCAAACAACAGTTCCAGTATGTGTCTGTGTATTCTCCTAATCGTTTAAAAAAAGTTAAGATATTAACATTTTCCCAAGTTTCTCAACCCTTTATTTCTACAGAACCGAAATCATACAAGCACACATACGGGATGCCCTGCTTCTAAGAGTGAAGCCTATTTTTCCTAGGGCTCTTCTCCTTAAGGGAACATATATCAAAAGTTTGATATTACTCCATGTGCACTATACTCCTTACCAGTGTGGCCACACAGTGTATATTTGACTGAAGCCATCAGAGGGCGCTATGAACCAATTCGTGCAGAGCAGAATTTCTCCCTTTGCTTATGTTGGCTTTGGACAACTTAACAAGTTTCGGCTGCAAACTGTGCATCTGTTAAACGCATCACTGATAGTCTCATCAGACCTCTCACGCTACTTCTGTGACAAAATCCTCCCCATCTCTCCTATTTTTTGCACTTACGCGTGTTTTAAAATAGAAGGCCATCAGCTTACCTTAGCAGCCTCCCTTGCCAGTGTCCCACTCCATGCAGACAGAGCAGCAGAGCTTGTGGCAGAAGAGCTGAGGAAAGTGTTGAAAAGAAAGCAGCAAGCTGCAGTGTAGTGCTCTCGGGCGCCCTCGCCTCTCCTCCTTTCGGTTTGCTCTGAGAGCTCAACTTCAGACAGGATCAGCTGAACTTCAGCTATTTGTCAGAAAGCTCTGCCCCGCAGCAGGGCCAGGGGGCCCGCGCCCTTCCTCGACGCGGGGACTGACTTCTGTTTGTTGTTAATACTTCGCATTACAAGTGCAGGCAGGTCTCTTGCTCGCTCGCTCGCTCTCCAATAGTGTTCAAACTGCTCCCCAGAAAGATCAAGCGGGGCGGGGCGGGGGGCAGCCCGTGCTACAAAATAATCGCCGAGGGCGAGGATCCGGGAAGGAGAAAACACAACACGACTCCCCAGAAGAGTTAGCTACACACGCGGGAGGCTGGGATGCCCCTTTGGCTGGGGGAGCAGGTCTAGCTGCCGCTGCGGGCGAGCCGGTGGCTGTCCCCAGAGCGGAGCCTCCTCTTCTGCCTCGCCAGCCGATGGCACGGCCACCTCTGCGCCTCGCCTCGCCGCGCAGCCCGGCGGCTGGGGCTGGGAGTCGAGAGGCAGCTGCGGAGAGGAGTGAGAAGGAGGCGGCGCGGCGGCGGCGGCAGCATTGCCAAGGCGGGCGGAGCTAAGCCGGCTCACAGCCCGGGCTGCCCTGGCTTTGCTTCTGCTTCTGCTCCAGCTCCCCCGGCGGCCCGAAGGCTGCGTGCAGAGCTCCCGCCTGTGCCTTGCCCCGGGAGGTAGGGGCGTGGGGAAGGAGGGAGAGGGATGCTGCGGGGGAGAAGGAGATGAGTGCGTGGAGGGGCAGATTGTGGGTGGAGGGAAGGGCAAAATGAAGGGCGAATGGGCGGGCAGCGGGTCTGGAGGAGGGAGGGATGTGGGGTAGACACTGGGGACACTGGGGGTCTTAGGAGCAAATCAGATGGTCAAGTTAGTAGAGATAAACAGCTGTTACCGCCTTCTTGAAAGGAGCCTGTCTGAGACATTCAGCCTCCTGGGTACCTGCCATAAGATCATAATATCCAGTATAGATACATAACTCCTTAAGTCAATGGCAAAACTCTCACTGTCTGCAGTGAAGCTAGGATTTAACTCTGTGACCTAGGGACCTCTTGGTGTCAAGCTGGCAGAGGGCACAGGAGGTACAAGTTTTACATGGACCTACTGAGTCAGATACATGCATAATAATTCTCTAACTGGTAACATGTAAGGTCTCTATTGAGAGCCAGTAGCCCATTGGTCATCATACCCATTGTGAGAGGCATGTACGGATAATATTTAAGGCAGTGGTCCGCAACATGGTGCCCCTGGGTGCCATGGCGCCTGCCGGGGCATCTGTGCGCGCCCGCATACTGTCTGGCGGATGAGCATCCGCCGAAATGCCGCTGAGAAGCAGTGTCATCCAGAGGCGTCGCTACTGAAATGCTGCTGATTTTCAGCGGCATTTCGACGGCGACGCCTCTGGATGACACTGCTTCTCGGCGGCATTTTGGCGGCGATTGCTATTGACATTGCCGCTTCTTGGTGACATTTTGGTGGATGCTCATCCGCCGGCCACGGTCCTTGGTGGCTCGTTGTCTGGCACCCGCCAGATGAAAAAGGTTGGGGACCACTGATTTAAGGAGTGATATATCTATATCAGTGGTTCTCAACCAGGGGTATGTGTACTCCTTGGGAATACATCAACTCATCTAGATAATTTTCTTGTTTTACAACAGGCTACATAAAAAGCACTAGAGAAGTCAGTACAAACTAAAATTTCATGCAAAGACTTGTTTATACTGCTGTATATACTATACACTGAAATGTAAGTACACTATTTATATTCCAATATATTTATTTTTTATAATTATATGGTAAAAATGAGAAAGTAAGCAATCTTTCTATAATAGTGTGCTGTGACACTTCTTTATGTCTGATTTTGTAAATAAGTAGTTTTCAAGTGAGGTATAACTTGGGGGTATGCAAGACAAATTAGACTCCTAAAAAGGCATATAGTAGTCTGGAAAGGTTGAGAGCCACTGATCTATACTGATAATTAGGTTTTTATGGCAGGTAACCAAGAGGTGACATGTCTCAGACAGGTTCCTTTCAAGCAGGAGGAAACAGACATTTATCTCTCTGTCTCGTCATGTGGTGCGTTGGACATTGTACGTCTCGTACTGGATGCCTGTTTGCATACTGAGCCAAATGCAAATGGTGAGATTGTAAAATCTTCATGAGAGGAAATGTACAGGACGATACAAACAGCAGGAAAGGATCCTGTTTACAAGTAAAGACAATGTACTGTTGGAGTACATCTGGGACCCAAGAGATACCCGTTGTCTTTTTCACCAAGGAGTCAAGCTGAACAGTGTACTTGTCTCATGAACAGCAGATCACAGCCAAGCCTGACTGCAAAATGCTGGAAGAACTTTGGGAGAGCATTGCTCTGTAAAACATGAAAATACCTAGTGTAGGCTCTAGAAAATGTGTTATGACTTTATTTGATATGTAAACATTTGTTTCCAGTGTTTCTACTTGGTATTATTTGAATCTCTAATCTGTTAAAGCAGCAAAGAATCCTGTGGCACCTTATAGACTAACAGACGTTTTGCAGCATGAGCTTTCGTGGGTGAATACTTTCACAGTCTTGCATCTGAAGAAGTGGGTATTCACCCACGAAAGCTCATGCTGCAAAACGTCTGTTAGTCTATAAGGTGCCACAGGATTCTTTGCTGCTTCTACAGAACCAGACTAACACGGCTACCCCTCTGATACTTAATCTGTTAAATAAACTTATATTTGTTTTCACTATGAACATATCTAAGTGCCGTGTGTTGAGCAAAGCGGTGTTCTGAGGTGAAACAGAAAGCGGGGGTGTACTGTTTCTTTGAAAGCAACGTATCTGTGAATGCTGTGAGTGTCCTCTGGAACAGGCTGGACACTCCAGGGAGAGGCTCAGAGAGCTCAGGGCTTGGTGCTAACCTGTAGAGAGCAAGCTGGGCCTGCAAGGCCTAGAGGGGAATATTTATGTTGTCCGTGGCCGGTGGAGTCAGGGAACTGACACACGGTAGGCACAAACAAGGTTTCCTCATGGTCAGGTGGTACTGAGGTGCCTCACAGCCCTGGATACTGCCAGGAAGTGTCACACATTCACAGTCTCAAACTCCTCCTACAAGCCCAGAGCAGCTGCTTGCCTGCCCTGAAATAAGGAACAGTGAAATAGTTAACAATGAGGATCACTGCATTGACTTTATACTTCAGACTCAACACGCCAAGGAGATGATGAGGAATACCATACCTCTTTAATCCATTGTCTTTATCTTGTTTTCACCTCAGGCAGATCAGGTTCCATTAGTTCAGGTTAGTAGTATGATTTGTATTACTGTAGCACAGTGTTTCCCAAACTTGGGATGCTGCTTGTTTAGGGAAAGCCCCTGGCATGCTGGACCGGTTTGTTTACCTGCCGCATCTGCAGGTTTGGCCGATCAAGGCTCCCACTGGCCGCGGTTCGCTGCTCCAGGCCAATGAGAGCTGCTGGAAGTGGCAGCCAGTACGTCCCTTGGCCCACGCCGCTTCCAGCAGCTCCAATTCGCCTGGAGCAACCATCGGCCAGACCTGCAGAAGCGGCAGGTAAACAAACCGGTCCGGCCCGCCAGGGGCTTTCCCTAAACAAGCGGCGTCCCAAGTTTGGGAAACACTGCTATAGCACATAAGAGTCATACGCCAGGACTTTATTGTGCTAAGTGCTACACAAACAGAACAATAGGGTGATCCTTGCCATAAAGAGTTTACAATCTAAGTATAAGACAAGAGATAACAGTTGGATACAGACAGGCAGAGGACTACAATGAAACTATAGAACAAATCTACTCTTTATGTTTATCAGAGAATATGCACCAATATAGGGACACCAGGATTATCAGTAAGTGCGTATTCAGGAAACAAAATTTACCTTCTGCTGCAAAAATCACAGGTTTCTACCCCTTGTAATACCTACTTAGCAATAGTAGAGCTTATGTTCTCCAGCAAGTCAATAGAGGGCAATGTAATTACAAATCGATATATTAGAGCACGTCATTTCAATACAGGACAGTAAACAAACTAGTATGTTACATACAATCTGCATACAAAAATGTAGTTCTCCACAATACACTACTCTTTTATAAATAATCTATTTTCTGATTTTTTTTAATCTGTGTTACTCATCAGTGATTTGGCCCTCTCACAATTTGGTGCATTATGAAACAAAGATAATTTGTTGTTTATTTAGAAATAAAGAATGTAGTAATGTATGTGCTTGTGTTTTAATTCTTAATTTGAAAAGGTTAACATTTTCATAGTATCTTACCTTTTATACCAGCGTTGTATAAATAGTGCAGGCATGAATTATGCATTAACAATAATGCTAAGCATAGACAATGAGTTCACTTTTAATTTGATATCCTAATTTTAAATGTAATTAACTCGTTACGCAGAAAAAGTGGTTTTTTCCCCCACAACCATAAAGGTCTAGAAGTTTTGTTACCATTAAAATAAAAGTTTACATGTTGCAGAAATTAAGGGGGCACCAGAGAAGTACCTGTATACCACTAAGTACTGGATTAGTCTAACCCCTCTTTGTAACATTTTCTACAGTGAAGACCTATTTCTATGATGCACTGGTTTGGCTCCTGGTCAGCGTTAACTCTGTGGTCTTGTTCTTGAGTGCCTTACTGAAGTGGAAAATGCCTACCCCTCAACCCATTCATGGTCATTCATAAAAATAAGCCAATGGATACTATTCCGTGCCAAGCCTGGCTCCCAGTAAACTACTGTGGGCCATTGGTAATAATGGAAATATAATCCCTGATTTGGTTTGCAGTTTGGATTCTTGGTTAGGACATTAGGGTCCATGTTTCTAACTGCCTGGTATAATAAAAAGCTGTTCCTTTGATTTTAAGTGTTCAACAGAGAGAAAAGAGAAGGGGTGAGATCTTTTGAAATGTTACTAATCACTGTATTTATATACTGTACCTCAGAGGGAAAGTGTTTTAATCAAATTGATCATGAGTCATGACCTGTCCCATGCATAGCCTATTTCCTTCTTCATTTTTCCTTTTTTCCCCATGATATTTTAGTCAATACAGTTTTATGCTTGAATATTTCTTAAGAAATGCGTTTTAAAACAAAGCAGTTAATTGCATAACCATCTAATCTTGAGAAGAATATATGAATATATAATGCTACTTGGCCTGCATTCTGGAGAAAACGTTAAATGAAGTAAACTATTGTAGGGCTTCTGATTTTTGGTTTTAACCAATGTACACTGAAAAAAGTTTCAGATTTCACAAAAGAAAAGTACCCACTCAACACTGGAAATTGTTACTTGTATGTAAGGGCTTATCTATGTGAAACAGTATTTTGCACTATGGGGGTGTGATTTCTATAGTGCACTCAGGGCCGGCTCTAGGCACCAGCGCTCCAAGCATGTGCTTGGGGCAGCACTTTCCAAGGGGCGGTACTCCAGCTCCTTTTTTTTTTTTTTTTGGCTTGGGGCACAAAAAGCCAGGAGCCGACCCTGAGCAGAGGTGAGCTGTGGTGGGGGGTGTGTGCAGGGAGGGCTGCAGGAAATAACCCTGGTGGGCAGAGGAACCTTTCCCCCCCAGCTCACCTCCACTCCTCTGCCACCTGCTCCCCCGAGCGTGCTGCCACTCCGCTTCTCCCTCCTCCCTCCCAGGCTTGCCATGCAAATCAGCTGTTTTGCGGAAAGCCTGAGTGGGAGGGGGGAGAAGCGGAGCGGCGGCGCACTCAGGGGAGCAGGCAGAGCGGAGGTGAGCTGCGGTGGTGGGGAACACAGGAAGGGCCGCAGGAAGTAACCCTGGGGGGCGGGCAGAGGAACCGCTCCCCTCCCCCCCCCGCATCACCTCCACCTCCTCCCCTGAGCGTGCCGCCACTCCAGGATAGGAGGGGAAATGTGGCGCACCCAGGGGAGGAGGTGGGGCCAGGGATTTGGGGAAGGGGTTGGAATGGGGCAGGAAAGGGGCAGAGTTGGGGTGGGGCCGAGGGGCACGGGAAAATTTTTTTGCTTGGGGTGGCAAAAAACTTGGAGCCGGCCTTGAGTGCACTACTGCAGTGGTTCTCAAAGCCAGTCCGCCGCTTGTTCAGAGAAAGCCCCTAGCAGGCCGGGCCAGTTTGTTTACCTGCTGCATCCTCAGGTTCGGCTGATCACGGCTCCCACTGGCCGCGGTTTGCTGCTCAAGGCCAATGGGGGCTGCGGGAAGTGGCGTGGGCCGAGGGATGTGCTGGCTGGGATGTTGAACTATGCAACATGAGGTACATTCAGAAGTATGATCACTGAAAAGAAATTGTTGAATGCCCAACATGGTCACCAAGGGCTCAACTTTTCCATTGAAACATAGCTCCTCCAAGAGCAGTGAGGCTTTGTACCACCCTCAAGATGTGCTATCTATCTAGCTTAGGATTTTGCACTGGCAACCATTGTCCTAGTAGTGAGGTCTGAATTCCTCAAGCAACATGCTCCTCATGCACAGGGGCAACATGCCTAAAGCCACATGACATTTCATGTGGTTACACTCTATGTGCAGTATTCCCACCACTTTTGAGATGTCATGAATCCAGAGGAAGAGAGCAGCCCCTTTTATCCCCTGATCACGGGGTGGCAGTTGTGGCTGGCCAGACATACAAGGGAGGTTTGTTGCACTCTCTCACCAGGTGCACTCATGCAAGCTACAGTCAAGCCTCAAATTAGGTATAGATATAATGATCTAAATAGACATCTGAGGCTTAGTCCAGCTTTCATTCAAATCAATGGAAAGCTTATTATTATTGAGAGTCTAACCGGACTCTTTGAGGACTCATGAGCAACGCTGACTGAGGAACCTCCATAAAATTGTGGCCACTTGGTGAAAAGTTCTATTGAAGAGGAAGAACTTAAAAATAAAGAGGGAGAGCTGTTCTGAAACATCCTCACAATAAAGTCTTGGCATCAGGTTACTTTTAGATTAATAGTGTTCAGTTTACACTGATGGGGACGAGCAGATCCAACAGACTGGTTGTGACTCAAATTTCAGAGGAGTCAGATTAAAATAATCAGCAGTACTAGTCCTGGTAATAAACAATTTCTTCGGTTAAAATGAGTTTAAAAATTGTTCTGTCATTCTGTTGCTGTTAGTGGGATGGGGTCAGTAGAAGTCAAGGTCATTTTCAGAACCAGTAATTGTTAACAATCTTCCTATCTGAGACCTATTTATAGAAGAATGCTGGGAAACTGTCAATGAACTGTGTTATACTGTGGCATTTTTAAGTATTCCTCATGACTTGGTACAGGCTAAAAAACAAGCTGCTTTATGGCTGCCAGCAGGAAAGACATGTGATTTACAAAATGAGAAAATGAGGTTTGACTGAAACAGAAGATTGCCCGTGACATCATTTTAGTGTATTAATATAAGAAATAATGGGTCATCATTAGAGATGTGCTCAGGTGTACTGCCCAGCACTGATACCAAAATCAGCCATCTGAAAGATCTTGAATATGCCAGTGGTGTGATCTTACTTGAGAACAGGCCAAATGCTAACAGATGGAAGTGAAGAGGGGGGATAAAGAATCAGCTGGCCTGCAACAAAATGTTTGCCAGTGTCAAAAAAGGACTTAAAATGATGAAAGTGTTGACACTGATGACTTCATGTATGCTACATTAATATAGAAGATAAGCAAAGCAGTCAGAGATATTTGGTGTTTGTATAAGAGGAACAGAAAAATCACGTGAGAGGAACAAAAGAATCACACTATTAACCAAGAAAGGTGGGTTTTTTGTTGTTGGGTTTTTTTGGTGAATCAGTTATCAGGGTTGCTGATAAATACTAGAGAAAGCTAGACTTTTTTAAAAAGGAAAAATATGCAGAGTATAAAAGATTGATATCTGAGATGGATTTTTTTAGGGTCAAATACCAACACAATGGCCAAGGAAAAGTGTAATTATTGTGGAGTATGTAGAACAGAGCAGAACATCTGATGATGCTGTTTTGAATATTTTTCTAATTACCAATCAAAGACCAATTAGAAAACAACTAATTTTATTACTACTAGATTAATTTAACTGAGTTTACCTGAAACTACACAAGCAAGCTGGAGAAGAAGAATTCTATTTTTTGTTTCATTTCGCAAAGACTCCACCCAACAAAGCTTGCAGAAGGGTACTGAATTACAAATGTTACATCAAAAGAACAGACTAGCCATATACTAAAGGCCTGAGTGTTAGCTGTGTGGAAGCAGTGTATGATTTAAAATCTTTCTTGACTGTCATATATACTACACATGAGGGGAAAGAAACTGCTCATATCTACTTCATTTAACATTTTATCAAACACAGCAAATGTCATAAGTGAAGGTAGTTTATCATCATTGAAGATGCTGCTGTGCAATACTGAAGGAGATTTTCAGCAGGTTAATATATCACAGTGTGAAGTTCATAGTGTGGCAAAGGGTGAGCACAGAAGTCTATCCTAGCAGAAGTATCAAATTATCACTGTACAGACTCACCACTAAATGGAGAAGAAAAACAAATCCTAAAAATATTTTGACCAAGTATTTTTAGAAATGGGTGAATATCCTACCTTCACTATTATTACTGTTTTAGCTATTAGTTATTGACTGATTCTTGCATGCTGGTGTGTGAAGAGTAACAGGCAGAGGGTTTAATCATAGCCAAAAAAAATGGGGTGGAAGAAAAAAAAAGAAATGCAGCAAACACATCTCCTCTTCCTTGTATCAGTGCCTCCCTAGCCTATGAATGTCATGAAACTGATTCTACCAGAGAAAATCATGATAAGCACATCAGGTATCAATCTCTGAAACAGACTATGAATTCATGGTGGGGCTACTCATACATTTTCAAATATGTGCTAGTTTGGTCCTGAGAGAATCTCAGCACCTATAGTCCCAGACCCTTACTTTTTATAAAAAGCACTTGAGATCTTTAGATAAGACAAGCTAAGTGGTTTATCAATTCAAAGAATTTCATTCTGCAAGCTACAATTTCCCATCTCAGCCCTAGAAATGTGCAAATTTCAATGGGATAATGAGAATAGTAATGCCTGCCTCTGCTGCCTACATAGAATTTAAGACCAGAAGGGACCATCAGATCCTCTAGACCAGTGGTGGGCAACCTGTGGCCCGCGCTGTTTCCTGCAGCTCCCATTGGCCGGGAACGGCAGGCACTGGGAGCTGCGGGCGGCTGTGCAAATGTAAACAAACTGTCTGGCGGCCCACCAGCGAATTACCCTGTCGGGCTGCGTGCGGCCCGTGAGGTGCAGGTTGCTCACTACTGACCTCCTGTATATCTCAGGCCACCAATACCACCCAGCACCCATACACCAAACATAACAAGTAAAATTAGACCAAAGCATTATAGCCCATACAAGACTTGACTATCACGTGCCGCAGGCTGAGGATAGGACGGACCAAGGTGAACCAATGTCCAAGACCCCTGTAATGTCTTGGAGAAAGCAGTGTAGATCAAAATTATCTTTGTACTCAGTGTTATGATGTAATTGCTCTCTTTCTGTGATCCCATTGTCTAGCTAAGGCCCTCTGAGAATATTCCCTATTGTCTGAGTCTGTTTTTCTCTCTCAAGTTAAAATATTAATCCTGACCTCTGATTGCCTAACAGTTAAGACCTTCACATTATTTGGTAATGAAATGTCACCAGGCGCGTGGCCCCCATGTGTCCTGGGATTTAGGTCCACATCCAAATCTCATTGAAGTCAATGGAAAGACCTGAAATTTCAGGAGAATGCAAGGGCATACCTTTGTAATAGTGGTGATACGCTGAGAATATGTGGGTTCCCTGAACTGAATATAGGAATTGCCACACCGGACCAAAAGGGTAAATAGGATCTGTCCTTTTGCACATAATCTTTACTTACAATCCACATGTAAAATAATGCTTGCTCTACAATTACATAACCCACTGGCAGGCCAACAGACAGTTTGTTTACATTTGCACAGCCGCCCGCAGCTCCCAGTGCCCGCCATTCACCGTTCCCGGCCAATGGGAGCTGCAGGAAATGGCGCGGGCCACAGGTTGCCCACCACTGGTCTAGAGGATCTGATAGTCCCTCTTGGTCTTAAATTCTATGTAGGCAGCAGAGGCAGGCATTACTATTCTCATTACTCTATTGTAATTTGCACATTTCTAGGGCTGAGATGGGAAACTGTAGCTTGCAGAATGTAATACTTTGAATTGATAAACCACTTAGCTTGTCTTATCTAAAGATCTCATGTGCTTTTACAAACAGTAAGGGCCAAATTCTTCTAACTTTACTCATACTGAATAGTGCCTTACTTTGCAACTGGTTTTGATGGCATTACATGCAGAATAAAGTGCTTTTCTACATTAGCATGGGTGTCAAAATGCTGCCATAAATGTGTAATTACATGTATATAGTCCTGATGTACTGTTCTGTGGGAAGATAGTGCCTTTTTCATAAGAACTCATTGCATTTATTTGCCAACATTAAAAAAAAATTGAAGAGAGAGTTTTCTAAATATGTTGTATGTGTATTCTGGCCAATTTTAACACTTACATAACCGTTACAAACATTAATTAGTTAATAACCACACAACTCACATGAGGAAATGAAGGCACAAAGATTAAGTAATTTAACTAGGGCCAGAACAAGTCAGAGTGAGGATCAGAATCCAGAAGTCACCTAAGGCCTGGTTTACACTGGGGGGGGGGGCAGGGAGGGGATCGACCTAAGATACAGAACTTCAGCTACAAGAAGAGTGTAGCTGAAGTTGACGTATCTTAGGTCAACTTACTTTGCATCCTCATGGCGTGGGATCGACTGCCGCCGCTCCCCCGTCGACTCCGCTTCCGCCTCTCACTGCGGTGGAGTACAGGAGTCGACGGCAGAGCGATCAGGGCTTGATTTATCATGTCTACATTAGATACGATAAATCAATCCCTGATAGATCGATCACTACCCGCCGTTCCGGTGGGTAATGTAGACGTACCCTTATACTAAGATGCCAGAGGCCATGGTGGCTGCTCTACAGTGTTGTGGGTTCATTTTGGCTGGCTGCCAGGAGTTTTGGTGGCCTAGGGTCAACATCAAAAGCTTAGGCTACACTGCCCCCATGGTCACACATTGCTCTGGCTTCATCCTAGAAATGGATTGACATTTGATCATGTGTTTCACAGATCCCAAAAATCAACCCCATGCTAGAGGGAGGAGACCATGCAGCACCAGTAGGCTTTAGGGAAAACTGATGGTACATTTTACACCTAATGATTCCTTTGTTTTCCAGGTTATCTTTGTCAGGAAGAGAACTAGAAACTTACTGTTGTCCCCTCCCAAAATGTAAATAGTGACTAGTTCTGAAATATTGATGTGTTGAAAACCAAGGGGGAACATGACCACATAGTTTATAAGACACAAAGAAATCTCCAGTAATATCTGCATCACTCTGAAGGTCGCATTTTTGAGGTTTCTCTCTTTGTGAGATACAAAACTTGAATATTAACTCATATATGTGCCTGTAAATTCTATTACTGAGACCCTAACAATCTGATGTTTACCTGTCAATGTGGGTTTCTGTACAGACAAAAGATAGCTCTTTTGAAAATATGGCTCTAAATGAATCAATGTATTGACCAGTCCCTACTTGATTTAGGCTGGAATTTGTCAAGTGATTTCAGGCTGTCTCCTTGCACTAAAATTCCAGATCATGGAAAAATCAGATTTTGGATTCAGCCAAGCTGTTCAGTAGAAAACAGACTGGAACCTATGAAAATCCCATTTTTATTAAGTAGGCTGCCTTTTCAATTTGATTTTAAAACACTAATAGCTTATAAGGTTCTTTTTGGAATGTTTAGAACTGTGAATTGCTTTTAATGACTGTTCAGGAATCTTCTCTATTTGTGCTCTGTCCTGCTGAGTGTTACTAGCAACTTGTGTGTCTTTGCCTTTCAAATATTGCCAGAGATTTCTTCCCATCTGTTTGTTCTGTTTTGCTTATAGTGATATTTGTATTTATTAACTTTAACTGATGGACTGGAGGTCTGAAAAACCTATCTTACAATGAGAGACTGAAGGGGATTGATCTATATTGACTATGGAAGAGAAAGTTAGGGGGCAACTTGATCAGTCTGCAAGTACCTACACAGAGAACATATCTGATACTAGCAGGCTCTTTAAAGAAGCAAGGAAACATATAACAAGATCAAAAGCTGGAAGTTGAAGCTAGAAAAATTCAAACTAGATATAAGATATAAATTTTTAACAGGAAGGGCAAGTAACTACTGTATTGTATCAAAAATGTGGTTGAGTCTCCATCACTCTATGGAGTGTTTTTTAACTTAAGACTGGATGCCTTCCTAAAAAGATATGCTCTATTTCTTCTACAAAATATTGGGCTAGATGAAGGAATTAGTCGGAGAAATTCAGTGACCTTAAAATCTAATCTTTTATTAAAGCAGGAATCTTTTTATGGCATTCATTTGTTTGGAAAAGTGGGAAAATACAATGGCCATTTATAAAGGTCATGTAAGCAGTTTTTTGTCATGACAATTAATACTGTAATCCTTTATACAATATAATTGCATCAAGTATTAATTATGCCTTTAAGGCAGTAATCCTGATTGCCACCTGCACTATGCTATGACAAGGCCACCTGTAGCAGTCCATGCTGCAGCTGTTAGGTTGTTATGTCAACAATTCATGTATGAAACAAAAGGCCATGTTTTCTTTTTTGAGGCTTTTAAAAGTTTGAGATATGTTCACAGGATAAATACAATAGTGAAATAGCCTTGGGTCCTGGAAACTTTATATTTCTATTCATAGAAATGAAAAGTTACAATCACTCAAATGCATGTTCTACGCAACAGAATTCAAAGATAAAAGGACTAAGGAGGATTATATGCGTGTCCAGTACGGGAATGTTTTATTCTGTTGGTGGGAAATGGTGGGACAGGCAGATGCCATCATGGATGCTTATAGATCTCACTGATTAACAGACATGTTCTCTCTGTTTAAAATACTCATGATTTTACTCCTTTAGATTTCAACAATAAAAAACAATTTTCCCAAAGGTATGTGTGACACTGCACCCCATATTAGTCATAGTGGTAATATTATGATGTGATTATGGCATAATTATGATGCATTTTGTACAAGATGGCACAAGAACGGTGTCATTGGAAACATTATGGTTTGCTGAATATGATTATCTTATTTGTATGCATATATCATTTTTGTATCTGAAGTTATGAATATTGACTATGTATCTGAATTTCACATATAGTCACACCTGGGCAACATCCACTAGGCAAAATGCTTCCAGTCTATATACCTGACTGGGAAGGGCCTATTCAAGGCAATAGACCATTAGGAAAAACAATAGGCCTTAGGAGAAGTTTATCCCTCACCTGGTGAGACTTCCTGAGAATGCACCAGACAGCCTGTAAGTAATGGCTGCTATGATTCAGCAAGGTATGCAAGGGTATGACCAGGCCATATGACTCCGGACTCCATTTTGGGATGTCTGTATTTTTCTACAAACTGTTCTGAGAACCAAGTTTAAAACAACGGGTTCCCATCATATGCTAAAGTTATATAAGGCAGGGAGTGACATCATCTGTTGTTCCTCACCCCCCCACAACTGAACACCTACGAGAAGCTCCTAAGGAAAAGGACTTGGAAAGGGGATGGGGATTTGGATTCCAAACAGCATAGCAAATGCAGTTAGTCCCTTAAGGATCTGCAAGCCTGCTTGTATTGTCATCAGTCAGGGTGAGAGAGTGCTAATTCATGTCCAATCTATATGGTATGTTAAGCTTAATTTGTATTTTTGTTTATTTGCTAGATAATATGCTTTGATCTGTTTGCTATCCCTTATAATACTTAAAATCTATTTATCTTTTATAGTTAATAAACCTATTTTATGTTTTAATCTAAACCAGTAAGTATGGAGTGAAGTGCTTGGGAATCTTAGCTCAAGGGACTGTTGCATTTCCTCTCCAAATTGAGGGGGAGGTGAACTGGATAATAAATTCATACTGGTCAGGGTTTTGATTAGGGCAGGGCGGTACAGCTCTGGGGTCCTAGACTGGAAAGCTAGTGGTTATATGGGCTGTAGTCTCTGTTTTGTTCAGGGTTTCTCAAACAGAGGTTGCCGCTTGTGTAGCTCCTGGTAGTCCGGGCCAGTGTGTTTACCTGCCCCGTCCACAGGTCTGGCCGATCGCGGCTCCCACTGGCCATGGATCGCTGCACTGGGCCAATGGGAGCTGCACACACACCAAAAAATATATTACGCCCCACCCCCCAAAAAAACCCCAAACCACAGGAACTAAGCAGCAACAAAGAAAGAGGAAAATTGACACTAAAGACCAAACAATGGCTGCAACAATGTTGTTGGTTTCATGGAACAACTTCCAATGAGAGTTGATTTGGTTTTGATGACATCCTTTTATGCATAAGCATTAACTTTGTGGGTACTTAGATACTTCACTAGTAAGGTTTTTTTGCCATCTTAGCAAGAAACAACAGATCAGTTTAAGCAATGGGGAATATTGCTATTATTTTCGAGCTACTCCACTACTTTTACTGCCACAAACAGTAATGGAGAAACTTGAAGAATATCCAGTACTGAATATCCTTCCATAAGAGGTTCTATTTCTGAAAAATGATCACATCCCTTCTTTCTTTTATTTCCCCCCTCAAAAACGTGCCCTGTTGCTCTGAGGTCAGACACAACACTGGTATGAAAATGCAGCTACGTTAAGGCAATGGAACAAACAATTGCAGAAATGCACAGTTAATGAAATACTGGAATATTCTAGCATCAGAAAATATAAAACACCACAGACTGGATTTTGGTACTTTTATTTTTTGCAGATAGCTTTCAGTCTGATTCTCCAGCCCACATTGTTTAATATTACATACTTGTTTAGAAATTTCCCAGTCTAGTTTAAAGATACCAAGCTCTTTGTTCAAAAGACATTTGATTAGAGATTCATTGAACTGTTCTCCACAATAGTGAACCCTTGGGAGAAGGCACCTCAGTGAATATACCAATTAAGAGTTGCACTCAAACAAAAATAAGCATAAGAACAAACAGTGGCATTAACAAGCAAAAAAAAAAAAGTAGCAGAGAGACAATGCAGTGTTTTCAAATATTATGTATTTAGATTCAAAGCCCCATGGAAAGTGTCTTGTTATTTGCATTTTGTTTGGATTTCTGAGGGTAGATAAGGAAAGGCCAGGAATCTAGGCAAGGGGTAAACATACTAGGCTGGTGGGTTGAAGTAGAACATTGAGTTGAGCAAAATTCAAATGTCTGAATACCAGGACATGCAAAGTTAAGGGTTCCCAGGCAATCTTAACTCTGCCCTATTTCACTAATGCCCCAATATGGCTTGTTTACACACAGACCTTTACTCTGCCAACTGCACAGTTATTGAAATGTACATGCTCTTCACACCTCCTTTATTTGTTTCATAACCCATTCACGCTCACCCAAAGGATTCCATATAACACTATTAAAGGACAAGAAAGGGGAAAAAGGGTTGCCCTGCCAGTCTGTCCACCAGGGCTTGAGCTAGAAAGAGGTGTTGTTCCAAGGCACCCCAAAGCTGAATGTTAATAAGCATTTCTTAATAAAAGTATTTATAGGAATAAGGGAACGGAGCTTTGAAACTTACCTTTTTTCTTTCCCTTGTGACGCTAAATCTAATGGTGCATCTGTCTGTTTTTATCAGCAGCTTCTGGCATGGTGGCCTTGCAGGGTATACCCTCCACACCTGCAGAATACCTGACCCTGATGAGGAGGAGAAAGAAGAGGGTTAGGGAGGACATATTCTGTGAGATCCTGCAATCCTGCAATGCATCAGACCATGACCAAAGGATATGGAGGGCCAATATGACAGGAACCATGGAGAAATTCAGAACAGGAAAAAGGTCTGGGGGTCCCATCAGGACAAGGAGCAGGAAATGCATAATGGGTTTTTACAGTCAGCAGATCCAAATGCTGCATAACCTGATGGATATACAGGTAACTCCACCCTTTGCCATTCTTGGACTCCCTTTGCAATCCACAGAGAAATTCACAATCCCTGTTCCGTACACAACCTAACATACCATATCCTGGCACTGCAGCCTGCATCCTTGCTCCCACCACTTCACCCTGGGGGACATCAAGAAAAATCATTGCTTCACCTACATTGACCTATAAGAACCATAAATGGTGTGTGTATAGCCACAACCGACTACATGTGTTTACACAAATAGGCATAAATGTTTACTCCTTTTAAAATTTAAATTCTCACTCCTTTAAATTATGTTAAAATTGTGTATAACATTTTTCATCTTTTTCACATTGATTTTCTGCAGGTTCTCCCCCCCCACACACACACACTCAAGAAAGTTCTATTTTTTGAGATTCAAGTTATCTTTATTACTTCACAACAAATAATGCACAATGTATAGTGGTACTTAAGAAAACAAACAGTACTTGTAAATGTACACCAGGCACCACAAAAATCATGGCTTCAGGAGAACTCCTAGCCATCCTCAGAAATGTACAGCAAGAACACCACAATTCACAGCAGCAACCAAAGCTCCAGGCCCAATGGAATGGGTACCAGCATGCAAAGACTCACCTATAAATAATGTAGATTACACAAGATAGACACAAGTCCATGAAAGCAGTAGAGAACAGTGCTGCAGCTGACTGTTAAAATGCTTTTTCAAAGCCTCCTTCAAGCACATAGCTCCACATTGGGTTCTTCTAATAACCCTTGTGTCTTGCTGTTCAATGTCAGCAGACAGCCATTCCACCTCTGCTCTGGCAGCAGCTTTTTCTCCTTTGCCTCACAGTTATTATGCAGGATACAACAGGCAGCTACAGCTGTTGGGATGTTTTTTTAAGTGACATCCCAACTAGTGAGGAAACACTGCCAGCACAACCCCAATCTACCAAACGTGCATTCAACTGTCATTCTGTACCTGCTGAGCTGTTAGTTGACTCTTTCCTTGGTACTGTTGCAGTGGCCAATGTAAAGTTGCATGAGCCGGGGTAGGCTGGGTCTTTCAGAATCACTGCTGGCATTTCAACATCACCAGTGATTACCTCACAGTCACTTCAGCCAACAGGCAGCCTACTTTCCTACCTACTCCCCCTCCAGAAAAGGCCTATACAGTATTTCTGTACCCCATAAGAATGGGATGTAGATTCAGCCATGGCTAGCAACCAGGTATCAGTGATAAGAACCTTGACAACTTCTCAGCTTCATGACATCAGTCACACAGAACTATCACTGCTGAAGCTCCTATTAGCTCTTGCCTTTGTCCCTGACCCTCCTGCAATCCCTCTCAGCTCCTGACCATTCCCCCTCCTGGGATCCTGCACCTGGGCCCCGCCTGCATTTATCCTTCCTACCTTCATGATTCCTGCCCCTCTCCCACTTCCTCCAGTCCTGTCCCATCCACACATCCTGGATTCTGCTCCTACCCCCAGACTCCTACAACCAAAGAGCCTCTCTTGTTCCCCCCGCACAGCATTCTCTACTCCCACCGTACCTCATCTCTCTGCATTCCGGTCCGGTTGCTTCCTCATCCTCTTTTTTGGCTTGTGTGCCAGCATGCAGAGCACTGGCAGCACAGAACAGACAGGCTTACCACTCTCAGTGTCCGGCACCACAGCTGTCCCAGGTTGCTAGCACGTGCAAATTCAGGGAAGGTCATGCTCAGTCTCTGCATCCCTGGGTTGGAGCATTCCTGGTACAGACAGAATCCTTGGAAAATTTAGCCGCCAAACTCTAACATGTCTCTACTGATCATTTGCAAACAGATTTTTTTTCAAAGGCTTAAAACTGGGCCCATCTGGCAGATTTTCATAGGAAGAGTAAAGGGTACTTCTCTGATATCAGAGTTACCCCTCTCAATAACTTCAAGTCCCTGCTGCAAACCATGAGGGCACTAGATCTTTTCAATGAAAAGACTGAAGGAGAAAACTAAACACCATCGACAAAGTTTTTGGAGAGTGTTGGGGACAACTTCCTGGTGCAAGTGCTGGAGGAACCAACTAGAGGCTGTGCTCTTCTTGACCTGCTGCTCACAAACAGGGAAGAATTGGTAGGGGAAGTAGAAGTGGGTGGCAACCTGGGCAACAATGACCAAGGAGAGTAGCAGAATACAGACCCTGAACTTCAGAAAAGCAGACTTTGACTCCCTCAGGGAACTGACGGGCAGGCTAATATGAGGGGGAAAGGAGTCCAGGAGAGCTAGCTGTATTTTAAAGAAGCCTTATTGAGGGCACAGGAAGGAATCATTCTGATGTGCAGAAAGAATAGCAAATCTGGGAGGCGACCAACTTGACTTAACAGAGAAATCTTCTATGAGCTTAAACACAAAAAGGAAGCTTAGAAGAAGTGGAAACTTGCACAGATGACTAGGGAGGAGTATAAGAATATTGCTCAAGCGTGCATGCGGTGTAATCAGGAAGTCCAAAGCACAACTGGAGTTGCGGCTAGCAAGGGATGTCAAGGATAACAAGAAGGTTCCTTCAGATATGTTAGCAACAAGAAGAAGGTCAGGGAAAGTGTGCAGCACTTACTGAATGGGGGAGGCATCCTAGTGACAGATGATCTGGAAAAAGCTGAAGTACTCAATGATTTTTTTGCCTCGGTCTTCACAGACAAGGTCAACTTCCAGACTGCTGCATTGGGCAGCACAGTATGGGGAGGAGATGAGGGGCCCTCAGCGAAGAAAGAACAGGTTAAGGACTATTTAGAAAAGCTGGACATGCACAAGTCCATGGGGCTGGATTGAATGCATCCGAAGGTGCTGAGGGAGTTGGCTGATGTGATTGCAGAGCCATTGGCCATTATCTTTGAAAACTCGTGGCAATCAGAGGTGGTCCTGGACGATTAGAAAAAGGCAGATATAGTGCCCATCTTTAAAAAAGCGAAGAAGGAGAATCCAGGGAACTACAGACTCGTCAGCCTCATCTCAGTTCCTGGAAAAATCATGGAGCAGGTCGTCAAGGAATCCATTTTGAAGCACTTGCAGGAGTAGGTGATCAGGAACAGTCAATATGGATTCACCAAGGACAAGTCATGCCGGACCAACCTGATTGCCTTCTATGATGAGATAACTAGCTCTGTGGATATGGAAAAAGTGGTGGATGTAATATATCTTGACTTTAGCAAAGCTTTTGATACAATCTCCCACAATATTCTTGCCAGCAAGTTAAAAACATATGGATTGGATGAATGGACTATAAAGTGGATACAAATCGGGCTAGATCATTGGGCTCAGCAGGTAGTGATCAACATCTCAATGTCTAGTTGGCAGCCAGTATCAAGCGGAGCGCCCCAGGGGTCTGTCCTGGGGCCGGTTTTGTTCAACATCTTCATTAATGATCTGGATGATGGGATGGATTGCACCCTCAGCAAGTTTGCAGATGACACTAAGCTGGGGGAGAGGTAGATATGCTAGAGGGTAGGGATAGGGTCCAGAGTGACCTAGACAAATTGGAGTATTGGTCCAAAAGAAATCCAGTGAGGTTCAACAAGGACAAGTGCAGAGTCCTGCACTTAGGATGGAAGAATCCCATGCACTGCTACAGGCTGGGGACCGACTGGCTAAGCAGCAGTTCTGCAGAAAAGAACCTGGGGATTACAGTGGACAAGAAGCTGGATATGAGTCAGCAGTGTGCCCTTGTTGCCAAGAAGGCTAACGGCATATTGGACTGCATTAATAGGACCATTGCCAGCAGATCGAGGGAAGTGATTAATTATCTCCATTCAGCACTAGTGAGGCCACATCTGGAGTATTGTGTCCAGTTTTGGCCCCTGCACTACAGAAAGGATGTGGACAAATTGGATAGAGTCCAGCGGAGGCAACAAAAATGATTAGTGGTCTGGGGCACATGACTTATGAAGAGAGGCTGAAGGAACTGAGCTTATTTAGTCTGCAGAAGAGTGAGGGGGGATTTGATAGCACCCTTCAACTACTTGAAGGGGGTTCCAAAGAGGATGGAGCTTGGCTGTTCTCAGTGATGGCAGAAGAAAGAACAAGGAGCAATGGTCTCAAGTTGCAATGAGGGAGATCTAGGTTGGATATCAGGGTGGTGAAGCACTGGAATGGGTTACTTAGGGAGGTGGTGGAATCTCCATCCTTGTGGGTTTTTAAGGCCTGGCTTGACAAAGCCCTGGCTGGGATGATTTAGTTGGGGTTGGTTCTGCTTTGAGCAGTGGGTTGGACTAGATCAGTGTTTCTCAAACTGGGGTCGCCGCTTGTGTAGGGAAAGCCTCTGGTGGGCCAGGCTGGTTTGTTTACCTGCCTCGTCCGCAGGTCCAGCCGATCGCGGCTCCCACTGGCTGCCGTTTGCTGCTCCAGGCCAATGGGAGCTGCTGGAAGCGGCGCGGGCTGAGGGACATACTGGGCGCTGCTTCCAGCAACTCCCATTGGCCTGCAGCAGCGAACCGCGGCCAGTGGGAGCTCCGATCAGCCGAACCTGTGGACGGGACAGGTAAACAAACCGGCCTGCCAGGGGCTTTCCCTGCACAAGTGGTGACCCCAGTTTGAGAAACACTGGACTAGATGACCTCCTGAGGTCTCTTCCAACCTAATCTTCTCTGATTCTATGAAAACAGTGTATTTTACCCGTACCTCATTCTAAGAAACTGGTGAATCATTAAAGTTGAAATTCTTCCTCCTCCTCCATGAAAAAAAAAATCTTCCTGAGGCAGATACCCAGCATGGAAAATTTCAGTTCAAATGTTTTAAGTTCGGTGAAGTGATAAGTAAATGAAAATAGGGTTTTATGATGGAAATTGTCAGACAACCTTACCTATAGGTGTTAGAACCTGTGCTGCCAGTAACGTGTATAAAGTGAAGGACAAAATGAATGAAACCTTCAAGATGATAGATTTTTAACTATGCAAAGCAACCACAAGATTTTTTTTAACTCTTCTTTGTCATTCTCCCACCATTAGCTAGGTTATCGCTGAGTTTAAGTAGTACACTCTGAGACATGGACTATATTTGCACTTGTTCATAAAACACCTGACACACATACGATGATATACAAACAACAATAAAAGTACAATAGGGACTACAACACTGGCACTGCTCATGTACATTTCCTCACTCTGTGCTGTGTCAACCCAAAGATTATCATGATGTTCCACCACTTAGGAATCCTTTTGAACTTCTCTTGTACTACTGGATGGCATCTTCCACCTGTCAGTCAGGGGTCTGTATACCATCCTACTAGCCTTCAACTCTGCCAGTCTGATTCATGCATTTGTGACATCCAGACTTGATCACAGCAATGCATGGCAGCTGGGAATAAAACCTCGGTCTTTAAAACATAACTTCAATTGCTTCACAATGCAGATGAACACTTACTCAGCAACACAGACTCCTCAAGAGGACAACTCCAAGTCATCCTGCCCTGAGTTATTTTCCACTGATTACACAATAACATTCAAAGTTTCAGTCCTTATACTCAAAATCCTCCATGGAACCTCAGTTCCCAGGATAATCTCCTCTAAAAGGTATACTTGGAGGAATAGTGGAGCAACAGAACTATCAATCTCAAGAATGAGACTCATGAGACAAAGGCATTCATAGCAGCAGGCCTGCTAATATAGAACCGACTCCCACGGGATAACAAACCTCCAGAATCTCACCACCTTCTGATCAAAATGCAAACCCAATTTCTTTCAGCTACCCTCTATTACAAAACAAAGGAAAATAGGAAAGGACTTAGCAGAAAAATGTCCCTGAATCCTGGCTAAAACATGTAATGTTGTCAGATACTATGATGAGCACAGTTGAATTACTGGATAGTCTCCAAAGCCTCTTAAACCTTGACCTCTCTCAGAAAGACAAGTCGGTTGAATTGATACAGTGGGTTTGTGATGTGGATATCAATCAATTAAAGATGGTACCCAGATCACTTTCTTATTGCACACAGGCCACAAAACAGCCATCATATATATACTGACCAGTAGATAATATACAGAAACTTTTATTTATAGGTCAGAAATTGTTGATATTTTTTCCTGTTTGTTGAGTTTTTGTTTGTTTGTTTTGCAAGCTCAGAAGCAAACTGAACAGGAAAAAATGTAATGAGAAGGATAGAAAAAAATCATTGTGACAAAAGTCTGCTTCCAGACTGGGAGCAAAAGACCAATAAGAAGAGAATAGAGAAGGATAAGCTTCAAGACACAATAATGGACGAACTCTTTCTGTTTTCCTGGGCTGAAACTAAAATTGTTGCCCTCTCTCCACCCTACACCATTTTAATGCCAGAAAGAAAAAACTCAACTCCACCACTTGTAGGCTCTATGGGGCACTGGAGCTAAATATTGCAAACTGGCAAAATTTTAACTTGTTTATTTACAGTATATAATCCAACATTCTAGTTGCAGGCCAAAGGGGGCTGAAGGAAGCAGCGTGGGCTGAGGGACCTACTGGCCACCGCTTCCAGCAGCTCCCATTGTTTACCTGCCCTGTCCGCAGGTACGGCCGATCGTGGCTCCCACTGGCCGCGGTTCGCTGCTCCAGGCCAATGGGTGCTGCTGGAAGTGGCGGCCAGTATGTCCCTCAGCCTGTGCCACTTTCAGCAGCCCCCATTGGCCTGCAGAGGCGAAACACGGCCAGTGGGAGCTGCAATCGGCTGGACCTGCGGACGGGGCAGGTAAACAAATTGGCCCGGCCCAGCAGGAGCTCTCCCTACACAAGTGGTGGCCCCAATCTGAGAAACACTGCTCATGTGTTCTTGGACTACCATGAGCCACAGTCTGGCAACATCTGATGAGGTTACTTGTATGCCCCATATCACTAACAGCTGAGTGCTATACTATATTCACAGCTACAATAGTATTTTGTCTATTGTACCAATGTGTAATGAGTATTTCTATGATAATTCATCTTTAATCATGGCACTGCCCTTCATGTACAATCAACATCTCTCAAATATTTGAAATGTGCACATACATGAAATGCTTTCCATGGTTTATTATATTGCTTTGTTTACTCGAAATGAAACAAACAGAACTGCATCTCACTGGCAAAACATACATCACATTTCTCCATCCTAAAGCATGCTGCAAAGGTTCATAATACATGAAAGTGAATACAGTTCAGCATTTGCACATCATATTAGTACATTAATTAAGCAATAATGATCAAGGCCCATGGCATTTCTTGGGGATTAATGACCAGCTGGGAGAGTTGATGGTCAAGGCTTTTCCATGTGCCATTTGCTCCAGCTAGTTATTAATTCACTAGGAAATGTTCCTGAGCCAAGGTCATTATTGACAGCCCACTTGAACAAAAATAAATAATAATAATAATAAACACCACCTTGTTATGCTTTTTCCATAGTAGCAGCATTCCTTCAGAGCACAATATACACTCTTTAAAGAGTGCTGTTGCTGTGAAAAGCAATATTTTAAGTGCTAGAAAAGTGATTATGTAGGAATCACATAGACTCATAGACTTTTAGGTCTGAAGGGACCATTATGATCATCTACGCAGGCCACAGAAGCTCACCCACCACTCCTGTAACAAACCCCTAACCTATGTCTGAGTTACTGAAGTCCTCAAATCGTGGTTTAAAGACATCAAGGTGAAGAGAATCCTCCAGCAAGTGACCCAGGCCCCACGCTGCGGAGGAAGGCAAAAAAACCCCAGGGCCTCTGCCAATCTGCTCTGGAGGAAAATTCCTTCCCGACCCCAAATATGGCAATCAGCTAAACCCTGAGCATGTAGACAAGACTCACCAGCCAGCACCCAGGAAAGAATTCTCTGTAGTAACTCAGATCCCACCCCATCTAACATCCCGGACACAGACCATTGGGCATATTTACCTGCTATTAATCAAAGATCAAATAATTGCCAAAATTAGGTTATCCCATCATACAATCCCCTCCATAAATTTATCAAGCTTAGTCTTGAAGCCAGATATGTCTTTTGACCCCACTACTCCCCTTGGAAGGCTGTTCCAGAACTTCACTCCTCTAATGGTTAGAAATCTTTGTCTAATTTCAAGTCTAAACTTCCTAATGTCCAGTTTATATCCATTTGTTCTTGTGTCCACATTGGTACTGAGCTTAAATAATTCCTCTCCTTCCCTGATATTTATCCCTCTGATATATTTATAAAGAACAATCATATCTCCTCTCAGCCGTCTTTTGGTTAGGCTAAACAAGCCAAGCTCTTTGAGTCTCCTTTCATAAGAAAGGTTTTCCATTCCTCGGATCATCTTAGTAGCCCTTTTCTGTATCTGTTCCAGTTTGAATTCATCCTTCTTAAACATGGGAGACCAGAACTGCACACAATATTCCAGATGAGGTCTCACCAGTGCCTTGTATAATGGTACTAACACCTCCTTATCTTTGCTGGAAATACCTCGCCTGATGCATCCCAAGACCACATTAGCCTTTTTAACAGCCATATCACATTGGCGGTGCATAGTCATCCTGTGATCAACCAATACTCCAAGGACCTTCTCCTCCTCTGTTACTTCCAACTGATGCATCCCCAATTTATAACCAAAATTCTTATTATTAATCCCTAAATGCATGACCTTGCACTTTTCACTATTAAATTTCATCCTATTACTATTACTCCGGTTTACAAGGTCATTCAGATCTTCCTGTATGATAACCCAATCCTTCTCTGTATTTGCAATACCTCCCAGCTTTGTGTCATCCGCTAACTTTATTAGCATATTCCCACTTTGTGTGCCAAGGTCAGTAATAAAAAGATTAAACAAGATTGGTCACAAAACCGATCCCTGAGGAACTCCATTAGTAACCTCCTTCCAGCCTGACAGTTCACCTTTCAGTATGACCCATTGTAGTCTCCCCTTTAACCAGTTCCTTATCCACCTTTCAATTTTCATATTGATCCTCATCTTTTCCAATTTAGCTAATAATTCCCCATGTGGAACCGTATCAAATGCCTTACTGAAATTGAGGTAAATTAGATCCACTGCGTTTCCTTTGTCTAAAAAATCTGTTACCTTCTCAAAGAAGGTGATCAGGTTGGTTTGGCACGATCTACCTTTTGTAAAACCATGATGTATTTTGTCCATGATGACCATTGACCTCAATGTCTTTAACTACTTTCTCCTTCCAAATTTTTTCCAATACCTTGCATACTACAGATGTCAAACTAACAGGCCTATAGTTATCCGGATGACTTTCTTTCCCTTTCTTAAAAATAGGAACTATTTTAGCAATTCTCCAGTCATATGGTACAACCCCTGAGTTTACAGATTCATTAAAAATACTCGCTAATGGGCTTGCAATTTCATGTGCCAGTTCCTTTAATATTCTTGGATGAAGATTATCTGGGCCCCCTGATTTAGTTCATTAAGCTGTTCAAGTTTGGCTTCTACCTTGCATGTGGTAATATCTACCTCCATATCCTCATTCCCATTTGTCATCCTGCCTTATCCCTAAGCTCCTCATTAGCCTCATTAAAGACTGAGGCAAAGTATTTGTTTAGATATTGGGCCATGCCTAGATTATCCTTAACCTCCACTCCATCCTCAGTGTTTAGCGGTCCCACTTCTTCTTTCTTTGTTTTCTTCTTATTTATATGGCTATAGAACCTTTTACTATTGGTTTTAATTCCCTTTGCAAGGTCCAACTTTACATGGCTTTTGGCCTTTCTCACTTTATCCCTACATGCTCTGACCTCAAGAAGGTAGCTTTCCTTGCTAATCCCGCCCATCTTCCACTCCTTGTAGGCTTTCTGCTTTTTCTTAATCACCTCTCTGAGATGCTTGCTCATCCAGTTTGGTCTACAACTCTGGCCTATGAATTTTTTCCCCTCTCTTGAGATGCAGGCTTCTGATAGTTTCTGCAACTTTGACTTGAAGTAATTCCAGGCCTCCTCTGCCTTTAGATCCATGAGTTCTTCAATTCAATCCACTTCCCTAACTAATTTCCTTAATTCTTTAAAGTCAGCCCTTTTGAAATCAAAACCCTAGTCCCAGATCTATTTTTGTTTATCCTTCCACCTAGTTTGAACTGAATTAGTTCATGATCACTCGAACCAAGGTTGTCCCCTACAATCACTTCTTCTATGTGGTCCTCGCTACTCACCAAAACCAAATCTAAAGTGGCATCCCCTCTTGTTGGTTCTTCAACTACTTGGTGAAGGAATCTATCAGCTATCACATCCAGGAAAATATGAGCCCTATTATTATTATTATTATTAGCACTTGTCCTCCAGTCTATATCTGGGAAGTTAAAGTCTCCCATGATCACACAATTCTCATTAGTGTTTACTTCATTAAAAACATTAAAGAGGTCTCAATCCATATCCAAATTGGATCCTGGTGGTCTGTAGCACACTCGAAGCACTTTCTCAGGGGAGGCTTTAGTAACTTTCTTTCCCAATGTGATTTTTGCCCAGACATCTGTTATTAAATAGTTCCTCATGTTGTCTGTGCTTTCACAAAAATAAGTTTTTACAACTTTTTTCATCCTGTTAGTACTGCAGAGCCAATCAGCTATGGAGAGTGAGATGAATTCTATTCTGCCGTTCACATCATGCATTAGCTAAATTTCAGTGGCAGAATTCTTAAAGCTGGTAATCATTTGTGAGCCAGGAAGTTCAGCTTTTCTCCAGGGACGGTACTGCCTTCCATTTCATTTCTGCGTGCAAATTAATGTGGTTTTGTTCCTGACTACCTTAGACACACTCTTCCTTTTCCTCTAGTTTTGGGGATCTGGCTGGATCAAGTATTGGTAATGAGATCCTTTGACTTTCAGATTATCGGTTAGATTCACCCCAGACCAATAATTACCAAATGCTCAATTTTTTTATGAGAAACTAACATTTAGTGTAATTGTCCACATCAGAAAATTGATCTACTAGTAGACATCCTCAGCAAAGGGGCTGAAACATAAAAAGGCATAAAGACTGAATTACCTCTTTCACCTATCAAAGTGATCACTTTAGGTCAGTACTGAGGCACTCTGGTGAAGCACTGTGGCAAAGTTACCATGTTTTATACTTAGCTATAGGTATTTGAGAAATAAATAGGGTTAATTTTCTTTTGTGTTTGGTCCAGTGCTTTCCATGACTTTCTTAAAATCTATATCTAAAAGGAAAGGGAAGAACCACAGCACATTAGAACTTTGCAAAGGCTTCCACTAAGATTGAACTGTTCTGGCATCCGAATGTTACTTCTAATGTGCAAGTAAAGGACCTTTAAAGTCAAAAGCTAAATTAAAATAATGTTAAGGGTCTACCAGATTTGCTGGTCCTCTCTTCATTTCTGTTTTGTATGTGAGTTTTACCACCTGGTGATTCCAACTCTACTGGAGGAGTGGTTACATTTCTATATATTGCTATTATACTCTGATAAACTGAGGAAAGCGGTCCAGATCTAAACAAAGACTCTTCTTGGTGCAAACAAATAGTTACAGTTTCCTTCCGGCCTTTTATCAGTGCTCAGTACATGTACTAGAAGAATTTGAAAACCAGAATTCTATCTTTTCAGATCATTAACAATATAGATGTATTTTCTACTTACAAATATTAACACAGATCTTTTGCCATTTGTTGTCTTGTTCTGAGCCACTTCTTAGGGTATTTGAAGCTATCTCCAGAATAATCTTAGTGAGGGAGAAGGGAAATCAGGTAAAAAAAAAAGATCAAAATAGTGTTAATTTATTTTTTGCGGTCATAATATGAGTATATTATTGTGCAGACGGAAACCAGTGTTGGGTCAACTTCCAAACATTCAAGTTATGGTTTGGTGCAGTTAAACATCTGAAAGTTGGAATGCTTCTCTCAAGCTTTCCAGAATCTTTAGAGGAGTCCCTAGGAACCATCACTCAGTTCTTGTCCTTAAATGGATACCTCATCCCCTTTAACTGATATTGTCTTTTTGTAGGTGAGGCCCAGTAATATGCTAGCTGTACATTTGGCCTGGAAGATGAACTTCCCACTTTGGCATTTTCAAGGGACGATCTGATGGGAGAGCTCCACGCAGTCCTGCCTGGTTAGTGCCTTCCTTGCAGGCCCACCAAAAGGGATGCCACAAAGGCCTGTCCCCATTTTTCTTTTTCATGAGGTGACAGGCACCCCCTTTCCCTCTCTACATCCCTTTACAGGGAGGCTGCTAGACCCTATTTCCACACCCAGCCTTTTCAGGAAATGACATACATCTACACTACAAGCTAGGGGCATGATTCTCATCTTACATACACATATTTACACTAGCTCAATGAGAGTTGGCACAAGTATAAATAGTAATGTTGTCATGGTAGTAGGGGCAGCAGCAGCAGCTGCAGCAGCATGGCTTAACTGTGCTGAATACAAACCCTCATGAACCCCATGGATAAGCACTAGGCACACCTAAGCCTTACAACTGCTGCTGCTGCTGCTCCTCCTACTACCATAGCTACACTACTATGTCTAACTATTCCAGCTCTCGTCGAGCTTGCATGAGTATGCGTATGCAAGCTGGGGATCATCACCCTAGCTTGCAGTACAGACATAGCCTTAGTTTGTATTTCCCTTCTCCCTTACTCAGGCTATTCTGGGACAGCTACAAATACCACAATAAATGATTTCCTTCCCTTTCCCCCCAGTATTACCATGTTGGGTTTTATTTAAGGATTTGAGCTCATTCTTTCACGGTCTCCTGCTCAAAGTCCCTCATTAAACCTCACTTCTTCCCCAGACCTTCGGCCGCTAGATCTCACTTTAAAGAAATGTGAACAACAACAAAATGTATGGCTGTAAAAAATCTCTCATAACAAAATATATTAGACAGAAATAGTGCAACAAAAAGAGAACATACACTTAATTTCACTACTCTGCCTTGTTGCATCCCTTCCCCCAGCCTTCATCTATTGAAGATTTTATTTTATATTTATATATACACACATACATATACTAGGTTAAAAGAACATAACTTAGGTTGAAAAGGTAAGCTGTCAAAAGTCAGGGATCCTATGGAACAATAATATGTAATCATGACTGTATCATAACGCATGTGTGTCAAGGGGGATGAATTAAGTTTTCACAAGCAACCTTAAAACTGATATTTTCTGATTTTTGAGTGTTTGACTTTGCCACCTAAATAATGTTCTTTTAATGTAGGTTTTTAAAAGTAATTTCCTAAATTTTGTGATGTATAACTGTAACAATCCTGAATCATCAGTAGGTTTTGAACCCCCATCATGAATCATTGGTAGGTTTTGAACCTTGAGCTTTCAGCACAGACCTTTGCCATATAAGCTATGGGACTAACTACATTAGCTGGCATGAGAATAAGGCTGTGATCCCAGAATGAGGCTAGACTTCTATTGCCATGCGCTGGGTCCAGGCGAGCCCAGTCTGATTCTCTCTCTCAGGATTTCCCAAGCACTCCCATTTCAATGAGTGCTGATGATGCTCAGGTGACAGTGTAGTCCTGGCCTTAGAATGTTTGTGTTTAGGTATTTTTTCAAGTTGCATTTCTCAAGAAATTTTGGTACGTGAGAAGGGACGTGGCAGTTTATATCTCAGCAAAACCTGAACAAAATTTAATGGGACAAAGGAAAGGCACACTGCTAGCCCAAAGACTTTTTTCCTGCTGCATTTCAAAAGCTTATTGTAAACAATGGATGTATCTGAGTTTATCAGAAAAAAATGTTTTTTAAATAATCTTTTATATTGGGAAGTGTTAGAAAAGCTTAATAAAGAAGTTACTGTTGGCTCCCCCTAATGTTTAGATAGTAAGCACATTGAAACAAGTACATCGTCTTCATGTTTGCCTGTACAGCCTTGAACTGTTGCCACTACATATAATTATCTTCATCCATTAGCCTATAATTATAAAATGTTAAATCTTACTCAAACAAAAACTTGTCAGCAAAATCTAGATCCAGCTTAAAGAGATGTTATTGCTACTATGAGATAACTCACTTGTGCTGGGTGTTTAATGCATAAGAATGAGAGGTCCAAAGCAATACTGTATCAAAAAAAATGATTGATAGAAAGTGAGGGCAAAAGAATTATACTTTGCCTTAGTCTAGGGTTCACTTCAGTGAATATTCATAAACAGTGCGACCAGGGTCAAAGTCCCTCATTAGGAGGCTGAGAAAAACATACTTCACCTCTATGAAGCCCAGGGTTGCTAGCCTGGAGAAGAAGTTGAGAATCAGAATATTTCCTAGATAAGCTCTTGACAGTAAAGCAATCAGGTGCATGGCAGTATGTGACAGCATTACTTAGCAATGCATAAAGGAAGATACAGAAAAGGATTATATATATAAATAAAATTAGGGGCACATATCGAGAGAGAGACAGACAGACGGTCTCTCTTATGTTTAGCTAATGTGTTAATATTTTCAGGAAAATAAATGTAGACACTGGATATATTACAAACCCCAGTTGTAACACCAGACAATTAAACAAAGGAGGTGGGGCGGAAGGGGGGAAATGAAATATACAAATACACACACACACATGTGGCTGCAGGCAACCACACCAGAATGCACATCAGATGACTTGGGAATCTGAGCTTGCAAGTTAACTTCAAAATTTCATTCTCCTCCACGGTAGCCCATTTAAAAGAATAAACACTCTTGTACCAGATGTGCACAATAACTGGCTTTTCCTAATTGTTGAGAGACTGGGGAAGAAGATTTGTGGCAGCCTCCTGACTCAAATCACGTCAAATCATAGAGTACTCAGAATATGGCGATGCTATATTAAATATACAGATCCTAGACAATGCCATGTGTTGATTCTGGTAAACGGCCAAATTGCTGACATTGGTACTGCATTAATGGAAGATCTGTACCGTGTTGAACATATGCTTCTCAACAGGCAATATAGTACTATTTAGAATACAGAGATGCTGTGCTGTATGCACAGACCTGGGATTTTATTTATTTATTTTTTTTGCCTGGAACAGAATGTGAGATCTAACCCACTGCTCCCATCAACTTCAATAGAAGCTGTGGCTGTCCAGCACTTTTTAAAATTAGGCCTTTTATTTAGGGGCCTTTATATGGATTTAGGCACCTAACTGAGGGCAGTCACACTGAAATGTTGTTTGTGTGTCTCCCCACATGTGTTTTAGGCAATGAAACATCACAAACCAGATGGTATCTAGGCACTTATTTATATATTATTGTTTCATTTCCAGTTCTTTTTTTGTATCTGCAGAAATACAGTTAAATTCAATATATAGCATCACCTATTATATAGACTAACAAGCATTCTAAAACTAGCATAGTTCTTTTCTCAAATTTTAATTCTCATTCTCTCTCTCACACACACACACCCCTTATCTTTTCTGGTTAAGTCTGGTGGCATGGTACCTGCCTCAGAAATAAGACTATTGATTTAATTTTATTTATTTTAATCACCAGAGTTTCTGGCAACACAGTCACAACAAATACCAGTATAGAACCCCCATAGAGTCTTTTCTTTCCATAGAACAACTTCAGTTTTAGTCTACCCGTGTCACTGCTGGAAGATCCTGTCTTCCAAGCATCTCTGTGGGCAGGAGAAATATTAGGGCTAGATGTGATCAACAACTGCAAGCCCATACAAGGGCAGATGCAAACACCACTGCTGGCTGAGACATTTGTGGGGATTGAACGTGGGATCTCTGAATCCTAATCATAAACCTTTATGTATAGGCCATTAGAGGTGGGGAGGCACCCATGCTCTACTTGAGAAGAGACTGCTTGATACCTCCACTCACTGGTGAACAAACTGTTTAAAAAAGGATGGGGAGGATAAGCCGAGGCCAATCAAGAAATCTGCTTTCCTAGGTAAAACTTCAGTGTGCTGTTCCCCTCCCCCACTACAAAAACATACCCCGCCCTTGAGCATACCAGGTTGCAACACCACTCACTCTGATTTGGCCTAGCCATCCCCAGAAATATTCCATACTAGGCAGATATCTAGTTTACCTATAGCTAGAGTGGTTTCTGAGGGTTAGAGAGAAAGCACAGCCATTACCCTCCCCACACCATATCGACCTGGACAGTACAACACCCCATGGGGAAAAATTTGCACAATTCTAATGGATAACACATAGCATACACTCCACATGCACCAAATAGTCATGAGAAATCATGTCTCCTGGGGAACATTCTCTCTTGGTTCTCCTCTAGGGGTGGTGCAATTCTACACCAACTCCTTTGCAGGGCTCCATGACAGTTGCACAACTAGGGTTGCCAACCCTCCAGGATTGGTCTGGAGTCTCCCAGAATCAGCATCCCTCTCCTGATGACTATTGAAAACAATCCAGGAGATTTTAATAGGATATTTTAAGAAAATGACATGTGTACAAAATATATCGGAAGGACAGAACAGGTCGTGCAGGGTAGGGGGAGTGGCAATATATGTGAAAGAAAATGTAGAATCAAATGAAGCAAAAATCTTAAGTGAATCCATATGTTCCATAGTAATGTCATGCTCTAATAAGAATATAACATTATGGATCTATTGTCGACCACCTGACCAGGACGGTGATAGTGACGATGAAATGCTAAGGGAAATTAAAGAGGCTATCAAAATTAAGAACTCAATAATAGTGGGGGATTTCAATTGTTCCCATATTGATTGGGGACATGTCACCTCAGGACAAAATGCAGAGACAAAATTTCTTGATACTTTAAATTACTGCCTCTTGGAGTAGCTGGTAAGGGAACCCACAAGGGAGAGGCAATTCTTGATTTAGTCCTGAGTGGAGTGCAGGAGCTGGTCCAAGAGGTAAATATAACAGGACGGCTTGGAAATAGTGACCATAATATAATAATATTTAACATCCTTGTGGTGGGAAGAACACCTCAACAGCCCAACACTGTGGCTTTTAGTTTCAGAAAGGGGAACTATGGAAAATGAGGGGGTTAGTTAAACAGAAATTAAAAGGTCCAGTGACTAAAGTGAAATCCCTGCAAGCTGCATGGACATTTTTCAAAGACACCATAATAGAGGCCCAACTTAAATGTATACCCCAAATTAAAAAACACAGTAAAAGAACTAAAAAAGAGCCACCATGGCTTAACAACCATGTAAAAGAAGCAGCGAGAGATAAAAAGGCATCTTTTAAAAAGTGGAAGTAAAATCCTAGTGAGGTAAATAGAAAGGAGCATAAACACTGCCAAATTAAGTGTAAAATGTAATAAGAAAAGCCAAAGAGGAGTTTGAAGAACGGCTAGCCAAAAACTCAAAAGGTAATAACAAAATGTTTTTTAAGTACATCAGAAGCAGGAAGCCTGCTAAACAACCAGTGGGGCCCTTGGACGATTGAGATACAAAAGAAGCGCTTAAAGACAATAAAGTCATTGCGGAGAAACTAAATGGATTCTTTACTTCAGTCTTCATGGCTGAGGATGTTAGGGAGATTTCCAAACCTGAGCTGGCTTTTGGAGTTGACAAATCTGAGGAATTGTCACAGATTGAGGTGTCACTAGAGGAAATTTTGGAATTAATTGATAAATTTAACAGTAACAAGTCACCGGGACCAGATGGCATTCACCCAAGAGTTCTGAAAGAACTCAAATGTGAAGTTGCGGAACTATTAACTATGGTTTGTAATCTATCCTTTAAATCAGCTTCTGTACTGAATGACTGGAAGATAGCTAATGTAATGCCAATATTTAAAAAGGGCTCTAGAGGTGATCCCAGCAATTACAGACCAGTAAGTCTAACGTCAGTACCGGGCAAATTAGTTGAAACAATAGTAAAGAATAAAATTGTCAGACACAAAGAAGAACATAAATTGTTGGGCAAAAGTCAACATTATTTCTGTAAAGGGAAATCGTGTTTTACTAATCTATTAGAATGCTTTGAAGGGGTCAACAAACATGTGGACAAGGGGGATCCAGTGGACATAGTGTACTTAGATTTCCAGAAAGCCTTTGACAAGGTCCCTCACCAAAGGCTCTTACAAAAATTAAGTTGTTATGGGATAAGAGGGAAGGTCCTTTCATGGATTGAGAACTGGTTAAAAGACAGGGAACAAAGGATAGGAATAAATGGTAAATTCTCAGAATGGAGAGGGGTAACAAGTGGTGTCCCCCAATGGTCAGTCCTAGGACCAATCCCATTCAACTTATTCATAAATGATCTGGAGAAAGGGATAAAAAGTGAAGTGGCAAAGTTTGCAGATGATACCAAACTGCTCAAGATAGTTAAGACCAAAGCAGACTGTGAAGAACTTCAAAAAGGTCTCACAAAACTAAGTGATTGGACAACAACATGGCAAATGAAATTTAATGTGGATAAATGTAAAGTAATGCACATTGGAGGAAATAACCCCAACTATACATACAATACAATGGGGGCTAATTTAGCTACAATGAATCAGGAAAAAGATCTCGGAGTCATCGTGGATAGTTCTCTGAAGACATCCACGCAGTGTGCAGCGGTGGTCAAAAAAGCAAATAGGATGTTAGGAATCATAAAAAAGGGGATAGAGAATAAGACGGAGAGTATCTTATTGCCCTTATATAAATTGATGGTACACCCACATCTTGAATACTGCATACAGATGTGGTCTCCTCATCTCAAAAAAGATATACTGGCATTAAAAAAGGTTCAGAGAAGGGCAACTAAAATGATTAGGTGTTTGCAATGGGTTCCATATGAGGAGAGATTAAAGAGGCTAGGACTTTTCAGCTTGGAAAAGAGGAGACTAAGGGGGGATATCATAGAGGTATATAAAATCATGAGTGATGTAGCGAAAGTAAATAAGGAAAAGTTATTTACTTGTTCCCATAATACAAGGACTAAGGGCCACCAAATGAAAATAATGGGCAGCAGGTTTAAAACAAATAAAAGGAAGTTCTTCTTCACAGAGTGCACAGTCAACTTGTGGAACTCCTTACCTGAGGAGGCTGTGAAGGTTAGGACTATAACAGCATTTAAAAGAGAAGTGGATAAATTCATGGAGGTTAAGTCTGTTAATTTATATTAGCCAGGATGGGTAAGGAAGGTTGTCCATAGCCTCTGTTTGTCAGAGGGTGGAGATGGGTGGGCAGGAGAGAGATCACTTGATCATTGACTATTGGGTTCACTTCCTCTGGGGCACCTAGAATTGGCCACTGTCGGTAGACAGGATACTGAGCTAGATGGACCTTTGGTCTGACCCAGTACAACCATTCTTATGCTCTTATGTTCTATGTCATGTTGGGGAAAAAAAATCTGACTGAAGCTATTCCGGGAGAGTTGGCAACCCTGTGCACAACCCCTGCAGTTTTTAAATAATAATAAGTTATAATTTACTCTCTGACCACAATACAGAATTTTCAATATGTGAAATGGCTTGAGCAAAAAGCACAATCTGCTTCCAATACCCTACGTACATACTGTAGGTGCAATTATTCAGATTATAGTCCACATTCTACAAATGGATCCCTGAACATGGACTGAAACTCACTGGGCATGATGGTATACAAAGGTAAGACTGTGGCCTGTGTTTATTTTAACTGAAAGAAAATATTAAAAGTAAATGAGCATTTTCATCACATGGATATAATGACAAAGTCAAAGTGTAAATTCCAGTTTGCTATGGAAACCCATATTACAATCCTTTGTTAACAGGAGCAAAGAAAATAAACAAATTAAAGTATTTCAGTGAAGCCTGATTTTTTCCCTTCATTGTTTGTAGGAAAGCATGCTTTAATGACAACTTTCCTCCCGCAGGAATGAATTACAACATGTGTTCAGGAGAGGCTTCTGATTAAAGTTACCTTGTGTTTGTGTGCTTTAAAAAATAATTTGAACTATGTTATTGCAAATGAATGCTTGATAGCTCTGGAGATAATTCTTCTAAATAAGGGAGTTTATCACAGAAAAGGTATAGCACAGAAAGCAGAAATGCAAACATCATCAGACTAGTGTCCTGATCTTGCAAACACTTATGAACATAAGTAACTTTACACACGTTGGCCAAAGTGTCAAAAGTGATCAACTTTCATTTTGGAGAGTCAGTATGGTTTCAATAGAGCACTGGATTGGGGCTAAGGAGACTTGGGTTTGATTCCCAGTTCTGCCTCTGGCCTGGTGAGTGACCTTGGGCAAGTCACTTCCCCTCTCTGTAACTCAGTTTTCCAATCTACAATGGTAGTGACATCTCTTTGTAAAGTGTTTTAAGATCTACTGATGAAAAGCACTATAACAGCTAGGTATTATTATTAAGCACCTGAGACGCCCAACACTGCAATTTTTTCCCCACACGATTAACTTTAAGCATGTGTGTAATTCACTGAGTGTTTGTAGACAGGAGATAAGCATGTGGCCAGATTTTCAGAAGAGTTCAGCATGCAGCACCTCTTACCAAGAACAATGGGAATTAAAATCTCTTGAAAAATCTGTCCACTTCTTTTAGGTGCCTAAAGAGGAGCTGAGCTCATCTGAAAGTGTCACCCTGTGTGATTAGGTCTTTGTATGATCAGGACCCCAAAATCTTGCCATTCTTTTCCTTTAAGGTACACTTCTAGGTAGTTTGTCTCCTTGTGGTAGTTCTGTTTTCATATCTGTTCAGCCCTTGGCCTTCCTGCTAAGAATCCCAGCAACTATACACATACCAGCTAGTATGACAGTGTTTTTGTCATGCACGTATCACTTCAATAAGAACCAGACAGATTGCCAAATAGGAAAATGATATAAATTTTGTTATTGCTATCAGCTAAACCAGCTGAACAATACCAGATTTGGTTTCAAATGAAAGGTAGGAGGAATGGTTCTAAGGATCCTTAAAACAGCACATGCTGTGACAGGTGAAAGTGGACATGCCAAATGCATATGTAAACATTAATTTGTTCTCATTGTCCTTCAACAGCTAATGCTCATGCTGTATACAACTCAAAAGAGGATAGGCAGAGGCTGTTCTAATCTCTTCTACTGTGTTGCTCACATCACATCTATCACAGTGTGGTAGTTGAGTGCCTGTTCTAAAAATGCATTAAATAAGGTGTGTTTACGTCTTTATTTCTCTCCATCTTGAGGGGCTTCCACTATATGCAGTTTTGGAAATCTGTTCCAGGCCTATTTATTTAAATGAATGGGTGAAAGAAAAGGCAGAAAAACAGCAGAATGGATGCGGGGGGCAAGCTATGTTTTATTGGTCTAATTCCAAAATGAAGGTTGATAAAAAGTATTCTGAAACAAAGTTTTAAAAACTCATTTCATGGAGTACCTGTTGCTGCTGTTGGAATGTTCCACAGAGGTGTCAACTTCTGGGCTATTTTTTCTTTTTTAATTATTCATCCATTTTGTGATTTAAAAAAACAACAAGAGTTTCGGGTGCCTTAGGCTATCTACTATCAAAATTTAAAAAACAGTTTGCAAAATACTGCCAACTGGCATTTGTTCAGAGCATGTTAATGATGTCTATTGGTATTTGGATGGGAGATTACGACAGCAAAACTCTTTGTGAACCATCTTTTGTGTTAAACTGGTTGTCTGAGCATTATTGAAGAGGACAGGCTGTCAGAGATTAGCACTGTTCAGTAAGTCATCTATTCCACTTCACATTCTTTCCTGAAACTTAAACCATACATCAAAAGGAACCTTTTTTGTCACTGCTTTGCCTTTTGATCCTTCCTAGTCAAAGACTAATATGTAAGCACATACACAAGGAAATTAAAAAAAATACTGTCATGAAAAACAATACCCCTTCTAGCATATAGAACACAGTTCAAAAGAACCAGCTGATCCTCCAAGCTTGCCAGATGGGTCCTACCAATTACGTTTAAATTATGAGATGGAGATTCTCTTGGGAATTTAGTATGTAAAATAGAAATCCTTCCCACTTTCCCCTTCTCCAGTTTTCCTCAGAGCAACAAGCAATTCCTGAACCAAGTCTGAAAATAAACTTTTTGGATGGGTGCATAAATCATAGCAGTAACATATCTATTCCCTGAATGTCTTCAATTGGTCTGTAGACTCTAAACAAACTTTCTGAAAACGTAAGTGTGACTCATGCTACAGTCCTCAAAAAGGGGAAAGATAGCTGATCAATTTCAAGATAATTCATTGAATATTTGTATATTTTAAAATCACTCTCTCTTCCTCCTCCCACTCTCCAACTCACAAAAGCTTCATTAGACCCTTACCAAACCTCTGTAGGATGAAAGAAGATACTCTTCTTGAGCTACGGTTATAGAACCATTCTTGCTTGGAGAGGTCTAATTAAAGTTTATTCAGTCATTTTTGTCTGCTGGAAAGATCTCCCTTAAAGTGAAAATGAAATCCAGATGAAGTAAAAAAGAATAATTGGCTAAGTAAGATTCATGAAGTGTTAAACATATTTTAGAAAGTTATAATAGATTAGTATAATGGAAAATCTCAGTGTGTCAGCACTGATTGAAGGTTTCTTTGGAAATATACAACAATGTAATATTCAGAGGCTTCTTATCCTTAGTAGCTTTTTACTCTTGCAATGTGTGACTATAATTAAAAGAAAACAGAAATATTAAAAAGCTGTGCTGAGTTCAGTGTGATCTGCATGCTAGAAGTCTCTTGTACCAGGAGGAAAGGGAGGAAGGAACAAAGATGAAAATCTGCTTCGATCAAGAATTCAAGCTGAGTGTTTGGAAAATGAGAGGCATTTCCCTCTGTATTGCAGCAATTAATTTCCAACTGAATGGCAGAGGCTTTCGTGGTGGGGAGGAGTGGGGGTGGAAGGAAAGAATTCAGTTGATGTGTTCATGAATAATGATCCCATGACATGGCAAAAATGTGGTTATTAAGTCCAGAGTCTTGGCCAGATTCCACACATCCCAGAATCCAGACCACTGCTTTCTTTCCTTCCAATACATAAGCCCTGGAACCTGGCTCTCAAATAGCTCCAGTTTGGTTAAATAAGCGAGAATCAGCAGTAGTTGGATTTCAAGAAACCTCATGGGGAATAAAACAATATCTCCCCTCTTACAAAATGGAATTATTAAAAACAGCCAGGAAATAATTATATTTTCAATACAGTGAATTTGGAGAAAGCGATGATCACAAATCCAAGATGTAAAGCCAAAGGTCAGGATGGTAGGAATCCAAACCCATTTTATTAGGTAGGGTTTCTCTGTCCTTTCACACTGTTTTTTATTACTATCCCTCCCCTCAAAAATACAACATTTTTGTGGTTTTTTGAAGTGGAAATACCTCTGGAAAATGATCTCATTTACCACAAAAAGTCATGCTAGCAAATCTGGAAACACCACAACAATTTATGTCTTTTGCTATGTAACCAGTGCAAAGGAAAGTACAGAAAAATGTTTCCAACACCATGAGCCCAATGGTGAAAAGGTCATTGCTTTATTCCAAGTGAATCTGAAAATTGTCCTTTTCTTCTGTAGTAAGAAATATTCAAAGCAGGACCCACTGCAGTCTGCCCCAACAAATAAAGCAAAATCCTGTAAGAAAAGAGCTTTGCTAAATGATACAAAACTCAGTGCATATCTTTCACCACAAGAGAGATTCTCCAGTATCTACAACTGCAACCTACAAGGAGCTCAGAAGCCCCCACTAAAGCAAATGTCTCCTTTAGAGATAGATGAACTTTTTGAAAGGAAAAGGGTCTCTTCCCCTCTCCTAGCAATAGTAACCTGACATTTCCAGTATCTTACAGATTTGGATTTAGTACAAACTCAGTGAGAGGGGCCATCTCTGATGTTGTGCACTGAGAAACAATTCCAAAAAATACATGCAGATTACACTACAAGGTGAAGACCTTGATCCTGTGACAACCAAAGTCAAATATGCCATTAATGTCAATGGTACAATATGAAAGACTATATGCATCTCTGATGTTATCATATTTTTCATTTGTGGCTTTTGGAAGTAACACTTCTTGAAAAATGGTGGCCATAGACCCAAACTGATTCTTCCAGTTTACTCCAGCAAGGAAACAATTTGCCCCATAATGTTCTGACTACAGGCTAAGAGCAGGCAGGGGAAAACAGCTGGGAAAAGAAAAGGCAGACAAATAGGTGAAAATGTGAATGTGGGAGCAGAGACAAAGGAGGCTAAGGAAAGCCAGAAATACTGGAGAAAAGAAATAAATATTAATACATTGTTTCAAAGTACCTCACCCAGGGAATCTTCAAAAAATGTACTGGGGTTTTATAGTGCATTGACTTGCTGCTAAGTACACCATTCATTTAGTGTCTGGGACAGCTGCCCTCTTTCTGTGGAAATCTGATTCCCCTGAGAAACCCAAACTCAAGCCTTGCTCTGCTATTGCTTAGCCTAAGCTTTGATTAAATAAGTAAAGAAGAGAATTCACTCTCCTCTGTATTATTATCCCCCAGCATCAATTCATATTTAATATTTCATAAAAGTATAAAATATTCCCTTGTAATTGTTGACTGCTGCAGTCACAAGTTAATTGCCATTTGTTTCTGTGCCATAATACATTTTTAAAGGATTGACCTGTGCCGGGAATGGAAATATTTTCTTTATCAATATCCAGCTCCAGAGCTGGCAAGCAAAAATACTACGTGTCCTATGACACATGAATGTGAGGCACAGCAGAGGGGAGGGGTGTATTGCAGGGTCCACAGACCGTTTTAGGAAGCATGTGCACATAACTGTATATTGTCCACAGACCTTATGTTGCCATCATTTTCTCATTTAATCATACGTATACTGCAACAGTAGAGATTAAATCTAACGCTAGCTCTTTTACTCGGCATATTCAAAAGGCAGGCTTCTTTGAGTTTCAAGAATTCTAGACAAAGGATTGCAGGAGACAATGCTGCTGCACAAACTGAAGCGTTTGATATTTTGTTGGACTAAGAACAATATACAGAAGGCTCATGTCTGTGGAGAGCTAAAACACTAGAACCACGGTTTTTCCTAGCTCCCATGCAACCACTGCACTGGCACACATGCAGAATGGAGGAGAACAAATGGGAAAGCTATTTAAGGTTGACTCCTACTCCAAAATGACAATAATTAAGGGGGGGGGGGCAGAGGAGAAACTACTTAAGAGAAAAAACAAAAAAATGAAAAAGGTTTGTTTATTACCACCTTTGCACCTGTTGTCCCATGAAGCCTGTTACCTGGAATGTGGGGATTAAGGGGCAAACTTCAGTGTAATGTGCAGCAATGCTATAATTAAGAATGAGATGACTCTTTTCTTCCATATCCCTATTTCAGCTTTCTCATAACTTAAAATCAAACAAACAAACAACGATAACATTTTTTAGGCTTGGTCTAAGGCTGTATGTGTATGCTCACCTCTCTCTCACACATAAACTTTTAAAACAGAGTTTAATTAACATCAGTCTGGCTGCTTGTGAGTTGTCTAAAACAAATCAAACACATTAGTCCACCTACACACCATAGTATACTGAGGAAGAAAACATGTATTTAAAGTGAGATTGTTATATCTATTTTTTTCCTCCCTAAAACAGATTTTTTAATATAGTGAATTCTTTCAGGTTTAAACTTCCAGTCTGTTTTTCTTTTCTTTTCTTAAACTTGAAAAATTACTGGCCAGATTTTGTCCATGATGACAGAGTAAGGGGAGTAGTGTTCATTGCCTCATCTGTTACAGGAATCTTACCATTTAGGGAAGAGATTTGGAAGTGCATAACATTGCTTTTCTAAACAGGATCATAGCACACACCTAATTTCTGTAAACAAGGGTCTGATCCTGAGCACAAGAAGGCTCCCAAATGCTTTGGTTCTCAAACCCAAAGCTCAGGTGACTGTAATAACCAGCCTTTCAAATACTTAAGAGATACAATAGGGGTGCATGGAAAAATGCAACTTTCAAAATAATGTACTGTGAATGAATAAAATCTCACCAGAAAAGCTTTCCATTCCAAATTCCAGACCAAAGATGTTCAAGTAAATTAGGTTACATTTGACTTATCTGAAATACAGAGAATCTTTGAAATTGATTATTTAGCTATTATTTGTATTACCATAGTACATCCAAGACTAAGACCCTGCTGTTCAAGGCAGGGTACAAACACAGAGATAATAGCCCCTGCACCTCAGCAGTTTACAGTATAAATAAACAGACAAATGTGATAAAAATATGATTAACAGAGGTAGATGAAATATTTCATTTAAAAGTATGGGAGTGTGGGGGTTTTTTAAACAAAACTTGGCTTTTTTTCTCAAAATGGAAATTTAGTAGGAATTTTGGGGGGGCTTTTTCATTAAAAAGTTAAAAAAAAATTGGGTTAGTGAAAACCAGAAAAGATTGCCTCAAAATTGGAGAAAAAAAATCTAATTCACAACTGGAAACAAACATTCAGCCAAAATCTAAAAAAGAAAATAACTTTATGACTGGTTTTAGGGTTTTCATATTTTCAATCAACTATCCAATGTTTTTGAAAAATAATTTGTTAACAAAAATGAAAATTTTGGATTTAATCAACATTTTTTGAGGGAACAAACACTTCCTGACAAGCTCTTATTATCAATCCATTTTATAGAAGAGGAATTGAAGCACAGAAGATTAAGTGACTTGCCCATATTTTCACACAGGGATCCTACAGAGGAGCCAAGAACTAAACCCAACTCTCCTGCGGCCCAGTTCAGTACATTAACCCAAAGACCATCATTCCTGTCAATGTCATTAACATGTTAATGACCTGATACAATGGACTTTTCAAAAATCTCACCCTGAGATATATTATTTTTAAGTAAAATTAAGATGGGCTGGCCATTTTTAAATTACAAAAGTAGACAAATATAGATGCTTTTCTGGTTAGTTCTATGACTCAAATTCCCTTTTAAAATGAAATTTTGCAATAGTCCATAATTGTTTCTTTTCACACAATGTGAGCTTTATACAACCCTCAAATATAAGTGAAATTGACCACCATCATTGACCCTCTAACTCATCTGTGGGGATTAGCTCTCGCCCAGTGTGGCTTGCACCATGGTGTCTCTCCCTTTCTGGGACTCGGGGTGCTCTCTCTTTGTGACTACTAAGCCCTCCACTCAAGTTACTAATTAGTCCTTTGCTTGTAGGGTATCCTAAGTCCTACTGGACAAGCTGTCCATATGCCATGTCAGGCTGTCTTCTGGTCCAAGTCCAGTCCAGTGTCACTTTTCCAATGGCTGATAAGGGAACCTGGGCCTGCCCACTGCTCAGGGTTCCAGTCCAAGGACCCTATGCCTAGCAACCACAACTCTAGTCCAGGACAGGATCGCAGGGATTACTTTCCCACTAGCATTTCTCCTCATCCCTAGCCACCTCCCTTTCGCTCTGTGGCAAAGAACAATATGGGGGTCGCAGCAGGCCTGGGCCAGCCCCCAAAGGGGGTGGGGAGAGAGTGCCACCCAGCCCCACCCAACCCCCAGCTGTGGCCCAGGCTTCCAGCCCCATGTTTGGCTACACTCCCAGCCTCAGCACAGCTCCATATCTGGCCGGGGGATCAGCTACCAGCACCCACCATGGCCTGGCTGTGGCTTGGCTCCTGGCCCCACCTCTGCCCCCAGCCTTCACCCTGGCCATGGCTCCGGCCCTGGCCCCAGACCCAGACCCACCCCGAGCTGTGGCCCCAGCCTCGGCCCCCTTACCCCTGTCCATGGACCACCCCCGACCCCGACCTATGGCCCTGCTCCCAGCCCCAGATCCAGAGGTGCAGGGGGGCGTGGACAGAGGTGTGGGATGGGGAGTGACCCTCAAAAGTTTTGGGACCACTGCTTTAGGGAGTGACTTCAGAGCTCCTCCTTGCAGCCTCCTCCTTTGTCTCTCTCTCTTTTTTTTTTTGGCACAGCAACCTCATGATACGAGGCTATAGCCACCACTTTCTTCATTCCATTTTAACCTTTTTTATAAATTTCATTCAATTTAGTATCCTTAAGGATGTAAAGGAAAAGAATGTAAAGGAAAAGGGAATAGTGCAAAAGAAGCCCTACTGACTAGCCTTTGGAGATAAATCTTTGATTCTAAGCCAATTCAATTTTTCATAAAGAAACTTTCTTGCCACTGAATATTGCCCACAATGCCATAGAACATGATCAACAGTGTTTTTGGTTTTGTGCTCGTTACACCACCCATCTTTATGTCTTAATAGTTTTTACTTATAATTTAAGGCATATTCGCCTATTAACACCCTAAAACTGACTACTTCACTTTTCCTACCATGACTGCAGTATTATCTTTGATTTCTGAGCATACACCATACAACCATCATCCTTTTGTTTCGTTCACCAATAGTTTTTCCCATTCCTTTGCAAGCTCCTTCATGACCACACTTTTAAATTCTTATTTACTTAAGGATATCTTAATATCCACCTCCTCATTTTTAGAGCCCGTTTTGCTGCTTTGTCACCATCTCATTTCCAGTTATTCTGATATGTACAGGAATACATACTATTGTTACACAGATACCTGCTTGCAGTATTTTCATAGTTAGGAACCTTATTTCACTTATTATGTCATTTCTGCTTTTGAAAGTCCCTGTCCTGATTCTTGTAATACCTGACAAGGAATCAGATAAAATTTCAGTTGCAGCCAGTCACACATCCCATACCTGGGTTGGTGCTCACGTTATCCCCATTAGTTCGACTGTCAGAATGGTCACATAATTCAGTAGCCTTTTACATTTCTGGACTCCAGGACTAGGAAGAGAGAATGCTCTTCCCACTCTAGCTGTGCTGTCATCTTTTGATCCGTCAAAGACTTGGCAAAGCTGCCCCATTTTTCAGAAATACATTTAGAAATTTCATTGGTCGTAATGTGTGGGATTTTTCCATCCCTCATTTTTTTTCATACCATTCTAAATGCACAAATGGGGAGTAAATGTCCAGTTATAATTTGATTTCCCATGACTAAAGCCTCCTCCTGCTCACAACTTCCTAATACAAGCCCAACCTGCTCCTGCCCAGGTGGGCTTCATCTTGAGTTAAACTTGACCAGGCCCTGGCTTTCCTCCAGGTGCAGCCTATAAAGTTAATTGGCCCTTTTAACCTGCTGAGGATTTGCGTAGGCCTGTCACATGCATCTATTACAGAGCTACTTTAATACATGCAATATATAAAACATAAAAAAAATGAAAAAGCCTCCTCCTAATGGCATTGTTTTTCCAGAGGGCCAGGGCCTACAGTTCTAACAATAGCAAAACTGGAATCTTATTCAATGAAAGTTTTGCCTGTATTAGGTGGGCAGGATTGATGTCTAAGAAAATACACACACACGAGAGACAGAGAGCAAGAGAGAGACAGAAAATATGTTACTAAGTACACTGTCACATTTGAAATGCAAATATACAACATGTTGCTGCAAGCTACTACTAGAATGATAGTTGTACATGTTCATATTATATATATATATACACACACACATACATCAAGTACCTAGCACACTTTTGGACACTGTCAGAATAATAAATATGTTTACTAACAATAATGGCCATTACTCCATTCTCCTACAGGTAAGGAATGAGAAAGCAATCCATACCCAATAAGACTGGGAGACGTGCAATTACAATAAATTGTTATTTAAGGAGACCAGGGAACTTAGTTAAAGAAAACTTAGTCAAGCTTATTCTCAAACTATATTTATTTTGTCTCATTTCTTGGGAGGAGCCCCTGCTGTGACAACAGTGTTGGTTGTAGATCAGTGGTGGGCAACTTGTGGCCCGTAGGCCACATGCGGCTCATCAGGGTAATCCACTGGTGGGCCGCAAGACATTTTGCTGACTTTGACTACCCACAGGCACAGCCCCGCACAGCTCTCTGGGGCCGCAGTTCACCATTCAATCACATCCTGCACATCCCTGCGGCCCACCACTTCCTGAAGCTCCCATTGGCTGGGAACGGGGAACCGCGGCCACTGGGAGCTGCAGGGGGCCACGCCTGTGGACGGTCTTCAGCAAAATGTTTTGCGGCCCACAATCAGATTACCCTGATGGGCTGCATGCGACCTGCAGGCCGCAGATTGCCCACCACTGTTGTAGACACTTCTTCCGGGAACACACACCTCACAATCCCATTTGACGGAGTCCCAAGTTTAGGGTAAAAAAAAAAAAAAAAAAAAAAGGTACAGTAGAACCTCAGAGTTACGGATACCTCAGGAATGGAGGTTGTCCCTAACTCGGAAATATTCGTAATTCTGATCAAAGCGTAGTTCAGGCTCCAGATCCAGCAGCTGACACTCCAGGCCAGGCTCCAGCAGCAGCTGAGCTCCCTACTCAGCACCAACATGAGTTTGCAAGCTTGTCCTCCTCCCTGCAGGTCTGTGTGCGTAAACAGCAAACAGCGTGTCCTCCTCTCTTGTGGGGGGGGGCAGGGGAGGGGTTAAAAACAACATATCCCTCTGCTGACCAGGGGAGAGAGGTAAAAACAGTGCATCCCCCCTCCTGGAGTGTGGGGGGGGGAGGGGGATTAAAGCCACGCATACCCTAGCCTAGCACTGCTCCTGCTCTGCTGGCTCTGGCTGCCTTGGGCTGGCAGTCCCAGTGTCTTGCTGTATGTGGCTGCCCCACTCATGTGGGTAGGATGGGGACAGGCAGCCCAGCTGTGTCTACCTTTAATGCAATACAGCCACAGTACAGTATCCGCCCCCTCCGTGCATTTTTGCTCTGCAACCGGTAAGGCCTATTCCTGTGACTGCTAAGGAGGAGCCCACCTTTGTCTCCCCTTATTCCTTCTCACTATTCTCCTAATGACTTCTCAGCTCAGTAACAAGCAGGTGGGAGCTAGGAGAAAAACAAAGGGTAGCCAAGGAGACAGCCACATAGGGGTGCCAGGGCTTAGAGCAAGTAAAGGTGATAAAACAGAATTTTGTCTTGTAATCCTTTCCTCAAACCCAGGCATGGCTTTTGTCATTGTTCCCTTTTACCTCAGGGCTTCCTGGGCCACTTTTTCTATTTGTTTGAGGTCTGGGGTATTTTGAATTAGGTTGGAAGATAATCTTTTTCATGGAAGTATGTTTTTTTGCCTTGCTTTGGCATGCAGTGACCATGCTGTTCTACGGGAGATTTTAGGCTGCTGCTATATGAAATATTTGAATGCATTGTGCTGGTGGCATTTAATGCACTTTGTTTGATAGATTTTATGCGCTGTGTATATGGAAAGGTTCTTTTACCTCTTGCTTGAAATGGATTTTTCTTTTTTATTATTGTTTTGGTTACTGCTGCAGTATTCTGTGAGTGATCTAGTTAGGACAGGCTGAGACTGTTGATGTCTGTCATGTGTTGGCTTATTCTTACGGCATCTCAAATTCTTTACAGGTTACACAAAATGCTTCCTTTGGGGACTATTAAACTGAAATAACATGTTTAAAAAGTTTTTGTTCTGTTTTAACAACCGTCCTAACTTAGAGTTATTTAAAAATCATGTATTTTTCCAATTATACATTCTAATCCAGACACAGGAAGACTTTGTGATGAGCAAGAAAAGAGCAAGTTTGTTATAAAGCAATGTTTTCCCAGTACTGCCAAAAAAATGTCACAAAATCATTTCATTTAAAACCTTTTGGAGGAGAAGAAAAAGTTCACAAACAGCCATGATATTTAGGTTCAGTTTTGACAGCTGGAACTTGTAAAGTATAGAAACCATTCACTTTGTGTGTGTTAATCTTTTGTCCTGTCTTGATACAGCAAATAAGAAAGGGTACATAAAAATACATTATAGGGCTGACTAAAACTGAAAACAGCAAAGGTATTTCTGAGCAATTTTAGGATTATGGGGGTAGGCACGTATTTGTTTACAGCCTACAATTTTAATATCTTGGGGCAAGGTTTTTTTTGTATTTCATCAGACCTACTAGTTTGTTAAACGACACCTATCCCTTGCTGTGAACATGCACACAGTGTATACCACAGAAATTTGATATTTCATTAATGTTGACCTATAAGAACCCTTCTCATGCCACTATCCTCATCCAAATAATTACTCTACCCCGTTCAACAGTGACACAAAGTCCCTCAGGCAAAGTTTGCAAAAATAGATGGGACCTACAATTTGCCCTAAAGGTCAACAGATTAAAGCTCTGTAAGATCACAGGGAGGTGAAGCAAATTCCAGAGTTGAAGACCCCTCATGGAAAGCATCCTGCAAATACCTGTTTTAAACCCAGGGTCATGAATTTGAGTACCTAGCCAGATCTTAACTATCATGATATCTCACGGTGACAGAGGTAGGTAACCTGGCTACCTCAGAAACTACTATACCTGCTATGTTATTGATCTTAACAGTTTTCAATCTGCAGCTGTAATATAAAACAGATGTTAATCTGCCATGGATAATTAAAAAATACACATTCGGGGTGCAAATCCATCCCAGATTCTGCATGAGTAAGTGCAATCAGTAGCATGCTGTGAATAGCACAGAATGAGGAGGAGTTGTGCCCATGAAATTGATAGCAGATCTGGGTGCATAGTTTAAGACAAAGGAATACATTTGTCTCTCTCAATTACATAGGTGCAACTCCTATGAATCAGACCAGTGTAGCTGAGAAGTTCAATCCTTGGAGCTTGTCAAGGCTGAATCCCCACTCTGGCACTTTGAGGGCAGAAGGTGGGGGCCCACAAGGACTCTAAAAATTAATACTTGCCACTCCAGGCTTGTATTAAACTCCCAAGGTTACAGCTTTTCTCTGACCTTGAATTGGTAGATGCTGCCATCACCCAAGTGGAAAACCTCTTTGAGAACCCAGGATGGTGCACTTGGGAATTCCTTCCTGTGGGGTATCCTCAAGCCCTTTCACCCCCTACCTCCGGGGAAGAGCTGAGAAAGAAAAAAAAAAGAAAATCAGCTGTTGCCACCAGCTAATTAAACAACATGTGCACAAACCTCTTAAGACACAAAAATCAAATTCTGTTATTAAAAAAGGTAAATTTTATTACTAAAAAAGAAAGAAAATACATCTGTGAATTTAGGCTTTAAAAAAATAACAACAATTACAAGGATTAAGCATCAAGAATGGCTTCCTTGAGGTGCAGCTTAAAGTTTACAAGCAAAACAAAAGCACCTGGGGTTAGCACAGAGGAATCCACAAACCATAACGAAATAAAAGGGATAAACCTAATCATGTCTTCCTAGACATTTCCTGATCTACTTACATATCTGGGGTTTTAAATGAGTAGTTTCTAGGTATGACACTGATGATTTTTCATACCTGGCCCAAGCTTCTCACAGCATAACTGCTTCCTATCTGCCACTCCCCAAGAACAACAATTGACAGACAAAAGGGGAGTCTTGTTTCAATTTTAAAAAGTTCTAGCCTTCCCATTGGCTCTTTTGGGCAGGTGCCCATTCACTTCCCTTTACCTATTCATAACAGTGAGACTTTTTACCCCTTTACAGTTAGAACAATTAGAGAACAGATACTAAGAGGGATTTTATAGCTACTGGCTGGCTGGGTATCCATTAAAGGGAGCTTTCCCTCCCCACCCCTTCATTTATCACAGAGTTATTGTGGACTTTCCTAGGTATAACGGAAAGAAAAATTTGGCGTACTGAGTAAAAACTGGTTTAAAAACCCCACAACCTTGGGTGTAAATGATAAAGTTATATCACTTCCTGTTTATAATTTACTGCCTTTTTATATCACCACCAAATTTAAGTTCTTTACTATTTTTTCCATAGCACATTAGCACATTATACACCCTATTTCTCTCCCGTTCTTTCCTATATTCCTTACTATGCTCCCTGTAGAGAGCCTGTCCTGGTATACTAAGTTTTTCTGGAGTTTACAGTTGAAAACAGATAAAAAGTAAAAGAATAAAACCAGCTTAATTAATGTAAATCAAATATTATTAGGAAACCAAAACCACCTCTGGGCTATGGACTCATATGTCAAGTTTTATTTTAGTGAGAATTAAAATGTCTAACCCGTGAATGCTTCAGAATAGCATATGGAATGAAAACACTGCCAGAGCTCTAACAATGACAGTGCCTGGAAGCATTGCTATAATAAACTCCATTTGTATGGTTTGAAACCCCTCTGCACGAACAAGTAACAGAAACAATAGTAGGAAGTAAACTGAAAAGGCCACAAAAAAGACAATAGCAAATGGAAACATTTTTTAAAAATGGAGAATGGGCTTTCAGGCCCAGCAGGCCTCATGCACCCTTTGTTGGTTTCTGGAATGTACAAAAGAAAAAGAGAGCTGAACAATGTAGTTCTTTCCTTAATTCATCAGGCGGCTTTTCTCATTCATGCATGTTAGTCTTGATCTACAAGGTGCTTAATGAATTGGGACCTGATGTGTGTGTGCACGTGCGCACTGGGCTATTTGTGCAGTGACTTTCAGTAAGTTTGATCCTTGGGTAGTGGATGTTAAAAAGGAGGTCAGATATGCCACTTTTTCAGTGATTGGTGCATTGTAGAACAGCCTTCTTAGGATGATTAATTGCCTTGTTTGTTTTCTCTGTTCTAATGGGGAGTAACATGACTGAAGCTGATTTGATTCAGGCTCCATCAAGGTTAACCCCAGGAAAAGCATGACTTGTAGCATGACCAGTGCAAGTTTGAGGGACTTTGGTATTTAGACGCAAAGTGCATTGCACTTGTGCTAGGGGGAATAATTACAGTTAAACATGATTTATTTCTCTGCTGCCAACCTTCTTGCCTCCAGCCTACCAAATTTCAGCCACATCCTTCTTACAGATCACAGCCCCTGGTGCTCTGTGGGCTCTTGGGAAGTGGGGGTAGTACTGGAGGCAGCTTCCCTCTCCCCAGCAACACTTGTGCCAGGGCCAGCCCACAACATTTTGGCACCTGAGGTGGGGAGCTCACATGACACCCCCAAGCCCCCTCACTTGGGCCAAAACTTTGAAAAGTCTCAATTCTGCCTTCTTCCTGTTCTACTCCTCTCATGGTACTGCTCTGCTACCTATCCCAATAAAGGAAAACTAACAACTTAAAATGCCTTGTTCAAAAATTTTAAGTAACACTTAACTTTCAGACACCTGAACAGCAAATGTAACTTTTCTTGTCTGCAAAGTAAACACTGACATTTTTATCTGCTTGAATAATCAAAGTGGTGCTTTCCATGCCTTCTTGGTTGCAAAGATTTGAACTGCTTCCTAAAGGTCCACAGTCTGGGCCAGCTCATGCTCTATTGAGATGGTTGCAAGGCTGACCAGCCTTTCCTGTGTCATTGTGGAGCGTAGATGCGTTTTTATTAACTTCAGCTTGGAGAAGCTGCGTTCTCCACTGGCAACTGTTACAGAAAGTGTTAGAAGTATGCGCAGAGCAACAAAAGCATTTGGAAAGAGGGTGGTCATCTTATTTATGCACATAATCCAGAACAGCCTTTGGAGTTGATCCTGCTGAAATGTATCTTGAAAGGGCTTTCAGTTCATCACCTAAATCACTCGCATCAATATTGTGCATGTTATCATGTGTCAACACTGTCTCTAGTGCCCTGCTGGTATAGGTCTTCTTCAGGAATAGTGAGGAGTTTTGGAATATCATACAACATCCCAAATATACTGCTGTGTTCCTTGAGCTGCATGAAACATTCTTCAACTGACTGTATTGCACAATCTAGCACCCGGTTAAAGAATTCAACTTTGAATTGTTGTTTGGGGTCTCTTATGGGATTATCCCATTCTTCGTAATCAAAATGTCTTCTTCAGTGACTCTTGTATTCTTGAATGGGTGGGAAAATCGCTTCAGTGTGAAGTTCCTCTGCCAACTTCTGTGCACTCTTCAGAATGTTTTGAAATCCCGCATCTGACTGGTAAGACTGTAGGTATGACTTTGCTTTGTCCAGTTGTTCCATTGCTCCAGATATATCAAGGTCAACACCTTGGAGTCTCTTGCTTACAACATTTATTTCAAACAGTATGTCATGCCACAACACTAAGCCACACAGAAATTTGAAGTTATGTATGTTTCTGGTGATTCCATTTCCCTCTGCCATTGTTGTCCCATGAACAGTTCATGTCATAGCATTATCCTTCATAATGGCAACTATGGCATCATCTATCTTTCCAATTTGGTGTTTGATAGGCTTTATCGCCTCCACTTGACTTTCCCATTGTGTGGCACTCAGTGGTTTCAGTGTCCGAGAGGATGTTCCCAGATGTTGCTTCAAAATTTGTCATCGGTGAGTTGATGCAGAGAAAAATACATAGATGCTTTGGATTACATTAAAAAATTCAGCAGCCTCACTAGAAGCTGATGCTACATTACTGACTGGCAAGTTCAATGAATGAGAACTACATGGGACAAAAAGAGCTCAAGGGTTTAACTCTTGGATCTTGTCTGCATTCCTCTGTTCTTTCCTCTCATGTTGGCACCATTATCGTAGCCCTGACCTCTCATGTCAGCTATCGCAATTCCCGTATCTTCCAGCTTTTTAAGAAGCACATTTGTCATACCAGCTCCTGTAGTATCATCAATGTCAATAAATTCTAGAAAATGCTCTCAGACAGTCACCACTGAAGGGACATTTTCACTAGGTTCTGTTGTTGTTACAAAATGCACCATTAAAGTAATTTGTTCTGTATGGCTGATATCAGGTGTGCAGTCCAGAATAATAGAGTAATATCTTGCTGACTTCAGATCTGCCACAATTTTCTGTTTGACTTTTGTTGCCAGTAACTGTATGATCTCATTTTAAATTGTTTTTCCACGGTGGTGGTATGTGTACATTTCTTGGGTGATTACTCTTCTTAGATGCTCCTGGAGTACAGCATTAAACTCAGCCATCAGCTCCACATTTTAAAGGAAGTTTCCATTGTTTGGAACATACAGCTGATCTGAATGCCATGCAGTGCTAGGTTTTTGGTAGCAAGCATTCTCACAATGGCAATGAGCCTTTTCATAACATTTTGCCAGTAAAGAGACTCTGATGCAATCTTCTCTTGATGCGGATCCTCTGTGGTGGCCTTTAACCTTAATCTCATCTCAAGCTCTTTCCACCTATGGAATGCTCTCTGGTGATTTGCTGCCTTCTCATGGCATGCCAGATTTCTAGCCAGATTTTTCCAGTTCTTTGTTCCTATAGAACCCAGTGTGGCTGGAACATTAGACTGGAAGAGTCTGCAACAAAAATAGTATGCAGCATTCTGGGCTTTTGAGTACATAAACCCTGGCCTCTCCACTTTGTCATCATTGGGGATTTCACCCTAGTAATGTGTTGGATGGAAACTTCTATTTTCATTGTCTTTGGGGAACATGAAGTTTTTCACTTGCTGTGGCCCATGCAGTACAAGGAAGTCCCTCAGGCTACTGCTCAAGTGGGTCCACAGTCCTGGATCACCTAGACTTAAGGATCTAGAGTGGTTATAGTGTAACCACAAACTAAATATGAGTCAACAGTGTGATGCTGTTGCAAAAAAAGCAAACGTGATTCTGGGATGCATTAACAGGTGTGTTGTGAGCAAGACATGAGAAGTCATTCTTCCGCTCTACTCTGCGCTGGTTAGGCCTCAACTGGAGTATTGTGTCCAGTTCTGGGCACCACATTTCAAAAAAGATGTGGAAAAATTGGAGAGGGTCCAGAGAAGAGCAACAAGAATGACTAAAGGTCTTGAGAACATGACCGACGAAGGAAGGCTGAAAGAATTGGTTTTGTTTAGTTTGGAAAAGAGAAGACTGAGAGGGGATATGAGAGCAGTTTTCAGGTATCTAAAAGGGTGTCATCAGGAGGAGGGAGAAAACTTGTTCACCTTAGCCTCTAATGATAGAACAAGAAGCAATGGGCTTAAACTGCAGCAAGAGAGATTTAGGTTGGACATTAGGAAAAAGTTCCTAACTGTCAGGGTTGTTAAACACTGGAATAATTTGCCTAGGGAGGTTGTGGAATCTCCATCTCTGGAGATATTTAAGAGTAGGTTAGATAAATGTCTATCTGGGATGGTCTAGACAGTATTTGGTCCTGCCATGAGGGCAGGGGACTGGACTCGATGACCTCTCGAGGTCCCTTCCAGTCCTAGAGTCTATGAATCTATGAATCTAAACTCAGCAGCACCTGTTTCTTGCGTCTCCACAACACTCTTCTCTGATCTACACTTTTCTTCAGGAATGTGCATGGTTACATCCATTTGAGATGGAGATATGGATGCTGCAGGAGCTGCCAGGTCACCTGCATGCTGACTAACTGGAAGATCAGGCATCTCCTCACCACTCACATCTTCACTGGGGCCGGAAGGCTCACCGTGAACATTTGTGTCTATGTATCCTTCCTGCTTAGATAGAAAAGCTTCTTTTGCTTTCTTTCTCTTTCTGAATGCTGCCCCAGAGGGGCATTTTCTTCTTTCACTCATGACTGCTGTTCTGTGCCAGCTATAGTGACTCTCAACACTCAATTGAAGGGGACAAATAAGCAGGCTGGTAGCAAGGCCTGAGTGAGGGAAGATATCAGTGTCTTAAGAACCTAACTGGCCCCTACTACTTCAGTTGACTGCCTGTTCTCCTCAAGTGGGTTCAGGGAAGCAGCAGGAAACAGGAAGCTCCCTGAGAAGCTGGTGTTTATCAGTCCAGGTTCCTGGAGATGCCAGAGAGGTACATAAGAGGCTCCTCCTCCTCTCTCTCCCTGCAGCTCCTGCTGCTTTCTGTTATTCCCTCTCACTTTTTCTCCTGCCTGCCTGTTAGGTTTCTTGTGCCCTCCTTCCTCCAGCACAGCACTCCACAATCTCTGTGCATCTAGAGCAGAGAATACATATGCACCAGCAGCAGACACAATTTTCTACACTCTGGATCCTAGTGGCGTGCCCCTCCCCTCACAGTCTGGCACCTGAAGCAGCTGCCTCAGTTCGCCTCATGGTAAGGCCAGCCCTTACTTGTGCACAGAAGGAAGAAGATCAGCATGCAGGTCATGGGGGAATGAACTGACTTAGAGGAAGAGAATTGTCAATTGACAAAGACAGTGGATTGTATGTCTGGGAGAATGCATTATTTATTATTTTCTTACTGTTTGAAACATATGGTACTTTAACATTTAAAAATGCTTCAGTACCTGACTGTATGGACAGTTTCTTTTGACTTGCCAGTAATAGCAATATAAATTCTTTGAGCCCAGTCCACCTACTTAAGAGACATTGTGTCAACCATCACCACGCTGAGTGCCCAGAGTGGTAAAGTTGAAAGTAAACTCACTAAATGGGAAATCTATTTGACGTCTAGTGAAGTCCCTGACTGTCAAAACTGATAAGCTACAGGTAAAAGAATTAGCCTGGTAAAAGAAATTTTACAATGACAAAGATTCAAGCCTAAGACTTACGGCAATAACTCTATTTGTTGCACACATATTTTTGTTTTATGCATAATTTAAAGTCTTGATTTTTATTTGTGGTGATTTTCTTTCAGGAGAGCTTTGGTATAGTTGTGTTTTACTTTCAATGGGTATATTAAAACATTTAGAAAATACAGACTAGAATTGATCAAAACATTGCTACATTAATCAAAACTGCTACATTGACAGTGGAAATGGGGTGAAAGTTAAAGAGCTGTGACATGGAGAGTTAGGCTCAGGAATAGGAATTTGTGAGTCTTGATGTAAATACCCACTGTAGACTTGGGTAAGTTAAGTATACCTGTCTCCTTTATCTTCCTTGTCTGCAAAACGATAATATATTTAAATATTTTATACGGATGTTGTAAAGATCAATTAAATAGCATGTTAATGACTTTTATAATTAATAAAGAGTTGGGATTTCTAAGAATGGATATTAATGTATTACAGTCACTCTGCAATACTATGACAGCTGATCTTAAAGAAGTGTATTGGCTAACCTTAACTGTTATGAAGGCCCAAACACAATAGACTTGGTGGTAGGAAACAGCTACTTATTCTAACTGGGAAGTAATTTAAAAGGCACAACTGGGAGCATTGACTTATAACTGGCCTTGGGTGCCTAGATGCCTTTGAAAATCTCCTTCATTAATAACATATATAACAAATTTTCTGAGAATCCCAAAATGGTTTGAAAACATTAAAAGATCACTGTCAATTTTATTTTAACATCCACAAAAATTATGACTAAGTTCCCTTTAAATAGTATATCCTGATTTTTATTTATTTATTTGAAGATGTGAACATGTAGGGGAGTGAAGGGCGGTGGGGGGCGGGGAGAGGTTCTGCATCAGATCGCTGTATGGGGAGACGAATCTGTGCTATCCAAACTCCGTTCCAAAAAACGAATTGCCAGAATATTTGAAAAAATCTCCAAGGGCATGAAGGACAGAGGTTATAACAGGGACCCACAGCAGTGCCACGTGAAACTTAAGGAGCTCAGGCAAGCCTATCAAAGAACCAGAGAGGCAAACGGCCACTCCAGGTCAGAGCCCCAGACATGCCGCTTCTATGATGAGCTGCATGCCATTCTAGGGGGTGCCCCTACAACTACCCCACCCCCGTGCTTCCCTCCTCCTCCACCCCTCTCGGGGTACCTTGGCAGTTATCCCCCTATTTGTGTGATGAATTAATAAAGAATGCATGAATTTGAAACAACGACTTTATTGCCTCTGCAAGTGGAGATCAAATGGGGAAGGGGAGGGCAGTTGGCTTACAGGGAAGTAGAGTGAACCAAAGGGGTGGGTTTTCATCAAGGAGAAACAAACAGAACTTTCACACCGTAGCCTGGCCAGTCATGAAACTGGTTTTCAAAGCTTCAGTGATGCACAGAGTTCCCTGCTGTGCTCTTCTAACCACCTTGGTGTCTGGCTGCACGTAATCAGTGGCCAGGAGATTTGCTTCAATATTCCACCCCACCATAAATGTCTCCCCCTTACTCTCACAGATATTGTGGAGCACACAGCAAGCAGTAATAACGATGGGAATATTGGTTCCACTGAGGTCTAACCTAGTCAGCAAACAGTGCCAGTGAGCTTTTAAATGTCCAAAGGCATATTCTACCACCATTATGCACTTGCTCAGCCTATAGTTGAACTGCTCCTTACTACTGTACAGACTTCATGTGCCATGGGAGCAAGGGGTAGGCTGGGGTAGGTGTGACTGTGTGGTGCTGCCGACTGGGAGAGCAGCCTGAGGCAGAAGCCTCCAGCTGGCATGATATTCCAGGCAGGACTGAATCCCCATTAGACTAAACTTAAAGAGAACGACCTGGAGTCATTCCCATTTTCATCCAAGCACCCCCGACCAACCTCACCGAGGTCAGCCAGGAGCACCCACGGGACGAGGATGATGGTTAGCAGTCGTATTGCACTTTCTGCCGTCCGCAATGAAAGGCAAGGGTATGTTGCTGTGTAGCACTGCAGTACTGTGTCTGCCAGCAGCACCCAGGAGACATAATGTGACAGTGAGCTGAGTAGGCTCCATGCTTGCCGTGGTATGTTGTCTGCATGGGTAACCCAGGAAAAATGGCGAGAAACAATTTTTGCCGTTGCTTTCATGGAAGGAAGGAGGGAGGGGGGCCTGATGACATATACCCAGAACCACCCGTGACAATGTTTTTGCCCCATCAGGCATTGGGAGCTTAACCCAGAATTCCAATGGGTGGCGGAGACTGCAGGAACTGTGGGATAGCTACCACAGTGCAATGCTCCGAAAGTTGATGCTAGCCTCGGTACTGTGGATGCACACCACTGACTTAATGCACTTAGTGGGGACACACACAATCGACTGTATCAAATCGATTTCTAAAAAGTCAACTTCTATTAAATTGACCTAATTTCATAGAGTAGACATAGCCTATGTCTCTGCATACTCCTGCCTGATGCCTTTCCAATTTCAGTTTTGCTACTGCTAGTACTGGAAAACACCCTTTTATAGGGCATGAGGAAAGGTGTGCTGCATCAGCTACAGTGAGACCAACTAAACACAGATGCACAATGCAAACAAACTTCAAAAACAGAGAGATTTTTTCCCCTTTATTCCTGTTCAGTTATAGTAATCTTAGGCCCTGATCATGCCAAAACCCATGTGCATGTTTAAAATTAATGACATGCTTAAATACTTTGCTCGACTGGGAATTTGCTGAAGAATTATTTTTAAAATTGATTAATAGAAAAAACTGAAAAGTGCTTTCTTGAGAATCAATTGTTATGAACCACTTAGAGAACATAAGAATGACCATACTGGGTCAGACCAAAGGTCCATCTAGCCCAGTATCCTCTCTTCTGACAGTGGCCAATGCCAGGTGCTTCAGATGGAATTAACAGAACAGGTAATCATCAAGCGATCCCTTCCCTGTTGCCCATTCCCAGCTTCTGGCAGACAGAGGCTAGGGACACCATCCCTGCCCATCCTGGCTAATACGGAGGCATATGGTTTCCACATAATAATTAAATTAGAGAAACTGAGCTTAATTCAAGTATCACTGTACATTACCACTCATATGTTCTTTCAGCATCTGACACTTGTACAGAGATAAAGCATGTTGTTCTCATTTGTAATTCCTCTGACTCCATCTCCTTCTGATTGCTAGCATATAGTGGACAAAACCCATTTACCATTTAAAAGCATTTCAATTTTTTTTTATTTTCTTAACACTAAACAAATTAAATAGAAAAGAAGCATATGAGGAAAGGAGGTTCCAAAGATCAATATAGGTATTGAAACAAGCAATTGATAAAAAACCTGCCTGTAACCAAATAATAAGCAGAAAAAAAAGTTAATAGTAAAATGAATATTGAGTAATAGAGTTGAACCGACCTATTAACTCTGCAACAGTGAATCTCTGTTTGCAATTAAATTGAATGAAAGGCCAAAGTTGTTTCAAACCGTGTATTCCTTTCATGAAGCAATGTTGAAAGACAACATTTAAAAATACAAAGTTATTCTTCAGAAGATGATAAAGTCTCACTGTTGACAGGAAAGTAGGACTAGAAAAAAAGAAGGAAGCTGCTCAGAAGTTGTAAACAGGACAAAGAAATTAGCTTCCCATGATACACGTGATTTGAATTCTGCCCTGACTACCTCAAAAAGAAACCAATCCCTCTTCAACTTCCTTGCCATATTTCATGATAGAACTTTTCTTGGAAGTTTGAAAAAAAAAAGTTGATGAACTTTAAAGTTACAGTGTGTATACAATTTCCCTTCTGTTACTTTTTGAAAATGTTCCTAATTTTATTGTTGCTGCTTATTATATCTCCATATGGTATTGGTCTCCCTAACTCTTCATTTCTTGGTTTACTAGCTTTACTGAGGAGAATTGCCAGTTGGTGCTTTTGGTATTAGTTTGTTCTTATGGAAGAGAGAAAATGGTAGTGAAGGGAAATGACAAAGATACTGAATATAGACTTTTTTATGACATTTTCTATTCTAGACTCCACAAGGAAGGAGTTAATAAGGGTCTCATCAGCAGACCTGGGAGAATAACGAATTGTTTGGTTCTCTGGCAATTCCAGAATATTTGGGGGGAGAGGGGGGAATTGCTGTGCATCAAACCAAAACCAAGATTTTTTTTTAATTTTTGGAAAATCAGAGTTAAAAATGTCATTTCAGGTCAAATGAAACATTTTATTGTACAAAATTGAATGTTTTGCTTTAATTTTGACCATTTTAAAGTGTTAGATTGCTTTAAAAATAAAATTAAAGGAAATTTTGAAATGAAGTCTTTTCAAACAGGTAGCATCAGAATATTTTTTCCAATATGTCAAAATGAAAAAGTTTCAAATTTTGTAGTCCCTCCATCCCATACAACCAAAATAAATTTGGCAAAATCAACACAAATATGTGAAATGTTTTGTTGTTGCCACATCTTCATTTTTTGCTGAAATAATTTCATGTGAAATTTTCACCCAACTCTACTCATTAGAGCAGGAATATAAAGAGGAAATAGTGGAAAGCTGTGGGAGGCAACTGAGGGGAAGAAAAAGATCCCATATTAGCCTAATGTCAGGAAACAAGGAAGAACTGGGAAACGGAAGGACTATAGAGATAATGAGAGAACTGGTTTGTAGATTAAAGCTGATTCAAGCCTGTGTGTCATGAATAGTTAGTAAAGGGTTAAAGCATAGTACCTGGTGGGCACCTGACCTGAGGACCAATCAGGGAAGAGAATTTGAAATTCCTAGGAGGGAACTTTTTCCCTCTGTGTGTGTGTGTATTGTTCTTAGCCGTCTGGAGTTACAAGAGTCCAGATGTTTTAATCAAGTCTACAAGTTTCTACCTTTCTGAACTAATTTCTTCTAGTCAAGATAGTGAGTATTAGAAAGATACTTGGTGTCCTCACCTAATAATCCTATGCTTGCAATTCTGTGTGTTTGTTATTGATTATTCTTAATTCTGCTTGTACTGGTTGTACTGAGAAGGAGAGGGGATTCTCTCCAGAACTTAGCAAGGTTATACCCTATGAGTGTCCAGCTTGGACTCATAGAGATTCTGTATTTTCTTGTTTTCTTTTAATAAATTCTTTCTATAAAGATTTGATTAAATTCCTTCCACTGTGGATAGCGGAAGGGGCTAAGACGCTCTCTCTCGGTGATTCACAGAGTGGCTAGCAGAGAGGGAGGGGGGAAGTGGGCTGCTTCCCTGTGTGTGGGAGATTCAAGGAGTTTGAATCAAGGTATCTCTCTCCCCGGAGCAGGCTGGAGAGAGGGAAGAGAGGGGAGGGGGAAGGTTCCTCCTCTGTGAGTTGATCTGTGTTCCCAGGGAGTGTCTTTGAAGGGAGACAGGGGGGAAACAGGGGTGTCCCGGCCCACGTATTGACCGCGGTGGTGGCAGCAAAGGGGACCTACCCTAGGATTTTGGGGTGGGGGAAGACATGCGGGTCCTCACTTTGAAACCCCCGTTTCAAGTGAGGGTGCAGACTCTGACATGGTGAGCAGCGGTGTTTCGAACCCATTGATAGAAGCACGGTTTTTTTTTCTACCAAAAGGCAGTTTTGAAGCAGTTTTCAGGGTTAGAAGGAGTTTTTTTTGGGAAACGGAAGGACTATAGAGATAATGAGAGAACTGGTTTGTAGATTAAAGCTGACTCAAGCCTGTGTATATGTATTTTGTTTCTCTTTGGACCAGAAAGATAAAATCTCAAACCCTGGTTCCCTGCACATTGGGCGAGGAAGAGAAATGCCTCTGAGGAGTGTCCACTTTAACTTGTAAGAATTCAGTTTCTCTTTCTTGGCCTGGGCCACACTTGTATGGAGCTATTTTCACATGTAGATAGACCAATATTATGTTTAAATATATTAATGAACCCACTACTGACCCCAGGCTGTTGGGGCATGTATGAGGGATGAGAAATGAGGAAAATGTTGAGGGACAGAAGTCTGGGAGGTGCAGAAACACACTCTCAATTTCCATTGGTTCCTATTTTTTTCTGATCTCTGAAATATTTTGAAAAGCAAATTACTTTCTTCAGTCTCAAAAGAGTGAGACTTGCCCCTAAAATCAGCAATGAGCAAGGAGGAGAAAGAATGGGGGAAAACAGAAGATATAAAGCAAATCCTAGAGTCCTCTACAGCTCTTACAATCTGATCAGTAAGTCTACTTGTCAATCTTGTGATGAGCCAAGAGTCGTAGACCGGTGCCTCTGAGCCTACAGAATAGAAAGAAGACAAACTTCAATTATAAGATCAAAGAAAGAAAAAAAAAGAAAAAAAATGAAAGACCTCTTTGATTTTGCTCCCACGCACCAACAACCCTCTCTCTCCTTTCCAGTCACTGCAGACACCATCACCATTCACTCAGACTCATAATGTGGGTGTCTCCTTTGACTCATCTCTCTGGACCCACACATATAGGATATGACTAAACATTGCCCCTTCTTCCAGAAACATCTCTAAGATCTGGTCTTTTCTGTCTGCCAATACATCTGAACTCTGCTCCAGGCCTTCATTATCTCAGGATATGACTACCACAATCTCTTCCTCTCTGTCTTAACAAATGGAAGGATAGCCACAGTGAAAAACCAACAACACTACAGTAGCAAACATTAGAATTTAATTAAAACTTAAGTGTTCACTGTGCAATGAAATAAAGTAATAGCCAGAGTATTAATATTAATAAACATGCACTAGTAATCAATGCTGGCTGTCCATCATACTCAAAGGAATATCAGATTAGACATAAATGGGACAAAGGCAGAGACAGTCACGTCATTAATCCTCTAAAACATGAGAGAGCTAGAGATAGAATAATTAAAAGGGGGAGAAGGAACAAGCTTTACTTAGCAATTTAGCTTAAATGTGGAAACAAAGATGAAGACTATGAAGAGATTTGTCAAAATATTTAGAAGTCAGAAAAAGAAGTATAGTAAATAGTGACATTCAGGGCACAATGAGGCTCTTTTTCTCAATTCAGATTGTAACAGAAAATCCAATAGTCAAGTACCAATTCATCCTTGGGTCAAATGTCAGTCTTTTTTTCTTCTCTTCATTAGTTCCTAGAGTCTTGAGATTAGGGTGGCCAGATGAGAGACATGAAATATCGGGACATGGGGGGGGAGTGCAGGGTGTGTTTGCCAGCGGTGCAAACAAACAAAGACCCTAGAGCTGGCGGCAGAAGAAAAAATAACCAAGAGCTGCCGGAGCACAGGAAAAATTGGTGGGAGCTGAGCACCCACGGCAGCTCCACGCCCTGCCCCCCCGCACCAGTTTGCCTCTGCTGTGCCTCCACCTCCCCTGAGCTGGCTGCCACATCCTGCTTCTCCCCCCTCCCTCCAGTGCTTGCACCACCATAAAGCTGATTAGCGCAATCCTGGGAGGGAATGGTGAGGAGGAGGAATGCAGCGTGCTTGGGGAACAGGTGGGGCCAGGGTGGGGATTTGGGAAGGGATCCAATAGGGCAATGAGGAGGCGGGGCTGGGGGGTGGGGCCAGGGCAAGGACTTGGGGAGGGATCCAATGGGGGAGAGAGGGATGGAGTCGGGGTGGGGCCGGGGTGGAGTTGGGGCAGGGATGCACAAGCCCCCTCCGCCTGTGCACCGGTGGGCAAAATATCGGGACAATTTGCATCCCAACCGATGTTCAGTCGGGACGCAGGACAAACAAGTAAATATCGGGACAGTCCCGATAAAATCGGGATGTCTGGTCACCCTACTTGAGATAGATACTCTTTACACCAGGACTTTGAGGTTATTTCTTTCTTCAACACGGGCAGGGGGTGGGGGAGAACAGGTCTGAGATACAGAAGGGGTAACAGAAAAATGAGCGTACATTAATTCTGTTTCCAATCCAATCACTGAGGTCAATGGGATTGTACCACTGTGACATATGTATTCACCAGTGATCTAGTCCTGGAAAATGATGTATTGCTGACAATAGCTGTCAGCAATGTGTCCCCCCCAGACTCATTCAACCTATGTTGAAAACTGTTTGTTTATATACTAATGGACACTTGACAAAACCATTTTCTTCACTGTAACACAGAAACCCATGATAGACATGATATTCTAACATAGCTGTCTCATTTTCAGCAAGTTGTATTACAGCTATAGATTAAAACCTAGCTAAAAAAGGCAGCGAATATATTGTTTATCTTCACAATTAACATATCCAATACATAATTTTAGTGTCTAAGAGTCTTTATAAAGGAGGTATTTTTAATCTTTTAATCTCAGTAACCCCTTAATATATGACATCATCCCTTTAATAGCCTGGTCTTCATGTGAATATCTTCAGGTCAGGGAAATGAAAGCAGAATGTGGCCATCTCTCTCCCCATCTCCCTTCTGCAGATTTAAGAGAACTTTTAATAAAAAGAGTGTCACAGCTCTAAGAAAACTCTTCTTCCCTTGCCACTGTTCCTTTTTATTCAGCAAATCAAATAGAGAATGTGCTGTACAGATTCAAATGCAATGATAATCAACATCAGCTGTGCTCTGAATGGTAATACTTTCTGTCAGGTGGAAGCTGAATCATTATTGCAGCCTCCCCTGTGCTTATTGATGAAACATCAAGACTAAGCCTGTCTACACTGTGAAAACCACCATGTTGGGGGATGCAGATACAACATACTTGTCATTTGTTTTGGAGTAGAGATGTGACACTAATCATGTTTTTCCTGACATATTATACCGTTGATAGAACACTATTTCAATCATGGTAGATATGGATAACTCGCAATGTTAGCTATGTAATATGATTCACACATTTTTGTTTGTTCCATAAAACAATTTCAGTTCAAACTGGAAAAAATAGTTTCCCCATGATTCTCATACTTACTCAATATGATCCCAACAGAGTATATCAGTGGCCTGATCCTGTTTCTCATAAATGTCAGCAGTAAAATTACTATTGACTTCAAACACAACACTGAGCAATTCCACCCCACTCCTCCCCAATATCCATAAGAAATATTTTTGGAGTGCCTCATCCACCTCCCAGATTAGAATATGAATTAATTTCCATCTACTGTCCACAAACCTGTGAACCCTACAAAAATCAGATTACTATCTATTAACTTTGTTACAGCATCTTTCATATCAATATATCTTCTGCTTCCACACTCATTTATTCCTGAATTACAACAATGCAACTAAGTGAAGAATCAGTCAAGTAACTTGCATCACTACATATATAAACACAGACTTTGGCCTGGACATGTCCATACCAGTGGTACTCATTTAGGACATCTTGCATGTGTAGAATCAATGATTACTAAAGTAATTCAAGTTATTAAATACATCAGAAAGGGTAAATACTCTAGAACTTTAAACATACATTTAACAATGAATTTTTAGATATGAGATATTAAGCATGTATGCAATCACAATTTACTTAACCAATCATGTTCAAGATTCCTTTGCTAGTATTCCAGATATGGTTTTAAATAAAAACTTTTGTCCTCCTACTTCATTGTACAGTGATAATATCATCATTTGTTGCGCTACAGTCCATTCCCATGGAAATTAACGGAGGGTTGTTCTCTCTAGATCCTCACATGTAAGCCTTAGCCCTCCTGGTTTAGGTAATAGGGATCAGCCAGTTTGGTGGAACCTACATCCCCTATCTTGTGCCCCACAGAGCATTCTTTATGGGCATGGTACTTCCTCTGCAGTAAGGGGCATGCATCATCTTCCCACCTCTTATTACTCTGACTCTACATAGATGTATTCCCTTTCCAAAGACCCCACCCTACCCCCACCATTGTCTGGCTATGCTGAAAGGACAAGAGACTTTGGACATGGTATAATTAGGCTGCAACTTTATTCTTAAATGTCTGGTAGTACCCAGCAGATAAAAAAATGTACAATGCAAGTAATTCCATAATCATTTTAATGTATACCCAGGGGGCTTACATTAGCCCTCCTCCTTAATCATGGGGATCCCCAGCCAACCCGCTGGTGAGACCTCACCATCCCCCACCTCAAATGAGGGGGGACACTATACAGGAGGGGTGGTTGGCTCCCTGCTGTGCCACTCATGAGCCCAGCCCCCGCTGTTTCTGCTTCTTTAAAGAATACCTCCTTTAAATCCTTTACCAATCCATTTTATCTGATCACTGTATCCCTTCCATATGGAGTACCTGCACTAGATGTTCACCCCATGTTTACATAATGAGTTGCAAGATCTTAGCCTAACTCCCTTTTTATGTTTGCCCCAGCTAAACTCCTCCCCTCTCTCCCCCCCAGAATTTGCTGTGACGATGGTGAAGAAAAAAACACTTTACCCTGGCTGTGAGGGAAAAAAGGCAGGCTAATAAACAGGAACAAGTTTTTAAAGTGCTTGTACACAAATGCCAGAAGTCTAAATAATAAGATGGGTGAACTAGAGTGCCTTGTGATAAAGGAGGATATAGATATAATAGGCATCACAGAAACCTGGTGGACTGAGAGCAATCAATGGGACACAATCATTCCGGGGTACAAAATATATCGGAAGGACAGAACAGGACGTGCAGGGGGAGGAGTGGCACTATATGTTAAAGAAAGTGTAGATTCAAATGAAGTAAAAATCTTAAGCGAATCCACAGGTTCCATAGAGTCTCTATGGATAGAAATTTCATGCTCTAGTAAAAATATAACAGTAGGGATCTATTATCGACCACCTGACCAGGACAGTAATAGTGATGATGAAATGCTAAGGGAAATTAGAGAGGCTATCAAAATTAAGAACCCAATAATAGTGGGGGATTTCAATTATCCCCATATTGACTGGGAACATTTCACTTCAGGACGAAATGCAGAGATAACATTTCTCGATACTTTAAATGACTGCTTCATGGAGCAGCTGGAACGGGAACCCACAAGGGGAGAGGCGACTCTAGATTTAATCCTGAGTGGAGTGCAGGAGCTGGTCCAAGAGGTAACTATAGCAGGACCGCTTGGAAATAGTGACCATAATACAATAGCATTCAACATCCCTGTGGTGGGAAGAACATCTCAACTGCCCAACAATGTGGCCTTTAATTTCAAAAGGGGGAACTATACAAAAATGAGGGGGTTAGTTAGACAAAAGTTAAAAGGTACAGTGACTAAAGTGAAATCCCTGCAAGTTGCGTGGGCCCTTTTGAAAGACACCATAATAGAGGCCCAACTTCAATGTATACCCCAAATTAAGAAAAACAGTAAAAGAACTAAAAAAGAGCCACCGTGGCTTAACAACCATGTAAAAGAAGCAGTGAGAGATAAAAAGACTTCCTTTAAAAAGTGGAAGTCAAATCCTAGTGAGGCAAATAGAAAGGAGCACAAACACTGCCAACTTAAGTGCAAGAGTGTAATAAGAAAAGCCAAAGAGGAGTTTGAAGAACGGCTAGCCAAAAACTCCAAAGGTAATAACAAAATGTTTTTTAAGTACATCAGAAACAGGAAGCCTCCTAAACAACCAGTGGGGCCCCTTGACGATGAAAATACAAAAGGAGCGCTTAAAGATGATAAAGTCATTGCGGAGAAACTAAATGGATTCTTTGCTTCAGTCTTCACGGCCGAGGATGTTAGGGAGATTCCCAAACCTGAGCTGGCTTTTGTAGGTGACAAATCTGAGGAACTGTCACAGATTGAAGTATCACTAGAGGAGGTTTTGGAATTAATTGATAAACTCAACATTAACAAGTCACCGGGACCAGATGGCATTCACCTAAGAGTTCTGAAAGAACTCAAATGTGAAGTTGCGGAACTATTAACTAAGGTTTGTAACCTGTCCTTTAAATCGGCTTCGGTACCCAATGACTGGAAGTTAGCTAATGTAACGCCAATATTTAAAAAGGGCTCTAGGGGTGATCCCGGCAATTACAGACCGGTAAGTCTAACGTCGGTACCGGGCAAATTAGTTGAAACAATAGTAAAGAATAAAATTGTCAGACACATAGAAAAACATAAACTCTTGAGCAATAGTCAACATGGTTTCTGTAAAGGGAAATCGTGTCTTACTAATCTATTAGAGTTCTTTGAAGGGGTCAACAAACATGTGGACAAGGGGGATCCGGTGGACATAGTGTACTTAGATTTCCAGAAAGCCTTTGACAAGGTCCCTCACCAAAGGCTCTTATGTAAATTAAGCTGTCATGGGATAAAAGGAAAGGTCCTTTCATGGATTGAGACAGGGAACAAAGGGTAGGAATTAATGGTAAATTCTCAGAATGGAGAGGGGTAACTAGTGGTATTCCCCAAGGGTCAGTCCTAGGACCAATCCTATTCAATTTATTCATAAATGATCTGGAGAAAGGGGTAAACAGTGAGGTGGCAAAGTTTGCAGATGATACTAAACTACTCAAGATAGTTAAGACCAAAGCAGATTGTGAAGAACTTCAAAAAGATCTCACAAAACTAAGTGATTGGGCAACAAAATGGCAAATGAAATTTAATGTGGATAAATGTAAAGTAATGCACATTGGAAAAAATAACCCCAACTATACATACAACATGATGGGGGCTAATTTAGCTACAACGAGTCAGGAAAAAGATCTTGGAGTTATCGTGGATAGTTCTCTGAAGATGTCCACGCAGTGTGCAGAGGCGGTCAAAAAAGCAAACAGGATGTTAGGAATCATTAAAAAGGGGATAGAGAATAAGACTGAGAATATATTATTGCCCTTATATAAATCCATGGTACGCCCACATCTCGAATACTGTGTACAGATGTGGTCTCCTCACCTCAAAAAAGATATTCTAGCACTAGAAAAGGTTCAAAAAAGAGCAACTAAAATGATTAGGGGTTTAGAGAGGGTCCCATATGAGGAAAGATTAAAGAGGCTAGGACTCTTCAGTTTGGAAAAGAGAAGACTAAGGGGGGACATGATAGAGGTATATAAAATCATGAGTGATGTTGAGAAAGTGGATAAGGAAAAGTTATTTACTTATTCCCATAATACAAGAACTAGGGGTCACCAAATGAAATTAATAGGCAGCAGGTTTAAAACAAATAAAAGGAAGTTCTTCTTCATGCAGCGCACAGTCAACTTGTGGAACTCCTTACCTGAGGAGGTTGTGAAGGCTAGGACTATAACAATGTTTAAAAGGGGACTGGATAAATTCATGGTTGCTAAGTCCATAAAAGGCTATTAGCCAGGATGGGTAAGAATGGTGTCCCTAGCCTCTGTTTGTCAGAGGATGTAGATGGATGGCAGGAGAGAGATCACTTGATCATTGCCTGTTTAGGTTCACTCCCTCAGGGGCACCTGGCATTGGCCACTGTCGGTAGACAGATACTGGGCTAGATGGACCTTTGGTCTGACCCGGTACGGCCTTTCTTATGTTCTTATGTTCCCAGCCAACTGAGAAAGGGATGACTAGTGCAGTGACCTCAGAAACCTGGTATTTCAAGGCTTCTATGGTTAAGAGGGTGAGTGCTGATCCACCTGGTCCAGATCAGAGAGGATCTTCACCAGCATGGACCTATATAGTCCCCTCCTCTTCTCCAGTCACCTGGTGGGGGAGGGCTGGGGGAAATGGATGAGTGTCTCCATGCTGACCTGGTTGGAAGCTCCAGCACAAAGTCATTCCCTAGCTTTCTAATCCTTAAAGGAGCACCTTTTCCAACAACCAGACAACATCCCCCACCACTTAATGTCATTCAGTGCAGTGGATCATCCTTCAAGTAGAGCCCTAGAAGGCACCTCCAGTCCAAGAAAATAAAAGGAGAGAGCAACCAGGAGCTCTCGATCTGGCACAGAGGCAGAGTTCCTCTGTACAGTCAGATCTATGTCCCCAGTAGATCCCCTGAAATTTGTGGAGTTTGGGTGCCAAACCACTGCTTCTTCCAAAGGGACAAAATCCTGCAACCTCCACTGGGTGGAAGAAATTCCAGGTATTCCCTCCCACAAGGTCCCTTTTGTGGGATTCATAATGGGAGAGGAAGATTTATATCATGCATCATCATTTTCAAATGTTGACATCATCAGTGGACCAGGTCAGAGTTCAAATACCAGCACCAAGGGGCAAGACAATGTCAAAATCAGAGTCCAAATGCCAGATCCAAGGGTTGAGGTAGAGTTAGGCCTGGTCTAAACTGGGGACAGTATTGGGGGGGGAAATCAATCCAAGATACGCAACTTCAGCTACGAGAATAGTGTAGCTGAAGTCGAGGTATCTTAGATCAACTTAGAATTACTTACTTCGCGTCCTCGCGGCGCGGGATTGACAGCTGCGGCTCCCCCATCGACTTTGCTTCTGCCTCTCGCTGAGCTGGAGTTCAGCAGTCGATGGGAGAGCGATTGGGGATCGATTTATTACGTCTACACTACACACGATAAATCGATCCCTGATAGAGCGATCGCTACCCGCCGATCTGGTGGGTAGTGTAGACGTACCTTTAGAGTCAGAGCCAACGGTCAGAATTGGATTACCAGGAGTCTGGAAAGGCAGGAGCAAGGCTGGCACAGGATGAGAACAAGATTGAGTTCAGGGCAGGATCTGGGCTGAAGCTGTGGAGGAAAAAAGCAGGAGCAGGGCTTGGAGAGACAAGCACAGGGAGGCAGAAAGTCTGTGGCATATTCATTGAACAGACAGTGAGCTACTCCTGCTGCTAAGTTTAAGAACTAGCCAGCTGGCTTCCTCAGCCAATCAGGCAGGGTGGTCTATCAGGTTGCCTAGCTGGCTCATTAGGGCATCAGAAGTACAGCTGAGGGCCTTACTCCTGACATCATGTCTTTGCAACATCAAGTGAGGAAAGATAAAAAAAGCTGAAAAAAATGAAGTGTTCTTTAAGTAAAAAAAAAAAAACTTCAATAATTAACAAATGCAGCAACCAAGTTCCCATTCAGGACATGTATTTCTCCTTTCTGTCCTTTTCTTTAAAGCCTGGACATATAACCTTTAGAGTTAAGCATGATCTCTGTCAAAGCTTAATGTGTTTTGGTTGCCCAGATATATTACAATCTCAGAAACAAACTCAGATCTCTACAAGTGGATGTGAGGCGGCTGCCAGTGAATGCAGCTATGAGTCTAATTTAAATGGTATAATTGTGGAGGGAGATACAGTGCAAATTATGTGAGCTACCCAGCTGGAAAGCTGTTTCAATAGATTTAAGTGATTCAGGATAGAAATAAGGTTTAAAAGGTTTAAAATGTCCTAAGTGGACAAATTCATTGTTAAAAGTTATGGGAATAAAAGGAATATGTGTGTGTGTTCGGGGGGGTGGGTGGAGGTATTGTTTAAAGAAATAACTTGTTTTACTTTTCCAAACAGGGAGATTAAATGTGTCAAAATGGTGTTCTTCACCTTGGAGTAAAAGTTCCTTGTTTTCATTTCATAGTTGTTTATGACACAAATATAATGGTACTCAAACTGTGAAGAAAATTATGTGTTAAAGCTCCACAATAACATTTGTGTTTGAATCAATTCAGTAACGAATTATGAGAAAGGGACTAGGTAAATTGCTTTTGTTGAAAACTGATTTTTGTTAATAGGAAATTAAGGTAGTAGAGGACTTTGACACAACCATTGCAGATCTTAAAGAAAGTGTTCACTTTACTGCGGTGAGTGACCACTAGTAACCCTAATCAAAATTATTATATAACAGGGAAAAAGGAAACATTCATACACAGAAGGACTCCATTGTCTTTTCCATTCTTTCCTATGAAGGGAAGAAAAGGAGTGAAAGAAGGGATGGAAGGTTGAAAAGAGCAATGACTCTGTAGCATGCTCCTTCTTCTTGAAAGTTCTCAATCTCCACATCAGGCCCCATGGCCATGCCTCTCCCTGGTCAGAGCTCAGGGTGTGCAGCCACTCTATACAGCATACTCATGAGAATTTCTTGTATATGTTTCTTCCTCCCGCAGCAGGTTTGCATCTGGGAGTGAAAGTTTTGGCCCCAAGAATCTTGGATGCCTATTTGGAATAAGTGATTGCTATCAGCTGGGGAAACTATTGTGTAGGATCAAATGTTTGTGCTGTCATGTTAGGACACATCTGGGCTGTTACCTTAAGGCATTAGGCATATAACATTCATTTTCCAATCTTACTAATAGTAACCTTTCATAAATGGTCATAAGAAAAGCAACGAGAACCCCATTCTCCGTAGGTGGTTTTGAATTACTGTTGTATATGATTCTTTGTCCTTCTCCATAGGACATGTATTATTTAGGATGAAATTTAATGAGGGAAGGTTGTGGTTGTGGTTGCAAATTCTATCATTTTTGCTCTCAGACTTTTCAGTTTTCAGTAGATGAGCAAGGTGGAGGAATAGGACTGTATAATGGGTCTTTGTTGGTGGTGATATTTTTCAGCAATAGAATTCTCTTCTCGAGGCTGATTTTTAGAACTGGTATCATGCTGTTTCGAAGATGCTTTTCTTTAACAGGACAGTTCCCTGTGGACCCTGGCAATTCCGCAATGATAGAAGAGGCAATATAAGCCTCTTATACTTCAGCTTCCTTAACGTCTCAGAATCTTCACAACCTAAAAAATTAAGACCCAAGCAACTATGTTTTCAAAGCAGTGTGGTTTCTTTCATCTGCATGATTTTCCATTACTTTAATGGTAGTTGCCTTGCTCACTGCTTTAAAAAAAAGTATATAGTAGCCCTACATACTCAACTGTCTGTTGTGGCTTTCTCCTCTTTTGTTTCCTGGTTATATTTCTGTTATATTCTCACCTATATTGACTTCAGGTGCAAAATCAAAAGTTCTCCCCGGCAAATTGCAAACAGTTCAAAAATACCAACATTTATAAAATGTAAAGTCTGATTACAAAAACCATGTGTGCATACTCAGATTTCCATGTGCAATTGGTCAATTACACAGACAAACTGGCAGCTATTTGATTCAGCAGTTACCCTTTTGAGTAAACAAGTGATAGATCTCTGCTTTTAGAAAAAGATTGCCAATAGAAACAGGGCTGTTGGGAAGAAGGTGGTAATATGGTTTCTCTCCCACCGTGGCAATCTATAGTATTCCAGGCTACTCAGGGAAAGGTTGTTCATCCATGAGGTTCAATCCCACCTTGATCTTCATGGGTTTTGCAGCCCAGTACCATTCTCAATGAGGATCAATCACTAAATATGACAGTCTGGTCCTAAATATTCTATTTGTAGCTCCATGGTTTTGTTATTTACTTACTCTTTAGGATTCTTTATTTTGCAAACAGTCACCGAAAGAGTGGTTCTGAGCAAAGACTAATGTGGGGTGATATGATTAATTCTGATGTTGCTACACAGGACATTTCTCAGCACTGATACTTTAACTAATTTCCCCCTGTTTGTGTAATAAAATGTAATGATTTTCCCCGCCAGTGCCTCCTGCAAATCAATAACTACAGCATTAGCAGACGATCCAGAGTTAATAGTTTGTTCAGTCTAGTTGCCCATTTCAGACAAGAGATAGGCTTTTGACACACAATCCAAATCACTAGACTTTACAATGTGAAATAAATACACAGTTGAGTGTGAAAACTCTTTTTCTCATAATTAAGATGCGCCCATAACTTCACATCAACTGCCTTATAGGACTATGCTCAAAAAGAGAAGAAAAAATGGACTTGGTTAAATAGCATTATGCAGTACCCAGTAAAAAGTTGAGAATTATCTTTGGCCAGAGGAAGCTGGAATAGGCAGAGAGTATAATTCCTCAATCATAAATTAAGTGGACATCTACTAAATGTCTCTGAGAATTCTGAAGGGGAGCCTCATTCATGAAAATCAGGGGGAAATTAAATGGCTTAGAATGGAATCTACTTCAATAAGCCCTACAGCATTTTTTTGTGTGTGTGTGGGGGGGGGTCTAGTTTGATATCACAACATAATTGTATGTGACTGAATTGTACATTCAAGTTTCTTCTAAACTACGTGCCAAATAAAGGCCGCCCCTCTACAGGTGTGCTCGAGGGAATAGGCCCCAGGTTGTCTCTTCCAGCCATCATCTGGCAACAAAGATTTGGAGAGTGCAAAGGGAGGCAAGGCCAGTCAGCTCTGGTGGCAGCAACCCAGGCCTCAGACTGGACACATAAGGATAGGGACATGGACATAGTTATCATGGTGGTATCTACACTTTTTAAAAAAAGGTTATTACTCACCACTCTGCCGCCAAAGCTCCTCAAATACCCAGGAAGCATAATGCCTCCCTCCATTGCACTTACGTGTAGATGCTGCTACTGCAGCTCTCAGGTGTAACCATTTATTCCTGTGTGCATTCATTTTTTCCCCACAGTTCTAACATACAATTTTAGGTGCTGGGCTTCTCCTCATCAGAGTAAACAAAAGGATGCCCACAAATATATCCACTTCCATCCACCCAGCCCTAGAGAAGAGAGAAACAAATCTGGGCTCATTGGGGGGTAGTGAGCTCCCAAAATAAGGGCTCTCTCTCATTTATAGTGAAGAAGTCCTAGCTCAATCACCTGTGCAGATCTCCACTGGGACAAGATTATGAGACTCTACCAGAGCAAAAAATATATGGGGAATTAAAGTTCTAAATCTCAGAGAGCACTTCGGCGGCGGGTCCCGGAGTGGAAGGAACCCCCGCCGCTGAATTGCCAACAATGACCCGGAGCGGAAGAAGCTCTGGGGGCCTGGGCCCCACGAGAGTTTTCCAAGGCCCCCGGAGCGAGTGAAGGACCCCGCTCCAGGGCCCCCAAAAACTCTCATGGGGCCCAGAGCCTGGGGCAAATTGCCCCTCTTGCCCCCCCTCTGGGCAGCCCTGCCCCAAGACCCATTGGTCCTGAATTTTCGCAAAATTGTGTGATCTGCAGTGTTCAACCCTTTTCTAGACAATTCAGAGGACTAATAAGATTTGTTTGTTCCTTTAAAGAGACAAAATGCCCAGCTTATCGCTTTAACTGGCATTAACAGTCACTTCCAGTCAAACACAGCACTGGGTGGGTTTAGCTCAGTGGTTCTCAAACTTCAACAACCTGTGAACCCCTTTAACTAAAATGTCAGGTCTCACGAACCCCCTCCTAAAAATGAATATTTCCAGGGATTTTCTCCTTTACCTGAGTCTAAATTATAAAAGCAGTGATCCTGGAAATATAAAATTTGTTGTTATGACATACTTATTGCACAGTATTTATTCTTAAAATATTATTTATCATGACAGTATTTTTATTACATTATAAAAACGGCAACATTCTTCCAGGATATCACTTTTGTAGCTCGTATCACTTTGAATAAGCCTGTTATAAGACAAGGCTTCTATGTTTCATCCAGGAGTATCAGATGTGAAACTGCATGAAGGTTTTTAAAAAGCCAACTCAAAGAGTTCCTCCTACACAACCATTCAGGTCTAGAGCAGTCCAGGCAAACAATGCATGTTACAACAAAGCTTAAACGTGTTCTTCATAATAATTTTTAAAACAATACTAGCTGCCTATTTAGTTTTAAAAACAGCAGAAAATATCCATCTCCCTTTCCAATTCTTATACGGAGTCTTGAAGCTTCAGTCTCCTCTTAGACTCTGCCTGTTGGTATGCATACTTCCACCTTTTCATGTTCTCTGTATGTATAAATATCTCCTGTCTGTGTGTTCCATTCTATGCATCCGAAGAAGTGAGCTTTAGCTCACGAAAGCTCATGCTACAATAAATTTGTTAGTCTTTAAGGTGCCACAAGTACTCCTGTTTTTTTTGCGGATACAGACTAACACGGCTGCTACTCTGAATCCAGTCTCCTCAGTGTGATAGATCTGCTTGCTTTGATCTGCTTAGCTCTTGGAAGTCCAGGGGCTCCGGGCTGCTGGCCCTGTGCTGCTCAGGGTCCCTAGGGACAGCTCTGTTCACCATTAGGGAATTTTCCCCCCCAAGAACCCCCTGTAACATTTTGCAAACCTCCAGGGGTTCACGAACCCCAGTTTGGGAACAATTGGTTTAGATTAAAAGTGAAGCAAGTGTTAACAAAAGACAATAAGATTTTAAGTGGGCTCAATTATCAAGGATAGAGTTAGAAATGGCAACAAGTAAATAGAAGTGAAAAGTGCTTTCTAGAAACTAAGACTTAACAAAACTACCGTCTTGGATCAAGGTAAGATTTTTACCACATTACTTTCCTGCAAGATGGCTGACCATCCCTCTGGTCACCATGATCTCCCACAAAGTCCAAAGTGCTCAGTTCCTTTGTCTTCTTAGTTGTCAGATAACTTGGGATTCTTTGTCCCTCTCTTTTATAGTCCAGTGAACCTTTGAAATGGGTTCTTCTGAAGGTTACTCCCCAAAGTCAAGTTAATTCAAGCTGTGAGAAAGCAGACAGGGAGTCTTGTAAGGAAGAAATTTCCAGGCTGGTTTATCTCCCCCACTGGTGTTTGCTAAAATGCAATTGATCTATTCATGCAATCTCCTACCCTCCCACCATGATGCTGAGTGGTTATCACCTCCTCTTGTTAGCTTTTACATAATTGCATTCCCATTGTTCCTTAATGTGTCTTGGAAATACCATCAAAGTGGAGGAGCCACATTCCTTTGTTTAGGGTGAGGTAACTTCAGCCCTGCCTGGCAGATACACTTCAAGAACATAATTTCCAATATATAGGTAATTTTGCACTTGTCCACCATACGTAAATCACACAATAACATTAATGATCAGTATGTTATTAGTTTTCTATTGATATCTTACATGCCACCTTTTAGATACAGGTTAGGACATTAATAAGTTGGGGTACATTCAACTGGCCCAGTCAGCTGAAACCCACTACCAGATACCAGTGAGCCCCTTGCTCTCTTGCATTGGGATGCTATTAGGGGCACTGCATAATTAAAGCCAATCAACATAGTTTTATGGAAAATTGGTCATGCCAAACAAACTTATAAAAATATCAAGCTCTTGAGTCATAAGATTAAGGTTGGAAGAGACCTCAGGAGGTCATCTAGTCCAACCCCCTGCTCAAAGCAGGACCAACCCCAACTAAATCATCCCAGCCAGGGCTTTGTCAAGCCGGGCCTTAAAAACCTCTAACGATGGAGATTCCACCACCTCCCTAGGTAACCCATTCCAGTGCTTCATGACCCTCCTAGTGAAATAGTTTTTTTCTAATATCTAGCCTAGACCTCCCCAACTGCTAACCTGAGATCATTGCTCCTTGTTCTGTCATCTGTCACCACTGAGAACAGCCGAGCTCGATCCTCTTTAGAACCCCCCTTCAGGTAGTTGAAAGCAGCTATCAAATCCCTCCCTCAATCTTCTCTTCTGCAGACTAAATAATCCCAGTTCCCTCAGCCTCTCCTCATAAGTCATGTGCCCCAGCCCCCTAATAATAAAGATAAATATGCTGATATATACCAAGATTTCTGGACTCAATCCTGCATAATATTCTGAAAAAATAGCACTACACAAAGTCAATTAAAGTGAGTAAACTGACAGATGGCAAAAAGTAATTGTAAATAGGGATAGTTATCCATGGAGGTGTTTCTGTGGGGTCCACAAGACTTTGTTCTCAGCCCGGTACTATTCAATATCTGTATTTATGATCACTGCTGGTAAAATTTGCCAATGACACAAAAACTGATGAAATGGAAAATAATGGTGGTGACAGGTAAGTTACACAGACCAACATGGTTAAAGAAATTAGCTGAATTGATACAGTGAGAGGTCAGAAAGTATCAGACATTACCCTGTTTAATAATTGTATTTCAAACCCTGGTGTTATGTCTCAGACCAAAGCATCTCAAAAGAGACAAATAAAAGGCTGAGTTGCCTGTAATGTTCATACAAGATACCGCAGAGACTACACCCTGCATTTTGAAAATGTGTCTCACCATGAAAATGAAAGGACAAACAATACTAACAATGACAGTAATATTTATCACAGGTGACCCAGTAAACATCCTTTCCCAACATAATCTTGATATTCTGTTTAAAATGGCTTCCAATACTGAGAAACATTCTTTCATGATTATGTGCAAACAGCACAAAACAAATCAAAAACAACAAAACACTACCGTAAATTTTAAGAGTGAATTTAAAATATATTGGAAGATTCTATTAAATATCTGACAGAAACAATGCAGTGATCCACACAGGTAGAAGAGAAGAGGGAAAAGGAAACGTTTATTTAATTCAGACTTATTATACCCAATACAAAGCATCTTCTGTTACCCATTCTTCTTTCCTCATCCCCTCTTCCCTTCCCTCTTTCTCTCACACAATCAATCCATGCTTCCAGTTATTTGGAGAAAAAATCTTTAAGGATTTGTTTGGATAAATGAGCAGTGATTTGTTTACTTTCATTCAAGTGCATCATGTGTGGGAGATACTGTAGGTTGATAACAGTTATAAAAAGAACAATAAGAATGTGTAGGAAATATTGGCTACATTTCTGGGAGTTTTTAATTAGAAGTGTGGAATTTCCATATGGGAAGGAAACATTTATATATTCTTCTCTAAACACCAGATAAAGTTGTAAGAATGAACAAGGATCATTGCAAAAAGAGAGCGAGAGAGATGAATCTGATTAGTCCTAAATAGGATCAAGATGCAAAGGTAACCCTCTGCATATAGATCTTCCTCTTCCCAACTATAGTGCAATCAGCAGCCTCTGTAAAAATATATTGATGCTAATAAATCCTGCATCACATCTGATATGGCTGGTGCACTAGATTGAATGTCCCAGTCTCCAGAAGAGAATGGTACATGAATGATGGCTAGATTTCTGAATTTAACTGAGGTAGTGCAAGCAAGGTTGAGAAAAGCAACTAAAAGAGTTGATAAAGTTTATATCAGAACCCCTTTTCCAAAGGAACATGTCTGGCATTTGTTACAGCACTTCACAGTTTGGGGGATTTAGAGCTGAATGAATAATGGCTTTTTGGTTCACTGAGAATTCTGAAAAAAATATGAAGTTTTGTTCAGGATTGAATCTTAAGTAACAAATTGAAACATTTCAAGCCAGATTAAATGAAACATTTTATTTGACCCAACTCTCTTTTGTTTCTTTGTTTTGATTTCAGGCATTGTAACAAAAGCAAAGAAGCACTAAATTTGCAAAATGTCTGGAATAGGTGGTGTCAGAAGTGCTCTCCTTCTAACTTTTAGCCCATTCGTTTGGGCACTCACCTGGGATTTGGGAGTCTCAAGTTCAAGTCCTTGCTCCAATGACTATTTAAATTACTTATAAAAGTGGAACAGCTTCAGTAGGAAAGATTGAAAGAACCCCACACCAGAATGGCAAGGGGACTCTCCTGCAATATGGGAGACCTAATTTCAAATCCCTTCAGGTAGAAGGATGAATTGAACCCACATCTCCCACATCACAGGTGAGTCCCCTAACCACTGAGCTAAAAGTTATTGGATGGCAACACTATCACCACCTCCTCCTCTGTCTGATTTTTGATTCCAGTCCCACCCAAATTGAAATATTTTGGCAATGTTGAAAGAAACTGATTCATTTCATTGAAAATATTTCAATTTTCTGTTTGAAATTATTTGGCACACTCAATTCAAAGTCACAAATAGTTACAGGTTGACTGAAACATCATTTTTCAACAAATAGTTGTTTTTTGTTGTTGTTTTTTTTACTGAAAAGACATCACCCAACTTTAGTCACATTAGAGTTCTGGTTGTTCTTTGATGCCCAAGTAGCAGTCGTGGTAGTTTTATAGTGAGGTCATACAGAAACCATATGATGATTAAAGCATTTTAGTGTGTGCAGTTTAATATATTTAGCAACATAAAATCATAAAATCATAGGGTTGGAAGAGACCTCAGGAGGTCATCTACTCCAACCCCCTGCTCAAAGCAGGGCCAACCCCAAATAAACCATCCCAGCCAGGGCTTTATCAAGCCAGGCCTTAAAAACCTCTAAGGATGGAGATTCCACCACCTCCCTAGGTAACCCATTCCAGTGCTTCACCACTCTCCTAGTGAAATAGCGTTTCCTAATATCCAACCTAGACCTCCCCCACTGCAACTTGAGACCATTGCTTCTTATTATGTCATCTGCCACCACTGAGAACAGCCGAGCTCCATCCTCTTTAGAACCTCCCTTCAGGTAGTTGAAGGTTGCTATCAAATCCCCCCTCATTCTTCTCTTCTGCAGACTAAATAATCCCAGTTCCCTCAGTCTCTCTTCGTAAGTCATGTGCCCCAGCCCCCTAATAATTTTTGTTGCCCTCTGCTGTACTCTCTCCAATTTGTCCACATCCTTTCTATAGTGTGTGTGGGGGGGAGGGGGGACAAAACTGGATGCAATACTCCAGATGTGGCCTTACCAGTGCTGAATAGAGGGGAATAATCACTTCCCTCGATCAGCTGGCAAAGCTCCTACTAATGCAGCCTAATATGCTGTTAGGCTTCTTGGCAACAAGGGCACACTGCTGACTCATATCCAGCTTCTTGTCCACTGTAATCCCTAGGTCCTTTTCTGCAGAATTGCTATTTAGCCAGTTGGTTGCTAGCCTGTAACAGTACATGGGATTCTTCTGCCCTAAGGGCAGGACTCTGAACTTGTCCTTGTTGAACCTCAAGGATTTATTTTGGCCCAATCCTCCAATTTGTCTAGGACACTCAGGACTCTATCCCTACCCTCCAGTGTATCTCTCTCTCCCCCCAGCTTAGTGTCATCTGCAAACTTGCTGAGGGTGCAATCCATCCCATCGTCCAGATCATTAATGAAGATGTTGAACAAAACCAGCCCCAGGACCTGCCCCTGGGGCATTCTGCTTGATACTGGATGCCAATTACATATCGAGCCGTTGATCACTACCCGTCAAACCTGACGATCTAGCCAGCTTTCTATCCACCTTATAGCCCATTCATCCAATCCATACGTTTTTAACTTGCTGGCAAGAATACTGTGGGAGATAGTATCAAAAGCTTTGCTAAAGTCAAGGTACATCACATCCACTGCTTTCCCCATATCCACAGAGCTAGTTATCACATCATAGAAGGCAATCAGGTTGGTCAGACATGACTTGCGCTTGGTGAATCCATGTTGACCGTCCCTAAATACCTTCCTCTCCTGCAAGTGCTTCAAAATGGACTCCTTGAGGACCTGCTACATGATTTTTCCAGGGACTGAGGTGAGGCTGACTACAGATTCTCCTTCTTCCCTTTTTTAAAGATGGGCACTATATTTGCCTTTTTCCAATAGTTTGGGGCCTTCCCCAATCACCATGCGTTTAACTGATTTTAAAGCTTTTTTCACCCTCTCATGCAACAATTCAGTGCAGAGTTAATATTGTGCCTTACCTATAATTGTACATTTCCACACCTTAAAGTGTTTGGATTACTTTTCAGTTTGACCTTAACTCTCAATTCCCTGGATTTGTAATGCTTGTTCTGGAGATAATTACAGCAGTCTTGTAATACTCTTTACACTTAATTTATTGGTATATGAGCTCAGCTTTAATTCCATCTTAATAAAATGGGCTGGTATGAGTTGTTTTTTTTTAAATATGGGAAGGCAGGTATAAAAACCGGTGACAATTAGTTGGATGGTTTCATCCCAGTCATTGTTTGTGTACATTATAAAATCACAATACACTCTACGCAAATCAGCACATTTGTCAATTTCTGATCCAGACTGGAATGATAGGGGTATTGAAGGTCAAGACAGGAAGTGTTTTGGGAGAGCTGCATGAGGAAGCTTACACAGCATTTACTCACATTAAGGCTATCTGAGGCCAGTGCTATTTAGGTCCATCATAAGCAGTAAAATTCACTCACAGATTTTAAAAACTTGCCTCAATAGTTTAGGCAGTGTTAACATTAAAACAAGATTTTTTAAAAAAATGTTAGTTTGAAAAGATGGCAACCTATTTGTCACCAGTGACACAGTCATCTCAGCAATTTAAGCCATTAAGGATTAAACCAATTTACAACAGACATGGACAACTAAATGTGTCTAGGGTCTTAACTTAACTGGGGATGCCTATAACATATATCTATCAACAAACAGCTGTTTATCCACATATTCCCTGAGGACAATTGTAATAGTGGAAACAAGAGAGAGTTGCAGGGTTTTTAATACAGTGGTTCCAGATCTAATATCAGCACACATTTTGGAGGCAATATAAAGTATTAATGATTTGTATTAGTTAAACAAGACCCCCATGCCGTAATTTCATGATCATGTATGCATACTGAAATATAATCTATATCCATGCTGTACCCTAGGTCAATGCTTTTCAATCTTTTTTCTTTCTGAGGCCCTCCCAACATGCTATAAAAACTCCACAATAACTGTTCGTCTACATATCCAGGAGATTAAAAGATGTATTAAACTGATAGTTACATAGTTAAACACACACACACACAATAAAAAAGAAAAAGAAACTATAGGTACAAAAATAAAAAAAACCTGCATATAATTTTAGTTTTACTTGCTCAGTGTGAAACTTGTTGCTGGTGCTGTCCCATAGGCTGGGTGGCCCACTGAGGTGAGTCATGGGAGGGAGGTGGTGCTCCCTCCAAGAGCCCCACCGTGCAGGTCTATGGTGACCAGTTAGCAAGTGTGAAAAGTAAGGATGGGGGTACGAGGTAATAGTTGCCTATATAAGACAAAGCCCCAAATATCGGGAATGTCCCTATAAAATTGGGACATTTGCTCAGCCTATGTGGGGGGGCTGAAGCCAAAGCCTGAGCCCCACTGCCTGGGGCTGAAGCCCAGGTTATTTCAGCAGATCCTCTGAAACCTGCTCACAGTGCCCCAGAGGGCTGTGGACCCCCTACTGAGAACCACGGCCTTAGGTGCTAGTGAGTGAGAAAACAGCTCCTGATGCTCTTGGGAAGGGTTACTTAAAGCTTATACCCAAACACTAGATAGATTTCTATACACAAAATATGATCTCCCAAACAGGGCATAGTAGTACACCTCATTAGGAGCAGCAGGGAGGACACATCCTGGAAGCCATTTTTAAGTTTAGTGACTGATGTCACCCAGAACTCCCGCTAACTATTCTCATTCTCTGGTGGCTGCCTAGTGTCCCCATTTCCTTGACTGCTCATCATGCCTTTCCTGATCATGACTGACTACTGAATTAATTTATTAATTCATTGATGACTTGTTTATTAACTTAGCATTCATCCTGTTTAATTGAGTCACTATTCAGCTGATTGTCTGTTTATTGATTTCATTTGCTGAGCTAATTTTTAATCTTTAAATTTTATCTGCTTAATTCCATTGCATTGCCTATATAATGAGTTTCACTATCTAATTGACTCTCCACCTATCTAACTGATTATACCTCACTCCATTGTCTGTTCAGTTAATTGCTTTATTTATCTACCCCTTACTAACTGATTACTGCCTAATCCCTCTACTGTTTGGCACCTTAATTGCCAGCTGATTCAGTGGCACAGCCACATCCTACCAATACCTGTCTTTGACTTACCATGCCTCCTCTCTTTTCCCCTCCTGTTTTTCTCCATCCATCCACATTTCTTGTCCTCTCTACTGTCCCCATACGTACTCTCTCCTCCTTCCAAACCATATCCTCATTGGACCTTCAACTTGGATCTGTTCTCCTACTCACCAAAATGGACACTTGTTCAATTGTGTCTTCGCCTAACACTGCTCCTTCTTTGCTTTGTCAGTTATCTGAACATCATCTAATTTTTTTCAGTATTGCCACTTGCTTCCTGCCAATCACCTTCTCCTGGCTCTCAATCCATCAATATCTGCAACTTTTCTACCATTCCCATTCCCCTCCTTCCTCCCTTGCACTGACAGATACAGATTTCCTCCACCCTCGACTCCTTTGTCCCTCTCTACCACCATAAAGTCCATTCAACCAACCCTCAATCCTGATTTATTCAGCATCCATTTCCTTTGCTCCTGTTGCCTGCTGCTAACCATCTCTGGAGCAATGTTGCCCAATCGTTAATTATACATTAACATATTTCCGTTTCTTATCAGGATCTTGATGACTTCAAGGAGATGATCAACAAGGTCCACCATGATCTCTCCTCTCCTCCCATTGACACTGACATTTGTCACTTGGTCTCCTCCTTCAAGCCATCCACCAGCTCCACTGATTCCATGTGACTCATCCCCTCCAATCTCATTGAACATGCCAGCTACACATGTACACTATTTCAAATTCCTTTTCTTCAATTCCTGCCTCAGTTCCCTCCAATCTGGCTTTGACACTCCCAACTCTACTGATACTTCTCTTACCCAAGTCTAATTATCTTGTTTTTCAGGGACTTTACTCCGTACTCATAAATCTTGACCACTCTTCAGTTTTTGACACAGTCAGGCCTCCACTCCTTGGCAACTTGTCTTTTCTGGGTTTTTCTGCCTCAATCATTTCCTTGTTCTCAGCATAGCTTTCTGGTCATTAATTCAACATTTCTTTCTGTCTTCCTTCCTTCCCATTTCTGCTTGGATCAGAGAGGACTCCATTCTAGTTCCCTGCCTTTTCTCCCTTTACACCATTTCTCTAGATGATTTCATCTGCATATAGAGCACTGGACTGGGACTCAATAGACCTGGGTTCCAGTCTAGGCTTGGCCATTGGCCTGCTGGATGACTTGGGAAAGTCACTTCCCCTCTTTGTGACTTAGTTTCCCCATATGTAAAATAATAATATGTAATAATCATTATACATCTTCATCTGCCATCCTTTTTCCAATGTCTCATAAATCTACCTTTTAGCCCCTGAGGTGTCCTCCTGATTCAGTCCTGCATCTTGAACTCTCTCTCTCTCTCTGACATCTCTTCTGGGAGTTTTCAATTTAATTTTAACACAGCTAAAACTAAATTCCTCATCTTTCCTTCCAAACCCTCTCCACTATCCCACTCCACTTCATCACTGTTGACAACACCTCCATCCTCCCTATATCTCAGGCCCATAGCTTTGGGAATCCTCTTTACCTCCTCCCTTTCACTTGCCTTACAGGCTGTATCCAAACCTTTAGAACATATCTAAAATCAAACCTTTTCTTTCTAGAACCACAGACAACTGTTATCCCAAATTCCTATCACCTACCTTCTCGATTATCATGACCCCTTCTCTGGCTTTCCTGATACCCAGATCACAGCTATTGAGTATATTCAAAATGATGCTACTAATTAAATTCAGAATTGAATTATCTGAGGAAAGAGGTGGTCAATGGGACAAACCATTAAATGTATATCTAGTGAAATTCAACATGTATTGCCTCCACTCTGTATTATTCACTTGCCTCTTGGGTATGTCCTCTTCTGTTTTAATACTCAAGAAAACACTTTGTCCTGTAAAAATGGTTTATTTTTAATAAAAAATTAGTAACAATTTTAATAATTTTTTTCCTAGACCAGTTTGCCCATTACTTGACAAAGCTGGATCCTGGGATATAATGAGAGGTCAGTGGATATAAAGGTGGATGACATTAGGGGAGAAGAGAAAAATCTGACTGTGTCGTGTGAAGGAGAGATTAACGTGGATTAGTGAGATGGATGTGTGGGAAAGAATTCCTCAGAAAAGGTTTGGAAATACTCATATAAGCAACTAAGAGCTGTGAGTGCTTTATTCAAACTTCATTTTAATTCTTTTTAATATTTACCCAACCCAACTAAGACTTGTATGGGGCAACCTGAAGTCTAAAGAGAGTTAAGTTGTTACACTACAATACTAGACAACTGCTCCAAATTTTGCTCTCAAATTCAAGTTTTCTGTTTATAATGATTAGTTTTAAAGAACTAGTGTGAAAAGCAGTAGATGAGTGTTAGGTTTCCAATCCAGTCATGACAGCTGAAAATATGTTTTATTTTTGTCCCTGAAAATAACACTTGCAAAATAAACCCTAACGGAGTAATAGCCTTTAGCCAACAGGAATATGATAGGCATGCAGACCATAGCAGTCACTGACATTTATTTTATTCTGAATGATCTGTTCAAGGATGCTTTTGTAACATTGTGTTAACCTTGTTGGTGATTTTTTCCCTTTTCTGTTAAAAAATATGAAAGAGTAGCTAGATAGTAACATTCCACAGACGTTTAGGTGTGAAGTCTGCAGATGTGCTTGATGTTATAGCTTTGAGCTAGAGAAATAAAATCAAAGAATTAAAAGAGCTAAAATAATTAAGCAAAAATAGTAATAATACATTTGTATAGTGCAATTCCTCCCCAAGGATCTCATTACACTTAACTGAATTCTATGAGAGGAACCACTTCATTCATCGATGAAATGTAGTTGAGTTGAAACATAAAAACTTTGTGAACAGTGTATATTCAACACTGCACAGCAGTGTAAGAAAGAAAGTAGGACAGTTTATTGGTCAGCTTCGGACAGGAATAATATAAAATCAACCAAATTGAAATTTAGGATGCCAGGGCTAATGTCCATATCCTTATGAAAAGTGTGATGGGATTTTTAATGACTACAAGTGGTTAGAACCTCAGTTTTACATATCATTGGAAAGATGCATTGAGCTCCATAATATTTGCAATCCAGAAGCTGCAAACAAAGCATGAATTAATCATCACAGGTAAACCTAGGAATATTTCTTCTCATGTTCATGGTCCTAAAACTTTTATTAACAATGACCCAAGCCCCAGCCATGCCGGCCACCTGGCCGACCCCAGCCCTGGGCCGGCCCGAGCAGCCCGAGCCCAAAGTTCTCAAGTAACTACATTAACACATTCTTAAGAGATGGTACAGGAACACACGAACTGCTCGTAAGCTAAGAATGGGATAATGGCTAAAGGAAGTTTTGTTTGAACTAGCAGTTACAAGGATAAAGGTATCCGACGAAGTGGGTATTCATGCACGAAAGCTCATTCTCCAATACATCTGTTAGTCTATAAGGTGCCACAGGACTCTTTGCTGCTTTTAAGGATAAAGGTAAAGGTAGTTACTAACTATATCTGGAGCATAATACATAACTTGTTTGCAAGGAGAAGTCACAGGAGAGGCATCTTTGTCCAAACAAGGGGACAGCATCCTGATGTGCGGACCGAGCTTGTACCATTGTCATGGGCATACATATGTTAGTATACCCCTAGCTCTGATAGGGCGTTAGTACTCTGCTTTGTCGATGAAACCTGGCCAAGAGGTCAGCTGAATTAACATGCTACACTGTGTGCTAGTGCAGCGGGAATCAGACCTCCATGAACAATAACATTCCTGCAGCAGCAACGACATTCCACAGCACTGACAACATGACAACTTTACTATTATTTTAAACTGATAAATGATCCGTACAAGGATGCTTTTGTAACATTGTGTTAACCTTGTTGGTGATTTTTTCCCTTTTCTATTAAAAAATATGAAACTGAAGAGTAGCTAGATAGTAACGTTTAGGTATGAAGTCTACCTACCTGTTGCTGTGGATGTGTTCACAGTAATTAAACATATATTATCCCAAGTATAAACACCAGCAAATAATATATATTATTGCCACAATTCTTAACAATGTTCATGAACATCACTTATCGCATGTGTTGCCAAGAAGTTGAACCAAATATTTATCACTATATCTCTTTTTTCCATTGCAGTTTTATGTCAATTTACATATATTATAATTTCCGAAAAATGTAGTACTCTACATTTCTAATACTACAATAATATGTTAACCTTTGATCTAGGGATCAGTCATATATGGGAAAAAGAGTAATTACCATCACCAACCCATTGACATACATTGGCACCACTGATAGATCAGAAAACTGCGTAAAGGAGTACTGGGCATTACTTCATAGCAATGAGTAATGCATAATACAGGAAGTGCATTTAACTCTCAAAGGAATGTCAGTCATTCTTCAGTTTGGAACTCATTCACCTCTACTCTCTGTTCACTTTAGTGAAATAATAAAATACTGTTTTTCACCTCCATTTACAGCATGAATATTTGCCCTAAACAGATTTGACAATGTCAAGTAAGGATTAGATTAATGCAGCTGGGAACATTTCCCTTCCAGCTGAAAGCCTGAAGACTAAAATGTACAGTTTTCCATCTGGCAAACTGAGTAAATTCTAAGTTAATATTGGAAACTCAGATCTATATATCATCATCATCCTTTTTATCTTCTTATTATCTAAATTTAAGTACAGGTTAATACTAGAGCTGAGCAATACATTCATTGAAAAGTTGTGTTTTGTTAATTTTTTTGGCAAAAACCAGTGAGTTTTAGACTTTGCAACATGCCTGAGAAAACTGGATAACTCATTAAATCTCATGGCAAATTTTTGTGCAAAATATTTTTTACTAACTGGATGTTGTGAAGAAGCAAAAAGAATTGATTTTTGAAAATGTTTTTGCATATGAAAGTGACTTCCTTAGGGTTCACACCGTCTGTATCTCTTTTAATAAATTTGGCCTCAATCCTGCAATTTGTCACGCCTTCCCAGAGTCAAAGAGTATGTTGACACAGCTTAAGCAGTGCACAGGATAGCATACCTGAGCTACCCTGAATCTATCTAATTTGAGCAACAATAGCAGTGAAGACAATGCAGCATGGACTTTAGAGCAGGCTAGTGAGTTGAATACATATCCAGGGTCTGTCCTGGGCATGCGCTACCTGTGCTGAAGTTTCTGCTGTGCTGTCTTCACTTCTATGGTTAGCAGCACTAGCTGGATTCACGCTAGCTCAGGTAGGCTAAGCTGTTTACAGACCTTGCCATGAAGACATACTTTTAGTAAGGTCAGTGGCCTTCATTAGTGTGTACTGCATTGCCTGCATACAGTGAATTGCAGGATTGGGCCCTAGAACGTAAACTCTGGGGAAGGCTTTTTCTACATATTGGTACAGTATCAGGGTTTCTAGGCACTACTGTAATATTAACTGTAAGTAATAATTTAAAAATGTGATAGCTACAAAATCACAAAACAAAAATAGTAAAAAAAAGGGCATTTTCAAACAAATTTTCCACTAATTCCACTAAATTTTCATTAATTCCTATTTACAAGGGACATGTCTCTGACTACTACTGAACTCTTTCTGGGGAAAAAACAAAAACAGAATAAAAATGCAGGGATTCCTACAGGACTACTTAAAGAGTGTTGGATAGTTGGGATCTGCAATGTACATCAATGCAAGCACCTAGGGAGCTTTGGTTCTTTGTAGATCACAGACAATGTTGTCAGATTATGAGATGGAAATAACTTATGAGTTCTGAGTACACAGAGCCGGAGATAAAAACAAAATACAATATTGTCACTTTGTAACAGGCTTAATCACACATAACAGTTTGTCCTGTTGAATATGTATGAGATACTGATGACCATGCATGATTGATATCTATGATTCAAAAAATGGAGAAGCTTATCTATATGTAGATTTAGTAGCTAATAGAAAACTACTCATTTTTTTCTCTTCTTGGCAAAGTTCCTGAACAACTGAATGTCAAAACTTGGATCTTTCCTGCAACAATAATTTTGCACTCAAAAACTGATTATGTCTGTTTCCTTTAAACATTTTAAATAGAAACTCCTTAAGATAATTACAAGTATATAATATGTACCATACATTGTATCATTTTAAAATATTTAGAAAATATGGCACATAATAGGAAAACAAAGTTTTCCTACATTATCTAGCATACTAGTTTAAACTAATTTAATAAAGCAAATACAGGAAAATAGAACTTTAATTTACAGATAGAGGTGCCATGAATTCATTGTAACAATTATTGCCTGGATATATATGTGTGTGTGTGTGAGTGGGGGTGGGGGGTTTGAAGATAGAAAGCCTAAAGAAAAATGAACTTAGCTGGTTTCAGGTCCAAAATTCTTCTTTTATGGACCAAAACACACAGAAATAAATCTGCAGAGCTCTGAACCTTTGTATCACTTTCTGTTGTACAGATGCCTCATGGTTTTAAAAAGATTTAAATGTGGCCATAGAAGAGCAGAATTTTTCAGTGTTTGGATCTTTACTACCCAGTCATTCAAAATAGTATGTTTTTTAAAAAAAAACAAACATATCTATGGCTACACTATCCCTCTCACTAGAATAGAAAATGAAAGATGCTTGAAGTGTAATGGAAAAATAATAGAGTGCTGGTACAGTTACACCAATACCATCTGTTAATGAAAACAACTTCTGACTGCTCCTGACAATGTGGTCTTCCTAATATTACGGTATAATGTTGCTGAATAAGACACAATGCAGAACTAATCAGGGCAGTGATGTCTACTTATACCATTTTTTGGAATGCGTTTTTATAAATATTCACAGGCAAAGAGATGAGGAAGCTTATGACAGAAAAGTGAATAAAGTATGGATCAGGATGAATTTAAAAAACTCTTAGAGGCACAGTATTAGATCAAATTAGATATCACTGATTGGGACCCTAGTTCACTGAGTGGCAGGATGCGCTACCCCCCAATGTTGGGAAAGGTGTGTTTATTTGGTTACTGCCTTCAAATCTAAGAGGTCTAAGCCTGTAAATCCATTTTAGATAAATCCTCTGTCAACAGCAATATGAAATTCTTAGTCCTTCCCAAATCAGGCCCTGGCAACAGCATTCAAATTGAAATAAGTGGAGGATCCTCCAGTTAGCGTAAGTCAGTGTATTGGTGAAGGTAATTCTATGCTGCCTTATATCATCTGAAGGTCTGGTCTAAAGTGCTGAGAACTAGGAAAGACTAACCCTTCCGCTGTCTGTAATGAAGTAGATCTTGGAGGAATTGACAGCATATTTCCACTGCAAGCCTATACAAGGGGTCTTTCCTGTTGATAAACTGTATAGACCCCTTTGGTTCATTATAAAATACATTCAAGAGACCAATGTCAGTCAGGTTTATTGCTCTGAGCCCGTAATCATATAGTACATAAAAAAGTCCTATACAATACCAGTTTCTGGTAAGCCACGCATGCAGCATTCTAACATTAACCCTACACAGAAGGTATATTACTAAAGCTTTCTTTTAAAACCCTACCTCTTTACAAGTAAAATATATCATCATCTGAAACTAGATTTAACCAATTAGCTTTCTGCTTTGATTTTCTGGTACCATGGTCTATCCCTTGTCTCTTTGTTCTAAACACATGCCTTCCTGATACCAAAGGGTGTGAGGGCACTTCCTATGTCTGTACTAGGGTAGAACAATCATCTGTCTTGTCCACTTCTTTTGGGACAGTCCCACTGGCCTGTGAGAGTAACTCTTTTTCTATTGTTATGGTAAAGCACTCATCTGTCCTGATCTTGACAGCTTCCCTATTAGCTCAAGCCAAAACTTACTTCAGTGAATGCAAAGGATTATGAGACACTTAGCATAAGTGAGCAATGTTATATAAAAATCATAGGCCAGCTTAGGCTGTATAACTGCTATAATATTTATGCTTAATGCTATTTATGCTTAATACTGTATATAGTGCATATATGCTTATTATTAATATATGTATATATGCTAGGCAGTGTATATTAGTCAACGTCCCCTCCACAAATACAGAAAGACATAAATACCTCCAAGGTTGTAAAGGAGGAAATCAGAGAAGTTTTACACTCTCAGGTCTTAAAGAGAGATGATGAATGGAAGCATACATGATTATTGGTTAAGCTTCCATGTTTGCAGTCCACAGGTCAACTGAAGGTCATAACACTGCTATAAATCTAAAATACCTAAATCAATTTGACATCCAAACAATTTTGCAAGGATGGTCTCAAAGAATTAAGACTATTTAAGTGACTTTCTATTAAAAGCAGATCTAAGCAAAACTTTCTTTTATGTCCCCATGCAAGCAAATCACAAAAGAAATCTTTAGATTCTCTGAGAGCAGTGTCGTATCCATCAGTGAAGATGAATGGTATCTAGCTTGTGCATTGCCCCAAGGGTCTTTACCAGAGTAATGGCAGCACTTGTTCATCTCCTAAGGTCTCTAGGAATAAAATTGCTTATTTACTTAGAGGAGACTGACTGCAGCAGAGGCAGGAAACCCTTAAGACATGTCTCAGCCACGTTATTTGATGACAGCATTGCTGTTTCTAAGTAAACAGTAAAAAGTAATCTATTTTGATGCTCTCTCCTAGTTTAGGCTCCTTGAGATTTAGATTCCTAGTTCTATATTGTCTTTTGCAAAAATGGGGATTAAACAACAGGCATAATGTCAACCCCTTCTGTTATCCCCACCTTTCATTCTGACAGGCTGCTGGGATCTCTAGTATCTCAGCTCCCTGCATTTCTCAGGCCAGCTTTGTTACAGGGGCCTGCAAAGAAGCGTAGAAGACAATGCCCAACTGAGAAGATAATATAAGACTGTCTCAGAGTGCTAGGCTGCATCTAATGATGGAGCTTTCTACCGGAATCCCATTCTTCTAGATGTACTCATGCAAGAAATCTTAGAAACAGATGCTTCAAAAAAATCAGACTAGAAAATGCCTTTTTCAGAAGTTTTGTTCTAAAGAAGTTGGAGTATCTTGCAGTCAGTAGTTCCCCAATGACACATTTTTGCAAGGCCAAAACATATCAGGTATTGCCAGAAAACTGTACCACAGTGTCTTTCTAGACCAAATTATAGGGGAAACAATTCAAATGCACGATCAATCTGGGCATAAGAATATGGAAGTTCTGTAAGAACAAGAAATTCATCCAACAGCCCAACATATTCATAGGATGAAAAATACAATGGCTCATGCCTGGTCCTAGTCAAAGATCTGTGGAAGGAAGCCTTGCTGGCCACAGAGTGTTTCTCAAATGGTGTCAATGGTGGTAACAGGTAGATATGTTTACCAGCCCTTGCAGACACAAAACTTCCTCAAATTTCCACATGTCCCCATGCAGAAAGCCACTTGTAAGTTGAGAAATAATTTTCAATCTTATTGACTGTTCCTCAGTTTCTGTATTTGTTTACTTATTCCTCGTACTTCAAAGTGTGCTGGCAAAATAACAAAGGACAGACCAGATAGATGCCTACTGGGTCATCCCTGCTAAACATCCAAACATGACTTTACTCAACACTGCAGCTCTTAAAATGACTTCTATAAAGGCCCGGGGATGTCGGTCAAAATGACACATTTTCAAGGACAGCAGGAACAGCTTTGTGGCGAAGGATTCTCTGATGACTGTGGTTAGGGATATATGTGGTTAGGGAATCATTCCAGATAGTAGTTTTCCAGTAATGGATTATTGAATTTCTGCTTTCAGGCTGGAAAAAAATATCTGTTACAAAACAATAGTAACTGGCAATTCCTATTGTAGCACAAAAGATTTTGCTGCAAAATCATCATGTAAACTAGATATGTAATGGTCATGCAGAGGTTCAAAGCAGATTTTTTGAGAGCCAATAGCCCATAGTGGAGGAATAATTCTAAGGACTATGAATTCCTCTCGCCAAAGTCTACTAAAATTCAGATTAAATATAATCCCATTCCATTTTATATTGTCACAGATGAGATGGGTTTTACAATGGAGCATAAATTGAATATGAGTAACAATGTGATGGAATTGTGAAAAAGACTGATATTCTAATAATTAACAGGAGTGTTATATGTTAAAGATGGGAAATAAATATTCTACTCTACTTATCATTGGTGAGATCCCAGTTGGAGTATTACATCCAGTTTTGGGATGCCACATTTGAAAAAAAAATATGTGGACAAATTGCAGAGAGTCCAGCGGAGAGCATAAAAAATGATAAAAGGTTTAGAAAACCTGACCTGGGAGGAAAGGTTAAAATTATTGGGTATGTTTAGTCTTGAAAAAAGAAGACTGGGGGTAGGAGGGACCTGAAAACAACCTTCAAATATGTTAAGGGCTGTTATAAAGAGCACACTGATCAATTGTTCTCCATCTCCATTGAAGGTAAGACAAGAAGTAATGGGCTTAATCTGCGGCAAGGGAGATTTAGGTTAGATACTGGGGAAAAACATTCTAGTTATAAAGGGCAGTTACGCACTGGAATAGGCTTCGAAAGGATGGTGTGAAATCCCCATCACGGATAGTCTAGGTTTACTTGGTCCTGCCTCAGTGCAGGGGGCTGGATTTGATGACCTCTCAAAGTACCCACCAGCCCTGGATTTCTATTTGTCTAGGAAAAATCTAACAATATGTATCCTTTTCTATCCCAAAAGTACTTTTGTTCAGTGATAGAAGGATTGGAGTGGATACCATCAATATGAAAGCTGCAGGTCTTTTCAAGGCATTTATGTCTTAACATATTCAGGACTTGGGTGAACAGATAATTAAAAGACTTCAACATTGCTGTATTTAGCTTCAGTTGATATAGCAACAGTTCTTACTACAGCATCTTGATCACAAGACAAAGACATCAAACATTAGTGGAGATACTCCTGAGACTCATAGGAAGTATCTCCCACAAGCAAAAAATAATGTCTTTACCTTCAGAATAAGAAAATATTATCTTTGGTTTTAGCAACAAATGATTCTGTTTATTTGAAGAGCTTACAAGACATTATTTGTCCCCACCCATAGTGATTCTCATACACATATGCACATCTGTTGGTTTTTCCCTGCCCATAAGTTTGTATGTGTTTGTGTATATATATTGTGTGAGCACATCAATATTTTATTGGTTTGAAATTAAGGGATAGAGGGTAAGTTACAGCTGCAAAAAAAAGAGAATATGTTCAGGGCTCAAACAGAGGTGTAAAAAACATATACCCAAAGAAGAAAACTTAACGCATGGAAACCATGTGCCAGAGACCCATTCCTGTAGATATCAGATTATAAAAGAAATAATACTTTCCTTTAGAGCTTCTCATGTATTGACTAAAACATGTAGTCACTTGTTTGACTATGCTTATGGTTCATTCTTAAAAATATTCAAGAGACCAAATAACCAAATCTGGCCAAATTTACTGTCTGAAGACAAAGCAGTACCATACAAAAGAGAGACTTGGGAAGCATGTCCCAGAAAGTTCACCTAGCACAGAAAGTGTACTTCAAATATATGCTTTTCAGCTAGAAATGTTTATAATATGATTTTACAAGTTATAAAACTCTTCCCACATCACTAAAACCCAACCCATCAGTTTGTAACAGATCCTTAACTTCTTGTTTTGTTCTGCATTTTTCTTATCTCTGTTTTGGACCCGACGGAGTTGGGCACAGAGGTATATCCCAACTTGCGCTAGGACACACCATTCACGTATTTTGGTTTGGTCAAGTTTCCCATTTTCTAATGCTGATGCTAACTTCAGTTTTGAAAATTGTTGTGGGATCCTTGACATGGGTGAACGGAATTGTGGAGAGAGCATAATATATTTGGTTAATATAACTTCCCCAATGCGTGCACATATGCACACACACTAGATAGATAGATACCATGCACATAGTACCCATTAATGTGGCATATTGGCTAACACACGGAATTCTTCACCTCTTGTTATTATCTTTTAATATCTTTTCACAATTGAGCTCAATCTCTCCCATACTTCAACATATACTCAGCTTCAGTGATATAATTGAGATATAAAAGGAAAGAGATAAGTATTAAGGAGATCACAGACAGATGACTTTGCTTGACTAATATATCTCAGATGTGCAACTGTGTGTGACAAAAGAATGCTGTGTCCTCAAAGGATATATCTGGCATAAAATATGTGATAAAATTCATCTAATGGCTTACACTAATTTGCGTGACCAGTTATACTATCAACCAGGCATTTTAAATCCACATGCAGCCCTTAATCCATGCATGAAATTCCCATTTATATAAATGGGAATTATACTCACAGAAGGAGGCCCTTTATGGCTCTTAGTTTTTATGGGAATCATTAAAGATTTCTTCAAATGCACCACTGCAGATTTGCTTTCTTTTACATGAAGAGAATTTGTGTATTAAGTCATCTGCTGTCTGAGTGGACAAATGATCTTGCCTGAACTCCATAACTTTTTCAATTTATAATTTCTTCATTGTCATTGCAAGCTGAACATTCATAAAACAGACACTATGGTTCCTGCCCCAAAGAGCTTTCCATCTAGTTATTAGACACATATACACAATGTCAAGGGATAGTAGAAGAAAGATGTCTTGAAGGGGTCATCAAAGAAAAGTGTTAAAAGTTTGAAGAATCAGATTTAAAAAAGAAGGAGGAGGTCACAGTGCACAAGAAGAGAAACACTCTTCCACACAAATATAAAAAGGTGAACAGAAAAGAAATGGCACAGTTAGGAAGGAGGTAATGTAGGAGCAAAGTTAAGAGGGAAAGGAAGATATAAGAAAAGAGATGACCTTTTGCAGAGGTAAGAAGCTTGTCACAGTACAAGTCCATTCAGGCCACTAGGCTGGAATTCATCTCGAAAATTATGAAAATACTTATTAATCAATGCATTTAATAGAACGTAAGGATTCTAAGGTAAAATTTACCTCATGAATATGGCCAGCACAAGTCCCATATACACCTCTTAAGTCCCAGTTAAGGTTTGTTTTGGAGGACTTAAGTACAGCACACTTGTATTCACTTTCTGCACGTATGTGCATTGCCCCATTAATGACCATACAATATGACATATATTCTGCCATAATTTTATTTAAAAAAATGATTTTTTTTGAGAGGGGAATATTTATAGCCAGTTTTAATATGTTCCCCCATTCTAAAGATGTTTGTTAAAAAACTGAATTTAATTAGCCCACACCATGGAATAATATTTTTTTTAAATTCTATCACTGTAAGTTGCTTCTGAGATACAAATGCATTACTAGGCAGGAATAAATAAACTTTCATGAATGTATGCAACTTAAAACATATCAGAAAATGACTTTTTTTTTAAACACATCTGTTAGACCTTTTGCATATCATGGACACTAAGTTTCATTTTGGAAAATGTTTTGCAGCTGATTTAGAAACTTGTAAAAGTGGTGTTATAATGGAAGTGCTAAGAAACCTCCACCAAGATCATTTTAAATGGATAGCAGAAGAAACAGTATTATAGCAGAGGAATGATTTAACCAAATATACTTGCCAATTACCCATGCAGGCTGCTTTTATTCTTATTTTTATTACAGTCAAAGGTTGCAATACATAGTTTCTAAGAGGTAATTTAGTCTGTATGATGTAAATGGCTTTTCAGGGTGCTTGTGCTATCACACAATTAATTACATGAATATTTTGTTTGCACAGAATATTTGACAGGTATATCTTCAGTTTTGATCCAGAATTTTAAAAAGAACATTAATTTCTAGCAATTATATCCTTCATAAGGTACTGGAAATGCTGTTTTTCCTCCTGTACAGTTACCAGGGCAAACTGACTTGCAGTGAGAAGGGCAAAGATTTAGTACGTAATGAAGTAACATCAGATGGTAATCATTTTGAAGGTGACTGTCTTTACAGTAATTTTTTATATATTTTTTAAATTTTATTTCTGCTTTTGATATTGGTACAAGTGCATTTCAGTTTGAGTTATAATTGGATGTGTTTACTTTAGGCACTGTAATCTCTTTAGATAAAAGCAAAACCAAGTTCTGTTTAAGTTTAGATATCTACATTTAGAATTTAGCTATACTGGTTTTTAAGTTACTCCACACGATAGTATTTGAGTCATGTAGTGAATAAGTATCCATTTAAAAGCTATTCAGCGAAAGGTCTCTGGCAAGCTGGCAGCTACAAGAAGCAGCACTGAACCTGAGCCAGTCACTGATTTAGCACCTTTTCTTTCCTTGTGCTTGTCCTGGTGTCTTAGTCTGCCATGAGCCTGTCTTTAAACAGAGCTATGGATGTCAAAAGGGATGTCAGGCTAATATGATTTTGATTTTTAGACTTTTAAGCCTTGGGCTTCATAGTCACCTTTTTGGGGCCCTTATGCACATTACCCCAAATCTGTAAATTCCAACAGGGATTCTTACCACTCCTCTCCTCCAAGGGGCCAGTTTGAACCAGGGGCAGCTCTATGTTTTTTGTCGCCCAAAGCACAGCAGTCAGGGTGCATTTGGCGGCATTTCTGTGGGAGGTCCACTGGTAACGCAGATTCAGTGGCGGCTCTGCGGGTGATCTGCCGGTCCCGTGCCTTCGGCGTACCCGCCGCTGAATTGCCGCCAAAGCCGCGGGACCAGTGGACCTCCCACAGAAACGCTGCCGAGGCTCCCTGACTGTCGCCCTCACGACAACCAGCAGGCCGCCCCCCCCTCACCCCCAGCTTGCCACCCCAGGCACACGTTTGCTGCGCTGGTGCCTAGAGCCGCCCCTGTTTGAATCCCCTGAGCCCATGGAATAAGGGGAAGATGAGTCAGATCCTCCAATACTGTCAATTCCAACAGGGGTATTGTTCTTATCACCCAATAAGGCATTGCTCCATCTCCCTTCCAGGATCACAGACAGTATCAAGAGCTTTTTACAAATAGTGGAAGAAGAGTTCCAAATCTCCTTTGAGGAAGTCTAGAACTCTGAGCATAAGATCCTGAATATGCTTCAGTTTATGGACTCCAGGCAGGTTGCACCTCAATAAATGAGGCAAAAACTAGAACTAGCAAGGGCTGTGTGGCACATACTTGCTACCCATGTTCCTACCCCAAAGAGAACAGAGAAGTGATGTTTTGTACTGGCTATGGAAGCAGAGTTCTTGTTCATCCACCCTGCTCCAAAGTCCTTGGTGGTCCCGGTGCTTCATATAATAGCTATGCCACCTGCATCCTTGCATGCTCCTCCTCTCTGAGTATTGCTTTCCAGCAATCCACAGTAGAATACAGATAGGAACCACACTCAAAGAAAAAAAGGAAGTTACTTACTGTGACAAAGTTAGGCCCGATGGCTGCAGGAGGGTCTGGGAAAACAGATATGTTAGCCCTAGAATGCTAAAGGCCCTTTTTCCTACAAGCTGGGAAGGGGTTACTTCAGGTCAATTAGAGACACCTGTGTCCAATTGAGGGCTGCTTGAAACCTATTAAAATCTCTCTCCGCGTGGGGAGACACACTGCTGCACAGCAGGAGGCAACAGGGAGATAGGTTTCTCCAGTGTGAGAGACTGCACTTCTCCCCAAAGGGGGGACACCCAAAACCCAGTGCCTGTTTAGGGGAAGGACTGACACCCCGGGGCCAGGGACAGGACAACACCTGCCCCACTGAGGGGGCCAGGGAAAGGTATTCCCCTTGTGTTTTGGTGCTTTATAGACTTGGTCCCCTTTGTTTGGCAGAGGTCTGCCCCGATGCCTATTGGAAACAAACCGAGAAGAGGGAAGACAGACATGCTTCAGAGTGGGGGCTGATTTACCCCAGGCCCTTTCCCTTCCAGAGGAGAAAGTGCTGGGCCTGGTGAGGCAGGAGGGGTGCCTTGCCACACTTACCTTATTGCACTGTGCTCCTTACAGAGAGGACGCAGATTCTCCAGAGATGAGCTGAACATTTTGAAGCAGTTCTCAACTGCCCCTCAGTCATCAATGATGAGGCCATTGACAAGATGCCCCAGGTTGCAGTCAATGACTCCATGGATGCTTCACCAGAAGCGGACGAAGTGAAGAAAGCCATCAACCAGCTGTCAAGTGGCAAAGCCCCAGGGTCAGATGCCATACCAGCAGAGGTGTACAAAGTCGGTGGACCCGTGCTACGGAAACTCACTGAGCTGTTTCAGTCCTTCTGGAAGCAGGGATCCATTCCACAGGAATTTAGAGATGCGTCCATCGTGTACCTCTATAAGAGGAAGGGCAATCGCCAGGTATGCAACAATCACCATGGAATCTCGCTGCTCTCTACAGCGGGGAAAATTCTTGCACGGGTTCTGTTGAACCGATTGATCACTCACCTGGAGCAGGGCTTACTGCCAGAATCACAGTGCGGCTTCTGCAAGGGATGTGGGACTAATGACATGATCTTCGCTGCGCGTCAGCTACAGGAGAAATGTCAAGAACAGAATTGTGAACTCTACACAACGTTTGTGGACCTCATGAAAGCGTTCAACTCTGTCAGTCGCCAGGGCCTGTGGAGGATCATGTCGAAATTTGGCTGTCCAGACAGATTCATACGAATGGTACGTCAATTTCATCACAGTATGATGGCTCGTGTCCTGGATGACGGTGAAACATCTAAGGCCTTCCCAGTCACCAACGGCGTCAAGCAAGGGTGTGTTTTAGCACCCACTTTGTTCAGCATGATATTCTCTGCCACTCTGACTGATGCCTTTCAACACTGCACTGAAGGAGTATGCCTGAAGTACAGAACTGACGGGAAACTATTCAATCTGAGGCAACTGCGTGCCATCACCAAGGTGAAGGAAACTGTACTTCGAGACTTTCTCTTTGCCGATGATTGTGCTCTGAATGCTAGTACAGAGCCAGAAATGCAAGCCAGTATGGACAAGTTTTCATCTGCATGCAACAACTTCGGTCTCACCATTGACATCAAGAAGACTGAGGTCATGCACCAGCCAGCTCCCCACACTCCGTACTCAGAACCGTCCATCACTGTAAATGGACAGAGACTCCAGGCAGTGGACCACTTCACATACCTGGGCAGTACCCTTTCCCGAGCAGTGTCAGTCGATGATGAAGTAAACTGCAGACTTGCTAAAGCCAGTTCTGCATTTGGCCGATTGCGCTCCAACGTCTGGGAACGTCAAGGGATCAGCCTACCAACGAAGCTGAAGGTCTACCGAGCAGTGGTGCTTCCAACTCTGCTGTACGCCTGCGAGATGTGGACTGTCTATCAGAGTCATGCACAAAGGCTCAATCACTTCCACATTTCCTGTCTGCGAAAGCTTCTAAAAATCAGATGGCAGGACAAAGTGCCCGATACTGAAGTCCTTACCAGAGCCAGTCTGCCATCAGTTCACACACTGCTGATGAGAGCCCAGACCAGATGGGCCGGACGTGTCGTGAGAATGTCAGACAAGCGCATTCCTAAACAGCTCTTCTACGGAGAACTCACCCAGGGAAAGCGCTCCCATGGAGGACAAAAGAAGTGGTTCAAGGACACGCTGAAGACCTCTCTGAAGTCCCTCGAGATCAACACCGCCACATGGGAAACCCTCGCACTGAACCATCCAGCATGGGGCAGCCTCATTCACACAGGCAGTAATACCTCTGAGGCGAGGCGTACTGCTGAGGCTGAAAGAAAGCGTGAGCTGCGCAAGTCCAGAGCTGCCTGCACATCATCGACAGTGCCATCACATGTCTGTCCGACGTGTGACAGGATGTTCCACACCCAAATCAGACTGATCAGTCATCTTCGGACGCACAGAGTCCGGTCATCGAACGAATGAGCTATTGAGGTCTTCATCGACAACGATGGACAAACATCATTGTAACTGGAGTTCTTTGAGATGTGTGGTCCCTATCTGTATTCCACCACCCACCCACTGCTGTGGATCAGGACTAGATTCACAGTAAATAAGGAACTGGAGAGAAGTTCAGTCTGCCCCACCCCTTATATCCTCAGTGCAGAGCAAGAGGAGAGAGGGCACAGGCAAATAGATGCTACTTGCAAGGATTCTCTGATCTCAGGAACATGGAGTGCTTGAGTATCCACAGTGAAATACAGATAGGGACCACCCATATCAAAGACCGCCAGTTACAATAAGGTAAATAACTTTCATTCACAACTTAAAAATGATACTTGGCACTTAGATAGCATTCACTTGAAGATTTCATACTTCTTTGCAAATATTAAATGATTATGCTTCAGAACCCTCCTATGAGGTGAGAGGTGCTGGATATATTTTGCAAAACAGTAAACTGAGACACACAGAGGTTAAGTAGCTTGCCTGAAGTCACACAAGCAAAATTTAGGACTGTGCTGAAGACCAGGACCTGACCTTCACTTAGATCCCATTTAACCTTTCTGTGATTCCTAGAATCTCTCACTAGACCTCTACACAAATATAGATCTCACTCACAGTGAGAAACTGGTAGAGGAGAATAAGGCTAGACTATAAACAGAATTAGATCCATTTTTAGAAGGATCAAAAGTAGTTTGGCAACTGATTTTTTTTAAAAGCCATTTACTAATAAATATTGGAAGACATAAAAAGTTGATCCAACCTGAGTATTTATGGGTTATACTCTTTGTAACTCTTAAGGGAACTATGATATACACGCAGTAAGATGGCACTTGGTTGATGCTTAAGACATATCACATTATGTGAATTTTTCCATTTAGTTAAGACCAATGGTATTGAGTTTTTGAGTTGCACCCTCAGAATTAACTCAGTGTTCAATACCCAGAAGACTAGAACACATATATTTAAATACCTATGGAACACCAACATGTCTAGTATTGAGCATGAAAAGCCTGGAGGAAAAATGCATGCACACAATAAAGCTAATGTCTACATTAAATCAATACAGAAAGAAAGAAAATGAATGTATCTAAAATAATTATTTAAAAAAAATGAAGCCAGTAGAGTAAAAAGTATGTCATCATATCTTCATAATGATAATCTATATTCAGCTTATCTTAGAAAATTATCTTGGGAATTAGTAGGATAAGTATCAAAACGTCAGGCAGATAATGCCTCTGGTGGCAATAAAACTTGTATGTCTTCCAGTTAACTGTCCTTGATGTGCTTCATTGAACATATTTCATTTTACTGTCAGTGTTAAATCTGTCTCTAAGCACATCCCATTCCAATAAAATGGTTATAAACTAATTTGTATAATAGAACAATAATTTCTATGCACATTCAGAATTACAGTACATATTTTAATACTATTATACCTGTTGATCTAGAACTTACCTTTCCATTTTTCTTCTCACAGTTCAATAAGTTAATAAATAGTTCAGCAAGTTAATAGGAATCATGCAGGGGAAAACATTGGATTGCCTGGTGATTTATGACCTAATCCCACTTCCAGATGAGTCAGTGAAGGACTTCAACTGGGACTTGGGTTGGGCTGCTTAGAGTAGGATCTTTAATTTTAACATTTTATTTTGATGGGTAAAAATCTAATATTAAACATAATGCAAATGTAATTTTATACTTTACAATAATTTAAGAGATTTAGTAAGTAGAGCAGAGGCCCTTTCTTTGTTTACTCCAATATTCTCTCGTTTTAGCACAGCTCTTCAAAATCTGCTTTGAAACAAAAACAGTCTTCAGAGCTCAAATATAAATATAGGGCACTCAGCGAGTCCAAAATGGTTTCTGTAGCCTATACATGGATGAACTCCACACATTCTGCAATGCAATTTCCCATATTATCCACACACCATTCTTGCTTTAGCACTAGGGTAGTCGTTACCTAGGTAGATAGTATACATAATGCTTCTGGATCTGTTGGTATTTTTCAGTTGTGGACAATTTTCTGTCACATGTACTTACCATTTAGAAAAAAAATGTTCTGTTTTTTGAATGTCATCTAATTTCATGCTTCCATTCAAGGTTATTGCACTTCAAGCTAGAGAGTCACATAATTTAAACACACTTTAAAAAATTATCCAAAAGATTTAACACTCCTCCCCTCCTCACCCCCAAAACCATGTTACACATGTAGGAATAAAATACATTGTACATGCAGTACTTAAAATACCCACTCTTGCATTTCAGACTCCAAACTCATCCAGACAAAGCTCCCATTGAGGCCATTTACTCATTTGTCAGTTGTCAAAATGCCTTTGTTTCTTTTTCACTGCCCTATTCCCCATGGCTATATAAACAACTTTTGCTTCTCTTCCCTCCATCAGAAATCCACATAACACTGGCATAAAATTTATCTGTGCTTTGTATAAGGTTCCAAACTTTTTAATTGCTTATTTCTTGCATTCAACCAACAGACCTGATACTATCTGCTTTATTGGCACAGACAAAGCTGATCAGCGGCTATTTCAGGGAAAGTAATCTCAGACATGAATAAAATTAATTTCTTTCAGGGTTGGGACTGGTAGTAGAAACAATAAAGATAATGAACACCATAGTTTATGTACTTCTCTCCACCAATGTGCCTTACAATAAACAAATACAGGGCTTGTCTACACAGGGAAACTCAGGAAAATTAATCCAAATTAACTAAACATGTGAATTAAAAGTGGATTAGGTAAACTGCATTAAATCCCTGAGTGGACATTCTCATTTATAATTAAAGTGGCCTTCATTTGATTTATCTTAATTCATGGATTAAATTAAACTGAATTAAGGGAACTTTAATTCTGAATGAGAGTGTACACACAGGGATTTCATGCAGTTTAACTAATCCATTTTTAATTCGCATGTTTAATTCACATGGATTAATTTTCCTGAGTTTCCCTGTGTAGGCAAGCTCATAGTAACCCTCCTATCCTTGTAGAACAACCTACCCCTCAAATCTTGGCTGACACAGAACATATGGAGCCAAATGTTCAGAAAAGTTGTCAAAACTATGGGCTACATCCTCAGCCAGTGTAAATCCGTATGGCTATGTTGACTTAAATAGAACCATGCTTATTTATTCCAGTTGAGGATGACCCAACATGCATTATTGGCAAGGGCTAGATGGTGCTCAAACAGCAAATTACTCCACCTCCTGATAAGTGTGAACCCCCTTGTGTTTAGCTGCACTTGCTTATCAATTTTTTATTTACATTTTTTATATTCTACAGAACATTCAAATAAGCAAATTAATTTCACAATACAAAAAACAAAGATTATAACTTATTTCAGTAGCACAATACTAAAGAATACAGACATCTAATTATGCTTTTCTATACTACTTTAATGCATCTCCTGCTTGCATTTACTGTGATTTTTGTTAGAACTGTCTAATTAGAACTGCCTAAACTGTCCTGACTTCTAGTTGGCAGAAGATGAAGTTCAGTAGTTAAGTGACACAGAATGCTATAGGCACAGTAAATAAAAATCTGAGATATTAACAATATAACAAACTATTATCAAGTCCTATTCCCTTTTCATCAGAACTGAATTCCCCTCCAGGGTGATATTTAATTGGTTCCTGACTGACCATAGTGTTATCTCTGAAACTTTGTGTTATAGGAATTCTGCACATTAATTATGGTTAGTGGGTAAAAAAGATAAACCACAACAAAAACAAAAACCACATCTTCCATCAAGTACCTTAAATTTGTTCATATTTTCTTCAACTCAGTGTTCATGATAATTTTAAGATATCTATTTTATAATTCTATCTTTATACATTTTATAGATAAAGAATAAGTATATCCTCTCTGTGACAGGCCAGCCCCATCCCGCACTAGCCCCAGCAGCGTCAGACCAATAGCTCTGACGGAGGAAGTCCCGCCCCGATCATACTGGGCATGCTCCAAGTGCTCTGGGAGTATAAAAAGAGGGAATTTGGCTCAGTTTGGACAGGCGGCCGTAGGGGAAGGACCTACCCGGGAAGCTCCTGTGGAGGACCAGCTACTGCCCTTGAACTCTCTGGGGCCTGAAGCTTCCCCTGGCCAGCACGAAGCCCTGCTGCGGGAGGAGCCCGAGGAGGCGACAGACCCGGAGACCTGCGGAGAACCTGGAGACTCGTGGGAGACCCCAACACTCGACTCTGTAGGAAGCAACACGGGGGGAGTGACAGACTGGTACCTGGCCCCCGGTAAGCCTCGGCGTATTTCGGTAGGACCCCCACCACTGAGCCCATGGCAAGGTCCTATGGCACTGTTTGGGGCAATCCTATGGACTCCGGCCACTGGGCCGTGCTCCCCATAACCAGGAGCAATCCTATGGACTCTGGCCACTAGGCTGTGCTACCCTGCAATGAGGGGCGTGAACCCTCCAACTCTCTTATGTTAGGACATGGTTTACTTCCAGTTTCTGAAGAACAGTTTAATGAGATGTCTACACTCATCATAAACTCACAGATTTCTAAGCCTCCATCTTGCACTTCAGACCTGATGGTTTCAGTTCCTGACTTGTTTAAAAATACTCTTCTTATTATGGTAGTCATTGAACAAGGTCCTTATTATCTAAAGGATGCTATTTGGAGGACTATGGCCCTGGGTCCAAGCCTTATTAACATTGATGAGAGTTTTCCCATCAACTCCAGTGGGCTTTGGATTAGGCCTAATGTTAATTGGAAGTGTCTTGTCTAGAACTGGAAGAAAACGTAACAAAAATGGTTCTAGACAAAAACCCAGTTTATCAAAAAAATATTTTTCTTTGAAAAGTGTTTTCCGTGGAAGATTTAAATATATCATCAAAATATCCATCCTCCCCCCCAAAAATATTTGCTCTGAAAACCAAAACATTCTGATCAAAATGGTGCCATAACATCATTGTAGTTTGGGTGCCTTATACTCGCATTTTCCTCTATGTATATAGAGGTGGACTTGTAACACACTCTCACCAATGGGTTACACACTCACTCACTCTTGGGACTGGTTCTATTCTTGACTAATCTTAAGAGGTGTTCTAATTGATACCCCTGTCAACAGCCACAATGGTACTGTTCCAGCAGCTGACTTTTTCCCACTGTATAAAGATACTGTGACCGTTGGGTCCAGACACACCAACGGGAGAAAAAGTTTAACACACAACCTTACGTGATATAAGCAGTTAAACCAACTGATTACACACTATTATTATACTGTAAGAGTATATTGAGTAAGATCTTTTACAAAAGCTTGCAGTGAACTGAATTGACAAGTCATTATGAGGTATGCATAAAATTTGTGGTTATGAACATAGTTATAATTTTCTATATATGCACATACATATCTGTGGTGCAACTTCAGCAACACCTCACAACAGGGCATCAACACATTCAGGAAGGGAGAGGAACTACTTCCACAACCACACAAGATGTTCTTCAAGCATCACATCATTGTCCAGCCCAGGAAAAAAATGATGAGGAACCATCAAAGCAAATGGGAACAGCTTGAAACTGAAAAGACAAATATAGTCTTTGAAAACTAAGAAAGAAGGGAGTTTCCCCCACTTTGAACATCTATAATGAACGGAGGAAAAAAAAATAACCAACCCTGCAAAACCTTTTAAAATGGAAGGGCTTTGAAGTGAAATCCATCCAGAACTTATTTTACAACAGTATCAAAGGCAGAAGGCTGTCTGTGAATGATGGATCCTCCCCATGGCTAGAGGGTATGCTGGGAAACCATACAAAGGCAATAGGTAACTTGTATTACAAAAGGGACTTTACCTAATATGGAAGTGTAAAGCCTGAGGTTGCATTTTGTATATATTTTCTGTGTAACTTGTATGTGTTTGCTCTCTCCTACTAGGTCATTGCTGAATCTTTTTTTCCCCATTAAATAAACCTTTCGTTTATTTTTACCCCAAGCAGGTCTCTGCTGTGCAAAGTGTGTGGAATGTGTGTGTCAACATGAACTGATAACTGGGAGGCCAATTTCACACTTTTGGGGGTGACAAATAAGAGAACAGTCATGGTGCCTGGTATTTAACATCTTGGGGGTGATGGTTTTGGGGAGACTCAGGACTGGAAGAGCTGTTGGGGTTAATCCTGCAAGGAGTAACTAGGCTGATAGAAGCCAGGGTGAGACCTTGTGCTTGTGGGCAGGCTAATGGGGTCAGGGATCTGAGCCCTAAGAGCACTGCATGAAGACAGGACAGGTGATGACACAACCACTTACTGATCTGAGAAATCCCCCAAATGTCACAGATATCCATCCTTCTTTTTTTGTGCCTGGGTCTTTGGACAGGAGGTCCTTCACAAGGTCCTGATATCTTGTCCTGTAGCACACAATAAAAATATCTGACATGTTCAAAACCCCATATTCTTGTTATAGATAAATCTCCCTCAATTATTATCTGAGCATACATCTTATTTTATTCCTAACTTGTCACGTGAAATTGCATCATTATTGCCAGCAAGTCCCTCTCACAAGTTCTGCCACATAATTAAACAGATACAGTACTGTGAGATAGACAAATTATTGTTAAGACTACAGATACATAAAGTGTAAATTAAATATACCCCCAAGTGTTATACTGCTAGAGAAGCTATTCAAACATCTATAGTTTTCAGACTCGCACATAATAAGGTATTCCTAGAACATCTTATCTTTAAGTTAATAAAAATGATGGGAACTTACTTTTCAACTCTCGGGGGGGAGGGGGGGAGAAAGAAGATTTCAGGACTGCAGGAAAAACAAAAACAAACCAACAAAAAATCCAGCCAAACAAAAAACAACCTACTCTCTCTTTCACCACACTAGAGACAGTACCTTAAATTTCGGGGTCAGATCTTCAGCTGATGTAAGCTGATATAACTCCACTAATGCCATGGATCTATGCCCATTTACAGCATCTGAGACTCTGGTTTCAGATTTCCATTTCCCCTTGGTCTGCTTCAGACAGAGTGGGAGGATAAAGTAATACCCCCCATGCCCATGTAGTTTATTGCTTCAGTTAATTTAACTAATCCCCTCCCCCTATACATAGCTGTCAACATTAAAAGAAAGGAGAGAGCAGTTTTTGAGGCCTCCAGCCATGTAGACTAACAAGTTCTCTCTATATTTACTCATTGTACGTAATGTACAAAGTTCACAGTTTATTTTATGATTATACATAAAGAAATAGAATCCACCATCTTTTCTAGTCCTTTTAATCCTGATTATGGCAGAAAGTATATGATCAGATATGTCAAAATAGAATCAACCTAATGATCTCAGATATTGTCCTGTTTCTACCAAAATACTAGAAAGAATACTGAGAACTATGAACCCTAAGGCTGTATTCCATATCCCAAAGTTCCACATGCCAAACAGCTAGAGTTGATAAGTTCACACAAGCAAACCAATCAAAAGATAAAAATAATCCTGAATTCAGAGTGTATTTGTTATCTCAGGCAGTTCTTCAGAGCAATTGTAAAATGGTGGTGAAGGAAATGACAAAATGAAGAAAGAGCATTTCAAATACCACAGGAATACTCTATGAACCCACCAAACTCTAGAGCGTGTTCTCATCATAACAAGAATTGTGTAAAACTTTACACTAACTGTCCTGCAAAGGGAATGAAAGTGTTTTCTTTCAATGGTTTTGAACCGTTTCCAGAACCTTATATCTGAACATAACCCACATCAACTCAGTGTAGGTCTTCTCCCATGACCCTTCTCCTACAAGCCTGTATGGGTTTAAATCCTTGTCAAGACCCTACACCTTCCTACTGTATGTTACACAAATGAGCAGATAAGTGTATTCTGTCACCACACAACCTCATCCTACTTTTGCTTAAATCACTTCCCAGCTTTTCCTCTCCCCTTTTTATTCAGGGAAAGTGCTTCACTATATAATAATCACAATCACAATTCTACCAATATTTAATAAAATGGAAAAGAAATCCACTTGTGAAGAAATTTAAACATGGAGATGCCACATGGAAGCCAAATGAACGTTGGTGTTGACTTTACTCACTCTCCTTTCCATCTAAATTTTATGTTCTCTTTCCCATGGGAATGAAATCAACTCATATCTTTGCGCTAGTTCACAAAGCACTTGCCATATCTTGAAAAATTAAATATATATTAAATGAATTACCATCAATGCTCCTAATTACAATGAAAGATTTAACAATACCTTGTCCTCTATTCAATTAAAAGTTGGTTGTGAGATTCAGAAACTTAGCATATGGTTTCAACTTAATTCCAATTCCATGTCACTTTTTAACATTAATTATAATTCAGAAAACAGAAAATTTCTGTGAAGAAGGAATACTGATGAGTTCTTTTCTGATTCATTGACAACTAATGATACAAAGAGTACAGATATATTTAGTCAGACTGATAGGAATGAAAATTATCCCATTTCTTTGTGCTTTCAAACCCTTAGCATTTGGGGCTCTTCATACTTAAACTCATTTTATTTGTCTGATTTGTCAGGGTGCCAGAACTGGAATAGAGAAATAGACGAACGACAATAGCTGGATTTATTATATCTGCCAGGCACAGATAATTCTGTCTGTGTATACGTTAATGACAGCTGTGTAGCTGAGTGCAATGAGGATAAAAAACTACAGGTTTTTAGCATTACTATATGTTACCAAGGGTTTTGTGGGTTTTTTTCCTGCAGAAGTTTAAACATTTCAGTGTTGTCAATTCAATCTGATTATAGTTTCTATAATATGAATAGAAAAGACTATCATGTTAAATGGGTCTAGAACATTCATTTACATTTGACTAGAGAGAGCAGCCGACTGGCAATGCAGGCTGATGAGCATTTGCTAGCAGAATAAGTAGCTGAATGAGAAATTGGAGCTGGTAATTTAAAACTGAAAATCTATCCCGTTTGAGCCACATTAAATGTGTTATTGGCAGCTATGCAGTTTGTTATACATCATATTTCAATTGTTGTAAATGAAATATTCAGAAAAATTTAGACTTCAGCTGAACCAATACCAACAAATTAAACAACAAGAAAGTCATAGCATTTAATGATAAGCATGTTCGTGCTTTACCAAGTAAGGGCATACAAGATTATGACCCTTGTCTCTGCTGTTTTTCAGAAAGGCATCCTAATGCTAAAGCCCAATACAATAAAAATTCTCAGACACATCCAAACTTTTCAAGTAAATAAGCTCTTCCTGTCTCTCTCTCTACAATTTGCAATTTCTCTGCATTCTCCCCACTGCCCACCCTTCTCCAGCTGCGCAGCAGAATTTACAGGTCAGGATATTACTCCAGCCCAACAGAGTTGGGTTCAACAGCCTGTCTCCCAATCATTCTAAAGAAAAGAAGTGGGAAAGGAGGTGAATTTCCCAGATATCCTCCAGAGCACTGCTGCCATATGCAGTATTACAGTGGGGTTGAGATGATCCTTCATGGACTGACAACTGAGACAAATTTTCTATTGAACAAAGTCGTAAAAGTAAAAGGTAGATTTTTGGGTTTTTTTTTTTATTGAATAGCATTACCCCTTGAAATGCTTTTCTTTTCCACAATGCCAGAGCAATGAACGCTTAGGTGTGCATAACAGGTTAACATCTCTGATGATGCAAATGGATGCAGCTTTACTGATGTCAGTAGAGTTGTGCCCACTTACACCAGCAGACAATCTGGCCCACTAAGTGCATGTCAGCTGTTATCACATGGTTAATAACACAGGACCCAATTCCTGTCCTCTGCATAAAGCTTCCTTCTCTCTTTAATCTTGGTCAGTAGTCTAGGGTTACAACATCAACTAAATGTTGATCCCACCCCCGGTCCTTAAGTCCTTGCCCACATGTCACTATAAGCCTTCCCGCTGGGATATTACTTCTGGAGGCAAGACTAACATGACCAGAAGCATGAGGTAGCATGTGACACCTCTTAGAACTCCTCCCACCATCTACCACCAATCAGAGTGGGTTTCAGTCCCATAGGTCCTCCTGAAGAGCAGATTTGGCCAAAAAGGTCAAGTTCTGGAGTGGGAGGCCAAAACTCCTGATCTTTGGAGCTCAATGGTTCACCAGTCAGCAGCACTGCCCCCAGAAGCCTCATTGCAGTGTGGAAGAGGCTCTCTTATTTCAAGAGCATGTTTTTCAGAAATCATGGAAATGTTGAGAGGAAACATGGACTCCTTTATCACCACCGTGAGACCTATGGAATTCATTTTAGCTCTGTGGGTGCTCATTCACCTGAGAAGAAAGCAATAGATAAGTGACAGTTCTCAGGATGTTGAGGGAGCTGTTGATGGATACGCTGGAACCTGACCCCGAGACCCAAGTGATCATGAGGCAGACTGACAAGTTTGATGGCCTCCCATTGATCACCTCCATGGAGGAAGATGACCACAGCTTATCAGAGTCACTGTTGGACAAGGTGAACAGAGAAGACATTGCTCAGATAAATAGACTACAAGAAGTAGCGGTCACGGAGGTGGGTGTAATAGGATAGGAACCAACCTGGAGTTGTGTAAATATAAAAACAAGGGACTTAGAGCTGTTTCTTTTCTGAAAGTCTCTCAACAGCTCAACAGCCATGTTCCATCAGAGAACAAAGATGAATCATGCCCAACTTGCACTCAGCACTGAGACAAATTGTTCAAGAGGACACTAAACGTGAAGAGGATGATGGCTATATGGATTGAAGGAGCTTGGTATAGAACCAACTGAGCCTGTACCACATCATAAGTGTAAAAGATTTTTACAGTCTATTGTGTGCCTTTCTGTATATGCTGTCCTTAATCACTGTCTTAGTGAGAAGCTTTTGAAAGACTGTGAGGGCTGTTTTATACATGCACCCGGCTAACAGCATCATAACCGAGTGAATTGGACTTCAGGGGATACAAACCACAAGCTCCAGGCCCTGTATACTGACCTGTGTTTGGAAACCCTATTAAACACAGTTATTGCCATAGGTTATGAAATACAATGTCTGTGCTTAACCGAAGAAAATGTAGCACAAGAAGTGACCTTGATAAATGCTGTGCAAAGCACTTGAGACCCTAGCAGTGTTTTAAACCAAAATTACAAACCAAAGAATACCCACTTTGTGCATTATATTGACGGCCTGGTCTGCTCAAAAAGTTACAGAACTCTGCCTGGGAAAAAGACCATTTGTTAGAAATGTAATAGGATTCAGTTAGAGAATGGTGAGGGAACAAACATGACATAAAATAAAACTTGGTATCTGTAAATAAAACTATCTATTGCAAATATCTATTGTGGTTATCTGTGTTTCTGTTACAGGGTCTGTGTGGGCCTCAAATATGAAGAAAGTTTTGATGGGGCATCTTCCCCCGCGCCCAGGGCTGTATGTCTTAAATAAAAATAGTTTGTGAGAATCCAGCTATTGTGTCTTTACGAAAAGAGACCTATTTAAAGCAAAAAAGCTGAAATGCATGTAGTAGAATCCAGGGTAAATAAAAACAAAACTAACCCCCCCACACACACGTTTAAAATACAACCAAAATGCTTTGTATAAATTAAAACATGGGTGTTTGAGAAGTGTTCGAATACAATAGACTCAGCCCCATTGAATTACATTGTTTTAACCATAACCTATTGAAAAAATGGTGTTGTGTGGAACACTATATATTTTTTATTATTTATATTTTTTTGTGTATGGAACTATTGCCTTCAGATGTAATCACACACCCATGTATCCTTAACATTCCATCAGGATTAAAGATATTAGGCCCTGTTAGGAGTCAGAAAAAATATGATTAATTAGGTTTGATGGGTGTTCATCCAGAGAAAGCGGGTGGTGGTGGTAGTGAGCACTGGTTAATAGTAAATTGAAACCAAAGGAGTTTGTAAAACATTATGGGCCAGTCTTTCTAGCAACTCAAAGTCATTACAAGTTTTAAAATTATATGTTTACAAAAATAAACACTGGAGTAACCCAAACCTGAAACATTGCAAGAATTCACAAACTTCCGGCATATTTATAAAATAAGAATATGCTATAAGAACAAACATTAAAAAGTGGTGGGTATTTGTGAGGTGTTTACTATGATTGTGCTATGTCCATTTTTATTTAAAAACAAACCAGAACTTTAAGCACAAAAGAAATATTTTTAAAATGAAAAAAACCTAAGACATACATTGACATCCTCAATTTCCTCAGTCAGGAGAGGATATGAAAACATTAAGGATTGTTGTTTGTGAGGATCTACTGTAAGAAGGCTCTGTAGCGCTGTTTTTAATTAAAAGCAGAAAAATATATTTTAACTAAAACTTAAACAGCATCCCTGTTGTGTAGGCAATTTAATTTTCAACCACAGATCACAAAAGGGAATGGAGCATAAATTCATTATGAAGCTATTAATTAAGATCTATAGTGATCAAATCAACCTGCTAACTACTGACACTGAAGATTAGCGTTTTGAAACAAAAACACAACAAAGATGTTGGGTGGTATAAAAATCTGAGCTTTTTTTTGCAGGCTGTCTTTTCACAACAGAAACTATCTTGCACAGAATGGTTGCTGCTGGACTGCAAGATGAGGTATGATTATATATACTATTAGTTATAAAACAATGTTCTTACTCTTTGTATATGCGGTCTTTATTAATGATAGGTCTTTGTTGCAGTATGAACTGCTTAGTATGGAGACAGCAACTTCAAGCTGTATTTCATCAGGGCTAGGTAAAACCTGATTTTAAATTATAGGTGTGTTTAATGCTTTTCTTTTAAACAAACCCTGTTATTAAACAGGTGAAAACAGAAAATACTTTTCTTTTAGAAAAAACCTGATATTAGACAGGCTATATAGGGAGTTTGTGCATTTGGCAAATACTACTAACTAACATTTTGCTTTTTCTTTAAACAAAAGACCCAAACACACGTGGGGGGATGTTGGACCATGCCCCCCGATATAATGGTAAAAAAGAATAAGAATAGATGTTAGAAGAAGTAATGTTATTATTAAAGGAATTTTTATATTCTGGAAAATTAATCTTTGCATTAAGTGAATTTCTGTCTGCTTCCTGCTGAATTCTGTTGAATGAATCTCTGTAACGAGCCCAAGGCCAAAATATCAATTATCTAAGGCCTGTATAGGAATTGAATATGCGAAGTAACTGATAAGAATGCTGTTACAGGACAGAAAGTCTGTACCAAGGAATGATAAGGACTCTGGGAAAACAATGATGTTTTCTTAAGCAACACCCACTTATCCTCTCATTCCCTGCGAACTTGATTATGGCTATGTAAATCTTTCAGTAATGGAAAGAGGGAAAAAGAATTAAATCAAACCTGTTAAATCTGGAAAATCAAGAAAGAATGCTGAGTGCATGGAAGTGAGTATTTGTGACAGGTAAATAATTGATCAGAAACTGGTACCAGCCAAAACCCAAGAACTGCAACTCCAGTATCAATGAGCTGAGCTGAAGATAATGCAGGGCGGAGGCAACCGGATGACCACTGGAGAGCATGCTGGAACCCACCCAAGAGCATCAAGGAGAGATAGAAGACTCATGCCATCTGCCGATCAAGCTGATTAATGGTTACCCAATCACAGACATACATTGAACCAAGGACCTATAAGAACAGAACCAGGGGACTGAGCTCTTTGAGTCTGGTTCTGCGACCACCCTCCAGGAGCATCGGATGTGCATCTGACACAACTCAGCTCCACCTTCGTGTCCAGGCCACCTGGCCAGTGACTTGGCATGAGCAACTCTTAGGCTGGTAACTATAATCATCTTTGCAGAACCTGTGTGAGTGAATGGTTGTAATAACTGTTAAGATTATTTTGTTGCATTTGCAATAAATGTGGTGTTTTGCCTTGTCCCTCTTATAAGATCCTGTTAGTATTATTTTATTGGTGTAACAGGGAAACATAATAACCACATTCCAGCATCCCTTTATGCAGCGGTGGAAGGTAAATTTATGAAGCTTGTTTTTAAATGTGTTTTAAAATGTTTTTTTAAGTTAAGTTTGATGCTTAAATTGTTGTTTGTGATTTAGGTGCGTAGGTAAGAGATAGCTGTGGCTTTTTGTTTTATTTTTAAACACAAATTATTTTGATGCAAACTTTGATTTGAGGTGTTTGGGGTTTTTTTTACTCTGTGCAAAATATGTTGTGTGTTTGTTTGAAAATGGTTAAAAGTTGATTTCAGTATTTAAATTATTGTGTTTTTTTCATGTGTTTAGAGCCATCTGTAGCAGACTGGTGTATTCTCTCAAGCAGTTTCCAGCCTCAAAGTCTGGTTGCAGAAGCTTAACTGGTATCTGTTCACCAACCACATACAAAGCCACAAAATTAATATTGTTATGTTTAAAGTGAAAGTAGTTTTTAAGAGTAATTTCCACTAAAGGCATCATTTTCAACAAACCCAAACTCATTTTGGATAACTGCCCTAAGAACAGGTTCACCCATAGATGCTGGAACTAGGGGTACTGCCACACCCCCTGGCTTGAAGTGGATTCCATTATATACCGGATTCCATTATATACCGGATTTATTTGGTTCAATGGTTCTCAGCACTTCCACTAAAAAATTGTTCCAGTACCCCTGGGTCCACATTGTTACTGACCCTGTTGCTTAAAGGGAGGCTAAACACGGTTCAAGGGGTATTTAGCGTTAGTGGTAAGCAGGGCCTCCACATGCCCCAGATAGAAGCCCAAGGCCACCTATACTTTCTTCACAAAAAAGGGGCCCTGATATAACCTGTAGATTAAAGCCTTTAATCTCATCACCCATTAAGCATAAGGCATCTTTACTGCATTTCAGTATAATTTTCACATCCACATCATTCAACAAAAACTTTTTTTTGGAAAAAAACCAAACAGGTCACTGTGTAGATGACCCAACAGCTCTATCTTCCTGTTCTGGGTCACTAGGTTTGACTGCCTCACAAAAACTCTTGAGTCTAGCCATCTAGCTACTACGCTTTGTGATGTCTGAGTGTGTTGTTGTAAAACAGGAGAGCAGAAAATTGTGTGGTGAGGGTGTTGTCACTGTAATTCAGCACCAATTCTACAAAGGCCCTGGAGGGGCAACAGCTATTGCTTTGGCTTATGAGGCAATCTGCCAACATGACATCCATCTGACAAAATAAAAGTCACAGGGTAATTCACCAGGCCTACCTACACCCCCCTGTTGAGGGTGGTTCTGTCTCCTTTTACAGTCTTGCAACAAAGATACAGTAAGTTTTTTTTAAAGCCATATAATCTATGTCATTTCCTGCTACAAAAAAGTTAAGAGGGGCAGCCTCTGTAATGGCCCATCAAGTGGTATCTCAATGTAGATACTTTTCTCAATGGTGGTATGTGTAGGGGTTATTTGGAACAAGTCTAGTTCATATTTGATGCACTCTTCAGACCCACAATGAACAAAAGCCATGTTGATTTAAATATTTCTCTTAAGAGGTGGAGAGAATTTCCTCTTTCTCCCAAGCTTCCTCTTGGTCTTTTGCTCATGTGTGGCCTTGCATGAAAAATAACCCTTCCTTTAAAGGGTTTTGGGAAACCCATGTGCCATGGATATGATGCATTTCTCTTTCTTTTCCTCCTTTTAATAAGCATCAGTCCCAATCCCTCCTGTGTAGCTGGATTCGCCCCCCCTTCTCCAGAACAATTTGGGAGACAAGGCCTACCATGTCTCTGGCTATGTTTGGAGTGGCTGTTTTTATGTGGGGTTCAATAATCTCCAGCCTTCTCAAAAGTGGTACTGCTTTTTGAAAAAGGCTATGGAATATTCTGCCCAAGCCAGCTCTGTACATCACAGGGGCTCATGATATCCAGGAAGAGCATATCCAGCCTGGGTTTTGTAATAGTTTTTGTACATGGTGAGGTCCCTGTAATTTTTTAGGGTCACCATAAAAAACTGTGCTCTCTCCAGTGCAGGTGCAGTTTGATGATAACCTTGCCAAAGTGAAATGAGAGATTTCTGGTCTGGTCTGTCTTTATTTCAGTGCTGATGGTGTTAATGTGGTGTTTACTGACAGGGAAGTAATGCAGTTGATCATATGTGATGGTGACAAACTCGTTCTTTCTTCCTTGGATGGGGCTGCAGTACAACAGAGGTAGGGTGAATACCCACTTCGTCAGACAAGTGGGTATTCATCCATGAAAGCTTATGCTCCAATACATCTGTTAGTCTTAAAGGTGCCACAGGACTCTCTGTTGCTTCATATGATACAGTTATTCAGGTATAGACAAATAATAGCCTCATCGCAGGGTGAAACTCCAATTCTTCATTCCAAAGGTGATTTGAAAAGAGGTGTCTTTGTTGATACAATACCTGCACAGCTGGAACAGTAATTCTTTGTAATTCTTCAGGTAAAGAGATCCAGTAACTGTCTCACCCCCATAATCTTTTAGTTGGTATACAGGTCTCTGTCCTTTGGTTAAGGCTTTGTCCACTATGATTACCTCATTGGTAAACATTTGTTCATAACCTTTTACAAAAGCTCCTAAAAAGGGTAACAACCTTTTTAATTTTAAAATTGTCTCCATATCTTCAGAGAATTTGAGGGGTTTACATCAACAGGTCTGATACGTATAGCTCTGTTAAAGCTTTGGTTGTAACTCTGTATACATTCAGGTAACACATTGATGTAGTGAAACGTGTTGTGGGATATAAAATATCTGCACATCTTAGATTTAAAGTTCTGTTAAATCACTCCACAACCCCATTTTTACTTCATTATTAGGAACAAAATGGTGAACATCATGCCACTTTAACAACTTGCTTAAAAAGGTTTATTTAAAATTTCTTTTCCTGGATTTGTTTGTAATTTTTGAGGCATACGACCTTCACTAAAAATAGCGTAAAGGCCTTGGATAGTTCACTGCCACTCTTGTCTTTTAGTCCTAAAGCCAAGGCATAGTTAGATAAAATGTCTATCGCTGTTAAATTGTACTTAAAACTGCTGTTGTACCTGGAGAGCTGATGCATATTCACCAAATCTGCCTGCCATTATACATCCACATCTGAAACAGTCTTGTTTCTCTTAAAACATACTTGTTTGTGTTTTGTGTAAAGTGTAAGCATCCTGGACTGAAAATCAGTTACCTATCTTCTATTCAAAATTTTACTGTTTTTTGGGTGCTTGAAAAAAAAAAAAGATGGTTGACCCCTCTGAAGTACCCAACTTCTCCAGGGAGGTAATATATTTTCTTTAACAGAGCCACCTGAGTAGACATGACAGTTAGTTGTAATGTCTTTCACTAATACAAGTATGGAGGGGACTTGTTCACAAAAACAAATTGAAACAAAACCAAGTTTTATTAAATCACTTGGTTTAACACACGATTTTAGAGCTGCCTGTGAAAAATGGACGCTGTAACCCCACCCATTATGGGTCCAAGCTAGTTCATTCTTGCATTTTGTTCTTATCCAGGGTCTCCTTTTTGAGATCTGTGTCTCAGGCATGAGCTAAAAAAGGTTGATGCATGATAGATTTACTCCCATAGGGCTACCTATGTGTAGGTTCTCAAAGGCCTCTAGAAGGGTGTTGCTGAGCTGTTGAAAGATTTTCAGAAGAGAATCAGTGAAAAGTCCCATTTTTTTAGATTTACACAACTCCAGGTTGGTTCCCACCTCATTACGCCACCAGCCTTGACCACCACTTCTTATAGCTTATTTACCTGAGCAAGGTATTCCCTATTCACCTTGGTAGATGGTGATTCCAGTGAGTTGTGGTCATCTTGTTCCATGGGGGTGGATGATGGGTGACCATCACACTTGTCAGCTGCCTGAACCCATAGGTCTTAGTGTCAGGTTCCAATGTATCCATCAATGGCTGGCCAAAGGGCTTCCCTTGGCAACTCCTTCTTCCTCCTTAGAACTATTGCTGATCTAGCACTTTCTTCACAGGTGACCAAGTACCCAGGGAGCTAAAATGAATTCCATACTTCTCATGAGGGTGGTGAAAGTGGTTATGTTTCCTCTCAGCATTTCCACAATTTCTGAAAAACATAGTCTTGAAACAAGATGGCCTCTTCTGCACAGCAAAGGGTTTCCAGGGGGAAGGTGAAGTTCTGAGAGGTGACACACAATCCTCTTCTGCACAGGTCTCCATACCCTGGAACTCATCCTGATAGGAGCTTCCCAAGAGTGGGTTTGATCAAAGGGGATGAAACCCACTCCAACTGATAGAGGCAGGTGGGGGCGGAGTTCGTAGAGAGGTCACATGCCACCTCTTGCTTCTAGTCTCAGCCCTGGAAGTAATATCCCCAGGTGGGTATATCTTACGGTGACAGGTGGGAGGTGCCTTAGGGGTCAGGGTCAACATTTGATGATGTTGTACCCCAAGACTACTGCCATCTGTGCTCCCTGAGCACTGCTCCATGATAAACACATGGTGCCAGTTCTACCTGAGAAGCCTCTCCATGCCCTTCTCCTCCTGTGTAATGGAATCTCAGCAGTTCCATTGCTTCTCAGGACTAAATGTCTGCTTAAGCATGTTGAGTGGCATATATTTTTCAACATCAACTTTTATTTTAGGTTTCAAACTAAAAGAAGAATTGAGATGAATTTTACATTGTACTATCTGTGTAGACATTTTTAAAAAATTGAATTCATGGATCCATTTTAGGCATTGTGCCTACTGTTCAATATTTTTTAGTTGGTAGCCCTCACTGCATCCTCATAGAAAATATTTTCACTGGCCTTTCTGAACAAAAAGCAGTCCTCCTCTTTGTCAACTGCTACCATGGTAACCTCTTTTCTAGCTTAGAGTACTGGTCATAGTCTCCATGGAAGCCTTTCCTTGAATTACTGAAAAAAGAGTCATTGAAGAAGAAAGCCACTTTCCCATTTTCTGATACCATTTCACTGTCCATCATCAAAGGTTTTACATTCTCTGCATGTAACCCACATATTTAACCCTGCTGCATTTCTTTTCCCTCTTTCTTCCTCCCCCCCCAAAAAAAGGTACAGAAGCTATGGGAGGAGACATGAATTTTCACTGGAATACTTTGTATCTCTGCACATGTGCAGAACAGGACAACTCAGATAGAAGGGCCCAGAAACATCCAGAAGGGTATGGGCAGGGCAAGATATGGGAGTTAGACATGCTCAATAGTTGTTTTTGAAGCTGCATAGAAATGTTTCATTGTGGATAAGCAGTGTTGCAGGTCCGTACATATTTGCCTTTTGAGAGCTAGGCCAATCAGAGCTTGACAGAGTGGGATGGTTATAGATACAGGAATAAAGGCCAGCCCATGGACACAGTGGCCTATTGACCAGGACCAAGAGATAAGTCCACTGGGAGGGCTGAGTCCCAACCCCTGTATCACTTTGGATACAGGTGATCATTGTTCATATTGGATACAGATGATCATTATTCCACCTTTATGTACTAAGGAAGTCCTCCATTTATGATAATGTTTAGTCCACTTTGGTTTATGGACCTAGACAGAGTTGGGAGAGGAACATTTGTCTCTCCTAGCACCTACACAGACTATGGGACTTCTATTTAGCTAATTGAATTAAACTGGGAGTCGGTCTCATTTAAAGAGCAAACAGGGGCAGATCTGTGTGAAGTGAGAGTTTGTACGTTGTCACCTGATTTAGGTGTTCTTATTGATTAAAAATAGTGCTCTATAGAATAGAAGTCCAGAGAATGAGCATTTTATATGCTGATACCAACACCTGGACATTTTGGATACAGGCTACAGACTTCTCAACACCAGTCATGGTTGCTTCTAAATTTAGGGCCCATGCCTGACAGCCTGATTTTGTTGCTATCATGCAGAACCAGTTATAATAAACTATGCAGTCTTTGTCAGCATTGATAAATGACTAGAGTGGGGAAGAGTTATCATTGTGTATATACTGCTTAAAAATAAATTATTACATGAACGTGAAACATAATTTTAATTTATTATGGAAACACTCAATTGCCTTGCTTATCAAAATATATCAGCATAAAGTGACTTTTACAGTTTGATTGCTTTGAAAAAAACAACTACTACTAAACATCATGCAGACTTGCAGTAAATAATGCTACAGCATGGGGATAGTATATGAAATAAACATTGTTCTGGGTCATTATGAGATACAAAACAGCCTTTGCATTGCTACACCAGTGTGATTTTATGAGTGCAGAATTCCATGAAATATGTTTTTTCTGTTCAAAGGTCAAAAAGTTCAAAATTAACATTGGAAAGACAGTTTTGCAATATAACATGATCAGTGGCTGTTCTTCTCTAAGTTATATTTATACAGACATTTAGACTGGCCAATTACTATTTGAGATAGTGGTTTCCTGTATTTATTTAGCAAATTCATTCCACTGCTTTTGACTAAGGAGACAGGATTCAAGAATAGTGAATGAAGTAGAGAAGCCAAGTTTATTCACCAAATTAAAATAAATGCAAACAGGGTTATATATGAAGTTTACATCTCCATGGGGCATTAGAGAGCCATAAATTGGACTCCAGGTCTTTGTGATAATCCACTAGGGGAAGCAAGGGGGCAGACTGTTTTCAGGCACATTATAGTAAGAGGTTGAAGGAATGATGGAAAATGGTTAATTCATAAGTCACAGGTAGGGGATTGTGATGGAGTGTCCATCCCACACACAACTTGAAGGGGTTAAGGTGGCCAGGTGGGCCAATCAACTCCCTAGGCTGCACCCAGAGGAGCAGCCAGGGAGCAGGGATTGATTAAATGAGGTTCAGGTGGACAGGTGCCTGTATAAAGCCCAGGAGATGAGAGTGGAATGGGGTTCCAGGGAAGTAATTTTAAGTCATTCCCTGGGAGAAGGCTATCTATAGGGATAGATAGCTTAAAGTTACCCACCTGGGAGGAGGGAGTTTGGGATGGCAAAACCAAAGTAGGGGGAGATCTAGAAAGATAGGGAAAAGCTCAGAGAAAAGCAGCAACGTATGGGGTAGGGCAGACCATGGCTCCTAAAGAGAGGGCCCCTAAGCTGGAACCCAGAGTAGGGGGGTGGACCCAGGTTCCCCTACCAGCCACTGGGGAAGTGATGTGGACCAGACAGCAGAGAGTGGACTGCCTGGGATAGTTTACAGTGAAGGACTTTGATGCCCTGGAAGGGGAGGACCATAGTGACCTGGCCAGAGGGTCAAGTCATGAACAGGAAGCTGAGGCTCTGGGAGTGAGAGGGGCTGCAGTGTGAGAGAAAATGGGTGGAGAGACCACCAGAGGAAGGTGCAGCACCTGGAAAGAGCTGATCTCCAGAGCTGCCAGGAGGAGGCACCCTAGAGGTGAGTGGACTCCATGACAGGGATTGATAGCAAAATTACTAACTTTCAAAATAAAAGAGCAAGAACACACTATTAGTCAATTCATGGAAAATCCAGACCCAAGCACTTAGCCAAGCATCTGAACCAAATGCTGGGGAGACTCCTAAGCTGAATTTTCTCTCCAAGCCAGATACAGAGCTGCTCTGTGGGGGCTATTCCAACCCTACGAAGGATCTCTACACAGTTCTTTCCATGGGGCTGAACAGGAGCATCCATACAATGGTACATCTTCCAGCCCCTGACCTGGCTTACTTATGCCCTGTCTTCTCTGATATGCTGTTCAGGGGCCAGATAAAGGGTACCTAGCCCACTGCATGTGTACTCTACAACCAGCCCCTGCCCTGAAGAACCACACCAGTCCTTCAGCTACAATGAGTCAGTTTTGTGATTTTTCTGAGCACTGCTAGACAGTCAGATGGAATTTTCCAAAAAAAAAAACATTTTAAAATTTGGAATATTTTAAACATTGAGTTTAATGTTGAATTTCTTGATGTTTCTAAGTTTGCTTTTGTAACTCAGATGTTTTGTAAGGATTTTTACCCTATTTACTGTCAGGTTAATTCCTTCTTAAATCTTTTCTAGTAGGAATTTCCTTATTTGTTTAAATGGCCCTAAGTCAGAGGACGATTAGGTGTTTGTGGATCACTGGGCCAGAGCAAGTGGAGGCACCTCCCCATCCCTTCTGCCTGCAGTCACCCCTGCCCTCCCCAGCTCTCCTGTTGGGGAGTGGGGTCAGGGTGTGGGGGCTTGCCCTGATTCACCTACCCTACATTCCTGCCAGGGATCGGGGAACGGGGGTGTCATAGGTCTCACCCCCACTTAGACTGTTGGATTCCAAGATGGGGACCTGCATGGACTCCCCTAAACTAAAATCCTAGTTTAGATCTGGTAAAAGCTGCCACCACCCAATAATGTACGTGTATTGGGACACAGTCCTTCCCCAAAATCCTTGGGGATCCCAAGAGCCCCAAATCCATGGAGTTCTTACACCTAGGAGAAGTAAACCATTCTCCCCTGCGTCCTCCCCCCTCCCTTCTCCTAGGAGAGATACTGGGATTCAACTACAGAGGGATGCCTTCCTCCTCCCCTTTCCCTAAGAATTCACCCAAGGAAAGATCAACCAAGTCCTTAACAGAAAAGATTTATTAAAGAATAAAAAGAAAGTAAACTGTCTCTGTAATACCAAGATGGAACAATACACAGGGTCTAAACTTATCAATCTCTGGAGAGAATCCCCCCTCCTTTCTTTCTCAGTAAAAGCAATAACAGTACAGAATTAAAGAAATTCTATAGCAAAACACACAATTGCAAATACAGAAATAACAATATAAAAATACTAGTTCCCTTTCTAATATTCACTAGCTTGAATAGAAGAAATTATTGCAGAATTCTGAGAGGACTTGACGTCTGGACTCCTTTAATTCCAACTAGCGAGTCACTCAAACAAAGGACACAGGAAAAAAAAACTTCCCTCCACTGGGATTTTAAATTATCTTGTCCCTGATTGGTCCTCTGGTCAGGTGTTCACAGGTAGAAAAAAAACCCTTAACCCTGAACTAACTGTTTATGACAGTGGGCTTTCCCCACCCTCCTGGCATTCCTGCTGGGGAGCAGGGTCAGGGCACGGGGGCTTCTTCCAATCCCTGTCAGGACCACCTGGTGGGCAAAGCAAGGAAAGCCCCCATGCCCCAACCCTGTTCCCCAGCAGGAGCACTGGGCAGGTGGGGGCAGCAGGGCTTGGGGGAACCCATTTTTCTGGGGAGGACCCAATTGGCCAGAGCCCCTGGGCACAGACCCCACTGACCCAGTGGCTAATCCGCCACTGCCTAAGGAAATCCTATTTGAACAGACACTATGAGATCCAGAGGATGAGAGCAATGTCCCTTGTTCTGCCTCCATCCAATTTCCTGCTAATAATCATCCCCATCAACTGTCCTGCAGAGGAATTTCTAATTTTTCAGACCTCATACGTTACACAGCAAAGGAATGGAATTGAGTTGGAGAAAAATGTCTATCTGGGCTAGCATAGGGATGAAATGGTTGGAGAAATAGGAAGGGAGGCAAAGTCATAAGGGCTAGATTCAAATTTGGCTAAGTGAGTATAATTCCACTAAGCTACCTGCAGTTGCACCAACTTATGTCAGGTATGAATTTGAACTTTTTGATATAACCTTTTCAGAGGAATTTAGAACATGTGCAATATCAAAAAGGTGAAATTCACTAAAGGGTTACTTGGGGCAGGCCTGGCAAGTTAATACTTTATCCCAAAAGCAATTGCTAAATTAATCAATGTATAGACCATTGCTAACCAATTCAAATAAACTAAGATCCATCTTTTAAATTAAAACCACACAATTTGGGGGTGGGGGGAGGAAGTCAGTTGTCTTTTTTCAAATTGCCACACACCTCTGCAAATCCTGGTAATAGTTGGGATTCAAATCAGAAATACTATGGGATACACTATTCTAGCCACATATCTGACACAGCCTTTTGGGAAATTCTAGAAATCTAATATGAAAAAAGCCTGCTCATAACAGATTTACAGTTTGATTACCAGACTAGCCAGGTTTACATCACTTCAGCTCAACATCAACCTTTTAGATGAAAATCTGAACCTAACTTTTGAAGTTTGCTTCTCATGATCAATAATTAAATCTACCCTGTTTCAACCAAAGCTAGGAGCTAATGACAATGTAATAACAATACATTTAATCACATCGCTAACATAGCAATAAGTAGCACACTTTCATTTCAGATTTAAGAATTAAATCTTTTAAGCATTAAGGCAAGTAATCAACATCACTGTCATCTGAGTTAGTATCTCTCTGTCTAGAGGAAGTTATACATATGGACCAAACAAGCATGGTGACCTTCCTAAGGCAGTAGACAATTTAAACAAAAAATGTTTTTAGTAGAGCACAGATCCCAGAACTGGTGGCATTCACCTCAAACCAGAGAGTTTATTCCTTAGAGCATTCACCCCTTGATAGCCCTGACTCCACCAGGAAGGCCTTTAATTCATAGAATCATAGAATCATAGAATCTCAGGGTTGGAAGGGACCTCAGGAGGTCATCTAGTCCAACCCCCTGCTCAAAGCAGGACCAAACCCAACTAAATCATCCCAGCCAGGGCTTTGTCAAGCCTGACCTTAAAAACCTCTAAGGAAGGAGGTTTGGTATGTTTTATCAGCAAGTCATAAGCAATAGAAAGAATCACACGTATCAGAACATTCTGGGTATGTCTACACTGCGATAAAATACCTATGGCTGGCCAGCATGAGCTGACTTAGGATCCAGCACAAATGTCTACTCTCTAATTTTATAGCCCCATGAGCTCTGAGCCCATGGAAGGGGGACAATGAAGGTCCCAGAGCTCAGGCTTCCGCCCAAGCCCAAAAGTCTATATTGCAGGCTATCTGCAGGTATGTTATTGCAGCACAGGCATACCCTATGTATCTGCTTTCCATTTACTTTTTATTGATCATGCTTTTGTTGAACAAGTTGGTATGTAAGAATGACAAAAAGCTGAGGCGGTGCTCTGCAGAGCAGGAGGACAGTTCAGTAGCTTTCAAAACTCTGGTGTATGACAGGATGATTTTATGGTCTAATGTGCAGACCAAATGAATCCTAACTGACATAGATATGACAGGATTTTTTACCCTCCTCAAAATAGAGAGACTATGGCAAGTATAATATTAGAGAATTAGCATTTTCTTAGTAATGTGGGCCAGATCCTGAAGGAACTGATGTCAACAAAGCTACACGAATTTACACCATCTGATGTTTAATTTAACCCTTTCACCCGTGATGTTTAATCAAGGCCCGTGAAACCACATACAATATGTGCAAGTTGTATAGAATAAGTACCATATACAGTAGCCACCAAGGATTCTGCTATAATACGAGGTAAGTGACACTTGTAACACAGCATCATTTTCACATGGCATCTTTCATTTTGAGCACCACAATTTTCTGCGCACTCAGAAAGCCAAGATGAAACGTCAATCTCTCCCTCTGTGGCTTTAAGGGAGATTAAAAAGTGTTCCAGAAAGAAGGAGAGGAAAAAGTAAAAGAATCCACAATGTGGAGAGCCCAAGAAGGCCCAGACTGTAGAAGATATGACAGGAATGGATCAGACATCTTTTTTTATTTTAAGAAAGAGGCAGTAGCCCACTCAGCCCACCCTAGCACCTTCCTTGCGCTGTCTCCCTTACAGCTGTATTTTTTTTTATTTTCCCTGGCCAAGCAGGAAACTGATTCAAGTTATAATTACCCAGCTATAAACCGATCACTCTATTCTGTCAAAACAGATAGTCCACTCTTGAAAGAAGCATTTTGTATGCATTTTGTACATCCCATCTCAAGTTCCTTTTCATATGTATTTTCTGCATCTACAGGTCTACCTTTGCTGTCTAAATGTGCTTAACATTTCATATTATTTAACTAAGGATCGATATAGTGTTTTTACTAGCACTTATCTTCACCTATTCAGGAGTCTTTTTTTATATAATATTATGAAAAATATTTCTATAGAGATTGTGTGATAATGGGTAGCCAGTAGAACATCTATGATAACTGCTACTAGGTGGGTACTAAACCATCCTATTTTTGTTAGCCCCTAATCCCCACACACATGTTTCTCATCTACTTGTTATTACTTTTCTTTTAGAATGTAAACTCTTTGGGGCAAGAACTGTTTGTGCAGTACGTAGCATCATATGGCTCTGACCTGCTACAGGGTTCCAGGCACTGTCACAATAGAAATGCTAAATTATGAAGAGTGCATCTTAACTTTCCCTCTGGAGACTGATTTTTTTCTTCACATGGGACACCACCCCCTGTAGCTAGTGACAGATCAGTCTCTAATAGTCAAGTATTATAGAGTCCTGATTTCTCTCTTCCCCACCCCACCCATGCACAGTTGTCTTGAATAGGAAGAGGGAAGAAGAGAGAAGCCATCAGATGGTCACATATAACTGCTCTCTGATTGCAGTATATTGTTCTCTTCTTCAAATTAACATAATTTGCCTTTGTTCTTTGAAGAGAAATTTGTGCTTCTTTTCAATTTTGATGCCAGGGTTCTTACAGACTGAATCAACTTTTTTGAAGTCATAGTATGAGGACGCACTTGCCACTGGAAAGAGCATTGGGTATGCTGGCATGTGGCTGTCAAGTGCCTTTTGAATATTTTCTCAGCAGGGTATCTGCCATTTAAATACCTCGTTATAGTTAATAAGAGTTGTCAAAAAGCACTTTAACATGCCTTAGGGATTAATTCCCAACTTCACCAGCTGTGTGTGTGTGTGTGAATAAGCCAAGCCCTAACATGAGCTGCATGTGCCCGAGTACATCTACATTTTTAATGCAATGATGGTTCAAACTAGCAGAAATCATGTGAAAAAAAAATTTAAAAGACACTTCAAAAAGTGGAAGAGCTATTAAAACGGTGTTCATTTCACACACTGAGTTAACAAAATGTATTACAACCCTACTTACCCAAACTCTTGCTAACAAACTTCAGTTAAATGGGAGTTTGATTATGTCTCCTGAGACTTTCAAAACTAATTTACAACATGTGGTGCATGTAGCCATGTAACTATTATGGGCTTTTTTTCTCCTGCTGCATCACAAATTTAAATCTCTAGATTCTGCCTGTTTGGAGAGACAGTTGTCAATTTCAAAGGAAGTTAGTGTAGCATGTTACAGATAAGAGAAAGCACAGGATCTTCTCACTAGATCAGGGGTCGGCAACCGGTGGCTCGCGGCTCGCCAGGGTAAGCACCCTGGCGGGCCGGCCCAGTTTGTTTATCTGCCGCGTCAGCAAGTTCGGCCGATCGCGGCTCCCACTGGCCTCGGTTCGCAGTCCCAGGCCAATGCGGGAGGCAGGAAGCCACGGCCAGAACATCCCTCGGCTCGCGCCGCTTCCTGCCTCCCGCATTGGCCTGGGACCGTGAACCGCGGCCAGTGGGAGCCGCGATCGGCCGAACTTGCCGACGCGGCAGATAAACAAACCGGGCCGGCCCGCCAGGGTGCTTACCCTGGCGAGCCGCGAGCCACCGGTTGCCGACCCCTGCACTAGATTATAAAGGGCCAGGTCATCCACAAATCCACATAGGTCAGTTTAAACCAGCTGAGGATCTGATCCCTATATATATATATATTAGGGGGGTTGGGTTATGAGTAACTGAAGTAAAAACAGCCATTCAGATTGAAAATGGTTAGTTGTGTGGATAACGTGATAGATATAAGTCACATCATTGGAAGGTGCTCAGATACTACACTAATGAGAGTAAGAAACTGCAATATAAGAACAAGAACTCTGACGATAGAATCTGAAACAAAGAGCTCAGACAATGAATCAGTAAAGAAGTGTGGCGGGGGTGTCTTCTGGTTTAAAATAAAGTGTCTGTGGTTTGGAGAACTGGCCCTTTAAATGTTTTAGCTTTCCAAGTAACAATTCTGCTGTGGGGAGCACTGCAGAAGCCCATTTTCTGGTATACAGAGGCAGTTGGAACCGATCACTGAATAAAGAGGATTGGATAAGGGGCAGGGAGTCCTGGGGACAGTCAGGGGACAGGGAGGGGGCAGAGGTTGGGGGGTGGTGGATCGTGGGCATTCTGGGGGTCTGTCAGGACTCAACGGGGGGGTGGATAGGGGTCAGGGCAGACAGGGGACAGGGAGCAGGGGTGGGGTCCCAGGGTAGTGGTTGGGGGGGGTCTCTGGGGGACGGTGAGGGAACAAGGAGCAGGATGGGTCAGGGATTCTGAGGGGGGCAGGCAGTTGGGGGGCAGAAAGTGGGTAGGGGCGAAATAGGGGGCAGGGCCAGGCTGTCTGGGGAGGCTCAGCCTTCCCTACCCTAAAGCTCATTCAGCAGTTTGAGGCTTGCAGAAAAGCCAAACTGTTAGTGTTTCTATTAGGGATACCATCCCTTTCACTTCTCAAATGCCAAATTATAGTCTATATTTAATTTCAGTGCCATAGGGAGATTCATGTCAGGGGAGGGTAGCTTCATTTAAAATTAGCCACTGGGGGAGGGATCACATGAGAAGAGCAATATCCTTCCCAACCCTACCAAGGGAGAACCCCTTCCCCTGCATTCCCTGAGGCTTCAGAGGGGTTAATTCAGTGGTTCTCAAACTTTTATACTGGTGACCCCTTTCATATAGCAAACCTCTGAGTGCGACCCCCCCCTATAAATTAAAAACACTTTTTTATATATTTAACACTATTATAAATGCTGGAGGCAAAGCGAGGTTTGAGGTGGAGGCTGACAGCTCGCGACCCTCAGTAGTAACCTCGTGACCCCCTGAGGGATCCTGACCCCCAGTTTGAGAACCCCTGGGTTAATTTAATTTTAGCACCCTGTGTCCATTCACATGCATGTGCTATTTTGAGCATTTCAGTTTTCACAACATAAGCTCATCCCAGATTCTGGAACAAGTTCAAATGCTCAGTTTGTGGAGTATTTACATAAGCTATACTAAAGACAAACCCACAGTAACTGTCTTCAGTTTGTGAGGGACCCCATGGAGCCAGTCTCTAGGAAACAGATAAATGCATGGAGGTAAAGTCCATTAATGGCTATTAGCCAGGATGGGTAAGAAATGGTGTCCCTAGCCTCTGTTTGTCAGAGGGTGGAGATGGATGGCAGGAGAGAGATCACTTGATCATTACCTGTTAGGTTTACTCCCTCTGGGGCACTTGGCATTGGCCATTGTCGGTAGACAGGATACTGGACTGGATGGACCTTTGGTCTGACCCAGTATGGCTATTCTTATGTTCTAACCTAAATTAACCCAAAGTTATGGAGACAGATATGAGTCAAGGAAGCCAGCAGAGTATCAGAAACCTGGAAAAATCTCTGACTGGATGGGCTCAGGCGTTTGGTCACAAACTGAGGTGGTTCAAAATTTCTGGATTTTTTTTAAGCAGAATTTTTTTATTGTTTCTTTAAACAATCAAACACAGCAAGCAGCAAATATTTGGCCACACACTTCTGAAACCTCAAACCATATTCAGGTTTTGGCAGACTAATTTCAGCTTTTCAATTAAAAAAAAACAACAAATTTTGAAGGAAAGCAGACATTGTCCATGTTTTTTTCTGCTTTTTAAACCCCCCTAGTTTTAGATCCAGAAAAAGTTTTGAGGGAAAATATTTGTCCAACCCTTTTAATGAGCTTTAGTGCCTTTTAGCACTAGCTGATGCTGAGAACCAGTGATACCTTGTAAAGAAGTTTTCTCAAAACTGGGTTTGTGCCGAGATGCAGAAGGTTTATTTCTCCCAGGGCCACCCGTGGGTGCGGAGCAAGTGGGGCAATTTGCACCGAGCCCCGCAGGGGCCCCCATGAGAATATAGTATTGCAATTTTTTTTATGAAAGGGGCCCCCAAAATTGCTTTGCCCCAGGCCCCCTGAATCCTCTGGGCAGCCATGACAGAAGCAGGGAAGAGGGACATAAGAGGATGCACACATTACACAAAACTAGCTGGTGCTTCATCACATTCTTGGTAGGAGACTTGTAGTCTGATTCCATATTCCTCCATTTCAGTTGGTTTACAGCTTCTTTTCCGCAATAGAGTTAGGACTAGGTCCCTAAAAAGTTAGCTGGCTTCTCCTATCCAACTGAAACTCTGTATCTGAAGGCTTTGAGGGTCCTTACCCCTACTCCTCTTTGGATAAATTGAATTGCTCAGTTTTTGTATTGTCACCATATGAAAAGAGGAATATGCAGTAACTGAGAATGCATATTTCAATTAAAAAACCAAAACATTGAATTTACTTGTAAGGACTTCCAATTTCCAGAGTCTAAGAAATAGCATTCCTTCTTGGTCAGCTCAGGAGACTAAAGTGAAGGCTAAAAACAAGTTCACAGGGGCAAGTTAAAATCAATTGAAATACTCACTAATGGATTTCTTGTAAATAATATGCCAATGTTCAATCTCTAGGGTGGATTTATAATGCTGTAACTGCATGTTGAGAGTTATACAAGATTGGAATTAAGTGAACATTGCCTTTAGCACTCTCCAATGAAAATGTCTGGCTAGAATCTGAGATTAACAGGAATGATTAAGTTGGGGGGGGGAAGAATCTTGAAGTTGACACTTTTTTTTTTTAAAGATGATTTTTGCTTCCCCTTAATGTGGTAAAGGTAAGCTGTCAAAATCATCGTAGAGCAAATACATTTTCTGTAAAGAGAACATACATGCACAATTATGGAAGTGGTATGAAGGCTAAAGGAGTTGGGCCACTGGTGGCCCTGGGAAGGTAGGTAAGTAGATCTGGTTGGGAATTTTTTCCCCCAACCAGATCTACTTACCTATCTGAAAATGTCATTTTATTGAAACCAAAACTATTTGCAGGAATGATGCAGTTTTTCCACATCTGAATCAAAAAGGTTGGGATTTTTTGGATTGTCAGTTCACAACAATTTTTGAGATACTGACTTTGTCACAATTCAGGATGAGACAATTCTTCAAAATCTCAAAAATTCACATGGGATGGAAAAACATTTTCCCAGCTAACTTCAGCTGTAAGTCACAGCAGCCCCATAGATCTATACTGGTGAGGTCATAGCCGCACTTCAAGAAAGAGGTGGGCAAGCTGGAGAAAGAGTCTAGGGAAGACCAACAAAAGTGATGAACTTTAGACAACTTGACCTATGAGAAAAGATTTAAAAAACTGGACTTGCTTAGTCCTGAGAAAAGAAGATGGGGAGGGAAAACATGGATAACAGGCTTCAAATGTGTTAAGGACTGATATAAAGAGGATCATGATTCATTGTTCTCCATGTCCATTGAAGGTAGGACAAGAAGTAATGGGCTTAATCTGCAGCAAGGGAGATTTAGGTTAAATATGTGGCGGGAGAAATGACTTTTGAATTATAAGGCTCGTAAGGTACTGGAGGGAGGTTGTGAAATCCTCATTATTGGAGATTAAGAACAGTTTAAACAAACACCCACCAGGACTGGTCTAGGTTTACTTGGTCTTGCTTCAGCACAGAGGGCTGGACCTGATGGACTTCTCGATGTCCTTTCCAGCCCTACATTTTTATGGTTCTATGACAGAAGTTGTTCTCTGGGTTTCAGATTGCTTTGCCAGTGGGAGGCACATAGTTGCTAACGTATAGCCCAATAGGTCTTAAATTGATGTAAGTGGTTCAGCTATGAAATTCACTAACAGTAAAATAAATTGTACAGGTAAAGCCCTAAGCCTGCTGCAGACTATACCCATGAGACCACAGGTGCAAAATTTTAATTAACACCATCAGTAATTACAATTTTTTTCTCTGATCTGCATAACAGACCTCATATTCTGCACACTGACCACCTGCAGAGTTCCCACAGATGTCAACGTGAGCACTGCAGAGAGAATTAAAATTGAATGTGCAGTACAAACCAGCTGGGTGGATGGGAGTAAAGAATTGTCCGAACAGACTTAAAGGGCTTCATTCTAATTATGCAGAGACTGAGCCACACTGGAGCGGAAGAGGGGAGGGCATGTACCATCAAAGGAAGAATTAAGACAGATTCTCCTCTTGCTTATTGCTGATATTCACTGATGTAATTCCGCTAACATGAAAATCAGACTCATTATGCCTTTTAAAAAGCATAAAATGTGAAGAGGCAGTGGGAGCTGGGGAATGAGGGGAGAGAAAGAACACACTGGGCAGAAAGTTCTGTGGTGCTTGTCCAAGAGGTATGTAGCATTCCTATATCCCCTACCCCAGAACATAGCCATGCCTTTGCTAAGATACAGTCCTTGGGGGCCAATAGCTTCACTCTATTCCACACACTTCAGCACCTGCAGCCAAACCATGGCTGCCCCTTTATGGATCTGCTGGATTATAGGGGCAGAAAGCTCAGAGTTTTCTCCCCAGAAAAGCACATCTGCACTGGAGCAGTCATAATATGACCTTAAATATCAAATGATTTGACTCTGGCAAACATGAATGCTGAGATAGAAATAGGAAAGAAAATCTGTTTGTCATGAACTCATGACAAAGCACTTCTCAAAAGGATACTCTTAAATTACTTGAGTACAAATAGGCAAGGCTACTTAATTCCAAGGACAGATTTTTTTGGAGAGAGAAGATTTGCAAAGAAAAATCCATTATTTTAGAGGGCCTGATGGATGTGGGGTGAGGGGGTTCAAAAGGAAGTAGTACTGTGGTTATATGTTGGAAGACCACACTTAGTCTAAAATGTCTGTCTGGAATACATTTTTTTTAAATCAGAAAATCCTGAGTCCCAGAGATTAACCAGATAAATTCAGAAGGCTGGAATTCACATCACAGTTTATGTTAACTTGCTGGATGTCTAAATGATCTGGTTTCTTTATAAGAGATGAGTAAAGTTAGTATGTGTTTTGAGGATGTACTGGAAATACAGTATAGTTTTTTTTATGTAAACAAAACTATAGTCATTCTAATTTCAACTGTACCTTTTAAAACGTGTCTTTACGTACTCTGGATGATGGTCTGAACTACTAGAAACATTGGTCTGCTCTGGTAAATGTCAGTAAATAATATCTGTATACAAGCACAGGAAGTCTATCACATCAAATTTTGCAGAAGTTACTTTCCCTCTCCTATCCCACATCTTCTGATAACAATAGTTTATCCTTCCTATTCAGCAGTAAGTCATTTATACCACTAACACATTGTCTTTCTATTCCCATATATGTAAGTATTTAAATAGCAATATATTAGCAAGTATATACCAAGTCCTTTTTCTTTGCTCTCATAAATAATCCTTACAAGGCCTATTTAAGTTAACAACATATAACCACAATACATTCAGTCTCAAAGCTACTTAACAAGCTACAGAGATAATCATCTTGGTTATTTCTGTGTTTTTTTCAGATGGGAACTCTTGGAAAGATTTTTTTTTAAATCATTTGCTCTGTGACTCTTTGCATAATAGAGGGTACATAAGCAGCTTCTATGGCTTCTAGCATATCTACAGATATGCCGCCCAAGCCCAATATTGAGGTGAAGTTGAGAACATTTGATGAGAAAGATTTTTTTTTAATTCTAAAAAAAACCCTGGTATTCTTCAGTGCAAAAGGTATGATACAAGACAGTTATACATCCCAGATTTTTTGGGAGGGTGGCATAGAAAGCTTTGCCCACCCTACACTGGAGCTACATACAGGGATCACACAGTTTACTTTAGGGCCTTCTCAGGCCCCAGTGGGACAGAAGCTTACAGGGTAAAATCCCTCCCTGCCCTGCTTTGAAGGTCATATGTTTTGCCACTGACTTCAGTTGGGCCAGGATTTAGACACCAATGTTTTTTTCCCCCCGGTCCTGGTTACACTTAGTGGACACTGAACATGTTCTTGGAAAAGTGATATTAAACTTAAATTAACCTCAACAGCAAAATCAGTCTGCCCATTCTAATAACATCAGACATTCTTTAATTTGTTAAATAATTCAGCCTGATAGTTTCTGTGGAAAAACAAACACACACGCACACACATTCTTGTCTGAAGCAAATTCACAGACTGCACTGAATCCAATGAAGCTATGCTGATTTACACTGGTTGAGGATCTGGCCTAATCACTGTAGAATCTCAGTAAAACAGTTTTCTGTACAGTTATGAGCACAATGGATTCCACATTTAGCTCCTTATTCAACATCTACTGATGCCAAATGAAAGACACCCATTCAATGGTTCATGCTCATAACCAGACTCTGGACTACAGCATATCCTGCCTAGGTAGTGAGATAGTCTAGATGATGTAACCTGTTTTCCATCTTTATCTTTTCCGATTTATATAATGAACTATGACAAAATTTTGAAACATTCCAATCCCCTGCGATGTGCCAACTGGAATTCCAGATATATCTAAACCACCACTTAGAGCTGTCTACCCACATATGTATATTGGCCTCATCACCGTTGAAAAGAAATGACTTCACTATTTCCACTGTATTTCATTTTTTATGAGAAACATGGGTTTAAAAAGTTGCTGTTAAGTAAATGACATCAGGTGCTAAAAAGAAATCACAATCCCTTAGACTAATTATTGATGTCAAAGCCCAATACTGAACAAGTATTCCTTTTGCTCTCTTTGCCAGGTAATGGGGAGTTATTTGCCTCAGGTGGACAATTTTATTGCTATTAGTGTTTGCAGGCAGCTCACAAATGCACTAGTCATCTGACCTAGACCTCTCTATTTCTGGAACATGACAGTCATGAAGAGGTCTAGAACGTATGTGCTGGGAGAGATAACTTAAATAATGTCCACTTTGCTGGTTGTTCAAACTGCATTTCTTAATCAAACAAAAATGTCACTACATTTTATTTCAGACACTTTTTACTCCACTCACAGTCAGAGCTCTGTTTCATTCTGATTCATTGGAAACATACTGTAAAGAAGATCTCTTTGGTCCTGCTAGAGACACCTAGTGTTTTTATATGTTTAAATAATCTTTATTCTTTATAATTAGTTAGTGATGCATTTACTCTTCCTAGAGAATAGTCTAAGGAGACCTACAGAGTAAAATTTTCAAAATACACATACAAGCTTGTTACTTCCCAAATAACGTTTGAATTTTAGAAATAGGCTAGTACCAAATAGACAACCTATCAAGCTACTGCTGTTTATGACAGAAATGTCACACTGATATAGCATCTAACTATTGGATTCTCCCCTAATAGGAACCCCTCAGTGAGGGAGAAACCAGAATTTAGTTCAGAAAAAAAAATCAGTTATGCTATAGGGCAGCCCATATTGTTCAAAACATGCAATTGAAGCACTCAAAATACTCTTCATTTGAAGTCCAACTACATCTATAAACTAGCTGTGCTTCATTAAAAATAGGAAACTTTTATCTGGGAATGTGTTTCTTATTTCTATAGCCAGTGGTGGTCATGGCATTCTATATTGAAGGTTGCATAATGGTTTACATTAAGCACCTGATTCAAGGGGAATATACAGTGGAAAGTCTCTCACTGACTTCAGTGAGAACTGATTGGACCTTACCCACTATTCTCAGACATTCAGTATTCTGAAACTTTCATCTTTCTTGCTGAATTTTTCTGTGTTTAGTCTCCACTAAGCAATGTTTTTTTAATTAAATGCAACTACCCTGTTTTGAACACAAGGAAAGTGAATGTAGAATGTTTTCCTCACCATTGGAAAAGAAAATACATGCAACTTTTTCGGAATGAGTCTAAAACCCCTGAAAAGTTGGCATTGATACACTTCTCATGCAGTTTTAACCTAAAAATTGGATTGGATTTTACCCAAGTTATGACTGTTGGAAAGCTGTACACAAAGTGTGCGTGATCTATACTTGAATTAAAAAATATAAATTTTGGATGTTTCTAGTTTTTTATTCTTTCAGAATTTATGTAACTGAATCAGCAACTGAATCTTTTCACTGTGACATTTGCAAAAAAGAGTTAAATTTCAATTTCAAATGTTCTTACAAAATTTATTTTTGCTGTGAAACCAGAGGTTTTGACTAGCTCTACCTGGTATCAATACTTGTAGCATGCTCCATGCACAGGCAGATACACCAGTTCTGTTGAGCAGGTTATGCATTCCCCAAATACTGAAAGTCATTTAAATAAATAGCAAATTAGAACACCACTCACTAGGAGCCAGCTACTGGCCAGTCAGTGTGGTTGTACAAGGAGCTCCTCCTGTTCCCATGAGTGCACATGGGCTAGAACATTGTTCGCAAGCTACTCAAGGGTATATGCCTGAAAAAGGAGCAGGAGAGGACTGAGGACAAGACTGCTTGAGAGAAGAGCAGGGAACACATTGTAATCTCTGAATACTTGCCAGAGCTACCCCCCTCTAGTATGTGTGTTTTCCAGCTGAACTTCTGGCTCACACCTAACAGCCCAAGTCACAAGGCAGAATCTAAACACTACCCAACGAAATCCAGAGCATACACCTGCCCATTTTGATTCAAATATTATATTAAAATGTATATTATAATGTTCTGACATTGAACCACAAGGATTCACCACTATTAAAACAAACTTTGATTTGCACCCCTCAAAATATTTTGTCAGAATTTTTCATTCCAGGGTAGATTTTGGATTTTTCTTCCTATTTGGAACGAAGACAAAAATCAAAATGTCAGAGTTTCTTGCAGAATGGAAATTCAGCTTTCCAACCAGCTACTGCTTTGGGATGCAACCCAGCTCTGATTAAAATCAATGGGAATTTTACTATTTACTTCTAAAAGCAAAGAATAAAGCCCATCATTATTACTTTAAAAAAACCCTATCTCTTGATCCATTTATTTTTTCATATTCCTGGACAAACTATTTAGAATACACAATAGCTCTCCCCCAATTCTCTCAGCCACCTGTGCCATAATGGTACCCCTTACAGTGTTTACTGAGAATTGTGGACAATAATATAACTATTAAGCAAAGCTGATTAATATAGTAGCCCCTCTAAACCAGATACCCCCTCCCCTATTCCTCAACCAATCCCATTTTTTACTTCCTGCAATTTGTGTGCATGCAGTTAATTCCCCCTAGGGAATTAACCCTACGATAATGAACTGATTTACTTGCTCACTTGCAAAAAAGCCCCAAATCTACAAAAATTGTGAGAGCCACATGACAAAATTATAAAGCTCTGAAACCCATCCTATTCCACAGCAAACATCATGCCAATATTCTAAACCATTATTTCAGCATGGGCACATTACCTCCAATCTCTCTCCTGGTCCAATTCATGTGTAAATTAGCAGAAATTCAATGGACAAAATTCACAGGTGTTTAGCATTTCATTACAGCACCCATCTACATGGTGCTGAATAACTAATATTTTTCTTCCCATTTGTTTGTTCTGCAGAGTAAGAAAATAATTAAATTATATCTCCTTAATTGAATGTTATGAATACCCACAGAAAAAAGTGTGGTATGAAAATTTTTTTAGCATGGATTTGGGGTAACCAGATTGCTTACAAGGGTTAGAAACTGGCATGACCATCTGATGAGGTGCCTTCACCACTAGTTAGAGTGAAATTACTTAAAGGATCAAAATTCCTTACTGTGTAGTACAATGCAATACCCTCTTCGATTTACCTTGCTTTGTTAGATTCATCTGAAATTCCTCAGTCTTTTCTCCAGTTTACTAACCTAATTAAATGTGTTCTATCTGCCAGTTTTGCCTCCTTACTGCTCACCTAGATCCTAGGTCTGTTGTGACTAATGGGCCCACAATGTGTATCCCTATTGTGAGCATAAATATAAAAAGCATGTGAAAGGGTCATAAAATTTTACAATAACCATGAAAAATAGGTCAAGTTGTTAACAACATTGACTGTTATAAGTTCAAGAGAGCCAGACAAAAGCTGAATCAGTCTAAACCAAAAAAGTCATGTTGATATAATCCAAAGATTGTGTTGAAATTATGCTTGTTTAAAAACAAAAACAGCAGATGTGGAGCCAGACCTTAATGAGCCAAAGTGGGTATACTGGATATTAGACCTAATTGGTGAACAAAATAAAGAAGAGATGGGGTATTCCACCCAGCACTTCTCTTGTGGATCCCGAAAAGAAAGACTGCATAAGAAAATTATGAAAGAACAAAACAAACTTAGGCTCCTGGGGAAAGCTTCACCATGATTTCTGCCAGCCCCACAATCTCCTGTGACGCCAAGCCTGCACTGTTCTGATCCTGAGAAGTATTCTGATCAGAACAAGCCAGAGAGCAGAATCCAAATAACATCACCTCCCCTACCAGCTGAATCACAACAGCACCTGGATGACAATTATTACCTTATTTAATACCACTGAAGAGACTATCAAACAAGGGGACTTTTCCTTCTAAGACTGGAAATTAATGGCAGCAGTAGCAGTGACATCTCCAGCCCATCTCAACTAGATTCTTTTCTTTTCCCCAGAAGGACAGTTGCTAGCATCTTTGATACTATTTAAAAGACTATATCACTACAGGTTTTTTTTTTGTACTTAACTAAAGGAAAAAGGGAACACGGGATATAGTTAACATGACAGCTTTACTAAATACTTTACATTTCAAATGCTTTAACTTTTTTTTCCTTCTTTTCTGTACCTTTAATAAAAGGTTAAAAGGATTTTAATGGTATATTTGCCATCATGTTAAGCTGTCTGAAGTTTGTATAGCAAGCCTCAGACCTTGTTTATGGTTAGACAGTGAATGCGTTATGTTATGTTAACTCTGTTAGCCTATTTATTCTATCTAAATTAGTACATGCCCTAGATCCTTAATGTACAGAACCTTATGGCACGCCATTGTTAAACTTTTGAGGTGATGGAAGTTGACCAAACTTTTCTGCCACTTAGCCAGTTTCTACCAACAGAACCTTTACTCCTGATCCTGTGACTGTTTAGTAACCTTGAAAGCCTCTTGTCAGAGACTTTTTCTTGTGAAAGTTCAACTCTACTACATCAGCTGTCTCCCTTATTCACTATTTTGTTGAAATGCTCAAGAAATTCTAGTAGATTAACAAGGATGCTGGTTAGTCACTAGCATCTCATCAGAATCTTGCCCCATTGAAGTCAATGGGAGTTTTGCAATTGATTTCAGTGGGGCAGGATTTCACCCCCACTGTATTATCATTCTCTTTAATTTACTGTTTCAGCCAAATTACTTGGGACTGTAATATGGCTCATTTGCATAATTTTCAGGATCATTGCTAGGATTTTTTAAGATTGACACAACATTTGTTAACTTCCAGTTCTCTAGTTCAGCAGCTGCTTTCAATGAGACATTGAATATTTTTTATTTGTGGCTCAACCACCTCATTCTTAAAGTCCTTCAAAAGTCAGACATATATCTCCTTATATATATAAGGAGATTTATGTCTGACTTTTATATATATATAAATAAAAGCTTAGTCAAGTTACTTGTTGCCCCCTTTTTAAACTCATGCAATTAGCCAAAGTTCAGGGCCCTGAGGATTGTTTCCATTATGAGAAATTGATGCAGTCAGGTATCTTTAGTGAAATCTTTATTACAAAGAATATTCAAACTCTTGTTTTCCTGAAGACAGTAGGAGTCAAACAGGAGTTTCTTTGCTCACAGATCCAAGCCTCTTTTAGGCAGCACTCAGCCTAACAGCTCTCCCAGCTTTCTGCCAGGGCCACCCTCCCAGTGCTTCTTTTACTATATCTAGCACTTCCTTCCCTCCTTCTCTCCCATCTTCTCTGGTCTTTTTGCTGTTTCCCAGACAGGGTCGGCTCCAGGCACCAGCCCAGAAAGCAGCTGCTTGGGGCGGCCAATGGTGAGGGGTGGCACGTCTGGGTCTTCGGTGGCAATTCGGTGGTGGGTCCCTCATTCCCTCTCGGAGTGAAGGACCAGCCGCCGAATTGCCGCTGTAGACTGAAGCAGCAGCAGTAGAGCTGCAGATCGCGGCTTTTTCCCCCCCCCTCTCTTTTTGCTGCTTGGGGTGGTAAAAACCCTGGAGCCAGCCCTGTTCCCAGGCACCCAAAAGCAGCCTCAATCTAATCAAAGCCTTAGTCCCTGACTTTGCTACCTGAGTCCCCCAGAAACCTCTTTTTCGGTCACATTGTTCATCTTCTACTCCAGCCTAGTTATGTTCCTGTGCTTTGGGTTACACACCTAATCATTTCAGCTATGTGGTTACATAAAAGAGCTTAATGGGTTCTTTACATTTATCTTGAATGAAAGACACATGTAAAATGCATCAACTTCAACAAGATTTAATCCAAGCCATATCAATACTAATTTGTTCCAACATACATTTGACTACTTAATTTTATTAATTGAAAAGGGTAAAGGCAGATGTTCTACAATGTGCTTATCACCTTAACATCTCCTTTTACTCTCTGGTAGTGTAGCACATCTACAGATTCTTCTGTAGACTTCCTGTTGATGATCTATTGTAAAATCTCCTAATATTGATCTTGCTATATAAAATGCTCCTTTCTATTGGCTTCATTAAGGTGAGCTTTCCATTTTCTAAAAGAAGAAATGTGCTTGGCCTACATGGACTTTAAACACGGTTGGGTTTCTTCCTGAGTGAGGAATAGAGAATGCTAATAAGGAAGCAAGCCAAATTTATTGGCAGATTTTATGTTCAATTTTCTCTTGTCACATTCCCACTAAATGAATGAAACAATACCAGATTGCCAATAAGATCAAATGCCTGCATTTGCACTAGAAAAGTGCTCCTCTGAAAAACTATCATGCAAAACATTTGTACGGGAAATATTTTCAGGAAAAACAAACAAACCCTTATCCCAAAGATTCTGAACACAGACTGGGTTAGCAAACATACTAGATAGTCATTAGCCCCAAACACCTGTATGCAAGTGTAAAACACACCCTTGTGTGTGGTCTATCCTTAATATGATTTGTAGCATAAAAGTGGATGTTGGTCCACTATTTTATCCACACCAAGCAGGTGGGCAGAACAGAGTGAGGACAGGACAGCAGCATTGTGTCTCACATGCTGCCCAACATAGCTGTGTTGGCATCCTGGGAGACACATACTGAACTGGGTATAGTCATGGTGTGGTATATTTACTCACTGGAACATGTGCAGGGGAAAGAAGATGCTGATTGTTTGCTTATAGGTCACAATCTGCTTTTCTGTAGTACTTGGGCATTATGCAGTTCTGCTGTTCCACCTTACTCAGGACAGATCATAAAGGGACTATCTAGCTTTTAATGAATACATTGTTATTCACCCAGTCCTACTCACAGTACACAAGTTACATATTAACAAACTAACGGTGTAATGTCTTAATACTATAATAAAACACATTTAGATCCTCATTATGAAGAAAAAATTAGTCTTCCAAGCACAGGGGAGAGGGAACGTTGTATTTATAGCTGTCCTTTTAAAAAGGTCAGTCACAGTAAAGCAGAATTAAAGATTAGTTAATGTCTTCCAGGTGGACAACATTAAAGTGTGTTCAGTTCATAATCCTATAACAAATGCATTAGCATATTTCCCATTTTACAGTCTTTGCAATGATTTTTGTAGATATTGGTGTCTGTTACCAGTAGTTAGAAATGTCACCTTTTTGAGAGGTACACTAATTTTCCTTTAAAAATGAACAAATCAGAAGATTGTGTAAGTGGAAGCTCACTTTTTCCTGCTTCCTGTCCCCCTCCCCACTTCACCTTTTACTATTCAATTCCAGAAAGAAGAATCCCAAAGCCCTAGTAACACCAAAACCTGCTATTAAATAAAGGTCAAAAAGGTCTAACATTTCATTTGCACATTCTAATTCAATGACTTAATGAAACCTCATGCTATAAAACCAGTCCTCTGCAGAAGCTGTAGATATTGGAATGGACATAATCTGTGTGAAGGTAGCACTGTTAATTTAGCTGGAGAACAAAAATCTGACACCTTCCATTCCAGAACTCGTGGCAAAACCTGCCTTGAGGCAGCTCAATAAAGTGTACTGATCAGGAGAACATCCCCCTCCATTCAGTAAATCTGGTTACTTTTGTCAGATTTCTATGGTTGCAGCTGGTGCCTCTTAAGAAACTCATGTCTTTTACCACATACAGTATTTAAATGTTCACTGAGCAGAGACAGACTGCTTAATGCAGCTTGGCAATCTAATATTGTCAGGCTCCACGTATATAAATAACTATCTACTTCAATAGGCTAAGAACTTGATCTGCTCATGCCCCATTTCAAAGCTCAAATAAAATACTTTCCTTTTCATTTTTCGTATGTTTCTCTCACTCTGTGCATTGAGTGTGCAGTTTCTTATGGTCTACATTTTTAAAACTTAGTTTAATTGGAAGGATATTTTTTCCCTGAAGCTAGTTGCAAGTATGTAATCACTTACTTCATGTTATAAATGACATTTATTCACTGGATTTTTTAAAGCGATATTCAGTTACTCCTACACTGATTTAGAGTTACATAATTCCAGTCGTCATAGCTGCATATTTTAATATAGAATAACCTGCATTTTTTGCAACTCCATATGCCATAGGAAAAGAACTTACTTTTTAATGTTATCTGCATTAGGTTATAATGATCCAACAAATTACACAAGGAAGCACTTATTTTCAGGACAAAGATGTACCTCCATGCCACACAGACTTTAGCAATACACTGTAAATTAAGTTCTTTAGCAAAAAGTGTTTTATACAGGTTATAAAAATTTTACCTGGAGACCACAAACCATACAACAAGAACGTGAACAAGCTGTGACAAGCTATGAGGTAGGACTTTGTGCTGGGCCGCTAAGAGCTGCAGCACAGAACTTGCAACTACTGGTGTGTGGGGTGCTGGTCTAAGATGTCTTTAAATTACGGCAGCTTCCTGAGGTGGCCCTACAGGCCACAGCACATCCAGAAACACAGCATGCCTATCCTTGATACACCCCCTACACAAAGGCTTGCAAAGCGGTTCTCAGAAGGCAACCTTACAACTGTTTTCTTAAGTGACTGTGCTGGGAGAATCCCTTCCCAGGCAGAATCAGGGGGTTTAGGGCTCTTTTACGCTCCTCTGTCCCTTTTACAAAGGATAAAGGGGCCAGAGCATGGGGGAAGCGCTCACCCTTCATAGTCAAGGATTTATGTCAACTTAATGTCATTCTGCCTAAATATTTTTTTACTGACTATTGTTACAACCACCAATGATTTACTGTAACAAAGATCAGAGAAAGTATATTTTTCTGTTTTACAGTGTGTTTTTCTTACACATTTGACAGCACTAAGGTGAAGTTTTTCAGATCATACTTCTAAATCCATGGTTTAGTACCTAAATAAAGGTGACCTGATTTTCTAAAGTGCTGAGCCCTTCTACTTTTCACTGAATGGAAATTAACTGCCAAAATATGGCTTTAGGAGCCAAACTCTAGGATGTTATTTTTTTGAAAATCTTGGTATTGATGTCTATGTGAAAAACAATGAAACTCGCTAGTCAGTAAGTTGTTTCTGTTGGTCTATCATAGTGGTCAACTGGAAACATAAAATATTTTATAAAAAGAAGAACATATGATTATAAAACAATTAAGTTACTCAAAACAGTCAAACTTATAAGTTACTTAGAGGTGAACTTCTGGCTGCTAGACTGCTCCATGTGGAGCATTAATGATACCTCTGTGAAGGTGGTATAGAGGGTTTGTTATGTGAACTAGAAGGTGGTCACCAAGTTCCCCCTCTGTGACATACCCAGGGTACAATCTGGACTGAAGAATAGCTGTCCCCCTTCAGTTCTCCAACCTGGAGTGCCTTTCACACCGCTTTGCTGTGAGAGCAACCACTCCTGGTCTGCTCACACACAGCCTCCAGCATGTAGGTTACTCCTAGTTATAGTGTATGAGTGCTGATGCCAGTCATTCTTGAATAACACTACAGAGTAATACCAGCAAATTCCCAGTCTCAGACCTTCCCCAGAAATGCATGTCTTGTACTGCCCAGCTCTCTCCTGGATGATACAAGCTCATATAAAGTCTGTCATTTTATTAATAGAAAGTGATACACACAAATCCTGTTATCCAAGGTGGAGTTCCCCAAACACTTCAGTCCAAACACACTGGTTTAGATGAAATAATTAGACAAGTTTATTAACTACAAATAGATGGATTTTAAGTGATAAGGCATAAAAGTCAGAATTGACTTCACAACTTAAAGTGAATTTAAAGCGAAGATCTCTCTCACCACATGTTCTACTAGTTTTACTGGTTGAACTATTTCAAGCAGGATCCCGCCCCCAATCAAAAGCCACTTCCTTTTTTCTTTGGGTGTTGATGCTATGGGCAGAGAGAAAGGGAGGAATAATTTCGAGAGTCTGCTCTCCCTTCTTATAATTCTCTCTCTTCCTTAAGAAGCATCTTCAGCCAGGTTCAGGAGATAGAAAGTCTTTGAGAATGGGAGCTGTTTCTTGGTCAAGATGTAGCGTTTCCACCCTAACCTTCTTTCCTGCCAAAAACTGGCTACTTATCCATGTGATGATCCATTTGAGGTTGTTGGCACCTGGCTGAGGTGTCAGCTTGCCTCTGTCTCTGGAGAACTGGTTTGTGGCCACTCCCCAATTTGGAACATGTTTTGATAATGCCATACAATAGAATCTTACAACTTTACATATAGTGGGCCTTAGGTTGCCCACCACTGACATATAGTGTTGCTACACATATTTTACCAGGATAATAATTGTCAACAAATTATGAGTTTTCAAATGAAACCTCAGAAAAATTTTGTACAAAGCATAAAGCCATCATAGTCCTGTAAAGAGGTAAACTCAGGGGAATAGACCATCACAGCCTCTGAAACACAGAATCCTTTCATGCTAACCCCACAGAGAAGCCAGACTTATAGCAGTATCTTAAAATGACTAGAGGAAAACATTTCAGTTAAAATACAATGCCACAGATCAACACTGAAATCAATGGCAAACTCTTATTGACTTTAGTAGGGTCAGGATTTCACCTTCAGTACATTACTCCAATGCACCATTGGGGAAAAATATATTTCTGAAAATAAGGTAACCATATAACATCTGAATTCTACACAAACTACAGGTTGAAAGCCAGAAGCATTACAAGCCTTAACAGAAACAAATTTTAAATCTGACCATATCAGTCAGAGGGCAAAAGCCAGAGCAAAGCGTAACAACTTTGCCTCCTAAGTTGATGACAGCAAAAATAAATCCAGGAGCCAGACAGTTTAGGAAGGTATCTTTCCCAATGCTTTAAGGGCAATGCAGCTTCCACAAAAACCAGAGTAGCACAAGATGCAACGAAGAGCTATACTAAATTTTTAATAAACTAATTTGTCATTGCAAAAAACAAAACAAAACAAAAACAAAAACCCTAACCCATTCCTAATTAACAAATGCTGCTTCAAACAAATAATGTTGGTACACAAGAACAAAATGCCCTTGTTTTTTAAATTTAAAATAGTGCAGCTTCTCCAAATAGGGAAATGTTATCAGCGCGGTGCTCCCCATTTCCCGAGGGGACTCTTACAAAAGGAGGCCAGAGCAGTAGAAATATTCTATGAGGTTGTCTTGGAAAGCCTCCTGTCTGGGCAGAGAGGTTTGGGGTCCTTCAGATTTTGAAGGGAGCAAGGCCCTCTAACTCACAGATTCAGAGAATCTGTGCGAAAGGCATTACTTACCTCTGTGAAGGCAGAAGCTGGCCTCATAGATGAGGGCTCTGCTGTCTTCTGACAATGTGGTTCCTGCCAGAGCAATGCTACCACTGGTTGGGTGCACATGAGAGCTAGGTCTCACAGGGAGCTAATATAGCTCTGAGATACATTAACACCTGACCATATGTCTATGAAAAGATGGCAGGCTCACAGGGCACAGTACCCCCAAAATACTCCTCATTCCTCACCAAAACAATATTGAGTACTGTTGAGCTGTTGTGAAGGAGCATCTGAATAGTCCCAGGTGCAGGGCAAAGTACTTGGGAAAGTTGCCCATCTGAGGAAACTTGCCAACAGCTGATGTACAAAGAAGACATGGTGTATTGTTATGTAGTAGGAACCACACTCAAAAAACCAGAGGGCCCTGTTCTGCGTTAATTAAACATCCAAAATACTGATGGAATTCAGTGGGAGTTTGAGTTTGCAAGGAATGCAGAATTGGGTACAGATTTTTTTTAAATAATGCAAATCACTGCAAACTGCAATAATTAAATTAGATATATCAGGTATTACTAACCAATAGGGATATAATAGAATTAAACAAGCCTCATATAGAAAAATATAGCAATTTCCCCCAGACAATAGTTCTGTAAAATATTACCTTCAAAACTATTTTCTATTTATAACTGCTTCACTTTGCATCAAAGGTCAAAGAGACACAACTTTGCAAGCAGTGCAGCTTGTGACGTTGAAGTAAAATTAAATGTGCGCCCAATAAGAAATATGATAATCAGCTCCCATAATGACTCACTCATAAGCCGTCCCAATTATATAATGATGAGCCCGTTCCCAGAGAAATGTTCTTACCAGCTTCCCAATAGCATTGCAGCAGCTTCAAAATGAGTTAATTTAAGAAGCCAGAGTATGTAAGTGGCCTACCCTTGTCTGCAGGAAATGTTTTTAAGACCAAGTGTATCAACTTTACTTACTAACCAGTTGGCAGAATGTTAATGCATGCCATTGTGATGGGATCCCCGGGGTGCAGCTTGGGACTGTAGGATTGCTGTGCCTGCTTAACTCTCCAGCCTGGGCTGTCTCTCACACTGCTTTGCTAGTGTAACCCCCAAGGAGATTACCTAGATTCCTTGGGCTCTGTCCACTGGCAGCTCAGGGAGAGGCGCACACTGTGCCTGGTAGGGAGGAGGAGCCAAGGCAAAATCAGAGTCTACCCGGCAACCAATAGGGAGTGAGATGCCCCACCCAGGGAGTTCAGGAAAGGGGAGAAGCCATTCTTAAGTGAGTCTGGAGCCAGCCAGGGGAAGGGCAGGACTGTATGTGTGGGGAGCTAGTAAGTCCCAGGCCTGCATGCAGGGTTTCCACTGAGAATTGGCCTCTAGGGACCTGAAAGCAAGATCCCTCAGCTGGGCTTTTCCCTCGCCAATGATGATTCCCAGTTTGTAGAGTTTTGCTGGGAAACTCCCCCACCCAGGCTGAGTTAGCCCTCCAGCTCCTAGGTGAGACCAATCACCACAGGGTCAGCTCTGCTCTGCCTGCTAGTTCAGGGCTGCTGCCTGTGTGTCTGGATGCTGGGCTAGGAGACTACAGTTTGGATTTTAGTACAATCTGCACCTTGAGCCCTGCACCCCTTGGTGGTGAGGGGAAATCCTGGGACCAAAGCAGCCTGATTCTTGCCTGAAGAGGATCCTGGCCAGCAGAGATCAGCCCCTCTGCAGTGACTGAGGAGTCGAGAGTCATCTCTGAACCTGAGGATCATTCATGGAGTTTGTGAGTGCACCATCTTTTAGTTAGTTAGGGAATTTGTTTTGGGACCCTCTACTCCCTGAACTTTGTCCTCAAGCCAGGGAGTAAGGGTTTGGGGATTTTATAACCTGCTGCATATTAAACCTGTGGAGGGATTTACCCCATTTTCCCCCTTGTGAGTCCTTTGGGCCGCACTGAACCCCGTCAGCCACACTGCTAAACCGCTGCAGAGAAGAATTGTGTGGTCATAGGTCATAAAGGGCCCCAACAAAGTATGCATACCAATGGGACACTAATCTTACATTCGCTACGTCAAGTCACGTGACTGGGGAAAGTCACAGGTATTAGCAGCGTGGGCACCAGTGAACCTAACAATAGTGTTTTACCCTGTTATATTTGTCTCTTGTTTAATATAATTATTGTGTTGAATATATTGTATGTGTTTGTGTTATTTCTTGGATGTCTCCAGCTATCTGGCAAGTAAGTGGGGATTACCCTGTGGTTAGAATTTTCCTGCCCTGGTGACCCTGCCAGGAAGGAGTGAGTGGGGTGGAGGCACCGCCAAATAAATTCATAGGAAAAAATAAAGAAGACACACCCTGCTGAGTGGGTGGTGGGATCCAGAAGAACTCAGACCTGTCCATCAAAACCTGTAAGCAGATTGGCATTGAAGAAGGTAACTGGGTGGAGAGGGAGCACTACACTAGTGACAAGCAGGAAGCCCTCCAGGCACTGTTATCACTGAGCACAACCACATGTGGAACCCCACACTCAGCTAGATTGCATGAATGCTCCCAGAGCCACTCATGAATCATACAGAGAGAGCCACCAGCCAAATCCATCCCCCTGCTTTGTACCTCAGTAATATACCATCTTGCACTGCTCAAGACAAGCAGTGCAAGTTTATTAATTGGTTCATCACTTCATCAATGGAAAGTGGATATTCTCCAGCCTTTGTACCTGAGAAAATTTACCAAACACTTCAGGCAACGTCACCGGTAAAGATAAACAGTAAAACAAATGTATTGACTATAAAAGATAGATTTAAAGTGATTATAAGTGATAGGCAAAAAGTCAGAGTTAGTTACCAAAATAAAATATAAGTAAAATAAAATATAAACTCTCAACCTATTAGACTGTGCAACATCTAGATTAAGCAGTTTTTCTTACCCCCACTGGATTTTGCAGCTCATAGTACACAGGTTTCAACCTTGAAACTGGGGCCAGACTCCTGTTGGAGTCTTCAGTCTTCTGAGCATCCTCGTTGCTTGCAGCATAGGTGGGGGAGGGAGAAAAAGCCAAGCATGGGCTCCCTGTGTTCTGTTTTATACCTATAATCCACGTGCTTGGAGAACACAAGTCCAGGTATGTCTGGTAGGCATTGCTGAGTCACAAGGTGAAGCAATACCCCAGGTGTATCTCCTGTGAGTGAGTCATTGAATTATAACTCCTCTGCTGGACAATGGCTGGTGACATCCGTTCAGCACCCACCCAGGCGCAGGTTACCTCTTCCCTTGTAATTGTCTCTGGAGAGCTAGTATTTGGGCACTTCCCAAACCCACAGATTATTTTAGTGAAAACCATACAACACAATTCTTATAATTTTATATGCATTAATTATTCACATATTTAGATAGAACAATGGCTTTCAGCAGATCATAGCCTTTCCCATGATACCACTCATGGCATGCTTTATATGCAATATCACAATTATATGTAAATGAGGAATATTGAGGTTACAGGGCGCTCTCACAAGGTAAAAATGTCACAACCTCCTAAGAACATAAGAACATAAGAAAGGCCGTACCGGGTCAGACCAAAGGTCCATCTAGCCCAGTCTATTTGTCTACCGACAGTGGCCAATGCCAGGTGCCCCAGAGGGAGTGAACCTAACAGGCAATGATCAAGTGATCTCTCTCCTGCCATCCATCTCCATCCTCTGACGAACAGAGGCTAGGGACACCATTCCTTACCCATCCTGGCTAATAGCCATTTATGGACTTAGCCACCATGAATTTATCCAGTCCCCTTTTAAACATTGTTATAGTCCTAGCCTTCACAACCTCCTCAGGTAAGGAGTTCCACAAGTTGACTGTGCGCTGCGTGAAGAAGAACTTCCTTTTATTTGTATTAAACCTGCTGCCTATTAATTTCATTTGGTGACCCCTAGTTCTTGTGTTATGGGAATAAGTAAATAACTTTTCCTTATCCACTTTCTCCACATCACTCATGATTTTATATACCTCTATCATGTCCCCGCTTAGTCTTCTCTTTTCCAAGCTGAAGAGTCTTAGCCTCTTTAATCTTTCCTCGTATGGGACCCTCTCTAAACCACTAATCATTTTAGTTGCCCTTTTCTGAACCTTTTCTAGTGCTAGAATATCTTTTTTGAGGTGAGGAGACCACATCTGTACACAGTATTCGAGATGTGGGCGTACCATGGATTTATATAAGGGCAATAATATAGTCTCAGTCTTATTCTCTATCCCCTTTTTAATGATTCCTAACATCCTGTTTGCTTTTTTGACCGCCTCTGCACACTGCGTGGACATCTTTAGAGAACAAGATGCACAAGGGGGGTGGGTTTGTTTGCTTTGTTTTGTTTAAAACTATATGCTACATATAAATGAGTGAATTTTATATACATAATTTATGTTATAATTAGGGCTGTCAAGCGATTAAAAAAATTAATCGCACAATTTAAAAAAATCCTGATTAATCGCACTTTTAAACAACAATAGAATATTATTTATATAAATATTTTTGGATGTTTTCCACATTTTCAAGTACATTGATTTCAATTACAACACAGATTATGAAGTGTACAGTGTTCACTTTATATTCATTTTTTATTATAAGTATTTGCCCTGTAAAAATAAAAGAAATAGTATTTTTCAGTTCACTTAATACAAGCACTATAGTGCAATCTCTTTATCATGAAAGTTGAACTTATAAATGTAGAATTATGTACAAAAAATAACTGCACTCAAAAAGAAAACAATGTAAAACTTTAGAGCCTACAAGTCCACTCTGTCCTATGTCTTGTTCAGCCAATCGCTCAAACACGTTTGTTTACATTTGCAGGAAATAATGCCTGCTTCTTGTTTCCAAGGTCACCTGAAAGTGAGAACAGGCATTCACATGGCACTGTTGTAGCTGGTGTTGCAAGATATTTATGTGCCAGATACACTAAAGATTCATATGTCCCTTCATCCTTCAACCACCATTCCAGAGGACGAGTCCACGCTGATGATGGGTTCTCCTCGATAATGATCCAAAGCAGTGCAGACCAACACATGTTCATTTTCATCATCTAAGTTAGATGCCACCAGCAGAACGCTGAATTTCTTTTTTGGTAGTTCGTAGTTTCCGCATCAGTGTGTTGGTCTTTTAAGACTTCTTAAAACATCCTCCACACCCCATCCTGATCAGATTTTGGAAGACACTTCAGATTCTTAAATCTTGGGTCTAGTGCTGTAACTATCTTTAGAAATCTCACATTGGACCTTCTTTGAGTTTTGTCAAATCTACAGTAAAAGTGTTCTTAAAATGAATAACATGCTGAGTCATCATCTGAGACTGCTATAACATGAAATATATGGCAGACTGCGGGTAAAACAGAACAGGAGACATACAGTTCTCCCCTAAGGAGTTCAGTCACAAAACATAATTAATGCATTATTTTTTTAACAAGCATCATCAACATGGAAGCATGTCCTCTAGAACGGTGGCCAAAGCATGAAGAGGTGTATGAATATTTAGCATATCTGGCACGTAAACATCTTGCAATAACAGCTACAAAAGTGCCATGCGAACATCTGTTTTCACTTTCAGGTGACATTGTAAATAAGAAGCGGGCAACATTATCTCCCGTAAGTGTAAACAAACTTGTTTCTCTTAGTGATTGGCTGAACAAGAAGTAGGACTGAGTGGACTTATAGGCTCTAAAGTTGTACACGGTTTTTATTTTTGAATGCAATTCTGTAACAGAGGTTGCACTATGGTACTTATATGACATGAATTGACAAATACTATTTCTTTTGTTTATCATTTTAACAGTGAAAATATTTGTAATAAAAATAATATAAAGTGAATACTGTACACTTTGTATTCTGTGTTGTAATTGAAATAAATATATTTGAAAAGGCAGAAAAATATCCAAAAATATTTAATAAATTTGAATTGGTATTCTATTGTTTAACGGTGTGATTAAAACTGCAATTAATCACAATACATTTTTTAATTGCAATTTTTTTTTTAGTTAATCACATGAGATGACTGATCAGTCGACAGCCCTAGTTATAATACTAAGCACTAGCTTCTTACATGGTCATAGCTCTAACACAAAGAATTCAGTAATTAGAAAACAAAATCAAGTCAGAGCCATGAAAACTCTGCACTATCTATTGCGTAGTAGTCACAAAACATATTTCACTGGCATTATTTTATAAGGCAATACTTTAAACCTGCACACAATTATGCACTTGTTTACAATTAACCACAAAAATAGTTCTACTGACTTCAGCAAGATTCAAGTTTACTCATGTGAATAAATTTAAGTACATGTGTAAGTGTTTGCAGAATCAGGGCCCAACAGTGTTCCAAGGTTAACATTCTCCTGCACCATCACTACAGGTAGAAAATGCCTTATCCATTATTATCACACGTGATCAAAATCATGCATGCATGTTTAGGGGATGCCACTGAATCAACAAGAGTAAACTGGAACCCTTCTGTCCCCCTATAACAGGGTTATACTGACAGTGAGTTTTTCCACATTGATGCAAGTTTACACAATTTGTATTACTTCAACCATTGTGGACGTACTTGCAGCTCTGGTATCTCACGGTGAGTTAGATATATATCAAATTTGCAAAATAGAGCATTAGTGGTGGGAAAAGTAAATGCCAAAAAAAACAGGAAATTAAGTGCTGAAGCTCACAGCTCAAAGTTATCTCTGCCCCCTTGTGCTTATGCTTTGAATGATGATATTTCAGGGTCATTTTACTGCATTGCGTTATTTGTCAAGTTATAGGCAGAGCCGGTTGCACTACCTGTTTTAGTTGCCTGACACTTCTCATTATAAGACCTTGTATTCAGTTGCTTATTCTTTTCCCAAACTAACAATTCAGGCTGATATTTTCCATGCTAAATCTCTTCCTCATGCTGATTTTTTTTTACATTAAATTATTTTCATTTCTTTTTTAAATGAAGCTCATTTTTGTGTAACTTATCAAAAAAGAAGATTGAGATGTGACTTGATCACCATTTGTATGTACTTTCTTGGGCAGAAAAAAATATAAGACACTAAAGGGCTCTTTAATTTAGCAGAGAAAGGCATAACAAGAACCAATGACTGGAAGTTAAAGCCAGACAAACTGAAAATAGAAATAAGGTATTAAAAAAATAGCAGTGAGGGACATTGTTCTAATTTTTAACCGACCAAGGGAAGTGGTGCATTCTCCATCTCTTGATGTCTTCAGATCAAGATAAAATGCATTTCTGGAAGAAATAGTTCAATCAAAACACAAGCTATTGGGATCAATATAGTAGTAACTCAGTGAAATTCTATGGGCTGTGTTACACAAGAGGTCAGGCTAGATATCTAATGGTCCTAGGGTGACCAGATGTCCCAATTTTATATGGACAGTCCTGATTTTTCGGTCTTTTTCTTATATAGGATCCTATTACCCTCCCACCCCCTGTCCCAATTTTTCACATTTGCTGTCTGGTCACCCTAAATGGTCCCTCCCTTCTGACCTTAAAATGTATTAACCTTTTTGAAAATTTCAGATAAATTTATTCAGTGATTTCAGAGAAAAAGGTGAGGGAAAAGCAAGTTGTTTTCCCCAGATTTTTAAAAAGTCAACTGTTACATTACTTTGAGGTAGGGATTTTATATTTGGCAGGAGGCTGACCCTGTTGTCAGGAGTGTGCCTTTTCCTAAAAATATGAAAATCCACTCAAAATTGGCCAAGCTAGACACCTCTGAAAAACTGCAGTGTGCACATGCTCTGTAGAAAGTTGTTAGAGTTTGGCAGCTAACTTCTCTTAGGAGTTCATCTGCACTGAGCATGTTCCATCCTCTCATAGCACCTATGTGCTGACTAGAATATGCATGCGGCAGCCCCATAGAACAGCTGACCATGTTCCATCTCAGGGGCGTAGGATCTAAGCTGGACTTTCAGTGCAACTGTTCCTTCTAGTTGCACAAGGCTACTGTGATTCCAAGCACCAGTACTGAGGTTGTCTCTCACCTCTACTATCAATGCTTCCCTTGCTGGTAACAAGAAAGCAAGGAAGAAGCAGCCTAGTTAATGCAGAGGATTAAGTGGGTGAGGGTACAAGGGCAGGAATCAGTGGGAATAGGAGCAGGAGACTGGATTCTCCTACAAGATGGACAGGAGCAGAAGAGTTTATAACCATTAGAACATGGCACTAATCCAGGGTCAGGTGATAGTCTGTGCTGTGTGTCTAAAGGTCCCTGCCTGTAACCCATGTAGGTGGTCCAAATGGTTCCACATGATTGATTTCCCCCCCCCATTTGTTATAAAAAAATTGAAATTTGTTTATTATTAAACAATGTTAAAAGAACAAGAACAAAGGTGCAACATCAAATACTGAAATGTTAGGATTGCCCAGCCAATCTGTTTTGACACCCTGTGCATATGCATTATGTTACAGTCCAATTATATGATCACATACTATTTCTTCCCATCCCCCAATAAAGCCACCATCTCCTGGTCCATGTATTCTGTGCTGTACTGCTTAAAGCAGGGGTAGGTAAACTTTTTGGCCTGAGGGCCACATCTGGGTGTGGAAATTGAATGGCAGACCATGAATGCTCACTAAATTGGGAGTTGGGGTGTGGGACGGGGTGAGGGCTCCAGCTGGGGGTGCAGGCTCAGTGATGGGTCCAGTAATTAAGAGTTCAGTGTGCAGGAAGGGGCTCTGGGCTGGGGTACAGAGTTGGGTTGGGGGTGGGGTTGAGGGCTCTGACTGGGGGTGTGGGATCTGGGGATGAGGGTTTGGGTTGCAGGCAAGTGCTCTGAGCTGGGACCAAGGGGTTCAGAGGGCGGGGGGGGATCAGGGCTAGGGCAGGTGGGTGGGGCGTGGGAGGAGGTCAGGGGTGCAGGCTCCGAGTGGCACTTACCTCAAGCAGCTCCCAGAAGCAGCAGCATGTCCCCCCTCTGACTACTAGACGGAGGCACGGCCAGGCAGCTCTGCGTGCTGCCCCAGACCCTGTTACCCAATGGATGCTTGAGGGCTGGATAAAATGTCTGAAGGGCCAGATGCGGCCCCTGGGCCGTAGTTGCTCAGCTCTGGCTTAGAGTCAGCATAGAATATTACCTACTGCATTTTGGTTAGATATTTGCATGACTTGAAAAGAAAAGAAAAACAATAAATTTCTCTTTTGCTAATGGAGGGGCATCATTGTTTTATGTGGTGGGTTGGCGTAGGTGGACATAGTGTTTTGATATCTTATGTGAGAACAAGTTCTTTTTTATGCTGCATTTAGCCTATTTAATGTATCCAAAGGATACAGAAACGAGAGCCCTACCCAAGCTCCAATGAACTGAATGCAAAAAACCAAAACAAAAGCCTTCCATTGATTTCTATTGGCATTGGATTAGATTTAGGCTTAGATTTGGGAAATAACTTAGAAATGTGTAATTAAAGTTAAATACATATTTAATTGATTTCCTGAATAGAGATGCCTTACTGCACCTGTTGCATACAAATATAAAATATGTGGTCACCACACACACGTCACATGACAAAATATTGATACAATCTATAAAAATTAAATTGCTGAACATCAACGTGAAAGTTCTGCAATAATTATTCTATAGAGAGGACAGAACAGTGCAGTTTCATAAAGGTGTAGTGTGCTAACACAGCAGTTCCCGATGCATTTACAATGGATGAGTCACAGTAGTTTTTCCTTCACACACAGACTTATCTAGCCCCTGAAAATATTCAGCTTGGTATTTTGTACCTGCAAGCCATTACAAGGCAGGGGTTTGTGCATGTGCATGAAATATGATCAAGGTGATCTTTCTATTTCTAAGGTCCCTATCAAATTTACCCTGAGGTGCATCTGATTTTTGTGTCCCCACATTGGTATCACAGCACAGAGCAAGAGTAATGTAGAATGTTCACTTTTTCTACTGCACTATTCCAACTATGCTCTCCTGATAGAAATACACTGCTTCACACGTATATATTTAAAACAATTTTTACTCCACCTCCTAAATTTTCAAAGCAGTGCCTGGGGTTTTAGCCTTGCAACTCTCATTGACTTTTATAAATTTATAACTCATTCCACCTTCTAGCTGCTAGGAATATTTTATGCTGCTTGACAGTGGAATTAATGTGAATGGAGAGGATGCATTCCCAGTAACCAGAAGGTTGTTTATTTTTGCAATAGAATCCTATTTGAAAATGTCCTTATTTTGCATAAAATGGAAATCTTAATTTACTTTATAAAGTAAACTACCTTTTTTGTGTTTAAAATAGTAAAAACTTGTTTAAAATGTAATCTATCCAACCAACATAATATTTACCTAGATATTACTAAAATTATATATTGACTTTATACAACTTTTGGGGGGCAATGTAAGATAAGTTATGGGTTTTTCACCAACTTCATTTATTCTCATGTTCTATTTTCATTTCCCTCAAGGGCAACAATGCTCAGTATAATATGTTGGTTAGTTTTATATCACCTTCTATTGATATTTTGTGTGATGCCTCAAGCTTAATTTTAATTCATAGCACATGAATAAAAATGCAATAATCATTCCTTCCTTAGTAAATGAATTGCTCTTTGAATGTTGACTAAAAGTTGTAATGTTTATATTTATAGCAAGTTAGACATTAAAAAACAACTTGTCAAATAGAATCCAAACCAAAGGATTTCAAACATTTTCCTTACTGAAAGTGCACAGGGAAAGCATTGAGATTTTATTCCAGGCTTTTAACACAATCAGTTTCCGTTTTCTAGGTCTGAACCTATGAACCTTGCTTTGGTTTAACAACATATTGTCTTTGAGGTGCATAGGAAGCTATATATCCATCTGGATATCAAGAGCCTGACCAAACATAAATAAATTCAGAGCTAATCCTGACAGTGCAGGAATGCAGAGACTGGATCCCATTACACAGGCGCTGTAAGGGTATGCACTGAACACTGTGACACTGGTTTAAGATAACACAATTCAGTTTTTTATGTAACTAGACTGAAATAGAACTGTTCGATAAAAGCCACCTGCCTCAACTATTGTTTTCCTCAAGGTTGGAAGTTTGCAGGAAAGCTGTATAAAACATAAAACTACCCTTTTCACCCCAGCAATCTGAAGGGTCACATGACATGAGATACAAATGTCATGTGATCTAGTGAAATTATCAGAAAAAAATATGCAACAATATTGAATATACTGTTACAACAGTTGTCATCAGTGGCCTTGTTAAAATCTTCCAAGTTCTTTTTCTTTAGCATGCAAGTGATGTTCAGACTTGGGAAGATATGCTGTCTCTTATCTCTAGTTTTCTCATATGTACAAGGAGCTATGGGAGAGAGCGAGAGAGTTTTCTGATTCCAGTGGCTATTGGTACACCTGCAACTCACACCAGTTTAAACACACACATACACACATGCGCACATACACATTCATTTTTAACAAGTTTACACAATTCATTTTTTTTTATAATAAAAACCAAGCCCCAACATGGAGGCAAGGTAAGACGTGGTTTATCCTGCTCTTAAAAAAAAAAAAAGTGTAGCAGCACCACCTTACCTGGTCTGGCATCAGGCTATCCATTCTCTCAGTTTTCCCTCATTCTGGTTAGATTTCCCAACCTTCCCAGAAAGGACATTCTGCTATGCTCAATTTTATTCTTCAACATACAACTCAGACAAAACAAAAGCAGTTCCTCTTTCCAGCCTGGGTTACAGCTCCCAAAAGATTTTTCCCTCTGCCTCTCACAATGCTGAAACAAGGAAACATTTTACATTGACCCAACTCTAGATGTGTCTATGCTTATATTTCACTCCTACCAACATAACTGCCCCGTTATGCCAACTTAATAACACCACCTCCCCAAGCAGCATTGAGCCAGAGTCAGTGCAATTAGGTTTGATGCAATGTCAGTGCAGACACTTCGTTATTTATATCAGTTGTTACTGGTGTCCAGCAGCTGACCCACAATGCCCCACACTGCCCCCTCTGGTCACCATTGTTAACACTGTTGCCCAGAGTCAGGGTATACAGGAAGCTGCCCCTCCCCTTTAAAGCCCAGTGAATTTTTGAAATTCTTTTTCCTGGTTGGCAAGCACACCTAGCAGCTCTCCATTCTTCTGTGCAACTGCCCAGCTGACCATGCCAGTTACACACTGCAGATGCACTCCTACCTGGAGTACACAGGAAGTGTTGGATCTCCTGGGCCTGTGGGGAGAAGAGGCTGTGTAGGCACAGCTCTGATCCCTCTGGAAAAATTGGACATCTACAAGCAGATTTCTCCTGTATGCTCCAAGCAGGGCAACAAGAGGGACCAGCAACAGTGCCACATGGAAGCCAAGGAGCTGCAGCAGGCATACCAGAAGGCCAGGGAGGCCAACAATTGTGCAGAGCCACAGACCTGCAACTTTTACAAAGAGCTTCATGCCATCCTCGGTGGACACCCCACCACTTGCAAGAGCCCCGGTGATACATCAAAGGAGCCTGAGTCGCCAGCCCCCACTATGAACAGCAAGGAGGAGGTTTGACAAGGAAGAGGCGGAATATGGGGGACAGGCGACCAGGGGGATCCAGCTGCCAGCAAGACAGGACATGTTTTTGACTCCACCACAGTCCAGCCAGGGCAAGCCTGATGTAGGGGAAGAAACCTCTACTAAGTATGCCGTTTGCTTTGAAATTACGGGCATGGTACCCCCAAAGAAGCAGGAAATATCTGTTGATTTACTCTTTTTTTACTTGTGCTAGAAGAGGTAATGAAGCAACCAAGAGAGGCAGAGTTGTTATCTGCTTTTCTTTCCTTCCTAGAGTTAGGCAGAAGGGGACATGCTGAGCAGTTTGTTTACATTGTGATAGACCCAGGCCAGTTGTGAACAGCAGAGTAGTAGAAGGCAGATATACTGGCCACTGGATAAGCAGTTTTCTGTTCCCTGACTGACCAGAGCAGGGGCTGCTCCAGGCTAATGAGAACACCTGACACCAATAAACCTAAGAGTCAGGTGAGGCTGTTAAGCACCTGACTCTAATTAAGGCCCCTCTGATGCTATAAAAGGGCTCACTCCAGTTAGGCCAAAGAGAGCCAGGAAGCCAGAGGAAAGACAGTGCGGCTGAAGGGCTGGGTAATGAAGACACCCTGAAACCACTGGAAAGGGAGCCCTAAGGTAAGGGTGAAGAAGGTGTTGAGAGAGAGAAGCGGGGGAGTTGTGGGGAAGTGGCCCAGGGAAATGTAGCAACTCTGGCAGTGAAAGGTCAGCTGCCAACAGCTGCTGCCATTAGGATCCCTGGGCCGGAACCCAAAGTAGAGAGTGGGCCCAGGTTTCCCCCAACCTGCCACTACAGAAACACCTCCTGGGAAGGGAAGACAGGCCCCTGTCAGGACAGGAGGCTAAACTGTTCTTGAATAAGCCCGTAGGGACAACAGAGACTGTGGGAGTTCTCTCACCAACCTCCTTGCTGGCTTATGATGAAAATGGCTCGGTAGACTGTACACTGGCCCTAGAGAGAGAAGGGCTATGTGGAGGGATGCAGTAAGCCTCTGAGGCTAGCATAAACTGCCTGGGACCCATGAAAACAAGGTCGAAGCTCTGCCACAACGTGTACCAGGATGTCCTGTAAATCCTCCATAGAGAGCCTGAGGAAACTTTCATGGAGGTAGTCTACAATCCTCTGCCAAAGGTTTGTGTTGAGGGCTGCCTTATTTCTTCTGCAGTAGTAGGACACTTCCCCTTGCCATTCATTGATTACTTCAGCAGGCACCATGGCATATATAGGCTAGTAGCATATGGGCCCCGAGCAGCATCAGGACACCTGCACTAGCTGTGCTCTCTCTGCCTCTGTTACTCTCAGGAGTGAGAGGTCAGCCTCTGGAAAATGATGCCGGTATTCTGTTCAATTGCCCTATATAAATATAAGCATATATGTGAGCTTTTCCACCCTCATTTCCCTAACCCCCTCCCCACCTACTGAAGCCATACTCACCATGGCTGGTGCTGTGATTGGCACCGGGCTGTATGAATCCCAAGGAAAAGTGAGAAGTTAGTGCTCCTTGGGAGCAATGGGGGTGAGTTCAATATGCTAATCTTAAATTTCTGTCATGAATACACCGACAATGGTACCTCTGTGTGTGGTATCTGCAACTGCTGCTATTGTGGCCTTCCGGATCTCCTCCTCTACACCTGTGGAATGCCCAAGCCAGATAAGGAGGAGAAAGAAGACTATTCGGGTTGACATGTTCCAGGAGATACTGCAAGACAGTGCTGCATCAGAGAACAAGACCAGGTCCTGGAGGATGACACTCGCAGACAGCATAGAGAAGGAAAGAGTGGAGAGGAGAAAAGCCTGGGAGTATAAAGGAGGAAAAGGAGAGGAAAATCCACCAGGACATAATGGGACTTCCCAGGCAGCAAAGAGAGATGCTGCAGACTCTGAAAGATTTGCAGATTCAAAAATATCATGTTTGCTTCCCTCTAAAGCACAGAGAGAACTCAATATTGGGATCTCCCTATGTCCCCTCCCAACATTCCACATAGTATCAGAGGTTGCTGCACTACCCAATCACTCCATCTCAGGGGATATTAAAGAAATCATAAGTTCACATACACTGAACTGGGAAAGATATCGTTGGCGTATGTGTACTTGAAATGGAAATGACTGCTCTTTCCCCTTCACTAAATTCTGTTCCCTTAATAAATTAAGTTCTAAATGTTTTTTTATTCATCTAATTCATGTTACAGAATAAAATTATATTTTGTGGAACAAAATTCATCTTTATTAGTTCATAATACCACCAATTTCCTGTTACTCCATTTTGTCACAGAATGCATAACATCGTTCACAGACAAGAGTAATAGGTGCATTGGCAAGGTTATATTCCTACACACACACACAGCAAGACTTATATTGCTCCAAAATAGTAAGGCCACGTAGAGCACATGATATCAACACACACTGCTCTGGCTCACTATTAAAATGGTCTTTCAAAGCCTCCATGAGCCGTATAGCTCTGTGTTGAGCTCTTCTCATATCCCTTGTATCTGGCTCAACCTTTAGCACCCACCCCGGAAGAAACTTTTCCCTCTTTGCTTCACAGGTATTATGCAGGATACAGAAGACATATAACCACTGGGATATTTTTTAACCGAGGTCCAACCTCATAAATACATGACTCCAGTGACGCTTCAAACAACCAAAGGCACATTCAACTGAAATTATGCTCCTGCTGAGCCTGTAGTTGAAACACTCCTTGGTGCAGTTGAGATGGTTGGTGTCTGGCTTCATGAGCCATGAGAGCAAGGGGCAGGCTGGTTCTCCCAGGATCACTGTTGGCATTTCAGCATTCCAACTTATAATCTGCCAGTTGGGAAAATGTCCCTGCTTTCAATTTTCTGAACAGCATCACGCACCTTCCCTGATCAGCTCAAATTGATGTCAGAAATGCATCCCTGGTGTGGCTGGGATCCTAGGTGGCATACTGAGATTGCTTAATCAGGGCAAACTGCAAAGAATGGGACAGATGATCCCCAAAATAGGAGGTTATTTCTAATAATTAGATTCAGCAATCCAGAAACAAAACAGCTTCTACAATACCTCACTGGTTACTCAAAAGCTAAAAATACAGTTCCCCTAAAACAATCCATCCTTGGGCTCCCATCCAGACAGCCAAATCAAATATGATGAGGATTACTGAAAATTTTGTTCATGATATAAAAAGTTCTACCAATCCCAAGGATCACTTTACCCACCAGATCTATGGATATTTCAGATCTTACCCAAATAAACATTTACAGCCAATTCTGATTAAATTAAGATTTATTAAAAAAGAAAAGCGAATATCGGTTAAAAGATTATATGTGAATAAAATTATTAGGTCAGTTTCATAGTAGAGATGGTGAGTTTTAGAGCTGCAAAGAGTTCTTTCAGAATTAGTTCCATAGGTTACAGCAACAAAACTTCAGGACCAGACCTCAAAGAGAAACTGCTGAGTTTCAATTCATCTGCAAATTTGACACCATCAGCTCAGGATTAAACAAAGACTGTGAATGGCTAGCCAATTACAAAGGCAATTTCTCCTCCCTTGGTGTTCACACCTCAACTGCTAGAAGAGGGCCTCATCCTCCCTGATTGAACTAACCTCGTTATCTCCAGCCTGATTCTTGCTTGCATATTTATACCTGCCTCTGGACATTTCTACTACATGCATCTGATGAAGAGCTATTCACCCACGAAAGCTCAAGCTCCAAAACGTCTGTTAATCTATAAGGTGCCACAGGACTCTTTGCTGCTTTTTCCTTTTATTTGTTTTAAACCTACTGCCCATTAATTTCATTTGGTGGCCCCTAGTTCTTATATTATGGGAACAAGTCAATAACTTTTCCTTATTCACTTTCTCCACACCACTCATACTTTCATATACCACTATCATATCCCCTCTTAGTCTCCTCTTTTCCAAGCTGAAAAGTCTTAGCCTCTTTAATGTCTCCTCATATGGGACCCTCCAAACCCCTAATCATTTTAGTTGCCCTTCTCTGAACCTTTTCTAATGCCAGTATATCTTTTTTGAGATGAGGAGACCACACCTGTACACATTATTCAAGATGTGGACGTACCATGGATTTATACAAGGGCAATGAGATATTCTCTGTCTTATTCTCTATTCCTTTTTGAATGATTCCCAACATCCTGTTTGCTTTTTTTTACTGCCACTGCACACTGGGTGGACGTCTTCAGAGAACTATCCACGATGACGCCAAGATCTCTTTCCTGATTAGTTGTAGCTAAATTAGCCACATAGTTAGAAAAAATAACCCCAATGTGCATGAATTTACATTTATCCATATTAAATTTCATTTGCCATTTTGTTGCCCAATCACTTAGTTTTGTGAGATCTTTTTGAAGTTCTTCACAGTCTGCTTTGGTCTTAACTATCTTGAGCAGTTTAGTATCATCTGCAAGTTTTGCCACTTCACTGTTTACCCCTTTCTCCAGATCATTTATGAATAAGTTGAATAGGATTGGTCCTAGGACTGACCCTTGGGGAACACCACTAGTTACCCCTCTCCAGTCTGAGAATTTAACATTTCCCTGTCTCTTAACCAGTTCTCAATCCATGAAAGGATCTTCCCTCTTATCCAATGACAACTTAATTTACATAAGAGCCTTTGGTGAGGAACCTTGTCAAAGGCTTTCTGGAAATCTAAGTACACTATGTCCACTGTATCCCCCATGTCCACATGTTTGTTGACCCCTTCAAAGAACTCTAAAAGATTAGTCAGACATGATCCCTTTACAGAAACCATGCTGACTTTTGCCCAACAATTTATGTTCTTCTATGTGTTTGACAATTTTATTTTTTACTATTGTTTCAACTAATTTGCCCAGTACTGACATTACACTTACCGATCTGTAATTGCCAGGATCATCTGTAGAGCCCTTTTTAAATATTGGTGTTACATTAGCTATCTTCCAGTCACTGGGTACAGAAGCCAATTTAAAGGACAGGTTACAAACCATAGTTAATAGTTCTGCAACTTCACATTTGAGTTCTTTCAGAACTCTTGGGTGAATGCCATCTCGTCCCAGTGACTTGTTACTGTTAAGTTTATCAATTAATTTCAAAACCTCCTCTAGTGACACTTCAATCTGTGACAATTCCTCAGATTTGTCACCTACAAAGGATAGCTCAAGTTTGGAAATCTCCGTAACATCCTCAGCCGTAAAGACCGAAGGAAAGAATTAATTTAGTTTCTCCACAATTATTTTATCGTCTTTTAGTGCTCCTTTTGTATCAATTGTCCAGGGGCCCCACTGGTTGTTTAGCAGGCTTCCTGCTTCTGATGTACTTAAAAAACATTTTATTACCTTTTGGGTTTTTGGCTAGCTGTTCTTCAAACTCCTTTTTGGCTTTTCTTATTACATTTTTACACTTAATTTGGCAGTGTTTATGCTCCTTTCTATTTACCTCACTAGGATTTGACGTCCACTTTTTAAAAGATGCCTTTTTATCTCTCACTGCTTCTTTTACATGGTTGTTAAGCCACGGTGGCTCTTTTAGTTTTTACTGTGTTTTTTAATTTGGGGTACACTTAAGTTGGGCCTCTATTATGGTGTCTTTGAAAAGTATCCATGCAGCTTGCGGGGATTTCACAGTGTTGGGCTGTTGAGGTGTTATTCCCACCACAGGAATGTTAAATGTTGTTATATTATGGTCACTATTTCCAAGCGGTCCTGTTATAGTTACCTCTTGGACCAGATCCTGCACTCCACTCAGGACTAAATCGAGAATTGCCTCTCGCCTTGTGGGTTCCTGTACCAGCTGCTCCAAGAAGCAGCCATTTAAAGTATTGAGAAATGTTGTCCTGAGGTGACATGTACCCAGTTAATATCGGGATAAATCCCCCACTATTACTGAGTTCTTTTTTTGGATAGCCTCTCTAATCTCCCTTAGCATTTCATCATCATCACTGACCTGATCAGGTGGTCGATAATAGATCCCTACTGTTATATTCTTATTAGAGCATGGAATTACTACCAATAGAGATTCTATGGAACATGTGGATTCATTTAAGATGTGTACTTTATTTGATTCTACATTTTCTTTCACAGATTGTGCGCGGGGGGGCAAGTGGCACTATCTGTTCTGTCTTTCTGATACATTTTGTACCTTGGAATGATTATGTCCCATTGATTGTCCCCACTCCACCAGGTTTCTGTGATGCCTATTATATCAATATCCTCCTTTAAAATGAGGCACTCTAGTTCACCTGTCTTATTATTTAGACTTCTAGCATTTGTGTACAAACACTTTAAAAACTTGTCACTGTTTATTTGTCTGCCCTTTTCTGATGTGTCAGATTCTTTTTTATGTGAATGTTTGTCTCATTCTTGGATGACTACCAAAAAGTTTTGCTAAGGAGCCGAGGAGAGACACTCCAACTAAAGCTGTGCTGCATGCCCAGTCTATTTTTAGATGGGGTCCATGCCAAGTTGTTCTTGAGAGATCTCCTCCACACTGACAGTAAAAACTACTGCTGCTCTCATTCCCAGTTACAAAAAGAGAAAAAAAGTATGCCAGATTGATGATCATAGCTTGTTTGGAGCTTCTTGGTGGTTATTTCCCCCCTAATTTCTGGAACTGTGTGATAGGGTGTCCACCCACAGTAGCCCAGAAAGGGTTAATGTGGCTCAGAAGGGGTAAAGTAACCTGATAGTCCACACCTGAGGAAGCTTGATGGGCAAGCACTGATTGAGGATGGAGCCCAGCTTGGCAGGAGCAGGTATAAGGCTAAGTAGTGAGGGTAGAAAGAGGCTGCAGCATGGAAGCCTGTCAGTCACTCTTTTTAGCTTAGAGAAGGAAAGCTGGAAACCCAGGGGGAGCGTAGAAGCCCTGTGATCCTGTCCCTCAAGGAAGGGTTTGCCCAGAAGAGTGGTGGAGTAGAACCTTAATGCAGGTGGAGTAGGACAAGGCTTAGGGAAACAGTAGCTAGGTTTGGGATGATGCAGAACTTGGCCACTGATTTGAGGGTCCCTGGGAAAGAGCTCAGGGTAGTAGGTGGTCCCAGTTTCCCCTACCTGCCACTGAGAAAGTGGCATAGCTTTAAGTTGGAACACTACCAGGATGGATCAGTCCAGTAAGACTTCTGTGCCCCACAAGGAGAAAACTAGAGTGACCTGGCTGGAGAGCCAAGCCATGAAGAGGGAACATCCTGGTTCACAAACAAGCAGGAAGCACTATAACTCCTAGAGCCTGCAGAGTTGCAGCATGAATGAAAGTGGGAAGCGGGAATCCCCACTATGTCTCCAGTGCATCATCAGGCTTATGCACCCTACATTGAGGCCTTGAACTCTGATTACAGATATTTCATGGCAACGGGTGCCATTCCAGGCATCCCTACTGAGCCTTCCAATGCAGCCCATTTTAGTTCTCCCTCTTCCTAGTGCTTCATCAGGACTGTGAGAAATAGAACTTCTGGAGTGGAGAGCTTGAGAGTTTAGTATATGAAGTCGATCTGCTTGGTAGTTATAGGCCATGTTATTTTTTTATTCTTATCAGGGTATTATGCCTACCATTAGCAAGTAAAAGGGAAAGTTCAATTTTTGTCACAGAAAACTGTACAGTTCACTTTTCTCCACCTTTGACATCTGGCAGCCTAACAAAAAGTCAAGACAAGAAGAGTGGCAAGTTACTTTGAGAGTTAAAATAACTATTTCCAGTGACTAAGGGGAAAGGTCACTAACTGATTCTGAGAATGTATGGTCTTTAAGTGATGACAATGACTGTATATTGGTTGACAGTTTCACACTTGCTAAAAAAGTTAATGAATTCCTTGCTTTGTGGTTCACTAGAAGATAACAACTGATAAGGTGGGCAATAGAGCAGCATAAGTATCAATTTGTAGGATTTTTTTTTGAGAGATAGAGATTGAAATTTGTTCCAGGGCTACCTATTGCTAGTTGTGTTAAACAAATGTTCTCTGACTTCAGAAGATGGTGACATTCCTGCAATGTACATGTCCACATTTGTCCCATGTGAAAATTCATCACAGCCAATCTAATATCACCTGCATCAAAATAAATTGTCCTGAGGAAAAACAAAAGTATTACAAATGAAATTGCAAAACCTTTCACTTCTCTCAGTCTCAAAGGAGATTTCCATTCCCCTGCCCACAGTAAGTAGAATTAGTCAAGGCAGCCCAGAAACCTGAGAGCTTCACACAGATTTTCAGGCAGGACTTATTGGATTCACCCAACCCTGGCTGCCTACTTTTCAAGTGCATCTTTGTTATTCAGATTGCAGAATTAGGGCTTAGGTCCCCCAGGACCTCATTGTTTTGGTCAAAACAAACAGAACAACAACAACAACACAACAACAAAAATAGTTCCAGCACTAGAGTTTACAATTGAAGAAAGATTACTCACATGTGTTGTTTACCTTTATTTTCTAGAGGTAAACATCTTATAGCTCTATAGGCCCACACTGTGAACCGGATCTGCCCCCTCCCAGAGGGCCCTGACCCACAAGGTATTCTGGAGTTGGCCTCTCCATCTCTCCAGTTCAAGCTGATCCACTTTGTATACATACGTTTAAAAAGAGTCATTGGAGCAGGCACTGGAACCAGGGTTTTAACTACTGGGATACAGAGTCACACTTATGCTCTGTGGCTCAGAGACTACTCAGATATTTTACACAATGTGGAACAGCTTCAGCAGAAAAGACAGAGATCCACCACAGAATAGCCCACTGGCTAGGTCACTCACCTGGGAAGGGGGAGATGCTGGGTTAAAATCCATACTCCAGAGTGCAGATTTGAACCTGGGTTTCCCCTGTCTCAGGTGAGTGCCCCTAGCCCATGGAGTCCAAGGGTGAGCAGAGGCATCACCACCTCCTCCTCCTTTTTGTGAATATACCCCCTTTATTTCCTTTGCTTTTCAAAAGGTAAGAAATACCCAAGCCTAAAATAAAACATGTTGTTTTACCAGAAATAATAAAAATCTAATGTTTTCAAATCACCAAAAATTTGGAAAAGTTTTAGTTCAACCCAAAACATTGTTTAACTTCTTTTTCTGAAGAAGACACACACTAGTTCATGGATATGTACCTGACATTGGAGGATACTACAATATCTTTAAAAGAATCCAATCACTATTTGTCACCGATTGAGGGTCTTTCCCCTCTGCTCTAAATAGAAAATGTATTCTTTTAAGGTGGAAGTCATGCAAGTGAGCACAAAGGGCCCTGTGCAAGGACTTCCATTCCAGTTGCACCCCTGGGATTAAGTGGTCTGGAGTATACATTTCTCCTTGGATTATACATTTCTCCCTGAATTGTTTCATTTGAACTTTTGCTAGTGTAGGAGCGTTCTGCCATCTTTTTGTAGATTTTGTTTGTGACTGTAAAACATGTCGCATGCATATATTCTTATAGCAGAAGAGTGGAGGCTGTAATCATTTCCCCGCCTCAAATCCTGCACAAGATTTCTAAACCAAAAGATGTTCATTTAATCACATCATCATGTTTCATTAGATATCAACAGCTGTCGATATATAACTATCAATGTCACATTGACCTTACCCGCCTCCTCCTTTCCTGTGGCTCTGCCATGGGCAAAAGAAATCCTTTATTATTAATAGACAATTTTTAAATCCTTCTGCACATCTGTCTTGCAATCACACAAAGTCAATACTCAATTATATATGCTGCCCTATCTGTCACTTTTAATCGCAAATTCATGTGCTCTGTGATAGCCATTCATTCATGGAATGAACTATGTCACTTTTGATAAAGTGATATAAATCAGCCTTAAGAATTCATATAAAATAGGATTTTCCCTTGAATTTAAGTGATTGCAGGTTAATATCTGGCATTGCTGACTTTGCAAGAGGATGGGGGAAAGCTATCACTGCACATATAAGGCTTTAAACAAAATAAAGGAATTTTAAAATGGAAAACTTCAAATATATAAGGTGTCTTGAATCATCAGTTTGAAGAGAGCCTCCAAGGGCACTGAAGACATTTATTGAAATGGACAATACACATTTAATCAAATATTTGAAAGGAAGCAGCAAGTTGCAAGCCTCAAACATAATTGTTCCTGATTCATAATCTTTTCTTCTGCCAAACCTATCTGAGCAAATATGATTTGTCAAATGTCATGTGCATCTATAGGATTGTACAGTTTTTATTGGAGTACAAGATTTAATATTCATTACTACTTGAGAGATCACACATACTTTAGTGTTACAAGGCCGATGTATTGTTTATGTACTGCAGAAGACAAATACACGCACAATAGATGACAAATTATAAATTGCTATTGAGAATTTAAAAGTGTGGAAGATGCAATATGACATAGGACACTGAAATCAATTCTGTATGGATGGACGACATCATCAACAGAATTCATCTGCAACTAGATACCTTAAACTGTACATTTGCTAGTATTCTATGAACAAGCAAAAAGTTATTTATGATTTCCAGAGGGGAAGCAATCAGTTGACCGCTTTTCTAAAGCCCTGCACAAAAAACAACAGTAGTTAATGTTTAGATACTGCGGGATAAATGACCTGGGAAAAACACTCCAAACCTGAGCTGAAATATTTTTAAATGTTAGGGAAAATACAGGATCCTGAAGACTTCAGACATAGCAAGGAAAATACTTGTTGTTAATAAAAATAGCATTTTACATTTCTACATCCATTTTCCATACAAAGATCACAAAACACTTTTCAAATACTAGTGAGCCTCCACATCCCCATGTTGGTTGGTAAATATATTAATCTCAGTATTACTTATGATGAAACAGAGGCACCTAGATATTAAGGTCCTGATTCAGCAGACAACATAAACACATGCTAAGTCCCAATGATTTTCATTCATTTAGACTTAAGGACATACTTAAGTGCTTTGCTGAATCAGGGTCTCTGAGTATCCCATGACTACAAAAAGATAGTAGCAGAACTGGGAGCAGTGAACCTATATCTCCAGACACCCACTTCTGAGGGCTCATCTACACTTACTGGAAGATCTACGCTGTGGCAATCGATGCATCGGCAGTTGATTTAGCAGGTCTAGTGAAGAGCCACTAAATCGACTGCTGATTGCTCTCCCATCGACACCTGTACTCCACCTGATCGAGAAGAGAAGCATCTCCTGTCCCCCCCGTCAACATCACATAGTGTGGACCCTGCGGTAAGTAGAGCTAAGCTATGTGGATTTGAGTTATCCTATTCACACAACTCAAATTGCATAGCTTAGATTGACTTTTCCCTTTAGTGTAGGCAAGGCTGGAGCATAAACCACTTTAACTCTTTTTCCATTTGTTTTCTTTTACAAGGCTGATTCTATTTCCTTAATTAGTCCATCCATACAAAACTGTGTCTTACAGGAGGTAGTGAATGAGATTCCATATTATGTGCCGCATTAACTAGACACAACAAGATGAAAGGACAATATTTTCTTGGTGGGTTTTCTTTGTCCAAAATGTAATGTTATTTAAGCATAGTATTGTGTGTATCATTTAATTATATAAATGCTTTATACATGTATTATGAGGAGGATGCTAACAGCATATTAACCAATGTTGGCTGTATGCCCACTATTTTTGATAGCTTCAAGGTTAGTGAGGCAAAGCTAATAAGTAAACTATGAAGCCTGAAAAAAATACTAAAATCTTCAAGAGTAGAAAGTATTTATTTCAGCTTAATGGAAAACACACAAAAGGTATTTGTGAGCCAATGGCAATTACAGTATGGATTTCACTAAATAAAACCAGGTCTCGAGGGCTGGAAGCAGAAATGTACAGAGCGAAGTCTAGTCAACAAATTGCAGGGCATCCATCTAGCGTCTATTATAATACATGTAAAATAATCAAATACAAAGATTTTAAAACAGTACCTCAAAAACAGTAAAGCTTGATTCTGAACTTGAAAAAATATCTGAAATGGCACCTATTATATTCTAAATGGCACCAGACGATACCTTCCCTTTCATTATAAAGGGGAGCCACATAGTGGAAGCAGTACAGCTTGTGTATCATAACTGTGGGTCAAAATCCTGACTCCACTGAAGTCAACAGGAATTCTGCTATTGATTTCTCCTGATTGTTTAAGCATTCAGGACTCAATCCTATTGACAGGCTTCAGTGTAGCAGTGTGAGATTACTCACAGTGGGATCACTGCCTGGTAGCAAGGTTTGCAGGATCAGAAGATTAGGTTTGTATCCCTTCCCTTCTCCATCCTCTCTTTTCTGGGTCTCACACTACATAGAACTCTCGGTATTGTTCATTTTCCCACTACATTTGAAACTGTAGGAATTGTTCATTTCATAGGATATTCCAAAATCTGGTTTGACATGGTTCCATTTTGAAATGAAAGTGATTATGAGGTTTCCTGTAAAGTAGATATCCCATTTTTATTAGCTATGATTTTAATATAAGCCTAGTGTTATCACTACCAAAAAAAAAAAAAACCCACAATTTCTTATTTTGTTCATTACTGGTGTTCAGGGATAGGCTATGTAGTGGTGATGGGGACTGTATATCCTTCATTCCATGAATAACATGGAACACTGCTTTGTGGTGGTTCTCTCCCCAGTAGCTCAGCGGGTAGGGAGAAGTGGGAGTTTGGGGATAAATGAGATGTGATGGATTAGACCCTCCTTCTGGGAGGCCACCTGATGTACTGGGATTTCACTGAGTCTTTCTTGCTCAACCAGCCTGGGTTCCCTTTCCCTGCTTTGCTGAATTAGGCTCCACACCCCACTGCAGACACAGACTGAAGTCAGCTTCGTGTGAGAGGACTCCGCCAGCACTCACATGCACACCTCTTTTGGGAGATAAACCCAAAATAATACTGTCTTGCACAGTATAGAAAAATCTGCATAGTGCAAGCTCATAAAAATCCACCCTCTTCCTCGATGTGAAGAGAGATGTGCACAACCTCATGCCCCGGCCCCCCCGTTAGAAATTACATAAACTGGGTTTAACAGCAAAATAAGCTTATTAAATACAAAAGGGAGATTTAAAGTGGTTAAAGGGATAACAAACAGAACAAAGCAGATTACCTTAGTAAATAAACAAAAGCCACAATGTTAGCTTAACACACTAGATAGTTAGGATATAAATTAGAAAATTCTCACCCTGAGTGATAAACAGGCTGGCAGATTCTTAAGGCACAAGTTGCCTTGGCTTTCCCAGGTTCTCTTACGCAGGCTAAAAATCCTTCCAGCCTCATACCATCACTTCCCACAGTTCAATCTTTGTCCCTCAGGTGATTTCAGGTGTGTTGTTGTAGGGAGAGTGAGGTTCCCCCCATGATGTCATTGTCCCTCTTATATCTTCCCCCCACTTGCTGGAAAGCTTTTTTGCTGTGACATGGGTCAAACAGTTCCCATTGTGTAGAGCTATCTCTGAGAGGTTTCTATTGCACAGCATTCCTGGGGTAATCCTTATGCTTGTGTGTATTTCTTCAATAAGCCACACACATTGTTTGGCCTCATCCAACATAGCACATTTGAAATACAGAGACATGGTCAATATTCCCAGCTTCAGATATAAAAATGATACATGCATATAAATTGGATAAACACATTCAGTAAATCAGAACCTTTCCAATGATAGCTTACTTGAGTCATCAGTTATCTCAGGGATCGGCAACCTCCGGCCCATGGCCTGCCAGGGTAAGCATCCTGACGGGCCAGGCCAGTTTGTTTACCTGCCACGTCCGCATGTTCAGCTGATCATGGCTCCCACTGGCCGCAGTTCATCATCCCAGGCCAATGGGGGCTGCGGGAAGCAGCGCGGGCCGAGGGATGTGCTGGCCACCACTTCCCACCACCCTCATTAGCCTGGAGCAGCGAACTGCAGCCAGTGGGAGCTGCGAATGGCTGAACCTGTGGACGCAGTAGGTAAACAAACTGGCCCAGCGTGCCAAAGGTTGCCAATCCCTGAGTTATGTCATATTCATATCATAAGCATATTTATATGAAGAATATGGGATGTAACATAACATGAGGCATTACAGTTGTTGAAATCAACCTTATTAGTTGCCTCAAAACTTTTATTGGGAAGGTTTTTGGTCTGGGTGGATGGGTGCAAAAGACAGACTTTGTAGTCTGATGGTGAAGGACTGGGATGTAGAAGACCTAGATTCATGTCCCTGCTGTGACTGAGTTGGAGTGATTAGGATGAAAAACTGCTCTGAATCAGCCAAAGCAGTGATTTGAACTCAACTCTCCCACATTCCTGGCCAAGCACAGAACCTGGTCTACACCCACACTTCTCTTTTCATGAAAAAAAGTTTGAAAGGTTATTTCATTTCAGTGAAGAACAAATTTTTAAGCTTCAATTTTTTTCAAAAATTGAACGGTTATCCTCCGGTCAGCTGTATGTGGCATAGTCTATGAACTGTGCATGTCCAAGGTGAAAATCCTTGAGACTGGCATGTGGCAGGCCAGGGCTGCTACTAAAATCCAGAGCTTGCAGGAGCTACTGGCTATTCTTTTTCCCACCTCTCAATTAAAGGAGGATTCCATTCCCCACAAAGCTTGTCCATTTGGGTTTTGCACAGGATATAAACATTTGGCCAGGAGGTTGTAGCATGCAGTAGGGCTGTTCACTCTCATCACAATCTTTATCAAATCTCCAAGATCAAGTCAGATTATAATCAGTGGCATCTGTTTAATCCTTTGGCTCAGACTATTTGAGAAAACAGTAGTTGCTGCAAAAAGGTAGTAAAGTGTGTTACGGACCCATAAAATCTGCATTCTGCCATCCAGGCTACTCTTCCAACATTTCACATTAGGCAGTAATCTTTTATTGAAGAGTTTGGCAAGATTCCAATAAAACTCGTAAAATCTTGACCTATAAAAATTGTAATCTACCTTCCCTAGCAGACTGACAAGAAGTACTTAATATCATACACCATCCTGCTCGGCACCATTCATTCCTTGCTGCACTATTCATTTCAATTTAAACTTAGAATCATCAGGAATTGAGACTGGAAATTAATGATTTATCAAATCTGCAGAAAGAGCAGTAACCAAGAATAGAGATTCTCTCAAATTTGTAACCAACATAATTGGCAATGGCTAAAGATGTTATACTCATGACTATAAAACCCTCTTATTTCATTACTATAAAACCCTCAATTCATTTTCATAAATTATCTAAGGTAGTCAAGGTCAATTACCACATAATGTTAAGAAAAGGTTTAAATGGACCTTCATGAAACATCTCCAAATGCTTTTAATACTTTTATTCATCCGGGCTTTTAAATCATCCAAATCTGGGACATCACAGGTTAAAGACAAAGAATTTTAAGAGTAATATTCTGACATAATATGCATAGTTCTATGCAGGTTTATAAAGAAGGTGATTTGGGGGATCCTTCCTCCACAAGGAAAAGATTAGGCCCCCCCCCAAGATCGTGAGTGTTCCCTTCCCCCCGCCAATTACCAATAATTCTCTCGTCACTTTGCTCAAAATGAATGGTTGATCTTGTTCTTCTAATTAGAGTGCTACTCACAGATTATATGTCCATAAACCTTGATAAAGGAATGTGGATTTACCTGACTAGCTTAATTACAGGCAGAGGATAGTGAATGTACATTTACATGCAAAGTAAACAAAGCAATCAAGTTAAACTGTTTCCTCAGCCACTTGTTAACAAGCATACCAGGGGACAGAGTCTGCACTCCCCTTCGCTCCCTCCAGGACGTCTTCCTGGTTCTTGAGACAGACAATATACTTTGGAAAATACAAGGGGAGCAAAAAGACATTTTAGTTCTCCATCACTTAGGTAATCACCCTCTGATTCTGTGAGCATTTGATCATCTTCCCAGGACAGCCTGGAGATGTGAGAAAGCTGTTTAGGCAAAGCCATAACTTGCTAGAATTTAGTTTTTACAGTAAGAAGCATGTTTTATTTCATTTTGTTTGCAACTATTTTCTGTTTGTTATTTTGTTTTGTATCACTTCAATTTCTGTTCTTTATTAATAAACTTATTCTTAGTTTTACTATAAACCATTTTAGTGCTTTTATATTGAAGAAAAGAGAGAGTCCTCAGCTTACCTGACAGGCTGGCATGTGTATTGTCTCTTTGGAGGCAGCAAACTTAATTTTTGTGAGTGTCCCATGAGAGGGACTGGACACTGCAGAGATAAGTATCTGGTGTTCACTGATAGTTACCTGCAAGGTCAGGTTAAAAGTGGCAGAGTCTCGAGTAGTTTGCTGGTGAGGCAGACAGATGGATATGGCAGAGATCTGACACATAGTTTAAGCCCCAGGAAAGTTTTCCCTTGTTCAGAGGGAGGTAACCCGGTGCCTTATGCTCTGGGTATCCTGAGTAGAACATCACATTTAGTTTGCAGGAAGGGATGGAAAACCACACGCTTCTTGTTTTACTAAGCTGTTATCCGGTCATCTGGATAACTTGAACACAGCATAAAATTGTGAGTTTTACAATAAAATATACATCTGAAGTACCATTACGTAACTATCCAAGCATACAGTCCTACAGTTCACTTTCTCTGAACGTTTACTCTAGTAAAGCTCAAATGTATGTAAAATTGCACACAAAAGGTTTTTTTAAACATTGTTGAATAGAAATTGATTCAGTTCTGAAAGAATATTCTTGGACAGCTGTCATCTCTTCAAATTATCCCAGTTTTGCCTGGAAAGATCAAAATTAAGAGCAGCAGATGTTCTGTTTGTACTACAAGAAGCATAGGTCCTGAGGAAGGTGTTTGAAAGGGTGGATTACAATGGCTTGTTCCATATTTTGGAGGCTCTCTTTTGTTTGTTTTTTGTTTTAAAAAGCTTGTTTATACAAATTCAACAACTTGTAATACGTTGCAATAGTCCACAGGAGCAGAACCAGGTACAGACATGTAAGTTAATTGGATTTCTGCAGTTGAGAATGTTGGGATCAGAATAACTCAAATTCCAGTTTAAACAAGATACACGTCATGGTGTTTCTAAGTCATCTCCTCTTCATTAGCATCCTGTGATGTTTAAACATTTAATGTTTGTAAAGCAGTGGAAGAGGGATTAGAGGTAAATGTAATACGGAAGGAAATTTTGGCTCCATTAAAGTCAATGAGAGCTTTGCCATTGATTTCAGCAGTTTCAGGTTTTGACTGTCTTTTCCAAGCTGGTTTTGATAATCCATAAATTATTTAGAATACTATAGCATCAAAAATTACAATTAACAAAACTATCACCTTCACTGAAACAGGGATAACTTGAATTACTAATGTGGGGCCTTTATTATATGGCTCATGACCCTTTATCATGTCACCCGAGTACATATATTATGGAATAAAATTGTTTCCAACTCCGTATAGGTTCAAGATGTAGTGGAGGGTTGAATTATTTAACAAAATATAAAAACCAGTAAGTCCTCTTCTTAAATAGAGGAGATATCTGGATGCACACTCACAAAATATATACAGCTACTCCCAGTCCCTTTCCTCTACTTTAGGATTTTACCACGTGAAGACTGGGGAGCAATTTGTTAATTTGAACATTTGGATGGATTATCTCTCATGAAATTACCTTGGAGTGTTGGATTATTCCACATGTATTATGGTAGTGCCCAGAAGACCTGGATTCTATGCACTGCACAACTATTTAACAAAAAGCTGTCCTTACTGCAAAAAGTTTATAGCATTTACTTTATGCGAGTCTACATTAGTAGATCTACCATTTTGCCAATGCCTCTCCATATGAAGATACGAGAACAGCTGACATCTTCCAGAAACACCACAAGTTCTAGAACCAAAGGTTTCCCTACATCTTTCACCTACACGCTCTCCTCAAGAAAAGTAAGTTCTGCACAAATCACATTAAGAATGAAAGAAAACACAGCTTCTGCATGGGCAACATCATCATTAAACTTCCACCCAATACAAACGTTAAGGGCAACATATATACACACCGGCATAACATGCAACCGGCAAAGCCTCCGCAACACCCTAAATAATGGTTACATATAGATTTCAGTAACAATAAAGTTACAGTTCATTTCAAAGTATTAATACAAAAACAACAGGACTTTCTGTTAAAGTTTTACATTTGTGCTCAGGCCCTTGGACAATGTGATTGATGCAGACATGCAAATGGTATAGAATTTAACATTTGGTCTAAGATGGCACACATATTTGGACTGTGTAAATCCACAAATACGGCCATTTTCCAGCTCCTCGGCTTGTCTGCCTACCATTTCACCTTCTTTTTTCACAACAATGCAATTTTTCTATATTTCCTCAAGTGAAGCTCAATTAATTTCCTGAACTTGGTTGCAATGCACAGTACAATGCCCAGAGGGCTTAGGAGTTCCACATAACAGCTGCTTTCTCCTGCAGTTCAGCTCCTAAATTGTACAGGAGCCAGACTCTGCTCCTTAAGTGTTCACAAGCTCCCCACAGTGGGCCCCTTTTCCATATACACAGCTCCTACAATGTACATGAAGACCAGAGAAACTCTAAACATGCAAATTTATTTGTTCAGAGACTATTTCGTTTCTGGTACAGTTCAATGTAGGTAAAATATTTGAGTTGTTTTGTTTAGATGTGAAGTCAAATACTGTTCTCAGTTATGCTGAGGTAAAGCTGCAGGAACTTTCTTTGTTTCAATGCATGCATTTAGACTTACATGGGTGAGAGAGAAGAATTTGGTCCATTAATTTTTAGGCACATTATTAAGCTTTATATTTTTATTTCTGTGACCATTTAACATCACAGATATGTTAATATCCTTCCCCCCCATAAACACATTAAGTACATTGTTGCTACTTAAACAGGTTGTGAATACACTGTAATTATACATTATAAAAGGGCAACATTTTAAAAAAATATTTACCTTAAAAACCTAAACCACTTCTGCAGCTTGGTTGATGAACTGTATACATTTACAGTGACCAGAACCAATAAACACATTATTTACTAAAGGAACAGATTATAAGCACTACAGAAAAGGACGGTCTTTAGTTCTTTTGGTAATGTGCCTGCACATTCTAGGGACTCAAAACAAATGCATTCAGAAGTTTAGAAGAGAATTCCGTTGAGATCAACTATTGTATACAGTGTTTCATTTAACTTCATTCACAGAAATAACCTATAGGAGTAGATTGATTAAGATGTCAAAAAAAAAGATGGTAAATGTCAGGAAAATTTATACTGGAGAATTTGTATTAATTGTGATTGGATTTAACATTACCATATATAAATTACAGCCTAATTACAGGGAAGAGAGGGATCCATTCTCCTGTGTCCAGATATTATATATGCCCAGTGAGAAAAGGCTAGATAGTACTGGAATGAAGACTGATTAAAACTGCAACAAGAAGAGTTGATGAGAGGCATTTTGGACAAAAAGTGGCAGACCAATAAGATTAGAAACTGCAAAATATAGTCTCCAGTAGTAACATACTAAAATACATACAATCTGGAAAGAAGAGGAAGGCAAAGACCACAAGTCAGATCTCCAACTGTTGCAAACCAGTATAGATTCAACATGACTTCAGGAGCTATGATGATTTATACTCACTGAGGATCTGAGCCTGCAATTTATGTGGAGGAGTTTATAGGGAAATATGGTGAAAGTGGTTCATGCTTTACTGTAAGAAAATGTAAGTCGATGCTAAAATGTGATTATCGATGAACAAGAAATTATTGCTTGAATGTGCTATTATGATAGATTTGCCTTTTCGATCTGGAGTTGCTCTTGTTAACAGCCTTAGCTGCCTCCATTTGATTTTCTGTACAGTCCATATTGTACCTGATTCTTAATAGATAATTAACTCATTGACTGAAAAATGACTTAAATGAGGTTGGATAGAAATTTTCAGCCCCTCTTTGAATAAATTACATGAAAATAATGTCTCACTCTATGTAAGGCAAGATGAATGAATTCTATTGTAGCTGTGAAGGTTTTGTTTTGTTTTTTTTAAATGTAGGGGGACAGGTTAAAATAATAAGTGTCAATTCTAGCTTGTATGCTTGATATTCATGGTCTGTGGCAAGTATCCCAACATCTCACTGGCATTGGCAGTATTATGGGGCAAAGTTGTACATAAAAGACTATCACTTTCATAGTGTAATTAGATAGAGTTAGCCTAATTCTGTGCCAAAGTGTGGCTCCCATGGTGGCTCCTTCTACTTTGCTGTCTTAGCTAAATGTCATTCAGACAATGCCAGAGAAATCCCACTCTCTTCATGTCCAAGTTCCTCACTGATCTCTTACTACTCCCCAGTCTAGTGACACAGTACTAGATAATATCTGAAGTGGTCTGCATTTGTACTCTAGTTCTGTCTTTTTAGAATTAAATTTTATTCTCCATATCTAGACATATGAAAAGTCAGAGGCTACCATATACTTCATTGCCTCACAATATGCTATTGCATCATCTTTAGAGGATGATATGAAGGCTTTTACAGAATAGGGCCTGGTCTACACTAGGGTGGCGGGAGGAGGGAGGGTCGATGTAAGATACGCAATTTCAGCTATGGGAATACCGTAGCTGAAGTCGACATATCTTATGCCAACTTACCTCCCGTCCTCACGGCATGGGATCGACGGCCACGGCTCCCCCGTCAACTCCTCTACCACCGCTCGCTCCGGTGGCGTTCGGGGATTGATATATTGCGTCTCATTGAGACGTGATATATCGATCCCCGATAAATCGATCGCTACCCACCAATACGGCGGGTGGTCTGGATGTACCCTAGGAAATGCAGCATTAAGACAAACAGCATGAGAAAGATGGTGGTCAAGCATTTATTATGCCTATGGAAGTAATTAGTACCTGCCCACTACAGAGCAATGAGGCCTTTCCTTTATTGCTAAAATGTGTAGGCCCATGAGAATACTCCTAGGAATATGTGGACCAGCCAGAATACATGATTGACTATGCAGGGTTGAAACCCAGAGGGTTTCTTGTTGTTGCCCAGGATTACTTGCATGGGGGGAGGGATTTAAATGAAGCATGAGAAGGCATGGAAGCAGGAGGACTACAGCAAAAAGAGAGAAACAGGACCAGGCACATGGGCTAGGGCAGAAAACAGAATGCCAATATCATTGCCTTAATTAGGAGAATATAATTATTGCTATTTTGGTCTGCACTGTGTGCTACCTAGAGTAATCAATGATTGATAAATCTCAGGAAGTTTGATTTGGATGCACATTTGTGACCCTTCTTCCTTCCTCTTCCCCAGTGGGGATCCCTCATAATGGTGACAATAGTAGCATTTCATCGAGGTAGTAGCAGGGTTATAGAGAAGGCTGCAGGTTCAAATTCCTTAAGGTATTAGAATCTTTGATCCTTTTATCACAACCATCTCTCTCTCTCTGTGTACACACACACACACACACACACACACCCCTCTCTCACCATTTTTATTCCCCAGTACAATTTTCTACAGCAGTTGGAAATAAGATTATGGTTTCTTCCCCCTGACAGCACATTTTACTTAAAAATGACAAGTTTTATGCCAGCCTTGGCATTAATTTTTCTTTTCTTGTGTTGCTTCAGAAGACTTTCTTCACTACATCATGCAAGCCAAACACCAGCAACAGCACAGGCTTTACTTTTACATACATTTTGAACCCATTTGATGTTTCCAAAAACATCACATCATTTTGATAACTTCACCTTTCCATTGCCCTTTTGCATTCATCTTCAAAAGAACGGGAATTGTGTGTCAGAGAAGATCTTAAAGGATCAGGAACTGTTCATTGACATTTATTGTGTGGTAGCTGGCCTCTAGATGTTTGCATTGACCACAGAAGATGTAAACACGACTAACCTTGTAAGAAAGCAAAGGGGGGAACTAATAACCAAGGGGGCCACTGTCACGACTTGGACATCCAGGAGCAGCCCCTGATCTCAGATGACACATTAATTACGCAACTGTGTTACTGGCAGTGGTCACACTTTTCCAGTGTAGAATGCCAAAATACAAGGTATGTCAATCTGACTACTTCCCACAGAATTATCCTAACTTTGGTGGAAGCAACTGTATCTCTGCCTTATTCAGAATAAATTGCACCTGGCTAGCTCCAATCCAAATCCTAAATATATGCATGTAAGTTTCACTGCTCTGGCCAGGTCACACATGAAGGAAATGTAAAGCTGAGTGTCATTAGTATACTGAATGCATGGCAGCCCTTGTCTCCCTATTTGCCTTCCATGCACATGCTGGGAAAGAGGCAAGTAAACAAATCTCCCCAAGGTACCCTTCAAGAAAGAACTCTTAGGACAGCAGAACAACTGACCACAACTAACCTTTTGGATGTCAGATAAATAAGAATAGAGCCACTCAGGAATAACTCCACTGACTCCTGCTAGGATCTGTAAGCAAGTAAACAAAATCTCATGATCAACAGTATCAATGGTTGCTAACAGATTAAAAAAAAATCAGCAAAGACATTTGGTCTTCATCCGTTGCTAGGAGGAAGTCAGTTAATACAATTAGTGCCATTTCTACCCTGTAGCCAGGCCTACAACTCAAAATGACTGGAGTCAGGGAAATCTGAAGAATCAAAAAACACCTTAGTTTCCGAGCCAAAAACTTCCCAATGACCTTCCTCATAACTGGAGATGGGATATCAATTAGGATAGATTGTCAACCATCTATTATTGATGTCCTAAGCATTAGCCTCAATAGTTCCTTTAAGAATTGCTGGCATAATGCACCTATTCCCCCACTTATAAGGAAACCCTTATAATCTCAATCACTAGTAGACCCAGTATATTTTCTGGCAATCTAAGGTAATTGGGAAAGAACAATGGTACAATTTACAGAATTTAGCATGAACCCATCTTTCCCTCTCCACCTCTTCAGTGCACTATTGGCTGAATCTAAAGCAGAAAATTCAGCATTCATCCCCCTCAAGACATTCTTCTGTTTCTACAGCAGTGAACAGCTTAGTCTGAATCCAAGCAATTTCATTTGAAGAATAATATTAAAATTGATGAAGGTTTCCCTGCTGATTAAATCCTTGACCTTTTTGCAGAGACTACAGCAAGAATATCGATTAAAAAGAGATACCACAAGGACACTTTAGTCCTTCATTTTGAGTTTTGTAAAAACATTTTAAAAATGAAATGTTTCGTTTAAAAGAAGAAAGAAAAAAGTTAGAGAATCAAACATTTCCCTTTGTGTCTGCAAACCCAAAATTGCTCTGCTCATGTATGGGAACCAGAATGTAGAACTAATAAACAAAGATAAAAATGACAGTTTTGCTTTTCATAATCCAAGTTGAATACAATACAGATAGTAAACAGGGGAGTCAAATAAATGAGACAATGCAAATTAGACATTTCTTTCAATTATAGTCTCAAGTGTTATTAGTATGTGGATAAAGAAGACCATTATTTTAACTTGACAGTCTCTTTAATGTATGCAGTGTAGTTGTAGCTGTATCCATCCTAGGATATTAGAGAGACAAAGTGGATGAGGTAATATCTTTTACTGGGCCAACTTCTATTTGTGAGAGATATTCAGTCTCTAACGTCAGCCTTGATCATATTAGTTTGTGTTATGTGAAATTCTTCAGTAAGGTTTAGATAGAAAACACCAAGACATTTCATATAAGCCACCAACCAACCTTCCGAAGATGACTTTCCCTCACTACCATATCTCATTCTCTCTCCCTGAGCCATCCAGTTCCAATGTCAGCACATTTCCAGTCAAGATGCATGCAACCAAAGACAATAGAATGCACAGTGATTTGTTAAATATGTCCTACAGGAAGACATTACGGTGCCATCATTGCACGTTTGTTCCACATTATTCATGCAGTATTATGTTTATAAATTACATTGTCATCATGGACATTTTCCATGCACTTTGTTTGTCCTTGCAGTCTTAAAAACATACATTATAAGTCAAAGCTGTAAGAAACATCCTATAAGGTCACCCAGCTCAAAACAGATGTTCATATAATTTATGAACACATGCTTTATTAGACTAAATATTAGATAATAAATTGAAGGAAATGTTAGCTTGTAAGAGGTTAAGCAACCTCACTATTGCATTTAATAATTTTATTGATCTCGTTCAAGGTTCTAAATTGCAATTTTAAATAGTTTCTTTCAAGTTAATTGGTCTTCCTCTACACACAAAAATGGATGGCTGGAGTTGTTAAAAATATATAGGCTGGAATAAATGCTATCGTTTACTGAAATAAATGCTGTATTTTACACAGGGCCGGCTCCAGAGCCCAGCGGGGCAAGCCCCTGCCTGGGGCGGCCCTTTCCCGGGGGGGCGGCAGGCTGGGCCGGCGGACCTGCCGCAGTCATGCCTGCGGGAGGTCCACCGGAGCCCCGGGAGCAGCGGACCTGCCGCAGGCATGACTGCGGAGGGGACGCTCGGCCGGCGGCTCCAGTGGACCTCCCGCAGGCATGACTGCGGACGGTTCGCTGCGCCCCCGGCTCGGCTGGACCTCCCGCAGGCATGACTGCGGCAGCTCCAGCGGAGCCGCCGGACCAGCGAACCGCCCGCAGCTGCGGGAGGTCCAGCCGAGCCGCGCGACCAGCGGACCCTCTGCAGTCATGCCCGCGGGAGGTCCGCTGCTCCCGCGGCTCGGGGGCGCCTCCCGGGCATGACTGCTTGGGGCGGCCAAAAACCTAGAGCCGCCCCTGATTTTACAGTAGTTTTAGTTACCCATCAGGAAATGAACACTACCAATTGGCTGCTAATTGTTCATCATTTACTACAAAGTCTCATTTTCAATGTTTTTCCTAACCTATACAACAAGTTTTAAATCAGGTAAACAGTGACAATATACATAAAAACATTTCCCCCCCCCAGGAGGTAAAATAGTATTTTTAACCTTTAACAACTGCAGAACCAAAGCTGACATAACATCTAATATATTGCTTGGAAAATTACTTACTGGTCACCAGTGCTGTGCAAAATATTTCCAACAAAACTAGAACTCGCACGCAACACGCAATTCTGATATATTGAAAAAACTCATAGGATACCATATTTAGTCAAAGGCATCACTAAGATTTCCAAGTCTTTCAAGTAATCCTGATGCCAATTTGGAAGGAGGTAGGCCAAATAACAAACACAGAGACCAATTTGTGGCACTGCATAAAAAGATGCAACATTCAACTTTATACATGGTTTCACATTGCAATCACATAACACCATGATGCAATTAGTTATGAGATTTTAGGTCTATTTAAACACAAGATGTGTTTGAGACATGGGTTAAGTTTTAAAGCTAACCATGTTCTGAATATTTGAAGAATTTGATTTTATATCTGCAATTCATAGTTCACACCCTAGTAAAATTCAAGGGGTTATGAACCAGCATTGATCAGACACAAGAAAATTCCTGCACAGGAGCCTATTTATTGACTTTCACACAGTACTACCAGTATCCAATGTAATAAATTTTATTCTTACATTTTTCGGGTGGGATATGCTTTGGCTCCAGCCAAAATCCTGGAGTTAATCTCTTGTTGGAATGAGCCCCAAACCGCAAAGTGAAAGAATGAATATCTAAATTAATATAACAAAAGCTGGAACCAACATTTAAAGAATAGAATTTAAAATGTATAAGTCACAATTTGTCAATACTTCAAGCCCCGGGACACTGACATATTGGGCCTCAGTTAAGGGAGACGGCCCATGAAAAGAACCGAGTCAGTGCTTCTTCCCCCCTCTCCCCACACACACCATGTGCTCCTGGCTTGCCCTGCCCAATTTGGGAAGGCTGAAATAGACTGCTTCAAGTTATATTCTTGCCAGTTGCATGAGCCTTGCAGTGTGTTGCCCCAATTTGTTCACTGCTGTTGAATGTACCAGGGGTTACAATCCTGACTGTACTGGCAGGAGAGAATATAGTGCTTTGTCCTAGACTCTTTTCAGGCTATGTTAAAGGCACACTTGCTGTAGTCAGTGTAAGAATAGCTATGCAAAATAAGAAAATGCATTGCTACTTTGGGAGAGAATATGCTAGTGAAGGATTCAGGCAAATACAAGTCCTGCTCAACCTCTCCTATTTCTATTGTAATAAAGATTTTTATTTTTAGAAACGTGACAATTCCAGCTAAGTTGTTCATAAAAGGTGTAGTCATCCCATTGTTTTTACAGAACCCAGAAGACAAATTGACTCCTTAGAATGCTACTGTCCTCCCTCTAAATGCCCTGATCACATGCTCCTCTGCCTTCTGCTGCTTATCTCCAGATTTACCTATGCGGTAATGGAGCAGTAGCTTGACATTCTCACATTCCATTTCTGGAGTACCAAATGCAAATTTTGACTTGTGCCACAATGGAAAAAAAATATGTTTTCCTTTTCCTGGTACCTGTTTGTGCAAACCTCTCTAAACATTGCACACCTGGAAACAATTTGACATAAGTGGGACTAGAATAGCAGGGGGGCTTACAGGTTATGATCCAGCAACATGTACAGAGGTTTCTAGTCCTTTATTTTTTAAGGAATGCAAATCCAAATCACCATTTTAAAGGCATATGCTTTTATGCTGCAGTACTAGGCAGGAGTTAATATATCCTGGATAGTTTTCATCAGAGAGCCAGGTAAAAATCTTTAAAAAGACATTGTCCCAAAACATTGTTTTACAAATCCTGATAGATTACAGTGGGGACACATGCAATAGGACATCTATAAGCCAGGAAGAATGATATTCATAGACTTTTCAAGTGGCATTCATTTTCAATGAGCCCTTCTCATTTTTACTGTCAATTTCAGACCATTTGGAACAATTTCAGATTAAAAGCAAAATGAATCATGATAATTTCCAAGCCTTCCACAAGAACTTGGATCTTTATAGGGTGATCAGAACTTTCCCTGCTAGAGGGATTTTTTATACCTCATGCAATTTGTTCCTTTCTCTAATAATTTGTTGGCCATTTCCCAGATTTGCTCTCTTATTCTACATTTTATACAAGGGACAGAAAAGCTCAGGAATATATAAATTGACAGGGGAAAAGAAGCAGAGGGGTGGAAAAAGGTATGTTTAATGGTTGTTCCATGAAAATGTACAGGAATGGAAAAAAATCTGATAGTAATAGTACTTAGCAACAGTTTAGTTGCAAAATTCTTGACCAGTTCTACTTCACATTCACCTCCAAAGCGCTTTACAAAATGAACATTACCATCCTTGTGATTTGAGGCATTATCTCATTTTACAGATAGTAAACCAAAGGAAGGATAAATGAGCTAAGAGGCAGTGGGATTAGAATTTAGGAGGTCTCCCTCTCTCCTGAAGAATTCTTCCCCCAGCTCCATTGTGTTTCTCTATAAGCTGTAGCACCAATGTTATTCTTCCAAAACCATGGGCAGCCTGTCTTTAACATTTAAATTATTTTATTTAAACATTACATCATACATACAAGTCTGCTACAGTCTGTTCTGCTCCCTGAAGTCTAGAACGCCACCTTACAAAAATCAGGGGAATGCCCTCTGGTCTCTGTAGTCACCCCCTTCCCACCCCAGCCTTACTTAATAATAGAAACTTCTTCCATTCATCCCTTTTCCACAAGTCCCCTTGCCCCATTTTGGGGACCAAACACATTGTAGGGCATAAGTGACAGAGCCACAGGCTTCCTCCACTGCAATTCTATTTGAGGGACTCAACCAGTTGAAAAAGTATCCTAATATATGCAAGTATCAGAGGGGTAGCCGTGTTAGTCTGGATCTGTAAAAGCAGCAAAGAATCCTGTGGCACGTTATAGACTAATAGATGTTTTGCAGCATGAGCTTTCATGGGTGAATACCCACTTCTTGCATCCGAAGAAGTGGGTATTCACCCACGAAAGCTCATGCTGCAAAACGTCTGTTAATCTATAAGGTGCCACAGGATTCTTTGCTGCTAATATATGCAGCACATCAAATATTCATCAGGTACAGGGTGGGAAAAGAATTCTCTGTGGTAGTCACAAAAACTAAGTTATGTACCATAAAGTGGTACAACAGTAATGGATGCGACTGCTATCAGAGAAACAGAATATACTTTCCATCTCCATTTGGTCCTTGGCCTATTTACTGACTGCAAACAAGGATGATAATTAGTGCAATTTATGATGGCAAATTCTGTGTGTGAAGATGTATTAGTCTGCCTAGTTACTAGTGGACAATCAGCTGTTTCTTCAAGGCTCCAGCCTCCTCTCCCCCATCTGGCAAAAGGATTCACTAGTGACACCAGAGAAATAGAAGCAGGGGTAGAACTAGGCCATACCACAGGCTCTGCCTCCCTAATCCCCTTTCCCAGCTAGTACGACCCATTTTTAGGAGTTGCAGTCACCAGTTATCCCCTTTACAATGTCACAAGTCCCCAGTGGGCTACGCATCACAGCAGCAGAAGCTGGTACAGGACTTGGGTAAATCTGACACTGTGTCAGTAAGTAGGTTGCTTCAGTAGCGGTCTGACATTTCAAGAACTGAATCCTAAATTCTGTTCAGAGTTAGTTTAAAAGACAAGTCATTTCTAATAGGAAGTGTGTATTATTTCTATGGAGCTCACCACTCTAATGCCTGAGAACACATTTGGAAGTAACAATCTAGCCTTGTACATAGACACCCACCCTGTAACCATGTTAGTTATTCTAAAAAGTTCTTATTCAAGCTATAGTAGCAATTCTAGACAGAGTGAATTATTAAAATGATCATGGCATCAGTTCAGCAAAGCATTTGAGCACATGCTTAAGCTTTAATTTCAGTGGGACTTCAGCACACACTTAAGTATTTTGTTCCATCAGATTCCATATTATGTGTGGATTGATAAATACATATATTGTTTGTTGTTGTAGTTTTTTAAAGCCAAACACAAAATGAAGATTGTTGCAGAACTAAAATTTGAGGCAGTGGAAGGGGATCATCATGTCATCCTCAAGCCAAGCCAAACCAAATCACTCATGTTTTGCTTTAAATCAACATATCAGGGTAGTTAAAGTGACTTTGTAATACATGAGCAAACACTTTGAAGACTTAGATGAATCACAGTGGGTAACATTAGTTGATTTAGTCTAGCTAATGAATTAAGCCACATACTTGTTAAACTCTCAAACCAAGAATGCAGAATATGTACAACATTCCAGTGAAGCAAGCATAACAGCAATACGCCATCTAATATTTTCCAGATAGTATTCTTTCACCATTTTCTTCTCCAATGAGGTCCTATAACATATACAGAGAAGACAGTTGAAAAATGCAGAACAGTCCTTTGGAATCTGGAAAGTCCCCACTGTCACCATTAGAGGATAACATTCTACTTCATAACAACTTCCTAGACCCGATTCTCTTTGGAAAGGTTTTTATTTTTTTCTTCCAGATTAACAGGGCCACATATTCTGCACAAACAAATATTGATATTCACCGGATTTACATGCACATTTCCATATACAAGACAGGCATTTTATTTATTAAACTGTCCAGATTTTTAATATATACTCTAGGCAACCAGCCAGTGTTCTGGGTGCATATTCTATACATTAAGACCCCATTTACACTTGTGATTGTGCAAAGTTATGTATATATTGTTATGCAATAACCCCTCAAACCAGCCATATCTGAACCCCTGAGGCACATTCCTGAAGGAGAGTGAAGTGCACAAAAGTTAGCACAAATGAGGGGTGTGGGTATGTATGTGTCACTGCTATGGCATGGCACTGTACATGTTCTATAATGCAGTGTGGATGAGGGCAAGGGGCATGCACCAGGTCACAAGTATAGATAGTCCTCCAGGGCCATCCCCACAGTGAATTGCTCTTTGCTGCCTGACCCTTATCCCAAAAAAGTAGAAAGGTCTGTGACCCCATACTGCCAGCAGTAGTAGCAACCAGTGCCAACCACTTTTCAGTTCTCCCCCACCCCAAACTCTATTGACAGCATAGAGGATACTGGTTCTTACATCTGTCACCTGGTCTTTGGAACACACTTGGGTGCTATTCAATGTGTGGGCAGAGCACAGAGTCCCCCATGACTTGGTGCAGAGTGGAAGAAAAAAAAATCTACCTCTATTGACAGATTTTGTGCAGGCTAGAGGAGGTGGTCATTTATCAGACTACACAGCAGTGCTGGGAACACATGAAATGTCTCAGGTTGGTCTACTGGAGGGTGAAGGACTCCAATAAATCACTCTGGGAGGGGACTGAACACCTGGCCCTGCTATGATGAGCTGGACTGGGTATTCCCCAGGGCTGCGATGACAGAGCCAAAAATGACTCTCAACCTCCTCCTCAACATTGCTTGCCTCATTGTACAATGGGATGCCAATGAGGGGAAAGGCAAGGACTCAGTAGGGACCTTGTAGGAAGTCCCTTTTGAAACCTCAGGAGACCCAGAGGAAGAGGAGCACATTATTTTGCACCTCTATCCCACAGACTCAGTTAAGGAAGTCCTCCCTTCCCCCCACCCAAGGAGTGCAAGCCCTGACAAGAACCAGAATCCAGTGCTGGTAAGTTTTACAGTGGACCCCACCCTCCTTGATAATATTGCACCATTCCCAGTCCCTGGATGGGTGACCTCCCCCATGCTGGGTCTCACTGAAAGAGCCAGGAGAAGTGGGAGTGGGTAAAGGATCCACGCTGGAAGTTGCACAAACACAATGTGGTGTCCCTTGGCAGTGAAGAGGTGACTGCTTATAATGTTACTTCAAAAGTTCAGGGAAAGATACACTTATTCAGGGACTCCCTCTTTCAGTTCACTGGACACAAGGGTTGGTCTTCCCAGTGATAAAGAGACGGTTGGGGTGGGAAGGGGGTTTGACTATTTCTATGGTTCTCTGTTCCTCCTCCTGGGAAATTCCTCTTCTAGTTTAGAATAAAAATAAATTGCCTCTCAAATTGACACCCAGTCCTATAAACATAATTCAGCTAACTCTCAGCATAGCAGAAATTCCAGATGGTTCTGCACATTTAGTGGCAGTGCAAAATTGTTTGGTCTCCCTTCATAACTCACCAAACCCCTTTATTCAGCAATATGTAGAGGGAACAGTACTGGGAAACCACTTTTCTATTCTGGTACCTTCGAAAGTGCTATCTGCTGTAAGTGATGGCCAGCCTTTTAAAGAAAAAAAGAGGACTTGCATTGTTATCCCTGCAGGAACCAAAACCCACCGCAAACAGGCTCTTTATGCATGTAAATATTACAAGAACATTTGAATCAAAAGCAATGCAGGTAACTTACTATTTTTAATCCCAGCTCCTTCCTCGTGAATTCCAGAAGCAGTCTAAAGGAAGGCAGTTGTAAAAACTTTATTCCTGGGATTCTAAAATGTAGCAAAAGTGTGGCCTTCAGAACCACAGTTGCTTTATGGGAGAGGAATTAGGTTCCTTCCAGGGTGGGGTGGGGAGAAGAGATACAACTTTAGATAATGCTTTCCCAGCCAGATAAGGAACTCTCCAAAGCACTGGGGGGAGGGAGACACAACAATGAGCCTAATCCTGTCCCTGTAGCCCAGCCTGTGTTTAGTGTCAGAACCCACATGGGACACACACACACACACACCATTCCTTAGGCATTTCCCCTCATCGGGGGCAAAGAGAGGGGAAAGGTTGTAGACATGTCCAGAGGCAGTAGTGTTTACCCACATCTGGGAATTTGCTTTATTTGTTCCTGTTACAAAAGTGGTTTTGCACTAAGTTAGATCCATGTTTGTACAGAAATGTTCATGTTTGTTTCACTTGTACATGTGCACCCTGTTTCCCAAATATGAGGAAGGTGATAGTTCACAGAGGTTTGGGATGAGGTAGCATGAATCACAGCACATATCTGTTTGGAACCACTGAAATGCAAATAAAAATATCCCTCATGCTAGCCCTTTCCTTCTCCCCCAGCCCCACAAGTTTACTTATGTATTAAACACAAAAAACAAACAAACAAACCCACCCAAAAATCAGACAAGAAGAAATAAAGAATTTGCCATCAATGAAGTAAGCTGTGAAATGTCTGTTACTGTTCAAAAGCACCAAAATAAGAAATTGAGACGTTGTTAACTGAGAAGTCTTTATGGGTTTGTTAAAAGATTTAACACATACTACAAAGGAAACAGAGTAAAATGACATGGAAGACATCTGACACTGCTTTGACACACATCCCTCCTCTCTCAAGCAGTCACAAGTGACAACCACGGTCCTCATGTTGTGTGAGCAATCATGCAGAGTACCTAAGTGCTGTGAACAATGGTGTCTTGTAACATTGTGAGGAGGGAAGGTGTCAAGTCCCTGCCAAAACAAAGCAAGAAAAACAAAACATACAAGACTTAACAGTGCTAAAGTGCTGCCCATAAATCAAATGCATTTGACATTAACAGAAACATGGATGAACGATGGCATTACAGGGTATTGACAATGTCTTCAGCACAGAAGTGTGGCCAAAGGGTCCACACCACAATTGTATGTTTTCAGTTGGCACAGGGATCTGCAACCTTTGGCATGCAGCCCATCAGGGAAAGTTGCTGGTGGGCCTGGCCAGTTTGTTTACCTGCAGCGTCCACAGGTTCCACCAATCGCAACTCCCACTGGCCGTGGTTCATCATCCCCAGCCAATGGGGGCTGCAGGAACTGGTGGCCAGCATATCCCTCAGCCTATGCCGCTTCCATCAATGGCCCCCACATGGTTCACAAATGCCATCCTCTGAAATACCACTATAATTTCCAGTGATATCACTGATGGCAGTCACCTGTTGGCAGATCACAGTAAGTGACGTCTCGCACATGTGTATAACCCTGCCCCAATGGTAGTCTTTCCAATCCCAAATTGGTTTCCAGCTGACCAACAGCTGTCAGATGTTGTCAGCTTCCAAATAGTGATGGCCACCTGCTTCTGTACTGATGTGGGTTTCTGAAATTGAGTGGTCTGGTGCAGGAAGGTTGGTGCAAACTTCCCACACAACTCAAGGAAGGTCTGCTTCTTCATCCTGAAGTTCTGCAATCAGTGGTCAGCATCCCAGATTTCCAAGATGATGCAGTCCCACCACACCATGCTGGTTCTCTGGGACCAGAAGTGGTGGTCTGCCCATGGGCATACCGTTGCAATCCCTGCATTCAAGACATCTGCTCCATAGGACCCCAGTGGACTTTCATTCTCCCCCCAAGTCAGCACTCTTCAGAGTCCCAAAATTATCTGGAGCAAATGCACCCAGTGTCCAGTACTGGACCATATGAATATTTGTCCCACAAGCAGTAGCACCAGCAGAAACAAATCCTCATGGACTTGTTCCATGTCTCCAAAGCAGTTTGGAAAAAAGGGTAAGATGAGAGGGAGCTGTCATTGCTAAAGATGTGTGAAGGTGGCTTACGGTAACAGTAACATGCACCAAGGCAGTTCCTTGACTGCCTCCTTTAATGCAAAGGACTCTGGGATACCACCCCTGATTTTTCAGTGCTATTGTTGCATTCCGTAAAAGCAAGTATGGATGCAGGATGATGCTCATTTACTCTATATGCCCATGCCCAGAACAGCATATGTGGATACACTGTGCAAGTATGGGATGGCCAACCTAACAGTGTGCACATATGTACCTGTCTTCATTCACAAGTGTGGCCATACCCTACGAGCCACAGCATAAATATAAACCAGCCCCTTTAGTCCACACACCCCTTAGCAGGCTGAAAGACAGAGGGATCTGTAGCATGCCTGAAAGTTAACAATTATGAGCTCTATTGAGTCAACCAAGGGGAGCAATCCCCAGCATTAAGGATTCCTCACAAAAAACCCTGTGTCAGTAGTTCCCTCTTGATTATATTAAGGGAGCTCTAGCACGAGCATCTCTCCTGATCTCAGTGTGCAGTGTTGTTGCAGCCCTGTCAATCTCTTTGATGAGAGAGACAAAGTGGTAATATTTTATTGGACCAACTTCTGTTGGTGAGAGAAAAGCTTTCGAACTTGCACACAAAACTCTTTTTCAGGTCTGTGTAAACTCAAAAGCTTGTCTCTCTCACCAACAGGAGTTGGTCCAATAAAAGATATGATTGGAACGGTGACAGCTGGTTATGGACAAAGATGATCCCTCAGATATTTGCACATAAGTACTAACTTGTGACTAGAGCTGGACAAAATGTTTTGAATTAATAGATTTGACAAAAATGCAGTTTAATTTGACCCAAAACTATTTGCCAGTTTGACAGGAATAGTTGTGGCCATCCATAAGCCAACCAGGAAGAGGATGAGGACAGGGCTGCCTAGAGGATTCAGGGGGCCTGGGGCAGGGGCGGGTCTTTGGCGGCAATTCAGAGACGGGTCCCTCTCGGAGGGAAGGACCCACTGCCGAAGAATGAAGCAGCGGCGGTAGATCTGCTGCTGATAGCAGCTTTTTTCTTTTTTCTCTGCCGCTTGAGGCGGCGCTTGTACTCACCAGGTGGCGCTCTGAGACTTTGGCAGCACTTCAGCGGTGGGACCTTCACTCGGTCCGAGTCTTCCGCTACACTGAAGGACCTTCTGCCGAAGACCCGGAGCGAGTGAAGGGCCTGCTGCCAAACTGCTGCCGAAAACCCGGAGCAGCTCGTGGAGCCCCTGCGGGGTCTGGGGCAAATTTCCCCTTTGTCTCCCCCCCCCCGGGCGACCCTGGATGAGGAGGTGCTGCTGCTGCTGCTGCTGCTGTTTCTCTGGATTACGAGAGGCCCAAGTTCAAATTCCCATTTTCAAACAAACAGACACAAAATTTGAATTCACCAAAAATTCTGAAAAGTTTCAGATTGACCCCTACTGATTTCCCCCCCACCACTTTTTTTTTTAAACCTGCCAAACAGAATTCAGTTAATAGCCCAGCTCTACTTGTTACCACAAATAAATCAGTTTGTATAATCTGTCACTCAATACCCAAAAGAATGGCCAACATTTTTGGCAGCTAAAACCATGTTCTCAATTTACTATTCAGTCTCCCAAACCCAGAGGACTAAAAGATTGAGAACATACAAAACAAGCCTCATATGTAAACCCAGTGCCACTAATTCTATCAAGATGTCAATATAGTGCTGCGGATACCACATGTCCTTTTGAAGAAAGGCACTCTTGTTGTTTAGTTGTTCTTATCTAGACCTAATGAACAAACTTTTCAAAACACTTTAAGGCAAAGTAGGGCTTTATCTAACATGTTTGCAGTACAGAAAAACAAGCAAAGCCTTGAGATGAAGCAATGCTAAAGTATATATTCAAATGATAGCCTTGTCAATATGAGGTTAAATAGATAAGATGGGGCCTACTTGGTCCCTTGCCAATCATTATTCAAAGAATTGCATCCAATATCTGTGAATGGTTCATGATAGCAATGCATTTTGTCTAGGACTATCACTCATTCTGTGCTGCTTAATTTTTTCCAATTTTGAACTGAAACGGTAGAACCGCTAATATGACAGAGGCCCGATGTATGGAACAGTTTTAAGCCTCACCAAGTTTGGAAGCAGGACAATAGAGAGAGTCGCATTTCTCAAAAACTCAGTCCCACCCAGAGACAGGAACCCATTACAGAGACAGCCAAACAGTTCCACCAGCAACAGTACTGTGCTCACTTTAAATTACATTAAAAAAATATCTACAAAGGAGTTATCCTAAAGCCTACCTCAGCCATTGAAATACTGCTGCACCTGTGACTTTTGCAAGAGGTCTAAACTTGCTGTGTATTACTTGTCTCGTGATGAGATGATAAATATCTCCTTCTGTTTCCCTACATATCTACCTGATGTTTTGGGACTTAGAATGAACTATTTTGTTCATAGTATATGGAAAAAAACACACAATGACAGCTAGAAGTAGTATTACCATAGCCCACATATTTAGAATACAGGCAGAAATAATTACAATGTCATAAATATTTCTGCATGCAAAATGGGTCATATGTACCCATGCATATTTTTCAGGCCCAATTTAGGTGCCTATGTTTGAAAGTGTGGCTTAAAACTCCCATCTGGAATCCAATTGTTCATTAATGAAAATAGGTCTACTGTCAAGCTATAAAAATTATGCTACCAAATATTTTAATCTTATGAAAAGTGAGTTTCTTATTTCACCTTCGTAAGCAATAACTGCACTTATTCTACACAGTTTTGGGTTTTTTTTTAAAAGTTGTAATATTTTTATCTATATAAAATCTGATGTCTCTTCATAAAGAAACTGTAGATCTACTACCAAGGACAGTTTTCCAGGTAAAAAGCCAATTACATTTCTGAAGAATACTTTAGTATATTTGCTCTAACTGCCAGCAGGAAGCAGTCTTTGAAAACAGCAAAAAAAGTGTCAAATGTAACCAGCTTTAATTCTTAAAGTGTCTTGAGCATGAGGTTTTGAGATATGATGGGCGGGGTAAGGGGGTTAGAAAAACTTCCAATGAAATAAATAAAATAGGCAGTTTTATAATGATTAACCTCTTCATAAGGATCAAAATAGTTACTTGAAATGGGCCAACACAATGTCAACTGAGAGAAGGATGTTACTTCTAGCGTGTATAAAACTATTTTACAATTTTTGAAATACTTGTATGTTACTCACCCCAACTTCTTAGAGGAAAAAAATAGACTGAATTTTTCAGATATGAGTACCTAAAGTTAAAGCATCTAAGCACACAAGTAGCCTGATTTCCTTCTATGACTTTGACAATCTGTGCTCAGCAGGATTTAAAGAAAAAAGTCAATCCACTTTAAGTGCATAAACTCAGACACTGAAGTTTGAAAATAAGGACTTAAAGTAAAACTTGGAATATATTATCTGGGAACATGTTTTTGAAAGTATTGCTTAGTCACCTCAACAGTATGCTTTAAGACATTACAGAAACTACTCTTGAAGAACTGACCTGATTCAATATGCCAATTGCTAAGTAGTAAGTGCTTCAAGTTAAGTAATTTATCTGAGCCACTTTCAACTGTGGTGTAGGAATAGTGTAGTAGTGAGACATATATTCAATTTACCCAAATACCATCAAATGTCCTAAAAAAATATTACAGGCCAGCTGCTAACCAAGACTAGCAGTTCGTTTGGGTTATCATTACTTTTACACCAAAATGACTGTCTGGAGCTGGATCAAGTTTCTCCCATTCCATCTGGCACCACAGAAATGGGATGGAAAAAAACATGCAGGAACATGACATAGAAACCATCTCACTGGCTGGTCGATAATACTTGTTTCATAAGGAGTTCTCCGATTGGTGATAACAGTAGAAAGACAAGACAAACAATTGGCTACCCTAACACTTTGGGTGACAGACTTAACATGTGGGAATGTAGTCATTACAGTAGCTACAGACAATTTTCTCTAGTGTTGAGAGCTATTTTTCTGCTCCGTTTTAATATTTTGAAATAGAAATGGAAGGGACTTTGATAGGTCATCTAGTCCAGTCCCCTGCACTGAGGAAGGACTATACACACACACACACACACACACACACCCCTCTACCCTGATATAACACAAACCAATATAATAGGAATTCGGATCCAACGCTGTAAAGCAGCACTCCGAGGGTGGGGGGGCGGGGCTGCGTTCTCCAGGGGATCAAAGCAAGTTTGATATAATGCAGTTTCACCTATAATGCGGTAAGATTTTTTGGCTCTCAAAGACAGCATTATATCGGGGTAGAGGTGTATTACCTCTAGACTAAGCATTATCTAGAAATCGGTTTTGTATCTGGACAATACGGAGTTCTCATTCTCCAGCATTTTTAATTCTGTCACTGCCTCGCTTTCATCCCAGCTTCTAAAGCCAAAGATGTGTTACTGTACTTTCATCTTAGGGCAATGAAAATTAAATCAGCAGCCAACCATGTTCAAAGTCCATCAAAGCTCAGTATGCTAATTCCTGGATACTACAACACTTTCAAATGAGAGATTTAAAAAAACATTTTAATGTATGGTAATTGCTTTGATGTCCACATAAGAAATGCATATGTAACTAGTATGTGCCTCATTGAATCTATCTGTGGTCAAGGATTCACACCATAAGTTCACATCTTATTACTGTCTGTTTCTTAAGTTTCCTTCTTCCAGACAGCAAAACATAAAATGGTTTGTGAGCTGACTTAAATATCTGTGCAACTCTCTCTCTAGCAAGATGACCTGATTAAGGTGAACCCACAGTTCTTGTAATATGTTTAGTTTTATAGTTCCATTTTGCTGACGTTATCCAAAAGACAAAATGCTGGACTAACAACAGAAGCGATTCTGGAAGGTTCTTGGAATTGTTAATGCCTTTCATACACTGACATCTGCTGAGCAAGTTTCTCCAATATGGAGCAAGTTAACTACTGCTTTCAGAGTACAGTCACAGATCAATTCATTTTTCATTCTTGGAACATTCTTTGGCAAGTACCAAACTGCTCCCTCTATTAGTATGTGTAGATATTGCTGTAAAAAACAATAGTTATAAGGAGAAAGCTCATGTTCACTTCCTTGTAGAAATGATGGCAGAGGCATTTCGTGATTGGACTCATTGCTAGGAAGTGCTACAAGAAGCTAGTTATATTATATTCTAATAAATACAATATTTATCTAAAATTATTGCTTGAATTCCATATGAATGTGAAAATCAAACATTTCAATTATCTTCATTGGCATTAGCAGCCCCTCATGTTTGCTTATTTGGGACCATTTGGGTGAGGAAGATTTTATTTGCAAGGATGTTTATGGATAACAGAAGCATCTAAATATTAGCAATAGCATTCACACCAGACATCCATCTCAACCCTCAAATTGGCAAAAAGAACACAACAGCTCAAGTCCCTCCTTCTGGGAAAGTGGTATTGGCACGACACTTCCCTCACTACCCACCTAATCCAAATTCTCCTGTTGCTTCCTGGCCAGTTTCCCTCCTCCCTTCTCAGGGCTCTTCCTGTTCTCCTTAGGAGTAAGGGGCAGAGAGGCAGGGGGCCTAAACTTGCAGGTCAGAATACAGCCTGAGAAGACAGGGCAGTGGGACAAGGAGGCTAAACTAGCAGGAATGCAATATAATTAAGAGATCTCCTGGCCATTTTGAAAAGATTATTATTCATGCAGTAGATTAGACAATTAGAGATTGTGACACTTTCCGTACAATACGCAGGGTTGTGAGGCACCTCACTACCAGCTGCCTTTAGTGCAGTGGTTCTCAACCTATTTACCATTGTGAGTCGCATGCAGCTGTGTGCGAGAGCGAGAAAGAGAAATCTGTGTGGCCCTGACGATGTTACATGGGCTATAGCTGTGTGCTGATTGGGTAATAGGTTGAAAACCACTAATCTAGTGTAAAGAAGTCCTGTCTGTGCATGCTGTGGATCTACTCACTGATGTCGCCAGGCTCTGGCAACACAAGCACTGCCTTCCAGGCCTTGCTCTCTGTTTAGGTTAGCCAGAGGAACGCAACAACCCATGTGTCCTACGAGCATCTCTTTGGAGTGCTGAGCCCTTATGCCACTGTACAGTTGAGCATTGGCCTGCTAAACCCAAGGTTGTGAGTTCAATCCTTGAGGGGGCCATTTAGGGAACTGGGGTAAAAATCTGTCTGGGGATTGGTCCTGCTTTGAGCAGGGGGTTGGACTAGATGATCTCCTGAGGTCCCTTCCAACCCTGATATTCTATGATTCTAGATCCATTCTTAGATCCAACACTTAGATCCACTATTCCCATAGGAATAGTACACACCAGCTTTGAATATTCAGTTTAGGGTCAGCACTTTACTTAACACACAGCACTATATTGTATATGAATTTCAAAACAAGTATAAGTTTATCATCAAACAGTGATTCAAATAAGAAAGCACAAAACAAAAATCATAACACTTTATAGAGCAGGGGTCAGCAACGTTCGGCATGCAGCTTACCAGAGTAAGCACCCTGGTGGGCCGGGCCAGTTTGTTTACCTGTCGCGTCTGCAGGTTTGGACAATCGCGGCTCCCACTGACCGCGGTTTGCTGCTCCAGGCCAATGGGGGTTGTGGGAAGCAGCATGGGCCAAGGGATGTGCTGGCTGCTGCTTCCTACCATCCTCTTTGGCCTGGGACGGTGGATCGTGGCTAGTGGGAGGCGCAACTGACCAAACCTGCAGACACGGCAGGTAAACAAACCGGCCCAGCCCGCCAGGGCGCTTACCCTGATGAGCTGCATGCCAAAGGTTGCTGATCCCTGTTATAGAGACTAAGTTTAATAAGCCATATTGTAGGAGCTAGGGGAATTCCTTATGCCAAGTCCTGTCCCCAGCATTTTTAATCAGTTTAGCTTAAACCCCTTCTCCTAAGATCAAACCTGGTGGCAGCTTGTCCTCGCAAATTGAAGAAATGAGAGTGTATCATTAGATCCCCGAAAGTGTTTGGTTCTTGCTTCTTACAGGGTTTACTGCAGGGTCACTGCTTCCTGAAAACGTTCTCTTTGAAGGTTTTACAATCTTTCATTAGCATTTAGCTCAGAATGCAGATAGAGGCCCATTGTGAACCATACAATACTTAATTTACATGTAAACAGACAGATAAACAGGACAACCTGCTTTTCCCATTTCTGGTAACCAGTTTATAGTCACATAATTTTTAGTACACACACACACACACACACACACACCCCTCCTTACACAACATTCATACATATTTTTTGCAGTGATTATAACCACCACTCTGACACAGGCTTTTATAAGAGACCTTACATGACTTTAGTTTGGTGAACCAGGGAATCCTAGTGCCTATATGCCCTCTGCTAGTGGCATCTGGAAGTTCTTAGATCATAGGTATTTGCAGGTAACTGGCAAACAAAATTGGGACTTGTATTAATGAAAACTTAGACCACCAATTAGGTAATAGAACACATGTTCTATCTAGGTGGCCACTCATAGATAAAGGGTAACAAATACTCAGATCATTTCTCAAAACAAAAGCGAAAATTCAATACAGATAAATTTATACAAATCATAACCTGCTCAGAGAAACGTGGCAAACAGAACAAATAAGATACATCGATGAGTAATTTTGCCATTTGTGATTCAAGTACAGCTCTTGCTAGCTACTTTATACAAACTGATGTGTGGGACAGTTACCTGAGAAAAACACATTTGGGTTGATGTATCGGCTTTCCTTTCTTAGACTATTGCTTTTTGGCATAGAGCAAGAAAGCTGCTTTAGGAGAAAAGGAATGACTCATTAGCACATCACTATATTATAAGTTACAAATGTTTTGTTTGGTGTAAGTGAAGAGTAACACTTCCAGACAGCACCAGAGTTTCAGGAGCACTACAAAGAAAAATGTTAAATGGATGCCCCGTATGCACTCACCACAAAAAAGGTATGACTGTGTTTAAACAGGGCCTAGTAAAGTACTCTATCACAAGTGAAATTCTTAGGGTGCGTCCATACTACCCACCCGGGTCAGCGAGTAGCGATCGACTTCTCGGAGTTCGATATATCGCGTCTCATCTAGACGCGATATATCGAACTCCGAACGCGTTCCCGTTGACTCCGGAACTCCACCACCGCAAAAGGCAGTGGCGGAGTCGACGGGGGAGCTATTCGCGTAGCTGAACTTGCGTACCTTAGTTCGACACCCCCCCCCCAGTGTAGACCAGGCCTTAGTTACCGACTACAGAGCATGTTTATGATCAGTGGACTATAAACTTTGCTTCTTTGCCTAGAACAGCCAAACCACTGAATGCTCAAGAACTGAAAAAGAAACTGTTAGGCATCTAAAAAAATATGCCACCGTGCTGATTTAGGGATAAAGAACTTAAGGATGTGAGTATCAACATTTTATGTATATGATCATCTGTATAAATAGAAGATTTTTATAATTTTGCCATTAGTCTAAAAGTTGCTTTAACCGCTGTATATAGATTTTGAAACACTGTAATTGTTGACTTTCATTTTAAAAGTTAGATAGGTTCTCTGTTATGGTATATAGTTACTGTATATAACATAGCAATAAGTACATCTTTGCATTTTTATACAAGTTCAGTCCAAAGGTCCTTTGATAATTATTGTCCAATCACTGACAACCTCCAAAGTAAGTGATTTACACAAAACAATAAGCATGATGTGAGGAAAAGCAGCCCTTGGTAGATTTCTGTTAAGCTTTAAAATATATCTTATTTTAAACTTCTCTCAAACAAGGTGCTCTAAATGTAATTAATAGATTTCAAGGCCAGAAGGTACCACTGTGACCATGTAATATGACCTCCTATATAACACAGGTCATAGAACTTTCCCAAAATAATTCCTAGAGTATAGCTTTTAGAAAATAAACATCTAAGCTTGATTTCAAAATGGTCAGTGACAGAGAGTCCACCATTGGTAAAATTGTTCCAATGGTTAATAAACACTCACGGTTAAAAGTTTGCTTTTAATTTCCAGTCTGAATTTGTCTAGCTTCCACTTCCAGCCATTTGATTGTATTATACATTTCTCTGCTAGATTGAAGAGCCTGTTATTAGCTTGGGCTCCTTGAGTCAGAACTGGCAACAGTATTCCAGAAGCGGTCACACCAGCACCAAATATAGAGGTAGTATAACCTCCCTACTCCTAACTCAAGGTTCCCTTGTTTATGCATCCCAAGATCACATATGCTTTCTTTGGCCACAACATCATCACACTGGAAGTTCCTGTTCAACTGATTATCCACCATGACACCCATATATGTATGGCCTACATCAGTGGTGGGCAACCTGTGGCCCATCAGGGTAACTCGATTGCAGGCTGAGAGACATTTTGCTGACATTAATCTTCCACAGGCACGGTCCCCTGCAGCTCCCAGTGGCCGTGGTTTGCTATTCCCAGCCAATGGGAGCTGCGGGAAGTGGCGGCCAGCACATCCTTGTGGCCTGCCGCTTCCTGCAGCTCCCATTGACTGGGAATGGTGAATCGCAGCCACTGGGAGCTGTGGGGGGCCATGCCTGCAGACAGTCATCAGCAAAATGTCTCGTGGCCTGCAATCAGATTACCCTGACGGACCGCATGCGACCCAGGGGCCGCAGGTTGCCCAGCACTAGCTTACATTCTTTGTTTCTAGATGTAGGCATTTAGCCACATTAAAAAGGCTTTTTTTCGTTGCACCAGTTTACGAAGCACTTCAGAGACCTATGCTCTTCGTTATTTACCTCTCCCCCAATTTTGGTGTCATCTGCAAACTTTCTCAGTTTCAGAACTGTATTTTCAGTTGTTATATTGAGAATGCTACATCTGGAATAGATACCGCCCAGACTATTTCTAAATTATCTCAGTTAATCACTAGCAAGTGAGACAATTGTTTGTACCTTGTACTCAGACCCTGTAAATAATAAGATTCCAAACAATAACTCCTGCCGTGTTTAGGCTCTCTTTTTGAATGAGTTTCTTTTTCGAAAATGTATTTGCCCAAACCTCTTCTGACAGCCTGGATTGCAGCAGAATGACCTCAACTGCTACCACAGGAATTGATTGGTAGGTTATAGTATGCAAGTAACTTGGCACTGGCATCCTATTCAGGAGTAAGCTCAAGAAATCTGGCCCCTGACCTGGAAAATGGAACACTCACTACTAAGTCAGACATAATTTTGTCACACTGTTCTGTGATAGTAACATGAGTAGCATTATGAGCTGTTATAAAGGGACCTTAGACTTCCCCAAAATATTCTCATATGTACGCTGTCATCTTTAATATGGTGACAAAAGGTGCAGGACTGTAAGTCTGTATCCTGTTGCTAATGTTGGTGAGCAAGTAATGTATTTTATAATGAGTTAAGATTTCTGACATCCTTGAAATCAAATATTTCTAGCTAGAGATATTGTGTCTTGATGGTATCACTAACTACCCTTCATAAAAGAGAAAATTGCTTGCATCATTTCACTGATGATTTTAAATCTGATTTGTTTGTCCAATACACAAAAGACCTTCAGCATTTGGCAGCTAATACTAAGGATTAGCATTCTAGAATGGCTGAGGAAACTCTAGTAATTAGACATCTAAATGAAAAACCTTACTTGGCAGAAATCCATTATCCATATATTAATGTAAATAGCCATTACAGCAACTTTCTATATTGCTATTCTCATGAGAACCAATAATACAAATAACAAAGATGCACCAACTGTTCTCATCTGGCCATAATTTATTACTGCCAGAAAAATAATTCTGGAAATGCCATTATTGCAGCATGAATTCTAATATAATGTTTTTAAAAACTAATCACCTTTTATTTCACTATTATTTTTTCCCAGATAATCACTGGTAATCTAGTAACCTGCTCCATAAAGCACCTCAAGAAACATTATAGCAGCAGAGCCACCAGCAACATGACACGTGAAGGCCAAAAGAATTATGGGGTTCAAAAAAGAATTAGCTATGTTTGTGAAGGATAGCTTCATCAATAGCTGTTAGCCAAAATAGTCAGGGATGGAAGCCCATGCTCTGCATATTCTTAAGCCTCTGTCTGCCACAAGCTGAGATATGACCACAAGGGATGGATCACTTACTAACTGTCTTGTTGTATTCATTCCCTCTGAAGCATCTGGCACTGGCCACTGGCTAGCTGGCTGCGTGCCAAAGGTTGCTGATCCCTGCTCTGGAGCTTGCCGTTCAGGAAAAGCTCAGGGCATAATATTCCTCATTCCTTACTCAACTTGCTGAACTTGGAGGCATGACTCAAGGGAAAAAAAATTTCATTACTTTTGAGTTTAAGACAGCAGCAGCAAGGGAATCCCACCACATCCTAAAACACATCCTGAAGAAAGAGGGGTTGTGGAGTGGGGAGCAGTGAAAGAACCACAGTGAGAGAACTGTCTTATGTTCAGGGAAGCATACGCTCAGAGCTGAACCTGAAGCAAAAAAATAAATAAAATAAAAATAAAAAGTTTTTTTACCCCCCAAATTTTGAACCACTTTTTGTTCCAAAGGGTTCACCCATCTCTAGTGGGTGACACACTAAGGGAGCCTTCTTCATTGATTTCAACAGAGTTTGGATCAGACATTAGAGGTAGAGACTACTGAGTGGATTCTTGTACTCTGATTTAATGATTTTTTTAAAAGAACACGTTATATTATTTTTGCTCAATGCAGTCTTGTGTTATTTTATTGTTTGCTAAGTTTGTTACACGTCTGTATACTATATTTAAAATGCTCTCTACAGTCAAATACACTTATTTTAAGAATTGGATAGCTAAGCAGTGTGGCAGCTCTACTTCACTGAATATCCCATTTCATACTGAGAGTCTCTTGGGAAGCAAACACTTTTGTAGCATTCTCTTTTTACAATAGCTGAAGGCCTAGATTTTCAAACCTGTGGCCTAAAGTTAGCTTGACTATGGATTTAGGAGCCTATTTCATGATTTCCAAATGTACTGACCATCTGCAACTTCCATGTTGTCCCCCCGACATTTTTCATACAGAATTTCTTTGTTGTTGTAGGAAAATGTACTGTGCACCACTCTAGTTTCACAGTGTTAGGCTTCACTGTTAAATCTAGTGTGTGTTCTGGTAGGAAGATTTAGTTCAGCAAGATTTGTGTTTCAGAAGATTTTGCTTTGCAAACTTGTTTGTTCTATAAACATTTCACTGTATAAACATGGCAATCCTCCTATAGAAGTGGGTTTTTTTGTTTGTTTGTTTTTTTATTAAAGTTAAGCACAGAAGCTGGGTTAGAAAACTAGAGCACTCAAACTAGAATCCCAGTTGGGGTGTTATCTCCCCAAGCACAGCAAGGAGAGATGGGGAGCAAAGCTTTGAAATAAAAAACAAATCCAAAATATTTTAGATGTCTCTGATAGTCCGAATGACAGCATAGATAAATAGAAACCTTAAGCCTGGTAATATAGTCCTGTGCACCTGACATTCAAATTCATTGCCCATTCTTCTGGTAGGTTATCAACACAACTGAAGTCATGGTGCCAATGGGGAAGAGGACCCTGAAGAGCGACATGGATAATAGCTTGTTTGCAAGTAGGAGTTTCCTTCTCTGGCTGATCCACAGGAGCCAGAGGTTTGAAGATCACACCCTCTGCCTCTTTGGGGATCATCTCAAATATTGTACCCTGGATGTAGTGAGGATGACCCCTGAGTTTCCTATGCTTTCTGTCCCCTTACCTTGGGAATTCATAATATAGCCCTTGAGGGTAGATAAGACTAGTGGAGCTCAAGAAGAGACTTACCCCACCATCAACCTCAGCCTGGACCAAATCTACACGGGAGGTCCACTTCCTAGACACCACGGTACAAATAAGTGACAGTCACGTTAACATCACCCTATACAGAAAACCCACCGACCACTATGCCTACCTTCATGCCTCCAGCTTCCATCCTGGACACACCACATGATCCATTGTCTATGGCCAAGCGCTGAGGTATAACCGCATTTGCTCCAACCCCTCAGACAGAGGCCAAAACCTACAAGATCTTCACCAAGAATTCTCAAAAACTACGATACCCGCACAAGGAAATAAGGAAACAAATCAGAGCCAGACATGTACCCAGAAGCCTCCTGCTGCAAGACAAGCCCAAGAAATAAACCAACAGAAGTCCACTGGCCATCACCTACAGTCCTCTAAACAGCTAAAACCTCTCCAATGCATCATCAGTGATCCACAACCCATCCTGGACAATGAGCCCTCGCATTCACAGGCCTTGTGAGGCAGGCCAGTCCTTGCCCACAGACAACCCACCAACCTTAAGCATATTGTCACCAGCAACCACACACCGCACCATAGTCACTCTAACTCAGGAACCAATCCATGCAAACCTTGATGCCAACTCTGCCCACATATTTACACCAGCAACATCATCACAGGACCTAACCAGATTAGCCACAACATCACCGGTTCATTCACTTGAACATCCACCAATGTAATATACGCCATAATGTGCCAGCAATGCCCCTCTGCTATGTACATCGGCCAAACTGGACAATCCCTACATAAAAGGATAAATGGACACAAGTCAGATATTAGGAATGGCAATATACAAAAACCTGTAGGAGAACACTTCAGCCTCCCTGGACACACAATAGCAGATTTAAAGGTAGCCATCCTGCAGCAAAACAACTTCAGGACCAGACTTCAAAGAAAAACTGCTGAACTTCAGTTCATCTGCAAATTTGACACCATCAGCTCAGGATTAAACAAAGACTGTGAATGGCTTGCCAACTACAAAAGCAGTTGCTCCTCCCTTGGTGTTCACACCTCAGCTGCTAGAAGAGGGCCTCATCCTCCCTGATTGAACTAAGCTTGTCATCTCTAGACTGAGGGTTTGGCTACACTTGAAAGTTGCAGCGCTAGGAGTTACAGCACTGGTCATGCAGCTGTGCAGGAACAGCGCTGGTGTGTGGCCACATTTGCAGCGCTGTTGGGAGTGCTGCATTATGGGCAGCTATCCCAGCATTCAAGTGGCAACAACGTGCTTTTCAAAAGAGGGGGGTGGAGGGTGGTGTACTGTGACAGGGAGCGGGGAAGATAGAGAGAGTGGATTTTTGGAGCCAACATTGTGTGTTAGCTTCCTGGATTGAAAAAAATCACAAAATGTTCGCGAACCCTTAGTCTTAATTGCAAACAGCCTGCATCCAACGCTGTTTCTCTGTCAAGCAAACATTCACTCCCTGCCTCTCATTTGATCGTTCACAGCCAGGTACAGATAGCTCCTGTTTGCTGTGATCAGTGTTTGTTTTTTTAGATAAGCAGTTCAACGGAGCTCCGATTGGAGTTCACAACAAAACAAAGAGAGGCTGCATAACAAAACAAAGAGAGTAATTTAGTTAAAAGCATTCTGGGATATCTCCTTATTCCCTGGAGGCCAATAAAAGCGCTGGTGTGTGTCCACACTTGATGAGCAGCGCTGGATCACCAGCGCTGCAATCGCTACACCCCAACCTGACCAGGTGTACAGCCAGCGCTGCAGCCAGGGAGTTGCAGCGCTGGATGTGCCTTGCAGGTGTGGACAGTTACTAATTGCAGCGCTGGAAAGCCTCTACCAGCGCTGCAACTTGCAAGTGTAGCCAAGCCCTGATTCTTGCCTGCATATTTACACCTGCCTCTGGACATTTACACCACATGTGTGTCTGATGAAGTGGGTATTCGCCCCCGAAAGCTTATGCTCCAATACTTCTGTTAGTCTATAAGGTGCCACAGGACTCTGACACTTTTTACAGATCCAGACTAACACAGCTACCCCTCTGATACATTACAAAAAAAAGTATGTTTTAAATAATTGTTGGAGTAAGCTAGAAAATGGGGGGCATTACACTGTTGGACATCTGGTGAGCATGGAGGGGGCAGGTGGGATCAAGGTCATTAGTAGATTTCTTGGCAAATATAAATTTTAAAACTATTTATTCATTTTGAATGCTGGCTGAGAACAGGCACTGGGTAGAAATGAGCAGCTGGAAAGGGACAGATGGGACAGGGGAGAAGGTAGAGTTGCCAAAAATTTAGAAAACAATAAAAGTATTTAATAGTTGGCTGCAAACAGGATCCTGGGTAGAACTGAAAAATAAATGGGGGTGGAAATACAGACAGCAGAAACAAGATGGATTTAGGTTTTGTATTGTGAGAAGTAGTGTGTTACAGTGGCATAGAGAACACACAGGTACAGAAGGGATAAGACTTTTTTAATTTCCAAAACTTTAAGTGTTTCTGTAATTTGGGATTTAACATAGGTATTGGCCTTGCGATGACTTCTTTGCTTGGTAGTTCTAAATAGCGTCTCTAAGAGCAGGGAGCAGAAAGACCACCTTTAAAGTAGGTCATAGCCTTCTTCTAAAGGGGACTGTAGCTAGCAAGTCACCAATGCTGGCTGGGGAAGGATGGGTTGTGGCAGGGTAGGTATTTTTGCAGCAAAGGAAATCACTTTCTAGGATGGAACCACCCTCAGAAGGCCGCAGAGCAAACCTCACATGAAAGAACTGATAGAGCCCTTCTTTTGTAGGTTCAATCCATCTCAAGAGCCAGAGGCCTGCACTGATGTGAGAAGTGATTTGCAGCTCCATAGATCATCTGGGGATGAATCTAGAGCAGCATGAATAAGTCTAATCAGCATTGCTCTTTAAGCAGTGGCAGAAGTCATCCTACCCCACCCACATACACACACTATCACACTCTCCCCCCCACCCCTCCTTTTTAGGCCAGGCAGCAAAGAACCTACACATATAGAACTTCATCCAAAGCATTGTATCTGGCTTGGGTCTCCATAGGTAAATATGTTGGGGGGGGGAGAAATTGAGTGCTTCCCCCACAACGGAGAACATGTATAGTGGTTCCACTTGTCCATATACCCCACTTGACCCCTAACACACACTGGAGAAGAGTAATAGGATACATCTGCTGCTACTCCAACAGCAGATATCAAGGAGAAAGTGATATGGGTTACAGAGCTATTAGTACATGTTTGGAGAGAAGATAGAAGGATTTAAGGAATCAGTGTTCTATTAGTCTAAAGTATATTCCTCTGACGATTCAAAATGAAACAGACTTTTTTTTTTTCCTTTTTCCCCAGTGTAATACTGTTTCCAGGACTTTTTTTTTAAAACAGATTATAATACTGTAACTTATGAAGTTCTAGGGTATTAATTTGTTTTCTGTAGTCATCTAAAGTCATCCTACCAGAATTCATGTCACTCTAATTTACAGCATTTGACTGTACTGGGTGGATGTGGATGACCATCATTGAAATGCAGATTGCTGAAGTCCCGATATGGCATCTTAAAAATATGCTTAGATGCAAAGTACTATTTTTAAAGCCCACCTCTAGCCACCTATGATACTGCAGTATTTGTGATTGGTAGACACTTAAATGAAAGCCACACTTGAAAAAGGTTCAAGCTACCATTCATGTTTGAAATTCCACAAGAGTTATAACATGAAAGAACAGATAAATGAATAGCTATTGTTACTTATTTAAAGAAGGATCTCACCTCAAACCCTATATATTCCTGGAATAAAACCAAATCCTGAACAAAAAACCCTGAAACTCTAGAAAATGCAACACCAACATAAGGCAACTTTCTGAAAATATTGAAATGGATATCAAATTTCCTGAACTCAAAATTTAGAGTGGTAAATCAAAATATTTTCAGCTCCATGGAAGTGTATTTAGTCATTAACCATATCAGTGATTTCAGACAATTTTATTTACTCTCTTTAAAAGTGTTTGTTCACCATTAGATATTTTATTTAAACTGAATATATTTCAAAAATTGTCTGTGTATCAGGTTAAAATGTAGTACAGTTCTCTGAAGAGAGCTAGGATGAAGATGCCCATCTTCCAAAATGTTATCAGTACACCTGGCCTGTGCCTTAAAGAGATTTTTATGGAAGGTGTATTTTTACTACTACTACTATGGAATTAATATTTGTAAGAGAAAAAGCTTACTAGGAATACTGACTTAAGTTGGCTGCTACATTCAAGACAGATTACAAAGAAGATACTTTGATAGTGAAACTATCTGTACAACTTGACTGTCCACCGTATACCTTGGCAGAGGATAAAAGGTTGATGGCATAAATTGTAATTGGGACCATTAACACCAGCAAGTTTTTGATTTACAAGATTTCTAATAATTTATTGTTAATGCTAATATGTAGGGTATATTTTCCTCACAGAAAGGAATTTAAAAATTCATAACAGTCCTGATCCAGGATTTATTGTGTCCTTGATCTGAAATACTCATTCCTGACTGCAGCAAAAATCCTGTAAAACCTGAGTAATCTTTTCAGGACTAGATCTGGAGGATAAATAGGAACATGTTTACTATTTGTGTATTTTATGAGGGAACATTTTAATTATATGCTGAAAAGAGGGGTTTTTTTTAAATTATTCATTGTAAAAGGTTTACAGAAAGGAAAAGCACTATTTCTAGTTTGAGTTTATGCTGCATATTCCTTTCTTATATATTTCTGTTTGTCAACCTATGGAGTCTATCCATCCCCAAGCACAAGATCCTACAAACTACACCAATCAGATCATTGCCTCTTCATGGAAATGAAGGTTTTCTACTGTTTTATTATATCACAACCATTTTATTTTCAAAATAGGAGATTCCAGTGTTTGTACTTGAGTTATTTCTATAGGTTTGAGAATTATTTGCATACACACAAATATAAACCAGTACTAAAGAATAACCATTAAAACCAGTAGAAGCACAAAGGGCACCCACTGTACTAATAATTTTAAAATGTCAGTCACTAACAAGCTCTTTTTCTCATGCCCCCAAATCATTAGAGACCTTTTCAGGTGATGGCATATGTAACTTTTCCAGCAATCTTTTTTTTTAAAAATATGGTTATTCATTGTGACACATCAACAGTTGCAAACAAATCTGAGTGAACCATGCTTGCTTATTTCGGAGTTATAAAAAATTCAGGGTTTTCAGACTGTTTTCTTATTAAAAAAAAAAAGAGAGAGATCAACCCATCATGATATTATGTAATTGCTATTTTCCCTTCTTTGGAAGAATTTCTCCCTTTCCAGAATGAAGAAAGCCTTCTACAATTGTCTAGTTTGCACACCAGCTCTAGAAAGTCTTTTTCCCATTGTTCAAGTATTGATAAGGTGACCTGTAACGCTAAAGAACAAGTTTTTGAATCTGTTTTTATCACAACCTACCATCATGCTATTTTTGGACAGTCTGACTATATCCTTGCCAACATCTGTCAGAATATTCATAATGTTTTGCCTGGTGGAATTAGGGAACATTCTGGGTAATATTTTGAGTTTCTCATCAGCAAAAGGGCTATGCACCACTTAAATTCTCTTTTGAGGACTTCAGTGAGCTATAGCCAGGGGTGAGAGTAACTTAAAGGACTTAGGGTCAGAGGGTTGGAGTCCTGAGCAGGGGGTTGGGGCCTTATTCCCCAGGCCCTTTAAATCCAGATTTAAAAGTCCTGGGGCTCCAGCTGCAGTAGCGGCAGCTGGAAGCCCCAGACCCTTTAAATCACCACTGGAACCCTGGGGCTCCCAGCTGCTGCCGCTACTCCAAGGCTCCAGCAGCGATTTAAAGGGCCTGGGGCTCCATCCGCTGCCAAGAGCCCCAGGCCCTTCAAATCGCTGGCCTGGGGAAGCTGCCCCCTACTGGTATGATCAGCTGTGTACTGGCTCTTGTCAGTACACTGTACCAGACCGGACAGGCTTACTTTCACCTCTGGCTATAGTTCTCATGCTAGCTCTCTGCACAAGGGTTAGCTTTACCCCAGAACAAGCTGGAGGTGAAGCAGCTTATTTAAGATATATACACTCTTTCTCTTGCAGGAAAGCTAATTTTAACAATGTCTACCTTCCATGTTGATATATACTCCTTTTTCAGACTTCAGCTTCCCTAATGATTTACATATTATTGACAATGCCCCCACACAGGGCTCCATGTAGCATAGAAGAGCTGATGGGGTACTTATCTCTAGAGAATTGTTTTTTGGAATGTAAAATATACAAAATTACTAAGTTGCAGGTATAAACATGGATTTTTTTTTAAAAAAAAATCTAGCTGAAGTTTTTTTCTGTTTCCAAGAACAGGTTATTTAAATAGCGGACATTTAAGAGACTTCTGGCCATTCATTAGGGCTGGTAGAAAATTCTGTTGAAACTTTTGCAAACAAAAGATTTTGTTGTAAACACAAAGATTGTTTTGTTGAAAAGTCTGAGCTCTCCTTGGAAATTTTTTACTGAAAATGTGAATACCCCAAACCTGCAAAAAGTTATTCTGAAATACAGCTACGGTGTCTCATGGGAATTGCAAATGGAGGCCTCATGTTCCCATTTTCCAATATGGATTCGACTCCCTACCTGAACCTAAACAACACTCCCATGATGCATGATTTTCCCTCTGTGTGAGGGGAGGCTGTGTGTTATGGCTCAGTCACATGGCCCCAGTACATCACTGGAGAGATAGTCAGGCTGAGGATTCCAGCCCATTGAGGAGAATGGGAACAAGGAAACTATAACTCACATGATATACACTTGGGCCTGGCCTCATGGGAGATGTAGTCTCACCAGATAAGCTGGCCTTTAAGGAGAGTGGAGGCATGAAGCACTTAAACTGCCACTTCCTGAGGCACCACAGCAATATTTAAAATCAGCAGTTTTTTACCAAACTATTTCATTTTTCTCCCCAAATCTCCCCTGCTCCCTGCCAAAAAAGTCAAGAAGGAGGTTTGTGCTTTCTCTAAAATGTATACTTTTAAAAAATAAAGGCACACAGAAAGTCAATATAGATTAGTACAATACACCATGACTGCTTTTTTTGGACAGGAAATGGCTACATGAAAAGTTGCAGCTGTGATTTATTTCTCAAATTCATGGCGGGGGGTGGTGGAAAGCAAGGTCTTAAAAGCTGAAAACTGAGCTATCATTAATAGCATGTGTAATCTATTTAATAAATGATAATGCAAACCACAGGGGAAATGTGTAGAAGCAAGAAGAACATTCACTGGTTAGGAAGGCAATTCAGCATTTAGAACCAGGGAATAAATAGTTCAAGGGGATGCAGGAATTTCCCTGTCCATAAAAATAAAATAACTGCCTGAAAGGAAAGTCAGACCCGCATCTCTGGGGATTTTCCTAAGTCTCCTCTGCCATACAAATGTGGTAGTGAAAGTGTCTCCTGGTTTGCAAGAAATGTAGCCCCCAAATATTTAATGGTATTTATTTTCCACATCAGAAAAAAAAAGAAAAAACATTACGAAATAAAATGTGGTTCGACGTGAAACCTTGGATTCTTGCCAATTATTTTTCCCTTTTAAAAAGCTAACTTTTCAATTAGTGAAAGGAGATGAGGGACTCAGGTTTGCAGTTCAACCAACAAAAGAGATTGTCAGCAATTAAAAAGTTAGATTGTCGAGTAATGTTGATATCATGGGACTTCAAGAACACATCAGGAGCCTAGAGTTGTAGAGAAAGATGGAGAGATAGATAACATTCTTGAATTATGGACCTGATGGTGCTATTGAGCCATTTACAAGAGTTCTAGCAATGGTAAGAGACAAGAGGCTTCAAATTGCTACTCACATTTTTACAAGGACTATACATTTAGCCCTGGGCCCACAACTGATTGGAATCTGTGGAGCTTAGCACTGATTAGCAAAGCAGATAAGTTTAAAAGTGCTAAATAAAATGAAGCATGTGCAGTTTAAGAAAATCACCTGGAAGCACACTGCCTTGTTCCATCAGTTATTTGGATAGGAGTGTAGGCATGATTTCCTGGTAAACTGGAAATAGGATTTATTAAGAAGATGAGAGATCCCTTCTCCGCTTTACATCTCTTGATGTGATGAGTCATTCAACATCACTTTTTTTCCCTCCAGGATTCATTCCTCTCGGGTGGGGGAAACTTAGATTCTTCATTCAATAAAGATTCAAATTATGATATACCTTAAAATACTGAACATAATTGACACTGACTAGCAGTCAGTGATGTTCTAATAGCAATAAGAAACACTGTGGGTAGTGCCTCTCTTTGGCTTTATCCCAGGGATGTTCTAATTGCCCAGAAATGCCTTTCCCATTGTGCCTCACTGCTTGTTTTAAAGGTGTACCAGAGCTGCTTTTGAAATCAGAGATTTTTTAAACTTGTTCAATCTTTTTCTTCAGCGATTCAGAAAAGCAGAACATTAATTTTATTAGAGAGATAAGTGTGTTATTAGAAATTGGCTGCATGTGTGTTCTCTCTGTGTGCTGCACAGGCTCTGGCCAGATCACCCATACAGCAGCCTTGTTTTATACCATGGATGTGACCCGGTATTGGGCCACATCCATACAGCAGCCTTTGATCAAACTGGCCAATGAACTTGGTCAGGTTTGTCATCTATGAAGCACATTATTAGTGCCTTATACTTGCTACAAGTACACTTAATACATGTATACCTGTGACAATGGACAGAGCTCAGTAAATGATGGCACTTTCCATTCCCCCCTGGGCTCAAAGTCACAGACTCCATTTTATCTACCAGTACAAACAAGTTACATAGTGCCCCTCTGAGGTGGTTCGATCAAAACATCTTTATCCATCACACAATCATCCTGACTTTATCATTAAGAGAGGTCAGCATGTTCGGGTTATCTTTAGGGAATGTGTTTGTATCAACTTGGTATGAGGGTGTTCTCATACCACCTTCTGGTGATTACATGAGTGTCCTGTGCCTAGCATTTCTCTCTATTCTTGCCAGATTCTGTGAATCTGCTCACACCGTGTCTCTTGCTAACTGTGTTTCTTAGCAAGGCTTGACTACTACTTCAGTTCAGGCCTCATACCAGACCTCTGTCAGGCTCTCTTTCTACTACAAAGAATATAAAAGATATAGACCAAAATCCAAAAGAGCTCATGCAAGGGAGCATGGGCAACAGGCAATTTTTTGACCTTAGAGACTTTAACCTAAAGCATTGGCAACTTACCCCAGATGTAAACCAACTGAGCAGGTGTAGATTTTTAGTTTCCACAGCTCCAATCCACTGCATTGCAAGTAGCCCTCTGTGAAATGGTTCGTACCCTGAAAAAAGGTCTACTGTTTCATCTGTTAAGAAAAAAAAACAAAACCGTGGATTTTGACCAGAACAATCTCACATTGATCCATAAAGATTAAAATAAAAATAATAAACCCAAGGACACTTTCTTCCCTCTATCCAACAGGGGAATTATTGGTTTGCTATTTTCCCACCACAAAGACAAAATACATTTTTTCAGCGACCACAGTGGTTGCCATTGAGAAGACAACACATACCTACAGCAGTGTCTGAGTCACAACTCACATATGTTAATCAAAAATAGGAAGTAACTGATGTATCAGATACTACTTGTTAGCCAATGTATATAGAAGGCTGAACTGAGTTAATGGCCTAAGTTCAGGTTTAAGAAGGTAATCCATTTGCTTCCCTCCCATCCTTTAAAAATAAAAACTACTATACAGGAACAAGATTTGACCTAAGATGTTCAAATAAATTATGCATCCTCATTCATGTACAATAAGAAAGGAATGAGATTTACATGAAGTTTATAGAACACTAGACCCAATCACATTGTCTATGTTAATTTGTTCTAGTAATTTTGATATGCATGGTTATGAGCTCTTTGCAAATAGGACATTTTAAAAACAAAACAAGAAAAATGTGGACTTTGCTTTATGTAAGAACTGTCCAAGAACAAAGGTTACTAATGAAATATGCATAAGCACTAAAACTTCCTACTAATGTTGTATTAGCACTTTTTTGATGTCCTATTGAAAGGACATCTGACCCACTCTTGAACTCGCATCTATTGGAAGCAATGATATATTGCAGTAATTTGGAAGCATGCTGTGGAAAAAAAACACAAGAGCAGCAGGAGAGAGAGTTGGTCCCATTTTTTACTTGCTGTGAAGCAGACTGAGATGAATTTTTTTCTGCTAAAGTCTGGGGTGGGGGATTAAAAAGGACATGTGCCTCTCCACCTAGCTATGGGAAACTCTCACTTGCAAAGAGAGCAAACAGCAAGTTAGAAAAGACTATATGAACCCTTGGAACTTAAAAAATGGCTCTTCTATGGCAAATTCTTAGCATTTGAAGAGAACTGCTTCTCACAATAAGTGACACATTGAAACAATCTGCTTTTCGCAAAGTTCATTATTCAGGGGTGTCCAACATGGACAATCTACTTGTTGTAGAGGGGTCTAATAATTAAGAGTTAAATGGAAGAAAAGATTGAAATGGCCATGGGCACAACAGTAACCATCTGCTACAAATCGGACAAATGAATGGTTCTTAAACAGAGGCCTGTTGAGCACTGACTGTTCTATAATCAGTGTGCTAGTGGTCCACTGAGAACCGGCAAGTCCTGGGGTGCTGCCTCTGCTGGACGGAGTAGGGGCAGGGGAGGGTGAGAATAAAACCAAAAGAGCTACATCACCACTATAAGCTACACTAAATGAAAGTTTTTATTTCACTTTTTCCACACTAAGATGCAGTGGGAGCTAGAAACAATAGCTGATGGAAGAAAAGCCCCCTTTGAGCAGCATCATTGTAGGACAGATCAAGGAGCAGGAAGTTGTTATAGGAGTGAAGCAATCTTCTTCCTCCCTCCAAGAATATGTTATCAGAGCATCCAAGGGCTTACTGACACAGCCTAGACTCAGCACAGGAAATTTGTGCCAGGTGAAGCTTCTTCAGTCATGATCATATGGATAAGTCTTGAGTGTATTTGTAATTAAAAGACTTATTTGAAACTATGACTGCAAATATTCATAGCACAGTCTGCATAAAAAAGCTAATCTATTGCTGACAAATTCTAAACAAAAGACCTTAAGTCACTACTTCCCTCACCCTGGCAAGTTCATAATAGTAACAATTAAGGAACAGGATGGACTTTCTCCACCCTAATCCACAAACCAAATTTATGACTTACTATGTTTTTCAGTCAGGAGAGGTCTTCTGGAGAAATAAAGGCTTCCAGGTTTTCAGGACTCCCTTTGAAAAAGGATTTGTTCTCAGACACCCAATCTCTATTTTTTCCTTGGCTGGAAGCGAAGAGCAAAAATATGCTTCTTCTTTATATGCCTGTCACAGTGTGGGACTCACCCCTGCAGCACATCCTGCGGGTCTCTGTCAGGAATTAGCTCATCCAATTTCCAGAGCACCCTCTGCAGGCTGGTGATCCACCTTACTGCTGGCCCCCATGTCCCTCCCTGTTATCTGGGGTGCTGTCCCCTGACAATACACCCCTCAGTCTCAGAGTCTCCCCTCCCAGGGGAACTCCCACCCCCACCTTATTCAGAGGCTACTGCCAGTTACCAACTAGCCCCCACATCCTGGGGCAGACTACAATATAAGCCACTCATCACTGGCAAGGTTGGTTTTTGACCTGCTACCTTTCTCTACAACTCAGTACTTCTACAGGGCCTTGGACAAGGCCCTGAAGCCTGGGAAGTTGCCAGCCTAGGGCTCCCCTGGCCTTTCCCCATCCCTGCTTCACTCCAGTACCCTTTTGGACTCGGGCAGAGGCAGCCAGGTCCATCTCCCTCCTCAGCTAGAGGGAGACTTTGCCAGCTCCTGGCTCACTGGCCTTTTATAGGGCCAGCTGTGGCCTGATTGGGGCATGGCCACAGCTGTGGCTGTTTCCAAAATCAGCCGAGGCTTGCTGCTTTCCTAGCAGCAGCCCTCTCACAGTTGCAGTCCTCTCCCAGGGCTCATTTCAAGCCCTTCAGGGCAGGAGTGGGTAACCACCCTGCTACACACACCCCACCTCAAAATCCCCTCCACTGGGGGAGTTGTTCCTATCTCCCCTTGTGGCAGAGGAGCTGGGGAGGCTCCAGCCTGGAAAGCCCCAAGCCAAAGGGTACTGGGGGTTGCAGAGGGCAGCCCAGGGATAGGCAAAGCAGCAGGTCCAAACCCAATCTTGCCAGTGATGAGTAGGCTGATACTGCAGTCTGCCCCAGGGAATTGGGGCTAGACAATGACTGGCAGTAGCCTTATACTGAGTCAAGGTGGGGATAGTGGGTGGGGGCTCCCTGCGGAGGGGAGACCCTGAGAGAAAGGGGTTACTGCTAAGGGGCAGCACCTCAGATAATGGGGCACCGGATCTGGGAGGGACACGGGGCCAAGTGGCAGCAGGACACCAGCCTGCACAGGGCACTCTGGAGGCTTTGGAAGAGCTAATTCCCTGAGAGACTAGCAGGAGGCGCTGCAGGGGTGAGTCCCGCATGGCTACAATGCCCTCACCAATTTACCACTGCCTCCTCTTTATTGCTCTTCCCTATCAGTCTACATGGCAACTTGTTAATAACTGGCAAATTATAGGGGTATTGTCCTCTCTTCCTTTTTTAAAGTTTCTAATTTTGCATGCCTAGCTTACTCAGATCTATGTACACCCCATCACATAAGGGTAAACAATGTATATTTCACAGTACAAGTTGATTGCTACAGAAAGCGGAGAAGAACTCACTTCCTCCATATTTATAACATCCCACCTTTATCTAAGTGCTTATGTGATGTCCATGAGCTTTCTGTAAAACATAAGATGTTGGCCTTGCTGGGCAGGCAAGACTTAGCCCATCTAGTGCACTGACCGATATAGCAAATGCTAAAGCTGGTTTGTGATATACACAACAGAACAGGACCTAGAGTTAAAATGTTTTTTTCATTAAAATGGAGGTAAACTAGTGTTATGCTGCATGGGAACATATCAGAAAATGGGGCTTTTGATTGACTTTTTAAAATGTAAAGCATGGATTAAGTTGAATGATCATATAGAAATAGTTTGATTAATATAATTAGGACACACATGAGCTGAAAATAAAAGGCAGCCAAGAAAATTCATGGAGGGCGGGGGGAAGGAAACTAAACTCTCAAAATTTGAAAAAATGGCATATGGAGCCTGGAATCAGACTTATCTGAAGCTATTCTACAAAACACAGAGAGTCCAAACTCTGTTCTCCACCCCCTTTCCTGGGTTTTATTTTATCTACTAACAAAACAATCCTAATGTAACAAAGATCAGCTCAAACCTTCTATCCAAGTTTGACCGCAGTGGCTACTGTGCCTCGGAGTCTCTCTTCTCTACTGCTTAGCCTAAAATTCTCACTCCTGCTCCTGAAGTAATTCCTACTTTTCTTATATCCAGGTGGGAATAACAAACCTGACTGAGTCAGAAAAAAAAACAAACTTTTTCTGCCAAATCAACACCTGCTCATAAGTGGGGTGATCAGGTAACCATTTTCAGGTTATTAAAGCCAGCTATGAAGGAGAGTGGAATTAAGGGCACACAATATAAATTAATAACTATACATGGGTTAACTAAGTGCCTATGAAGGTGCTGTAGTGTGCTATTCATTGCTTAAGAGAAATCTTTCCTTGTTGCTCAGGAAAAAAAAATTCTTCTTTTGATATGCAGTGAACATTTATAGTAATGTCCAACCAGCAGAGATGCATATTTTCCTTGAACACCAGCTGTTGAGCAGGTTTAGGAAGCTGCACTGTACAGAAGAAGGAGCATATGTACAGCAACTCAGCTCAGGTTCTGTGGGATCTTCTGCAGTAAATCAGCTGTCAATATGCAGCACGCTAAAGTGTTCGCAGCGCATTCATAGGAGGAAAGTTCCTACAGAGGCAATAAGTACTAATTGGCTGCAGTAGTTCTGTAATTTTACTTTTACTACAATACCTCCCTAGATGCCTCAACAAAGATTACAGACTCGTGCTGAGCACTGTACAAACATATGAGACAGTTCCCAACCTGAAGAGCTTACAGTCTGAACAAGCAAGAGACAGAGGGACACTCATGTTCTAGGGTGCAATGCAGACCAGTGAGGGGTTGTGTCATCACTTTCTCTGTAACCCTGAGTGCCTTAAAGTGCTTTCCTGCTGTAGCTCCTTTGTTTGGACACTCCTAGCCAGCATTCAAGCATGCACTAACTGTCTGTGTGAGAAAGTGCCTGGACCAGCAGGTCTTACTCCTGGAGCCTATTTGTTACACCACAGCCACACTCTGGCCTCCACCTGCCTGGCATAATGATCACAACATCCCACCATCCCTGATTTTCCCAAAACGATGTGCTCTTCAGTGTCCAGGTCCTTGCCTGGACCATTCAGAGGAATAAGGTTCGTTTGCTCTTCTAAGGAGACAAAATACACAGCTTATCAACTTAACTGGCATTAACAGTGACTTCAATTCAAACAGCACTGGGTTGGCTTAGCTTAAAATAAAAACAAGTTGATTAACAAAAGGTGATCTTTTTTAAGTGAGTTCAGATAGGAAGGAGAGAGTTGGAAATGGTTACAAGCAAAAAAAAATGAAAAATGCAGAATGCTTTCTAGAGACTAAAACTTAAAAACTACAGTCTTGGTTCTAGGTAAGATTTTTATCACACTACCTTCCAGCAAAATGGCTGACCAACCCTCTCTAGTCAGGATCCCCCACAAAGTCCACAGTGATGGGTTCTTTTGTCATCTTAGGTGAAAGCCCATGTAGGATTCACTGCCTCTCTCTTCTGTAGTCAACCTCTCACAGATTGTGTGCATAAAAATGCTGTTTACAGTTGAGCTGCTGAAAATTAAAATATATCTTCCCCTTTACAAGCATCTGTCTGTAAAACAGGAACTGTCCCTCTCTGAACATGGCTGAAAAACTGTATGATCCTAAAAGCAGCAAAGAGTCCTGTGGCACCTTATAGACTAACAGAAGTTTTGGAGCATGAGCTTTCGTGGGTGAGTACCCACTTCGTCAGATGCATATTCACCCACAAAAGCTCATGCTCCAAAACTTCTGTTAGTCTATAAGGTGCCACAGGACTCTTTGCTGCTTTTACAGATCCAGACTAACACGGCTACCCCTCTGATACTTGTATGATCCTACAATTTCAGGTCCAACTTTTTGCTGGTTTTGAATGTTATTTTTGAGTCAGGATTTTTTAGGATGGTTAGGATAATGCCTGCAGACTGGTCCGTGACCTCATAAGTCTCAAAATGCCTTTGGACCGGCTGAGTGGTTATTGGAATGGGGAAGTTCTTTATTTGCCTAAAGATGACCTAATTAGAACCAATTTAGTGATGCTAATTGCTTTACAAGTGCCCCATTCTCATTTGCCAAGTAGCTCCTGAGAGCAGGTACAAAGGAGAGGAACCATTCAGGCTCCTATCTTCAAAAACCAAATGAAAAGACAAACAATTTGCTGTTTATCTACAATCGTGGTGGCTGTTTGCTGGCTGACCTCTGGATATTCCATGCCATCATGCTTGACAACAAGTTCTGCACTTCCTCCAACCTGTCAGATGGCCAACAAGGGGCAGGAGACCAGCAATGTTATGTTACGTTCCCCGACCATGAATTTTAAAAAGTTAGGGCTTGTCTACATGAACAAGTAGACCACAGCTATCTGTGGTGTGAATCTACCCAATAGATTAGCTACACAATAGCTTGATGCAGTCTAAGTGTAAATAAAAGAAAAACCCTGCATCAATGTGTCTCTGAATCTAGGTCAACTGACTCAGTTGGTAGAGGGTTAAATAAACATCACTGTAGGAGTTTCTGCTTGGGCTGGAGCCTGGCCTCTGAAACCCAGTGAGGCAGAGAAAGTCTCAGAGGCCAGGCTCCAGCTGGAGTGGAAATTTCTACGGGGCTAATTTTAGACCCGTAGGGCAAGTCTGAGTCAGATGACCCGAGGCCTGAGACTTACTGCCACGTTTGTTTGCAGTATGGATGTACCTTAACTGTCTGTGTGCATCCTGCTGTATGTTAGTGACTTTGCTGGAGCTCTTAAAGCACTAACGAACTGTTCATGTGCATCAGCGGCACTCACATGGACAGTTAGACTGAAGCAGACTAGATCAAGGTAGATTCACACTCCAGCTTGTTTGGTGCAGTCTAGTTGTTCATGTAGACAAGTCCTTAGTCAGTCAGCTAGTCTCTCTCTCTCTCTCTGACACACAAGCACATGCCCCATTGCTCCAGAGTCCTGTCAGAGCACATCTTCTGCTGCACCCACAGCCAGCCCCTTTGACCTTCTCAGCAGGCTTTCATTCCTTAAAGGGATAGTGTGTAGGTAAATCTAACCCTGACATTCCTTTATGAGTGCTTCACATGGAACATCTAAGGTTCAACATCTAAAAGCAAGTAACCTATAACCAGATATAAAATGGAGCCACTAAGACCACCAGCTAATCTTTTTAACAGTGTACCAGTTTTCTGATGCTGATTGAAGCCAGAATAACCATCCTGTGTAAATTTTTTATTTGTTTTCTGATCTTTATTAACAGAGGGCTGCCTCTACCTCAGCATTCTTGCATTGGTTTTTAACTCCAGCAGATGGCTGATTGGGAGCATGTATGTACACACATGCATGCACAAGCATAGCTGTGTGTGTTTAGAACCCACAAAAAATGTATTTAAGAATTATATCTATAGAATAGCAAAGCAGCCCTAGGTTTAACAACCTTACTGTCCAGAGACCACACATGCATATATTTCATGGGTTAGAAGCTGTATATTTAATCCTGAGAAATTGTCTTATTTTCACCTAAGTTTGTCATTTGAAAATTAAATGTAACAAGCTTTGTCATCTTGATCTGTATTGGAATGTTACATTATAACCATATTTTGGGGAGGGGTATTAGAGTTTAGATATAATCAAATCACCAACAATTTGGGAAAGCTACCTTAATTGGCATGAGAGCAGTATTCTCAATATCAGCTTCAAACCAGGGAGTCATTTGACCTTCCCTTTATCAGCTAATTGACTGGAACTTATTGACAATGAGAAATTGCTAATGCCTTATTACAAGACTGCTACCTCCTATTATTACACGAGCTTATAAGGAAATGTTGAGTTGATAGGTTTTAAACAACCACATAATTAGATTAATTAATCGATATTAAGCCACTGTCTTAATTTGATTTGTTTATATGCAATTTTATGCTTTGTAATTTAGTTTAGTTAATATATAAAATTGGATATCTGTGTGGTTTCGATGTTTCATCCCTAAACACAGCAGAGTTCTGAACCTGAGGACTCCCCAAAGTAAATAAGAGACAACTCTGTGCCCCATCTAATAATGGTCCATATAACTGCCCTATTGCCCTTCTATAACTGGTGCATGAACTAGAATACAGTTGATTTTTGAAGGAAAGTTGAGGGCTTGTCTAGAAAAACAGTTAGTGCACAGCAAGCTAGGCTGTAAGTCTACTCCCAGAGAACTTTTGAGAACCTGGTGTGGTGGACGTGAGCTTGTCAACCTCATGGCTGGTTGCTTACCCATATAAAGTCAAATCACAGTTCAACTCAGGATTGTGTCCTAATTTAAAAAAAAACAAATACAACTAGCCTGTAGCAATAACCATCAGTGACCAGGGGCACGTATACAGTCTTGACTGCTGCATAAATTTTTTATTATTATGCATGTGCTGCTACTCAATATGTTAGCACAGATTTTGATATTTAGATATGGAGCTCTACACTAGCACTATAAATTAGTGATTACAAATCTCTAACATAGTGTAAGTTTGACCAACCTATTTGAGGGGAATGGGGGAGGGGTTTGCAGGCTCACAAAATTAATTTTCAAACATTAGTTCCCATATAAGTTAAAGCTTGGTTTCTTCGCCCCCCCCCGCAATTGATTAATAAAAAATAAAAGGAATAAGACTAGCTAGAAGGCAGGCTGTGCTATTTTAGGGATAGAAGGCCACCTTTGCTTCCAAGGGTAGGCTGACATATTTAGATGATAAATTCTGGTCCTCAATCAATTCTGGTGGTATACAGGAGCTGTTATAGGCCAAGGGAAAATTCCAGGGCAGGAGCAGTATAGTGGGTGAGCTGGACTGGAAGGGTCTGCTCTAATTTGTGCACTACATTGATCCCTGGCACAGGCAGAATCCACTAGGCACAAGGATGGCATAAAGTCACTTTGCTCCCTTTTCCTCCAGACTGAGCCTTCTGTGCTCTCTCCCCCAGAACACCGAAAAGGGGGATGGAGTGGAGCTGTTTTCTTTCCAGTGAAACTCTTCCCTTTCTCCTTTCTGTACAACTGACTTTAACAGGAGTTTTGCTTTTGTAATTCTGGCTCAGGACCTTAAAATCATATGCAATGCAAATCCAGCAATTTAAATAAATATGATGGGTTTCTTAAAATTGTTTCAAATTAAAAAAAACAAATAAAAGAAAATTTGCTATCTTTGCTGGTTCTCTCAAAACTCATACTGTTTTGTTTTTGAAATCACATAAGAAGAAACCCGATTATAGGCCAAAAGTCAAAGGGAGGTGTAGATGTAACAAGCGTATCAGAGGGTAGCCATGTTTTTGTGGATACATACTAACAACAAGGAGTGCGGTGGCGCTTTGAAGAGTAACAAATTTATTTGGGCATAAGCTTTTGTGGATAAAAAGCATCACTTCTTCAGATGCATGCAGGTAAATTAGAGCAGACCCTTCAGATGCATGGAGGCATCTGAAGAAGTGGTTTTTTTACCCGCAAAAGCTTATGCCCAAATAAATCTGTTACTCTTTAAGGTGCCATGTAACAAGAGGGTTCCATTGTCACCATTATGAATTGTGTATGACACAAAAAGATTTGCCCTTTCTCCATATGTACAGAGTGTCCATATTCTAAAGTTAGAGATGGGCTCAAACCAAAACCCTGGATCTGTTTCTCCCAAAATTCAGGGTTTGTTTGCAATGCAAGCCTCGCTACAGGTTTGGATTTTACAGTGGGCCAAAGCAAAACCTGAATACTGAGATAATTAGACATACGGATCTGAATGTTATCACCTAAATCCATCTCTGCTTGCTAAATGCCAACACCAAGATATGACACTGCATGATAGATAACTAATCCTTGTACAGTTAACATTTATTCAAACTTAGATGATTGTGGAAATTATGATAATCTTCCAGATCCCAGTTTGTTGATGACTAAAAGGCTCGGATTCTTGTAGTAGAATTGGGCTCAGTGGCCATCCTCCATTCCTGACAGAACTGTTGGTTCCCTGAGGGAGTCCTTGTGGAGATGTCTTTCCTTTTAACTAAACTTCCCAAGGGCCTTCTCATAGGAGGGCACAAATTTAGACTAGAATTATTTGAGCAGGTTTCATTGTGTTTTGAATTTTCAACCTTTTTTCAGTTCTGCTAACTGCCACATTCACACTGGTGGTGACAGTTGCACTGTAATGATTTCAACTAGACTCTTGGAGCCCTCAAAAATGATACAACATTGTCTGAAAGTAATAAGCCACACTCTTGAGTTAAAGATACCTAAGCAATCACGTTGACTCACAACATTAAGTGAGTGATCAATTTCAGCATTGGTTAAATGAGAGACCTTTAGGCTGCTGCCATCACCTATAGTCCCCTTCATTCATCCAATAAACTATTAGCATCAGACCTCAAGACTGTTGTGAACCAATGTATTGCACAAGAGAAACGTCAACTAATTGTTTTTGTAAGCTTGCAGAAGTGAATATTTAGCCAGACATTTTTAAGATAATATGGTCTCACAACATTATATAAGAAAACATAAAAAGCTTATGGAGAGCAATAGATCCCTTTCATTTCTGACTTAATCTCATGTACGGTAGGCCTCTTGAGAAATAGTAGGCTAGGCTTTAAACAAAAAGAATAACAGATGAAAGGCTGCATGCTTTTTATAGTCCATGAGGACCAACCATGCAAATTAGCCTAGGACGATTAAAGTCTCTGAGGTTATATTATCCATGTTTGTTGATGCATGACTGTATTCTTGATTATAAGAAATTATAGATAAAGAAAAGTCAATCTGTTTTCCAAGCTGTTTAGACTCCCTGTTGTCCTCAGCCAAGAGTTTACTAAAAGGGAAAAAATGCTTTTCTTCACTTTTCGCAGTTAGTGAACATGAAAAGATCTATATTTGAATTCTTAGCTTTCTAAAATGTGTTTGTGTTTGTGTAATAATATATTTTACTGCTCTACAAATACATATTTTTCCTTAGGAGTAACTTCTGAAAGGTATCCTAATGTCATTAGAAAAATTCCTCCATATATAAGTGTGGAGGTGAAGATATTTCTAACACTGCTTTATTCAGATGAAATAATTGCATGTCTGCTCAATGGGGCAACCCATACATAGATGTGATTCAGTAAAGTAAGCACCTGTAAATGGCAATAAACCCTTGTTGTATGTATTGGATAATGCTGTCCTTATAAATCAGTTCAATCAAGGATCTCTTGGACCAGAGCCTCTGCTGGTGCAAACTGACATAGCTCCATTGACTTCATTGGAGCTAAGCTGGTGTAAATCAGCAGAAGATTTGGACCTTTGCTTTGTTTATTTAGCTCAGTTCAATGCAACCAAAGCATTTACAGAAGCAATACCTTTGCCCATGCTGTTATAAGTACTGCACTACTCCTTTAAATATCTGAATTTGTACCAAATATTACAATGCTTGCAAAGTCACATAATATGTACCTTAATATTGACTGTTACTCTCAAGGTCCTCTCCTACTCCTACTGAGGCAAAACTCCCATGGAAATCTGTTGGAGTCCTGAATAAGAACTATAGTATTTGAGCCTGATAGAGCAAATTGTGACTGACCATAGCAGTCTTATTATTACCAGTCAAAAGAAAGAGCGTCCTGCTTTCCTGTATGGAATGATTTCTGAAATATAGATGTAGCCTTTTCCCCCTGCCTAAATGCTTGTTTCACAGATATATAATTTCAGAATATGTATTGATGAATATCATGCAGCTAACACAGCCATCTGGCTACATGGAAAACATATTTACAATGAAAGATATGGCCATGTAAGTGAAGTATGGATGGCTGGGTCCTAAAAAGCTGCTCGTCCTGGATTATTTTTGTATCATCAATATGTAACCCTTTTTATTCCTTGCCTTCCTGATTCATGGTTCTCATTCTGGTTTGCGTCAGTAGAAATATTACAAGTGAGGAGCCAGGTTCATAGAAACACTGTAGTATTTCTGCAGCTCACTTGATTTGTTTAGAAGTCACACTATAGAGTAGAATATGGTAAAAAATAAAAATAATCAGGCTCCACCAGAGACACATAGGGAGAAGAAGGATACAAAGAGTCAACACACACACAGAGAGAGAGAGAGAGAGAGAGAGACAGACAGACAGACAGACAGACAGACAGACAGTCCTGGCACTTATCTCTCTACTGCTCCATGGGATGCCAGTCAACCCAAAGAAAGCAGGGAGAATATGGTGATGTCTCTGCCCCAACTCTCACTGGGCTAAGGAGCTGGTTGGGCACTCCTGGAGTAGTAGGGTGCACAATCCAGAAGAGATTTGTGCTGCAGAAAGGAATGAGGAAATGAATATACCTCAGTGCCTATCAGGTATAATCTGGTCCCACATGTTACATTTTAAAATGTTCACTGTTAGTTATTGTATTAGGAACCTTTTGAAGGGGCAATAAATCTATGAAAATTTAATCTAGACATGCACTGATTTTGAGGCCAGAAGGGATCATTATGATAATCTAGTCTGAGATTCTCCATAACAGACCACAGATTCTGCATCAAGCCCATAACTTCTGTTTGAGTTATAGCAGGGGAGGGTAAACTACAGGCCATGGGCTGGATCCCTTGCCGCCTCCCGCAGCTCCCATTGGCCAGGAACAGGGAACTGCGGCCAATGGGAGCTTCAGGGGTGGTACCCACAGGCGAGGGTAGCACGTGGAGGAGCCGCTTGCCCCTCCCCACCCCCAGGAGCCACTGCCAGACATGCTGGCCACTTCCAGGAGTGGCACGGGGCCAAGGCGGGCAGGCAGGGAGCCTGCCTTAGCCCCATTGCATGCCACTGCCACCCCAGACCCGCTTGAGGTAAGCGGTGCCGGGCCAGAGCCTGCATCCCAACACCCTGCCCTGAGCCCCCTCTTGCAGCCCGCACCCCTTCTGCACTCCAACCTCCTGCCCTAAGCCTCCTCCTGCACTCCACATTCCTCTTGCACCCCATCTCCCTGTCCTGAACCACCTGCTTCACCCCGTGCTCCCTCCCTCACCCCAACCTCTTGCCCCAGCCCTACATTCAATTTCCCCACCCAGATGTGGCCCTCGGGTGAAAAAGTTTGCCCACTCCTGAGTTATAGCATCTCTTTTAAAAGTATATCCAGTCCCAATTTAAAAACTTCAAGTGACGAAGAATCCAACTCATCCCTAGTAAGTTGTTCCAGTGGTTAATGTCCTCTGTCAAAAAAGTGCTCCTTATTTTTAGTCTAAATTTGGCTAGCCTCACTTTCCAACCACTGGATCACATTATACGGCAGGGATCGGCAACCTTCGGCATGCCAGGGCAAGCCCCCTGGCAGGCCGGGACGGTTTGTTTACCTGCCGCATCCGCAGGTTCGGCTGATCGTGGCTCACTGGCCGCGGTTTGCCCTTCCAGGCCAATGGGGGCTGCGGGAAGTGGTGCGGGCTGAGGAATGTGCTGGCCGTGGCTTCTCGCAGCTCCCATTGGACTCGAATGGTGAACTGTGGCCAGTGGGAGCCGTGATCAGCCAAACCTGCCGAAGGTTGCCGATCCCTGCCATATAATGTGATCCAGTGGCGTGCCACTTGCCGAAGGTTGCCGATCCCTATTACAAGGTCTTCTGCTAGATTACGGAGTCATCTGCTATTAAAAATCTCTTCCCCACATAGATACTTGAAGATCATGATCATGCCACCTTTGGATAAACTCAGTAGATACAATATCTTTAACTTCTCACCACAAGACATTTTCCAGACCTCAAATAATTTTTATAGATCTTTTCTAAATTCTTTCCAATTTTTCAAATCCTTTTCTAACTGTGGACACTGAAACTGGACACACACTAGACCAGAAATAGTCTCCACAGAGGGAATACTACCTCCCAATTCCTTTTGGTATTCCCCTGCTTATACTTCAGAGGATTGTGTTTTCTCTTTCAGCTGCAGTATTGCACTGAGAGCTTTTGTTCAATGGGCTGTTTATTGCAGATGTATATGACATAGATTTTTCTGAAGTGTATATGTTTAATCATAGAAATGTAGGACTGTAAGGGAACTCAATAGGTCACCTAATCCAGTCCCCTGGACTGAGTATTATCTAGACTATCCCTGACATGTTCTTGTCTAGCTTATTCTTAAAAACCTCCAATGACAGAGATTCCACAACCTCCCTAAATAATTTGTTCACATGCTTAACTACCCGTATACTTTTGAACTTTTTCCTAATGTCTAACCTAAATCTCCCTTGCTGCAATTTAAACCCATTGCTTCTTGTCTTGTCCTCAGTGGATAAGGAGAACAATTTATCATAATCCTCTTTCTTCAAGGTTGTGATACTCTTATGTCCTCCCTCAGTCTTCTATTCTCCAGAACAAACAAACCTAAAAAGAGAAATAAAGGTGAAATAAATTTATTCTGCAACTTATTCACAAACAGGCTTCCTTCTCCACTGTGCCCAAGCACAGCTTAAGCTCATAGGGGAGGTGGAATTGCCTGGAACCAAATTTCAGCTACCTATCTCTAATGTAAGTTAAAGATGTAGTGGGGCAGCTTTAACTTGAACACTGGTAGAAGATCAGCTAAAGCCTTGCACTATCACCACCACTCTGCTGACATACCACCTGTTTCTTCCCAGCTCCAACATGTCTGCCTCCCCACCTCAGAGATGCTACCCAATATATGGGAGCAGAGTTCCAGTGCAGGAATGGCATAGTTGGTGTAGGAGAACTGCTTTGCACCTGCAGATATTCCCCTTACACAGGAAGAATTGTAAGATAAAGTGGCCAGAGAGTTTGTAAATTCACTTTGCACCACCTAAGCAATGCAATGTGAACTTGGTGTACTGCAGAGCCCGGCCCAAACACATACAAAAGAGCTAGTTATTATTTGGTGTTGGATGTCATGACCAGCAATGAGTGAACCTCAGAAAGTTTAATTTGGAACAAAGCCTTCTACGTTTCAATGTTTATCTGAAGCTTTTCTAAATATCATTACGTTCAACATAATCTTGCTGTAATAGATTCTGAGAAAAGAAGGGATCATTCTGATAATCCAAAATGACCTGCTGCATACCACAGCCAATAGAGCTTCCCAAAAATAATTCCTACCATACCTTTAGAAAATCATCCAGTCTTGATTTCAGAATTGCCAGTGATGGAGATCTACCATGACAATTGGCAAATTGTTCCAATGGTTGATTAGCCTCACTGTTAAAAACGTACACCTTGTTTCCAGTCTGTTTGTCTAGCTTCAACTTCCACCCACTGGATTGTATTATACCTTTCTCAGCTAAACTGAAGAGTCCATTATTAAATATTTGTTCCCCATGTAGATACCTGAAGATTGTAAACAAGCCATCCCTGACCTTTTTTTGTTAAGCTAAATAAACTCAAAGAGAACAATCACTATAAGACGTGTTTTCTACTTCTTTAGTCATTCTCTAATATATCAACATCCTTCCTGGAAGACGTAAAATAACCTCTCTACTCAAAATTCCTCTGTTTATGCATACCAGAATTGCTTTAGCACTTTTAGTTAAGCATTGCACTGGGAGCTCACGTTAAGCTGAATATCCATCATGATGCCCAAATCTTTTTCAAAGTTACTGCTTCTCAAGACAGAGGTCCTGATCCTAGAAGCATGGCTAAATTCTTTGTTCCTATTTACACTTAGACATATTAAAACACATATGGTTTGCCTGTGTCCAGATGGCACACAGTATCAGTGGCTTGTCCTTTTCATTATTTACCACTCCTCCCAATTTTTCAGTCATCTACGAACTTATCATAGGGTAATAGAAGATTAGGGTTGGAAGAGACCTCTGGAGGTCATCTAGACCAACCCCCTGCTCAAAAGAGAACCAATCCCAAATAAATCATTCCAGCCAGGGCTTTGTCAAGACAGGCCTTAAAAACTTTATCAGGGATGATTTTACATTTTCTTTCAGGTCACTGATAAAAGTTTTCAATAACGTAGGGCAAGAACCAACTCCCACAAAACCCACTGGAAACACACCCACTCAATTAAGTTTCTTGGCTTATAGCTACATGTTGAGGCCTATCAATTAGCCAGCTTTTACTCCATGTGCCATGCTAATTTTATAAAGTGCTAGTTTTTTAGTTTAGTATAATAGCATTCTAATTTTTAGTCACAATGTTGGGCAGTGCGAAGTCAAACCCCTTCCATTAACTTAACAAAGCTCATAACCTCATAAATTATATATAAATACAAGTTAGATAGTATTATCCACAACTCATGTCGACTACATACATATTGAAAATAATATAATGCCAAATTTAGAGTGAGTGAGGGCCTGAACCAAAACCCAATATTCCCAAACTCTCAACTTTGAGGAAGTATGGAGCAGAAGCTTAGCCTCAAAGCTCAGGTTCATCTTTACTTTTGAGACTTCCCTCTCATCTGCCTCCTATTTTTCTTCTTTTTGTCTTAGCTCACGCTTCCAGTCCTGCCAACCCCCAGCTCTGACTGCAAGGGGTCCCTACCACAGGAGACCTTACATATGGTCTCTCTCCTACCCAGATTGTGTGGTTTCTGGGTCAAAGATGTCCTGGATATCATCATCATTGATTGAACCACTGTCAGACTTTACATCATTGAAACAAAACAAAGGGAGACATGGTCTGTAGCCCAAGATGCTTATATTTTAAACCTGATCATTTGTCTGCATTTCATAGTCTGTTCTGTTGGATGACAAGAGAGAGTCTTAGACAAGTGCAATTTTTGTTCTTTTGGGGTTTATCATCACTGGGCTACTGCAGAGGTGTAAACGAAGAGAATGGATTGCAGTCAATCAGGAGAGTGAGGTATTTCCAACTCTCAGGGGTAGCATGAGGAACAAAAGCATGAATTCGAGGGGTTATCCTAGGCCTTCCTCTTTACTATAGATCAAAGATACAGATATTCAGCTCTGCAGATAGTTAATAGAATCTGCTACATGACAGACATGAAAAAATATTCACTTTTCACATTACTGAAGTGTGCTGAGAAATTGTACAAAACATGATGCAATAAATCTAATATTAAACCATCTGGGATGTTAAGTTCTATAATGAGAAAAAAAATCCCGTTACAGTAAAAAAAGAGCTACTCAACTCTCTAATTAAAAAAAAATAAAGAGTCTGAGCCCTTAGTATATTCTACCTGAGGAACCATCCAATGCATTTGGCAGGCCTTACATCAAACATAACCAATGTAGATATTAAATTAGTTTCTTCTTACACAGGAAGATTTAGTGTCAATGTACCACTGGCAAAAACTGTATTCAAGAGCTCCCACTAGCCTGACCTGGCTCTACTGGCTTTTAATCCCATCTGTTTTAGAGATATTCTCTCATAAAACAGTCATGCAAACTGGCTACCAATTGGCAAGATATAAAATAATATTTTTGAAAGCTATGCATTGCTAAATATTCAGTTAGAGCATGTGTTATTTAAGTATCTGGAATAACAACATCCCTGCACATATAACAAAGAAGTCATATGATCTGTGTGGATTACTGTTTATCAGTAACATGTTAGAATGCAAGAGTTTAAAATTAGTCAGAAAGTTTCCTTTTCTTTGCAACATTATATAATGGTAAATTCTCCTGTATTTTAGTCATTCAATTTACCTTTACATGGCATCTAAATTATCAGTACAGGAGAACAAACTGGCACAGTGACTCAAGGCAATGGTCTTTCACCTTTACAGACAATGCAGATTTATACCTGTCATTTCACAAGTGATGAGCTTGGTTGTCTTGACCTTGTCCCTTTGAGACATTTGTCCATGTCACAGAACCACTGCATGTTTTATTTCAATTGGCTGTCTCCACTTAGAAGAAAACAGAGAATGTAGTAAACAGTGTTATTCAAGGTCAGTTTTTAGGTGCATTTGGGAGAACTGTGAAGGAAAACTTAAGAAACATTCCAAATATATGCATTTATGATTGTGCAGGTATTGAACTACTTGTAACATGCTCAATACATTATATTAAATGTATCTCTGTCCCTCATCACTATAGTGTCTGTGAAGCTCAATAGATTTTATCCTCACAAAATGCCTCTGAGATAGTATTTCCCTCCTTATTGCCATTTACAGATGGCGAATAGAACCTTTGAGTGACCTCCCCAAGGTCACAGGAGGCAGTCGTGGATGTGCTGAAAATTGAATCTATGTCTCCTGCTCCCAGTCCTGTGCTTTTACTACAAATCCTTTCTTCCCACTCTATATCTGGCAAATATACAAATTTTCATAGCAATCATTTAGGGAATTCCCTTCATCCACAGTAGTAGAAGCAGCTCTAATCTTCTGGGCAGTCTAGCCATAGTTCCACTTGAGCAGTTCTTACAGATCTCTCCACCCCAGACTTTCTACATCACTCCATGCTTGGTTTTGGTGATAATTTAGTGTACAGTTAACTCTATATAAGAGATCTCATTAACCACATTTAGATTCTAGCTCCCAACATGCATCACTTGCAGGAAAATCTTTTCTGCATTGCCAGACGCCTATTTATATGAATCGTGTCACATCCGTGGTTCTGATGGGACAAACAAGGTCTGTACATGTACTGGGCAAAATTTTTCAGGCAAACTTCAACTACCCCAGCAAAAGATGCAGACTGAGACACTGCAACATTTTGTAAATGTATGAAGATTTCAGCAAGTTTTTTTTCCCCCAACTGAAACATTAAAATAATACAATGTTTTGTTTCAACATTTTCAAAAATGAAGTTGTTAAAGGAAACTTTTAATTTTTTTTAATCAATGTCAAAGTGAAACAAAACATTTTGTTCAGCCAAGCCAGTTTTTCCCCTCCCAACTTTTGAGAACTGCCAAGAAACCAAAAAAACCACAACCCCTCCATTATTCACTTAGCCCTAGTTTGTATTCATTTTTTTCTACTTTCTTTTCCCCATGTATTTATCTCAATTATTTGTTGTGCCAGCTAGTTTCAGCTACTGTGCACTCTATTTTTAAAGTTATGTCCCCCCTCAGCAGTCCATAGTGACTTGACCTGAATGCACCACTGGACCACCCAAGGTGCTTCCATCAGCATTTTCAGCAGGAAGAGCAGCTTGCTGCCAAATGGCTTAGTCAATGCTATAGCAAACATTTAAACAAAAATGTAAGTTAAAAGATAATTGGTGTAGGAAATCTTTTAGCATATGTTCAGTCTGTCTTCATATCTCCGACACTGACACCTTGGAAGTCACTGTGAGAAGAGTTATATTCCTCTTCCATTCAGTAATTTCATGGTAAAAGAGCAAATATGGACGCCATAAAATTAAATAGCAATGAGTCCGAACAGATTAAAGGAAATATGTTGTGTACAATGTACTATATAATTAACCTGAGGAACTCACTTCCACCAGATGTTATTCAGGCAAATAGCTTAAGTTTCAAAATGAGATAGACATTAATATGGATAAGAACAGCACATGTGTTTGCACTAACTCTGTGTGAGTTTTAACAGCTCTTGCACAAACTTCAAGGCATAAATTGATCAGCATCTGGATTTATGAGGAAATACACTACCATGATAGTTCTCTTTACTCCTTCCTCCGAATCATCTGACTCTGGTCCCTTAGTCTGTTCCTCTGTTTGTAAACTTTAGCATTTAAGTGCCTCACATTAAATTTAGAGCATAAAGTTAAAATATCACCCAGAAAATCAATCACGCACCAATATTCTTAGGTTCTCATCTAGAAATGAGTGAAGCCATTTGAAGCCAATGCCATTAAACCTTCCTCTGCATTTCTATCATGCCTTTCATCTCAGAATCTGGAAGAGCTACACAGGTCAGTTAATGATGCTTCACAAATGGGAGATGGACCTAGTTTGTGAGGGTAGGGTCTGGTTATAGATCCAGCGGTGTGCATTTCTGGCATGAGGCTTTCGGATGCAAAGGTGTGTATCTCTGGTATTCCAGTTCAGGCCATCACTGCTCTCAACATTCCTGTGTGGTAGGTCAGTGATGAGAGTTAGGATGGCTTGGGGTTTATTTTAGCTCTGATAATGTTGACTCATCATGTGTTGCTGGCAAGACATGTAGGGCCAAATTTTCAAACATGACCTGTCATTTGGAATACCTTTACTTTTAGATGTGCATATTAAAACATACATGTTTAAAGATGAGCACCTAAAAATTGGCAGAGCCAATATGTGGGTGTTAAGATTTCAGTTTGCACATCTGTGGAGATAATGCTTACCTATCGCTGTAAAACACATTGATATCTAAAGACATCATTTAATCTTCAAGTGTTATAGTTGTCTCCATTTCACAGATTGAGAAATGGAGGCATAGAGGGATTATGAAATTGCCAAACATTATACAGCAGGTTAGCATCAGACCATAGAACCCGAAGTCCTGGTTTTCAGTCCTTCTTTCTTTGCCTCTTTTAATGTAACCCTCCCACAAATTAAAAGAAAATGTAATTATCGTTTTGCTGTCAGAGCCTATGACAGACAATTTAGTCATAATCAAGTGGCTTTTTTGTCCTGATTTTACACTCTTGTCAGCTCCAGTTTAGAAGATAATATAAAAAAAAAGTTTCAAGTCACATTTGCAGTCAGATGAAATTGGAAAAAGGCTAGCCTATTACTTGAAGGTAATGAGTCAGAGTGATTCACTGCAGCCTCTTGGTGATTTCTGTAGGAACCAATCAAATGAAAGGGCACGAAAGCCATTCACAGTGAAGATGATCCTCAGCTCTAACTAATATAAAATCTGAAGTCATTAAAATGCCTAAGAGTGAGAAAGATGGAAACTTAAAAGCAGAGGATACACTCACCAAAAAAAAATGTTTATAGTAAAGTGGCAAATTGTAAAAAACCTTTAAATCAGTCATTAAGATGGAACTGTCCAAAGACTGAATCTTATGGCTCCCATAGGACTAAAAAACAACAGTCAAAATGAGAGCACTCTTAACAAAGTGGTTCCATTTAAAGTTAAAATGAACAGAGAGTGGGTCAGCAAACAGCCCACACAATCCATTCAGAAATGCAATAGTGTTTGTGCAATGTGACCTTTAGTATAAAAGAGAAAAGAAACAAATCACTATGCTAGAGAAGTTAAGTACCGCCCCCTTTTACTTGTCACATCCTAAATGTATAATGACATAGCACCTTTTATATATATATATATATATATATATATATATATGGCTCATATTTGCTGTGATTGTCCAACCGGAGGATAACTCATACATGTTAACTACCCATTTCTTCTACATCTACAATAGAAGCCTATAGACATGCTCACATACTTTCCTACTTTAGTGTCAGAAGATACATTTAAAAAAAATGCTTCTGTCACACTCCACTTAGTAGCTAGGGAATACTGAGAACAACAACCTACTATTGCTGTCAGCTAATGGAATTGCTGTTCTAGCTCAAGTAGTAAAAGCCTGTGGTGATTGAGGTCCCGGCTACTACTACTGACCCAGGTGAGACTTGCTAAACTTTTTAAGTGGTGCTGAAAAGAATTGGAGCTTATACCCAAAACTTTCAGTTTACTGCCAGAGCCTGGATCCCAGCAATGTCCATATAAAATATCAGAGAAGTAAAAGATCATTCCAAGTATTAACATGCAAGTGATGATACTAAATGTGAAATGTGAAACCATAAGTATCTTTATTAATTTAACATTTGTGTGCATAGTCAAGATGTAATTTCTTGGTATGTCTTCACTGCACAGTTAGACCAGGTGATTGGCACCCAGATTTGAGTACTCTGATTAGTTTAACCTAGGTACAAACATCCCTCAAAGCAAAAAACTATATTTCATCCCCATATTACTATGTTCTCACTGTTTCTGCACTTGCCTGTGTGTGTTTGTTTGGAGATCTGGGCTTGAGCACTATCACTAGTCAAGAGATTCCTGATAGAAGGAAATGCAGGGATTCAAACACAAGCTGGGCCTGCAGAGTAGTAAGTAAGTGTTTCTTATACACAGGGTAGCATATCCAGGTCCTGGTCCAAGAGTGGAAGAACAATGAAATTCCACCCCAAGTCAGATAAGGAGAAGAGTCCTATCTAATAGGCCTGAAAGGAGGAGACAGAAGTGCAGCTAGTCCTGTACTTACAACACTAAACAGCTCACTTTTAAAGAGTGGGCAATGCATGCTCTGAAAAATAGAGATGTGAAACAAAACAGAAAACTTTGCGAATTTTGAGAAGATGCCTCTAATCATCTACCTCAAGTTTTGGTGTGCTTGGGAATGCAGCAGAAACTAAACAAGGGATAACTAAACAAAGCTGTTATTCAAAAGGAAGGAGGGAAATTACAGAGTGTCAGAATTTGTGAAGCCGTGTTAGTCTGTATCCACAAAAACAACAAGGAGTCCAGTGGCACCTTAAAGACTAACAGATTTATTTGGGCATTAGCTTTCATGGGTAAAAAACCTCACTTCTTCAGAGTGAAAGTTACAGATACAGGCATTATATAATGACACATGAAGAGAAGGGAGTTACCTCACAAGTGGAGAACCAGTGTTGACAGGGCCAATTTGATTAGGGTGGATGTAGTCCACTCCCAATAATAGATGAAGAGATGTCAATTCCAGGAGAGGCAAAGCTGCTTTTGTAATGAGCCAGCTACTCCCAGTCCCTATTCAAGCTCAAATTAATGGTGTTAAATTTGCAAATGAATTTTAGTTCTGCTGTTTCTCTTTGAAGTCTGTTTGTGAAGTGTTTTTTTTTCTTTTTGTTCAAGAATAGTTACTTTTAAATCTGTTATAGAATGTCCAGGGAGGTTGAAGTGTTCACCTACTGGCTTTTGTATGTTACCATTCCTGATGTCCGATTTGTGTCCATTTATTCTTTTACGTAGGGACTGTCCGGTTTGGCCATTGTACATGGCAGAGGGGCACTACTGGCACATGATCGCATATATAACAGGTAAATGCAGGTAAATGAGCCCCTAATGGCTGATGTAGTTGGGTCCTCTGATGGTGTTGCTAGAGTAGATATGGCGACAGAGTAGGCAACGAGGTTTGCTACAGGGATTGGTTCCTGGGTTGGTGTTTCTGTGGTGTGGTGAGTATTTGCTTCATGTTGGGGGGTTGTCTGTAAGCGAGGACTGGCCTGTCTCTCAAGGTCTGTGAGAGTGAGGGATCGTTTTCCAGGATAGGTTGTAGATCATTGATAATGCGCTGGAGAGGTTTTAGCTGAGGGCTGTATGTGATGACCAACGATCTACAACCTATCCTGGAAAACAATCCCTATTCTCACAGATCTTGGGAGACAGGCCAGTCCTCGCTTACAGACAACCCCCCAATTTGAAGCATCTGGTCCCAGTGACTTGTTACTGTTAAGTTTATTAATTAATTCCAAAACCTCCTCTAATGACACTTCAATTTGTGACAATTCCTCAGATTTGTCACCTATAAAGGTGGACAAGCACTATGCTCTTGAATATTGTCACAGAGAACGATGAGAGACAAACGCACCCTATCACCCATGTGCAAACACTTTTAACTAAGTGTTTGCTGCATATTTGACCTCTCAGTTCTCATCCTCAAAGGCAACCTATACAACACCTTCAAGAGATGAGCCAGGGAACTCTGGTGAACATTGACAACCATGGACTTTTAGACTAGTTTTATGGCTTATTGTTGGATTCAATTCGACGACACCTTAACCTTAATTCCCAAGAACTCATCTCAACTTTGAACTAGTCACTCAGGTTTCTTTACTGGCATACAGTAAACTTATGATGAGTTGCTCAGGCTCAAGTGCAGTGGGTAGGTAGAAGATATACCACAAGTCCAGAATATATTATAATCAAATTTACATACAAATTCCCAAAACAGACACTGTGAACCTTCCATTCTACATCATATCATGGGCTCTATGATTGGTTCTCAGAAGTTAGTGAGTCAGTTTCAATACAGGTCATGACTAGTTTATGTGCCACACATCTGCCATCCGTCACACATTTTTGGCCTTACTGTTACACGTTATTCACTGACCTACTACTATTCCCTTATCTACTAATTACATATTTACAAGGTTACTGTGAATACTCTGAATTCATGCTTTATTAATTTGTTCATGTCCTTGGTCAGAATAAACCTACAATTACAACAATTTGTAACTCACCCTATCACCTGTTAACCTTAATTACCCATTTTAATTTAAGTCATCTCCTACACACGTGGACCCCTTATGCTTAACAATCTGTCTCAACTTGAATTTAGCTTAGATGCTATGGTTACCTTCCCCACACCTGAAGAAGAGTTGTGTGGAGCTAGAAAGCTTGTTCCTGTTATCAGCAGAAGTTGGTCCAATAAGGCATTTTACCTCACCTACCTTGTCTCTCTCATATCTTGGGACCAAACACAGCTACAACACACTGCAAGGAAATCATTGGACATTTTAATTATGTTTTCATTAAATGTTAAATGTAATACCTATCTTCTAAGACCATGAGGCTTATATGATCATATAAAGAGGTCCCTATTGAACCAATCCTATAAGCACCCTGCACATGCTTAACATTATGCACATGAGTAGCTCCATTGATTTCAATGGACTTGGAGCTTTGGGTTCTTACAGTAACTATATGCTATTCAAGTCATTTAACATGTTTGCATGAAAGACTATCCAGATAAAAAGTTTAAATGGTTTAAATTTTTCATGCTAAATTAAGCTTTTTGAAGATTGGTTATCTTCAAGTTTTAATGAAGACAAAGGAAAGATATTAAAGTCCCCAGAATAGACTACAGCTAGGGGAAACTCAGTAGTCAGTGTGAGATTAATAATTGACAAGGCAATTTGGACAACAACAACAACAACAACATGATTTTCCCCAGTGTCCAAAAGCAATACAGGTCTAGGTAACTGAGCAGCTTGACCAGATGCCTAAGATCAAATGGTTACAAAACTTTTAGGTGCAAACCATTTTTGTCATTTCAGCAGAAAGTGCATCTCTAACCCAAACAGAATAAATCATTTATCTTGGAATATTTTCTAATACATGAAAATATAAATATTTATCACCACATTAATGCAGGGGTTATGAGGTTTCTGGCTTGAAGCCATTGGGAGCTATGCATCTGCATACACAGCGGACATTATATTAGAATGTGTTTGCTAAGTGTTCCCCAATTATTCCTCTTTCTTTGTTCTCTATAAAAAAACCCAATTCCATTTTGAGTTACTGAGCCTCCTTTGTACTTTGCTGAGTAATAAAAAGACAGTTAGCCAAAACGAAGAACTGACACTGCAAGGCTAGTGTCAATTATTAGACCATTTTAACTGCCCTTGAGATTGCTGGCTTAATACTAATTGATGGCTCAGTAATATGTAACAATTTACTATGCTTTTTGACTCCTCAAAGCTTTACTTAATGTATTGTAATTATTACCAGAGCTGTCACTTTCAAATGGACCACATAAGTTAGTTTCAAAAGGCAGGAGTGGAGAATTAGAATGTGTACTGTGGATACTGATTTACTTTGGTAATAATCAACTGTAGTGGTGGTTAACACATGTTGATTTGAGAAAGCAAACTGATGAAAAACTAGCCCAGTACTGGACAAGCCTACCTAATTTTTCAAAAATGTTCCTAATTTGCTCTGCTACAGTAGATTTCACAAACCAAGAATTGCCTAATTAGGGTAAATGGGAAAATATAAATGTCAAAGGGCTTGATTCCCCTACTGCACCAATTTTAGACCAGTGCAATTCCACTGAGTTCAATAAAGTTACATTGGGGTAAATCAGGAGTAAATGAACAAAGAATCAGCCCCAAAGGAAATGAGTGGAGGAATAATAATACATTGAATCAGTCCATGATAAAAAGGGGCAGACTTGGTACCATACATTGTAAGTTGATTTATTGTTTGAATAGCAGTACACCCTAAGGGCAGAGGTGTGCCAATAGCTGATTTTTGATTTTGACCATTTCAGAAAAATGAAATTAAAAAATTGGTTCATTCAGCCCCCCAAACCAAAAACAGAAAAAAAACACTTTGTATAGCTTTTAACCATTTAAATTTAAAAAAAAAACTCAGTAGAAGAAAATCTTGAAATGAGAAATTTTGATTTTTTTAAATCAAACTATTGTGGGTTTTCCCCCAGGATTTCTCCCCCACCTGTCCATTGGTGTCAAATTTGACACAAGTTTACAAAATGTGTAAGTCAACCTGAATTTGCAGTTTTTTACATGAATTTTGGATGAAAAAGTTTCACGCAGCTCTACCGAGGGGTAATTTATCAGGACCTAGTTGTGCTAGGCTCTGATCAGACATGCCTCCTGTGTTCTTTATCAGTGTAGGTATCTCCAAGCCTCTTCAATCTGAGAGAGAGGTGGTCTGGCCTCTCAGACTGTGGTGGAAGAGCTGATACTTTCTACTGCTGCTTTTCACCTTTGTATCTAAAACATTAATGTTAATTACACAACTCTGTCAGCGTTAAGCTGGCCTTAGGTAAGAAGGGAAATACAGTAGGCAAATTATTTAATATAAAGACATCAAGTCACTTCTATAAGTGTTTTAACAATGATAAAATTAAATATATTATTTTTTTACTATTCCTCAGACTAAATATAATGGTAAAGGTGAAAGTTGTGAATGTTCTACAACTCTTCAGCTACTTGCAAGAAACATTACTAGTTATGCAGGATTTAGACTGTATCAGCTTCCCCTGAAGGACAACTGACAGTTAAGGGCCTCTTTTCTCACTTAAAGCAGTTCTCCACTGCTGTAATTATTTAGTTCAGTGGCATTACCCCCATTTTATATTGATGTGAAAAGGGAAGCAGACTGAAGGTCTATTTTGAAATGTTAATCCTCTGATTTTGAATTATTTAAGAACTGTAATGTTTGCAGAAGACTCTAGTTTGATATGAAAAAAAAAGCCCTTATAGCAAGTAAAGCACAGGCATCAGGAGCACAAGTTTCACCCAGGCCATTTTGCTAATCCACCCCCCCCCCCGTTATGAGGTGACAACCTCTAGGGCTGATCATCTTCATGGTTCAGTCATTGGCCTCTCTTCTGAAACTAACACTTGAATATCACATAGTCCTCAAGACAGTGACGGAATGAGGCTAGATGATTCACATCATCAGGAAATAGGTTGTGAAATATTTTAAATAATGTAACGATGTGTGGGATGGGATACAGCAGCATCAGAAATGCATCTAGGAGCTGCAATGAGTCAACACAAGAGGATAAGTGGGCTTGTTTATGTCTGGTCATTTGCAGACAGTTACCAACAATTAAAAACAATGACTTTCATCCACAGCCAGACAGTCTATAGAGAGAGACAAGGTGGATGAGGTCCAATAAAAGATATTATTTCACCCACCTTATCTCTCTAATAGCCTGGGACCATCAACTCTACAACTCTACAACAACTCTGCAAACAATCCATAGTAAGTTCCACTCCTCCTTGTACATAGTTATATAAATCAGAAAGGATAGTTTTGTTAAAATGTCTGTTCTGTTGTGTTTGGTAATGTAAGATCCTGATTCAGCACCATTCGTGTCAATGGGAGTCTCCCCAACCCCCCACCCCCCTCCCCAGTTAACTGGAACGGAAGCATGGCCAAGCCCTACATGAATCAAATTGTATAAGGAACAATCCTTCAGCATTTGTTGTTTTTTAGGACCTACAAATAGGTTAACCCATGTTAAATCATTAGTGAGATGGTGATTGGTTGTTAGCCTCAAAACTCTCTACAGATGCTTAGAGGCTTCACTTATGTCTATACAGTTGAAGAGAAGTAATTAGCCCAGTGCAAACAAGAAGAAAAAGCTGGTACAGGCTTCTTTGCTACATTGGCTAGCAGAGTGACATGGTCCGTTCCTTTTAGCATCTAGCTACAGGATTCAGAAGCATTAACAAAAATACCTGTAAGATCATGCAGTAAAATAGCTACAACATTGCAATAAATGTTAAATTTACAGGCAATTTACTGCTTGTGCATATAGAAAAATTGCATGTAAGAGCATTCAGTATACTCAAAGCACTCACACTGAGACTGGTCTCTCTGTGTGCTTGAGCCTCAGAGGATGTGTCTACACTACAATAAAACACCCAAGGCTGGCCTGTGTCAACTGACTCAGGTTCACAGGGCTTGGGCTGCAGGGCTAAAAAGAATGCAGTGTAGAAATTGCAGCTCAAGCTGGAGAGCAGGCTCTGGGACCACCCTGTGCCTCTCCCTGCCCAGGGGTTCCCAAAGCTCAGGCTCCAGCCTGAGTGTCTACACTGCAATTATATAGCCCCACAGCCCAAGCCCTGTGGAGTCAGCTGACACAGCCAGCCAGGGATGTTTCATTGCAGTGTAGACATATCCAGCAACACAATAGCTCCTGGGGCTTGGTATGAGATGGGAATGGGGGGCGAGAGGAGAGTGGAAGGCGAGGGTATTTACTACACCCATTTAAAGGGGGGAGAGCCCCAGCCCCCAGGGTGGATTCAGGAGGGGCTTACTCTGCCCCACTTCTGCCAAGTTGCTTCTCGGGGGAGCATCATGGGCTTGCCTTCCTCAAGCACTAGGACTGAAAATCAGTCTTCATTTTTTTAAAAAAAGCCTTTATTTCTTACACCCCTGCGTGGCTATTTAAGGGCAGGACACAGTCCAGCCCTGTGTATGTAACTACACGTGCACATTGAAAACTCTCACATATGCTAACCATGTTCAGAGCTCTCTCAATAACAGCGTATAACTGAATGGCTTAAATGTATCTGAACTAAAGTTATGAGCAGAGAAAGAAAAAAGTTCTCTCTACTCAACTGCCACAGCAGGAGAGAAGGGGCTATAAGAAAAAGAGCAGCTTCCTCTGATTGACTAGGAATCACAGTCACTCTCCTGAAGGGAAACTCACTATATTAGACCTGGGCGATTCCCCGCCCCCTAGCAATTCTGCTAATACTTATCAAATTGTTTCAGTGCTGTGATAACATTACTCAGTAATAATTTAAAATAAAGAACAGCCTTGTACGGCAAGGGCCTGACTGCAGGCATTTGTACGGCAATTCCAAGGCAGCTGCCAACTCTTTTGTCAACTTGGTTTACAGCTCTATGGGTGTGAGGTTTTGGATCTGATCCTAAATATGCTGAAGCAGAAGTTTTGCCATTGCCTTCAATGGGAACAGGATCAGACTCTACATGAATTCTGGTTTTTAAAAAGCTATTAGTGTTTTAGGGACAGGAGTATGTGTGCAGAATCAGTCAGCCCTCTTTTCACTTGTGAAAAGTCAAATTTCCATCTGTGATTCCTTCTTTTTTGCTGACTATTTCTGGTCTTTTATTCCTTTTATATAAATAATAAGCGTGATACTACGAGTGGGATCATATTCAATTTGATTTGATTGCCAGAGGTCAAATTCCTAAAAGTCCTCTCCTTCAGTATGCTGCCACCGGCACACCAGCAAAAAGCCTCAAAACAAATTTTAAAGGCAGCTTTTGTGTGTGTTTCCACCTACAAGTAATAGCTTACTACAAAAATTTGGCAAACTGTCAGCAAAATGTAGCATATTTCTAAACACTGAGAAAACTGAGCAATATTTTCTAGTTAAAAGCAATGTCCAAATGTTTTTTGCTAATTCTCTGTGAAATTTTTATGAAGTGAAAGCTAGAACATCTCCCTCCAGCCTTGGCATGTATCTGATATTGAAGGAAAGCTATACTTCAGGGTAAAAAAAAACCCACTCTATTGTCTGCCCAGTGCAAAATGACTGCTACTCTCATATTTCCTTTCTTTGTCAGACATTTTAATATTTGGAAAATGTAGACAGATGGTATTTCAGTTTTATTGCCTCCCTCCCCAGAGGAATGCAACAAAAGGAAAGAATTACAACTTCACACCCACCTAGTTCTTGTTACAAAAACAAAGTACTTTTTCTCTTTTTTAAATAAAGCTGCATCTCAAGTTGTGTCCAACAGGAGCTCTGCTTCATTTGTTCCAGCTCCTTCCACAGACCAGTTTACTGCCTGTCTGTCTCTGCATGCTGCCTTACGCCAGGTCTACACTAAAAGCTTTTTGCTGACATAGTAATGTTGGCTAAGGATGCAGTTTTGTGATGACATGTTAATGCCAGCAAAGCTAAAAGGAGTGCTTTGAGTTTTCCTGGTATATTTCTAGTGGTTCCCCAAATGAAATAAGCTACCAGCACAATAGGAGGGGTTCCAGCTAGACCAGCAAATCTTTTTCTAGTGTAGGTTAGGCTAAAGTAATGCATTACAAGTAAAGCAACAAAATATCAATGCTGTTGACATTGCCATAAAACATCAAAGACAATTATGTTGACTTTTCAGAAATAGCCACAAAATTGAAATAGCCATAAAATTGAAATAGAACCACACACTCTGGAGAAGAATCTTCGGAGCAATTCTCTCACACACTCTCCCTACAAGTGCTGTAAAGTTTACCTTCCTGAAGGAAACAAGATACATTTGCGGTGCTCAAGGCTGCATTATATGAAGGATCTGAGCAGATATCTGTGAAGGAGCTATGAAATCCTGAAAACCTAAATTTTTGGACATCTTATTATAGACTGAATCCTCCACTTGTACAGTCTTAGTCAGAAGGTGCTTCATATAGTCCCTGAGACTCAAGCAGCCCACTTTTGGGGTGTATTCATCATAAGTCATAGTACATAACACATGTGATATGTGGCTTGGCGACTAACTCCCAGTGAGTAAGGTGCTTGCTAGGTATCTGCTTTATTTTGTGTCCCATTCCCACTGGCTCAGCCACCACAACAAGAGCTACACAGTGCCCCACCCAGACTCTCAGTCTGGGAAGTGCCTCCCTCAAAGGCACAGTCCCAAATACCACATCTCTCTGTACCTCCTTGTGAGAGTCACTGGGTACTGATTTGCTGCAGCTGGCTAATTAATCAGGTTCGAGAGTTAATGATTGCTTGGATTTTTATAACAAAATGAAGCAGATGATCAGCTTTCAATAACAGTGATGTTAATTACAGTGTTTCAGACCCATTGCATTATCTAGTCCATCAAGAGTAGGAACTAGCTCAGTCTTAGACTGGCCTATAGGGAAGCTGCACAAAAGCCCCACCATAGCAAAGTTGCTACCCCAACATGACCCATCCTGGCTGGTTGCACTGTTGCAGCAATTTTTGCCTCAATTCCCCCACTGTTCTTCAGTCTATCCAGCCATAGAAGTGTCCTGGCCCGCCAGCCAGACCACTTTACAGAGTTCTATCCCTTCCCAGGCTACAGAGTCCTTTACTAAAGGTCTAAAATAACATATCAACCACCCTTATGCCCCCCACCAAAAAACCCCAAACATTCAGCCCAGGTGGGCTCAGCAGGCAACCCCCTCATTGCAGGCACACCTCTGCTGCTGCAGACTTCCCTCAGTCCACCCCATAATCCAACAGCTGGCACACTCCTCTTCTCACTCAAGGGTTCTGGCAGGCTCTAGATCAGGGTTTAGCAACCTTTCAGAAGTTACATTATTCAGTCTAATGTAAGGTTTCTCGTGCCAGTAATACATTTTAATATTTTTAGAATGCCTCTTTCGATAAGTCTATAATATATAACTAAACTATTGTTGTATGTAAGCTAAATAAGGTTTTTAAAATGTTTAAGAAGCTTCATTTAAAATTAAATTAAAATGCAGAGTCCCCCGGACCGGTGGCCCAGACTCAGGCAGTGTGAGTTGCATTGAAAATCAGCTCATGTGCCACCTTCAGCACGTGTGCCATAGGTTGCTTACCCCTGCTCTAGCTTGTCACAGCCCACAAATCCCTCAATTAGGCTTTCTTGCTACTCTTTTCCTCTCTTTCTCAACTTTTATAGGCCATACCCGAAAAACCAGACTCCTCCACCTCCTCTTCTCTAGATCTCCCCTTCAAACTACACTCACCCAGCCCTATATGGATACAAGTCCTGCAATCCCCCAGCTGGGCTTTATTTCTAATTACGGTAGTTTACACCAGTTGCATGAACAAACTTCATTAAAAAAATTTAAATCTTCATTAAAAAACTATAATAAGCTTCATAATCAATTATTGTTCAACTTTGCCTTAATTTTCAATGCATAATCAGGATTTATGAGTAATTATTAATCTGAAGGTGAAAAGAACAATGTTTGAGTTTTAATAGATAGTTTAGGATCAAATAATTCTTTCTGGTCTGGGAACCTGTTGAATCTTAAACTAATTAATTCCTTAGTTATTAAATGTCAGTGAACATTCAGTTAGGCCCCACTCCAGCAAACACCTATACACAGGGGTCGGCAACCCTTGGCACGCGGCTCGCCAGGGTAAGCACCCTGGTGGGCTGGGCCGGTTTGTTTACCTGCCGCGTCTGCAGCCATGTGCCAAAGGTTGCCGATCCCTGCCTTATACATGTATTTGACTTCATTCCTGTGAAGAGTCCCATAGAAGTCAATCTGCATAGGTGTATGCCATGGCCTTTTCTGTTATCTATTTCCTGGTAAGAAATGAAGGAAAATGACTAATCATGTTTGTTTTTGAACAACACTATGAAGGTGAGGTAGAAAAAAAAATCTAAATACTCCTTTTCCATCAAAGACATATGCTTCTCCATATATGCCTCTCACAAACCAAGAGCAACTAGGGGGCCGGGGGATGGAGGGGGAAGGGGTTGAATCAGCCACCAGGGGAAGTTACAGAACAGCACTATGGCTGCCGGCTGGAATGAACTCCTATGAATCATTCCACCAGTGGGGATGACTGATACACAATCTATCCAGCACAGCTCTCTCTCAGCACCAAAACACCCCCTTCCGTCCCCAGTGAGAATGTTTTAAGCCAGGCTCATGTTTCAGTTATCATCATCATGTCTCGTGAGCTGAACTTTAAGATCATTTTGCACCAGTTCAATGGCACAAAACAATCATAGAGACAAATGAGGATCTGGCCCTATGTATTATATTTGAAAAGTACTTAGAAAGATTTTAAAAACATTTTCTCCCATTTTTCTGTCTTTTCATCAGCATATGACGATACAGTCTCTTTAGTCTGCCTGAGCAACGTGAGAGACATTGGATCTGTTTCTCAGAGGTACTGAGCTTTCAAGGCCCTTGAGAAATCAGTCCTAAGGTGTCTCAGGTGTGCAGCCAAAAACTGAAGCATTCAAAATCATAGGCTACTTTTGAAAATTTTGGCTTTAACTTCTGTCTTAGTTTCTCCTGGAAATCAGGGATAACAATACTTCCCCACCTCACAGGGATATTGTCTTGCTTTACGCATCAATGTGCATGGAGCACTGAAAAAAAAAAAACCACAACATACAGTGATGAGCACCAGAGAAATACCTGTCAATAAAATAAGATTAAATTCAAACCCAGAAAAAGATAAGATACTGAAGAACTACACAAATAAATATCAGAGAGATCTTGTCTTAGTCTAATAACAGTAAGAGACTTCCACAGAGAATGTACAAACAAAATAAAAGCAACTTTCAAACCCATACCAGATTCATTTGAGCTCTTCACATATGAGTAGGAAGGGAAATAGACTTCTAGGATGGAGGTTGGCACAACTGATTAAGAGAGCTTTAAACTAGGAATTTGGGAGAGATGTCCAGGTAATCTCCATGCTGCATTTTAACATTGAGAGGGAAGAAAAACTAAGAAAGGATACAGCCATGGGCAGGAGAATGGACATAAGGGGGAAGGGTAGTGTAGATACCAGTCTAATAGGTGATATTGGTGGTAGAATGTCTGGGCCTAATCAGGTAAAGAATGTGAGCAAAGCCAAACAGCAAAAATTAAGATGTTTGTACACCAATGCGAGGAGCCCAGGTAACAAAATGGAGGAACTAGAGTTGCTGGTGCAGGAAGTGAAACCAGATATTACAGGGATAACAGAAACATGGTGGAATAGTAGTCCTGACTAGAGAACAGGTATTGACGGGCACGTGCTGTTTAGGAAAGACAGAAATAAAGGCAAAGGTGGTGGAGTAGCATTGTATATCAATGATGAGGTAGACTGTAAAGAAATAAGAAGTGATGGAATGGATAAGACAGAGTCTGTCTGGGCAAAAATCACATTGGGGAAGAAAGCTACTTAGAGCCTCCCCTGGGATAGTACTTGGGATGTGCTATAGTCCACCGGGATCTGATTTGGATATGGATAGAGACCTCTTTAATGTTTTAATGAAGTAAATACTAATGGGAATTGTGTGATCATGGGAGACTTTAACTTCCCAGATATAGACTGGAGGACAAGTGCTAATAATAATATTAGGGCTTAGATTTTCCTGGATGCAATAGCTGATGGATACCTTCACCAAGTAGTTGCTGAACCAACAAGAGGGGATGCCATTTTAGATTTGGGTTTGGTGAGTAGTGAAGACCTCATAGAAGAAACAGTTGTAAGGGACAACCTTGGTTCAAGCAATCATGAGCTAATTCAGTTCAAACTAGATGGAAGGATAAACAAAAATAGATCTGGGACTAGGTTTTTTGATTTCAAAAGGGCTAACTTTAAAAAATTAAGAAAATTAGTTAGATTTTGGAAGTGGATTGGACTGAAGAACTTGCAGATCTAAAGGTGGACGAGGCCTGGAATTACTTCAAATCAAAGTTGCAGAAACGATCAGAAGCCTGCATTCCAAGAAAGGGGAAAAAATTCATAGGCAGGAGTTGTAGACCAAGCAGTAAGGCATTTGATACGGTTCCACAAGGGGAAATATTAGTTAAATATTAGTTAAATTGGAAAAGATGGGGAACAATATGAAAATTGAAAGGTGGATAAGGAACTGGTTAAAGGGGAGACTACAATGGGTCATACTGAAAGGTAAACTGTCAGGCTGGAGGTTAGTAGTGAAGTTTCTCAGGGATCAGTTTTGGGACCAATCTTATTTAATCTTTTTATTACTGACCTTGGCACAAAAAGTGGGAGTGTGCTAATAAAGTTTGCAGATGACACAAACCTGGGAGGTATTGCAAATACAGAGAAGGACTGGGATATCATACAGGAAGATCTGGATGACCTTGTAAACTGGAATAATAGTAACAGGATGAAATTTAATAGTGAAAAGTGCAAAGTGCAAGGTCATGCATTTAATAATAATAAGAATTTTTGTTATAAGCTGGGGACTCATCAGTTAGACGTAACAGAGTAGGAGAAGGACCTCGGAGTATTGGTTGTTCACAGGATGACTTTGAGCCGCCAATGTGATATGGCCATGAAAAAAGCTAATGCAGTCTTCAGATGCATTAGGCGAGGTATTTCCAGTAGAGATAGGGATATGTTAGTACCCTTATACAAGACACTGGTGAGACCTCATCTGGAATACCGTGTGCAGTTCTGGTCTCCCATGTTTAAGAAGGATGAATTCAAACTGGAACAGGTACAGAGAAAGGCTACTAGGATGATCCAAGGAATGGAAAACCTGTCTTATGAAAGGAGACTCAAATTGCTCGGCTTGTTTAGCCTAACCAAAAGAAGACTGCGGGGAGATAAGATTGCTCTCTATAAATATATTAGAGGGATAAATACCAGGGAAGGAGAGGAATTATTTAAGCTTAGTACCAATGTGCACACAAGAACAAATGGATATAAACTGGCCATCAGGAAGTTTAGACTTGAAATTAGACAAAGGTTTCTAACCATCAGAGGAGTGACGTTCTGGAACAGACTTCCAAGGGGAGCAGTGGGGGCAAAAGACATATCTGGCTTCAAGACTAAGCTTGATAAGTTTATGGAGGGGATGGTATGATGGGATAGCTTAATTGTGACAATTAATTGATCTTTGACTATTAGCAGTAAATATGCCCGATGGGATGTTAGATAGAGTGGGATCTGAGTTACTACAGATAATTCATTCCTGGGTGTCCGGGTGGAGAGTCTTGTCCAAATGCTCAGGATTTAGCTGATCGCCATATTTGGGCTCGGGAAGGAATTTTCTTCCAGGGCATATTGGCAGAGGCCCTGCGGGTTTTTCGCCTTCCTCTACAGTGTGGGGCACGGGTCACTTGCTAGAGGATTCTCTGCACCTTGAAGTCTTTAAACCATGATTTGAGGACTTCAATGGCTCAGACATAGGTTAGCGGTTTGTTGCAGGAGTGGGTGGGTGAGAATCTGCGGACTGCATTGTGCAGGAGGTTAGACTAGACAATGATGATGGTCCCTTCTGACCTTAAAATCTATGACTCTGAGATTCCAAAATAAAATTTAAAATATTATGCAGTTACCTCAATCAAATTACTTATCCGGCCAATTAAAATAGAAAAAAAAATCACATTACTAAAGCTATCAAATCATTGGCTGTCATTAACTCAAAGTATCACTTTAAATAGGGAAGCTGAAATGAATAAGACTTTTTGTTGCTTTGCTGTACCCTCAAGCAATAGAAGGATTTGCAGTGCGTTTGTTTAATACATTTGAAAACTGAATTGTTCCAGTTTCTCCATCATTTTAAATATACTGAAGCATTTAATAAAGACTGAGTTCAAATAGTTACCAGTGACAGTACTGTTCACAAAAGCCAAAAAACAACCATCAAATATCACCATGGAAATAAGACTACTCATCAAATGAGCCAAAAGGAGAATTGACCTCATTGCCACTAATTCATCATAATTATTAGAGAGAGACAATACATGATAACAAGAACTGCAAAAATCAGAATTACAAATCAACAAAACTCTAAAAACTAAGAAAATAGAGAAATGCAGAAACACCACTTTGGTCATAAAAGTAAGCAATCCAAACTCCTTTAAATGTGTGCTGTACAGCAATAGTCTATATTCAATAACCTGATTATTGTCCATAACATAGAGTGCAATTCAGAAAATAGCGCCTATATTAAGGCTATGACACTATCCCTAAAATGGATTCACCACTAAAGAAATATTCAGCAAGTTAAGAAAGCCAATAGTCTGGATCTAAAATGCTGTAATTGAGGCAATATTGACGGTCACTACTAAAATAATAACTATCAACTATGGGCCTTTAACCTGCATGATGCTCCTGTCTATGCAGAGCAGTCCCCAGTCTTGCGAGATATATATTCACAAGGCGACAACTGTGGAAGTACAAGAACTTATATTCGTTGCCATGCTCCTTGTTCTGAAAGCTTGCACCATTCACAGGATCAGCAAAAAACAACAAACAAAACAAACTACTGCAGTTTCTGGCCCTTTTTTGTATATTTAAAAAGAATGAAAGAAGAAAGAAAATAGAAATCTGGTTTCATCCTGTTTCTGAGATATTTCTTAATTAAAGTTACAAAAAACAACACGGAAAACATAGTTCGGATCTCAGTGACAAGTGTTGAAATAGGAGAGATGGAAAAATGACTAGATAGTGCCTGCATATGAAATACAGTATAATTTTGAATTCCAATTTGATATAAGAAACAAGTGCCTTTATATAATTAGTTATTAAAAAGGAGAGTACACTGACAGATACATGCTGCAGCTCTGGCAACAGTTCAGTCTTTTCAGATAAATGTCACATGAGTTTGCTGTCGGACTATAATGATCAGTGCAAACAGCAATATAAGAAAAAGGGGACCTAACTCTTGCAACGCAATAGTACCAGAAGCAGGAGACATGTAGACCTCTGCCAGAAATACAGGGCAGGTCTACACCAAAAGCACAACAGCGGTTCAGCTCCACTGATGAAGCTGTGCCACTCTAGCACATCTGGTAAAGATGCTCTATGCCAACGGGAGAACTATTTCCCATTGGCATAATTACTCCAGCTCCATGACAGGCAGAAGCTATGTTGCTGGAAGAGCATCTCCTGCCAACATAGCGCTGGTGTTGACAGCGTTTAGGTTGCTGTAACTTGTCTTGCTCATGGGGTGTCTTTTTCACACCCCTGAACAATGCAAGTTTCATCAACGTACCCAGTAGTGTTTGTGGGCAAGTCTACACTAGACCAATGATGCAACATAGAATCCCAGACATTTTCCAAGGGACTTTTCCTTTATGTATCTAAAGCAACATGAGGCATAGAAGCCTCAAATACTCCATAAATTAAATCTAAAATACTATTTAATGACCAAAAACCTACATTAATGCAAAGTCAAGATTGCTTGATGTAGTCAAATGTACCAGAATGCTGAGTTAAGAAAAACTGAAACCTCTGAAAACAGGGGAGACACAGTTAAAATATCCATACAACCGTGCTGCTGGCCTCTTTCAGCAATGCCCCAATATGCCCACATTATTTTTACTCTGTCCGCCCCATGGTTGCTAAATTGTATATGCTCTTCATCTCCTTTTATGATGCATTCACTCTCAGCCACAGGATTCCATTTGATACTATTAAAGGACAGCAAAGAATCCTGTGGCACCTTATAGACTAACAGACGTTTTTCAGCATGAGCTTTCGTGGGTGAATACCCACTTCTTCGGATCCGAAGAAGTGGGTATTCACCCACGAAAGCTCATGCTGCAAAACGTCTGTTAGTCTATAAGGTGCCACAGGATTCTTTGCTGCTTCTACAGAACCAGACTAACACGGCTACCCCTCTGATACTATTAAAGGACAATGTGTTTTGGGCATTGCTGGAAGAGGGAAGGTTGCATGGGCAACTATAAAAATGCATTTCCTGGTTTTCAGAGGTTTCAGTTTTGGTCAACTCAGCATTCTGAAAGGGGTGACATACAACCAAACCACCTTAACTCTGTGTTAACATGAAAAAAAAATGCCATTGAATTTCCTAGGTGTTATTTTTTCTTTTTAAAACAGAAAAAAAAGGTTGTTGGAGTTAGTAGTCATTTAGGCTTTTGTACATATCATGTCCTGCAATTTGCATACTGAGCCATACACCCATGAACCATCACCCCTGAGCAGCCCTGCTTTCACACACCTCCCCAGAGTCATTGTTTTCCCCTCTAAAATCTAGTCCCTCCCAACTACTGCACCAGGCTCCCCACTGCAACCAGGTAACACAGCTCCCTGGAGCCTTCACTCCCTGGTGTATAAATATTTCTATTGCTGTTACTTCCCCCCTCCTATAACCTGATTCACATGCAGTGATGTAGCAAAGGCAATTGTGAACAGTGTCCCTGTTCATGTTTCATAATGGCTGTAGGGTGGAGCTTGTGGTGGGGTCAGAGAGAGAAATTACAGATGAGGTTTCTGTTCCAAAATACTGACAGAACAATCCTGTCCGCTAGATGTACATCATCTCAGAGAAACACTGGAGTGTCAGAGCATATATTTTTATGCTATTGTGAAGGCATGTTCACCCCACAACAGCCCTGAAAGGGTTAAGAAAGCTGAGAAAGGGCCAATTAGTGTGATAGGGGATTACACTGGAGAAGCAACCCCTGATAAGAGGATGAAGCTCAGCTGAGCAGGTGTGGACTGATGCTCTGTCTACACTAGAGCACCTACAGCGGCACAGCACCTGCATGGCATAGCGCTTCTGCTGAAGACACTTTAAGCCAATGGGAGAGAGTTCTTTGGTTGGCTTAATAATGCCTGCCTTTGCGAGAGGCAGTAGCTGGGCTGTTGGGAGAAGCTTGCCCGCTGACATAGCGCTGTCCACACTGGAGCTTAGGTCAGTATAACTTACTTCACTCAGGGGTGTGGATTAGCACCACAAAAGTGATTTTTTCCTCCCTTCTTGTCAACTGTTGGGAATAGCCCACTTTCACCTTAATTGAATTGATTCATTAGCACTGGTAAGGCAACTCCCATCTTTTTCATATGCTGTGTATTTATACCTCTCTATTGTATTTTCCACTCCATGAATCTGATGAAGTGGGTTTTAGCCCCTGAAGGCTTATACCCAAATAAATGTGTTAGTCTCTAAGGTGCCACAAGGACTCCTCATTGTTTTTCCTGTCATTAATACCTCTCAGATTAAAGGTACAAAGCAGCAGAAATAAACCATTTTGCAGGGAGGGCCTGTAACCTGGGAGCCCCTCCATCACGTAAACCCATAATTTGGATCAGTAATGGTGCCCTGCACCCTCATGAGGCACACCAAACTTCAAAGCAAGCAGAGTAACCATTTGGATTTTAGGGAATTTACAAGAGCTAAGTTTAAAGCATATAAAATAGTGGGACTGGAAATCCTCTAGCTGGTTTCCTGTATTGGCATATGCATAGGGTCACTGTCTGGCCAGTATTTCACTGGCCTGGCCATTTTTTTAAATGGATTTGCCAGCTGACAGAAAAATAATTTAATCTGCCAGGGTTTTTTTACGTAGGTCTAAAGATTTTCATTATCATCGCAATACACTGGGAGATCTACTGTAAAAAGTTTCTATGTCCTGCTAAAGATGGTGCAATGTTCCCACTTCCACAGTTTAAGCGATAACAGATTGAAACTGTTGAAAATACAACAGCTGTCAACCCACCAACTTGCAAGGGCACCGGGTGTGTGTGAGAGGGTTTGAGTCACACAAGAGTGGGGAGATGTGCTGTGTTATCTAAAGTGTTATCTCTCTAGATACTATAAATGACTGTTGAAGGGGTGGGGAATTGCAGAGTTGCCTTGTGGTTGTGGTTGCGGTGGGCTTGCCTTGTGTGTGTGGGGGGGTGGTGCCCTTTATTTTGCATTTCAAATGGTGGTCGCCCTATATATATATATATATGTACACACACACACATACATAACCCATGTAAAAAATGTACATTTTCTTAAATACAGTTCTTAGTTTTCATCCGCCAAAGATTTAGTGGGTGTCACACAGAGCCTTGGGTAAAACTTGACAGAATGAGATCATTTCAACTCACATTACATTACACCAAGCTGTAGCTTGGAGCAAAACACCTAGAAACTTTTTTTTGTAAAAATGGCTCGTTTTGGAGGGCTTATATCTCAGGTTCACATGACTCCAGATTTGGGTCCCTAACCTCAACTTGCAGCCTCCTGAGGCACACTAATATTCAAAGAAATCTAACTAAACATATAAATTTTAGAGGACTTAGAAAGGTCTACCTTCAAACAGATGCCATGATGCAAACTTAACTATAGTGATGCTCCCACATCACTCTCATTTCAATAAATGAAAAGCATTTCCCAGGAAATCTTAAGAACTAAGGACACTTGAGACAGTAGGACTAATGGCCTTGGGGAGTGCAGGAATCTAAGAGGAATGCACAGATGAGGTCTCCTTTAAACATGGTACAAAACCAAAGTTTGCAGTCTTCTCCTGTGCACTGGTTTAACCAGCCCCCTTCAACATCCTCTTATGCAAGGGGAAACTGGCAGGTGACAAATGGCATAGTGACTCTGCAGTAGGGGTGGCCAAAGTGCAACTCACCAGTCACATGCAGCTCTTTTACATTTAAAGTGCGGTTTGTGGAATACACCCCCGCCCATTCTTTGCCTACTAGACTGGCGAGGTGGTGGGGATCAGGGCTGAAATCTTGAGGGGAGAGAGGTCTCAAGGCTTTACCCCATGGAGGGTGCTAGGGCTTCAGCAGGAGCGGGGTCATGCCCGACAGGGCAGAAGCCCCGAGCCCCGGCAGGCATGCCCTGTGGTTCCCTAACTTCTGAAGATTATTGTATGTGACTTGGAGGGTAAGTTTGGCCACCCTTGCACTATACTATACCTCCATATTCCCCAGCCAGGGGCAGCGAGTTATATAGGCTTGTGGTGCCCGGGCTCCAGCAAATTCAGGGCCCGGGGGCCACCTCCACCAATATTCGGGGCTGGGTCTGTCCCCCAGCCCCACCTGCTACCCCCGCACACCTCCCCCGGAGCATCTTTTGCCCCACCCCCCCGCTGTCCCTGCACGCCTCCCCCGAGCATCCCTGCCTGCCCCAGGTAGCAGGCAGCTGCCCCCTGCAGCTCCATGCTGCGCTCCCTCACAGTCCACTGCCAGCTACAAGGGAGTGGCGCTGGGGGCAGGCTGAAGCAGCTGCTGTGCGGAGGTAGGGCGACCAGATGTCTCGATTTTATAGGGACAGTCCTGATGTTTGGGGCTTTGTCTTATATAGGCACCTATTACTTCCCACCCCCTCTCCTGATTTTTCACACTTGCTGTCTGGTCACCCTATGTGGAGGGAGGAGGCACATGGTAGCCACCCCCCAACAGGCAACTCCGAGTGGACCTCCTGAGCAGCAGCCTGGGGGGGGAGCTTGGGTGAGTGTCATGCTGGGGGAGCTGGGGTGCCCCCCCACTTCCCCTCTCCCCCAGAGTTCACTGCTGTTGGTGGGGAGAGGGCTGGGGGGGGGGAGGGGAGTCCTCCTTTCTGGCCCCCCTCCTCAGTCCCAGGGCAGCTTGCCTGCTGCACTCCCAAACTCCTCATCCCCAGCCCAGCCAAATGCCCTGCACTCCCTCTTGCACCCCAACCCTTTGTCCCAGCCCAGAGCCTGCACCCAGCACCCAAACTCCTTCCCCGAGTCTGAACCCCTCCCTCACCCAAACTCTTTCCCAGAGCCTGCACCCCAACCACCCCCGGCACCTATACTCCCTCCCAGAGCCTGCACCCCACATCCTCTCCTGTACCCCCAACCCCCTGCCCAGCCCACAGCCTGTACTCGGCACCCAAACTCGATACCAGAGCCTGAGGGTACATCTTCACTACCGGCTGGATTGTTGGGCAGCGGTCGATCCAGCAGGGATCAATTAATCACATCTAGTCCTTCCTTCCTTCCTGCCCCACCTCACCCATTATCAAACCCTTTGTACACCCAGGCTTCCTTTTACTAGTCAGCGTTGTCAGTGATCTCAATTATTTTTTAATAAATAATAAATGGATTCAGAACAATAGGGAGTCTAGAGATTTAAACAGATACAAAATTGGATGTGTAAGGGATAGGTTTTTATTTTCTAACTTTTAAAAAATTCTCTGAGAGAAAAGACAACATGCATGCAGCCTCTCCCTCCAATACAACTTCAGAAAATGGCTGCGCCTGAGTTTATGGGATAAGATCATTCAGTTAGGGGACCAGAAAAAGAAACATGTATATGATCAACACAGCTCAAGGCACAAAAAGCCTTATGGAAAGCCCCCTCCGATTTTTAGACATCCATGCAAGTTTAATTTAAAATATTCATGAAAGCAAAAAAATCTTAACAAAGAACTGAATGTTAGAGGAAGCTATTGGAATTGGGAAAAGAAAGCCAATTTTGACTTCAATTTGTACAGCTCTAGTCCACCATTGAACACTCTCACAGTGAGCCACCTGTTTAGCCTAACCAGCAGGAAATTTGAGAAGACTGTACACTTTTGCTTAGAAGATATCTGTGGGTGGGGAGTTGGGGGGGAGAAGCAAGACATTAAACAAATCATTGTATGTATACACTTGTCAGATTTCACCATGAAATGTTTTAGAAGCAATATCTTCAAAACACATAGGTTTTTGGTAATTTACTCAATTTGCATACAGCAAAAACTTTAGCAGAGCTGGTACATTTAAAACTCTGGGTTGTTGTTTTCTTTTCCTTCTACAGTCCTCATCAATTCTGCTTTGATTCCACAAACTGACTTGCATGTTTCTCTCCACTAGCTGGCTGGGGGAAAAAAAGGTTGTAGTCATGCCTGCTAGCTACTATCCTTTTGAGGACATGTCTAAATTTTTCCTGAAATAAAAATATAGACGTTTTACCCTCAGATTGTCCTTTGTGATCCCACCAATAAAAGCTACTTTCAACTAAATATTATATCTGTCATTTCCATACAAGTATGTCACTTTGGTATGAATGCTGATAGGTACACCAACCGTAATACACATTTGAACTCAAACTCCCATTCATGGAAGGTTTACAACAATCACCATATCCTTGAAATCTATGCATGCAAATAGGGTTACAGATACAATTTATATAAATTACATTTGTATATGAATACAAAAACTAACAGACAGACAATGGTATTAAGTGAAACTAGTGCATCACTTAGGATATCAAACATTGGAGAATCTTTTTTACAGGATCATTCATTGATATTTATACTTTGAAGTGTTCTAAACATAAAAGCAAAACATGTTTGCCAGGTATCATCATCAATATTTTTTTTCCAAATAATCCACTACTACTTTGACAAAAATGTACTGTATCCAAGCATTACAAAAATAAATTCTAATCCACCTTCAGGCTTTGTAACTGCTGCTGCAGTTAGCACTGTGAATATTGTCTTTGGTTGTTTGTCTATCCAAGATTAATCAGACAAAAAGAGTTTATTGTAAAGATTACACTGAAAATATTTTGGTACTAAACATTTTTGTTCAATGTAAAACCCTTGCTTTATATTACCTGTGACCTTTCCACACTCCAAAGAGTAGAAACCCTCAAGCTAGAATGCTGTATGCAAAGGGACACATTTTCATGCACTGGCCTCAGGGGATGCAGGTGGACCACAAAGGCTATGAAGCCACTCAGCAGAAACTATGGAAGCAAATTTATAAGCAATGCTCCTCCCATACCACCTCTCCTGGACAGAGCACTGAAGGATCTGTGCAGTCATGAATCTGCTGCTCCCCCGAAACTCTGAGCACAGCTACACTGGGATACTGAACAGAATAGGCCTGCACATGGGTTCACCCTCAACATCCTGTATCTCCGCAAATCCTTGCTTGCCCCTTTGGCCACTAGAAGCATAGCACATCTGCTGCCAGGGAGGCCTTGTTTGGCCAAGCAGGTAGGAAAAGTGTTTAGCTGGAAGTGTTGAGCATTTCCTGGGTGGTGCTAAGCATCCTCAACTGAAGTTAATGAAGGAATTGTTTTCAATTACTAGTAAATAGAACTGTCCTTTTCAATCAACTCATAGGACAGGCATTGCTTTGAATGATTACATATTTATTTGCAGGCTGCAGTTAGATGTCAGAATCTTTATTATCATCATCACTCCCCCACCGCTTTAGAATATTTCATGTTTTATACTCGGCTCAGCAAAAAGAGTGGAAAGAGCTTTTACGCTAAGAAAACATACTTACTAAGTTGTTTTCACAGATAGCAAAACACATCCCGAGGAACAGATTCTAAAAGAAATATATTCATGTTATTTCCAACCAACTCTCAAGTCAAACATATTGAATACTTGCTATTGCACAAATTATATTCCTGCTCTCTCTTCAGGAGATATGACTAAAAAGCACCTTGTCCTTTCTTACCCATGTATATTCTTTATTATTGCTACTGTTTTATTCTTTCTGTGCATTCTTTAAGACTTCATTTACTACTGCTCCCCATGATCAGAATGTATGTTGTTCATTATAATTCATCCTCAAAAAGGTTTGATGTAGTAGCCAGAGCATGGGAGTGGAAGCCAGCTACTCCAAGATTCTGATCCTTGCTGTCATACTGAATCTTTTTGCTGACTTGAACAAGTCACTTAATCTCTTTGCCTCAACTTCCCTCTATGCAAAATGGGATTGATAACACTTAGTACTCCTACATAGAAGTAAATGTTAATATCTGCAAAGCACCCTATAAATAAGAATTGACATTATCGAAGCAAGCCTTGGTCCTGCTATGAATACATGCGCAAGGCTTTATTGTATTGAAGTCAAATCTTTTCTTTGCACCAGTATAAATATTTACATAAGGGTCAAGGCAGTGAAGAATCAGTCTCACTGATTTCAATAGGAGTTTTTTTCTTTTTGCAGAATGGGTCCTGTGATGCTCTGCTGAAAGAGGAGCAATATTTTTTTATGGTTGTATTAAATTGCTTTAAAAACAGGAGAAATATATTTTCTTGTGCACATACTTGGTGTGAAAGTTTTTCCACCAAGGCTAATGAGGAGCAAAGGGACATGATGAGGCATCTGGTGGAGCTGCAGGAAAGGCAACTAGAGTACAGACCACTGCTGCAGCCATTGTGTAACCAACTGCCTGCCCTCCTCGCCAAGTTCCATATCCTCCTCACCCAGATGCCCAAGAACGCTGGGGGAGGGAGGCTCTGGGCACCCTGCAACACAACTCCAGGGGATGGCCCAAGCAACAGAGGGCTGTCATTCAAACAGCTTTGATTTGTGGTGTGGCTACAATAAGCAATGTGGCCTTGTCCTTCCTTCCTCCCCCACCCCACCCATTATCCAAACCCTTTGTACACCCAGGCTTCCTTTTACTAGTCAGTGTTGTCAGTGATCTCAAGTATTTTTTAATAAATAAAGAATGAATGGATTCAGAACAATAGGGACTTTATTTCCTGTGCCAGATGTGGTCAAAGGGAGAAGTGGGGGGTTGGCTTACAGGGAAGTACATTCACCAAAGGGAGCGGGTTTGCATCAAGAACAAACACACACAACTGTCACACCACAGCCTGGTCAGACATGAAATTGCTTTTCAAAGCCTCTCTGAAGTGCAGCATGCCTTGGTGTGCTCTTCTAATTGTGCTGGTGTCTGGCTGTTCAAAATTGGCCACCTGGCGATCTGCCTCAACCTCCCACCCTGCCATAAAGTTCTCCCCCTTACTCTCACAGATATTATGGAGCACACAGCAAGCAGCAGCAACAATGGGAATACTGCTTTCACTGAGATCTAACCTACTCAGCAAACTGCGCCAGCAGCCCTTTAAATGTTCAAAGGCACATTCTACCATCATTCTGCACTTGCTCAGCCTATAGTTGAACTGCTCCTTACTGTTATCCAGGCTGCCTGTGTACAGCTTAATGAGCAATGGGAGCAAGGGGTAGGCTGGGTCCCCAAGGATAACTATTGGCTTTTCAACATCTCCAACAGTAATTTTCTGGTCTGGGAAGAAAGTTCCTTCTTGCAGCTTTCCAAACAGCCTGGAGTTCCGAAAGATACGAGCATCTTGCACCTTTCCCGACCATCCCACTTTGATGTTGGTGAAATGGTCCTTGTGATCCACCAGTGCTAGCAACACCATTGAAAAGTACCCCTTGCGGTTTATGTACTCTTTGGCAAGGTAGTCCAGTGCCAAAATAGGGATATGCATTCTGTCTATCGCCCCACCACAGTTAGTCAATCCTATTGCAGCAAAGCCATCCACTATGACCTGCACATTTCCCAGAGTCACTACCCTTCTTAGAAGAAGGGCATTGTTTGCCCTGGCTACTTGAATCACAGCAGCCCCCAGGATAGATTTGCCTACTCCGAATTGATTACTGACTGACCGGTAGCAGTCAGGCATTGCAAGATTCCACAGGGCTATCGCCACTCGCTTTCTCAACTGTCAGGGCAGCTCTCATCTTGCTATTCTTGTGCTTCAGGGTGGGAGAAAGCAACTCAAAGTTCCTTACGCATGCGAAAGTTTCGCAGCCACTGGGAATCAGCCCTTACCTGCAACACTTTGTGGTACCAACAGTCTGTGCTTCTTTGCCAGGCCCAGAATCTGCATTCTACTGTATCAACATGCCTCAGTGCCACCATGATATCCCAATTGCCACATCCCATGCTTTCAGGAACATCTGTGTCCATGTTCTTCTCACAATCTTCCTCATGCTGGAGACTCCTAGTTAGGCTCTGCACATAGTGAAGGATAATGTGCAAGTTGTTTATAATGCTCACAAAAGCAGCGTGCAGCTGAGCAGACTCCATGCTTACTGTGCTATGGCATCTGTATGGATAACCCAGGGAAAAAGGCACAAAATGATTGTTTGCCGTTGCTTTCAAGGAGGGAGGGAGGAGACTGTTGACATGTACACAAAACCAACTGCGACAATGTTCTTGCCCCATCAGGGATTGGGAGCTTAACCCATAATTCCAATGGGCAGCGAGGACTGTGGGATAGCTACCCACACAGTGCACCACTCCATGAGTCGATGCCAGCCATGGTATTGAGGACGCACTCCGCCGACCTAATGCGCTTAGTGGGGACATGCACGATCGACTGTATACACTTGATTACTAAAGATTGACTTCTATAAAATTGACCTAATATCGTAGAGTAAACATGCACTAAGTCTACAGCATATGACCTATTTCAGTATACCTAGAGTTACATATATCCCTTGAAGAAACAGAATGAAAATGGAGACCACTATGGATTTATGATGAATTGGAGTCCTTCCCTAGTTTGCACTGTACACATAGAATGTGTCAGCTTTAAATATGTAATGATAGATCTCATTTACGTATCTGAAAACTAATTTACCTTGAATAGTCCAGTAACAGACAAATCCCTCCTACTTCTTAACCATGAGGTCACCCATCATGCCCTTTAGTGTGCTGATTTTCTAATACGGACAGGTTATTGGCTCCGCTTGTAGAATAAGTAACGGAATTGGAGATCTTGCATCAATCACTACACATCACATGTTTGATCCAGGATATCAGTGATTAGACAAACTTGGCATGATATGCCTATTGCCTTTACAAAAAAACTTCTCAGTATTCTAATAGGATTCAGCTGCTGCTCTCTCACTATAAGATAAAAAAACATGAGTCACTTAGAATATTCCCAAAGGAAAAAGGGTAAAACTGAATTAATGGAGAGCTGGGGTTTCGTTCTGCCATTTTTTGGAATAATTTATAATGCTCAAGACTTTAACCTTGGGCCTGGTATTTTAACAAGCTATAACTCCATTGTACTAAACAGGAAAAGAAATCCTAATTTTGATATTAAAATTATTTTACAGGTTTTATTGACTAGAAAAATCAAGGTGAGTACTCCTAAAAAGAAGTCCATGCTCTGGACAAGAAGTCAATTAGGGAAAAATATCTTTAAAGTGTAAGTTTCATGTTACATAATAAAAGTGAATGAGCTAAATTCCTCATAGTGATTTATCTCATGGTCATAACTGCACTGGAAGGAAGAATTTAGCCCAGAAGAGCTTTACATAAGAAGGGTCTATAACCATGAAAGATTACAATTCTGAAATAAAATAACATACTAGCCCTTCTTCTAGTGTACTTACATTATATCTATATTCAACAAAACAGTTGCTGACTTTGCAATGGGACACGTGACTATTATATTGAGATCCAAGAGTGAAAAGGAACTAATGTGGAAAAGGGGTGCGGCCAATACCAGTGCAGAATGAATGTAATTCCCTGCAGGGATCATATACAAAAGCTATGGAAAGGCAAATTGCACCAGTAAAAGTTTGGGGTAATAAACTTTGTACAAGTGAGAACAATGAAGAATCATTGTACGGCTACCCCTCTGAAATCTTTGTACAAGTGAGAACATTTACTCCAGTACATTAGATTTCTCTTTGATAATATGGATGTTTTAATGCCAGGGAAACTCCTCAGGTCCCAAATAGTGCAGAAATGTAGCTGATCATAGCACTATATTTTAGGCTTTTGTGGTGTCTAGGACTTTCACTGCAAGATGAAGTGTAATGAAAGAATGACACAGGAGATCGGTAACAGAACATAAAGGATGAAATCCTGGCCCCACTCAAGTCAATACAGAAAATTCCCATTGACTTCAGTGAGAGGTAGGATTTCACCCATAGTCTGTAATCTCTTTATTACAGGTTCAAATCCAGCCTAAGGCTCTGATCCTGCCCAGGAGGCAGATCTTTACTTCTATGAAGAATCCTCATGCATATCCTTACTCCTATACAGAAGCTCAATAAAGTCAATGGGACTCTGTGTGGGAGTAAGGGTCTGTGTGTTGAGATCCCATTGCAGAATCAGGGCCCAACCTGGGAATAAAGGTCTACAGGGTGTGGGTCATTTCAGGACTAGATAACAACTGTCACAGTCCTAAAGTCATCACCATCTCATGCCTGTTTGATGGTCTCAATTCCATTTCTAGTGGCACCTGTCCACATCACAAGAAAACATCACCATTCTTTGGCTTCTCTGGCAACAATGTCAGTTAAACCTGATTGTGGTGGAGATATTGGTTTACTCGGAACTGATCTGATATGACACCACCAATTGATTTCACAATGACCTGGATAAATTCATACTGAATATGACTTAGAGGTGAAGAGCTCCATAAACAATTCCCAATCTTTTGAAGCCTTCCCCTAAGCCAGTCTATTTAATTCTGGTTATATTCTAAATGAAAGCCTTGAAATTAAGTGTTTCAAAAATGTATTTCCTGAAATTCAAACATTTCTGAAAGATTTTATATAAAAACAACTTATATTTAATTATTAACGTTTACTAAAATTCTGCCCAGTCAGCGTGGTTCATTGAGTAAAGCCTTTTGGGTTTTTAACCTATATATGTGAAGAAAATTCAGAAATGGAAACTGGAAAGCAAGTAGAAAAAAAATCTATTTTTTATATTTATATTATATTTTTTATATTTCTGAGTACAGTACACACATTAATAGCCGAGGATTGTTTTGACCCGGTTATGACGCATTGACAAAGCATGTTTCTTGGAAGCAACCTGTATAACCTTATCACTGATTTTCTCAGAGAAAAAAAAATTCTGAATGAAGCAAAAGAAGCACACAAAATTTGACCTTTAACAACAATTATATAATGTGAGGAGAGAGAAAATAAAAAATCCTCCAGATCCCAACTATCCTCTCTAAAATGTTCCATCACTATAATCACAGAATAATTAAACAATAAACACTGTATTTTTTTAGAAACTGCAGACGTACTATATTTTGTACTTGTACTACTGCAGTTCTTCAGTAACAGCTACCCTAACATTTCCAAGAAATGTAATGACACATTTTATTATGTCTTTTTGTTTTTCAGCATATGTTATATGTGTGACGAAGATGCTGTTTAAAAACTATTGACCATGATCATTTTGGCTTCACTCAAAATACATTGGGGGGGGGGGGGAGGAGGAGTACCCGACACAGTGAATAGGAGAAAAACAAGTGAGGAAAAAACATTGCAGTATGAATCTTCTAATAAGATAGTAACTGGTATTCAAAATCATACGAGACTGTGTGGCTGAAACTTGTGTGTGCCACATTAGGAATTTTGGTGATATTCTTAGCTGTAAAGACAGTGAGGCCTTGTCAAAGACAAGAGTATTTAACAGAAGTCTAGAATTCATTGTTTTCATGATTCACAGTGCAGAATAGGAGTGCTTCCCTAGTCCAAATGGTATTTGGAGGATGATGGTGATAGGGAATATTCCATTTTGTCTGTATCCCACCTGTAGTTTCAGCCCGGAGCATGAGACACTGAGCGAGCACACACAGTGCTACAGGTGTTGGGAGTGTGCCATCGTTTTGAACCACAGTCGGGGAAATGGTGTTATTTGAGAATTTATAATTTGGATAAATATTAACAAGAGGGCATCCTAGGACTATCCCCCTGCCAGATTTTAAAAGTCATGTTGAACTCCATGAGGTGTTACAGCTCTTCAAATAAAGGTCAAACCTAATTTTCATAATGAAAATTGTTAAGCAACTGAAGTAGAGAGGTTACTCTCTCTCTCTCTCTCTCTCTACAAAAATCCAACAGAATATATGCATCTATACTTACCCACTATAGTCTATATTCTCCCTGCACCGCAAATATTATGCACAGGCACAATCTATTTCTGGGCTTGTCTGATGTCATTATTTGCATAGTTTAAGATACTGATCCTTTTTCGTTATGCAATGTCACAAAAGTCACCATCTCTTCCCCCCTCTTTTTTTTTAAATCTGCCCCAAAAGTGCATCTTTCAGCTATGTCATCTTATGAACTGAGATGCAATGAGTCACTCTAGGTTGTATTCATCACTTGCATTGCATTAAATGACATTATGTGAGATGACAGATGGAACCAAACTCCACCGCACAACACTCTCCTATTTGAGATGCACTGCATCCCTATGCACTAAGAAGTCTAGCTCAAAGCACCCTGGGCCAGACTGTCAGCCAGTATAAATAGGCACAGTTACATGGAAGGAAACACTACTATGTTAATGTCCTGAGTACCTGGAGACTTTATTTAATATTTTCTTGAAAGATACAATAGCTTCACATAAAAAAAAAGAGGTTTTAAGACATTATAAAATATGGTGCTTTCACTGGGCCTGCTTCTCTACTCCCTTGCCTCTTTTGTAGTCAGTTAAGGCCAGTTCTTGGGCACCACTGTGGCTCCCTGCACAACCAGAGCAGCACAGTGTGGCTGCAAAGCTTCCTTAATCATCCCACTGAGGATTTCCCTGATGTGGAGGCATCCCTTGGTGACTCACAGCTCCTAAGAGAGGGGGCATGGTAGGATTGTGTCAGGATAGAGTCATTACTAGCTGCCATAGGTAAGAGAGAATCTTATGCTGTCATAACTTATGTCAGAGGCCAAACCTACCCTCTGCCAGTCCCAGGTTCAGGAGTGTGGGATGGGATCATTAAAGATGGCAAGCAGCCAGTTTTGCCCCCACTGTTGATACTGCATCTCACAGCTTGGGTGAACCCCAGGATTGGGAAGTTATACCCATGGAAAGTTGTTGTAGCATATTTTATCATCAGAGATTTCTGACATAAGGGCCTAAATGACTACACAAGGTGCAGGTTAGTGAAGAATTAGTAGCAATGGACCAGAATCTCAGTCCTGCTCCAGCTACTTTGTGCCACTCCAGCTGCAGAAAGCAACAAGAAACTACAAAGATCTGACATCTGGAAATTCCCCCAGCATTGGGGGAAATCTCCAGGTGCCACAGACAGTGTTGCTACGCCAATCCACCCCCTTGCAGTGCCAGGAATGGGGTCAGCACTACAGAAAGCTGGGTGTGGCTGCAGGATCACAATATCCAGCCACCAGAATGGTGATTTGATGCTGTGAGCCAATAGGCATAATTTAGAACAGCCCCGAGACTGCTCTAAATTACATGGACTTTGATGGCCCCATACTGCTCCAGGACCTGTGAGCTGCAAAGAAGGATTAGAAACAACTCCATACCCTCCCCCCACTATTCTGAATTTATCTCAGAGCTGAGTCTCTAGCCCCCCTTTCCATTAGCACTATGCAACCCGGACACTCCAAGATTCAACACTTCTTAAAAAAAAAGAGGAATAGGAGAATAAATTATATATATATATATACATACACAAACATGATTGGTCCCCAGTATCCAGACAGCAGCTTCTGAGGGTTGCTACAAGCAGCTGGGCAGGTTGATCATTTCTGGTTTCTCTTCAGATTGTATAATTTTTTCAGTGTTGTTCCCTCCCTACCCAGGGCAAGACAACTATCGTTTAAAGAAAAGCAAATACAGTAACACAGCTTTCCTGCCAGCACTCTCTGTTAACAGCAGGGAACCCAGTTTTACAGATCTGATTTTCAGGTGATCTTCATTTTGATCAATTTCTTCCCCACGCCCAGCTCCCTGTAGGAGAGAATTATAAGGGAAAAACCCTACATCTCAGCAGGTTTGCTGTTTCTCTAATGAGATAGCAAGGAAAACCCTGTCAAAACTAATACTCCTGTAGTGGAAGACCTTAAAATGAGAATGACACAGGGCTCAGCATGACAGCTTGCCCTTAGGAAGTAATGTATGTTCCACCTGTTTTTGCCAAAACTTCCTTTCTAGTTCACTTTGTGGGGAGGATGATGGCAAATAAATTATAAGAAAAGATAAATTGAGGACTACTTGAACTTTTTGCCTATTTTAGATCTGAGCTAGATATAAATCTTTTATTTTAAGTCCTTGAATACCGCAAGAAAACACAATTCTTGCAATAATCTAGCAAGGCCCAGAAATAATATGCCAGAAATCACATGAGAAAGGCCATTCTCACTAGACTTCCAGTCCAATTTCACAGATTCATTATGTTCAGCCTTGTATAACCTCTAGATATTTGGACATTATAGCCCCATGCTGCAAAAATCTACCTATGTGCTTAACCTTAAGCACTATGAAAAGTGCCATTAATTTCAACAGGGCTATTCACAGTGTATAAAGTAAAGCATAGGTGAAAGTAAAGCATAGGTGAAAGCAAGGATTGGAGCCTGTATTTGCCCATCCCTACTGGTAACTGATCTTTTATTTAAACAGTAAACAATTGGTACATTTAACAAATGATCTATTTCCACTTAGAATATAAATTTGGAATTGTAAAATCCATTAGTTAGGTTTTGTGTTTCTGTGCATTTTTTTGTTTACTTGGGGAAGATGAAGAAGGTTAACATTTATTAGTTTTGATTTTATGAGACTGTCCAAAACATAAAATATTTTCCCCCTCATGCACATATATCTTTTCATTGGTTTTATATTTACTTCTTTCACACTTAAAGTGATCTAGATTTGTTTTTGCATTTTGACAAAACAAATGCAATCTAAGGGTCCAATTCACCATAGCTCTGCACTTTATATATTCTCACAGATTAGTGCAGAGGGAGTGTAAAAAGCTTCCACACACCTTGCAGTAGTGTATATAACTACAAAGATGTATGGTAACAGTAACATCTGCTCAGCAGTAAAACAACAGATAAGGACACTGGCTTCCATTGGTTCAATGGGAGATTTACCAGTGCCTCTCTAGGAGTAGGTACTAGAGGAGCTTAGTAAGACTCACAGTTCTCACTGATGGTGGTGGTGGCGTGCTTTCTTTGGGACAGGAAGAAGCTGGTGTATTCTACTAACTCTCCACCCAACTCTGGGAAATCGTTGGTGCATAGATTTATAGATAAGTGCTTGAATATTCTTCTGGACAGAAATAAAATACCAGGATTGCAGTTCCTCTGAGGGATTCAGAATACATGAAAGACTGATGAAAAATGTGGAGTTTTATTAAACAAAACTTTATCCACCCTCCAATCTGATTTTCAAATCTTTTGATAGGATAAAAGAAATCACGGAGAACATACTGCACTATGTTTATTACTTTACAGCTTTTTTCCAGTTTTCTTTTTTCAAAAACACAGCTTAATGAAACTATAACATTTACAGCCCTCAAGATCTTTATTTGTGGGATTTATTGCATTCATAGATTATATGAGGAGAGGAAAGAAGTGTCTTGATACTGAAATGCTATAACAATGGGACTTGCCATATTTGAAGAAAGGCACAGGAACAGGCTTTAAAAGATAAAAGAGCTGAGTCTCTCAGAAATATTATGTGGAGATAAAGAAAGAAAACTCTAAGCTTATGCCAAAAGAAAAGTAACTGTAGAGAGCTGTTAAATATTGTTATTGTCAAGTCAAGGTGATTAGTATGGCAGGAGCAATTTATGCAGCTGATAAGCATACTCATGTTCTGATTGGGCCATACTCCTCTCTGATGGAAGGGAGTGGAGAACTAGAGATATACAGATGTCCCAGTTTAACCATTTATATTTTATTTGATTCTGTAATGTAATATGTTACAGCTGAACATAATTAACTTGTACTGATTTAAATTGCCAGGCAGAGGCATAAGGGTGTGTTTTTTTGTCTCCAGATATTGCTGAGTAAGCCTAGATAACCATTTTGCGTAACAAGCTTTCTTATGCTATTGCTCCAAGTAACACCTCTTAACTGCTAGAATTCAGATGCAACATCAGTGAATTGGACAATGTTACATCTGGATGAAATGGCTATTAAGGTGGTACTTTCAGAGATGACCATTAATGAGAAAGTCCATCCCTGTACTCTGGTATACATTGTAGTGTGCTGGAATCATAGACTTGGACACTTGCCTCTGACTCTCCACAGGAGGATCTCTCTCTGCTCTTACATAGGAGAGGACATGTATGGGAAAGGTGATTTGAGGCTTTGGGAAAAGGAAGGAGGGCAGCCAGGGACAGGCTGTGGTCAGTGGCTCCTCACCCTGCTCAGTCCATGGGTATTTCAATGGATAGCCTAGTAGGACCTGATGCTGTCTGAAGTAACACTAAGTCTGATAGAGTCCTCTCCATAACTGCTACTGATCATCCATAGGGAAGATTCAACTAATGGCAGTATGGTTCTGGTAGGAATCATGCAAACAGGAAGCTGGAGGGACAAATGGTGTCATGCTAAGGAACAGCTATACATCCAAGAAAGCTCCCGCCTTTGGATATTAGCGGAGAAGGTGACATAGATCCCTTCTTTGTGGGGATGGGAGACTTCATCCCAGGTGATCCCTTCATTATGAATGAATTTTCTACAGGAAGTTATGCAAATTCCACCTCCTGGAGACTTCCTCCCTGTATGTTCCATTCCCTTGGAAGCAGGTGATCTAGAAAGTGGAAACCAACAATTTGATCTCCATTCTTACTGATCTCCTCCCTCAGCTTGGAAAGAGATAGACAACAGTCAGATTGCATGCAAATGAGAGATAACATCACAGTGATAGTTCAGACTAGTTCAAAAAAACCTTCTAAGCATCTTGATGTCTAAGATGGGGATAATCTTTATTTCCCCCTAAGCCAGCAGTTAATAGAGAATTATTTTTTCCCCAAAATAGGTGAGCCATATTAATATACTGGTTGCAGTTACAGCAGTGCTTCTAAAAACACTGTAGAGTTAAAATCTCTTGCTTAGTAAGTATTAGATTTTACATTTTATCTTAGCATATGAGAGCAGATGTGAGGTGCTGTGAGCTGCTCACAGGAGGCCTGATCCAAAGTAGGAATCTTTCCATTGACTTCAGTGGTCTATGGATCAGGGCCAAGATGTCAATGCAATCTTTAGGCTGAACTCCTCCCATTTCAATAGGTAAGGCTATTTAGTCACCATTTCATTCTTCAATATATAGTACTCAAAGTGTGCATTATGTGAGATGCTACAAACAAGGACAGCTGAAATGCAGCAGCCGGTTCAATCAATGATTTTTTATTCCTTGTGGTGTTTGCAAACCTCCTGATTTAAAAGTCTAGACATACAGGAAAGTCATTAAGCATAAATTTATTCTTAGCTTTCTGTAAAGAAATAAATTCTCAAGAGAAACACTCAGAGAATCTGCTCACCCCTTTCTTCAACAGCAGCTTTTTTAATGTACTAGATACCACAAGAGTAAAAAGTGCCATGTTCCCATAAGGAGAAGCTAGAGGAGATAAAACTGTTATTCTTTTAAATTTGCAGCTAAGTTTTCCATATTGATCTTGACACACATTTCTTCAGGGAGACCATTTCTCTCCTGGAATTTTGTTATGCCATATATTTGCTAATGTCCATAACATGAATTGCACTTTGTTCGATATTGACCCAGTGACTGTGGGTTGTTTTCATGCCCAGCAAATAAAATTGGCAGAATAACAGCCTTTAGTTTTAATTCTGAGAGTGCAATGCCTTCCTTTAATAATTCATAGCACCCCTCCAAAAGAGAGACAAATTCTGTCTTTTCTACCCACTCTGTAAAAATTACTAATAATTCAAGAGAGGAACAGTAGCTTCTGGGAGTTTCATAATGCCCATATTAAATAAATATATTTGCATACAAAGCATGCTCATTTTTACAACAATAGCTCTTCCATGTCTAGGAGATCATAAGCTTTTTCCACTGGGTTGCCTACTTTTTGAACATGTAATTTATTGAGGTGTTGGGGAAGAAATTAATTTGAATTAAAAAACAAAAACAACCCACCCCCAGTCTTATGGGTAATTACAGCTGAAGAATATGCCTACTAAAGAATGTTCTGGGTAAATAAACCCAATCATTTGGAACTGTGGGTAAAAAAATCAGATCCAATTACCATTAACATAGTTTCTTAAAGATATATTTTTGGAATAGGCAATGTGATATTTCACTTATGCACAATCGAAAAAACTCTGACCATGCATTCTGAGCCATAGAGGGAAACGTCCTTGAAACTGAGTTCCTTTTATTACTATATTCAAAAAAGGCTTCAATACTTATATAAGCCAAAAAACCCCAAAAAGATGGAATTTGCCTTCTTCTCATAGACATATTACCCCTTCACATCATCTTTTTCCAGGACCTCTTTTAACTATTATTAAAATTTCCTGTCCCTCCCACTAGCTCTCTCAGCACAGCTAATTGCTCAGACTTCTCTTGTGTAGAGGAGTTCTTAATGAGACCCACTTGATTTTGGCTGCCCGGGTGAGTCAACAGAATAGCTCTGCATTGCCACTGATAGTCCTAATATCTGATAGTTCATCACTCAAATATGCTATAGACCAGTGTTTCCCCAGCCCTGTGCAGACCTTGAGCAAACTGCCCAATGTTCACAAGATCCAAAGGCACCTGGCCAGGTTTAGTGTCGATGAAGCATGGTACTAGTATCCCACAGACTCTACCGAATCACTAATACATGTATGTCCACAACAATGGACCAGCTCAGTGAATGGCGGGACTTTCCATTCCTCCCTAGACCAGACAAAGTTACTCCCTATGAGATACATCTTTATACCCTGATACAAACAAGTTAGTACTGCCCCTCTGACATAGCTACTGTAGTTACTGCCCCGTGATGTGGCTAGATATCACTCATCACCTTGTACATGTTGGTTTGATTAAAACATCTCTATTACGTACTGTCATCTGGACCGTATCTTTTAGGAGGGGTCAGTGTGTTCCTGCTATCCATGGGGAATGTTTTTGTACTATTCTTGATATCAGGATATTCTGGTACCACTTGATATCGGGATGTGTTTGTGAGAGCACTCTGTGACTCGCACTTCTTAGCAATATGTATTTCTGCAATATCAGCCCTATTCTTGCCAAATTCTGTGAGCAAGTGCTGCCTTATACCAGGCCTATAACACAAGGGCTTATGTCTCAGGCTCTCTTCCTACTACAAGAACAAGGTTTGTTTTGAGCTGCAGGGATTGAAAGAAAGTATGGACACTGGACAATGTAATTTTCAATGATCCTTATGCAAAACTGCTCGATTGGGTTCCTTTGAGCTATATAGAAAGGTTAACCTTGATTATTATTTAACATAATATCACAGTGGTACCTAGAGGCTCAATCAGGCTCAGGTCCCCTTTCCGCTCAGTATTGTACAATCATATTACATATAGATATAAAAAAGAAAATCCCTAACCTTCACTCAAAATGTTTACAACCCACCTGTCCAGTATACCAAGCAATAGTCAAGCAAATCAATTTTCCTCAAAGAAGATACAGGGCCACTAATATGGATTATAGTGCAAGCTAGTTCCAAATATGAATATGGTGTCATGAATGATATTGTAACCAAATGCAGTAATTTAGGGAACTATTGTGTTAATTTTATGGATGTTACGTACAGGGGCGGCTCCAGGCACCAGCTCCAGGCACCTGCCAGTCGCTGTGAGGGCGGCAGTCAGGCAGCCTTCTGCGGCATATCTGTGGGAGGTCCGCCGGTCCCACAGTTTCAGCGCTAATTCAGCGGCAGGCATGCCGAAGGCACGGGACTGGCAGACCTCCCGCAGAACCGCCGCCAAATCCGCGTGACTGGGGCAGACCTCCCACAGAAACACCGCTGAAGGCTGCCTGACTGCCATGCTTGGGGTGGCAAAAATAGAGCTGCTCCTGGTTACGTAGATCATTGTAGGCTATAGGGGAGGATTATAATAGCTCATCCAGGAACTGAAAAGGTTGGGGGCAGAGGGGGTAAATTACTGCAGTCCCTGGCACTGTAAACAGCTCCAGGGAAGCACTACCTCTAGTCCGAGAGTGACCCAACCCTGTTGAAAGGTTGGATGGACTTTGACCTGCCAGATTCCCCCATGTGGATGATGGGTGACTTCCGATACATTTAGACCTCTATTGTTTTATATATTTTCACTGTATGCATTTGTCCATAAATAAATGTACTCTACTGTCAAAGGACCATGTGGTCACTTATAACCACTGACATTCCTTGGTCATAGCCCTAGAAGAGAAAGCAAAATGCAGAGGCTGGACATTAATCAGATCTGCTTGAAATAATCACAGTGCAAATACAAGCAGCTGCAGGCTAAAGCCCCAGTCTGGAGAGAGAAGGGACACAGGTCTGTGCCCAGAGAGAGGTGAACATTAGAGGCCTGAGACGACTTTCCTGGAGTGACAATAGAGGAGGTCAAAGGTGCAGTTACCCTGAAACTGTGAAAGGCATCGTGACAATAACTTCCTAATATCTGTACACTGGTCTGTAATCTGAAAGCTATAATCCTAGGAATAACTGTTGTATCGTTATTAAATAGGATTCTTGGTTTGTATGAAGATCACTCAGGTGAAGACTAGATTGCTTAAGGGATCATGGGGGCAACAAATGCTAAATATATGATACCAATATTCATTGCAGTCTGATATAACCTTGTTAGAGAAAGAGCACTTTATAGCTTCCTATATTTTAGATGTTGCAGTACACACTTCTGTGGCTGCTCTTTGGGGCAAAGTGTAAATTTATCTAGAAAAAAATATTGTAAATGTGCTTGCCTGTCTCTAAGGTGTAAAGTTGCTTGGTTGTTGTCGTCGGGGGTTTTTATTATATTGGAAATGAAAGTGTAAATGTTTCTACAATTACTTGTGGTTTGCTCTGTTAAATCCCTGTTCCCTCTTCATTTGTTTAATGGCTTTTTTTAAAGCTTGTTGTCATAAAAGCTTGGCTAGCCAGGTCTCTGGCTTTTTAGTCTTGCTGACTAATTGATTGCTAATTAAAGATTCCATTCTTTTATTATAGATTGTGTTCAGACTAATTCTAGCCTAATTCTATAGTTAATTTTGTTTAAATAACAGGGCTTTATGTCTATGTTCTATTTGTAATCTGACTATTCTGCCCCCAAGATGAACAGTTTTGCTATAGGAATACAGGAATTGTCTTACGGTATCAGACCTGAGGTCCATCTAGTCCATATCCTTTCTCAAACAGTGGCCTCTACTATATTTCAGAGGAAGCTGTAAAAACGTTTGAGTAGGTAGAGGTGGGATAATCTGCCCCTACATAGGGCTCATTCTGGTTGCTAATAGTGAGAGTTTAAAGCTGAAAACTCAAGGTTTAATATTCCTTTCATGTTTTTGTTACCTTTAATTAAGATAACTCTGGATGCTCTTAGTGTCTATGTAAATGTCCAATCCCTTTTTGAATCTTGCTAAATTATTGGCCTCGATAACTTCCCCTGGCAATTAGTTCCACAGTTATTGTATGTTGTGTGAAGAAAGTATTTCCTTTTATTAGTTTAGAATTTGTCATCTTTTAATTTCATTGTTCCCTGTTCTTTCATAGATTTCAAGGCCAGAAAAGACCATCTAGCGTGACTTCTTGCAGAACACTGGCCACAGAATTTCATCCAGTAATTTTTGCATCCAGCCCTTCTGTTGGGTTATAGCATATCTTTTAAAAAGACATCACAACTTGATTTAAGACTTTAAGTGATGGAGAATCCATCCAGTCCCAAGGTTCTTGCATTGACACAGGAAGAACAGAAGTTCCTAATCTATTTTCTCTCCACCACTGAATATTTTATATGTACATTTATCATGTCCCCCTTACTTGTCTCCTTTCTAGGGTAAACTGACTATTGTTTCCTTTTTATTTTCAGGTGCCAAACCAATTACAGGCTCTCTCAGTCTGGCTTTGGCAGCATCCCAAAGTACACAAACTTAAATCTCATCTTTTTTTGTTATCAGTTAGAGATTTATGTAATCAGTTAGGTTCTGATTCGGCAAAATACTTAAGCATGGGCTTAGGTGCTTTACTGAACTAAGGCCTTTATGCTTTCTTCAGTCCAACTTTGTATCAATCTTTTTTGTTTTAATCCTTAGATCTTCATCTGTTCAACTTGGGGCTTGCCTTCCTAGATGGAAAAATAAAAATTCAATATTTCAGATCACGTTTACTTTGATTTTGCTGATTCTAATGTGAGAGATATAATCCCAGAATTTGAGAAACAGTTCTTCTGCAAGTAGCTTATTCACTGGCAGTTGGGTTCATTTCTCACCAGAGGACAAAATCATTGCCTCCAGTAATGTTTCTAAGTTCCACAGTGTGGCGGGCCTGTCACCGCAGCGCCCCCTTGTAGCAGGGGGTAGGATGGGCTGTCCGCGCCTTACTACTCTCCCATCCTTGTGGCCGCCCCTCAGAGGGTGGCCTGTTACGGCCTCTCTGCCTTCTTCTCTACTGTCCCCCTATCTGGAGCAGTAGTACAGCCTAGTGGCCAGAGTCCATATAAACCCCCTTTCGAGCGGGGTAGCGTGGCCTAGCAGCCAGAGTCCATATGAACCCCCTTTCGAGTGGTGTAGCGTGGCCTAGCAGCCAGAGTCCATATGAACCCCCTTTCGAGCAGGGTAGCATGGCCTAGTGGCCAGAGTCCATATAAACCCTCACGGTTTGGGGGTGAAGGGGTAGCAGGGCTCAGGCCCGCCCTCTCCACCGAGCCGCAACCCAGGGTCCTGGTAGTGGCAAGCTTTCCTTGCCATTCATTCGGCAAGGATCCGCTCACGACATGCTGAGAATCAAGACAGCTTTAACGCCGTTTATCTCTATAGTTCCCCTGGGTCACTTCAGGGGAACGACAGTACCTCTGCGGCGAGGGGTCCTCCGGTCTGTTCCTCCCCTGGGCCATCCTCCGTCAGGGTCTCGGGTAGTGCCTCGGCTTGGCTGACTCCCGGATCCTGGCTCGCAGGCTCTCCCTCTGCAGGAGCTAGCGGCATGCATCCTTCCCCTCCGGCGGTCAGCCCAGACTGAGCTGATCTGCAGGCTTTTATATCTGATCTCCAGCAGAGCTTCCAGGGCATGGCTTCCTCTGCCAGGAAGGAAGGGTTAACTCCTGCTGTACCAGTGAGGGACTGCTCTGCCCCATCACACACACACAAATAGTTTTTTGCCTTGTGTGTGCTTCTTCCCAATCAGTGTTTATCAGGCTACATTAGGCAACTAAAAATCCCCTGCTTTTAGTATAGACTCAAATCTTCCAAATTCAAGAATTCAAGACTATAAACACTTCTCAAGTGACTGGCAAATTAGTCATGTTTTTCTTTACCTATAGGGATTTCTCTCTGTATGTGTTATGATCTTGGTATAAAAAAGTTTAATGATTTATGTATAAGGATGGCACAATGTTTCATTTTCATGTCTCTCAAGAATCAAAACAGCTGACATCTTTTTTTTATTATTATTTTCCCTAGCTGAATCAATGAAAGATAGGTTTCCTGAATGATTCCAGTTTTAATCTCTTTAAGTTATGAGTATTGACGGTCCTTATTCAGGGGTCAGCAACCTTTCAGAAGTGGTGTGCCGAGTCTTCATTTATTCACTCTAACTTAAGGTTTCATGTGCCAATAATACATTTTAATGTTTTAGAAGGTCTCTTTCTATAAGTCTATAATATATAACTAAATTACTAATGTAGTTAATGTACTAATTTACTAATTAATTAATAAAGTAAATAAGGTTTTTAAAATGTTTAAGAAGCTTCATTTAAAATTAAATTAAAATGCAGAGCCCCCCCAGACCGGTGGCCAGGACCTTAGACAGTGTGAGTGCCACTGAAAATCAGCTCATGTGCCGCCTTTGGCACACGTGCCGCAGGTTGCCTACCCCTGTCCTAATTTAAACTCTGTGATTTCAGAAAGAGAGAATCTGGATTCTAGTACAAAGATTCTATCCCCCTTACAGTTTTGGTTGCAGGTAATATTACTTGGCATCTGGACCAGCTATTTTCTAGTTATATCTGAAATCCTGCAAAAGTAGTTGAACGTATGGGATTTCTGCTATTTTTTGGGAACAGTTCATGAGTTTTCAGTATAAACACAAACCATAGTCTTGATTCAGCCTTAAACGCAAACACTAGCTTCAACTCCCAAATGTGGATCTAATGACCCTCTCCTCAGCCCATTCTAATTTTAAATCCTCTTCTGTGTTCTTGTTCTTAGACTATTCCATTGATGGTAACATTTTTACATTTGATAAACAGACCCACTATTGTGAAACAGATTATATAGAGACAAGAATAAAACATCTCCCAAAACAAGAGGCTAGTTCATTAGCTAATGGAAGTCCATTCTACTGATTTCAGCAGAAGGCTGACAAGAGTGAGAAGAAGGAATCCTTACATACAGTCAGTAGAAAATTGGTATACTAATCACTGTACATAAGTTAATTTGTATTCAAGATCAAAATTAGGATTTTATGAACTGTGCAGTAATGAAATATAAGAACAGCCCTACTGGGTCAGACCAAAGGTCCACCTAGCCCAGTACTAGGCCAATACTAGGTGCTTCAGAGGGAATGAACAGAACAGGTAATCATCAAGTGATCCATCCTATCACCCACTCCCAGCTTCTGGCAAAACCAAAGCTAGGATCCCCATCCCTGCCAAGTCTATCTAATAGCCATTGATGGACCTATCCTCCATGAATTTATCTAGTTATTTTTTGGATCCTGTTATAGTCTTGGCCTTCACAAAGAGTTCCACAGGTTGATTGTGCGCTTTGTAAAGAAATATTCCTTTTGTTTGTTTTAAACCTGAGTGAAGAGGTGAGGCTTTCAACATGCACTAGGGCTTTGGAAATCTTAATTCCATCGGGCAGTTAGGGAACATTGTAGTCAGTTTGACTTGCTACATTTCTAGGAAGGGTTTAGCCTGTGTTCATCCTGTGTTACCTGCGGATAGTGGGGGCACAGCTGCCTAGCCACATATCTTTGTCAGTAAATGTTGCTGCCTGCAGTATTAGGCAGTCCACATCCCTTGCACTGTCAAACTGTGGTTGGCTTCCTGGTCTTCCTTCCTATCCTAGAACCACTTTCAATTATAGTCCAGTTCCCCCAGAGGCAGACTACCCTTGTACCAGTTTGGGTCAGAACATTTGTATCATGCTCTCCCCAACCTAGTACTGGAGGCTGTCTCTGATTCACTTTCCCCACTCATGTAAGCTGGTAGGCTTGCTCACCTACCACTGTTTCAGATGAAGTTTCCCCCACTTTCAGTATTTCATTCCTTTTCCCCAGGGATACATTTATTGTTCAAAGATGGTTCAACAGCAATCAAGACAGGCCAACCAGGTCCTGTCATCTGGCCCCACCTTATACCTTTACCTCAAAAGGGTTTTCCTGCTTCCTACACAACAGGTATCCCCAGTCAGGTCTTTCACTAATTGGTGTGGCAAACCCTCTTCTGGGTCCTTTCCTTGACCCAGGGCCAGGGAACTGAGGCCCAGATGCACAAAGGGAATTTAGGTCTAGAAGGTCACAGGAACAACTCTGTGGTCCAGAAAGTCTGTGAAAGGTGCCTAGGCTCCCTGTACAAAAAAATATGTGGAGAGATAGGTGCTTAATAAACCAATCCACAAAAGACAGCATGCTAGCTGGGGTGCCACCTAAACTAGCCTATGGGAGATGCTGGCAAGAAGGGTATGTTTTAAGTCCCACTTATTTCCCCAGAAGTGGATGCCTAAATCTGGGCTGCAAGGAGGCATTTATCTGTGCTAGCGATCCACAGACAGAAACTTTTTCTTGGAGTCATGAGATTTAGGTGCCTAAGACATTTTTTGTGTGAAAGAGTAAGGGCCCTTCTTCACTCCACACAGAGTCACTAGCGGAGAACTGAAGGTGGTGGTGGAGGTAGTGCCCACCTTTAGCCCAGTGATTAGATAACTTGTATGGGATGGAGAAGGCCCAGGTTCACTTCCACTATGTCTTTTTGAGGTGGAGAAAGAGTTTGACCAGGGATCTCCAGCTCCTCTCAGAAGATTGCTTTGAGCAATGGGATGTTTTGTTGTAGGGCCCCCCTTAATCTTTCCTTTGAACCTTTTTCACATAGGGTCTGATTCTATAGCCTGGTGGTGACAGCACCCATCCTGAAGGCAGGAAACCAGGATCCAGTCATGCTGCTTCAATGACTACTTATTTTATACAAAGTGGAAAGATTCAACAGGAGAGACTGAGGGAGCCTCACAGAATATCCCATAGCTCAGTGGTTAGAGCACTCTCTTAAAAAGAATGGCAGGATTTGACAAGAGGGTCTTTCTCCCCATCAGGAGGAGAGGGAAATTGAGCCCAGGTCTTCTACATCCCAGGTGAATGCTCTAACCATTCAGTTAAAATATATAAAAGGTAGGCACATCATCACTGCCCCCAGTTTTGAATGGGACCAATCCAGTAGGCATACTCAGAGGCTACCTATTGGCTTGGGCCCCACAGGTGAGGGAAGCATTCCTCTGCCTATCTTCCCATGGATTGTTCTGGAGCTTAGGTGGGAGATAGGCACCTGGACAATTATAGTGAGGCAGCCCTGTGCATACCCACAGGCAGAAACTTAGGTGCCTAGGAAACTTTTACTCTGAAAATATAAATGCTGAGTGAGTTTAGGTTCCTAGAGGATTGGGGTGGGAGGGGGGATTTTGTTTATCACAATGAACCAAAACTGGGACTTAGGCACCTAAGGTTATGTTTACACTGCAGGTAGGATCATGGCTCCCATCTCAGACAGACAGACATTTTTGCTAGCTCTGCTCAAGATAGCATGCTACAAATATCAATGTGGACATTGCGGCATGGGCAGCGGCCTGAGCTATCCGATCAATTCCAAGCCCACCTGACTCTCCCCTGCAACATCCACACTGATATTTTTAGCATGCTAGCTTGAGTCGAAGTAGTTCAAGTCTGTCTGCCTGGGCCAGGAGCCAAGCTCCCAGCTGCAGTGTAGAAATACCCTTTATGGCTCTTGGCCAGAGAGATTTGACTATCCCAAGGTCACACAGCAAGTCTATGGCTAAGCTGAGAGTTAAATCCATATCTCACACTTTGCTTTCCAGTACTTAAAAAACATCCTCCTCTACTTCCTTGTGGGTGACTTCTTGGAGAATGAGGGGACTAAACTGCATTGTCTGGGTAATGTTGTGCTCTCTGAGCTGATGGGGATGGATCTCTGTGATTTGGAAAATGTATTCAACTGAAGAAGAGTTCAGAGATGATCACATATAAAAACAAATTTTTTGACTGAAAACAGCATTTCCACAAGTAACTGTTGCTTTCATTTTCCTCTTAGCAAGGTGTTTATGTGGATTAATATGACAGCAGCTGGAGGTAAAATGCAGTAAAAATAAAAAGTGGTGAGACATATTAAAACCATAACAACCAATTACCTTCAAACTAGCACAAATACATTCTCCTAATTACTTGTGAAATTTATTACTGATAGTGACTGCATTTGGACTCCAAATGAGCTGCTTATTGTTAATTCATTGGATTCATCTGTGCTTTTGTATTTTTAATTTGGAGGGTAAAAGAGAACAAATCTAGAACAGGCAGATGCCAAGTTTAATATAACATTCTCATACTTTGGGGACTTCATTAGTTGCACAGGTTACCCAGATGATGCCAGGTTGAGACTTTTAAACAAACTGCAAAATGATGTTCTCACCACCTCTCAGGGCCGCCCAGAGGGGGGGGGGCAAAGGGGGCAATTTGCCCCGGGCTCCGCTGGGGCCCCCAAGAGAACAGCTGAGGCTCCTGCCTCCGCCCCTCTCCTGGAGCCTTAGCACATCAAGCGGCGTGTCTCCGGCGGGGCCCCTGAGCCCCGCCCTGCTCCGAGCCGCGTGGTGAGGGGGGTGGGGCGGGGCGGGGCTGCGAGCTCCAGGCTCAGCTCAGTTCCCTCCGCTCGGCGTGAGCTCACAGCCCCGCCCCTTCCCCACGTGGCTCTGAGCGGGGCGGAGCTCAGGCCCCGCCGGAGACACACTGCAGCTGTTCAGCGAGGAACTGAGGCTCTGGGTGAGGAGGGAGCCAGGGGTAAGAGGCTGGGGTTGGCTAAGGGGCAGGGAGTCCCGGGCACAAGGAGAGGGCAGAGGTTGGGGGGGTGGTCAGGGGTTGGGGCAGACAGGGCACAGGGGTGGGGTCCCATGGTGGTGGTGGTGGGGCTCTGGGGGATGGTGAGGGGACAAGGAGCAGGATGGGTCAGGGATTCTGAGGGAGGCAGTCGGGGGCAGGAAGTGGGTGGAGGTCAGATAGGGGGCAGGGCCAGGCTGTTTGGGAGGCACAGCCTTCCCTACCCTAAAGCTCATTCAGCAGTTTGAGGCTTGCAGAAGAGCCAAGCTGTTAGCTCTTCCATTAGGGCTACCATCCCTTTCACTTCTCAAATGCAAAATTATAGTCTACATGTAATTTCAGTGCCATAGGGAGATTCATGTCAGGGGAGGGTAGCTTCATTTAAAATTAGCCACTGGGGGAGGGATCACATGAGAAGAGCAATATCCTTCCCAACCCTACCAAGGGAGACCTCCCTCCCCTGCATTCCCTGAGGCTTCAGAGGGGTTAATTCAGTGGTTCTCAAACTTTTGTCCTGGTGACCCTTTCACATAGCAAACCTCTGATGTGACCCCCCCCTTTATAAATTGAAAACACTTTTTTATATATTTAACACTATTATAAATGCTGGAGGCAAAGCAGGGTTTGAGGTGGAGGCTGACAGCTCACAACCCCCAGTAATAACCTCGTGACCCCCTGAGGGGTCCCGACCTCCAGTTTGAGAACCCCTGGGTTAATTTAATTTTAGCACCCTGTGTCCATTCACATGCATGTGCTATTTTGAGCATTTCAGTTTTGACAACATAGGCTCATCCCAGATTCTGGAACAAGCTCAAATGCTCAGTTTGTGGAGTATGTACATAAGCTATAGTAAAGAAAAACCCACAGTAACTGTCTCCAGTTTGTGAGGGACCACATGGATCCAGTCTCTAGGAAACAGATAAATGCATGGAGATTAAGTCCATGAATGGCTATTAGCCAGGATGGGTAAGGAATGGTGTCCCTAGCCTCTGTTTCTCAGAGAGTGGAAATGGATGGCAGGAGCAAGATCGCTTGATCATTACCTGATAGGTTCACTCCCTCTGGGGCACTTGGCATTGGCCATTGTCAGCAGACAGGATACTGGGCAGGATGGCCTTTGGTTTGACCCAGTATGGCTGTTCTTATGTTCTAACCTAAATGAACCCAAAGTTATGGAGACAGATATGAGTCAAGGAAGCCAGCAGAGTATCAGAAACCTGGAAAAATCTCTGCCTGGATGGGCTCAGGTGTTTGGATACAAGCTGAGGTGGTTCAAAAGTTTTGGATTTTTTTTTAAGCAGAATTTTTTTATTGTTTCTTTAAACAATCAAACACAGCAAGCAGCAAATATTTGGCCACACACTTCTGAAACCTCAAACCATATTCAGGTTTTGGCAGACTAATTTCAGCTTTTCAATTAAAAAAACCACAACAAATTTTGAAGGAAAGCAGACATTGTCCGTGATTTTTTTCTGCTTTTTAAAAACCCCTAGTTTTCGATCCAGAAAAAGTTTTGATGGAAAATATTTGTCCAACCCTTTTAATGAGCTTTATGCCTTTTAGCACTAGCTGATGCTGAGAACCAGTGATACCTTGTAAAGAAGTTTTCTCAAAACTGGGTTTGTGCTGAAATGCGGAAGGTTTATTTTTCCCAGGGATGCCTGTGGAGGGGAGCAAGTGGGGCAATTTGCCGTGGGCCCCACAGGGGCCCCCAGGAGAATATAGTATTGCAATTTTTTTATAGAAGGGGCCCCTAAAATTTCTTTGCCCCAGGCCCCCTGAATTCTCTGGGCGGCCCTGCCACCTTCTATTCCCATTCTCCAGAGAAACAATAGCTTAATAAACCTATTTGAATTTGACAGGGGTAGTCAGTGCATTGGATATTGCAGACATCTCAAAATTCAGTTCATTAGCAAAATTTAAGGATATCTATCAAATGCTGAGGAGACTGCCGGTTTTTAACAACAATGCACTGTTTTATTCCCGTTTTATGCTAGTGCAAATCTGTTAAGATCAATGATGAATCAGGCCAAATATTTGACGCACAACCCCTAATTATTATTATTAAAGTGAATCACAGATAGGTATCTGATTTGCTGCACACTTCTACAACCCATAAATTCCTATTACATAGATAGCGAAAAGCACAAACCTGTCCTGTGATGCACAATGTAATGTTATGAAGTGGCTGAATCCTTATTGTCAATTGAATTAAAGCCTTATTGAGATTGATGATTGTGAATGTAACCTTCAATTAATATAACTCTAAGAATAAGTTAGCACTATCCCCCAACCAAGTGTATACCAGAGAGACAACTTGAAGAAATCTAAACAGAAGCCTATAATAATTGTGTGATCCTGAGACTGGTTCTGGGGTACCAAGCCAGTAAACTAAGAAAGTGCTCTTTTTGCCTTTGGTTCCTCCTGCATTTGGAGAAGCAGGACTTTGTATATTCCTTGTAAATAAACAAGATTACATCAAAGAAAATACCTGACTCAGTCATCAATGTCTACTCCCAACTGAGACATTCCCAGAGCCCCAATCTTTGACTATCCACTCACGTCAAAAAGGGGTAACAAAAACATACACCACAATATAACTTATATACACAGTTACTGAGATTGCATAATACATTGGCTCTATTCAGGAATCATAGTATGCATGCTGTTCACAAATCAAATAGGTATTATTTTTTTATGATGACTTTGAAGATGAAACTAGTAAATCTGAAAACTGACATGCAAAAGCTTGCTTAGAGACAGTTTATGGAACAGCTTAAAGATCATACTGCACTTGACTCAAAACAGAGTAGGCAATGTCAATCCATGAGACCTCCATGGCTATTCAGACTTTGTAATTTCACTGTAGTCTGTGCTGATGCCTCATGCTCAGCTGTAATCTTGGGTTGATCCTAATTAAAATGAAATGGATTAAGTGAAATAATACATATGTTCAAAAGAGTATTCCCAAAGGATCATATTAAACCAACGTGCAAATAAAGCATTATTATACCTATAATATTGCTAACAAATTTTATTCCCTACATATTGAGGTGCTATTTATACAAAAACCTACAATAATGCAATGAATAAATGCATCATGTAGTTTTAAGCACCTCATCTGCCTACTTCTGATACATCCGGACAAGGCTTTTTTTAACATTGCGAATGTCTGAGCCACTACATTTTAAATCAGCCAGCCAGAAATGTTTCAGTCTTCTCTCCCAAAATTTGGAATATTCTCCCAAAAATTCACCCTTGCAATATTCAGCCCATGGCCAATGACAGCTGTACATCATAATGTTAGAACTTTAAGGTCTTATCTCATGCGAGAGCAGGGCTAGAGAGAGGCATATCATTCAGCTGGACATTCAATTACCCCCTTTTCAATGGGAAACATACCACTTGCTTTGAGTCATGGTAAGTCCCAAGATAACAGACTTTAAAAACATCTCAGCTGCACATATACAACACCATTTTAGGGATTATTTTTATCGCTGTCTTTGTGCCTTGTGCAGTTGAACTCATGGTAATTAAGGTACCTGGTTTTACAAATGAGGGATATAAAAACTAGTTCTAATAAAATCCTTTAGAACTTCTTAACACATTTCCAAAACAGTTTGTCCTGCAACATAAAATACACAATGGTAAACATTTTATCTGTACTTATTTGGGCTTTGTCAGTCAAGCATTAGGCAGGGCACTCATATGAGCACTAATAAATTATTTATGTCACAGCATGACATACCATCATTCATTGTTTGTATTTCAAACACATGCATAGAAGACATGACTTATTTGCTCCTGATTTTTGTGTGTGTTTTTTGAAATTTGAAATATTTTTGCCAGCTCTAAGCAGATGTTTATACCCAATCTCCCCTTTGACCTGCAGGCCTCAGATATTGAGCAGGTCACATTACTTTGCTTGTTCTGTACCCTCAATGGACCCTCATCATGGAGGAAAACTTACAGTGAAACTCTGTGCTCCTCTAATCCCTGGTGTTGACTTTTTTTTGTGTTTAATAGGCAAGACCTCACTTTCCATGCTGTTTTATATTAAAAGATTGGATATGCACCGTTATACAGTGTAGGAAGGAGACAACAATAGGACACAATAAAGGAGGCTCCTCAGTAGTGACTATAACCTATTCAAGCCGGGTATATAACAATATGCCAAACTTAAAACATACAAAAAGTCTTATCAAGGACATGACGCCAGCATAAAACTGGAGTAACATAGTGCTGAATTAGGCCCTTAATCTTATCTCAGTGGTGCTAACAATGTACTCAGAGTCAGGCATATGCCTCCGTGAACTGGGGCTGGATGGTGACACTTTATCAGTGTTATATGTTAGTGATAGGAACCTCGGGTATTCAAGTTGTTGTAGCAAATATTGGGATCCTGGAAGGTATCTCATCTGCAGACATCTCATGAGAAACATTCTGCAGGATATTAAGGACAAAAGATTTAGTCTTTGTCTGTGACTGGGAAAAATAAAAAGAAAATTTAGGGTACTTTTGACAGATAAATAAAATAATGCACAGTCGACTCAGAAGTTAAAATCTTACATTTGTTTTGAGTTTTACAGTAAGATTTCTATCATATAAAGTTAAGGACCCGATTCCCTACTGTGTAACTCTAGTTTTACATTGATGTGATTTTGTTGATTTCACTAGACCCACACTGATAATGCAGAACTTAAAGCTTTATAACAGTGATTCTCAAACTTTTTTTTTCCATGGACCACTTGAAAATTGCTGGGGGGTCTTAGCAAACCACTTAATGAGCTTTCCAAATGTTGTTTATACTGTTAGCTAACTATTGTAAAGCACTTTGGATAAAAGTGCTACTTAAAAAATACCTTAATAATAATACACTTTTTTTGTTCTACAAAAAAGAGCACACCACTCATATTTTAATATCAATAATCTTACCTTTCTAATGCAATGGATGTGTCCTCTCTCCCCTGCTGCAGCAGCCCCTGAGCTGGGGCTGGGAAGGAGGGCCATCTATCCCTGGCAGCTACGGCCCTGGAGCAGGGGAAAGTTGCCTCATTCTCTGGCCTCTGCAGCCCTGCACATCCCAAATTTACCCCCCTCCCTCTTGTCACCCCACTGCCCCTTCCCATCTATTCCCCCCAATGCCACCACCTCACCTTACATGTACATCTGCTCCAGGGTCCAGCAGGGGCAACTCCAGGCCCCAGCACGCCACGCGCCGAAGCCGCGGGACCAGCAGACCCTCCACAGGCAAGCCGCCGAAGGCAGCCTGCCTGCCGTGCTTGGGGCGGCAAAATGCCTAGAGCGCCCCTGGGGTCCAGGCACCTAATTAGGTGGGTAGCCCTTCATTCTCTCATATGCGACTGCACCTTAGAGGGACAACCTGAATGGAGTTTGTGGACCACTGGTTGTCCGTAGACCACAGGTTGAGAACCTCTGCTTTATAGCATAGTAGTAAAATACCCAAATCTCAGGCTCCTGAGCCTAATTTAAATGTATGTCTCATGATAAGTGGAACTGGAGTCAGAGGGTCCATGTTCCCTGGAGGGACAATTATTGACAGGATGTGAGCAGTTTCTGATAGCCCTCAGATGTGCAAAAGAAAGGATGGAAGCAATGTTAAACAGATTTGATCCTGAATGGAAACGAGGAAGATTTACTTCAGAGTTCTTACCTTTTTTCTTTCTTTTCTCTTAATTGATGGTTGAAAGTTTACCTCTTTTTTTTTTCTTTTTTTTTTTTTTTTAAGATTGTCTCCCCTTTGCTTCTGGATAACGTTAAAACAGACATTGCTGGAATATTATGGGACATCTGTGTTTGTTTAGAAAAACCTAACAAGGGTTGTTTGGCCCTTGGGTTTAGTTATGTTTATCTTCTTCTAGTCTGAGTTGGGATTTTATATGCTGCAACCTACTGTGATAGTCTACTGGGAAATTTTTTCTATTTAAGTGGCTTTTTAAAATTCTTGTAATGGTTATATCATTTTCCCCCTCTTGCTGTGGCTCCAGATAATATTACACTGTATTATAGTCTACTCTCTGGATATGAAACTGAAGATATTTAAGGGTAAATGAAAAATATTATTTTATAGTATTTTCTGGCTTTCATAATTGTTACATTTCCTCTAGATCTGTCACCTAATGTATTCATATGAAACAAACAGAATTAGAATAAAATAAGTAAAATTATGAAAAAAACATAAGATAAATGGGTATTTAAATCATGCATATGAAAATCTGCCCCAGTATTAAAGTATTTTCTAAAATAAATTCTCTTTATAAAGAAATCAGATGTCCCACATTTCTTCAAATCAAATCTGACATCACACTAGCCACCCCTGTGTACATATGAGGGAACAGAAGGAGATTAATTTGTGAAAAGGCCCAGTTGAGACTGGTGTGAAATTAATAGGCAGAGAAGTTTTTGAGCGTTATGATGGCCCTAATGCAGCAGGCATCATCCTAGCAAAATTCCCACTCAGGGCACTGAGATTTTTTCCAGTAAAACCTCAGATAGAGAGGAAGAATAAGAGGTACAATTATAAAGCTGTAGTTGTGTATAAAATTTAAGAAAGTATATCACTTAAAAAAGAATAAGTTTTCAGTCAGTTGCAGTGAAAGCAACTGGATCTTATCAAGGTCCATTCTCACACTGACATTCAGCTGTCTCATTAATTCTTGCTTAATAGCATGTATTAAACAAAATATAATATCAGACACAAGATCAAAATCTGAAGACTGGCAACACCAATTAGAGTGTTCTGCCAGAAGCAAACCAATATGATCCAACAATAGGAATGTAAAAAAAGCAATTAGAATGGATTTTAAAAAAATAGCTGAAACACAACCTTTTTGCTTCTCACTGAGAGTTTCCTCCTGGTAAGAGCAAACCAACATGCGAGCAAGCAAGGCACAAAGAGCAGCTGGCATTTCACTAATATGAGCTGTCAATGCTATCCACATGGTTCCCCACATGGGGGTCTTAGAGAACCCTGATACTGTAATCTATAATACACTGGAGGAAAGACAGCCCTTTTCAAGGCCAGACCACAGTGCACACAGAAATGTCATGAATTCAAAGACCAGAATTGCTTTCCCTAAAATTCCTGTAAAGCAGACTGTGGATAAAACCACACCGGGCCAAGGACCACACAGAGGCTTACCAGTACCTGACCAAAAACATAAGTGATTGATCTCCATTTCAACAAAGGACTCATTAGAAAGGGATGTGACACAAGATTATCACTAGCAGAATATTATGTAGCTATGTGTGCTTTATATAACACTTAAATGATATTCCTTTACTTAGAGAGACAAGGTAGATAAGGTAATATCTTTTTTAAAGCCTGAAAAAGAGCTCTGTGCTGCTTGAAAGCTTGTCTTTTTCATCCACAGAAGTTGGTCCAATAAAATATGTTACCTCACCCATCTTGTCTCTCTAATGTCCTAGGATGAACACTGCTACAACAACACTGCAAATTCCTTTAATTGTCTCGTATAGACATTTGATTTAGTGGCTGCATGTTCAGTGCACATTGGTTTATTATTAAAGGACACAATTAAGATTGAAGAGGCTTGCAAGAGATAATGTATTATCATGTAGTTAGCTTCAAATTGCATTAGCAATTAATAGGCAATTGAGCTTTTTATGATGCATTAAATGGTAAGGAATGTTTACGCCCCAGTGAAAACAATGATTACTAGTTAAGATATTAGGTATTAATAATATGCTAATTTTCTATTGACTATATTCTTGAATGCCTGCAAAATTTAAGATAATTTGTTTTGTTTTGTTTTCTAAAAGGCCAGAATCAACTTCAAACACACACTTCTGTCTGATTTTTAAAAACACAGTAGTTACAAGTAACAGGAAACTTTTCTCTAACCAACATGTAGTTAAGAAAAAAAAATGTCTTTCCCAGTTTCAATATGTTTGCTGACTTTGTGCATTTGATAGCACTTTTTGTAGAGTCATTTTTACTATTTTCCCTGAAGTTAACAGTTTGGCCTTGATCCTACAAAGAGTTATGCCCATGCTGACCATTAGACATGGGAATAGACCTATCAAAAGGAACTTTTTGAAGGATCAGAGCCTGAGTATCTTGTTGGTTGTACAGGCTTCCCATACTGCAAAAAGGGAGAAGAAAAACATATTCTCCCTCTCCAGGGGCAAGAAGATAGTAATTATGAAACTATAAAACCTGTCAGGGCAGGAGGCCTCAGGAGTATCTGAAATTACCCTTACCTAGAACTGGGTGAAAAATGAAGGTTCCCCCCTCCCCGCATTAGAAATTTTGACATTTAGTCAAAAGATAAAAACAAAGAAAAATTTGTTCTGTTGGGTTTCAAGAAAAAACAGTCACTTTCTGTTCAAAACTTTGTTTAGTTAAAAACCCAGTTTTCTATCAAAAACAGTTTTGACAATTTTTTTTTAAACCATGCTTGTGTAGTTTAGGTTTAAATTACTTGACTAGTTTAATTTACTTACTGTCTTATATGTTTATTAGGGGCCAAATTCTTGTACTTCTTTTCATGCCAATGATATCAACACCATTGCATTAGGTACAAAGCAGGGCAGAATTTGGCTCCTAGTCTCAATTAATTATCTATCTATTCATTAATGAATTAGTTTCTTCATAGGCACTAACTTTTATTTTTCCTGGTGGATGCTCCACACCCACTTTTCCCCAAGGCCCCACCACACTCCATCCCCTCCCTCAAGACCCCATCCTCGCTCCACCTCTTCCTGTCCCTGCTCCACCCCCTCCCTCGAGGTCCCATGCCAGCTGCTGAACAGCTGAATGGTGGTCCAGCTGAACAACTGTGGCTGGTGGGTGTTGATCACTCCCACTATTTTTTTCCATGGGTGCTTGAGCCCTGGAGCATCCATGGAGTCAGTGCCTATGCCTGATTCTCTCCTCACTTGTAGCAGTGTAAATCAGGAGTAACCCCAATGAAATCAGTGGAGTTACACTGGTATAAAATTAATGAACCACAGGTGGTTCACCAGCCTGTGAAGCAGTCTAATGAATGGCACTATGGTTCACCACCAGATATAAACCCAATCTGACAAGCCAAAGAAGGCACGTCAGACTGTCAGTGCCAGCAGGAATCTGAAACACACTTCATGAGTTGAAGAGGGTACTAAGTAGGAGTGAGTCTAACTGGCATAGCTATACTGGAAAAGGCTGTGAACAAGACCTGCATTAACCATGTTTTTGGGCAGTTAATTTCCTTGTTTCTTGAGAAAGAGGTGTTAGTGAGGGGGCATGATTGGAGGGCACCTGTGGGAGGGGAATGATCTGCCACTTTGGCTGTCAGCTCTGCTCTCCTCCTGGGTCCACCATGCCTCCAGTAGGGCTGGAAGAGCATTGGAAAGAGAGGAGGATGGTAACTGATGGGCTGCGAGGAGCACGTTTACCAGCTGGAGGCAGCAAGAGGAGTAGCAGGGAGCTGCAGACTTCATATTTACTTCAGGGAGCTAGTGTAAAAGAAGGAGCTCTGCACACCCTCTGCAGTACAGGAATACTGTTGATGTGTGGAATGGCCCATTCACCCCAGTGGGGTGTGCTCAGATGAATTAGGATGCTCCAAAGAGATGAACAGTCTAACACAATAGCACTGGTTGGTGTGAAATGATCCATTCATTTCAATGGAAGTTCCCCTCTACCTCAGCTTCAGTTGTGGAATACCATTGTTCAAGGTAATCTCACTGTGCATATCAGTTTTAGAGCAACTGTAAATTAAAATTTTCTTCTTATTGGGGGGGGACAGTAACTGAGGTATATATTGCCCTGTTGTGGCATACCAATATCCTAGATAATCTTATTATGCATGTGGATTTTAGAGTACTTTAAAATTAAAAAATTCATAATGCAGAGGGAGGACATATATTGTGAACCTCTTGATCAAATGACCTAAATTTGCACCATAAATTCTACCCCAGTCCCAGAATAGCTTTTTAATTATTACTTCCCCAAAAGGGAAGTGAGTGGTGAAAATTATCTAAGATTGATCCCTATTCATGTAGTCATCGTGACCTACTCATGTAGTCATCATGAATAGGTTGGAATATGAACAAGAGGCTGCTAGACAACTCTCTGACACCACATTCTACAGGCCATTACCCTCTGACCCCACTGAGGATTGCCAAAAGAAACTACATCTGCTCAAGAAATGCCCTAAAGGAGCACAGGAACAAATCTACACTGACACACCCCTAGAGCCCCGACCAGGGGTATTCTATCTGCTACCCAAAATCCATAAACCTGAAATTCTGGATGCCCCATCATCTCAGGCATTGGCACCCTGACAACAGGATTATCTGGCTATGCAGACTCTCTCCTCAGGCCCTACGCTACCAGCACTCCCAGCTATCTTTGAGATACCACTGACATCCCGAGGAAACTATAATCCTTTGGTTATCTTCCAGAAGACACCATCCTAGCCAGTATGGATGTAGAAGCTCTCTACACGAACATTTCACACAAAGATGGACTACAAGCCATCAGGAATAGCATCCCCGATACCATCACGGCAAACCTGGTGGCTGAACTTTGTGACTTTGTCCTCACCCACAACTATTTTAGATTTGGAGACAATTTATACCTTCAAGTCAGTGGGACTGGTATGGTACCCGCATGGCCCCACAGTATGCCAACATTTTTATGGCTGACTTAGAACAATGCTTCCTCAGCTCTCATCCCCTAACACCCCTACTCTACTTGCTGTACATTGATGACATCTTCACCACCAAGATTTAAACAATTTCCACCCCACCATCAACCTCAGACTGGACCAGTCCACACAAGAGGTCCACTTCCTAGACACTACAGTGCTAATAAGTGATGTTCACATAAACACCATCCTATACTGGAAGCCTATTGACCTCTATACATACTTACATGTCTCCAGCTTTCATCCAGACTACGTTACACGATCCATTGTCTACAGCTAAGCTCTAAGATACAACCGCATTTGCTCCAATCCCTCAGACAGAGACAAACACCTACAGGATCTCTATCAAGCGTTCTTAAAACTACAATACCCACCTGGTGAAATGAAGAAACAGATTGACAGAGCAAGAAGAGTACCCAGAAGTCACGTACTACAAGACAGGCCCAATAAAGAAAGTAACAGAATGCCACTAGCCTGCTCTGCTTCCTGATGCTGCCAGTGAGTGCCTGCGGGGGGGTGGGGGAGGCGGGAAATAGGGGTCGGAGCAGTCAGGGGACAAGAAGCAGGGGGGTTGGGTGGGATACTGGGGGTTATTAGGGATGAGGGTATCTGGAGGGGCAGTCAGGGAACAAGGAATGGGGGGGCAAATCAAGTTTGATATAACGCGGCCTCACCTATACCGCGGTGAGATTTTTTCGTCTCCTGAAGACCGCGTTATATTGAGGTAGAGGTGTATATGCCATCATGTGCCAGCAATGCCCCTCTGCCATGTACATTGGCCAAACCGAACAATCTCTACACATAAGAATAAATGGACACAAATCTGACATCAGGAATCATAACATTCAAAAACCAGTAAGAGAACACTTCAGTCTCCCCAGTCACTCAACTGAAAGTGGCAATTCTTCAACAAAAAACTTCCAAAACAGACTCCAACGTGAAACTGCAGAACTGGAATTAATTTGCAAACTGGACACCATCAAATTAGGCCTGAATAAAGACTGGGAGTGAATGGGTCATTACAAAACCTAAACCTAATTTCCCCAATACTAATTTCCTCCTACTGTTACTCACACCTTCTTGTCAACCGTCTGAAATGGGCCACTCTCATTACCTCTTCAAAAGTTATTTTTCCTCCCTGGGTATCCTGCTGTCAATTGAATTGTCTCGTTAGACTGACCTCACACTTGGTAAGGCAAATCACATCTTTTCATTTTTTTATGCCTGCTCCTGTATTTTCCACTCCATGCATCTGATGAAGTGGGTTCTAGCCCACGAAAGCTAATGCCCAAATACATTTGTTATTCTCTAAGGTGCCACAAGGACTCTGCATTGTTTTTGCTGATGCAGACTAACACAGCTACCACTCTGAAACCTGTAAAGGGGCAATAACTGAGACTGTGCTTTTGTTTGATTTTCTTCTGATGTGTAAAGAAGGCACAAAGATTTGGGGGCCTATGCATTTTTGTTTGTTTGTATGTTTGTTTTTGTTTGATTTGGGGAGGGAAGACACATTTATGTTGCCTCCTTTTATATTAAAAATCCAGGTCCTGTCTAACATGGGGGACTCATGCTTTGGCTTTGTCTAGACTAGAGTTGGTGGTCCTGTTATAATTTGAGCTAATTGATCATAAATGTTAATTGTGTTGATAACTGAGGTTCTTCACAAATGTTTGTTCTGGGGCACAAAGTTTTGCGGTTTGCCTGAGGCTGAGCCACCATGTCCTGATACTTTGCAAATGTTTGCATCTATAGTCACATAACAAGCAATTGGCAATCAATTACAACAGGAGGACAAATGCTAATCCAGACAAAGCCCATGATAACAGAAGAACTATGAAATGATAACATCACAAGACAAGAGACAGAAAATTGAGCAATGGAGAAAGGAAGGGATTTTAAATACCACTTTGAAAAGCTGTTTTGTCTGATTTTGTTAACACCTATTTAACTTCAGTGTCAAATGAGTATTTTGGATAAAGGATGCATGGGTTCAAGGGAGGGATGAAAGAGACAAATTTGCCCCCGGATTTATACTATCCTGGGGGGCCAGGACAGTTCCCCCCCTTCCTCCCATAAATGGCACCTCTGAGGACAGACATTTCCCCATCTAGGCAGAGCAGAGCAGCTCGGCACTGGCAGAAATGGGGGAAGGCAGTGGCAGTGACACTGCATGACCCCCCACCCCCAAACTTCACCCATGGTGGACTCCCCTCTCTCAACACTGCAGGGCCCCAGCCCTCCCCCCCCCCCCCGCACTTGAAACAGGACTCACCTAGTGCTGCCTGAAGTTGGAACCGGCTGGGAGCTGGAGTTTGCCCAGGAGATCTAGGTAGGAGTTGGGGCCTGACAATTGGGAAACTTTTCTGACTGTGCAACCTAAACCTCCCTTATTGCAATTTAAACCCACTGCTTCTTGTCCTACCCTCAGAGGTTAATGAGAACAATTTTTCTCCCTCCTCCTTGTAATAACATTTTATGTCCTTGTTATCATGCCCTCCCATCCCCAGTCTTCTCTTCTGAAAACCAAACAAACACTTTTTTTCCGCCCCAATTTTTCATCATAGGTTATGTTTTCTAGATATTTAATCATTTTTGTTGCTCTCCTCTGGACATTCTCCATTTTGTCCACATCTTTCCTGAAATGTGGCATCCAGAACTGGACACAACACTCCAGCTGAAGCCTTATCAGCAAGGAGTAGAGTGGAAGAATTACTTCTCATGTCTTGCTTACAAAACTCTTACTAATATACCCCAGAATTATGTTTGCTTTTTTGGCAACACCATTACACCGTTGGCTCATATATATCTTGTGACCCACTATAACGGCAAGATGCATTTCTACAGTACTCCTTCCAAAGCAGTCATTTCCCATTTTGTCTTGATTGTTCCTTCCTAAGTGGAGTACTTTGCATTTGTCCTTCTTGAATTTCATACTATTTACTTCAGACTATGTCTCCAGTTTGTTCAGATCATTTTGAATTTTAATCCTATTCTCCAAACCACTCATAACCCCTCCTAGTTTGGTATCATCTGCAAACTTTATAAGTGTACTATCTATGCCATTATCTAAAGTGCTTCTCAAAGCCAGTCTGCTGCTTGTTCAGGGAAAGCCCCTGGCGGGCCGGGCCAGTTTATTTACCTGCCACATCCGCAGGTTCGGCCGATCGTGGCTCCCACTGGCCATGGTTCTCTGCTCCAGGCCCATGGGGGCTGTGGGAAGGACGGCCAGCACTTCCTTCAGTGGATGTGATGTGTCTTGACTTTAGCAAAGCTTTTGATATAGTCTCCAACAGTATTCTTGCCAGTAAGTTAAAAAAGTATGGATTGCATGAAAGCTCGCTAGATCGTCAGGCTCAATAGGTAGTGATCAATGGCTCGATGTCTAGTTGGCAGCCAGTATCAAGCAGAGTGCCCCAAGGGTCTGTCCAGTTTTGTTAAACATCTTCATTAATGATGTGAATGATGGGATGGACTGCACCCTCAGCAAGTCTGCGGATGACACTAAGATGTGGGGAAAGGTAGATATGCTGGAAAGTAGGAATAGGGTCCAGAGTGACCTAGACAAATTGGAGGATTGGGCTAAAAGAAGTCTGATGGAGGTTCAACAAGGATAAGTGCAGAGTCCTGCACTTAGGCCAGAAGAATCCCATGCACTGCTAGAGGCTGGGGACCGACTGGCTAAGTGGCAGTTCTGCAGAAAAGGACCTGGGGATTACAGTGGATGAGAAGCTGGATATGAGTCAACAGTGTGTCCTTGTTGCCAAGAAGGCTAATGGCATATTGGGCTGCATTAGTAGGAGCACTGCCAGCAAATTGAGGGAAGTGATTATTCAGCACTGGTGAGGCCACATCTGGAGTATTGTGTCCAGTTTTGTGCCAGCCTCCTGCCCCCACTACAGAAAGGATGTGGACAAATTGGAGAGATTCCAGCAGAGGGCAACAAAAATGATTAGGGGGCTGGGGCACATAACCTATGAGGAGAGGCTGAGGGAACTGGGAAGAGAAGAGTGAGGGGGGATTTGATAGCAGCCCTCAACTACCTGAAGGGGGGTTCCAAAGAGGATGGAGCTAGGTTGTTCAAAATGGTGGCAGATGACAGAACAAGGATCAATGGTCTCAAGTTGCAGTGTGGGAGGTCTAGGTTGGATAGTAGGAAAAACTATTTCACTAGGAGGGTGGTGAAGCACTGGAATGGGTTACCTAGGGAGGTGGTGAAATCTCCTTCCTTAGAGGTTTTTAAGGGCGAGCTTGACAAAGCTCTGGCTGGGATGATTTAGTTGGGGTTGGTCTTGCTTCGAGCAGAGGGTTGGACTAGATGACCTCCTGAGGTCTCTTCCAACCCTAATCTTCTAGGATTCTATGACCACACTTGTTATGCCCTCCAGCTTGACTGCAAACCACTAATAACTACTCTCTGGGAATGGTTTTCCAACCAGTTTTACAAACAGTTTATAGTTAGGACTAGGATAAATCCTGATTTGATACATGACCGTTAAAGTGTCACATGTTCTGATACTGTTTAACATAGATGTAGTTAAGGCAAATACCCGCCAGGAAAAGTCAGTTATTTCATGCTGAACATCCTTTCAGACACATTCCTTGCTCTTCACTAACAAAAAACAAAACCCAAAGAAGTTCCTAGCTCGCAAATCAGCATATAGAATAAGACTATCTAAATCACATTGGAAATACAGTTTTATTGGGTCTGATTGTTCCTAGAGCCCAAGCTTCAGCACCTCTGCTCATGTTAACAGTGATAACTGTGGAAGTATGTCTCAGAGGGAGAGAACATCTCTTAGGTAACCAGGTCCCTAACCACTTAGGGCTTTGTAGATTAAAACCAGCACCTGCAACAATACCTGGAAGGGCAATGGAAGGCTATAGAGTTCACAGAGCACTGGTCTACAAATGTACTTAATGCTCAGGCTAAAAAAGTTGAGTGCTGTGCTATGCTATCAATACACAAAGTTTATTTTTCAGGAATACAAGTAGAAATATTTCCAGTAAGGCCAGATTAATAGAAGTATAATTGCTAAATGTTGCTGTCCCCTCTTCAGTTATAATTATGAGAGAACATTTTTTGTTTAAATGTGAAAATAACCGAATGGATTCATCATTTTCTTATCCCTTCTAAATGCAAGTTCATTCAATACTAGAACACAGGGTTTATCATAGACTAAGGAAAACAGGTACAGGGGAGCCTCTCTGAAATATTGGCAGACCATCACTGGCTATGTAATGCAGTAGTGTTAGTGCTCAGGCTAGAGAGTAGTTCTGTGTCCATGCCCATTCAGTCCTCACTTTCAGTCCTTGGCTGATATTGCCATCAAGGTGGCCAGTGATGATGATGATGATGATGATGTACTCTAAAAATCTGAACACCGGCCCACTACCATGAGACCGTGAATTCTTTCTCATGGATTGCCATTCTGCTGTCATATCCTAACTAGCATTTGTTACTGGCCTACTGACCTACATTAGGTCAGATTTGGCCAGTAAAGAAAAATGATTCCTGTGTCTCATTGGCAATGCTCTGTGCCAGCTGGTCCACAAGATGACAGTTTCAACTATTGTCATTTAAATTATATTATAAAAGATGCTTAGTCATGACCAAAGCCCAAAGTAGGGATGTATTCCTTATAGCAGCAGAATTAAAACAATAGGTTTCAAAACTTACCAGAAAGTGTTCTAGCTGAGTTAGCAGACATTATCAGTTTGCATCTATTACTAAATCCATCTTTTTTTCAGGTTTAGTTTCCAGATGTATTTGTTTATATTACAATAATGTACTTTGTCAATAGGTGGCAGCGTCTGCACTGTTACATTTCTGAGAGTCCATTTGGATGAAGTAATATCTTTAGAGGACCAACTTCGGCTGGTGACAGAGACAAGCTTTCCAGCTTACACGGAATTCTTCTTCAGGTCTGGGAAAGATGCTCTGGAAGACACAACTAAATACAAGGTGGAACAGATAATATTTATTTGTGACATTCTAAGTGCATTTCCCAGACCTGAAGAAGAGCTCCGGAAAGCTTGTCTCTCTCACCAACAGAAGTTTGTCCAATAAAAGACATTGTCTCACCTGACTTGTCTCTCTAATATTCTGGGATCAAGATGGCTACAACAACTCTATATTCTGTTAGATTTCTTTCAAACATTCATAGTGTTTATGCATTTAAATAGTTTATCCAACATCAGCAATGATTAACACTGCATTTTTATTCCGTTGATAAAATTTGGCTTGCAACACAACTGCAATCAACATGACTCTTACAAAGCCCCATTTTCAAATATTATATAAATATAGTAGTGTTGCAGAGTTTGATTTAAATCTTCAGTCTTGGCATGTATATAGCCCTCAGTGAGGATTAACTCTTTCCTTTTGGGGGGAAAATGGTTAAAATGAATAAACTATGCAATTTTTTTTTCAAAAAGGTATAAAAAAGCCTCATGATTCAGAGGGTTTAGCCAATCTCTAAAATATTTATGATGAGACCTTCCTGGGGGCAGACTACCTCCCATCTATCAACAGTGGGTTTTCTTGCACTGTTACTCTCATGGTCACATCCAGTACGTCAGCTTACATGTTCCTTTTCAAAGCACCTAACTCTGAGGAGTTTATATTTTGTAACTTGCCATGCCAATAATAAATTGAATGGGAATAGCTGCTCCACATGCACAGCACAGGAATTTTCTAACAGACTGAATTCATGCACAGGATCGTCCCTGCATTGCAATCTGAATTCCCTCCATCAACCATACCCTTAAAGACAATGTCAGAAGGAGTCTAGGTCTTCAGCCTTCTTGATACTACCATGGTCCTTCTGGTTCAATTTGTCAAGTGCTAAGGGTGCTAAATTTGAAGTGAACATTGATTGCTGAGTTAGATAGTCTAACAAGCAAAGGCAGATAAACACACTGGCACCTTGGTTCCTTTTCCCACTTCTTTTCTTAAATAAATATAAAGTAAACCAAGTGCAAAAAACTGTATTGAAATGTTACATATGAGACTATTAATGTAAAAGTGTCAGGAGGTTCTAAGTGGTGATTCCCATAGCAACCACATGATTTTGTACACACAGGGACAAATCCAGCCCTCTCAGGGTGAAACTCCCCCAACTGCAGCCAATTGTTGCTAAAACTGATTGTTTTATCACAAGTCTCACAAACTTTGGTGTCATGTAATTATGGGAGAATCAACATTCATTTTTTAAGTTTCTACCCCTCATGGTTGCAGAGAAAAATCTTCAAAACATGCACTCTTAAAGGCTCAAAAACCATATAGCAAATTAATACTTACCAAACCAAATTCATATTTATTAAAAAAAACAACCTAAGTCAATCTAATTTTGTGGTTTCGACTCATGATTTTTGAATGCTTAGGGAGGGCAGTGCTGAAAATGCTGCTTAGGAAGAGAGGAAGAAGAGGGAGGGAGAAGGATATTTATTTGTTGTGAAAACTACTTTGAATTTTTCTGAATCAACTGCATCAAGATTGATGGGTTCTTTTACCTAGAAGATATGTCCTAGTTGAAAACAGGAATTAACTCAGAAAAGTCCTACAGCCTGCGTTATACAGAGAAGTGAAACGAGATGAACACACTGGTCTCTTCTGGCCTTGGACTCTAATAATTAATCATTGTTACCAGTAATCATTAAAATCAATACTCTGTGGATTTTATTTCAGTGTCACAATCAGTACACTGTACCAGTTGTTCTATCTGTACACAGACAGGCATATTGTGAAATATGGGCACATTACAATGCTACAGTTTCTGCAAGTGGGTTTGTTGAATAATTCCCCTCTTGGTGCTTTATTAGAATATTTAAACTATCAGTGAACCAACTGCCCCAGATAATCTTTCCCATGTTTCTGAAGGAGACTTGTGCATGCTGGGACAAGATTTTGTGAATGTAGTCATTACTGTGGGCATAATATGATGTACAATTGTAAGCTCCTCTGCTAGCCACTGAACTGTGTACCCAAGAAGCTCTTGTGGAGGTCCCTGGCAACATTCAGCACACACTACTTTGTTTCACTCTCACCACCCCTTGTACACACTGTCCACCTTATGCTCACACATTACAGTCAGCCTTTTACACATTGGCTAACTGACTCTCCCTCCCCACTCATAGCCCCGTCCACTTTCCCTGCAGATGCCTCTCTATGTGGATTTTTAGAAAGGTACACAGGAGTCACCGGGGGGGTGGGGGGAGACAGACCAAATGCTCAGAATCTTCTAATGAACTAGCCATTGACAACCATGTGGTATTAGCAATAATTTGTTCTTGCACTTAGCTTTTGTTAGACTTGGTAGATTACCTCTAGAGGGAGAAGGCTTGGGAAAGATGCTCTGCCTGAGGCTTTTGTTTCTAGCTCATGTGAAAATAATGAGAAAAAACAATGGAGAGGAGCTGGGGAGTGTTAAATTGCACTGACAATGAAGTTAGTGTATTGTACAGTTACATTCCGTGACAGAGAATAAGCAATAATAAGTCAGATGGTGTTTCCTATACCAACAGCGCTTCCAGAAAAAATATCACCCAACTACATGTTAAAGATCAAGTTATCCCTTTAGGACAGTTCCAGTAGCATGAAAACCTGATGAGCAGGAAATCAGACAGAAATATGAAATCTAACAAATAGGTCAACAATAAAAATGGTACAGTGATAAATCTCCTCTCCCTCTTGGTGAACACACACACACACACACACACACACAGGTTTAGACAAGCAGGGTTACTAGATTCACGGCTACTTTGTTTTCCCTTCAGACAGCACTCCCCACAATTATAAACTAGTGGTATTATTAACAAGTCTGTGCCAGACCAATTTGTATAATGTCAACAAAATATGAATTCATAATATGCTGTACATATAATTGATGACCATAGGCTAAATGAAGCTATTGTACCCTTTAAAGCATATGCTATTTTGCAAATATTTTTAAAGTATGCTATAAGCTATTTACTTTCTTTAGTGCTGTCCAAATTTGTTGGACTACTAAACATAATTTATTCAAAGAAGCCTTTTTAACGTTAAAGAACGGAGCTTGTATTCTCACCTTGACAAAGTTATATTAATTTCTATACCTAGTAGCACCTAGGAGCCCCAGTCATATACAAATACCCCATTGTCTTAGGTGCTGTACACTCACAGAACAAAAATATTTCTAAATCTGCTCATTTGAATTTGTGACGAGAACTCAAAAACTACAATTTCCTGTTCACCAGAGATTTAAGTGCATAGTAAAGTCCCTTTGTTCATATGACAAAAGTACAGCATGCATTCCTGCAGTGTATGCAACTTAAACACTTATTTTTGTTGTAAGTGCACTTTTCAGTGCTGAAATTCTCTCTCTAGGTGGCAGAGTTCAACGCTTATTGGTTGAGAAGAAGTGAAGACTAAATGGCTATAAGGTAGACATTGTTCTGGAAGTGGGCTAGATGGAAGCTGTTAAAGCTTCTCACACTGTTTCAGACCTTGGTTGTTCTTTTCCCTTATACAATTAAAGTAATTTAGTTTTATTCAAAGTATATGATCTGACTAATTAGGTATATGGAAATGCAACAGTTCCATTTGATTCATGTGATATATAGGCAATGCTAGAGAGGGACATAAATTGTCAGTACTCTTTCAAGGTTCTGAGGAATGAAGACAGTCCATATGCCTACTATCCATTACATTAACATTATGCAACCCAGTGCACTCTCACTATATCCAAGATAGAAATATCAGCTGAAGTATCTGAACACTAAAGTCTTTAATACAAATGCAGAAACACTTTAGCAAAGTAACTGATGATCCACAGAGATTATTCACAAAGTATATGTAGTTCCTAAAATGTACCTTTTTCTAACCTGTAGTGGGAAGATCCTAATTCTAAAAAAAAAAGAAAAAAAGATATTCATATAGAAAGAACAAATTGCATTATTAACTGTAGTCACAACTATTACATGACAATTCCAATATGTAACTGGTTGAAAGAAAACAAAAACTATAAAACTAGATATTTATATTTTCACAGGAAGTCATTCAAATAAATCTGCACACAAATTACAGATCTGGCTGCATTTATCAATAGATTTATCAATTTGTTGCAGGTTAAATTAACGGTCATTAAAATATGTTTATTATGTAGTATAGAATATTAAATAAATTCTGCTTAATGTTTGTGCAAATTATTGTGGAATTTGATGTGATAAACAACTTCAGTATTTATCTAGCATGATGAAATTCAAAAGAATTAAAAGAGGTCTTGGATGCAGGCTGTGTGTTAAATGCTGATGTACAAAGTAAAAGGCATTTCTGACACCTTTCCTCAGTTTTTGTTTGTTTTCTTGATAACTGTTGCCATTAGTTATCCTGCTGGCTCCTTTTTCATAAATCAATCTATAAATATGTGATGTAAAACAACTTCTAATTTAATTAAGGGTGAGCTCATGGGAGTAAACTGGCTGAATTGTCAGCATGGTGACAAAGGGCAAAACTCAGACATTGTTCACTCACATATGTAACGGGAGGAAAGGTAAAGTGAGGGCTGCAGAGGTGTGTGGAAATGCATAAAAGCCCCTCCCCCGCCAAAAAAAAAGTGGTAGAAAATAAATGGTGTAGCATGTTGTCTGAGTGAGGGTTGAAGATCACCAGAACAGGCTGTGATTTATGCAAATTAGGGGTGGAGTAGGTAAGATGAGGCTTGCTTCATGGTAACTCAAAAATCCACTCTGCCTCCCAAAAGGTACTCCAATATCAAGGCAGATGTTGTATTTGGTAGTGCACACAGATGAAGTTAAAGAGTACCAACATGGTGCAAGTCACAGAGTCATAAATATCATGAAAGATAGAGAAATGAAAGGAGATTTGTGAAAAGAAGTGCTGTGACTACAACGGAGATCATTCAATAGTATGAACCAACATGAAGTAAAGAAAAGAACAAGGCAGATCAGTTCGCCAGCCACCACAGACTCTCAGCCAGAACACAGAACACCCACCATGACAGGAAGGCTGAGGAAGAAGTGCAAAGAGACACGATGGTTGCAGATATGGGTCAGAAAAGGAAGTATCACACTACATATATAAAATCCTTATTTCTAATTGAAAGTCTTCCACCACTCCCCTATGGGAAGGATACACTAGAACTAGTTACATTTTTTCTGACTCAGAAATGTTTCATCTGAAAATATTGATTCTACAGAATTGAAGTTACATGTGAAGGTATTGAGTTTGAAAATTTATTGAAGCACTTTATTTTAGAGACTTTATTATTTATACATTGTATTCTATAGACTGTATATAGAATGCATGATATGTATTGTATTAAAGTCAAAATGATACAGTCAGATGGAAGTTGGGCACTTAACTTCCTTAAGCACCTAGGAAAAGTTCCCAGCCTTATTTATCAGAAACATCCCAATCCTGTACATCTAGCATGTACAATGTGTCACGACCAAGCTTGTGGTCAGAGCAGTGGCAGTTGGAGACCAGAAATAGCGCTAGAGGTCAGAGCCAAGAGTCAGGAGTCTGAGAACAAACTGAGAGACAGGTCAGTCACTACAGTTGGCAGGGGAGTCCATTTCAGTGCCTGGTCATGTCCTAGAACTGTTCCTAGGCTTAAATAGGGTGCCTGGACCAATCAGGGACCGTGAGGGAAAACTGTGAACCCAGCCTTCTGAGGTGGTACTTCCTGTGATATTTATCTCCATAGAGTCTAGGTGGTAGTGCATGTGGCCCTACTATGGCTGCTAGGTAGTGCTGCGGAGTCATTGGCCATCTTGCAGACCTGGATTTCAGTCCCATCCCTGTAGAACCTTACACAATGTGACTTCCAAGAGAAAATAAGGCTAGAAATTATAGGGATATATGAGACTAAAATAGAATCAAATGATTTCACTGGTTTCTTTTTACCATCTCAGGTTCATGAAACAGACGTAAGAGGAAAGAAAGAAGAGAAGGATCAATTCACTTTATTTATTTATTCCTTTCTCCTTTTGCTAACTGGTCACCAGTGTTCCTTAACTCCAAGCTGGGAGAGAGGATGATATATCATTTCTTCAATGAATGGAGTTTAACCTACAGAGCAGGAGTGCTGAGTCTGCACATCCTGTTCCTACAGCCACAGAACTGGACTGGGTTTGATGGTGCTCTTTCCTAAGGATGTGTTATAATGCTTATTTTTACTGTTCATACATTCTGCCTGCTCCGGCCTATTCTGAATGGATTTTCATAAAGCAATCACAAATTTGAGCTGCTCTGTATGTGCAATTACATTTTATTTTATTTTAATGTTTGCCTAAAGGCATTTTGGTTTTTACTGTGCTGGGCAGAGTTAAAAACATATGAATTTTAAATCATCCAACTGCTGAGGACATAGTGGAGTTTATAAGCTTTTGTTAAGTCAGCTATAATGTTATAAGCCCATGTACTTTACATTCTGTCCATAAACAGCATGTTTGCTTAGGCAGACTGAGTTAGAAGTGGTTTCAGTAATTGAGAAGGGAAATGGATCTCTTGCATGCTGATACTAAAGCAGTTAAAGCAAGTGATAAATGAAACTGGAAACAGTTTTAATGGAAAGGGAAGCAAAAGAGCAAAACAAAACCAGGGTATTTAGCTATTGTCAGTTTGAAAAATAAATAATCTTATATTTTCAAAAGTGGTTGTCAGCCAAGAGAGGCATCCCCCCCACCATCCTATGACCATCCACCAGCCATGAACATGTTTCACCACCCAGAACATCTGTGAGCCACAGGGATACAGAATTCTTCCCAGATGGTCCACCAAACAGTGGGATATGTTTTCCGCCACTCCATACCATCCATCAGCCAGATCTGGTCCACATAGATTCCCAGCCCAGACAGGGGGAGATCCACTCCACCATTCAACCAACTTCCCACCCAACCAGCATCCCCACAGCCAGAGACCATGAGTGACTCATCTGCCAATGACAGTGGCAACAGAAGTTGCAGGTCACTCATTTAACATCAACAACACTGCTGTGAAAAACAGCTGCCAGGTAGGGATGCTTCCTAGAGAACACAGCTGTCAAGATGGGTAGGGATGGAAAGACTTTGGAAGGGAGAAAATGAAAGGGTATCGTTTTTTGGGAGGTGGGGTGGAGGGGGGGTGACGGAAGGTGTAGTGGGGTGAACACCCACTCCTGCCCTGGGGAGTTTAAAACAGCCCTGGAGGAGGATTGTGGGAGGAGAAAAGCAGTGAGGCTGATTGGGGGAAACAGCCTCAGCTGGGGGCCACACCCCAATCAGGACCCAGCCGGCTCTATAAAGGCTTGAGCCAGGAGTAAAGGCACACACGGTCTCTCTCCAGGCTGGGAGAGAGCAGGGCCTGGCTGCTGGGAAGCTCAGGGTACCAAGAGTAAGGCAGGGTCGGGGAAAGGCCAGAGGGGCTGGGGAGCTCCAGACTGGCAACTCCCTAGGCTGCAGGGCCTTGTCCAAGGCCCCATAGAGGTATTGTGTTGCAGGCCCAAACCCCCCTTGCCAGTGATGAGTGGCATACACTGCAGTCTGCCCCAGGGAACGGGGGCTAGTTGGTGACTGGCAGTAGCCTTACAATGAGGCAAAGTGGGGATAGAGGGCGGGGCTGGGGGTTACCCTGGGTGGGGAGACCCTGAGACTGAGGAGTTACTCCCAGAGGGGCAGCACCCCAGAGAAAGGGTTATTGGGGTCCTGGGAGGGACATGGGGGCCAGCAGTAAGGTGGATCACCAGCCTGCAGAGGGCACTCTGAAAGCTGGATGACCTAATTCCTGACAGAGACCAGCAGGAGGCGCCGGAGGGGTGAGTCCACACGCTTACAGAAGGATAGGTCACATGTACCACCACCAGATGTAGGAATCACAGCACAAAGTATAGGTTGCCAAAATGTAGCACAACCCAACTGTGATAGAGCTGCAATTACATTTTTGAATACTACTGTAAAGCTGCTTGCAGTGACTCAAGAGCATGGAGTAGCAACCTCAGGGCACTTATAGAAATAGAATATTTGGGATATTTAGATTTCACCAACAATCAAGTGTTAACTCTACAGGTACTAAACAGGGAGCTACAGACAATCGCCTTGGGTACTTTGATCTGCCTAGTCACTCAGATGAGCATACCTGTATGATAAATGGTCCCTTACACCAAGAATCACAGCAATATTCAGACTACCCTCAGTCCCAAAGGGCCAGTCACTTACCCCAGATCAATTTCACCTTAGATCTCACACCAAATACCACACTTGTAGCAGGTCCTATAATAAACCATATAAAGATTTTAATAGGAAAAGGAAATGAGAGTTATTTACAAGGTTAAACATACAAATAAGTTATTTTGAGACTTAAGATTGCAATAGAAGCTTCTATAATAAGCAAGCTCTATGTGAATTTTAGGGCTAACACAGGCTAAGCATTGGGGATCTCTAGCTTATGCCTTGTAACCTTACCCGCCAGAGTCCAAGCATCAGTTCCTTCTTGTTACGGGTTTTTATATCCCTCAGCCATTGTGCTCTGAGCTGCAAGCTCAGCAGACAGGAGGAATCCACATGCATGACTCATCTTCATGGGAAGGAGAGCAGAACCACCACCATCATCCTCCTCTTTAACATCCCACAATAGTCCCTCTGGTGTCAATGGACCTCTTCCATTTGGCAGAACATAACACCCTCTGCTGGAGATCAGCACTTCACGCCAGTTAATGTCTCTCTCTTGTCTGGTGGTTCACACAGGTCACAGGAGCTCACAATAGAACAGCTCAGCTATTGCCTTGCAACATGGGATACAGATGTTATAAATGAAATTAATGTATGAATCAAGTTACAAGCATTTAATAAAGTCTAAATCCATTGTTAAAATTCTAATACTTATTTTAACAATACTAACACACAGGTGAGCCAGATTGATTCCAGCTATATATGTCATTGGTCAGTTGAGACATGAAGATCTTGGCATTAGAGGGCACATGATCTGCCAATATCACAACTACTATATTTTCCACATTACCAGTTGTTACAATGAAAAACGCAATATTTACCAACAGTCACCAGAGATTAATAGCCAAACACAAATTGTATTTCCCAGCTTTACAATGGTATAAATGAAAGCAAAGTCATGCTTACTGAGTTGACATGAGAACAGGGATGGAGGCAGGCACACTTGGCAGACACCCTTTACAACCATTAATGTATACAAATGTTATGATGTGGCAGAGAGGCCACTTTAAAAAAATCTGTTTGTTGACAGCTATCTGCTGCCCATGGGAGAGAGGAAGAAGTGATTTTGGTAGGGCAGCTGCAAAAAAATAATAAAATGATAAAATATTTACCAGAAAACATCAGTATTCTAGGACACTAATTGTATTACAATGGTTTCATCTCTAAGCAGCCTGTTTCGGAAGGAATAGCCTGACAAGACTCTAAGACCCTCCATATATTTGCTCACAGAATGCAATAATTTGGTATGCAAGACATATGCTACATCTTTTAATTATGTTAATTTTAAATATATGGGATTAAATTAAAACATTCAACTCCCAGTCACTCTCAAATCTTTAGGTCCACTGAGTATTACATTATCTATTCTACCCTTGCTGGTAGTAGTACCATACCCACAATCCAAGCAAAGTAGCCAGAAGGAAAGATAAGGCAGAGTCAAATATTTATTTTGCTAAGAACATGGCCCGCTACAATTAAACCATTTTTTCTGATGTTGTTGATTCAGAACCATGAGCATGCCTCATTTTTAACCTCTGATGCTTACTAAAAGTTACGTCTGATGGTAGAAAGTTAAATGAGGAAATGAAAAGTTAGTCATACTTAATGGATTTACTATTTGATTCCAAAGGGTGACAGAACTGTTCTTTTTAATGGTCCTGAAAATGAAATAATTCTGTAGTATCAATCTGCAAAATTCAAGTTTGCTCTTCACAGTTCTTACTAAAGCCCTTTGGATCAATTACAAACTTATTTTTGCATGTATTGTTGTTCCTAGGCACTATTTTAATTTTATTGTTTGTGACTTTCCACAAAGCTTTATATACAGTATGTCCTCTGAATTAACCTGCCTCTGGGCAGGTGGACCTGGGGCTGAAAGAGGAAAAAGGGGTTGTATAGATGCTTGAAGGGTGGTAAACTAATGTAAGCGACCCCAGTGCAATATACTTTGTATCCACTGATAAGTTTCTTCCCCTCACATGCTGGGAGCTGCACAGGGACTGGAGGTTGTTCACCTCCAAAAATCTGATTTGTTTACAGTACAGGTTACTTCTGCACAGTTACTTGAGCTTTTAAAAAAATAAATAGACTCATCTGTACATTTCTCATTATACAGACTGTACATTTACAAAACTATTTGCACATTCCATATGAAATAACTATGTGTGTGCTGCTTAGAAGTATTGCCAATTGCCATTAATATTCCTTACAAAGGGTACCAAAGTTGGCATGTAAACAAAGGTGTTCAATGAGACCATCCATGTCATGTCAGGCTGAGGGTGACGTCTTTTCACCAGTGAAATAAATATGTTAATAATTGATGGTCAAGAGACATTTTACAAGCCTTCAAGCACCTTAAAGTCTTCACATTCATCTTCAAAGTATGAATGTATCTAATGATGTTGATCTCACATGGTAAGTGAAGTTATCTGACTGATATTAAGGATACAGAGAAAAAATGCCACTAACAAAGACTAACTTGTCCACCATCTTGTCCACCACTTATGATATACTGTAGATACTAAGGATGTCCCGCTCCAGTAGGTCAATTTGGCAAGAGCCAAAGCAACACATGATCCAGAAAAATATCTACTGCAACAAGACAGTTTGAGAACATGCAACATGAGAAAATTTGGATGGCCATAGTATAAATATGCCTTCTTTTTTTAAGCATAGAAGAAAAATCTATCACATTTTGGTAGTTTTGTGCCTTACTTTACAGCTGCTGGCAACTAAAGGTAAATTTTCAGAACAATGATTTTCTGGGTGCACATACAGTTGTTATAATGTAGTCAGCAGAGCAAGATTAATTAGAAGGAAAGGTGAAATTCTCAAACACGTCATATTAGTAAACAGTTATATGAAGGCATGTGTGTGTGTGAGAGAGAGAGAGAGAGAGAGTGTGTAATTGGAAACACAAAAGCTCTACCAAAACCATTAGATAGTTGTTCCCATTCATGGATCAAACAGCAGACCAGTAAGGTCACCACAACTATATAATATTATGCAATTGTATCCATATATACACACACACACCATGATTTTCAGAGCTCTGAAACATTTGGGGAAAAAAACCAGAGGTTTGAATGGGCATGGGGATGTGGAACACACTGCTGTCAGGAAAGGTAAATGAAAACTAGAACAACAGGGAGTTTAGATTAAACCGGTTTATACTCTGCTGAGCAAATGGAAGGAAAAAATTCCCCATGAATTTAAAACTGAAGTCACTTAGGCCATGCTTGTATCACTTTGGTAATTCCTTTCACTGGACATTCAAATGATCAAGTTTTTCTCACATCAATGCTTGAGGAAAATGAATGTTAAGATCTCACCCTTGACTATTCATATCTGAATGCTGTATTTTATACAGGGTGCAGGACTCTAGTTGACACATTGGGGGATAGCATCACAAAATCTCCTAGCAGAGTTCTCTTAAATGCGGAACACAAAATCTGACCACCCCTTTGCAACAAGGGCTGAACAGACACATGCAGTTCCTTTATGCTATGATCACTATGGTATTCATGACATAAATTCATATCCTTTTTCCTCTCGCTGAGAGATTAAAAACCCCAGTGGCTTCCTTCACAATAGAAGTCACATTCATCCAGTATCTAGTTCAGTTTGAAGTTAGGAGATTGTCTTTCCTGAAGAATACATGGTAACCCATCTATAGGTATCCCCAACTAATTCCTCAGATCTACATTTTTATATTATTTCCAGTCTGATGGAACTATTCATTTAGCTATATGATGTCTGTCAGATATTAAACAATAATTATGTTATTTCCAGAGGATAAAGAGGGTGCTTATTTAATCAGCTTTACTTGTGAATGTTTTAGCAAAGGAAATAGATTATACCCTCTGGTATTCTGGCTGAGTTGTGAGGGCACCCATATAGCATATATTCTCCTCTCCTTTTGCTGGGCCAGTTCCATTGGCTGCTGTTAAGTTATAGTCAAGAGTCCAGTCAGACTCACCCACACACCTTCCCCCGCCCCCGTCTTATCTCTGCTGGGGTTGAGGCACATCTAGTGCTGCTGGCAGCACTTGGATCTCTGGTAGATGTACTTCAATTGCTATTAGCCTTTCCCTTTCACATGGGGAAGACCTTTGCACCCTCTTCCCTTCTCTGTACACCACACAGGGCTACCCTTCTTATATACACTAGAGAAAATAGGTGAAATAAAAAATAACTCCAAACCCCCGAAATCCAATTGTTTTCCATCCCGTGTGACCACCTCTGTCCCAGGACTGGCATGTTTATTGTAAATAAAGCCTTCTTGTCAGAAAAGTTGACTTCTGAAATCTAGATAGAGAATACCATCATCGATCTACTGTTTGTTGCCTAGGCAGTGTAATGGGAATATTATGGATATGTTGTCTGAAGAATATATTGTATGCTTTATGACACACATGTCTATAGTATACTATAGACGCATGTCTATAGTATCTTTTTTCCTTTGTGTCTTGGTTTTGGCAGTCTTTCAGAAACCAGCCAGCACCAAGTTGTGGACATTTTCATTTATTGGTCAATGCTCTGATGAATTTTCTCTAAATTGCTGACTTACTTCATAGCTATAACATTGTTTTACTTTTCATATTTAATGACAAAATATAAAGTATGATGAAGTTCACAAGTTTTTCATGTCAGTAATAGGCCAAAAATCCAAGTTTTTCCTCCTTTAAAAAATTGTCTGCTCTATTCACAATGGAGCTTTTACTTATTCAAAAGTCTATTCACTAGGTAGTTGTTATTCAACTTATTGGTTAGCTCCATTGTATAAACAGTTTAAAATCACTAGTATTAGACTGATGAAAGGGCTGGAAGTTCTAAAAAAAATAAGGGGCAGGGGTAGGGATCATGTAAAGTATTATTTAGTAAACAACAGTACTTTCCAAATATTTAACCCAAAGATTAATCTTTCACCAAGTTAAATAATCTAAAAGGAGTTGTTTGAAAGCACAGAGCATTGCTATTCTGTCCTCACACAAAATATTCATAAAGAATTGCCACCAATGGACAGTACAAGTTAATAAAGCATGTCTGAATATCAGAACCCACAGTTCTGCTTTAACAAAGTCCAGAATAGCATGCCATAAAAAAAACACTTCTCTTCACATTAATTAAATGTGATAGAGAGATACTGGGTTTCAGTGTCAAAGCCATGGCTATATCTCCAGTAGATTTAAAAGTAAATATATGTAGTCAAATGTATTTCTATAGAATCAGGATTTCTCTAAAATTAGATATGTTTTTCAGTCCCTTGGAAAGGGAAACAGAACACCTTTGTTAGTCAACCTTTGAATAACATTTAAAATACAGGTTTCTGATCCATTTTAAAACTTTAATATTGTTGCCTTTCTGCTGCATGGTAGCAGATATCAAGGCCTTGCAAGTGAACATCCCATTGGAGGAATAATGCTGGGGAATCTGGGGGTATTCTTGGTGTACCTCATTTTATTTACATTGTACACATACTAGTCCTGGAACACAGGTGGTCACAAATAGCACTCATGTAAATCCCTTATTTGAGAGTTCTCAGCCCTAACACTAACTTATGGATCTTAGGGAGCAACTCTGCCTCTAGGATGGTCTCTAGTTGGAGAGATTAAGACAGAGAGCAAACTGCCTGATGCTTTCCACAGCTCCCCCAAAGAAACTAAATCAGAAAGTCAACACCAACACAGCATTTCTTCCGAGACTAAAGACTTGCTCACACTCTAAGGCTTTGTCTACATTACCAAGTTTTGTCACCAAAAAACTGCCTTTTGGCAACAAAACAGTGAAAGCATACACACTGCAATGAGACTATTCTTGGGAAAAATACCTTGTTTTGGCAACAAAAACTTCTACCCCATGAGAGACTTTTTTCTTTCCTCCCTCCCTCTATTGTCGACAAAGAGCCAGTGTAGACACTGCTGTTTAATTTAATAACAGAACTGGCTTCCGCCACTATCCCACAATGCCTGCCCTAATTGCTCTGCTCAGCGTTTTCATCTCTGCTGCCCTGCAGGCATGCACCCCTCCCCTTTTAAAGCTGCAGGAAGTATCTGACAGCCGAGTGTGCTGCTCCATTTGGGGAACCAAGAGCAAACCATTGGAATGCTCCTGTTCTGCCCTGCACTAGGGAACACAGTTGCAGGAAGACTGCTGTCACAGGGAGGCAGGGAGGAGAGACTGTTGTGCTGTTCTGACATTCCTCAGCGTGGAGTGCTCAGAATTACTCATGATGCTGCTCCCAGCAGTTGAGGAGGCTGTGGGAGAACTCAGAGGGAATCCTCCCAAGATGCGCAGGAATCAGCTCCGCCTTCCTACAACACTGTACTGTGGAATACACAGTGCATTGCTCACACTGTTGATGATGGTACCCACACTGTGGACATGATCTGTCTTCAGAGGAAGCAAGTATGAACACCCTTTGACGAATTTTGGTTTGTCGACTTTTGGGTGTCAACACAAGTTTTGTCACCAAAACTTGGTAGTGTAAACAAAGCCTAAGAAAAGTAACTTGCAAGACTAATAGTGCTGTCTAATGAACTCTGCATAATAATGCATAATTAATCCCTTTAATTTATCTTTAAGTAATTTAAGATCATAATAAATTAACATTTAATAATCAAAGATATTTTGATTATTAAAAATGTTTGTAGTTCTGTGAACATCTGTAGTATAATTGGTAATATAGTAGCACCTACAGGCTGTAACTGTGCTCAGGCCTCCATTGGACTAGGCAATCTACACATATTCCTTGACCCAAAGAGGTTACAAGCTAACTAGACAAGACATACCGTATTTATCGGCGTATAACACGCACAGGCGTATAACACGCACCTTCATTTTAAGGGGGAAATTTCAGGAAAAATTTCAGGGTGCGGCGCCTTGGGAGGGGGCGGCGGGCGGGCCGCGCCGTTCGCGGGGAGGGGGGCTCGGGCCGGGCCGCTCGGGAGGGGGGCGGGGCTCGGGCCGGGTCGGGCCACGCCGCTCGGGAGGGGGGCAGGGGCTAGGGCCGCTCGGGGGGGAGGGGGGACGGGATCTCGGGCCGCTCGGGAGGGGGTCGGGGACTAAGGCCGCTCGGGGGCTCGGGCCGGGCCGGGCCGCGCCGCTCGGGAGGGGGGCGGGGGCTAGGGCGGTGCTCCGCGGGTTAGGGCCGCTCGGGGGGGGGGACGGGGGGGGGTCTCGGGCCGCTCGGGAGGGGGGCGGGGGCTAAGGCGGCTCTGGCCGGGCCGCTCGGGAGGGGGGCGGGGGCTAGGGCCAGGGCCGCTCGGGGGAGGGAGGGAGGACGGGGTCTCGGGCCGCTCTGGAGGGGCGCGGGGGCTAAGGCAGCTCGGGCCGGGCCGCTCGGGAGGGAGCTAGGGCCGGGCCGCGCCGCTCGGGAGGTGGGGGCTCGCGCAGGCCGGGGCTCGGGGCTCAGGCCCCGCCGCTGGGGGGGGGGAGAGGGCGGGGGCTCGGGCCGCGGGGGGGGGGGCGAGGGCCGCGCTGCTCGGGAGTGGGGCAGGGGCTAGGGCGCCGCTCCGTGCCGCTGGGGGGGGGGCGGCGCTTTTCTTTTCTGCCTGGGGTGGTTATATCGGCGTATAACACGCACACATCATTTGCCCCCTATTTTCAGGGGAAAAAAGTGCGTGTTATACGCCGATAAATACGGTACAAAGAGTGGCAGGGGAAACAGAAGCAACAAGAAGTCAGTGGCAGATCTGGAAACAGAATCCAGGTCTCCTGATTTCCAATTTCAGTATTAGACCACATTGCCTTCCCAAAATTTGCATGTTTGCTTGTTAATTTGTTCTCTTTTCCACAATTCTCCCATTTCTTCTGGATCCCCTGTTTCAATGGTATAAGTTACAGAAAAAATAAATTTGTAGAGACAGTGAAGTTATTTTCTTTACATGTTATAGACAGGACATCACCTCTGCTACCAGAAGCTTTAGAAAAGCGAGAGAGTTTCCTTTCTTAATTGTGAGTCTTTTTAAAAATGTGCTTTCATTAGAATGGAAATTGAAAGTAGACCAGTGGGAAAATTATGTCAACACCACAATTCACAATTAATCCATACAGTGAAACAAGCTTGTTTAACGGTAATTTGTTCTCCTTTGTAACTAATTAGCAGCTTCACATAAAGTAAAATCGCTAAAAAAAACAAAAACAAAAAAACCCCACCTTTTTTGAGTCTAGTGTTTAAAAGCAAAAGGCCTAGGTCTCTTGTTCATACATGGCATACTGTGACAGTGATGGGAAATCACTATCATCCAACATCTGCTCTATGCCCTAAGTGAGGTGAGCTGGTGATCTCAACTAGGGATGGGTGAACTGAATCAGAGAAATTAAAGACAAGACCTGAGTCTCCACCCTCTTTCCAAATTAAACCTCTGATGAAGTAGCAAATACAGACCCTTCCTCTCCCAAATACTCTCAAAAAGGAATCTGAAACTGAAAGGAGGAAAAGAAAGAAAATAAAAGAAAAACACTAAGTACAAATAGGGAGAGATATTTTTATGGTCATTGCAAAAGACTGGGGCATTAAGGCTCCTCAGTCCTATTATCAGCTCTGTCACTGACATGCTGGGTGATTGGGGGGGGCGGAGAATCACATTGCCTATCTGTGATTTCGTTTCTCCATATGTATTTGACAGATAATATTAATAACGACCTTCTCTTGTGTAAGCACTGTGACAAAACTCTGTCTTTGTCTCCGTGGGTCCCGCGTTTCCTGGTGGATTTCGCTAGCCTCAGAGGCTCACTGTGACCCTCCACATAGCCCTTCTCTCTCTAGAAGGCAAGGGTCACAGCTTACTAAGCCATTTTAATCATAAACCAGTGAGGTAGGTGAGGAGAAGCAACCCTCCCTTGCACAGTCTCTGTTGTGTCCCAGTCTCAGTGATTGATCGGGGAGGGGAGGGGGGAGTCCAGGCCCGCCCTCTACTGCGGGCTCCAGTCCAGGGATCCTAATAGTAGCAGCTATGATAGCTGACTTTTTGGAAATAGGACATGTACAATTGCTCGGGCCACTTCCCCTCAGAAGTCCCCACTCAATATCTCCTTCACCATTACCTCAGGGCCTCCTTCCTTGTGCCTGATATGGATTTGTACTGCTTAGTTTCTCCAACAGCATGGCTTCCTCCTACAGCTCCTGGTATGTGTGCCTCACTGACTAACTGGGAGGCTTTTAACTAGTTCCAGCCAGCCTTTGATTGGCTTCAGGTGTCCCATCAACCTAGCTCTCTCCACTGCTTTCTAGAAGGATCTTAATGGGCCCCAAGTGTCTTGATTAACCTGGAGCAACTGCCATTTGGTTACCATAGTACCAGGGATTTGTTTAGCCTGGGGCTAACATACCTGTTCCTCACTACTGTACTATAGCCATTTGGCCTTGCCCCATCACAGCACATATAAGCATTTTAAGATCCTGTGACATAATCTTTATTATTACTGCAGAAAAGGACCTGAGGATTACAGTGGATGAGAATCAGGATATGAGTCAGCAGTGTGCCCTGGTTGCCAAGAAGGCTAACGGCATATTGGGCTGCATTAGTAGAAGCATTGCCAGCAGATCGAGGGAAGTGATTATTCCCCTCTATTCGGCACTGGTGAGGCCACATCTGGAGTATTGCATCCAGTTTTGGGCCCCCCACTACAGAAAGGATGTGAACAAATTGGAGAGAGTCCAGCAGAGGGCAACAAAAATGATCAGGGGCTGGGGCACATGACTTGCGAGGAGAGGCTGAGGGAACTGGGCTTGTTTAGTCTGCAGAAGAAGAGTGTGGGGGGGGGGGGATTTGATAGCACCCTTCAACTAAGTGAAGGGGTGTTCCAAAGAGGATGGAGCTTGGCTGTTCCAGTGGTGGCAGATGACAGAACAAGGGTCTCAAGTTGCAGTGTTGGTGGGGGTGATATTAGGAAAAAACTATTTCATTAGGAGAGTGGTGAAGCACTGGAATGAGTTACCTAGGGAGGTGGTGGAATCTCCATCCTTAAAAGTTTTTAAGGCCTGACTTGACAAAGCCCTGACTGGGATGATTTAGTTGGTGTTGGTCCTGCTTTGAGCAAGGGGTTGGACTAGATGACTTCCAGAGGTGTCTTCCAACCCTAATATTCTATCTTCTTCTACTCTTATTAAATAGCAGGAAAAAGGGTTAAAACAAAAAAAACCTAAAAAAGTTTGCTTACATGATGTGCTCTCATATGCCAAAATGTTGGTCAGGAACAACTCAGAATTTGGAGGTATGACACTTGCTGAACTAAGCAGCTCTACAGTTATCTAGCTGATTACAGATCTTCTGCTACAAGAAAACCTATTACACTCAAGGATTTCCACGGATCTAGTCCCAGGATGGATAGTAAAATAATATGTTACTTATTGTGTCATTCAAGTGTTTGTTTAACTAATTTACTTTTTAGGAGGAGAAACTGCTGAAATGGATAATCTGCAGAGGTATAAGTTATAGCTTTTTAGTTAACCGTTTATGTCAAATTTCATTTCACTTTGCTGAGATAAACCATTGCTGATAACTTCTAATAAAAATGTCTTTCATTTCAACTTTTAATGAAGTCCTTCTGTGGCACACCTTCCCAAGCCTTAAGGAGCTGCTTGATTCCCCTTTGAGAAGGAGAAGGACAGCCTCATTGGCAAGACCACAGATGCTAGAATACTGAGAGGTACAGTTAATGAAACTGAGGCCCCAGTTGTGCAAAAATTGAGCTGCATAGGCAATACACCAGAAGAACAACACTTACTGGAAGGGAACTGAATTATCTGAAGACTCAGTTAAAATAATTATCTAATTATATGTTTGCTTTACCATCCAAGAAAGCAGCCACAATGTAATACATTTACAGGTCTTATCTATCTTCTATATCTATATTTCAGTATCTCTGTAGCGTCTTAAAATTGTAATCTAGTAGTTATTTTAAACCTTGGTATCTGCTCTTGGAATCAGAAACTTGATTGAGCAATGATCATCAATGGGACACAGTAATTCCAGGGTAGAAAAATATATAGGAATGACAGAGTAGGTTGTGCTAGTGCGGCAGTGGCACTATACCTGAAAGACAGCATAGAATCAAATATAGTAAAAATCTTAAATGAATCAAACTGTACCACAAAATCTCTATGGATAGAAATTCCATGCTTGAATAACAAAAGTATAGCAGTAGGAATATACTACTGACCACTAGACCAGGAAGGTAACAGTGACTGTAAAATGCTCAGGGAGATTAGAGGGACTACACAAACAGGAAACCCAATAATAATGGGGGATTTCAACTATCCCCATATTGACTGGATATATGTCACCTCAGGATGGGAGGCAGAGATAAAATTTCTAGACACCATTCTTAGAGTACCTAGGGCTGGAACCTGCAAGGGGAGAGACAATCCTTGATTTAGTCCTAAGTGAAGCACAGTGAAGTCTGGTCAAAGAGGTGAATAGAGCTGAACCACTCAGTAATAGCAGCCATAGTGTAATTAAATTTAACATCTTTGTAGGGGGGAGAATACCAAAGAAACACATCACAGCACATTTAACTTCAAAAAGGGGAATACACAAAAATGAGGAAGCTATTTAAATGGAAATTAAAATGAACAGTGACAAGAGTGAAATGCCTGCAAGCTTCATGAAGACCTTTAAAAAAATACCAGAATAGATGCTCAAACTAAATGTAGACTGCAAATAAATGAACAAAAACAGTAAGAGGACAAAAAAAAAGTCAAGTTATACTAAGGAAAACAAAAAGGAGCATAAACTCTGGAAAGTCAAGTGTAAAAGTGTAATTAGGCAGGCCAAAAGAGAATTTGAAGAGGAACCAGAAAAAGACACAAACAAACAAAAAGTACATCAGAAGCAGGAACCCTGCCAAACAATCAATCAATCAATGGGATCACTACACAACTGAGGTTACCAAAAAAGAGCACTGAAGGAAAACAAGGCTGTTGTGAAGAAGCTAAATGAATTCTTTGTGTTGGTGTTCACTGCAGAGGATGTGATGGAGATTCACACAACTGAGACATACTTTTTAGGTGACAAATCTGAGGAACTGTCCCAAATTGATAAATTAAACAATAATAAATCACTAGAACCAGATGGCATTCATTCTAGAGTTCTGAAGGAAGTAAAATATGAAATTGCAGAATTACTATCTGCTGTATGTAACCTATCATTTAGGTCAACCTCTGTACCAGATGACTGTTGGATAACTAATACAACTCTGATTTAAAAGGGCTCCAGAGGTGATCCTGGCAATTACAGACCAGTTAACCTAACTTCAACACCAGGCAAATTAGTTGAAACTTTAGTCAAGAACAGAATTATCCAGCACATAGATTAACAAAATATGCTGGGAAAGAGTTAACATGGCTTTTGCAAAGGGGAACCATTGTCTCACCAATGTATTAGAATTTTTTGACACTGCCAGTTACTGCAATAAAGAAAGAGACCTCTGTTGTCTCACTGATATTCCTTTGAAATTTAATGATGTAGGTCTGGGTTCTGTTGAACAGTAAATGGCTCCTTTTCATCTGAACCACAAACATGTTGCTTCAGCCTTCAGGTCAAAGGTGACTTTGAATGACACATGCATCAACTGATGAGGATGATTTTGAATGACAGACTCGGTCCATGTACTTAGACATTAATGTGTTGTAGATGTGATAGATGGGTCATGTAGTTCTCAGGCAAGAAGACAGGTTGACAACCTGCATTAGTGACTGGATTCCCAGAGACCACAAGTGACCACTGGGCAGACCGAAAACACGCTGGGCCGATCCCATGACAAAACTCTTTGGCCAGAAATGAAAAGAACATGCTTGCAACACAATGGAATGATGTGGTGTTGAGTCATGGAGGAACGGATGAGCATAAGCCAGACAAGATGAGGTGTGATGTGATAAACATACTAAAATAGCAGTTGGTGAGAAGTACAAAAAGTTCCCCCTCCACACACACACACACACACACTATTTCCTTCTGGAGTACTGTTAATTTTAGGTTTGGTTGTTGCCCTTTTGTTCCATAGCCATCCTGCTCAAAACGTTAATGGGAGCTATGTAAGCAATAGGAATGGAATTCAATCAACTATTCAGATATGAACACTACCCAGCACAACACTAATTAGCAAATTCTAGATCAGAAATATTCCAGATTTTGACATGCTGAGACTTTATTTTGGGATTCAGACTATGGATAAATTTAAACTGCAAACTCAAACCTGAATCAGGGATTTTTATTTGAGCCCATCCCTAGTAAATAAATTTACACCAGAATAGGATATCCTAAATCTCCACTTTCTCCTAAAAAAAGTTAGTGTCTAAACTTTTCTAACTGCTCAACTGTCATGACAGATTTTACACATCAAATTGGTATATAGCAGGAGCTGGTAGCACTGCCTTTTATTCAAGTTTCCTGACACTTTCCATTAGAAGACCCAGTTTTCAGTTGTTCATAATTGTGCCAAACTTTTAATGCTTGTGCTAAAATTTTCCATGCTAAATGTCTCTCTTGGAATGAACTGTTTTGGAAATGTCACTCAAAATGATTAACTGATTTCTGCAAACAAGGTTAGGGCATATTGCATTGGTTTGCAAAATTAAAATATTTCTGCAACCTTTCTTTGAGAAGCTCTACCACACCATGTTCTGGAGCAGCAATTTGGCAGAAGGCTGGCCTTTGGGTCAGGGATGTGCCTTATACTGTGCCTGGAAAAAAAAAAGTAGAAGAAAAAAATGAGACTTAATTCTGTATTTAGTTAAGGCTTGCATAGTGTGCAGTAAATAAGGCATGGGGCCACATGTTGAGGAATGGAATGGAATAAAATAAAATATGTAATAGCTGCTCATTCAGTATGCAGTGTCCATCGTTTGCACTGATGGAGGCTGGACTACTATGGAAAATAGTGAGTGATCATGTAACTAAACCCTCTTTCATAATAAATACACATAAGAGGGATGAAATAAGATCTAGATCTAGCATTTTGATTCAGGCCATTATAGAGATAGGGCAAGAGCCTGAAGTTCAAGACTGTTCAGAGCTGGAGTTCAGGATTCTCTCTCTATTACTTGTATAGGAGTTCACAGTAAATTGCATCAAATAAAATATAGATACACACACACACCCCTTCATTGAATCTTCCTTTAACAAACATGTTACAAAACCTCAAGAGGTAGATACTTTACAGTGGGTATATTTTACAAACCCTGGGTTTCAATTTGGTTAGCATTGAATTCAGTGGAAGATACGCTACTGGCTTCAGTAACTGGGTCCTTATTTAACAATGACAGAAATGAGCACTGCTATAATTCTATTAAAATGTTCCATATTGTTCTTTAGTATGAGTTAGGAGTGTAATAGCACAGATATATCTTTAAGGAGATGTTATAAGTGTTCCTTGTTCTAAGATTTCATAAAAAGTTATGTCTTTTTAATTTACTTCTAGAGTCTATTGCTGAACCACTCGTCAAACACGTGAGGACAAAGATCATTGCTGGAAGGAAAAATAACGAGAAACACAATAGCACAAAGGTCACAAAATTCAACTGTGAAATTCTCCTGAATTTGTCTTGGCTAATTAAATCCATCTGCTCTATTCCAGGAAACACTACAGGCAGGAGAACTGCACCTGAGGCTAGAGGGGAAAACCCTTATTTGAAACATTTGATTTCCTCCCCCAACCCCCAAATAAATAACGATGAAACCAAAAAATAAATCCTTTTATGCTTTCTGCTAAATATCCCAGCTGAAAATCCAATAAAATGAAATATCTTTTAATATTCAAATTATAAACTACCCATGTAAGTTTTAGTTTCTTTAAATTTTAATCTCTATGTCTTTCCTACAGTTTTTTTTTTAAATAATCCTTGGTTTAATCAGTCTCTATTGTAAAATTATTCTAACAAATTTGACAATCCATTAGAGTGTTTCTAGCTGTGGTCAGTACCAGATACTTTAGTTGGTTGAGGGAAGGAGAGAAGTTGTTATGAAACATCTGTTGAGATTTAAATTTACATTTTCCCCCTTTTAGAATGCTGGTCTAATTTATTTTAATTTTGTAATATATCTACGTGTCCCAGGGCATAGGGATAGGCATATTTAAAATAAATAAATTAAATGCTGCCCTCCCCTCATGGGATTCATGTAGTAATTTTGGGTAGTTCCTTCCTAACCACAGGTTGGTGGCTGGCTTATGTCAAGCAGAAGGTTTGATATCCCATGTACATTTTTTAGCTTCAATAGTGTAATTCACTGAGGTGATATTTATTATCTATGTCAATGTCTAATCCTTTTCTGAAACCTACTTTTGCCTCAGTCATGCCAGCCAGTTCCATAGGCTAATTGAACTGTGTTCAAAATCTCTTTAATCGGTTTTAAATTTTCAACCTTTTAATTTCATTGGCTGCCATCTTGTTCCTGTATTATGTAAGAGGGTATTTAGGAGTTCCTGACTGACCTCCTCTATACAAGTAATTTCTCTCTCTCTCTCATGTTATCTCTTCTTAGTAATGTCTCTGAACAAATCCCTAATGTTTTAGTTTTTCATCATCTGATCATTTTTCCATGTTTCTGAACATTTCTGTTGCTCTTCTCCAGAACTATCCTATTTCCACTATCTTCTTTTGGAGTTTCTTCTGCTGTAAGTTTCATTAACATAAGTATTATGAAATGACATGTTCACTGTAATAGAGCTTTTTGTGATGAAAAAAATAAGTTACCAGCAGAGGTCAATGGAGCAATGCTGTCATAATGCTTAGGACCCTGATCTTGTAAGCTGATCCATTTGGATAGACACCTATACCTCTGAAGAGCTCCAGTGAAATGAGTGGAGTTCTGCCTAGATCTGCTTTGAAGGGTCAGGGTCATGCCTATTGAGAGAATATACAAAGCTGAAAGTAAGCCGGTATGGCCCCGTATGGAGTACCGGTAAAAGAGGTGCAGTAGTGTACTGGAAAATAAGTGGAGCATTCAGTACTGGCTTACTTTCACCTCTTTTGGCTTCATAACAAAAAGTTCAAACTCAAAGCTAATAAAAGCTTGGAAGGGGAAAACTCACTGTCACATTTGTTTGTTGTTTCTCTCCCTTTCCTCCTCCAGCCGGGCTGCCCAACGTGGCTAGGTTCCGTGTTCCCCGACCCTCCCACTCAACAGAGGCTGCAGCGGCTCCCCTCTAGCTTGTAGCAGGGAGCAGGGGGACTGGCTGAGGGAGAAGCCTCCCCAGGTAGCTTGCTGCCTGCATAGGAACAGTTTAAACTTAGCTGTTCGCTCCTGGGTCTGAACTGGGGGATTAGGGACTATTTCTGGCATCCTTGTTAATTTCACTCTTGGTTGTTGGGGATGGCGGGGGGTTGACCAAAGCTGGGGCAGTTCTTTTCTGCCCCTGGATGAGGCGACCTTCAATAATATAATACACAAAAATACAATCAAAATCTTGAACTTGGAAATGGTTCCTATCTATGATACAACCATGAGTGAAATTAATAAGGATGCCAGAAATAGCCCCTAATCCCGGTTTGTAATGATGCCACTCCTGTACCCCAACTCCACAGAGCATGGGGGACACAACAGGGCTCAGGACAGAGATGGCTCGCTGGCTTGTAGAGTGAGAAGTTTAATTAACAACAGTGTGTTAATCCTTGAGGGCTCAGCCGACTGCTAGTTTGTTATTTAGCAGTAAAGCATTCCCTGGGAAATATCCCACAGTCTTACTCCACCACCTCAGCCAAGCTTCACAATCATCATTGCTGTGTACAGTATTAAATTGTTTTATATGTTTAAAACTTATACTATACACACACACACATATATATATATATATATATATATATATATATATATATGTATTTTTCCCTGGAACCTAACCCCCTATTTACATGAATTCTTATGGGGAAATTGGATTCACTTAACCTCATTTCGCTTAAAGTAGCATTTTCCAGGAAAATAACTACAATGTTAAGCGAGGAGTTGCTGTATGTACAGGCTTCACCGCTACTTGGCCTACAACTGGCCTGGCCAGCAACAGACTAGGAGACTTCCACTTCCTGGTGTCCTTTTCCTTTTCTGTTCCCTCCTTCTCTGGCTTCCCCCCAGCCTTTATAGCTCCGGGCTAAGACTGGCAGGTGCAGCCAGTTACCAGGCAAGGGCTATTCACCCAGCCCCAATCTATTCCCCTTGACTGGGGCTAGAGTGGCAGGAGCTGAAGGGCTTCTCAACTACCACCCTGCCACTATGGCTCTGATATACATGAAGGATAAACCCCATTAACATAACAAAATAATCATCGGACTGGAAGCACCAGGGCAAGAGGTGACAAGGAGACCAAGCATAACATGGAAATGTGCAGTAAGAGCAGAATAGAAAGCTATCAGAACGTTATGGGAAGAAGTTAAGACTGCAGCAAGAGACTGTCAAAGATGGAAGGCAGTGGTGGTAGCCCTAAGTCAGCAAGGTGTGTGTGTGTGCAGTTTTTCAGGAATTATACCTAGAATTTTAAACCATTGGTGGGGTTTAAATGCCAAGCGCAAGTTACTGGATTTTAAAAACTGAGGATCTGATTTTGTTCTCATTGACACTAATGAGAAAATTCTCATTTACTTCACAGGGAGTAGAATTGAGCCTGATTATTTCTATCTTGGAAAATGCTCAGAAATTCATAGAATTGGGTCCTAAATGCTACAAAATTCTGGTTGTCAGTAGTCATTACAAAAGACCTATTAAAATAAACAATAATTTTGCCTGAATAGGGACTACGAAATTTGAGCCCTGATCCGGCAATGCTCTTAAGTACTTGTCTAACTTTAAACACATGAATAGTCCCAATGAGTCTACTAATGTGCTTACAATTAAGAACATGAATAAGTACTTTGCTGGGCAAGGGCTTTGATCCTTTCAGTTTTCAAAATTGAACCATTTTTTGGTCTAGTAGTTGATTGAAATATCAAATATCTTCATATTTGTACATTTTTTGCAGCTATTTGTTAAACATATTTTATATTAAATTATTAAACAATAATAGCCTTTGAATCTTGGCTTATGTTGTTTTATCCAAGTTTCAACTTTGAAGTCTTTTAAACAACTGGTAATTTTTAAATACTGAAATGGGTTTATAGCTAACTCATTTGCATATATCCTTTACTAAAAGTAGCACTACATGGGGGACTCATTTTTGACTGCCCAATAAAAGTTATAATTTTATAATCCTCTACATTTATCTCAGTGTAACATGGCACCCATATTTATCATATTAATGAAACTAGAACATTATTGTAGGGAAAGCAGACCAGGGGGGCGGGGAGAGGAAAGATTGAGGTTTTGTTTCCATTTGAAGGAAGTATAAAGAGAATTTAAAAACAATCACACTCAAAAAGTTCATTCCTAGTCCTCATCTATAGTCTAATATTTTTCTAACATTGTTCTGTGTATTCATTAAGATTCCTTTGATTGTTCATTTCTAAATACTAGTTTCTTTTTAAACCCCATATTTAAATCATTTTTTTAAACGGGTCTGATCAAGTTCTGTCAGAATTGAGGTATTGAATCCTCTTCTAACTAATGTCCTATTTCTGCTATAAAAAAATCCCTACCAATGATCCTAGTTCACTGTTTACTTACATTAGCCTTGGCAGTTTTCTCAGTTGCAGCTTCCAAATAAAATGCAATTCTTGACACTATCATTTTCAAAGATCATAATGTTATATAAGACACATGGAACTTGACATTTGTAGTACAGTTAGAAGTTGGTGATTGCTCTTTAATGACCTGTTATGACATCTAGAATGTTATCCATCCACTACATTGCTATGGAAAATGGAAGTTTTGAGTATTATGGGTATGTTGGATTAAATTTCATATCTCTTTTCCACGTTAGCCATATTCTTCATATTCGAAAGTGTACTACAAAAGTTATACAATAAAGAGCTCACAGTCTGCATGTTATGGGCATCATAGCAGTGTGACAGGGTGTACAAACCCCTCAGCAGCCAGGCCAATGTTGGGGATCTATGCTGGGAAAGCACTCTCCCCCACCACATCTGAAGGGCAAGCTGGACAGGAGGGAGGACCTAAAAGGCAACAGCTCAGCTTAATTGGTGGCAATTTGGGGAGGGAACAGGCCTTCAGTCCTTGACTCCAGGGAAGGCCTGGTAGAATGCCAGAACTGCTCAGATGCCTGCTGACCTCTCTCCTAAGGAAAAGGAGAGAGTGTCGGTGTCCCAATGCCAAACCAGTCCTTATAGTAGTAATAGACTTATCTATGGGTGTTGAACAAGGCCTTTCAGTGACTCCCTGAAGGAAGGGAGTCTTACCACCACCTTAAGTGAGTTCATTTGTGATTTAATTGTCTTGTTGAACTTTGAGAAATCCCATAAGGGTGTGGATCTCCACAGACTTGGGCAGAGGGCTGTCTCTCTTACAACAGCACTAAGTTGTTGTGACTGCCTGGATATTGAAGGCCAGAATCTGGGTGAGTCTAGGTCCTTGTCACAACCCACGGGGGTGCCACAGGAGGCCAGATATGTGGGTCCATCTGCATTGGAGCTGGAAGATGTAATATCCAACTCAAGTAGATATACCTGTGCTAGCTCTGATCAAGCTAGTGTACTAAAAACCAAAGTATAGCCATAGTGGCATGAGTGGAGAGGTGGGGACTAGCTGCCTCAAGTTTTAGGGTCTGGGGTTGGCTGGTACTCAGGTTGCTAGCCCCTCCCACTATTCGCTTGGCCACAGCTACCCTTCTTGTTTTCGCATGTTAGGTCAATCAGAGCTAGTGTGTCTCCTCAACCTAGGCAGCTTACCTTCCACCTCCAATGTATACATGCCCTTTTCAAAACAACAGTTGCACTGGTATCTTCTAAAATTAGCCTTTAAAACAGTGTAGTTACAGATTCTCTGTAATAGAAAAATAGAAAAGAAAAGAAAAATAGAAAAGAAATGGCTCCAGGTTATGTCTAAATTTATCCCCCTTTGAACCAAGATGAGGGAGTTAATTCTGCAGCTAGAAGCAATTGGAACAAGGAATATGGCCAGTGGCTCTTGCTCAGGCCTGCTCCTGCTCTTCTTCCCCAACACCAGAGGATGTTGCCATGGAACTGGCTGCCACAGCTCCTATGAGGTGTGCATTCCCTTCCAAAACTCCTGCTTCCTGACATGCAGAACTATTCCACGGCAGCTAGGACCTCTGCTCACACACAGAAGGAGAGGACAATTATATTCCCATTTGACTAGTAAGAGCATAGTCAAATGATACTTACAAACACATCCTGCCTTCCAATTGCCTGATTATAGCTCCCAGGAGTATCAGAGCCCCAGGGCAGCAATCAGTTTCAAATTAACTACCTTCACAGTCAAATATTTGCATACTCTTCACTTCAAAAGTATTAATTAGAGCCACAGTGACAATGAAAATACTTGTCACCAAACTCCAGGAGAAGGGAAACATTTTCCAAGGGTCAAAACTATTTCTATCCTTAATATAGCTACTGTAACACAATCTGTGAGTCAGAATTATGGTAACCAGGTGTCCTGATATTATCAGGACTGTCCCAATATTAGGGGCTTTGTATTATATATGTAACTATGCCTCACCTCCCCCGCCCCCTGCCCCCCCCCACCAAAAAAGTGTTCCAGTTTTTCAAATTTACTGATTGGTCATCCTAGTCAGAATATATTAGATTAAATCAGCATTTGCCTTCTCATGTTATGAAAAGTAAAGTTGAGCTAACCGATCTATTAAATTACAAGTGAATAATAAACTGCCAAATTTTAAAATTGATGATAAAGTATAACATTAAGTGAAAGAAGAGTTGAGGAGCAGCTCACAATGAGTCCTATGAAAATGGGTAAGGCCCTACCCCTACTGTGGGTAAGTCCGTTTGCAAACTTCATTTTAAATTGAATTATCTATGAAAGAACATGGAGAAATTTGAATTTACTTAACCAGTATGATTATTAAGAATATTGCTTTTTTTATTACCAGACAGATATTTTGAAAACCAAAATATAAAATGGAACATTATATGATTTTTTGAAGCTCTTGCCAGCAATCATCACCCAAATTTCATTAACAATGTGGTAAAAGAAAATATGCATTTGAAGATTACATGAAAAATAACGTGGTTAGGGAGTAACCCCAATCTCCTACCTCCTCTTAATACCTCACTCCAGGCTTGTCAGGGCAAGTCTTGTGGAATTCCTCCACCAGGTCAGGGGCACAGACATGGGAAGCAGTTTCCCAAGTGTGCTCCTCAGGGCCATAACCTCTCCAGTCCACCAGACAGTCTGGTGCGCATGTGACCATTAGGAATTGAGGGCCTGAACTTTGTACTCCTTGTGACCCTGAATTTTGACTGGTGGCGGCTGTGGTGAGGTTGAGTCAGGGAAGAGGTTCTTAGTATACGGCTTCAGATGGGAAACATAAAAAACTGAGTGTATTTTGAGAGATTGTGGAAACTGTACTTTAAAGGTAACTGACAGTCTCTACATAAAAGAATAAATGGACACAAATCAGACATGAGGAATTATAACATTGAAAAACCAGTTAGCAAAAACTTCAGTCTCCCTGGCCACTTGATTACAGACCTAAAAGTCGCAATATTACAACAAAAAAACTTCAAAAAAAGACTCCAACGAGAGACTGCTGAATTGGAATTTAATTTACAAACTGAACACCATCAAACTAGGCTTGAATAAAGACTGGGAGTGGATGGGCCATTACACAAAGTAAAACTATTTCCCCATACTTCCCCTCCCCCCACCAGTCCCTTATATCTCCTTGTCAATTGCTGGAAATGGGCCATTTTCATTACCACTACAAACAGTTCCTTTTCTCTCCTGCTGATAATAGCTCACCTTAACTGATCACTCTCTTTATAGTGTGTATGGTAACACCCATTGTTTCATGTTCTCTCTGTGTGTGTATATAATCTTCCTACTGTATTTTCCACTACATGCATGAAGTGGGGCTGTAGCCCACGGAAGCTTATGCTCAAATAAATTCGTTAGTCTCTAAGGTGCCACAAGTACTCTTGTTCTTTTGACATATCTAGAAGGCTCCCAGGAACCGCTGGTCCAATTTCTGAGAGGGTCAGCTGGTCTGGAGATGCTTGGTGGTGAGTCACCTCTTCTGGCCTATGGTGAATTCGAGCTTCCTGTTACCAAAGAGTCTTGTGTAAGCCTTCTTTACCGCCTCTAGGTGGTTCTTGAGCTCCTCCTGAATTAGATGGATTGGTTAGACCCAGAGGTGGCAGCTGAGTTCAGGGAGGCTGCTGGTAGCACCAGGTAAAAATGGGGGTGGAACCCCTAATTTATGAAGAAGGAGCTCTGACTTTTAGAGGCATGGGTGATGTTATTACATGAAAACTCTGCATATGGCAGGAGCATGGACCAATTATCTTACTTAAACACCTCAAGTATTGGTCCAGTACCAGGTTCATGTTTTTTGTTTGCCCATCTGTTTCAGGGGAAGAGGGATGACTTAACCCTGAAGGTTCTGGGCTTGTGGGGAACTGCTGGTCAGAGGGAAGCCCAACCATTCCATCATATATGGAGGGGTTGGATGGGGTGGAAGGTGAAGGTAGTTTGAGCAAACTGTCAGAGTTGGGTCATGGGTGGTCCTTTGTGCACTGGTCAGTTACTAAGTTGCAGTCAGGAGATGAGTAGCAGGAGCAGGCTTGAGCTAGGTGATGATACCAGACAGTCTGGGTATGTTACAGACAAGGACAAGTAGCAGAATTGAGGATGAACCAGGGTCAGCATCTGGAGTCTAGGATCCACAGGCAGGCAAGAGCTGGAGCAGAAGCAAGCGGGCAGTCTGGATCATTGCTCAGCCAGCTCGCTGGTAGGACTTTCTGGTTTATATACCAGCATGAGCCGACTGGTGGACTGCCAGGGTTCGGGGCACCCTTCATGCCTTTCTGGGTGGTACTTCCTGCAGTGCCTAGATTCACAGGGTCTTCCAACAGAAATCCAGCCTAAGCTTCCAATGGCAATATGGAGGCATCGGGTGCCAGTTCTGGTGCCACAGATTCTTGCACATGCTTACATTTATTCACACAGGTAGCCTCATTGACTTCAATGTGAATATTCACGTGCATGAATTAAGCATGTAAGTAAGTGTTTGAAGGATCAGGGCCTGTGTTTGCTTTTGACAATGCATTTTTGTTTTTTGTAGAGTCATGTTCATAATCTAAAAAATATTTTTTTCATCAATCCACATCTCATCCTGCACAATATGGCAATCAAATCCTTGGTTTTCTCTGTAAACAGCGAGCAGAAGTGGTCTCTTGTCAGGTAAACCTGTTATTTCATGATAATGAAGCACCTAATGAGTAATCAAGACAGTAAATTATTCTGGCATTCCAGAGAAGGTTACAAACTAGATGTAGAGTCTACTTAGATGGGGTTTCCAATTGTTTTTAGTCTTACATTTTGTATCTTAGCTTTTTATTTTTTTGACTTGACTTCATATTTTCTACAATGATAGATTCTCCCACAACTCAGTGTCTGCAGCATACCTGTATTTTCTATATGTGACTTCATACTTCCACATTAATTTTCAAAGTATATAAATCTTTGTTCTAGGTGTATAGATAATATTGTGGGGCCTCTTGCCATGAGAGTGTATACTTAACACTGAAGATCAGTGCTATCTTGGAAAATTGCTGGCATTATTTCCATCACTGCCAATGTTGCAGAGCCCATCCTTGTAAGCCATGCTTTTGATAGCCAGTAGCAAACAGCTTGTTTAATTTTAAGTTCGGATATCAGCATTTTCTCTGCTCATGTAATTATTTTCAGTGTTTATTTTTTTTGAAAGAGCTAAAACCTGGGCATATATTTGAATTCAGCTAGGGTATTAGCAAGTAATCCATAGCAATAAGGCATGTTGTCCCAATATACCAAAGTAACATTGCATACCATGTAAATTTATGGAGCATTTAATCTCTTTTCTCATTGTTGCCTATTGCACAATGTTGAATTCCAGTAGAAGGCTTTAACTATTTAAACAGTGAAAGAATTTTTCTTTAAATCTTTAGTGAAATGCTTCTTTCTGCTTCACTGTTTTTTCTCACTTTAGTTTGAACCAGCTTTGTAAATCACACAGGCGCCACGGAGTCATTTGTAATGAAACATAGGACTTAAATCAGACCAAATTCCCAGCTTGGATAGATGTGTAGACATAATAGCTTTGTGCTCTAGTGCACTGAAAATAGTAGTTTGGCTGCAGCAGCATGGGTGGCAGCTCAAGCTATGTACTGAAGATCTTAGGAGGAGTTATATTTGGGCAGCAAATCTGAGCCACAGTAGCCACACTACTACTTTTAGTGTGCTAGTGTAGGGATATTAAAGAAGGTTTATATTAAACATGGTTTATATGAGAAATGATTTATTGATTTATTGTTAATTAATACTTTATAACTTAAGGTTTATGTTAGAAGTAAATTTGTGATCCCCAACATTTAGCTTCTAACCTGCAAGCCACCAGCTGTGTCTGTGTAAAGCCTGCTCAAAGAAATACTTTGTATAAAACTTGTTAAACATTAATTATCTCTAAGTAAGCCAAAACAGTAGCTGTTATAGTGTATAGATAGAGACCCCCACCCTCTGTAAGTTTTCATCTCACTTTATCTTTGCTTGTTAAAAGACAGGGAGTCTCACATAAATTGGTAACACCCCAAAAGGTAAAGAGACAGTGAAATAGATGTGATTAAGATAGAGAATGTATGTGAATGCATGCCTAGTTTAAACAATGAATGAATGGTTAGGGAGTCACCAGCCTGAAGAATTCAGTGTCGGCTGAAGAAGGTGTCAAGTGGGATCAACCAGATGACCCCCCGGAGGGCAAACTGGAATCCACCCACCACACCTCAAAGGAAGGAAAAACAAAACATCTAATAACATGGAGCCAGCCATCTGCTGATTGATTTAGCAACAGCAGAATGAAGCAACTCCTATGAACTAACATAGGGAAAAATCCCTATAAAACTGGACTCTAAAGACTGAGGACTTTGAGTCTATGGTTCTGCTGCCAGCCTCCAGGAGCATCAGATGCATCTGACACAGACTCTGCTCCATCCTCATGACCAAGATACCTGGCCAGTAACTTGGCATGAGCAACATCTAGGCTGGTAACTATAACATCTATACAGAACCTGAATGAATGATTGTGTGGATGAATATATGTGTGTGTGTGTGTGTGTATAAGGAATAAGTAGTAATAGAAACAAGTAGGAAAACATTGTCTTTTGTTTTGTTATGGTATTTACAATAAATGTGGCATCTTTGCCTTATCCCTCTTAATAAGATCCTGCTGGTTTTTATTATATTGGTACAACACTAGCTTGAGCAGAGCTAGCCTGAGTATGTTTACCTGAGTAGGGAATTATACCTCCCAATGCCAGTGCAGACATACCCTGAGTGACTGCTTGCCATAGAAACTGCATCTGATTGTTAGGGGGCCTTTCCTGTGACTTGCTAAGATCACATTAACTCCCACTGAAGTCCTAGTCCAAATTAAGGTGCTCATCATCAAAGAGGATCCAGCCCTAAATTAGTAGTTGTGTAATTCTGGTATTGGCATTCTGTGGCTGATTGAGATGTCTCCTTTCTGGGGCAAGGACATATTCTTCCTGAAGCTGTCAGACAATGGACTCAGAAAAGATACAACAGGGGAATTATTGAATATATAAAGGTATCATGCTTGATCTCCTAACACAGGGTGGGGTTCTTCCTAAGCTGATTTTTACATCAGCACTCTAAGGAATAAAGGAATAAACAACTGGAAGCTTCTGTCCCCTAGAGCTATAGAAACTCCTGCTGGCTGTTGACACTGCAAGCCCGTCTTCCCACCAAGCATTTCAAAGAATTGGGATTTGCTGAGCCTCCAGGAGACAGAGCTCATTTGCATAATCCCCCTCAGCACCTGAATTCTCAAGCTTTATTTATTTTGTCCATCTAAAATTTGCAGACCATTCCTGTCATAAACAGACAGTTAAGGATTAATTCCTCTTTTACCTGTAAAGGGTTAAGAAGTTCACATAGCCTAGCTGACACCTGACCAGAGGAACCAATGGGAGGACAAGATGTTTTCAAAGAGGGAGGAGGGAAATCAGTCTTTGTCTGTTCAGAAAAGTTTGTGCCGGAGTGAAGGATCCAGGAATCAGCCATCTAACATTTCTTAAAAGTAGTAAGTGTTTAGAGAAGGAATGTATTAGATTATGTTTATTTTCTTTTGTGACTTCGTTTTTGCATAGTGGGAGAATCAAATTGGGTGTCTTTGTGTAACTAAGGTTTTTGCCCAGAGGGACATCCTCTGTGTTTTGAATCTGTTGTCTGTGAGAGTAGCTTGCATGCTAATCTCACAGAGGTATTCCTGTCACCCATTTTTTCTTAATTAAAAGTCTTCTTTTAAAGAACCTGATTGATTTTTCCTTGTTTTAAGATCCAAGGGTTTTTTGGATCTGGGCTCACCAGGAATTGTTGGGAGGTAAATCAGTCTCAATCCTGCCAGGAAAAGGGGGATAAAGACTGGGGAAATATTTGGGGGGAAGACAGAGTTTCCAAATGACTCTCCCATAAACATTTGTTTAAACTATTTGGTGGTGGCAGCTACTAGATCTAAAATGGTAAATAAGCTTAGGGGTTATCTCATGCAGGTCCCCACATCTGTACCCTAAAGTTCAGAGTTGAGGGTGACCCCGTAACACTTCCCTCTCCCCCTTTTTTTGGGGGGGGGAAGACAAGGAGGAGTTTCAACCTCTTTGTGTAGAAAACAAATTTTTAATTTCAAAAGTCTACCACAAACAAAACCTGTTGCTTCATGCCAATACCAAGTTTCAACACAAAGTTCTTCTTTTCATAAAAATTGAATGACTACCCAGCACTCAAATATTTGTATGTTTTTGTGAAGTATTTCCTACATGAGAACCATTGATTAAAACAGAGAAGTTCCCAGCAGAGAAAGCAACAGAATATTTTTTTCCTGGAGTCAAAGTTTGAGTGGTATCCTGCAGGATGAGAGAGTAGTGTATAGAGAGGCTCAGTGTTTCAGTCTTGGGTGGAGGCAGATAATCATTTATATACACTATCTCAGAAACTCATTGTAAGGCTGCAGGTTTTAACAAGCAAACCGTTGAATGCTATTTCATTTACTAGGATAACTGAAGCCCTTAAAGCTAACCCTGGAGAATTGGTGTCACAGTGGCATTTCTATATTAGACACTAAATAATAAGATAATAAAGGCTTTTTCTAGACAGGAAGATTCATGCATGGGTGTTTGTTCAGCCATTGGGTCACAGTGTGAATCTGGCACTGGAAGGACTAGTGAAAAAGCTAGAGAGGCCATCTATTGAAGAAGTACAGGCACAGAAGAGAGGTTTGTACATACTCTGATATGCACTGACATCTATGAATGAAAAGCACTATGTATTTGTGTTGATTTTTATGCACAGAACAAGTGTGTGAATATTTTCAAGAAAACACACTTTTCTTACAGTATATGTAGTTAATTATAAAGTACACTAACTTCTGGCTTCCAAGCTCCAACTTCTGTATCGCTATTTCGACAGCATTACTAAATTTTCAGCTGTTTTCTCAAATGTCACTGTCCTCAAAAGAATACTGCATTTTAGTTAAAGTCAATTATCAAGATAGAAGACATAAGAATGGCCTTACTAGGTCAGACTAGTGGTCCATCTAGCCCAGTATCCTGTCTTCTGACAGTGTCTGGTGCCAGATGCTTCTGAGGGAATGAACAGAATAAGGAAATTATTGAATGATCCACCCCGTCATCCAGGCCCAGCTTCCTTCAGTCATAGGTTTAGGGACACCGAGAGAATGGACTTGCATGCATCCCTGACTATCTAGTCTACTAGCCATTGATCAGCCTATTCTCTATGAAGTATTATTCTTTTTTTAGCCCCGTTATACTTTTGGCCTTCAATGAGTTCCCCTAGAAATTAGTTTAACAGGTTGACTGTGCATTGTATGAAGAAGTATGTCCTTTGGTTTGTTTTAAACCTGCTTCCTATTAATTTAATTGGGTGAATCCTGGTTCTTGTGTTATGTGAAGGGGTAAATAAACACTTTCTTTTTCATTTTCTCCACACCAGGAAGTGACAGGGAAGAATGGAAGAGACTGGTTTCTGACCTGTGCACCAATATTGGCATGGGAAGGATGTAAAAAGAAAATTCTTCAGCAGGTACCAAATAGTTGTGGAGGCAAGATTTATCTCCTCAGTGTTCTTCTAATCACACAGTCGTCCCTGCATCCATGAGGAACTAACTACCACAGATCACAAAGTATCTGTAGGCTTTCAAACTTTTTTACTGGAGACCCCTTTCACATTGCAAACCTATGAGTGTGACCCCCCCTTATAAATTAAAAACACTTTTTAATATATTTAACACCATTATAAATGCTGGAGGCAAAGTGAGGTTTGGCGTTGAGGCTGACAGCTCATGACCCCCCATGTAATAACCTCATGACCTCCTGAGGGGGCCTGACCCCCAGTTTGAGAACCCCTGGCCTAAGACATTTCTATGAAGGCTCTGGCATATCGAGCTACTCCTTGGAAACCGTACACTCATCTCCCCCTGTAGCACACATTTTCATCAAAACATGCTACCAATATTCCACACTTGGCTCGGAGGGCCCCAGAATTAGAGAGTGCTTGCAACTGCAAAGCAAAAACCCACAGGAAATACTGGAACGCTGCTGAAGAATTTGACCCTCAGTTTTAGACAGGTAGATGATCTCTCATAGGGAGTATCTCCACACACAGGTTCCAGCCTAAACAGGAAATGTGTGGGGTCCTTTGCTTTTAATGGGGTCAGTGGAATGGAGAAGGAGTTAGGCCACTTAGGTGGAGAAAGGGTAGCAAATGTCTAAGACTTTTAGTAAGTGAATGGATACTTTTGATCGTCTTCCAAATAAGTCTTTCTTTCTCTAAGAAAATGATAAATTACATGGTTGAAAAATAATCATACACAAGGCTAGATTGTGCCAAACACCCTAAGAAAGGACTGAATCAAAAGTGAGTTAGGATCTTCACGGTTTGACCTTCTGTCATATACTCACATTTTCATAAAATGATGAATTACAACTATTTAGAAGCAAAAGTCATCAGATACCATTACAGGGTTCAATATTCTACTTTGCCCCAGTAGAAATAATATTTGGTTAATAATTTTCACAAAGAATAGTAAAAGTTTTATAGTTATATCCTCAGACAGTTGCAGTAATACATCATAGCTAGCAAATGTTTGCAAAAAGAAGGATTTACTATTGCTTTATAAAAAACTTCTAATTAAAATAGGTGAAATAAAGGTTAACATGACTAACTGTGTTAGCTGAAATTACTTTGGCCCTGGACTGAGTAGGGAATAAGGAGAGCCCTTTCCTTAGAAGGACGAGTGATTTAAATTCAGATATTGAAACTCAACCCTTTCTAGATATATGTAGGCCATTTTCGGAAGCTTCCCAGAGAAAAGAAAAAAGTGTCTCAACATTCTTGGGTCCAATTCTGCACAGCTGTGTGTAATTCTACTGCCAGTGTAACCAGCCTTGCAGCCTATTTATCCTATGCAGGGGTATCTTTGGGTAGCATACAAATCACTATAGTCACTCCTATGTCATCACTTCCTTGCTGCCAGCTCAAGGGACATGGTTGAAAGGATGGCGGAGAGATTACAGCACCCTTTTTCTTAGCTCTTCCAAACTCATCACAGCCACAGCCAAGGATCTAGAGCTTTGTTATTTACATGTGTATTGGGTAAATTATTCTTAATTTTGAATGCACCATCTACCCTTGTAGAAAGCTTCATGAAAGGCACACAAAAAAAAAAAGAGAAGTGGGGATGTGAAGTGAAGAAAAAAGCTGTAACCACGTGTAGCTACAATGGACAACAGAGAAAGTTAAGACTGGAAAAAATAGAAAAAGTTCTTTCTAAAATCTATTTAACCAAAAACTGGTAATTCAATATTTTAATGAGAAGCAGCACTATCTCTAGGTTAATAAGAGACATCTCTATTTTAAAAGGACTATTTGGACATCCAAATGTTACAATCTATGTCTGCTAGTTCTTCTGAACAAATAAATGGGTAGATCTTTTACCTAGTACCCGACGACAAGGACATAGTGGGAGGGGATGATCAAGCTAAGAATTAGAGAGGAGAAAAAATGACAACCCTACAGCTCTATTTAGTTACCATTCACCTTGTATCAGTGACCCAGACATGGGAAGACCATGTTTTGGTCATTGATACAAAAAGCCCTCCCTCGCATCTTTAATCAGAGCCTAGATGGAATAAAGAGCTATACGTCAACCTTTAATGTACATATTGTGTTCCTATGCTAAAATTCCAAATATTAAGCAGAAAATTAAACCTCAGGAAAGATAAGTCACAATTTATGAAGAACAGGTGACTGGTGGATTAATGTTTAAATCCATATTAAAACTTGAGTTTCTTGGGTAATTCAAAACCTTTGCCTACTCATATCTGTTGATTCTGTGCTTAACAGTTACACTAGTTCAGGGGTTGGCAACCTTTCAGAAGTGGTGTGCCGACTTCATTTATTTACTCGAATACATTTAAACATTTTTAGAAGGTCTCGTTCTATAAGTCTATAATATATAACTAAACTACTGCTGTATGTAAAGTAAATAAGGTTTTTAAAATGTTTAAGAAGCTTCATTTAAAATTAAATTAAAATGCAGAACCCCCCAGACCGGTGGCCAGGACCCAGGCAGTGTGAGTGCCACTGAAAATCAGCTCATGTGCCACCTTTGGCACGTGTGCCATTGGTTGCCTACCCCTGCACTATTTGAATGAAATGTGATACAGGCTGTAACCTCCATTCTGGATGATGTTGCAATACAATGCATTAACTGCCTTTGTATTTTAATATGATTTACTCTTACATTTTGCTGTCTGATGGACAGCCATGAAGGCAAAGTCTAGTTTACTATATGGGTGAAGTTCAGATCCTTCTATCTTGGATGAGTATATGGGAATACTAACCCATTTGGGCTTTTCTATAGAAGAGACAGCCTTCTGATAAAAGTTTTCAAAGGTTCAAAGACTTGGAAACTAAGTTTAAACAAAGTGACATCTGACTCCTTCGAACTATATGCTGTGTGCACCCTCCAAGACTCCATATTCAATGGTTTCAGAAATTTCTGATAAATGGTTTGACACCTACAGTGTTTTGGAATGATCACACAGTACTTTGTGTGTCAGTAGGTAGAAAAATGGTTTTCTTAGCAGTTGTTCTTCACCTCTGAGGATTTAAAACAGAATCTGAGTCAGGCTAAAGCAATCCCCTAGAATATAGCGATCCAACTATAATCTAAGCAGGGCCATAAAACAAGAAAACATTTTAAATTAAAAAAAAAACCCAGAATAATTGATAAGACAACAACAACTTCTAGAAAAAAAAATCTATGCTGTTTAGGAAGGTTTAAATGGACTGGAATTATCACTCTCCCCAGGATAGAAAGCTATGGTTATAATAACTTAGAAACAAATAAAGATAAGTAGTACATTCCAAGAGAGTGCATGACTGCTGTGTATTATGAAGAGGAGGGTTGAGTGATGTCATCCACAAGTATAATTATCTGCTAGAAGTACACTGCCTACAGTGAGCCATTTCTATAGAGTCCTTAAAAAACAAAAAAGAGAAAATTCGTACCTATGCATTTATATGGGATTATTGATGTGTGTGTAGTATCCAGCCAGCAAACTCATTTGAATCCAGATTTCTAAAAGCCATTTCCTAACAATCTGTGTCAGTATGTACAGCAAGAGATCAAGAGAAGACAAAGGACTTTTTACACCAGAATTATCATTTTGCCAAGTAAGTTTAATAAAGCAGCTCAGCTAAAAGTGCAAACCATGCCTTTAGGGGGGTGAGGCTGGGAAGTCCCTCCACCCCCCAAAAAAATAAAATAAAAAGAAACAGACATTAGTTAAGGGTGAGATTCTTAAATTCACATGTAAATTCTCACTTAAGGTCCCAGCAATAGCAAACTCTGCCCTTTTTGATGGATACATTTCATTGCACGATTTTTTATTACAAAATTTGCATACAGTATTGTCAAGGTTGAGTCCCCACTCTGGCACTTCAAGTGCAGAAGGTGGGGGCCTGCAAGGATTCTAAAAATTAATTCTTGCCACTCTGGGCTTGTATTAAACTCCCAAGGTTACAGCTTCTCTCTGACCTTGGATGGCTAGATGCTGCCACCACCCAAATGCAAAAAACCCCTTTGAACCCAGGAAGGCGCACATGGGAATTCCTCCCTGTGGGGTACCCTCAAGCCTTTTCACCCCCCTCCGGGGAAGAGCTGAGAAGAAAACAAAGGAAATCAGTTGTTGCCACAGCTAATTAAACAACATATGCACAAACCTCTTAAGACACAAAAACCCAATTCTGTTCTTAAAAAAGGTAAATTTTATTAAAAACAAAAAGAAAGAAAATACATTTGGAACTTATATTTGCTCTTTTTAAATCTAGCAATAGCCTAATAATTAAGCATCAAGAATGGTTTTCTTGAGGTCCAGCTCAATGGTTACAAGCAAAACAAAAGCATTTGGGGGTTAGCACAGAGATGTCCACAAGCCATAAAGAAATTAAAGATAAACATAATTGCGTCTTCCTAGACATTTCCTGATCTACTTACATATCTGGGGGTTTTCAAATGAGTAGTTTCTAGGTATGATTTGGTGATTTTTCATACCTGGCCCACAGCTTTAACAGCATAGCTCCAGCCTTGTCTCTGCTCTTCCCCCTCTTTCTGGAGAACAACAAAAACAGACAAAGGGAACGTTTTTTCCCCAATTTTGAAAGGTTCTAGCCCTTCCATTGGCTCTTTTGATCAGGTGCCCACTTTTTTAATCCTTTACAGGTAAAGCAACTAGAAAACAGCTACTAATAGAGATTTTGTAGCTAACTGGCTGGCTGGGTGTACATAAAAGGGAACTATATTTTAGTAGAATCCCCACTACCCTCTTTGAAGGTACGTTTGCATGGTAAAGAAAGGATGAAAGCTGGGAAATTGTTTATGCTTGAAAGCATGAATTATATCTAATTATACAGCATCAAATGGAGTCATTAGAGCATAGTTATTACAATTAATATAAAATTCATAACAGTAGGACAAGTCAGAAAAGTGCTACTACTTTCAGAAATATGAATGATTTAGTTGTCCATAAATTGTAACTTGTACTATAATAAACTGAGACACATACATCAATAACACATTCAAGTCTTAATAAAAAAAAATCAACTCACCCCCTAATTCAGCATGACCAGGAATCTAAGTGTCATTAAAAGGAAAAGATGCTAACTGCTAAATAAAAGCCCTTCCAAACGAAAAGGATAACCTATGCAGTGCTGTCTTCCAAACATGTAGATAGGCAACAAGAGCGCCTCTCCTGCTGCCCATAGCTATCCCTAGCTGCCGAGGAATGAAAGCTGACTGGCCTTTTTTTATACTGCGGTCATGGATCCCCGTTGACAGCAGTGAAACTGATAACAATTGGTCAGTTTCAATCTGTGGACTGAGCAGCAGCTGCAGAAGTCACAGAAAGTCCTCCCACCAAACCTCCAAAACTTGGGAGAAGAGGTAAAAGAGTGGAGATGACTACTTGCAACAGGCAGAAAAGCTGAGGAGGAGATGTAGTAGAGGAGACACACCCTCCATCACAGTGAAGAGAAGGCTGAGAGAAAGGTAGAATAGCACAGACCCCTCCTTACCATTCATACACTCTTGGATACCTAGAAGGTGTGTGGGTAAGGATGCAGGGGGACAGAGACTAGTTCTTCTCCTTTCCAGTAGAAATAGAGCATTGAGAAGGCTGGGTTTCAGTTTTAATAGGCAATCCTAATATTAGCCTGATCTAGCCCTGGGCAGAATCCAGAGGAAGCACCTTGGTAGGAGTCCTAGTACCCACCCCATTTTCCTAGGAGCTGTTAGGCTTCTCCACTGGTTATCACAACAGCATAAGAGGGCACTAATCTTCAGTATCAGACTGTGGCTAATAGGCTTAATCCTATGGTCATTAGGTCTGGTAAAAATTATAAGCTGTATGAGTAAGTACATGGCTAGGTGTTGAGCCAGGCAGCAGAGAAAAAAGAAATTAATGGGATATGTGAGAGCATGGCACATGTCTATGTTGCAGTAGGAAAGAAGAGGAGACAGAATATGTAGGGAAGGGAAAGAGAAGGAACACAGGGATGAGAGATAATTCAGAAAAAATATGCACCTTGATGTAGTACAAGAAAAAAGATGAAAAAAATGGAATGAATCCAGAAAGGGAAAGAGGTAGAATAGAATAGAATAAAATAATAATACAAAAAAGCAGAACATAAGTAGTGAGAGGGCTACTCAAACAATACAAGAGTAGTTTGGGTTAGTTTTTTTCCCCCTACCTTTGCCCAAGACACTGACAAACTAGTCAGTATCAAACACTGTTACTGAAGCATGTAGTTAACCACATCTGATAGCCGATTTGGTCAATTTGGTTAGTGAGTCTGAGTTATTTCATTTTTCCCCCCTCTCAAAAAGAGTTGCATAAAAACACACTATATGAGCTACTTTATCATATAATATCAAATGGGTTCTGAGCAGTCTCCAGACAGAATGAAAACATTAAAAATGAAAGCAAATAATCCCGTGCCTTGTTGAAAGTAGGCTTTGAGAGCTTCCCTCCCCACCCTTGCTATATACTGAGTAAATTCTATTGCCATAGAACTCTATAAAGTTCTATGAATGGCATCTCTTGAGATTTCATACCCAATGATTCATTTTTTATGTAACATTATTTGAATTCAGTGTGAAAGCAAGTCTATTTTCTTCTAATGATCAGCCTAAAAATGTCGACTTCATAGATCCATCCCAGTTGAAACAAATGGATTGAAAAAGCCTGGATGCCAGTTACAGTGTACTGGATAGTTATCAGTACAAAGAAAGTTTGAATGCAGAGTTTTTACAAAGCTCAACCACTTTATTTTTGGCTAAATCTTGCAGTCTTCGCTCAGGTAAAACTCCAATTAAATTAATGTATAGGACAGAAGTCAGTAAGAATTTTGTCTGAGCTAGGTGTACAGAATTGGCCCCATAATATTCAGGATTCAGAAAGGCTTTAAAGCCATAGAAACAGGTCAAAAGACCATTTCTGAGTCTTCAAGGAAAAAAAAATCTCTGCATTGAGTGTTCTTTATAATGGTATCTCTTAATCTGATCTTTCTTTTAAAAAATTCAAAAAGGAAACCATGCTGTTTAGGAGAGAAGTGTGACATGAGTCCTCTGGAGAATGAAAGCTGAACAGAAGAAGAAGAATGATTTATCTGTTTGGATTTATGTTGTTTTTATATTCTTTGCGGAGAAAGGCACAAAAAAGAATGCCCCCACACACAACAACAAAAGGAGAAAGCTTCCTTGGCATGACAAATCCTGGTTCCTGCCTAGTCGGCTGGAGCACTTATGATTAACAATAAATATACCCAATGGGGCAGATCCTCTTTATTATAGCAGTACCTAAAGGGCTCAAGCCAGGACTGGGGTCTCATTGAGCTATGCTCTCGACAAAACACACATTAAGAGAAACTGCCTACCCCAACAAACTTACAATCAAGGCCATGTCTATTCTGGGAGTGCCTTGCTGGTATAGGAATACTGTTCTATTTTAGCAGCAAACCACTCCTACTGGGGATGCAGCTAGATGGGCAAAGCTATCCTTTGCACAAGTATTTAGCCACCCAACCAGGAGAAAAATCAAAGATATAGGAGTTAAAAGTGCAGCTTGGTAGTATCACTGCATCTATGCTAGGCTTTTGCTACATAGGTCAGGGATTACAAATTTCCACACCTCTGACCAGCGTGGCTATGCCAACAGAAGTTGGTAGGATAGACTTGGCTTTAATAGACAAAACAGAAAAAAGGTAAGAGGAGGAACACAAGCACAAAGAGGTGAAGTTCACACAGCAGGCCATAGCCATATCTCTTGAATTAAGGCCCTGTGCACTAGATCATGGTGTCTCATTAGTGTAGCTCCATTGAAAGTAATTTGCTATGACTGCCAACCCTCCAGGATTGGTCTGGAGTCTCCAGGAATTAAAAATTAATCTGTAATTAAATATTATGTCATGTGGTGAAATCTCCAGGAATACATCCAACCAAAATTGGCAATGCTATAATTTACACTAGAGGAGGCTCTTGTTCATGGCATTTTAGGACCACTTTCTAAAATTATGTAACTTGTAAGGTCATATCACAGAAATAATTGCTGTTGTATGAATTTAGATAGAATATATAGGCCCAAAGGTGTTAACATGATCCTGTCACTGTGGAACCTTAAACATTTTTGAACCAGGCTCAGGATTTGGTATATGGAAACCTGAGCCTGAATAGTACCATGGGATAAACACCATTCAAAATATTTTTAACCTTTTATTTAAACATACAGAAAAGGAAAAACTATAAAAACATTTGAAATTTTCATTTTAACAACATTCTTATTTCCTTTCCCTCTAGCTGGTGAAAGTTTTTTTTTTTAAAGAACCCCCTTCTCCCTACCAATTGAACAGTTTTAAATGGTATTAAAATAAAAATTTAAAATTTAAAGTAATTGTTTTGGTGGGGGGGGGGGGCAGAAAGATAAGAAGTAGTAGGTAGTTGAAATGACCTGGAGCTATTGTTGCTGAAGACCAACTCCGTTGCCTAAAAGGCAAAACAAAACAAACACATGCACAAAAGGAAAGAGGAAAAAAATAGCAAAGATAGAAAATGCAGCTTCTGTCTCTGACATTGACTCTCACTTGCAGCTTCACTTTGGAGAAACGGACTCAGCTCACAGTGTTATCGACTACTCTGAGACCTGACAATCTTCTACCAGCATCAGGATGTTTAGGGTATTGCTGTTACCTGTCTTTCTAGTCACAAGCTTACAGCAGTGTTGGAAAATACAGCCTTGCCTGGCCAAACCAGACTTGTATTAGATGGAAGGCAGAAAGAGAGGGATAGGAACAAGAAGAAATAAGGTGAGGAAGGACAAGAACATGGCAAAGGTGGGTGGGGATATATGAAGTGACAAAGTCTCACATCCCAGGAGGTGTTCAGCATTCATCGAGATCTCAGAGGTGACATACTAATAATGTTCTTTACTCCATTTGCATTACATTTTTCACTCTATATGGCTCACTTGTATCTTGTGAAGCTTAAAGAACATGCCGCAGTTACAAGCATACTTCTGAAAGAAAAAAAAACCCTCCAAAAACATGTTTCCAAATGCAGGCTTTAAGCATTTGGAACATGGCAAACATGAGTATAGGTCCATTTTCATGAAATATTTCAGATTTAACATTTTTATTACCAAAGCAAGACCCTTATCCAGAGGAAAATAAGACAGCTTTTCAAATACACATGTTTTACCATCAAACATCTGAATCCAGAGGAATATTAGATTTGTTGTACTGTAATCAGAGCAAATAACCTGTCTCTGAGCCTGAGCAGCAAATATATCACGTGTCACGTTTACCCAACTAATGTGCATGTGAAAGAAAAAAAAATTTACCCGCCTGACCCATATACTGGTAAATGAACATTCAGCTTCAGTCACGAGTGGTCCTATTGACTTCACTGAGGGTATGTCTACACTACGAAATTAGGTCAATTTAACAGAAGTTGATTTTTTAGAAATCGATTTGATACAGTCGATTGTATGTGTCCCCACTAAGCGCATTAAGTCAGTGGTGTGCATCCACAGCACCGAGGCTAGCGTCGACTTTCAGAGCATTGCACTGTGGTAGCTATCCCACAGTTCCCTCAGTCTCTGCCACCCATTGGAATTCTGGGTTGAGCTCCCAATGCCTGATGGGGCAAAAACATTTTTGAGGGTTAAGGGTTAATGCCTCTTTTACCTGTAAAGGGTTAAGAAGTTCACCTAGCCTAGCTGACACCTGACCAGAGGAACCAATGGGGGGGACAAGATGTTTCAAGAGGAAGGAGGGAAGTTTTCCTTTGTCTCAGTGTTAGTTTCAGTTTTGTACAGGAGTAAAAAGACCCAGGAATCAAACAGGGTAGTGAATATTAAAGAAGGAATAAATTAGTTTATGTTTATTTTCTTTCGTCATGTCATAGGTTTCACCCCCACTCTGAACTTTAGGGTACAGATGTGGGGACCTGCATGAGAACCCCTAAGCTTAATTACCAGCTTAGATCAGTATGCTGCCACCACCCAAATCATTTAAAACAGCTGTTTATGAGTCATTTGAGAAACTCTGTCTCCCCACCCCACCCCCACAAATCTCTTCCTCCCAAGTACTGTAACCCTTCCCTGGGTAACCTTGAGAGACTTCTCCACCAATTTCCTGGTGAACACCGATCCAAACCCCTTGGAACTTAAAACAAGGAAAAAACCAATCAGGTTCTTAAAAAGAAGGCTTTTAATTAAAGAAAATGGGTAAAAGAAATACCTCTGTGAGATTAGCATGCAAGCTACTCTCACAGACAACAGATTCAAAACACAGAGGGTGTTCCTCTGGGCAAAACCTTAGTTACACAAAAGAAGACCCAATTTGATTATCCCTTTAATGGACAAGACAAGTCATGAAAGAAAATAAACATAAACTAATTTATTCTCTCTTTAAAGTCACTACCCTGTTTGATTCCTGGGTCTTTTCACTCTGACACAAAACTAAAACTAATACTGAGACAAAGGAAAACGTCCCTTCTTCCTCTTGAAACATCTTGTCCCCGCATTGGTTCCTCTGGTCAGGTGTCAGCTAGACTAGGTGAACTTCTTAACCCTTTGCAGGTAAAAGAGGCATTAACCCTTAAGTGTCTGTTTATGACAGGGTGGTTCTGGGTACATGTCGTCAGGCCTCCCTCCCTCCCTCTGTGAAAGCAATGGCAAAAAATCATTTCTCGCCTTTTTTCCTGGGTTACCCATGCAGACAACATACAACGGCAAGCATGGAGCCCACTCAGCTCACTGTCACCGTATGTCTCCTGGGTGCCGCTGGCAGACGCAGTACTGCAGTGCTACAAAGCAGCATCTCCTTGCCTTGCCTTGCGGACGGCAGATGGTGCAAATTGACTGCTAGCCGTCATCATCGTCCCGTGGGTGCTTCTGGACGGCCTTGGTGAGGTTGGTCGGGGCACCTGGACAAAAATGGGAGTGACTCCAGGTCATTCTCTTCTTTAAGTTTCATCTAATGGAGATTCAGTCCTGCCTGGAATATCATGCCAGCTGGAGGCTTCTGCCTCAGGCTACTCTCCCAGTCAGAAGCACCGTACGGTCATACTTACCTCAGCCTACCCCTTGCTCCCAAGGATCATGAAGCCTGGACAGTAGTAAAGAGCAGTTCAACTATAGGCTGAGCAAGTGCAGAATGGTGGTAGAATGTGCCTTTGGATGTTTAAAAACTCACTGGCACAGTTTACTGACTTGGTTAGACCTCAGGGAAACCAATATTCCCATCGTTAGTACTGCTTGCTGTGTGCTCCACAATGTCTGTGAGAGTAAGAAGGAAATGTTTATGGCAGGGTGGGAGGTTGAGGCAAATCACCTGGCTGCTGATTACACGCAGCCAGATACCAGGGTGGTTAGAAGTGCACAGCAGAGAGCGCTGTGCATCATTGAAGCTTTGAAAACCAGTTTCATGATTGGCCAGGCTACGGTGTGAAAGTTCTGTTTCTTTCTCCTTGATGAAAACCCACTACCTTGGTTCACTCTACTTCCCTGTAAGCCAACTGCCCTCCCCTCCCCGCTTTGATCTCCACTTGCAGAGGCAATAAAGTCATTGTTTCAAATTCATGCCTTCTTTATTAATTCATCACACAAATAGGGGGATAACTGCCAAGGTAGCCCAAGAGGGGTGGGGAAGGAGGGAAGCACAGGGGTGGGGTAGTTGTAGGGGCACCCCCTAGATTGGCATGCAGCTCATCATAGAAGTGGCATGTCTGGGGCTCTGACCCGGAGCTGCCGTTTGCCTCTCTGGTTCTTTGGTAGGCTTGCCTGAGCTCCTTAAGTTTCACGCTGCACTGCTGTGGGTCCCTGTTATAACCCCTGTCCTTCATGCCCTTGGAGATTTTTTCAAATATTCTGGCATTTCATCTTTTGGAACGGAGTTCGGATAGCACAGATTCGTCTCCCCATACTGCGATCAGATGCAGTACCTCCTGTTCGGTCCATGCTGGAGCTTTTTTGTGATTCTGGGACTCCATGGTCACCTGTGCTGATGAGCTCTGCATGGTCACCTGTGCTGATCAGCTCGCTATGCTGGCCAAACAGGAAATGAAATTCAAAAGTTTGCGGGGCTTTTCCTGTCTACCTGGCCAGTGCATCTGTGTTGAGAGCGCTGTCCAGAGCAGTCACAATGGCGCACTCTGGGATAGCTCCCGGAGGCCAATATCATCACATTGCGTCCACGCTACCCCAAATTCAACCCAGCAGGGTTGATTTCAGCTCTAATCCCCTCGTTGGGGAGGAGTACAGAAACAGATTTTAAGAGCCCTTTAAGGCGACAAAAATGGCTTTGTCGTGTGGACGGGTGCAGGGTTAAATCGATCTAATGCTGCTAAATTCAACCTAAACTCACAGTGTAGACCAGGGTGTAGACTCCCCAGATCCATAAGGTGAAGGACATGTACATTTCCATGATCCTGACTTTAATGAGTATTGGAAATTCATAGCAAGTTGTGTTAAGTGCCACTGATACCATTTTAAGATTCAAATAAATTTAATTCTAAATCTAACAGCACATTTTCCCTATTTCCCACCATACACTAGTAGGTATATCTAAGTAGTGGAAAAAATATAAACTGAATGATATAAGATCATCATTCATAAGGCATATGCAGAAGAGGCAAAATTGAGGTTGCACATTAAACCATTATCTGACTTCTGAATGTTTAATAATGCAACTAACTTTCTCTTTATGTAGCTTTTCTTAAACCGGAATTTCCAAGAACTTTTAAATAAAAGACAATAGAAGGAACTTCATTCTCCAGGAGTTGGAAGCTCACCAGGTACAGTGACCTCAGCGTTGTGTTATATGCATAATGAAAACACTGTAGTCCATACCTCTTCACTAACTCTAACTATGCCTACTTTATAGAGCTTACACAGAGCTCTTCTTTGTGTGAACTGGAAAGCATCTCTCTTTTACCAACAGAAGTTGGTCAAATAAAAGATATCATCTCACCCACCTTATGTCTCTAATATCCTGGGCCAACAAGGTTACAACACTTCATACATTAGAGCTAACAGTCCTGGGAAGTGAAAAGTAAGGGAAACTCTTGGGTGACTTCAACAGCTACTGAAGGAAGTCCCCAGGATCCCCAAATGGGAAAACAAAATAATCAAAGAAAGAGATACAGACGTACACTGCAATTCAGTATATTATCAGTGCATTGCAAAAGTTTCATATTTCAGTAGCACAGTAGCAAGAAATTAGAAAGGAAAAAAAAAGAGGAAAAAGCTGCTCACAAATCTGTTGTCATGCTCTATAATAGCTTAGCTGAATGCCAAGCAGACCAGAATGTTCTGCCTTTGACTGCAAACAGTAATAGATGTGCATGATGGAATGTCAGGATGTTGCCAGTGGGTTTATTATTAATGGTAGAAATATTCTAACAGTCTGATTTTCTCAGATTGGTGACTTGAGAAACATTATTGATAAGGAAAATGCCAGTGAGGCTAGGCACTACAGGGTAGAGTTCAAGGAAAAGTGCTCTATTGTCTAGCATTCATCTTAGGTAAAAATTGCTGCCAGAGGAAACTAAGGCTGGAGGGGGCGGGGGGGCAAAGCGAAGTGGAGAAGGGGGGAGAGAAGACAAAATAATTTGTCCTGCACTCTTCAAAACATTCCATTATAGTAAAATAATTATTGCAGGCATAGACTAACAGATGCTCAGGCATAAACTAAATGTTGTGTTTGCTGTTCAATGTGCATCTTAAATCTATAACTATGACGGGCCAGATTCTGAACTAATTTATTTACAGGCAGCTATATTAGATTCAAAATGGTTGTGCCCCATGTACCACTGTGGAGAATTTTGCATGACATTCCTAAACCATGTCTTCATTAAGTGTCAGTTTACCAACATACAGTACCAAGCAAATGAAATGCACGTTCATTAGTTGTCTTGACATAACTGAGGGACCTGTTGGCTGAACATTTTTCCAGAACACTTTTTATGGAATTAAGGTTTGATTTTGTTAGGAGGCGATGCCATCTGAAGTGTGCGTTATTTCTATATTTAGGCAAAGGCAGGGAGACAAGAGCACTTGGACAGTGCCTTTCCAGAAGATTTTCTAAATCAAAGGACAGTTAGGTACTCAAACTCCCCACAACCTTCAGTTGAAGTTGGGTGAGGAATTCTCATTTGTGCTTCTGAAAATCTCCCACTCAGATTTAAAAAAAAAAGAAAAAGAAAAAAGAATAGCGCCCACAGTGATATTTTGCAACTTTATGCAGAACATATGCATTGACTCACCAATAAATGAGTATTTTCTATTAAGAAACACAAGAAATTAGAGGTCAGTTGCTTCATAATCAGCAACCCTCACTGTGCTAAGAAAAATATTGCAAATCCTTAGCTAGAGTAATGTTAGCAATAGTTCTATGAACCAACTTTGTTTTCTTAATAAGCCCATTCAAGTTTTGATGTTATATTTTTATAATCTGGGATGTGTATTGTACCTTCTGCTTGATGATTATTTGCTGCCTACTTTCCAGATATAATTGTGCAGTGTAAACATAATCATAATAGCATAAGGAAAACAGTTACTTTTCTCACCAGGCTGCATAAGCACCATCTGTCCATGTTCTCCCCCACCACACCCAAAAAAAAAAAAAAAAAAAGCTACACACATTTGTAATATCTGTGACAAAGGGGAAAAAAAACCCCTCTGTTGAGAGAGATATTCAGCAACTTAAATGAGGCCTAACAGGAAAAAAAGTCAGATTTCCCTTGAACAATTTTAACTACTATTGTTGCAGGTACTACCTAATATTACTATAAATGAAAAAGAGATTGAGTAGGGAAAACTTATATTTCCCAGTTTATTTATGGTACTTTTGTGTGCTATAACTTTGACTGTTTCTCCAATTTATTTCCCCTTGTCTTTGTGCAGGTCTTTTACAAAGCAATGGAGAGCGGGGGTGGGGGAGGGAGAGAGACCCACACACCCTACAACATTTGGCCTTTTAAAAAAATGACTAGATTTTGTATTGACTATGCTCCTTTATAATGATGAAGTAATAGAAATAAGGACCTTGTGGCTGAACAAACTTTATATTATTTAATTGCAACACCAAATCGTCATCATTAACATAAATATCCTAAAATAAGTAATCCAACACAAACCTTAATCTAATATGATTTTCTCTTTCTTCATTACAGATGCAGTGCAAGTCTGCCGCAGCTACTTTTGCTTTGATTCACTCTATTAGACCTGAGCAGTAAAAGCCAATATTCATTGAAGTTCACTAAAAGTTTATTACAAAGTAAAGAGAAAGAAACACTGTACATTAGTTCATGTATTACACCAGGACCACTGCTTGCCTCCTTACTTTGACACTTTGACATTTTATCTGAACTATAAAGAGTTAAAGAGAGCAAAATCTATAGCAATAGCATCACTGCTAATGGCCCCTCACTTAAAGACCCATTTCTCCCTAATTTTTATTTAGCTTTTTCTTTTTAATTTCTTCTCACAAAACACCTTGACCTTTTAGAATCAGTTTTCAGACAGCCCAATTTATTTCTTCTCATTTAAAAAGGTGAAGTGACTTATCAAAACAAACAGTGAGAACTGAAGCTGCACTGTAATAACAGTAAGATAAAATTTATGGGCAAGTGATAGCAAACTGGAGGGATTTTTTTCACCCTATTTTATTATGCCTGCAAAGATTAATTGAAGATTGGAATCTCTGTTTTTACCATTTTGTAGCTGAAAGGAAACACTGGATGTTTACTGCATGTGTTAAAATACTATGTTGAGCGATGACTGATGGGCACTTGCCATTGGATTTACCAGATGGACTACAGTGAGGCACCATTATACGGTCAGAACCTTTGCCTGGAGCACAGCCCATAAAAGTCATGTGTGATGGTGACTTTCATGAGTAGTAGAGGTGAAAATCATTGATCACATTTTGGGGCTTAAGTCTGCAATAATCCTTTCCATTCCCAGTTGTGGGCAGGACTGTTATTTTTGTTGTCATATATGGCTCCCACTGCTCCTTGCTGAATTTTGTTATATTTGGGGTTGTCACTAAAGAAAAACGACCATTTCAGAATAATTTGGTGTATGGGTGTAAGCCAGCCTTCAACAGATGTCCTATCTTTGCATACATGTTCTGCTTATATGGAACTGCTGGTAAGAGTAGAAGCTATTCATGAGAAATTCCAACATTCCTCTATGTAGGCCAAGGTCTGCCCACAGCCGGAGGTACAAGAGTAGATGGAGGATGTAAAGAAAGCAGAAACAGGTGCTGACACTTAAAATGGGAGTGAAGAGTGTAAACAGGTTATTGGAATGGAATGATTTAGTTGGAAAGAGATTTGGAAGCCAGGTCTTAATGGTGGAGATAAAGTGGGGTAAGATGGGACGCTGGGAGGAAAGCAAACAGGCCATTCTTCAGTTGCAGATAGGAGAGCCTGGAGGCAAAGGCACACTTTCAAGTAAGTGGGTAGAACCTCAGGTGGCAACCAGAGTGGGAAAAGGAGGAGACTACCACAGCCACTGCAGAAGCAGAAACAGAAGCCAACTCTTCAATTTCTTGGGTTGTGAGGAAGTACACAAGATCAGCCACTCCACTGTTTTTAATTGCCTGGATTGTAAATAGCTCTAGCTATGTATTGCTGGAACTTGTGTTTTCCTTTCCTCTGGCAAGATCAATCATCTCCTTCCAAAGAGCACACAGCCTGAGGTCAGATTTGCCTGGAATCTTCCCATTCCCTGGTTACAACACTCCTTCACCCCGATCTACAGTAAGACAAACCAAATATATGTGAATGGTCAGGTTCCAGTTCTGTGTACCATAGCTGTATACCAAAGGAGGCAGTACATAACAGAGAGTGGGCTATTAGTTTGGTATTTTTGCATTGTGTAAATCCTAAAAGATTTCTTTTTGACTTCCATTTACTCCCTCCCATTCCCATCACTTTTTCTATAATCCAAATTTGAATGTTTCGGTTTCTTGAGTATTGGAAATTTTATGGTGGCTTAAGGAGTTTTTGAGGGATGTTTTACATACAACAATGAACAATGCTACACTGGTAATAAATACATATAATCATTTTTAGGTTGAATTCAAAGCAATGTACATTACAATGTACATTCAAAGCAATGTACATTGGCAAATATATAGCCTCAGTGATTTTAGACAAGTTTTCCAGCATGCAAAATTCACTGTGTTTCTCAGGAGCTTAACATCTGATGTTTTTGGTGGGAGCACCTCACAACAAGAACCATTCCTTCTATCCAGTTTATACTACACCTAGGACAAATTATAATTTGGCAAATAAGTGTTTTTTGAAGCGATTTAAGAGAGGGTAGTGTTTCAACACCATTTCCTACACTGAGACACAGTGTAAGGTAACCTTTCCCACTCCCCATCCCACCACAAAATTGATCCCAGCTACAGTGGCAGAGCCTTGGCTATATCCTGCAGATGACGACTCCCTATGAAAAGTAGCAAGATAATAGCTACTTCACAGCTTATCACTAAGACCATAATTCCCACATGATTTCATAACTCTGGGACATTGTACATGTTTATCTTTAACACCGATATAGGATCCATACTATTTCTAAATCACAGAAGAGCGAGCTTACAGCAACCTTTTTATTTGTGGTATAAAACTACAACTTCCTTCCCACTTACACATTGACCAGAGGCTAGATAAATAATTGATTTAATGTCCATTACAAGTCTGTTGGCTATTTTAGCATACATTTATGTCTATTTTATTATCCTCTCACTGAATCTTTTAGTGTTTATAGGAGGGAGAGGATTGGTATGTTAGCAAAAGGTTGTTGGAGTGGGGGTTTTTTTTGGTTCTTTTCTGGCAAACTCTTTCTATTGATACATTTGGGGAAAAGTGCTCTCTCTAACTCCTGGGCCAGACTCTCAATTAGTGTAAATAAGCACAGCTTCACTGAAGTCTCTTATTATTTGTCTGTATTGTGGTAGTGCCTAAGATCCCCAGTAACGGACGAGGACAGCATTGGGCTCTAGGTCACCTGCAGACATGGGAAAAAGACAATCCCTGCCCTAAGTGATTAGAATATCTGTTATGGAACGTGTTGATGTTTAGTAGCTGAGGATCTGGCACATAAAAAATAAATCAACCTATATTTTAAAAATTATAACTACAGCAACCTCACCCCAAGTGTTCAAGGAGTTTTATTATAGTCTAATTGTTTCTTCAACACCTTTAAATGTAGCCATCCTAAAATGTGTATTATATAGACAAGAAGGACTGGGTGCAATACAGGAACATAAATGTTATGGGTGGGGAAGGCTGCAAACACTGATTTGGAAAAATGCAGCTGTGTTTGAATCTGTTACCTTTTTTCAACAAGACAATTAGAGTCCTACTCAGGAAGCTACAATGTGGGGATTTCTGTACTCTTTGGACCTAATCCTAGAATAAGATCTAGATGAGTACACCCCTGAGTGCCAGGGCTAGAACTTAAAGAAAATGTTCTCTTAATTGTGTCTTCTGGGCAGAGATTTTCCAAAGCACAAATAGAAGTAATGCACCTAACTCATTGATTTCCAATAGGAGTTAAGAGCCAAACTGCCATTTATTCCTTTGAAAGTTACAACATGTATGTGGTGGTGGTGAGATTATGTGGCTGAACTCCCTTGTGATTGAGCAATCTTTATAGCAGCTATCATCATCTCCTTTTTGTGCATTTCCTGCTGCCTATATTAACCCCATTGTTGCTTCTTGGGTACATGAGGGAGTATATAAACCTCCTAGAGGGGACAGATCGTGTAGAAAGGGTTCTAAAGAACTGAGTTGTGGTAGGCTTAGTGAGAATGCCCAAGTAGAAGAAAATTATTCTCCCCCCCCCCTTTTCTTTTTTTGGAAGAGGCAACAAATTCAGTTAATATTCTTGAAAGGAAGATCTCCACTCACTTTGCATTCAGGACTGACACAGAAACACATACTACAACTCAGATCTCGATGAATAAAAGTTGCTTCCTGTGGAAAATCCATACAAGTAAAGAATTTCTGTGGGGTACAAATTTCTATTGTAAATAAGGATGTCCATAAGCATCAAGCACATTTCACAGGAGTGTTTATAAGCACCATTAAATACTCCTAACAGCTTTTAGCGTGCTTTGTTTCTTGTGATCTCTATTTTAAAAATACTTTATTTCAAAAGATGAAAGTTGATTATGAAGGCAGCATAAGGAATTAAGCTGAGTAGGGCTCAAGTTGGGGGAAACCCACACGTAAGCTGCCCTCTCAATGAGTTCTCCCCTACCACCTATTGATGAACCAGGAACAGGAAGAAACCTCAAAAGCATACTGCATTTGCACCTAGCTTTTCTGCCCATTAACTGCCCTGTTACTATTAGACTCAGTTACACCTGTGCTGCACCTAAACGTACTGCCTTCTCTCATTCCTCTAGCTAATTCCTAATCATGTTGATCCAACTGCACAATATGAGTTTAATGTCATCCGGTCAGGACACAGACAACCGTTATTTCAGTAACATGATACATTCTTACAGAGACATCATGCATATGGGTCATGGAAAAGCACAAGTGGAACTGTAAGAAACAGGAGTGCATGGGTGAGGTGTCACAGTGGCTGCATCTATAGTCTGTGCAGTAGAAATACTAGCATCTAAAGCAGGGATCGGTAACCTTTGGCACGCGGCTTGCCAGGGTAAGCACCTTGGCGGGCCAGGCCAGTTTGTTTACCTGCTGCGTATGCAGGTTCGGCCGATCGCAGCTCCCACTGGCCGTGGTTTGCCTCTCCAGGCCAATGGGGGCGGTGGGAAGTGGTGGCAAGTATATCCCTCAGCCCGCGCTGCTTCCCGCAGCCCCCATTGGCCTGGAGTGGCAAACTGCGGCCAGTGGGGACCGCGACCCGTGGACACAGCAGGTAAACAAACTCGCCCAGCCTGCCAGGGTGCTTACCCTGACAAGCCGCATGCCAAAAGTTACCGATCCCTGCACTAGGTGTTTAAAAATCAATTGTTTAATAATTTGTTCCACTATCTTTCCAAGTATTGAAGTTAGGGTGACTGGTCTGTAATTCCCCAGGTCATCTTTGATTCCCCTTTAAGAGAGAGAGAGGGTATTGCATTTGCCCTTTTCCAGTCCTAGGAGACCTCACCTATCCTCCATTAGTTCTCAAAGATAATCACTAATGGTTCAAAGATGGCATCAGTTAGTTCCTGAAGTACCTTAGAGTGAATTTCATCAGACCCTGCCAATTAACTAAATCTTAATGCTATCCTAGAACATTGTGACCCCTATTGGGTCATACACACAATGAACAGGATGGCAGCTAAAATCTGCTCAAAGGTGAATGAGGTGTTAAGTAACCAATGCTGCCATTGAATGTAAAAATGTGGACACCCATACTATCACTATCATCTGGCCAAATGAACAAAGTGGATAGAACATGAGTAGTCCTGATCTTTTCCATCTCTTCCTGAGATATAAAAAAACTACAACAACATAGTGTCATTACTTACACTTTTAGCATCTGTTATGTTGTAAAGCTGCAGGAACTGGATAATGTCACCATATCAGATGGAACAGGCCTCTGTATTGCTCATTACGATTATCTATATAGCAAAAACACTTCATCATGAGAGAGCTAAAAGATAGTTATTGTAACAAAAGATTATATCATTTGTCTGTAGTATTTTAAAAACCTGAACACAACAGAATATGAAAATAATTTGTTTCCAACTCTGATTTGCTCTACACATTCCCCGTCAATAAAGGCTGGGATTTTCAAAGCCACTAAAAGGGAAACCTTTTTGGGTAACACACACACACACACACACACACACACACACACACACCTTCAGTACAAGGACATTGACCAATCAGGGAACAAAACATCTCATGTGAGAAAGGTGAGCAGTCACACAATAGGAACAGACAAAACATAATTACGCAGTGCAATTAATTACTGAGCATGCTTTAAAATACACAAACAGATTCTGAAGAGAAAAAGGCTATTTGTGAACATATTGTGGAAGGAAAAGTGAGAAAGTTGACTCAATAGTTTGCTATGAATCTTATTCAGCTCTAGTATTATTGTGCTTCTTTAACTAGAATAATCTTTAGCATATGCAGCACCAGCTCCAGAAGAAGAGCGCACTAACATTTTGACAATCATATTTTTTGATGTTAGATGACAAATGCTTCAACATTTGCCCTTTTATTCTTACTGAAAACATATGCCTAATGAATATCTGTTTGAGAGACCAGCTGTGAATGGAACAAACAACTTACAGCAGTGTTTTAAAAAAAACCACTCAGAAAGCAATTCTGATACATAAAGGGCTCTTTCTAAAAAGGACAAATGCTGATTATTTCAAATTGTATTGACACCAGATCATGCAACTTTCTAATGATGCTACTTCTTCCCCCCACCTCCCTTTCATTTTATTTCCTAAAATGAAGATACTCCCAACTGTTTCGTTACAAGAGCACATTCAGCAGACTTGGTATCTTTGATAAAATATTTTTAATCCGCTTAAAGATTAAAATATTGGTGTTTTTTTTTATTTTGCACATTGACAAGGAGACTGTGTGACTAATTGAGAGCTAAATTTTATTGAATTGTATTGGATACTAATTAGGCCAGTTGGAACATTTTTCCAGCAATGTAACATTTATGAGGTAAACTGAACACAAGGGGAAAGCCAGTATTAGGGTAAAGAAAAAGACACAGCAAGGGAAAACATCTACAAAAAAAAGGTCAGAAATGGGATAGGAGGTTGTATTAAGAAGATTGTCATTTAGTTACATTGGTCTGTGATGGAGGTACAGTCCCACAGATTATTTTTCACATCCCATTTTTAGAGGAGAATGTCTCAGTGGTGACAAGTTGTTTATATAGATTTTGCAGCATCACAATCTTTCACAGAGATTGTACTATCTACAATACTCACTTCACTGGGATCGTCATCATTACTGTCACCTTAACCATGTATAACTCCTCCAAATTAAGGAGATTGTTCAGGTCCAGCAGGTAAGACTAACAGCCAGTGTTACTTGCCTGAGACCTACATACATTTTGATTGGGATAGGACTATGAACCCAGAATTAGTGCGTGAAGCACCTTTGGTCACTCCACAACCAGTACTGCAGTCTCCCATATCCCATTAAGTATTCCTTACACAAGGTTTTGGCCAATGGATACATGACATTGACAACATTCAGACCTGCCTCCACCTCATTACACTGCAATGGAAAAAAACTACTGGAGACCAATACAGTATCAGGGCCCCTTTGTGTCGCCTTTTTCTTCCTACTTAGAGGAAAAGTAGTAGATCTGCTGCTTTTCTGGGATCTTTTTCCCAGTGGAAGGAAGGAAAAGAGATGCCCAATAAATTTCTGGTTATTTCCTCTAATAACTTACTGTGGCAGACTGATGAGTCCTGACAGACGAGTCAGTACTTTGATCTCTGTAGCTTCACTTACTTTCCTCAACAACAGCTGATTGAAGAAATAGCAACAGCTGATTGAAGAAATAGGGAGAAATTAGCTAATCCTGGAGGAGTTAAGGAATGAATTGGCCCATTAGCCTACTAGCTTGATAAAAGGCAGGAATAAAGGGGACAGTGGGGAAGAGAATAGGGATAATTTTGTCCAGACTGAAGGAGATCCCAGGGAAGAGATTTCTTTTCCTCTTGGGCCCCAAAGAACAGAGGCTGAAGGTCACAGAGATTAGGACTGCTGTGTTGCACTGAACAGGTGCTGGTGGAGGGGGCTTGAATTTTACAAGTGAACACTAAAAGAAGAGTGCGCAATTCCTCAGGTGACCAAGGATGGGGTGGGTGGGAAGCACCATGTACCCCATCATGCTTACCTTCTTTCCAAGTGAATGCAGACACAGCCTCCAATTCCCTCATTGGATGTTAATGGAGGAGAAAAGAAGTAGTGCAATGGATTGTAGCAAAGCCAAAACGCCACCCTCTCTTGGTTAACAAAAATTCCACATAGAAACCACACTTTGCTAAAGGGGAAATCCCTTTCTGTGACTTTTTCATGGTTTTTAAGAAATGGGATGAAACATCAAAAACCATATCACAGAAAAGGAGAAGCAAAACTGGGTTATTTAGTTTCATGGCTGCCCTCGAGCAAGTATATTGCAAATTTAATTGACAAGAACCTTTCAGCCTGGCAGTTAGAGAAGCAGACAGCTCAGCCACATGGCTTCCACTGCAACCTTCCAGATCTGTGAGCCAGAGAGGCTTTGCCTATTCCCCAAAGTCAGGGGCAAGGTAGAGTAGCCCAGGGTTCTGATTTGTTTCTATGAACGTTTTATTGCATCTCCAATAGATCCAGCAAAACATTTTGTTTTACTGAATAAGCATTTTCCAACAAAATTAAGTTGTGTATGAAATCTCTAATAAGCACCACTCTTTATCCAGCCCCCTTCTTCTTTGGCAACAAGATCTCCATTAGGATTTTGGGTTAGCAATGCTTCTTGTTGGCCCTCATGGCTGGTCCACACTGGAAGCTTACATCAGCATAGATACAATTCTCAGGAATGTGAAAAATCTTCACTCCTGAGAGATTTAGCTATGCCAACCTAACCCCCCAGTATAGACAGTGCTAGGTCAACAGTAGGATTCTTCCACTGATCTAGTTATTGATTCTTGGGGAGGTAGGGTGACCAGATGTCCTGATTTTATAGGGACAGTCCTGATTTTGGGGTCTTTTTCTTATACAGGCTCCTATTACCTCCCACCCCCTGTCCCGATTTTTCACACTTGCTGTCTGGTCACCCTTTGGGGAGGTGGATTAACCACAACAATTGGAGAATCTATCCTATCACTGTTGTGAGTGTCTACACTAAAGTGATGCTGCTGCAGTATTTTAAGTGTAGCCATGCCATTGACTATAAGGCTAAACTAGCACTTTCCCTCTTCCATCACTTCCAGCACTGAGGCTCTAAACACAGTAGACACTAGTTCCAAACAAATATGCTTCAGTTCTCTTCTCCTAGGCTGCCTTATTTGCTCTGTAACAATCACTATTCATCTCAAAGGACTTGGCTGTCTTACATTAAAGAGTGTATTGCAACTATCTTATACAACCAACTCACTGACTCTTTCAGCCTCCTTCCCAGGCTTATGAAGGGCCCCTCAGTCCAAGGCCCAAACCCTTTTCTGTTTTTATCTCTGCTCACTCCCTCTGTGCAGAGAAAACACAACCTTGCTGCTTTCCTGTACACCTACAGGATTAAACATTAACATAATTGTAAAAAGCTCAATACATAAATTCTGAAGCAATAAAAAACTGTACGTGACCTTCTCAGAAATATCTTACTGATGGAAAATATTAATTCATTAATTTCAAGGCCAAAAGGGACTATGACGACCATCTAGCTTGACCTCCTCCATAAAATAGGCATAAAATTCAGTTCATTTTTTTCATTAGGATATCATGTGTAAATTCTGTAACAACTAGAAAATTAACTATTTAACATCTGTTTCTAAGTTACTTCAATCTATAACTGTTTTTCTTAACTAGTTCCATGTAAGATCTATTTTTTTAAAAAAAAATTAGGTCTTAAACAAAGAAAATGCAAAGTAGTATTTTCTTTTGCCACCCACTCACAATGGTTCTTTTGGATTACTTCATCATTCAAATTGCATACACTAAAAATTCAAATGAACTCTCATTAAAGTTATCTTTAAACTCCAATAGACAGGTCTTATTTAAAATACAAAAGAATTTATTTCAACTGATAAGTCTTCTTGCTGCTTTCTGTAATAAAATGTGCACAGCACATAATTCCTGTCACTTGTCATGATTATGGAGAAGTGGTAGCTGTCCCAAGTTAAGGTATAGCCTCTTGCCACAATAAAGCCAGTTTTATCTACATTACATATCGAATGCTGAAGAACAGTCCCTTTTGCTTTGCATTTTTCAGTAGCTAGAGAAGGAAAGAACCTGATTTTGCTTCATATCGATTGAGACAGTGGGGGGGAAAAATCAGGGTAATATTTTCAAATGATTAGTTATTTCAGGTGCCTAGCTGGTGGCTATTTAATGGCTCAGCACTTTCTGACAACCAGGGATGAAATCCTTCCCCACTGAAATCAGTGGGAGTTTTACCATTGACTTCAATGGGGCCAAGATGGCAAAGAAGGATCCTCAAAGAAGCCTCAAACTGGACACCCAGGCACTGACACCCCCAATACTATTAATCAATCAAGTATTGGCCTTAATACTTTCTGCCCACCCCTCCTTGAAGCTCACACAACACTGACAAAGATTCTCCAAATGGAACTTATTAACAGTAAGATTCATGATGCACACACTAGAGAAGAATCATCCATCTCACTTTGTCCCCAGAGGCACTGGTTCTGTAGTACTAACAGGAGTAAGGCAAATACTATTTCTGCCACTAACATAAGCCAATAGGACTCTGTATAGGTTCCTTAATTCACATTGTATTGATACTGTTCCTGTAATAACGCAGGGGTTCTCCCCAGTTTGCAAAGGATTTACTGCCACACACAGTCTCTTTTAGGGAGTTTGATTATTCAAACATATCAAAACAACTCTTCAGTTCATCCTGGGGTACAAACCCCCAAAGGCATTTCTCATTTATCTTGCAGGCAGGCTCAGCTCGCCTCCACCTCCTGCCCCTGCCAGAAGACTTTAGCACTCATGTTTCCCATTAGCAATCATTCACTGGACCCCGTTCCTTCTCCTTCCCCAGGCCCAGCTGTCCTCTTTTAAAGCCTAATTTGGGTCATCTAATATGCTACAAGTGCACTAGCCCTTCTCCCTCTTAAAGGTCCAGTGTCATCCCATGACTGTTCCCTTATTGGGCAACATGACTTTTAGAAACTGCTTCTACTTCTGCCCAAGATATATTTATTTTCTGTGTTAAAATTAAATTACTTTTACAATATCTCCCAATGACCACAGGTCCACTGTTTTATCACTGTTAAATACTGTACCTTCTGAACTCCAATCTGCTACTCTGTTTCAAGAGCATTACTCATCTGTATTGTACTGGAACCACTGCCCTGCTAGGTTATTCCACCATATCTTGTTTTATTGTTTCTAGATGATCTTATGTTTCTCAATACCACTAAAATTCAAAATTGATAAGGTTCGGTGGTATATTATTTAAGAATACTCAAACCTGTAGCTTGTACACTCTGGGAAATTCTTCCCTACTATAAACTCAGTGAATTTAATTAAATTGTCCAAAATATGGGTCAAATATTTTAGGAATTATTTTTTCCACTCTATTCGAAATCCAACTTTGCAGAAAGAAAAAAATATACAGAATTATGGCAATGTGTCTTTGAGCCAAAATATTATATACAAAGCTATCTATAAAGACTAGCTTTACTAACTCAAAACCACATCTTCCTTATTTTTTGGCTGTTAGTTGATCTTTTTTTAATCTCTAACACACTTCTTGGTCTTTCTAACGTGTTACTTGTCCTGAAGTGTAATTTGAGAATGATGCATTTCTTTGTAAAACAGTTGGCTATGAGAAGTTATATGCTCCATGAGCTGTTGAATTTGATGTCAAAGGTCATTAATGATTCCCTCATTTGAAATGAGTAAGTTTATAGAAAAGATTGCAAGAATCATTTTTAATGTATTTCAAAGCTATAATGTATTTAGGACCCTATCTACCTAGTTATAGAAAAAATCCACACAGAGTAACAGGGGACTTATGAAACTGTAAGGTGAACCTTGTGGAGTTCCAGCTAACCCTCTCCATTTCTCCCACAGAGCGTGCACCTCCTTGATTCAGAATCATAAATATAAATAGAAGATTGAAAAATCACTTTGGCCCCAATCCTGCAGACACTTAAGCATATGCTTAACTTTACACATGTGAATCCCACTGATCACAATTTGACTACCTCATATGCACATTAGGATGGATCAGGACTTTTGTTATTAATTAAAAAAAAGGTGGCCTGTGCAAGATCTTTGTATGTATGTACCATACACACACACCCTGAAGTACTGAGCCCCTAATCATGGCTCCATGATTACACTACATATGCAAATATTATTGTATGTTTGTGACATTCAGGGTCCAAGCACTCCAAGAGGAGAATAGAGCATCTGAACCCCAAAGAATAAGCAATTGAATCCACTGGTTGTATACAATGAGATTGTGCTATAAAAATACATTGAGAAAGGGCTTTTATGAAAGCTTGTATGGCAGTTTGGGATCCTTCACCAGCCCCTTCAGTGAGATGTAAGAACTTTCCTGTATAAGGGTGCTTTTTTGAACTGGTGGCTGGACATAGCAACATAACCCATTTTAAATATAGGCCGTATGTTGGAAGCCTCTAATAGTCCTAAATCTAGTATTAACTGTATATGTGATCCCACTGTCTCGTTACAGCATGCCATCATTCATTCTGCTAGCTATCTCTCCACCACTGCTGAAATCAGTGGTCAAATTCTAGGACAATGATGCGGTGTAGCATGGAAGTATATATGGTATATTTTCCACAATTGACACAATATATTTTAAAGTTTTGTCATGATTAATCCCATTGTGTGCAGTTACATTCAAAATCTGGAGTAACTCCAGACTTCACTGGCAATATTCTGTCAGAGGGTTTACCCCTCTGTAACAGATCAAAATCTGAACTCATTGAGCCATAGGGAATGGAAATGGGAATTAGTGAGTCAAAGCTGTCCCAACCCCATAACAGCTTGCAGGTACAGGAAATCTATTGAGCAAAACCCTTTAATTAACATAATATTGAAGCAGTTTTCATTTAGTGGAGAATATCAGGGTTAAGACTTGCTTTTGATGATTTTGTCATCAGATGATTCATTTGCTAATTGGTTAGACTTATTCATACTTGACCATTTTAATTGTCTTCAAAACAGCATTGACTGTATAGCAACCCTATCCACAATCATAGATTATGGTATGTTTCTTGCAGCAAAATACTGAAAAGCAGTTTAATATTGTTATAGAAATTAACTAAATTAGTTTCCTTTTGAAAACAAATGCAGGTACATCTGCATCTTCATTTTCCCTTTATGTTGCCACAACTGTACTTGCAAATAAGGCCAGCTCTACCATTTTTGCCGCCCCAAGCAACAACAACAAAAACCCGCTGGGACTGTGCTGCCCCAAGAATGGATGGAATGCCACCCCTTAGCATGTGCCACCCCAGGCACCTGCTTCCTCCGCTGGTGCCTAGAGCTGGCCCTGCTTGTAAATTAGGGAATGTGAATGCAAATGGGTAGTCAGTGATGTGTGCATTTTCTACTTAGCATATTTAATCCCAGTAAATTTGCTCTTCAAATAGGTGTGTGGACTTGCAGCTTTAACTATTTGGCTCATGCATTCAACAGAAACCTTAAAAAACAATTCTTATTTTATAACCAATGACATTCTCCCCTTACCCCATCTGCTATGGAGTCAAAGAATCAAAAGCAAATAAATTGCATGTGTTTGGCATTAGGAAATATACCAGTAAAATGAAGATATTGTTTGGCAGTAGAGGCACATCTTTTTTGCTGAAGTAAAATATCAGTTGGTGAGTGAGAGATAGGGGAAAAAATAGCAAGTTTATTATATGGAGTATGAAGTGAAAAAATAACATACAATACAACCCAGAGGACACTGCAGGTTAAGAGGTTTTACTGTCAAAGTAATTTCTTAAAAGTCAACAATCAATTTCAAACCTCTGCAGTTCTTTTAAGTTAGAAGCCAACATTTCTTTTTTTTGCTTTGTAGGACCAACCAGAACAAAAGGAAAGAAACTTCCTGATGCAAGTAGAAGGGAGTCTCCATGTTGGGAAGTAAATCGGGAATATAACTTAGATTACTACCTTTTTTTTTAAGAAAAGAAATGCATCCCTATCAGAGATGACCTCAAATTAAAAACTCATATACAAAGATGTATGAACTTTGAAGAAGTTCAAATCTAGATCTTCACTTTTATCCCAGGCCCATTGGTAACCCCTGCATAAATAAGCTTGTAGCTACAACTGATCCAAGGAGGGTAGTTTTTAAAAGACAGAAGTCTCTGGAAGGCCTCATTCATGGCTTCAAAAGGAATAACAATGACAATATTTAGCTCCAGCAGGGTGACCAGACAGCAAGTGTGAAAAATCAGGACAGGGGGTGGGGGGTAATAGGAGCCTATATAAGAAAAAGCCCCCAAAATCTTGACTGTCCCTATAAAATCGGGACATCTGGTCACCCTAAGCTCCAGATAAAGGTACTATGGGGCAACAGGAGGACAGATTTGACTTCTGCTCTTGGATATAGGGAAGCAGCTGATCATGGTCAGCCAATCAACCCCCTCTTTTAAGGGCCACAGCATCCCCAAAGCCTGGTTTCCTCACATTCTCTCATTTCCATCTGCTGGTAGGAGGATTTATTTCAACTAGTCTGAGTAGGCATAGGAAGAGGTTGGAGAAGTTAAAACATTTTCTATGATAAAAAGAGAACCCCAAGACAAATAAGAATATTTTCTCTGTGGCAATGGAACAGACAACTGTTCAGTTTAGATTCATTCTTCTCATGTCAGATCTATACAGAATTCAGTTAAAAATCCCACTCTGCTCTGAACTCATGTTCCCGCAAACAGTAACTGCCAAGTGTCTGAAAGCATTTTTTTTTGTTCACATTAAAAGCCACATTAAGAGTGTTACCTTGGCACAACAGAGCGCAAGAAGGGAGGAGGGAAAGTTTTCAATTTCTTTGAGTGTCTCCAAGGTGCAGGAAAAAGCAAACAGCTGAAGAATCCTTGCAAGGGTTAATCCTTTGGTGTCGGCCCTGTCTTTCCCTGTGTTCCGCCCACCACGTTACTGGCACAGAGAGACCCTGTAAAGCATCCCTTTTAACAGCCCCTCTACCTTCTGCAGCAGCATTGTGATTTCTCTCGTTGTCTAATGCCATGAATATAGCGGAACTATATATTTATATTACTACAACAGCACTGGTTTTATTGTCTTGGGAAATTTCCTCCCCCCCCACCCCCATGGCATTTTAAAAGTAAATCTGATTAAAGTGTCTTTCCTCCTGTCTTTGAGAGATAAAATACTTCTTTCTTTACAACCAAAGAGTTTAATCTTACTGCATGGGCTGTTCTTTGCCTTTGACATTTAGAAGCATAAATGATTGATAACTCAACATTATTTATTTGGGAGATTAATCTTTATATAGATTCCAGAGAAGAAGGAAAGAGACATTCAAATTCCATGTCTTTATACCTGAACTGCTATAAATTAGATATGTCAAAAAAATCATCAATTTATATTCATGGAAAGAACCTCTATTTTTGTCTAAAAGAATTACCATAAAAAACCACCTCCACACGCCACACAGTATCCAAATATAAAGTATGTATTTTTTAAAAAGTTATAACATACTGTTTTATTAATGAAGTGTTTTCTTCAACTTAAAATTAAATTAAAATATAATTCAATACCCATCAATATTATCTCAGGTGATGTAGAGATAGTTAATGTATCCTAGCAATGGCACCCACAATGTGTGCGATGTAACAAAAATAAATTTTAAGTGTACATAATTTAGCATGTTCCTTCTGACAGGCAGTGTAGCAATATGAAAGAGACTTGGGTCTGTTCCCATGTGCCCTGGAGCACAGGTCCACTATCTTTAAAAATGCTCAGCCTGCTTCCCCTTAGGGTATGCCTACACGTCTAGCTAGAGGTGTAAATTCCAAATCGAGGAGACATACCTATGCTAGCTCTGATCAAGTTAATAAAACAGTGTAGCCAGGGAGATGCAGGCAGCGGTATAGGATAGCCACCCAAGTGTATACCTAGCATCTCCAACAGATATATAGGGCAGGTACTCCCACCCACTGCTCAAACCACAACTACACTCTGTTTTTAGCACAGTAGTTCAATGAGAGCTAGCACAGATATGTCTACTCAAGCTGGAATGTACAACTTCAGCTCAAAATGTAGATATTTGGTCATTGCACCCAATCAGCTCCACGTGACTGTGCAGAGCTGGCTTTGGACTTGCCGCCTCCCTCTATTGTCACCCTTATAGGAGGTGTTAGTATAATTTCCCTCCTCCCATTGTACACCTGTGCAGGAGACACTCTGGCCCCCTATATTCCCATAGAAGATAAATATACATCTTCCTGCTATTGCTTCACCAGGAAACAGCCATTCTCCTAGGCAGGGCCGGCTCCAGACCCCAGCGTGGCAAGCACGCGCGTGGGGCGGCCCTTTCCCGGGGGGGCGGCAGGCTGGGCCGCGGGAGGTCCACCGGAGCCCCGGGACGACCGGACCTGCCGCAGGCATGACTGCGGAGGGGGCGCTCGTCCCGCGGCTCCAGTGGACCTCCCGCAGGCATAACTGCGGACGGTTCGCTGGTCCCGCGGCTCCGCTGGACCTCCCGCAGGCATGACTGCGGCAGCTCAAGCGGAGCCGCCGGACCTGCGAACCGTCCGCAGCTGCGGGAGGTCCAGCCGAGCCGCGCGACCAGCGGACCCTCCGCAGTCATGCCCGCGGGAGGTCCGCTGCTCCCGCGGCTCCGGGGCGCCTCCCGCGCATGACTGCTTGGGGCGGCCAAAAAGGTAGAGCCGCCCCTGCTCCTAGGGAGAAAAGATGGAAATTTTCAGATAAATTTCAATGTAAAGATTAGACATTTCTTTCTACCAAATCTCTGAGACAGATGGAATAGTATGAGATTTGAAAAATGAGGGTAACTAAACTCTTTCAGCAAGTATGGTACCTTAACACACAATCACATTTAGCTCTTTTAAAATCAAAGTATAGTAAAGAAAAGTTGTTGGAAACACAGATTAAAGGAATTTAATTTTCTTATGGAGACTTCAAAAATAATCTATAGGTGGACAGCAAAAATATGCACGATAGGGTAAAAAACTAACATTAAATTAATTTAGTTCTGTTTCTCAGATATATTGCAACAAATATAATATTTCCACACAAAGCCAATATTTCCACCAGAAACTGTCATTGTTATATACAATTTTCTCTTGTAACTATTTTATCAGGCATATTTTTTGTCCACAAAGTGCACTATTCTTTAAATGAAATCTATAAGTGGTATGTAGAATCCTTTTGAAGTATATTTCATCCCTATTTTGTGAAAAGCAATCTCTGAAAATACTGAAACAAAACATTTATACTGCATCAGAGAATCCTGATGCCTATAACTTTTTAACTATAATTCAGTTTGGAATAGCCTTGCACTAAATGTCATCTAATGAGTTAAGAATTTACTGAATTTTACTCGAGAGATTTGGTAAATGCAAGTAATGCATTCAAACAACTAACATCATAACTGAATATAAATAACCTGTCACTATCTCTTTCTAATTACATACAAAAAACTATACATTAAAAAAAATTCAAGTTACAAAGTCAAGCACTCAAAAATTAACAGATGATAAAGTTAAGATTGCCTGTACACCCCATTGTGCATATGCATTCTTATGCACTGTTTAATTACCTGACGATGTATTACTTTTTGCAACAGCATTCATTCAGTGCACGGCATGGATAGAGTTCACGGGCAGCTTTTTTAAAATCCTTATTATTCAATGTATGGCCTGCATTAATTACTATGCATCATCCAGATCCAGCACAGAATGCAGAATGATTAATTTCCTCATGGGCTTTTCAATGGCACTCATCACTATAAACCCTTTGCCTCAGTGGTTGGGCAATATTTGGTGCTTTGCTGAGTTGTTTCCATTCGGAAAATAATGGATAATACCAGTTAGGTCTTTATTTAATACAGTGTTTCCCAAACTTGGGACACCGCTTATGTAGGGAAAGCCCCTGGTGGGCGGTTGTTTACCTGCCGCATCCACAGGTCCAGCCAATCGCAGCTCCCACTGGCTGTGGATCGCCGCTCCAGGCCAATGGGAGCTGCTGGAAGTGGCATGGGCTGAGAGACGTACTGGCCGCCTCTTCCAGCAGCTCCCATTGGCCTGGAGCAGCAAACCGCAGCCAGTGGAAGCTGTGATTGGCCGGACCTGTGGACGTGGCAGGTAAACAAACCAGACAAGCCCGCCAGGGGCTTTCCCTACACAAGCGGCATCCCAAGTTTGGGAAACACTGATTTAGTACAATCTAGTTTATTTAAAGAGAATGTACTCAAAATCCTATTTTCCTGAACACTGTAGGAACAAACAGGAGACAGTTTCCAGAGTTGAATTTGGGGATGAGGAAGAAGAGAAAGACTATTCTTTAGGCAGCCAGGTTGGATATTTTTCTATATCGGATTGCTCTATGAAAATCCAATTGTATAACATCAGTTGTAAATGGTATTTAGAATAATGTTATAATCAGATTAAATCAAAATCACTCTCTTACTCAGAAAGGAAAATGTAATATGACTAGATGTCTGAATGAACATCACATATATTTCACAGATATTTTGAAGATTCTAGGTCCATCAGGTAATCAGATAATTTATAATACTGTAACCAAGCTTAACTGATTCTAGTAATATTTTACTTTCCATACCTGTCCATAAATAGAAATTTCTGAGCTTTCTGCAGAAAATCTGTAACCTTTATGGACACAGTAAGGCACTATGGTGATGAGGACCAGATAAATACTTAGTCAGAAAAGGGTCAGTGCCGCAGTTCCCCATCTGTAAAATGGGGATAATACTTCCCTACCTCACAGGGTATTGTGAGATAAACTCATTAAAGTCTATTAAATTCTTTGAGAGCTACAGTTGAAAAGCACCATGCAAATATTAGATATCAGATATTTTAGCAGAGATTACAGTTATTAAATGAAGTGTCTTTAGTTCTTACATAAGTTAAATGCCTGTAGAAATTTACTTTGAAAACTGACAACCAATTTTATAATGGATTTTTTTTATTACACACATACTAAAATTATTCAGTATAATTTTCAAAGTGAATTGCCTAGGTCTCAACTATTTATTATTAATACAGAACAAGAGAGGTGCTTTATCCTGTGTATAATTTTGAGCCAGGAGCCATAGCTGCTTTTCCACCTACCTAGCTCAACTCAACTACCTACCTCCCCAGACTCAAAGGAGGAGCTTTAATCAAGAGACCTCTTCTAAAGTCCAGCAGATGGTGGGAGAGCATAGGCTGCTTCTCTAGTGGGAGACTGTCTTGAGGTGGGTTTGTTGAAAGTTAGAGTTTTTAAGAATGGAATTTTGCATATTCAATAAAGGGATGTGGAGAAAGAGGCTGCAGCAAAGACGACCCATCTGTGAAAAGAGTGGAAGATAAGCATGTTAGGGAGACACACAATATTCATAATAATTTGTTTGATTATTGTAGCATGACCAGCTATATGGATCACTCAATCCTAGATGATTTTGTAGCTCAGCCATGAAGGCTAGACAATTAATAAGAGTTAATTCCTCTGGTGCCTACTTCATCCAGTGGGGAATCAACACTCTGGCTGACTCACAGGAATGGTGGAAGGTCTCAGCTTGAGAACTTAGGGGCTCTTCCAGTGGAAAAAATGAAACAAAGAGCTTCACAGGAGTTCAAAGCTTCAGCCTGAATGCTGAGAAGTGGTCAAAAGAAGGCAGTGACTGCCAGGGATACACTGCATTTCCACTCCCAGATGTTGGTGTGAGTGTGTAGCCGGTAAGTTAGACCTACCTCAGCTGTTAGGTAAGACAACGTGTGTCTAGGCCTTTTGTTGTTTTAATCCCTTTTTCCTTTGTTTGAATAAATATCTTGTTTCAAAGAAGCTGTGTTGAGCCACTGCATTTACCTACTGGTCACAAGTCCTGAAGGGAAGTCTATAGCAGGAACCAAAACCCCGTTAGATCATTTGAATAAATATAGTTGGAAAAAAGGGGATGATATAACCTGGAGACATAGTCTGAGTGTGGGGAGAACTGCAGTATTGCCCTCAGTACAGACATATGGATGGCATGCTAATGGAGAGACCGAGCGAGGAATCAAAGGTACAGCTCACCTTGAACATCCAATATCATTTGGATGTTATACATTTAAACTTCTGTTCTTCTCCCGAGGTATTTCAAATAATTATTTCACAGATCTTTGAGGGATTCTAAGGTGAATTTTATAATGGATGATGATTGACTTTGAGCAAAAGGACTTTTAACACCAAAATGAATAACTTAGTACAGTTTTGCAGAGAAGACAAGAAAAAAAATTACACAGAACTTAAAGTGATCATCAAAGAAATTATCTGTATTTGACAGAAAATGAGAAAACATGGCTTAATTGCTAATTCAGATAAAATTAAAGCCAATCAAATCTCCAAGGCACAATGTAAAGAGGTTCCACAGAAATATATGTGGAAGGTAAGCTACAATGATCATCTTGGACAACTAGGTAATCTTAATTTGCTATTTGTTGATGTGATACTGCTTAATTCCAAAACCAAAAAAACTTACTTTTAAAAACCAGCTTGTTTGCAGACTGATAACATATATTAGCCTCTCCATCATTTACAAAACTCAACCTGTTGAAAGAAATGTAATGGTTAAACAGTGACATCACACTCCAGGCATGCAAATAAAGATGGAGGAAATGTAACATCTGATAGCCAAAGCAGGCTGATGGCCAAAGTAGTGGTCAAGTGTATGCAGGTGGTAGAGTAGATAAGAACAGCCATACTGGGTGAGACCAAAGTTCCATCTAGCTCAGTATCCTGTTTTCCGACAGTGACCAATGCCAGGTGTATCAGAGGGCATGAACAGAACAGGTAATCCAGGGATCCATTGCTTGTTGCCCACTTCCAGCTTCTGGCAAACACAACATAGGGACACCATCCCTACCCATCCTGGCTAATAGCCATTGATGGACTTATCCTCCATGAACTTATCTAGTTCTTTTTTTAACCCTGTTATAGTCTTGACCTTCACAACATCCTTTGGCAAAGAGTTCCACCAGTTGACTGTGCGTTGTGTAAAGAAATACTTCCTTTTTTTTATTTTAAACCTGTTGCCTATTAATTTCATCTGGTGACTCCTACTTCTTGTGTTGGGAGGTTAATCAGTATTAGGGTATGTCTACACTACAAGAGTAGTTTGATTCAACTTAATTCGAATTTGTGGAATCGACCTTACAAAGTCGAATTTGTGTATCCACACTAAGGACACTAATTCGACTTTGTGAGTCCACACTAACGGGGTCAGCATCGACTTTGGAAGCGGTGCACTGTGGGAAGCTATCCCACAGTTCCTGCAATCTCCGCTGCCCATTGGAATGCTGGGTAGAGCCCCCAATGCCTGCTGGGGAAAAAAATGTGTCGAGGGTGGTTTTGGGTAACTGTCATCATTGAACTGTTAATCACGCCCTCCCTCCCCGAAAGCACATGCGGGCAATCTGTTTGTGCACTTTTCTGGTCAGTGACACTGGAGCCCGCTGCAGTTATGGCCATTTGCACCTCCTCCACCTCTTCCACAGTCAGCTGCTGAGAAATCGGGCTACTTTTCAATGGTGCTGCAAGCACTGGTGGACCATAGGGGACATTTTACCAACATCAACGTCGGGTGGCCAGGCAAGATTCATGACGCGCGTGATTTCAGGAACTGTGGTCTGTTTAGACACCTGCAGGAAGGTAGTTTCTTCCCGGACCACAAAATAACTGTTGGGGATGTGCAGATGCCTATAGTGATCCTCGGGGACCCAGCCTACCCGCTAATGCCCTGGCTCATAAAGCCCTATACAGGCGCCTTGGACAGCGACAAGGAACTCTTCAAGTACCAGCGAGCAGCGTTACCTGTGACTGTTCAGTTTCTTTACAGAGAAGCTGAACCTGCCCCTGTTTCTTTACCCAGTTACTGTTGACTATCCTCTGCAGTTACATACCCCGTTCACCCCGTTTCCCCCACTTCCAACACACGTGTAAAAATAAAATACATGTTCCATTGTTACTTAACAAACGTTTCTTTATTAATGACTTTGCGTTAAAGGGTTGAAACTGGGACGCAGACTGTGCTGCGTAGGGTGTGCAGTGATGTAAAGACCGCCTCTGAACTCGAGGAATGACAGGCTCCTGCTCCTAGAGCGGTCTGCAGTGCCAGACTGGTTGTTTCAACGGAGCCTGCCATCCCTCCTTTTTGGGATTCTGTGTGCGGGGGCTATGTGACCTTGTGGCGGAGGAGGACGGATACAGATTCCTCTGCTGCGTGACTCTGCGGTCCAGGACAAGGACCGCTGCATAAGATCTGTAACCGCCCTCCCCCGCTACAAAGTCACGTCCCCCCCCACCCACACAGAACCTGGAAACCACCTCCCATACTGACCAGGGTGCCTACTGACTGCACTGTGTGTGTGACCTGCTGCTGATCCTGCCCCCGTGTCTGTACCCTGGTAAAGGTGACCGTCCTATGCAATTACCAACCCCCTTCCCCACCCCCACCCCCCCTTCAAACACAGTCTTCTGTTAAAAAACATGACGGAAACAGTAATTAACAGCAAAGTATTTTTAATAATTAACTAGACAGTTAGGGGATGAAACTGGGATTTGGGCTTGGGTGAGTCAGGAAGGGAAGGACTTCTCAAAATTTAGGGTATGAGAGCTTTTTGGGTACTTGAGCACTCTGCTGGGGTGCAGTAACAGTTTTCACAGCCCCTAGTGCCCCTTCTTCTGGTTATTTTGGGTGAGGGGGGTATGGGACTTTGTGGCGGGGGAGGGCGGTTGCAGATACACTGCAGGGGGGCTCTGTCCTCCTGCCTGCGGTCCTGCAGAACATCCACAAGGCACCGGAGCATGTCCGTTTGCTCCCTCATTAGTCCAAGCAGCGTTTGAGTCACCTGCTGGTCCTCTTGACGCCACCTGTCCTCCCGTTCGCTGTGTGAGCGCTGTACTGAGAGAGGTTCTCCCTCCTGGGGCATTTCCTGTGTGGCTGGTCAGAGCATCCAAGCTCGGACTGCTGTCCAGAGCATCAACAGAGTGGTGCACTGTGGGATAGCTCCCGGAGCTACTAAGGTCAATTTCCGTCCACACCTAGCCTAATTCGACATGGCCATGTCGAATTTAGCGCTACTCCCCTCGTCAGGGAGGAGTACAGAAGTCGAACTAAAGAGCCCTCTATGTCGAATTAAATAGCTTCGTGGTGTGGACGGGTGCACGGTTAATTCGAATTAACGCTGCTAAATTCGAATTAAAGTCCTAGTATAGACCAGGCCTTAGAGGCAGTCTCTGGCAATGCTTGGATTTCTCACAGGGGTCAGTAGCTGGAAAATCCAATCCAAGGAGCTGGGTCAGCAAGTTAGGAAGGTGAGGCGAGGTAATGCAACAAAGGAGGGTCAAACAAGGCAGCAGGGCAGCAAGGTAAGTTTATGCAAAGATAATAAGGCAAGGTGGTCTAAAAGGCAATGGCCTACTGCTCAGACAGCTTCCTCTTCCTGTTGGGGTCTTTATATAATACAGGTATCCAATGAGAATGCTGTTTGTCCAGCATTTAGGAGCCTCTCTGCAGTAGGTCCACTGGCCTGGGGTGTTAAGGCTGTTGGTCAGAGGGGATAATTCAGCATGTTATCATGGCATGGTGGCTAGCAATCCTATCTAGAAACCCAGCAGACTGAGGTCCTGACAAGGAAAAAAAGGTGGGGGGGAAAGGAGAAAAAACACAAGTTTTTATTACAGAAAAATGTACACAACCACTGTCCAGACTGACACCTGGGCATTCCATTCCATTTCAGAAACCACTACATGCAGAAGGCAGTAAGAGTCATTACCCCCACAGCACTGCCACGGTCACATATTCTGTAACCAGACAGTTAAAAGCACTGGAGCAGTCATTAAGAATTACTTGCTGTACCCGAGTCATCTCACATACATTTTCATACAGGTAGAAAAGGTAAAAACTTTATTTGTCCAGTTAGACAGAGAGATGAATGAGATAATTTGTATTTAGGGCAGCAGGATCATCACACACATCAGCATTGCCCAGGGCAACATTCCCGGAAGCTTAAATTAAAGAACACTTCTGAAAATATGGCTGCACATGCTGTACCACTGAGACACTAGTAGCACCTGGATGAAGTAACAACATAATCAGCCTGAAATGAGATGTGTTAGCAGGCAAGCCCTGGAAAAACTAACCAGATAAATACAGGACCAAAATAAACTCTGAGTGATATTGCAAAGTATTTAAAAGACTATTCATCAGTTTTAAGCTGTTTCAAAGTTGGCCAATGTTGTTTTAGAGGAACAAGAGTAGCTGAAAATAGGGAATGTTTGGATAGGTACCAACTTACTAATAGGAAAGCAATTATGATAATATTTGTGGTAAGACTTTGAATGTATCAAGTGTGGAACTAGAGGCCAGATTTTGAAAGGATTGAGGCGAGTATGATAGGGCCAATGGAAGTTAGGCACCTGGCTTATTTAGGTACTTTTGAAAATCCCAGTAGGCATCTGGAAGTTAGAAGCCTTGGAAGATTTGGGGCCAGGTGCCTATTTGCAATCTAATTTGTTTACAGTAACTCCTCACTTAACGTCCTTCTGCTTAACATTGTTTCGAAGTTACGTCGCTGCTCCATTAGGGAAGATACCCGTTTAAAGTTGTGCAATGCTCCCTTATAACATCATTTGGCTGACTTCACAAGGGAGCATTGTACAAGTTCCTCTTCTCCGCCTCCTCCCCCTCCCTTCCTAACTCCCTTCCTCCCAGTGCTTCCCCTGCCACCAAACAGCTGTTTGGCGGTGCTTAGCACTTTCTGGGAGGGAGGGAGCAAGCAAGCAGGGAAGCTACCCCCCCCAGCAGGCAGGGCCACCCGGAACACAGGGGCTTTAGGGGCTGCAGGGCCCTGGGCTAACGGGGCCCTGGGGCCCTGGCCTGTGGCTCTAAAGCACCCATCGGAATGTGGCCCTGCGAGCACGGGCCGGAGGACTCAGGAGGAGCACGCAGCGGCTGAAAAGAAGCGGTGCTTTCCCCTTCAAAGCCGTCCGGAGAGAAGCGGTGCTTTGAAGGGGAAAGTGCCACTTCTCTGCGGCTGCTGGCTGCGCAGCTGCCCCTGCTCCTCCTGAGTCCTCAGGCCCATGCTTGCAGGGCCACATTCTGAAAGGGGCTTTAGAGCTGCAGGCCAGGGCCCCAGGGCCCCGTTAGCCCAGGGCCCTGCAGCCCCTAAAGCCCCTGCATTCTGGGTGGCCCTGCCTGCCGGGGGTGGGGGGGCAGCCCCCAGAATCACAGCTCCCAGAATTGCAGTCATGGGGGCGGTGCTGCGCTGTGCAGAGCCACCTGCACACCCCCTGCACCAAACAGGAGCTGCCCCATGTAAGTGTGCTGCACCTCCTGTCTGCCTCAGTCCTGAGCCTCCTCCCACACCCCCACCCTGAGCGTCCTCCTGCACCCTAACTCCTTCCCAGACCCCGCACCCCCACCCTGAGCCCCAAGGATTAGCCACGGGCATCTCCCTGCCACAGTATACTACAGTACTATACAGTATATAATGCCTTTTGTCTGCCCCCAAAACATTTCCTTGGAACCTAACCCCCACATTTTCATTAAATCTTATGGGAAAATTGGATTCGTTTAACATCATTTCACTTAAAGTTGCATTTTTCAGGAACATAACTACAATGTTAAGTGAGGAGTTACTGTTTTTTAAATAGGTACCTAGCTACCTTTGAAAATCTGTCCCTAGATGCTTGAAGAAGCCTGAGTAGTCTCAGGCTGAGCTAAGTGCTCAGGCTGTTAATAAAAATTATCATGCTCTCTTTCCTGAGAAATCGGGATTTTTCGGTCTTTATACACCTTAAAAGGGTTTTTTTTTTTTTTTATAGAAGAGTGGGAACAGATGGGCTTGCATTTCATTTAGGGCAAAGCCCCTTTAGAGTGCTCCAACAATGGTAAGGGGCCTTATGGTGGGAATGTGCACACACAACTAATTTATTGCCATTCATTGCCCTTTCACACAACCAGAGAAGTGTAAGATGGTCTTTGGGTAAATGCAGATCACTCCCAGATATCTTCTGGAGTTGGATGCATTTAGTTTAAATGTATAGAAATAACATGCTTAAATGTGACTCAAATGGCACTGGACATCTGTTTTTACTTTGTAAATCTTAAAAAAAAAGTTGAAGCAACTCTTTGTTCCTGATAAGAAATAAAGTACAAAAGACCTTTTCATTATATGGTAATTTAACTAAGCTGTGCAATTCTGAACTTTCAGCATTTCTGATCTTTGGCATCAGAAACAATTTCCATCACTCCAGTTCTTTGCTGTGTATTTTCAGAGTTGATGATGTCCCCAGTGATATTTTTTGATGTGAATTTGAAACAAAGCTTATAGATTTTTATGGAAATTTGTACTTCTATTTAACAAAATAGTACAATTTATTCTAGCAAGAAATAATATTCTTGTTTCTTCATCAACATCCTGCCGTGAATCAAGCTAGGATTTATTATTATGTCTCCAAATGTCTCAAAATATTTGCAATATCCACTTAGCCTGGCGTGCCTTGAAATTCTCCATATTAATTTGATACTTTATTATTTTGCATGTTACAGTATTAGAGATCCCTGTTAGCAGCTAGAGAAATGATTTTACTGAGATAGAGGGTAATTTACAGCACATCTAGTGATTTGCACAGCAAGCTGCAGGCTAAGATGTTTATCTGTTTCCTAATAAAGTCATGACATTTTTTTTCTCTGGAAAATATGCAGAATATATAACTGTACTACATCTATTTCTACATACATAGGTGACAAGCATGCATTTTATGGGACACGCTTACTTCCTCTTTCTCTGAGGGCGCACAGTAGAGCCCTGCACAGGTCTATTTTTTTAATCCCAATCCTGTCCTGCCCCATAATACCCACCCTCCCACCTGCTCCCACATTGTTTCTTGCATTTTTATCCTGCTTCCACCTGCAAAAACCTTAGATCCCACAAATCCTATAAGAGAGATGGATTCCCCCATGCTACCAAAATTATATTATATTATATATATATACACACAGAGAGAGAGAGAGAGAGAGAGAATGAATTCAGGTACAATTTTTACCACTAAAAAGAATAAAACTAATCTTGCTTAAACCATGTAAAAGTATACATTAACTCCTGTTATAATAGATATCAAATCTCTTTCTCTCTCTCACTAAAATTTAAAGTATTAAAACCTTTATTTTTTTTAAATTGCTTTACATTGCTAAAATTCTATTTATGACAAACTAATGAGAGATTTAGTGTTTTCCCTTAAATTACCATGCTCTTCCCCCCCCCCCATCCTGCCCACAACAAAATACATCTTACCCACTCCCACTGTTGTGGCAGTGGGTCCTGCAGGATCTACAGGATCCCAGTCCCACTGCAGGGCGCTAGTGCAGAGGCCCTTTTGGCAGCAGAACTAATAGAATTCTCTTGCAAGGAGGATAGAAGGTGTGTTAGACTGTACAAAAGGTGCTCACCCATGCACAGCATGGAGTTCTTGTCTGTGGGGGATCCCTGCACAACAGCACACGTAGTGTACTTGAAAACTGGGCAGAGGCAGTCTAGTGCTAGAGGGACTGCCTCTAAATGGATTGTTCAGTCTTCCCCACTTTGGAAGAGGCGTACTAAGGTGAGAAAATCTAATCAAGCCAATAGACTGCAGTAGCCTCTGAGGAGCACCTGATTTGTCATATTATGGTTTGTGGAGGACAATTTCTGTACCTTTCCTCTGGAGATCCCCAATGTGTAGCCAAGAGAGTTGGCTTGGGAACTGGCCTCTATGTATAAATGTAACCCCATTGTGGACTCTCTCTGAAATACAGTAGGGAACACTACATTCTAAGGGATGGATAGCTACTGCAATTAGACATACTTTACAGTTCCAATTCCCATTCCAACTGCATTGTAAGAGAAATTGGTTTGGCCGTCTCAGCTGATATCTAGTGGATGTTGGCCTACATCAATCTTACTCAAGTGAAACCTGCAGTCCTAAATTAAATGAGGTTTTTTTGATCTCAGCTTAGTCTCTAGTGAACAGTAGTTCTTCTCAGAAAAGCACTACAAATAAATCATCATAATTCACTGGAGAAAACCCCTTTAGTCACTGAAAGAGGGCAGCACCAAATTAACAAGGAAACTGATTTTTTTTTTACACTTTTATTATAAATGGGCACTAAACTCACTGTTAATGTCAAAGAGAGGACAGAAAATATTACCATTAAAAGTATATAAATGAAATTGTAAAGGCAGTTAAAGCAAAACCTATCAAAGTGTTCACATATATAGATTTTTATTTCCTCCCATCAGAAATATAAGATGTGACACCACTTTGATGCTGCTTTGATTTAAATGCTGCAATATTAAATTTATTGGCCTTGGTATTAAGGTATTTTTTTATTGATCAGTATTGTAGAGGTTAGCCTTGGTTCTGCATAACAACATATCATAGAATCTCAGGGTTGGAAGGGACCTCAGGAGGTCATCTAGTCCAACCCCCTGCTCAAAGCAGGACCAAACCCAACTAAATCATCCCAGCCAGGGCTTTGTCAAGCCTGACCTTAAAAACCTCTAAGGAAGGAGATTCCACCACCTCCCTAGGTAACCCATTCCAGTTCTTCACCACCCAACTAGTGAAAAAGTTTTTCCTAATGTCTAATCTAAACCTCCCCCTCTGCAACTTGAGACCATTACTCCTTGTTCTGTCATCTGGTACCACTGAGAACAGTCTAGATCCATCCTCTTTGGAACCCCCTTTCAGGTAGTTGAAAGCAGCTATCAAATCCCCCTCATTCTTCTCTTCTGCAGGCTAAACAATCTCAGTTCCCTCAGCCTCTCCTCATAAGTCATGTGCTTCAGCCCCCTAATCATTTTTGTTGCCCTCCGCTGGACTCTCTCCAATTTATCCACATCCTTCTTGTAGTGTGGGGCCCAAAACTGGACACAGTATTCCAAATGAGGCCTCACCAGTGCTAAATAGAGGGGAATGATCACATCCCTCAATCTGCTGGAAATGCCCCTACTTATACAACCCAAAATGCCATTAGCCTTCTTGGCAACAAGGGCACACTGTTGACTCATATTCAGCTTTTCGTCCACCGTAACCCCTAGGTCCTTTTCTGCAGAACTGCTGCCCAGCCGTTCGGTCCCTAGTCTGTAGCAGTGCATGGGATTCTTCCGTCCTAAGTGCAGGACTCTGCACTTGTCCTTGTTGAACCTCATCATATTTCTTTTGGCCCAATCCTCTAATTTGTCTAGGTCCCTCTGTATCCTAGCCCTACCCTCCAGCGTATCAACCACTCCTCCCAGTTTAGTGTCATCTGCAAACTTGCTAAGGGTGCACTCCACACCATCCGCCAGATCATTAATGAAGATATTGAATAAAACCGGCCCCAGCACCGACCCTTGGGGCACTCCACTTGATACCGGCTGCCAACTAGACATGGAACCATTGATCACTACCCGTTGAGCCCGACCATCTAGCCAGTTTTCTATCCACCTTACCGTCCATTCATCCAGCCCAGATTTCTTTAACTTGCTGGCAAGAATACTGTGGGAGACTGTATCAAAAGCTTTGCTAAAGTCCAGAAATAGTACATCCACTGCTTTCCCCTCATCCACAGAACCGGTTATCTCATCATAGAAGGCAATTAGGTTAGTCAGGCATGACTTGCCCTTGGTGAATCCATGCTGACTGTTCCTGATCACTTTCCCCTCCTTTAAGTGGTTCAGAATTGATTCCTTGAGGACCTGTTCCATGATTTTTCCAGGGACTTAGGTGAGACTGACTGGCCTGTAGTTCCCTGGATCTTCCTTCTTCCCTTTTTTAAAGATGGGCACTACATTAGCTTTTTTCCAGTCATCCGGGACCTCCCCCGATCGACATGATTTTTATCCCAAGAGAACACAAAAGCTAGGCTTTACAACTCAGCTGACTAAAACAAAGAATAAAGCAGAAGGTCTAACATCTCCTCATGTTCTCTCTCCAGTGAAAACTGTACTCAGTGACCACTCAGGGAGATGGCAAACAGTGGCCTGTTAAAGGGAGACTTTTTTTTATCCGTTAGGAATGGATAAGAATGTTGCTAGAAGAGAGGACAAGAATTCTCTTAAAACATGGATATTAAAAATAATTTGTTTCTAAAATCACAAACATGTAATGAAAAATACCACATGGTTAATACATAGGTCATTTGTAGGTAAAAATGATCTGTCTTCTAGTTACTGTAGACGCTAGTGAAATAGAAAAGCAAAAAAAAAGTGACATCATTGTTAGCATTTTCAGGCATAAAAACTTAACAGAACCGTCGAAAATGCAGAGGCTCCTGTGCATAAACTGGAGCAGGTTCTTACTCATGATAAGGATGGTTTGTTCTACTTCCTGGTATAATGTAGTCCTAAATCTTAGCCAGGCCTTTTAAGATTCCCCAGAGGAAGGGAAGTCCTTGGGTGACACACCCCACCCTCCGCTGCCACCACAAGGTATATAGCCAGAAGAAAGAGATGTGCTAGCGTGTCCTTGTGCCCTACTCTAATTTACCAACTCTGAGACCTGCTAGGTCCCAGGACTGCAGAGTGCAATTGGTAACTCTTGACTCTATTGTCCCAACTGCACAGAAGTTCAAAGTGGCTCACCAAATCCTTTTGTGAGGGAGACAGAGACTTCCCAGAACTGGTGAAGTGGGAGGTGGTACCTACTTTTGCACTACCTTGTACCTTGCAAAATAATTTAGTCCTGTGCAAAATGGGTGTAAACTGTCACCACAACAAAATTCTCGACTTATGCTTATGGAAGCAATTTATATTCACTTTGCACAGGTGTCAATGATTATACAAAGTGCGGGCCAGTGGAGAGCCCTGTGGTCACTTAATATAGTTAATGTAGCCTTGTAAAATACCTGGGGATACTTTGAGGTGGTTGTATAGTGAAACTAGTGATTGGCAAAGGTTTCTCTCTGTGTAATATATGGCCCATACTCTGTCCTGATGTAATAATGAGAGTTCAGCTGCATTCGAGAACAAAACCGGGTCACAATTAAGAGTGGGAAAACTCATTGCCTATAGTAGGGTCATTGCTAATACCACCGTCAGACAGATTCACTTGACACAAACAACTCCTTGACACAAACACTTGACAAAAAAGGCAACATCTGGTTGCTGAAAAATCATGGAGTGCTACACAGAGTGAGCAGTTTAATTAAAACGGCTTCATATGTATTTGGACTTGCCACCTTAGCCCACATCCAAAGGCTCAGAGCAGCCTTCCAGATCTTGGGCTTTACAAGAAGGCTGCAGATTATTTGATGAATGGAGCCATTTATGTTCATAACGGAAAATTTATTACCATGACACAGGACTCATGTTTGCTATTGCTCTGGTACCTTTGCTATTCACTGGGCAAATATATGATCAAAGATGAAAGTGAAAACTACCACTAGATGACTCAATACAAAAAGGGACTGCCTGCTGCCCTTCACCCAGTAGAATTCTGCATGTCAATAGTTTGTAAGCTATTTTTTGAATGAGAACAGTTGATATAAATTTCAGATATTATTGTTTGGCAGAGACTTCTCAGCCAATCAGCACAGTCATTTGAGTTCAGCATTAACTAGCATTTTGACTGACAACCTTTGCCCAATACCGAACAATCTCTTTGAAAGGGACAGAATGCAGTGCAAAGTCTGATCATGCTGCAGAGTGGTCGAGATAAGATTACCTCGTGGGAAGGGATGGGTTACTAGTGTGCCTATGATTAGACACACCATCACCACTTATTTGGTGGTTGTTAATTCATATTTGCATAGGGTGCCACAAGTGAACTTGGTGCTTGTGAAAAAAATGGTTCGGGAGTTGCCTCAGAACTGTTCTGTGGACTTTGTGAAAACGTGAAATGTAATCAACAGAGCAGTGAGTAGAATGTAGAATATTGGTAAGGTGTTGCAAAGGCACCTTCAGAGGGGTACTTGGTGATTGAGATTCAGAGGTAGATGAATTGTCAGGAGTTCAAGCACAATATCACCTGAGAGACTACTTACCCTCAGTGCTCCACAAAATTCCATACCTTTTGTAATCTATAAGCTTGATGGCTGCAGTGCACTTTCATTGGGGATACACTTGAAAATGGCACAAGCTTTAGCTAGTACAGAATGCAGTGGTTTGTCTCTAGTGAGGTGCACCTTTCTTAGCTGCACCAGTGCTCTGAAGTGGCTACCTATCCACATCCAGCAGGATGCTTTTAGGGACACTATTCCTTGCATAGCTCTCTCTAGGGATATACCCATAATCTATCTTGTGTTTAAAATTACAGTCTGGTTCTAAATTAGAAATTAATATAGCAAAGGGAATACTTTCCACTTTTCAGAAATATCTTTTCACTGGAGCTCACTAAATAATGAGTCATTACAATGAAATATGAGATTAGGAAGGCATATAAAAATGCCATTGACAGGTATACAGTAGAAACATAATGAATGAAGTATATGATTTCTCCATAACCAGTTGTGTCAGAGACCTTCATAAGAATAATCCAAGCTCTTAATAAGTGACCAAGACAAATATAAACACAGTGGAAACAAGCAATCACCCAGGGGCAGGAGATCACAATATAATTACATTTAATATAATCTGGAAATCAAAACCTGTTAAAGTAAAACAAGCCTGTATGATTTAAGACAGGCCCATTTGGAAGATAGGTTAAAGCTTGATGGTGAGAATAGATTCGTTTAATGAACTGGAGAGAAATAAATGAAGTCATTTCTAAAACCACCATGACAAGACAGGATTCACATGAGTCAGGGGAAAGTGGAGAATGATTATGAATATAGGCAACAGACAGCGCACAATGTATTCTAAATAACCAGGAGTCTCAAAACACAAATCCAGTAAAAAGTAAATACAAAAATTAAGAGAAACCCAGCTCTTTTATGCTACCAGAATGGCACAAAAGGAGACGCCTTGCACAAGAGAATCTGACCCATTATGTGCAAAATAAAGTTAGAAGAAATGTCATAAGTGAACTTGAGATACATTTCCAAAACACTGACCACAATCATCCATACTTGAGGGCTTCTATGCACAGCTCCACAAGTCAATCTTAAACTTGACACTGGGGGATTCCCTAAGGCATAATGTCAGTATAGTGGTGTGTATATCCTTCCTTTCCCCCCTTCCCCACAACGTAACAGGCATAGGAGGCTCAGCACAGCTGCTATATCCCTATCCCTGACTGATCGTCAGAGGCACGAACAGCTACTGGAGGTATCTGGCAGCTGGTATTGATTTAGAGTAGCCTTTGGACTGGTCTAATTTCTGCTGGGCCAGCTCTGATGCTGGGGCAACCCCAGGACCAGAAATGGGGTTTAGAGCTAGTTTTAAGCCACCTTTGCCTTCCATCCTCTGGACGTATAATGAAAGCTTATCATACTGTTCCAAAAAACAGGACCCATAGTTTTAAAAATCCTGACTTTTTAAATCAAAACTGTCCAGGTAAAAATAACTATTCTGAACTGAGACCACCATGAAAAAATCCACTCAGATCAATGTATGTTGGGGGAAGTTAACAAAAGGGGCAGTTTGAAAACTCAGGCATAAACAGGAAGCTACCTTCATTCTTAACTATGGAGTGGCTACTTCTGCACCACAATACAGTAGCTAAAAAATGATTTACGGACAAAGTTATGATATTTTACACCAAAAAGCATGTTATAAAATTGATTAATAGAATATTCCAAATAAGCTGTTATAAAACATGCAGATACTGTTGCTAAAACAATTACTCCTGTTTAATTCATGAGGTAGTTAAAATATTAAAAAGCATGGTTTAAAGTGGTTTACTTTTAAATGGGGCCTGAACATAAAAGAAATTTTCTTATCTGCTTATTCTTTTCTATGGACCAATTCTACTGGTGTAGAGTAGATGGCTCTCTACCCTGGGAATGCACGTAGTATAAGTGCCTAGAGAAAAAGTCCTTCCTCAATGTAAAAATCAGGGAGGAACTTACCAGTAACAGCTGCGAGTTCTCAAAACCTCCAGTCACTTAGGGTAGGATCCATGAAAAGATTTACATGGTGCAACACTGAGCATCATGGCCCCTAAAAATTAAGTACCTAGAAAAATATCACAGGAATAAAACTGAGGTCCATCAAGCCTGAGGTAGGCATCTATGCTCCCTATATAATGAATGGGGAGAGATAGGAGAGAGACAGCAACACCTACACCAAAATAGCCCAGTGGTGAGGACATTCACATGGGAGACCTGCATTTAAGTCCCTCTGATACTCTGCTAGGGTATTGGCTATTCTGGGGTCTCTCTCACCAGAGATTTCATCCTGGAGTTGAGAAACCTTTTCAAATGAACTGGTGTTTTCCAATTAAAAAAATTCCTTGAAAATTTTAAAGTGAAAGTGTAACACCGACAGACGCCGATGGGTGGGATCAAACCTGGGACCTCTGAAGCTAAATGCCTGAGCCTCTACAGCATAAACAAAAAGCCACATGCCCTTAGCTAAGGCTGTAGCAGACTCATTAATCTCTGTGTGATCTCAGTGCGATTAGAAGGGACAGAACACCACACCTAGGAGGTGTGTGGGTTACAAAAGCATAGGAGAGACAGGTTCCCTTGCTTCACTCCCGTGCCTGTACCCAGACCCAGCCCATTCCACAACAGACCAAGATCTGGTCTACACTGAGGGGAGGAGGGAAAATAGATCTAAATTACGCAACTTCAGCTAGGTTATTCACGTAGCTGAAGTCGATGTAATTAGATCTACTCACTGCGGTGAGTCGACTGCTGACGCTCCCCTGTCAACTCTGCCTGCACCTCTTGCTCCAGTGGAGTACCAGAATCGACAGGAGAGCACTTGGCGCAATAAATCGACCCCCGCTGGATCGATCACTGCCTATCAATCCAGTAGTTAATGTAGACAAGCCCCAAGGGAGCAACTGCTGAGGAAGTCCTGCAGCCTCAGGGTGGAGCACGTGCAATACAGCTGGACTCTTTAGAAAATTAAACTGAGAAGCTCTAGTAACTCTCTAGTGACCATGTGTAAACTGTGATTTTTCAAAAATTTCTAATTTGGCCAAATTTGGGCTGATTTTCATAGGGATGACAAAAGGCACATTCTTGATAAAAAGGCCACCCCTGTGACAAAATCCATGTCCCTGCTCCAAAGCATGCTTCTCAAAATAAAGGTAACCATAATCAGAATTTTTTCTTTCCTAGTCTCAGAAGCAGTTAAACCATTTTGTCTGAACTATTTAAAAAAAAAAACAAAGCAAACAAACAATCTGAGGCAGACAGGCATGTAAAATTTCATCCCAAATAGCTGGTGCTTGGGCAAAGGTTTAAGTAACTGAAAACAGGGTCTTATAATATTAAAGTTTCCTGACATTTCCTAATAGGTGGTGCTCCCAGCCCCGTCTATAATAAATAAATAAATAAAAATAAATAAATTTTAAAAAATAGGTTCTTCTTGCCTATTTGACATGTAATCCAAGGTCAAAATTTATCCCTTCAAGTATATTATTGCAACCACTGAATTTCTTATGTATGGATAAAGGCTGAAATCATTTCCTATATAGGTAATCTTCAGCATCAGATTACTTGAGGATTAATTGAATGAATCAATGAAGTGGGTGAAGGTTTAGGAAAGGTGAAATAAAAAATAATTTTAATAAGGTCAAAATGGAAAAATCATGGATTAAAATGAGAAAAATCCTATTCTGAGTCCTTGACTTTGTTTAGAAGGATTATAGTTTTTAAGCACACATTTCAACAAACAAGGTTTCTGATGAAAGTAGATTTTATTTGCACTTCACAAAAAAGCTTTTGCTAATATAAAGTTCCAGATGGCAGGTTCCTAATAAGCTCAAAAGCTTCACAGATGAAAGGTTGGGCATGGGAACTGATAAACAAATGGCTTGAAAAAGAGGAAGTATTATGTGACAGAGGTCAGCAGTCCAACCTCTCTGCTTTTTTAATCTCTCGAACACATACAAACAGAAGGATAAACTGCAAACTAATTCAATTTAGTGATGGTGATGTAAAATTGGATGAGTGCTTATCACTAGCATAACTAGCTTGATGCTAGAGTCAGCAGCAAGTGAAACCCCCAAAGGATTTCCATGTGCACATGGACCGGCTGGCATATAACAAATTAAATGTCATACAGGGAAGGGAAAACAAACGAAACCAACACATTTTGAGGGGGTGGAACAAAGAGTAAAATGCAAAGTAATCGATGAAAATGGACTAGAATTAAAGTGAAGGATTTTGAACCCTTGAGAGATAAATGGACAGATCACAATAAAAATCAAGTAAAAAAAGAGAAGTAGTTTAAAAAAAGCCAACAGAATATAAAGAATGATTGTGCACAATGAGAAAATGGAATAAGACAATTTCATTCCATAATTAAAATATATTAAAATAATCACAAACCAAAAGCAAGAGCAAGGTAACTAAGATATTACAAGACAATTCACAAACCCTACTAGTTAATGCCTTGTATGTTACGTAGTCATTTACTCCTGTATAAAGCAAAAGAAAAGTGATTCTAAAATGCTACCAAACCAGCATTCACTGGCATTTGTTACACTCACTTTGCACAGGTGTAAGTTACTGTGACAGTGTACCCCATAAGGCTTTAAGGGATGGGGGTGTTCATAAATGTATGTATGATATAACTGAATACGGTTTTGCTACATGTAAAGGTTATGATCTACTGGTTATGTTCATCCTAGTTGTATGCAGGCACCATTTGTGTGTTCAAAGTTATGAACATTGGCTGTATAATTGCTTGATTTCCAAGTAGCCTTAGGGCTTGGCTACACTTACAAGTTGCAGCGCTGGGAGTTACAGCGCTGGTCATGCAGCTGTGTAGGGCCAGCGCTGGAGTGTGGCCACACTGACAGCTACCAGCGCTGCAGTGTGGCCACACTTGCAGCACTTTCCAGCGCTGTATTGAGAGGTGCATTGTGGGCAGCTATCCCACAGAGCACCTCGTCCCATTTTGGCGCTGAGTATTGTGGGAAGGGGAAGGAAGTGTGCGGGTCATTCCGCTTCCTGTGCCAACGCCCCGTGGTGCATCGCTTCACATCCCAGCATTCAGTCTTTCCGGCAACGTTTGGCGCCATTGTGAGTGTCTTTCTGTTTTATTCTCTGTGTGTGAATCACGATTTCTGTGGCAAATGGAGCCCGAGCTGCTGAGGACTGTGCTGATGAGTGTCGCCAGCACAACACGTTTGGCAGTCGAGCTATTCCTTCAGCTCCAAAGTGACAGTGAGGAGTCTGACGATGATATCGATATCGATTCTCCTGCCGCGTGTGACACTACAGTGCTTGTGGCATTCACAGAAATGCTAAGCACCGTTGAACGCCGCTTTTGGGCTCAGGAAACAAGCACTGACTGGTGGGATCACATCGTCATGGAAGTCTGGGATGACGAGCAGTGGCTGCAGAACTTTCGTATGAGAAAAGCCACTTTCATGGGACTGTGTGCTGAGCTCGTCCCCACTCTGCGGCGCAAGGACACAAGATTGAGAGCTGCCCTGACGGTGGAAAAGCGGGTGGCTATTGCAATCTGGAAGCTGGCAACTCCAGACAGCTACCGGTCGGTCGGGAACCAGTTTGGAGTGGGAAAATCGACCGTTGGAATCGTTTTGATGCAAGTTTGCAAGGCAATTAATCGCATCCTGCTAAGAAAGACCATGACTCTGGGGAGCGTGCAGGACATTGTGGTTGGCTTTGCACAAATGGGTTTCCCTAACTGTGGAGGGGCGATAGATGGGACGCATATTCCTATTCTGGCCCCCCCCCCAACTGGCATCAGAGTACGTTAATCGTAAGGGGTATTTCTCTATGGTTCTGCAGGCGCTTGTGGATCACCGCGGGCGTTTCATTGACATTTACACAGGCTGGCCTGGAAAGGTGCATGATGCATGCATCTTTCGGAACAGGGGCCTGTTCAGGAAGATGCAGGCAGGGACTTTTTTCCCAGACAGGAAGATCACAGTAGGGGACGTCGAAATGCCCATTGTGATCCTTGGAGACCCCGCTTACCCGTTACTGCCTTGGGTCATGAAACCCTATACAGGGAAGCTTGACAGGAACAAGGACCGGTTCAACTACAGGCTGAGCCGGTGCAGAATGACTGTGGAGTGTGCTTTTGGCCGTTTAAAAGCACGCTGGCGTTCCTTGTATGGGAAGCTAGACTTGGGGGAAAGCAGCATCCCTGCGGTTATATGCGCTTGCTGTACCCTCCATAATATTTGTGAAGGGAAGGGTGAAACATTCAGTCAGGCATGGACCACCGAGGTTCAAGTCCTGGAGGCTGAATATGCACAGCCAGAGAGCAGGGCTAATAGAGAGGCCCAGCACAGGGCTTCAAGGATTAGGGATGCCTTGAGGGAAGAATTTGAGGCTGAAAGTCAACAGTAGTGTTTGCTGCCTTGGGAGTGAATTGCACTGTTTACACTGTTATTCTATTATCCCTAAAATGATTTGCAGTGCCTCTTTCTTTACTGGGCTAACGTATCTTTCACTATCTGCTATAATAAAGACTGTTTTCAAAGCCAAGAATTGTTTTATTGAAAAGAAAAAAACTTCCTTGACAGACAGACAGACACACAACATTTCATGAACACAAGAGGGCAGGGGTGTGGGTTGGTGAACTGTACAGTCACAAGTTTGCATATGTCCTGTCTGGAGTGCTGTTTAATGAATCCTGCACTTCAGGGTGCATATACTGCATGGTGATGGGGGTTGAGTGCAGAGGGTAAGGGTGGTAGGTATCAGGGCTGGTTGGTGAACGTACAGGTGTTGGAGGCAGCTGGTGGTGGTAAGAACCTGGATGCTGGGGAAAGGGGGTTTGAGCTGACATTGGGGCACAAGGCAAAAAGCTTTGGGACGGGGGGGGCTGTGGGGCAGCATGGGACTGCTCTGCCTGCATGGCTACGATAGCCTGGAGAGAGTCCGCTTGGCGCGACAGGATGTCTAGCAGCTGGTTTGTGCTTTTCCTCTTTGCCACAGCGTTTCTACGCCAATGTCTCTGGCGGATCATGCTTTCCTTTTCTCTCCACTCCTGCAAGGTTTTACTCTCTCTAGCAGAGTGATGAAGAACAGTTTTCAACATGTCCTCCTTGCTCTTTCGGGGATTTTTCCTCAAATTGTGCAGCCTCTGTGCTGTGGTACATCTGCTCAGTCCAGCAGTCAAGGTCACTGTAGAAAGCCAGAAATGACAACATTTAACAGGGCAGCATTGTATTCACTATCTCCAGACATAAATTGCTACACTGAGGGAGTTCTTAGTCCTCACTTTAGCATTCTTTTACCACACACATAACACAACAGAAGCCACGAAATGGTGAGTGAGGGGTGCTTATAGAGGGAGAAGTGGGGCTTGAGTGATAGAGGGGTGCTGGTTGCTTCGGGTAATCTGGAGTGATAGAGGGGTTGAGTGAAGATGCAGCTGCAGGGGTGATCTTCACTATCTCCCTATCTCTATCACTATCTTCACTAAAGAGTCTCCCAACATTTTTCACAGGAGTTAATCCTGGAAGATATCTCCCTGCTGCGAGTCACTAGGGAACAGCGGGAGGCTCTTCTACAGCAATGTGGATTCTGCCCTGGACCCTATGCGGCTTGCCTGTGTTCAGAAATGGTCCCCCCACCCCTCGCGGCACAGTGGCGCGGACGCGTCAGCGTGACTGGGACAAGGAACACAGTGGCTCTCCCTATAAACCTGCGCAGGCATATTGCCCACGCTCTGGCTGAAACTTTTGCTGAGATCACTGCAGCCGATTACCGCGATGTGATAGACCACATCAATGGGCTATTCCACATCTAGGCTGGCATGCATGCAGCCCTAAACCCCCTTCCTCTCCAGAAACATTTCCACCCAGAAAATAAAAGCCGCTTACCGGTAACCCGCTGCTCTGCTTGTCCTTCTGCAACTGCTGGCTGCTGCGATTGGGTACTTTCCTCCTGGCTTGAGAAGAGCTCCTGGCTGCATGCCCACTCTGGGGTGTCTTCCCCCATCCCAGTAGCTTCACTCGCATTTTCCTCCCCCCCACCCGCCACCTCCGCCTCCTCCTCCTCCTCCTCCTGTCCCCCAGCCTGCTCAGAAGTGTCCATCGTTGTCCTGGGATTGGCAGTGGGGTCACCCCCAAGTATCGCGTCCATCTCCCTGTAAAAACGGCAGGTCGTGGGGGCAGCTCCGGATCGGCGATTCCCCTCGTGGGCTTTGTAATAGGCACTCCGCAGCTCTTTAACTTTCACCCTGCATTGTAGTGCGTCCCGATCATGGCCCCTATCCAGCATGGACCTTGATACCTGCTCAAAGATATCGTAATTCCTACGGCTGGAGCGCAGCTGGGACTGCACAGCTTCCTCCCCCCAAACACTAATGAGGTCCTGCAATTCGCCAGTGCTCCATGCTGGGGCTCGTTTGCCGCGTGGCGGCATGGTCACCTGTAAAGGTTAACTGATTGCACTCCACACCTGGCTGCAGCAAACAGGAAGGAGATTTTTAAAATTCCCGGGGCATTTAAAGGGCGGGTCACCTGAGGCAAGAGCAGTAGAGTGCAAACTGATGAGCAGAGTGGCTGAACAGGAATTCTGGGATAACTCCTTATTCCCTGGAGGACAATTAAAGCACTGGTGAGTGTCCACACCTGCTGAGCAGCGCTGGATCACCAGCGCTGCACTCCTTATACCCCAACCGGGATGGGTTTTCAGCCAGCGCTGCAACCAGGGAGTTGCAGCGCTGGTTGTGCCTGCAAGTGTGGACGGTATGTATTTGCAGCGCTGGAAAGCCTCCACCAGTGCTGCAACTTGTAAGTGTAGCCAAGCCCTTAGTTAAAACATTTGATCACTTCTTGGGAAAGGAATGTGCAAATTAAGTGCTCAATCCAGAAGCACTTAACAGACAAAAGAGCTTGGAAGGCTCCAATCCACATAAGTGTTCCTGGAGACATACAAGATACCATGTGTAAATTGGCTTCTGCCTGTAAAGACTGAGTCATGCATGGACATGTGACTTGCCCAGGTGACTCCTGAACTCCATCTTGGAGCTGGACTTTGCATAGGAGTGAGGAAGGGGGTCTCCACCCACAAGAGAGAGTCTATTTAAACCTGTGAGAGACCCCCTCCATTATGTCTTCAGCTGGCTAAAGAAGGAGCCTCTCCACCACCCCAGGATACTTGAAGGAAACTGGAACAAAGGACAGTAACTACAGGGGATGTGAGTGATTCCTGGACCCAGGCTAAAAGGAGATTAGCCTGTAAAAGGGAGCATTCTGGAACTGGTGAGGATCCTATCTGTATTTAGTTTGATTAGACATAGATTTGCACATTTTATTTTATTTTGCTTGGTAACTTACTTTATTCTGTCTGTTACTACTTGGAACCACTTAAATCCTACTTTCTGTATTTAATAAAACTACTTTTTACTTATTAATTAACTCAGAGTATGTATTAATACCTGGGGGAGCAAACAACTGTGCATATCTCTCTATCAGTGTTATAGAGGGCGAACAATTTATGAGTTTACCCTGCATAAGCTTTATGCAGGATAAAAGGGATTTATTTGGGTTTAGACCCCATTGGGAGTTGGGCATCTGGGTGCTAAAGGCAAGCACATTTCTGTGAGCTGTTTTCAGGTAAACCTGCAGCTTTGGGGCAGGTAATTCAGACTCTGGGTCTTTGTTGAAGTAGACAAGAGTGTCTGACTCAGCACAACAGGGTGCGGAAGTCCTGAGCTGGCAGGGAAAACAGGGATAGAAGTAGTCTTGGCACATCGGTTGGCAGCTCCCAGGGGGGTTTCTGTGATTCAACCCGCCACAGTGACTACACAACTTTCAAGGCAGTGGAGAATCAGGCCCAATAACCTTGCAAAGGAAAACAAATTAAACAACACAGGCCTGATTCTCAGCTGGTGTAAATCAGGGTATTTCTGTGGTAATCAATAGAGATATTCCTACTTAAACCTGCTAAGAGTGAGCTGTGAACATTTGAAATCCCGTACTTTTATAATTAATGGGCTATTTTTAAGTTGAAAGAGAACAGGACACCATGAATGGCTTTTACTTGCTGTTGAAGTCAAAGTGAAGTTAAGGTGCTTGATAACTGCAACAGCTGCTCTCTGTGAATATAGACCATTGTCATGAACATTATTCCTATCATACAAGACAATAACATGAGAAGCCATGCACATTCAGAAATAATTTCAACCCAGGTGAGAAGTGTTACTCAGGGTGTAATTTACTGCACAATTCAAATATGGTGGCTATAGAAAAACATCTTACTGCCTTACAATATTTGGGGATCTACATAGTATCTGGAAGCACAGCTAGACAGCTGTAGGGCAGCACTAGGGAGTTATATCATGCTCCCCTGTAAACACAGTGAACATTGTTGTGAAGTAACCAGCAGATGTTTCTGCTGCTCATGGCAGCCTAATTTATACTTCAGGATTTCTACCCAGTTCAGAATTGGGTGTGGGAGGGTGAACACAGGTGCAGTGTATGGGGATGAATGACAGCATGGCTCATGAGTTAGCCACAGTACCAGAGGAACTAGAGGGATACTCAGATCTGTTGAGATGGGACCAAATTTCCGTATAGCTCCCCAGGGCCCTGATGGCCACTCCTCTGCATAGTCTCAAATCCCTTCTCACTTACGCTCCTATCCTGCACTGAGAACTGCACAGCAGCAGAGGTGGTCTGCAGTGCACACAGTTCACAGTGCAGGATCTGGGATTCAGTGGACAATGCAGCGATTACCCCACAAAACCAAATCTCAGTTTCAGGACCATTATTTCTCCTTCCTCCCCGCCCTCCTGGATTTTCTTTGAGTGGAGGTTTTGGTCATTGACCAAAGAGCCAGTGTCAGTGAGAACTCACTTAGGTAAGAGATGCATTTAAAGGTCTCAGTTTTGCTATTGGTTATGTATATGCAACTGCCAGAGACTTCACTTGCAATTAAACTAAATCATCACACCTAATTAAGGGCAGAATTTGGACCAAATTGTTTATTAAATAATTACAAAGTGTTTTAAACAGAATTCTGATAATATCAGGAAGACTGTAGCACTGAGTTTTCTGTTTGGGTTTTTTTTTTTTTAAGTATATTGAAATCTGAGTTTTCCTCTCAGCTGCATGTAAATCAGATTTCTGTCCCCTAACATCCATAATTAAGTTCTCAGTAATTTAAATTATTATTAAGCATCTTGTAGAGGATTATATTTGTTTCCTTGATTATATGATGATTATAAATCATCAGACATTCATCTATAATCATGATTAAAATGTATTCCCACAAATGAGGACTGTAACAACTTAAACTAGTATGGATTTAATTAAGGGAGTTAGGGGATTAGAAACACTAAGTGTGAGGGGAAGGGTACATTTTACTAAAAAAGTATTAACTATTTCTGTGGTGGATTGTTCTACCCTTACTCACAGTGAGTATTACTTTATTTCACAAATTGTCCACACCTCACAGTGGGGCTATCTTGATATGGACAGCAGTGGGGTGATCTGTTGTTATTAATACTTATAATTGGAGTATTTCTAAAAAATGAACTGCATATAACCCCACAATATAATTGGGATGTATATCTGTAAAACATATAGTTTTGTACATTCTATAGTAGGTAGCCAGTGGGAGCCACGGATGGGGCAGGTAAACAGGTAAACAAACCGGCCCAGCCCGCCAGGGGCTTTCCCTACACAAGAAGCGTTCCAAGTTTGGGAAACACTGGTATAGACCATGAATTCAGTCCAGCCCTCCTGCTTTGAGGTATATATTTTATACATCATCCATGAGGCGACATAGTCTTTAACATTTAAGAGAATTTATAACTGTTGAATCAGCCATATTGAGCACTCCTGGTCTCCGAATGCAATAGAAACAATGAAAATTACAAAGGAAAAAAAGTAATAATAATAATAGGTTATAAGGCTCTAATCACTGTATTAAGATTATAATGATCAAAGACATTTTCAAGCCTCCTTTCCCCGTGTCCTCAGTATTTGCACGTAATTAATTTGTATATAGAAAACCCTGCATTTGTAAGCAAAACTGAATAGTTATGTATGCAGTTTGATGATTTTTCACACAAAACAAGTGTTTATGCATGTGCAAATGGCTGTGCTTTCTCATACTGTAGTGCAATTAAGGAGCATAAAGGGGTGGCAGTTGACCCACCCTGTCAGCTGATGTGAGATGCCTGGGTAAAGTTTAGGGAGTTTATGGGAGAAGTGAGTAGCTTTTGTGGGAGAGAAAACTAGGGGTTAGGTCCTTACTCCACTCTGGCTCCTGCACACCAGGTAAAAAGGTCAGCATAGCATGAAAGGGCTGTAGGAACCCTATTTCTGGCTGGGGAATGTCTGTTACAACTGTCTCCCTGCCGCATTCCTTTTTTGTTTTCCTCTCTGTGTGTCCGCCCCTCCCGGCCATGGGCTAGCAAAAGTCATAGCCTGGCCCTGCTCATTGGAATGGCCTTTGCAGACTAACCGAAGCCATTGCTCTGCTCGGGGGGGGGGGGGCTTTTGGCTCCTTTGTTCAGACCTGGGCTCGGTGTAGGGGGCGCTGCCCAGAATGCAAGACCTGAAGTGGCCACATAGCTGAGCATATGAGTAATGCCTGTGGCTCAGAAACTTGCCCAGACATGTCTGTGCCACCTGAAGTCTCCTCTGCTCCCCTGTAAGAAGGAGAACCAATCAAAGTTACTGGCAGGAAACTGCCTAAGTCTGCCTAGATAACCAGACATTTTCTAATCAGACCTCGGAGAAGGTCCTTGCTTTGCCACCTGGTCTGATCAGCTAGGGGTCTTTGGGAGGCCCTCTCCCCGCTCTCGTTTGTTTTTGAGCATACCCCCGTTTTTAAACTCCCCTCCCACGAACAACGAATTTTGCCTGGAGATCTCCTGATTATTGTGAACGAATTGAGTCCTCTCTGCATCCTCTGATGCTGAAACTACTGTACCTGCTTCTGCCTTTGCTGCTGTCCTGGGGATTGGTAAGAACTCCCTCTTGCAAACCCCCCCTGTCCTAGCTGCTGGCTTTCTTTCCCCAACAGACAGACCCAAGTTAACTCCTTGGTCTGTATCTGTAATCTGCTTCTAGCTTGCAGCCGCCCCACTGTTGCAGCCACCACTGGGCACACACCACTCTGCCCTCTAAAACTACCCTTAGCATAAGGTGCACCCATTAGGTTAGGTTTAGCCTTTAGTGTAAATAAATTGTAATTTCATTTTGCATAGCTGTGGTTAAGTTAGGTTTAGCATTGTACTCTGTAAGTTAGGCTTAGAGAATTGTTGCATTGTGTTTTGTTACTTGCTAATTTGTGTAGTCTTGGTTAAGTTAGATCATAGATAAGATTTTGCTGTGTTCTGTATAATTGTGATTAAGTCTGTCTTCCCACTGTCAGCCCCCCCCCCCCCCCGGCTGTCCCAGCCACTTACAGTCTGTTTGTTCTTTGTGTCTCCCTGAGTTTAAATCTCCCTCTGCAGCACCTCTGTCTTTGCTCTCTGCTCCACCACGTGCTTCTCTTCCCCCATCCCAATCTAGCATAAGACCCCATTGGTTACTTTTTCCTCTCTGATACACCTCACATTCTACATTTACACCACTGTGACACATTTTTACCTAAAATTGTTTGTTATTTAACATATTTTTCCATAACTGTTAGTTGGTTATATGCTGCTGTGACACACCTTGTTACATAGAAATTGTTAGCTACCTGTTACTTTTATACTTCAGTGTTAATTGTTTACCAACTGTATTGTACCCCACTGTATTGTACCCCACTATTGAAACCCCCTATACTGTTCACCAAAAGAAACCCCTCCCCAATTGTCTACCTTAACAAACCCCATACCCCTCACTATTGAATTTTCCCTGTTTTTGCATTTTCTTAATAAAGTTTATTTTGCACCCCACCAGTGCAGTAATTGTCCCCCAAGATCCCCTACCTGCTGGCAGGGACAGGGAAGAACTCCTCTTGTTCAGACACAGTGGTCAACAGCTGTGAGGCTACCTTCAGATGACCATCTCACAAACCTTGTTCTAGGTGAGACTGAGGTCAAGAGAGATGTGTTACGTATAGGGTCACAGCATACAGTACTGTAGAGATTCTGTTCATGGATGTGCCCAAATGGCAATCCAGGGAGGTTGCTGTAAATTTATACAGGCCTCTAGGATTGTCCAATATATGCTTATGGCTTCTTCAACCTCCAGAGCAGCCCAGGATTGGGAAGGCACAAAGGTGGCTTAAAATCACCTCAGCCTCAGGAATTTGTGAAGTACTTGAGTCTCATCAAATCTGCAGTTATTTTTTTTTTTTGTTGCTAAAAATAGCATTGGCCAAAAAAATTCAAGTTTTGTATCAGGAACACAGCTGGCTCCCAGCCTTGTCACTAGGTAACCCAGTAAGCTTAGCTGGGCCCAACCATTCATTCACTGGCAATCCCTCAATTTGAGGATGATATCTACCACGAATTTACATATGGGTCCTGAGATGACTCCGGAGTCCGATCCTAGAACTGCAAATCTGCCCACAGTAGGTACAGACATTTCATGGGAAAAAGTTATTTCTTTTTCCTTCCTTCTCTCTCTCTCTTTTGAGCTTCAAGGGCCATGTGCTTCTCCTCGAAGCGGGCCACTGCCTGATGGAGGATATGGCACCATTGGTGGCTTGCTCCTCCCAGCTTGTGATGACCACATCAGTTTTCTTAAGATACACTTTCAGTGTGTCTGTGTAGCATTTCCTCTGACCACCACAGGATCTCTCACCATGGGTGAGCTGAGAATAGAGGACTTGTTTTGGGAGACAAGGGTCTGGCATCTGCACACAATGTCCAGCTCAGTGAAGTTGATGCATGAGGATCATTGCTTCAATGCTGGTGACATTGGCTTCAGTGAGGATGCTGGCATTAGTGCAGCAATCTTACCACTTAATGCAAAGGATCTTCTGGAGGCATCGTTGGTGATACCTCTCCAGACTCTTGAGGTGCTGTCAATAGATCACCTAGGTTTCACATCCATAAAGGCGTGTAGGAACAAGTGTCTTCTAGAGCTGGATCTTGGTGTCCTGCCATTGGCCATGGTCCATGAAAATGTGTAGGAGCAAATTTCCCAATGGAAGCACTTGCACACTGGATCCTGTGCTAGATCTGTCCTTTGCAGATTTTCCCTTCCAGAAAAAGGTGTAGCCTCTATCTTCTTCTCTCAGTTGACCTTCATCAGGGCACATTGTCTCACTCCGGGCAGTGACATCGATATTATATTTCACAAGTTCCCTGGCGATGATAGCAGTTCTTTGTTCCAGTCATACATCATCTTTGTTATCCATCAGGGGGTGAACATTCCATGTAGCAAAAGTCACTGTCTTTTTATAGCTTCAACCACAGGCAGAGTGATCCCACTGGGCATGGTAATCCAGCCAGGAGTGTATGAAACAGCCTAGTTTTAGGGCACCTTTTCTAGCCTTCTCCCCATGCGGGGTGAGCAGAGGGAATCCTAAAGAGGACTGCTCAGTCACGATAGTAGCTGTCGAATTTCACCCATCTCAGGTGCCGGACGACCCTCTAACTACCCCCGTCTATGTGCAGATTTGTGGCTAGGGACTGCCAGATTCACTAATCCTGTCCCCATCACCAGTAGCCTGTCGCTGCAGGGCTTGAAGGTTAGAAAGATGTTATTTTCCATGGTAGAAGCCTAAGCATGATTTCTTTTAATGTGGGGAAGTGGGTGTGCCTACAGCAACCACACTGTCATGACAAACTGGAGATCTGGGGCCCAGTGGCAGGGAAAGTCTGAGATGACTGGAGATCTCCAACTTGCTGCAGCCTTCATCTGCTGGGCAGGGAGACTAACAACCTGCTACTTGAGCCTTGTACCTACTGAGTTCCCAGAGGCAGGCAGGCGGGAACATGTCCACCTACATCTGAAAGCCCCTCACCCAGCCAAAGGGGAAAAAACCACAGAACCCATAGTTCATGTAAAGACTAGGGAGAATAAATGAGAAACAGGGACAGGCGTGAGGGTTACAGGGTCAAAATCAGGAAGCCAGAGGGGGACGCCTACCAGAGATACCTGGACAGTGCCCCCTGCTCCTCGAAGGCATCCAGGGAGCCAGTGGAGAAAGCCAAGACATGTGACTTCAGAGAGGAGTGGAAATAAGCCCCACAGTTGCAGAGCACCTCCCCATACAGCTTTCTCTTTCTGGTATGGTGGATAGTCACTTTGGCCAATGTCAGGAGGAGATTGACAAGGAAGTGTAGTGACTTTGGAGGGGCCATGGGTGGGGTGTTTTAAAAATCAAGAGGTGTTGGGAACAGAGCAACCAGAACCTCAGGAGAAGATTCTGGAGGAGCTGGAAAAGGGACTGCAATCTGGCACACGCAATGTAAATGTGTGCCTGGGTCTCCCTCTCACTGCAGAAGGGACAGGTGTCAGGGGAGGTGATGAACCATGCCAGGTACACGCCCATGCTCGTGACTGCGTGATGGAGCCACCAACTAATATCCCCATTGGTCCAGTGGACCAGTATGGAATCCAGACTGGCCTACCAGGGCTCCTTGCCCTCCACAGGTGGTAGGAGTTCCCGCCACTTCTTCCTGTTGGGTTCCAGGAACTGGGCAGGCACAAAGGTGAAGAAATGAAGCATATGGAGCATTATGTTGGGGAACATTTCACAGAAATTGAAAAATATATATATAAAAGTTTGTGAAAAATCTATTTTTGAAAAGTAGCTCTTTTATGAAAATAAAAGTTAAAATTTTTGACCAGATCTAATAGTAATCTGCAATGCAATAATATACGTTTAGGCTATCACTTCATTTGTTGAAAAAGAAAAGATGTTCTCAAATTCAGGTTGTTTCTTTGAAGTGCTAACTTGCATTAGATACTGCCTTATGGCAAGTTAGTAACATGCATTCAATAAATTCTCCCATAGTAAAAATAATTAAAGATTTCCCTGTTGCTGGTGTAAGCTGCAGGAAGCCTCTGTCCAGTGTTAAATAGTGTCAAAAACTTACTGTTCAGCAGGCAATTTTCTCTGCATGAATATAGTGTGATTACAACGGAAACTGCTACAGGCTAATGAGGTCTTATTCAGTGCTTTCATGGCAGGAACCTCAGGAATGCTCAAAAGTTCCCCTGCACTTTTAAACAGATGGTACTGTGCAGTGACACAGTGCCCTACCACGATACCAACACAGAGTCTGGATGCTGAAGAGGTCTCTTATGTATGTTGATGACTTTTAAGATAGACCCTCAGAGATTCCTATCAAATTAGTTTTTCTGAAGGCACTGAATTGATGGGACTTGAAATACACATTACGAGGACCAGCAGAGATACATAACTATCTTTTATTGTTTGTTTTCCCTTTTGAGGCATAAATTATTGCTGTTAATGCTCTTTACTTAAAAACAGCAACAACCCAAAAACAGTAACAAATCAAAGCTAGATGTAGAAAGATGCCATTTCATTAATGAACTCACTGCATTGGAAGCTAATTCTGACAGGGAAAAAAAATCATTTCCTAAAGAAAATAAATCACTGAATTTTTAGGTGGTATAAAATTGGCTTGGATTTAGGGCCCGGTTCTCCTTGTGCACCCATTTCACAACAGTGAAACTGCATTTATATTAGGATGTTGCACAAAGGCCCTGGTTGAGATTGGGCCCCCATTGTACTGCCTATACATGGAAAAGAGCCTCCTGTGGTATTATTACTGTCAAAGAAGAAAACCAAGCTCAATCTTTAATCACAGAGTGTGAGTTGATACAACTTAGTCGAAGTCTATAATATTTTGCCATTCTGTGCCATGTGTGACAGCCATTGAGAAACAGTTCTTCCCTCTACAGCAGTGAGAAAAGGAATACTTATTTAATGCTGTGACAGATGTGGCTATTTCCTGAAATGTCCTTGGAAAACTTTATTGAATCAAGTTTAAGTATCTTTGGAGTCCATTGTAGTAAATGCAAAGATTAAGTATTATAGTGGGCCTGGAGGACTATAATATGGAAGACAAGAATGGTCTTTTGGGACAATGTGTGAAGTGTTTTTCCTGGGAAATATCTACGAGGAGGTGAATGTAAATTTACCACCGCTGGGAATGCAAAACCCATCTTCTTGAAGCTACACCCTAAGGAGTGGGCTTTTGTGTGCTGATCATCTGGTGCAGGAGGCCAAGATCAAAGGACCAAGCTTTGCACAGAAAAACTGAACTTTCCATGGTTGTTCTGATTCTGAACTAAGACTGTTATAAACTTTGTGGGGTTTGAAGGACTGACTCTTATCAGAGCCTTGTTGGAAGTGGGCGTGATCTCTGGTAAGCTTATTAGAACGTATATACATTTTATTTTCTTCTCTGTAACACTTTAATGTTAAGAATAAGTGTGCTTGGGTAACACCAACAGACCCTGGTCGTCGGCGGGCAGGATTGAACCTGGGACCTCTGGAGCTTACGGCATGAGCTAAAAGCCAACTGGCTGTTAAGCAGACTCATTTAATGCTAAGTGGTCTCAATGCCACTAGATGGGACACAACACCACACCCAGGAGGTGTGTGGGTTACACTTGCTTATAAAGGGCTGTGTGGTTACTTGTAACTTCTGACAATTCAGCTGTTCATAGTCTTCAAAGAGAAAGCAAAGCACAGATTGTGGCCTGTTTAGGCAGTCTGGCTTGCTGGGGATATCATAGTGTAGGCAGGGAACTATGCAGCCCGGAAAAATCCCAGTCATGAGGAAGAGACAGGGCTCTGCCCAAGAGAGGGGATGGCTGAGGAGTCTAGAATATAGACCTTGGTGGACCACAGGGGAAATACAAGCACAGTTGCCAGGAACTGTGACAAACGTATCCCATGCAAAGCAAAAGCCTTTAGAAGAACATGATCATGGAACATTATGTATTTTATTTTTAAAAAAAATTTTTTTTATAGAAATAGGTCTCAGTCTCACATTGATTTCCTGACAACGGTTTCATTCAATGTGTATGCATACTGCTTTGTGTTGGAGTTCATGAGCTGATGGAGACCAAGAGCTGGGAGGACGCATGTACATGCATGAGTACACTAGGTAAAATCTTCAAAAACATGTAGGTGACACTGGAGTTTAAGTCCATTTTGAAAAGTGAGTTAGTCACTTAAGACCATATTTTAAAGGTATTTAGGCACCTAAAGACGCAGATTGGTGCTTTTGTGCTACTAGGTATATATGTGCCTAACTCACATTGATTTCAGTTTTGAAAATAGGTACCTAAAAACCTTTAAAAATCTGATCCTTAAGATAAGTGACTGTCAGAGCCTAAGTGACTAAATCAGTTTTTCAAAATGTGATTTAGCTGCTTTTGAACACCCCCTCCTCCCCCAAGTGTTTGTTTATTCACATTTATCAAATACCTAGCTGGGCTTTTAGTCATAGAACAGTGATTACAAACCGCTATACACTCATCAGGTCAGATGAGACAGCAGATTCAACACCTTACGGGTGTTCAAGATGAGATGTCACTCATGCTGTAAAACAAGATACATGAAGAGAGAGGTTTTGGAATGAAAGCTTTAGGATGGAATTCGACGTCTATGATGTGGTTAACAAAATCCAGGAAACAAGACTCTGCTGGTTTGGACACCTACAGAGGATGAATGGAGAGGACATGGTGAAGATAACATAGTGGGAGAGGGTGATACGAAAGAGACCCAGGGAAAGCAATGGATGGATTTCATCAATGAAGATGGAAGCAGACCTTAGTGCTACCACAGACAGCTGAAGACGGAGGATGCTTGCATGCTGACCTGATGCCAGATAATGGGGAAAAGTAGTAGTATTCAGAATGATCATAAAAAGGATCTCAAAACACAACAAATCATCTTCCCATCCTCTCCTCTCCCACCCTCCACTTGAATAATTTATTTAACAGATTTCTTTATTTAAGAATATGTATAAAACAACTATATACATTGGTCACTCAATTCCACTCAAATTCTATTCATGCCCCTACCCTCTGTGAAAGGCTGGGGAAACAGATGACCTTGGTAATATGATCTGAAGGTCACTGGAGCCAGGGAAGGGGGTTGCAGAACTGTAGCCATCTAACCAAGAACATCCTGCTTTTTCCACAGCCTTCCCATTTAAACCAGAATTGCTTAAATCAAGCAATTGTCATATTAAAACAGGAGAGAAGTAATCTATAATGGTAACCAGGACCCAAACAGCAAAGAGTCTTATACTAAACCAAAACCTTGGACTTCTTATAGAAATCACTGGACAGCCTATGCACACAAGAAAGCACAGGTATAGGCCCTGAACCTCAGCTGGTGTGAATTGGAATAGTTGCAGTGAAGTCCAGGGAGTTACAGAAGTTTACATGAGCTGAGGATGCAGTCTATAATATACTCTCACACTGAAAACTCAAGCGCCTACATTCTACGCTAGCTGCAATTGCTTCTTCCTCTTAGTTTAAGGCCAGTCTGAAGATGTAACCCACATTGCGTCATTCTTATCTGAGGTGACAAAAAGCATGGACATCCAAGAAGGCCACACCACAAAGAACAGGATGCAGCTTTCTTGCCAAGTACAAATCCTTAAAGAATACTCCTTGCAATGGCCGTTACTGATTCTTGTGTCAAATTTCCTTTGCCAGCACTAGCAGGTGAAAATATCCATCTTCTTCCCATTTATTTTTTGGTCATATGAGAGATCATCTGGTTAGTGTGACTTCTGAAGGAAAAGCCTTTATTTTTTAATATTCAAGTACAAGGTTTAATTTTTAAACAAACATTTCTTCTAATTCTCAGATCAACATTAAAACACAATTGACATTCATTTGCAGTCTCTGCATGAGGCCTTTATATTGCTGTTGTTACAAATGATAGGACTGATCATTAAGCAGTGTTAGAGTAAGTGAGCAGGATAATTGCACTCCAGAGCAGGTGTTCAAGCAGGCTCAGAAATCATGGAAAATGCAGGATTGTTCTTCAGAGTCTTGCACCTCTCACTGCCTCTGCTCACCCAGGAGTTATTAATATGACAGTAAGAGGAAAAGGAGGTTGGTGTATTTTTGCAGAAATTAACTTGCACTATATCTTAGACTACATGGTTGGGAGCAGCAGCCAACTTTCATAACAATTCAAACAATTGTGGTTTAGCTCACAGTAGTACAGGTAACCTGCTTGTTGATGGGGAATAGGTCATACAAATAAGACAGAACATGCAGTGACTCATCTTCCTATCTCCTTACCTCAGCCTCATTTCAGACTGCTGTTTGGATTTTATCGGGGCTATTGATCATAATGAATGCAGTACTACATGTCATCTTCTGAACACAGACAGCCAACCCAGCCAGTGCCGGTGGAGTAGTAAACCGATAACCAGACTCAGATCTAGGCCTGATGGTTAGTGAAAATGCATCATGGTCCAAATCCTGAGATGTGCTAAGTACCCACATTTCCCATTAACTTCATTAACCAACTAGCTAAATAAGAGATCTGAGTGTCCAGAATCTCTCAGGATTTGGGCCCATATGAAAAAGGCATTAACACCCATTTGCACTGTACTGGCTAACATGAATGCCCTGATATTTATCATGTCCAGAATATAGGGAATATGGTTCTGCTGTGAGCTGGGTTTTCCTTACTCATAGTAATATACCATGACTATTTTTCAAAGGGCAGAATTTACCCCAGTTTCACTTAGTAATCTGCATGTGGTCAAAAAGCAATTAAACATTAGTTGTATTCCAGTCATTACATTTCAATTCACCTGGCAGTTTATATGCAGTGAAGGCTTTTCTTACACTTTGAAATTTCAAAATGTAACAGAGCAAAATAGTTGGAGCTTTTAGGATCAAATTAATTTTAAAACTGAAGAGTATCCTGTCCATCCACAGATCCAGGTACCAATATTCTTCATTTTTCTCTTTCAGGCTGCTGCTGAGTGACATCGTTATCATCATGGCAAATCCCAAAGGGACATGGCCTCCTTGTGGATCAAGCACCATCTGGGTCAATGTCTAGCTTGGTGTTTAAGGTGATCTGGTTGTATAGTCACTTGTCATTGACAATCTTATTGCGCCACAAAAGCTCTTGGCACCCAACTGTTTATCAATCACGTAGCAGCATTCTTTGGTACACACACACTTCAGAATTCATTGGTCATCTGTTCTAATAATACATCCATACCAAAAAACCTGTCAACACCAAAAAGTGGGGATGGAAGCATTTCGATCAGCTTCGAATATGCTTTTTTCTGATATTCTCCTGTCACTTGATATGGAGCAGCTAATGAAGACAAGAATTGAAAACATCTGGTGTCCTTTGGACTTCCTTAGTGCCCACATTTCACATCTGTACAATAGAGATGATAGAGTTCTGCAGAACCCACATCTGCATAGCAAGCTTGATGTCACAGGGCTCTCTCAGAGGCTGCTGTAGGGCCTGAAATATGGCAGTAGTTGCTGCTATATGAGAGTTTACAGCTTACATCTTAGGAGGGAAGGATAGCTCAGTGGTTTGAACATTAGCCTACTCAACCCAGGGTTGTGAGTTCAATCCTTGAGGGTGCCATTTGAGGAACTGAGGTAAAAATCTGAGGATTGGTCCTGCTTTGAGCAGGGGGTTGGACTAGATGACTTTCTCAGGTCCCTTCCAACCCTATGATTCTATCCTCCAGCACTTTCTAGGATACTGCCCAAATATTTGCCAGTTGCCATCTGCTTGATGTCCCATATGGACAGGTTAATACTGAGCTGGCTATAATCTAGAGATGGATGCTGTTTGATGGTCATGGCTGGGGACTTATTTTTTATCAAAATGAATAACCAGACCAGTATATGCTGCATTCTGCCCATTTGGAATGGCCATCAGCTGCAGTGATTCACCATACTGAGCCAACATGAAAATGTCATTGTCGTATTTGATATCTCAAAGCAGAACACTGTTCAACTTAATGGCATGGACAGCTACATTTCCTCAAGCTTATGCTAATATTGAACAATGACAGACATGTTGCCAAATTCCCATGCAGACAGGACACCATGCTGGGGATCTGCCATTGACTCAAACACAGCTTTCCATTCCTATTATGGAGCACTTCTATCAATGACACTGTCTTCCCAGGGACACCTCATCAGAACCCACAAACTTGCTTGATGAACTGAATCAAAGTCCTAATAAACGACTATACATGGGATACACATGGGCTCTTAAATTCAGCCATCTTCTCAAAAATCTCTCTCAGTGTAAGGATCTCATCAACAATGGAATGACCAGATCTAAAACCACACTGAGTATCCTGGCCTTTGCCACAAAGACTTCAGCTTAAAGACTGTGATCCAGATCTCTTCTCTGCTGAAGGAAGGTGGGTGCACTGGAGATTCCTCCCCCTCTTCAAATGGAGCTGCAGGCAAAGGAAAACTGAAGAGCATCTTGAAATGATTCTCATTGATTCAACTGATCCCATGGACTCTTGATTCTTTATTGAACAAGCTAGTGACACCTTTCCCTGTTAACACCACAAAGTTGAACAGAGGCTAAGGAAATTACGTTTGGAAGCAGCCTCTCTCTAAACTGGCTACCTGAGTCAACCACCATGATTCCTTGTCTTTCTTATACAATGATTTGACGACATTCCAAAGTCAAACCTATTCAGACTTTTTGCTTTCACTCTCAACAAATGTGTCTTTTGAAGACTCAGATTGTAGGTTTTATTTTTTATTAGCTGAAACTGCAGTGAGTGACTTGTCACTGATTCATGGATGACATTTGAAGGGCTGAGGCCCCAGCACTGAACCGGCAGCAATCAGCACTGATGACTTGAAACATGACCATTCCTGATCAAATGATAGAAGGAGTGAAACCTCCATCTCTAATATTTCAGTGATGTTGAATAGTTCAGAACAGAGAGCCAACTGATAGCTTGGTTGTAAAAAGAGCCAATGTCTCATTAGCTAGTTATCTTTGAAGTAAGAGGAACAGTTTTGTCAGCAGAAGCTGATGGCCAATGTCAAGTTCAGCCCCTCTTGACCATGACCATCACTGATTGTTAATGAGTACATGATCAACAACAGTCCTAGTGAAACCTTTTGGGCTGTACCAGGTCTGCTTGTGAATCTTTGGGTGATGAATGAGTTAGTCAGTGATCATTAGGTCACTGACAGTTTCAAATTCTAGCAATAACTGCCTATTCCTGTTCTTCTGACCATATCATTTTCCCCCAAGCATATTTGCCAAGGTCTCGTTAGCCTTTCCTTCCTGAGCATTAAAGTCACCAAGGATCATGATCACATCTCTTCTTAGAGTTTTATTAAAGGTTGACTGCAGCTGCTGGTAAAAATGATCTTCAGCCACATCGTTGACATGGGGAAATGATGGTAAGAGGGCCACAGCCAGCACACAACCCGATGCTGATAAGTCACTCATTAATCACCTGTCTAACCTGCAATGGCCATTGGTCTTTGGCTACCCCATGCTGGATCAAATGGTCAGGTGGTGAGAGAACAAAAAATAGTCAACTTTCTTTTCACCACTTCTTTGCCTGTACATTTCACTAAAGCTCAGATACCAATATTCTGTCTTTTCAACTGCTTGATGAGGACTGCTTTAGCTGTTTTGGACAATGTTCAAAAGTTTTACATTTGTCAGCAACCTGCAGGAGGCCAGAATAGACAGTTCCCACTTGATTTTTTATAAATATCTCCCTCTAAATACATGGCAGTGCTGCTCACCTGATCTAAGAAGGTTGAGAATCCCCAAATCCCTCTGATATTGACATTGTGTAGGACAATATTCCTGCCATGTCAAACTGATAGAGACAGTGCACAAATGATTAGCTGGTAGACTGAGATGTTTATTTTTTTTTAAAAATAATGCATTGCTGTCCTAAATTCTTATTGTCAACCATATGAAAGCTCTACTGCTGTTCTTCCTAAAGAAATATCAATAATTTATAAAACCCAAGATTGTTCAAGTTGGCAGAAGTTCCATTGTATCATTCCATCAGCAGTTGCAGAGCTATTAGTCTACATTCCCTAGGCCAAAGTGTTGTTAACTCTTAGTGAATTGGCACTAATGAGATTCTGGTTCTGAAATTTTATTCACTGAATTGACTTTGTCAAAAATGACTATTTTTATTGAAGTAACATCAGCTAGCAGAGCTGCCCAGACACAGAGAAAGGAACATGCCAAGTCATCTGCTGCAACGAACGCACTACTCCTGCTTTACCTGAGGCACAGTCTCTCCTGGCATTCCTTTTGGGCTAGCACAGTTTAGCAGTACCATCGTGAGCCTGTGCCTTGAAGACATCATCTGTCCCTTTAAGAAGCATGATAACGAGAATTATGAAAGCCCTAAGGTTCAGTTTACTGTGTTCATTCATGTTTATTTATCACTGCATGATAGTCTCAAAATCCAAGTATAAACACATGGTGCTTAAAGTAGCTATTATATTCATACCCATTTTAATCTGAGCCAAGATTACAAAATCATTTGGATCCAGCTTTTGTATCTTAGTTTCCAAAATAACTTTTTTGGTTCCTGAAAAGCAATTATGTGTACAAATAATACTGCTTCTGCCTCTCAGATTCCAAGTTATGCCATATGTGCTGGAACTAGGGGTGCTACTGCACCCCCAGGCTTGAAGTGGTTTCCATCATATACAGGGTTTACAGTTTATTTCAATGGCTCTCAGCACCCCCACTATTGTATACAAATTGTTCCAGCACCCCTGAGTTATGCAAAAGAAAAAGGGGGAAGGTCTAAATATCCTGCTATTATGGTTTGTGGTATTGGGATTTATATAAAATAAGGGGTGATTTGGGGGTGGGAGACACCACCACAGACATTGTGAAACTTGCTAACATAGGGCCTACAGAGTCCATAAGCTGCAGTGCTCTACAAAAACAACAAGGTTTACTACATGGGTGATTCAAATTATCAGAGGGAAATTCTGCCCCATTGAAATCAATGTGAGTTTGCCATTGAACTGAATGTGGACAGGATTTCACCAAACGTCTCTTGGATTTCTCTGGATTCTTCCCCTCTTCCCCCACTTTTCTGTTTTAAAAGCCAATCAAAAGCTGATCCATTTTCCATCTATCTCCCAGCCAAGATATGGTTAAAAAGATCAGGTTACATTTAGAGGACTAGATCCTAGATAAGCCGATGGAAGTCACTATAGGTAGATAGGCAGGCAGTGTTTCCTGCACTTTGCCAACCCAGTAGAATGGGAAATTCAAACTTTGGTTGCCTAATGAGAAAGGTCTTATACTGCCATTAGATTGTTACCCTTTAGTTCCCTCCTACAAGTCCTCCGCACTTTTTAATAATTATTTCACTTGCATTTAATTTCAACTTGAAATAAGGTACAAATTGTTAAGAGTGTGAGTAATTAACCATTGGAACAATTTACTTAGGGATTTGGATTCTCAGTCACTTACAGTCCTTAAATCAAGACTAGATATCATTCTAAAGACATGCTATAGCTCCAACAGAAATTACAGGCTTGATGCAGAAATTTTTGGGGTGAGATTCTATGACCTGTGTTATGCAGGTGTAACCCTTCTGCCCCTCTGAGTTGGCAGCAACAAGGGGTTCAGTATCCAGGGGTTCCATTTCAACAACGCAATTCAAAACCGGCTCGAGCCCCCACCCAGTGACCTGGGACAATTACATACCACCCCCCCGGGCGCCTCTAGGAGGCAATACTTCCCCACTCGCAAGCACGGAGTTCGAGTGTAGCAAAATCCTTTTAATAAAGGAAGGAAACAATGTGGCATCACCACTGGAGAAACACCACAAACCAGATTATAACACAAACCATAAGCAAAAAAAACAATCCACCTCCAAGTACGTTTGGCAATGTCCTTTCCCCCTTAGGGTCTTAAGTCCAATCACCCGAAAGTCCAACAACCCAAAAGTCTCTGTCTCTGTTCAGTGCCCCCCCAGAGTTCAACAGTTTATCTGCAGAGTTTTACCCCCCCCCCCAGCCTAGGTGGAAATGGGGGGGGCGCACACAGGTTGTTAAGGGGCACCTTACGTGGGCCCGGGCCAACTGCTCCGCCTCTCCGTGGAGTTCTTCTGTAGCCTTCACCACGAGTGGCTCCACTCTTCCAGCTGTGCCGCTCCTCCAGCCGACCCGTGAGCCGCTCCAGCTGCCCCTGCAAACCGCTCCACTCCACTCACTGTTCCATGGGCTGCTCCAACATGCTGCAAACTGCTCCGCTCTGCCAGCCACTTAGCGATAGATCTTCAGGCTCCCCCACTAGTTAACACAGCACTCAATGATCTCGGCTCAGTAAGCTTAGCTCTTTTAGTGATTTCAGCTCTTAGTGATTTCAGCTTGTAGTAGGGGAACCCTGGTGCTGGTGCACCATTGGCCCAATGTGAATTCAGGTCAGCAGCCTCTAGATGGACTCCTAAAGGATTCAAAATTAGCTCTGCTCTTCAACAGTGGAGAGAGGAGGCAGTGCAATTGGTGTTCCAGGTCCTCAAAGGGGCCCATACCATCAGGTACACACACCAGTCCCCAACCTCTCTCCATTCACTGGGTTTTGGCAGCCATGTCTCTTGTCTAGCAAGTGCTACTTAATGGATAGTGAGATATCTCTGTCCTAACACAGTCTCATAGCTTCTCATTCACATAATCAGGGTGACAACACTTTATTCCTCCTGCCCCAATAACAAAGAAATTGGGGATCCCAGAGTTGTCAAAATAACCATCCCAGGCTGCCGTGGGCTATGTTAGGTGGAATGGGTGTGCCAATGCAAATACCTGAAATTCCTTTCCACGTTCCTCATACTTCACCACCAGATGTCAGGGTAGAGCTCATCCTGACTCTGCTTACACAGTCTAGAGGATCATACTGGTCCCTTCTGGCTTTAAAATCTAGAACTTCTATTAAGTTAAAGGGGACAAAAGGAATAATAGAACTGTCACAGCCTTGTAATGTCTTAAGCTAATCAAAAGATATATTTACAGTTATATGCACTTTAGACTCCAGCACTGTAGTGCTAATATTAATACAAGCACAGTTTGCTAATAGATAGACTAGTTTTTTAGACTAGTCTAGCCTGATTTTCCTATTAGGAAATAATATCGGCTATTTGGAGAAAGATAGGTAAGGCACAGGGGTGGCTCTAGGTATTTTGCCACCCCAAGCACGGCAGGCAGGCTGCCTTCGGCAGCTTGCCTGCGGGAGGTCCCCGATCCCGCGGATTCGGCGGCACGCCTGCAGGAGGTCCGCCGAAGCCGTGGGACCAGCGGACCCACCACAGGCATGCCACCGAAGGCAACCTGCCTGCCGCCCTTGCGGCGACCGGCAGAGTGCCCCCCATGGCTTGCCGCCCCAGGCATGCGCTTGGCGCACTGGTGCCTGGAGCCACCCCTGGTAAGGCATGGCAGTAACTGGGAGTGGGGAAGGAAAGGGAGCTATTAAGAAACACAAGCTAATGTTAGTTTCCCATTAACTAAGATCACTGATTTTCTGGATCCCTACTTATTATCCATTTGCAGGGGGGGAAATTTAGTACATAGTATCTACTACTCAGAAATAGAATTGTCCCATCGCTGATATTCATGATTATTTAATGAAAGCTCTCCATGCTGTTTGTGATTGTCTATTGTCTCTTTCTCTTTACAAAATATTAATATGACAAAAGGACACGGGCACAGTTGGGTTCCAAATAACCATGTTTACTAACTATACACCAAGATGCAAGGTCTAGCTAGATCAGGGGTTGGCAACCTTTCAGAAGTGGTGTGCCGAGTCTTCATTTATTCACTCTAATTTAAGGTTTCACGTGCCAGTAATACATTTTAACGTTTTTAGAAGGTCTCTTACTATAAGTCTATAATATATAATGAAACTATTGTTGTATGTAAATAAGGCTTTTAAAATGTTTAAGAAGCTTCATTTAAAATTAAATTAAAATGCAGAGCCCCCCGGACTGGTGGCCAGGACCCGGGCAGTGTGAGTGCCACTGAAAATCAGCTTGTGTGCCGACTTCGGCACCCGTGCCATAGGTTGCCTACCCCTGAGCTAGATAAACACTGCTGCCCTGGCTAGTTTCTGGTGGATTCCAAAACATAAAACACTGAGTATCACTAGAGGGCTGACACAACCAGTACACTACCCTATTTCTACATACTACACAGTTTCTGAAAGGATGTGCTGTTAAGTCTTAGGGACCTATAGCATGAACAGAATGGCACTGTGCTGGGTCTTATTCTCTTGCGATGAAGAGACTTGGTATGGGGACACACCTCTGCCTTAACTATGGAGTTCTGCAAAGCTAAACTTGGGTTTAAGCAAGCTAAGTTATACAGCAGGGCAGTTTTCTCAACATATCGCCCACGACCATGGAACACTTACTCATGGTCACTGTAATTTCCTTTAGATGCTCACCACTCTGAGTCTGAAATGTACGACACCATAGCTTTTCCACAGCAGCCCCCAGAAATACTAGCTAAAATACTAGTCGATAAAAGAGGATAATTTAAAAAATAAAAATCAGTCTTTAAAGATATAATTATAGAAAGTGGGAGAGTTCACTGGCAGTTGCCTGGCTTTCAATAACTTGTAAAAAGCCATTTAATTCAATGGTGGGCATGGCATAAATATCTAGAATAGATATTTAAGTGCCATTTACTACAGTGGCACTATATAAATAATTTCATTAAAAACTACATTAAAAACATTAAGGTTTCAAAATCAAGCAATAGCAAGTTAAGAATTACCTGAATTAAGGTAGCCTGAACAATTTTCATTCAGCCCTTAAGGTAGCACATGCTACAGTCTTTAATTACATGATCATATATGATTTTTTGTCCCCACAAGAACCCTACTTCGTTCAGTGCACAAGGAATGAAATCAAGGTTGTGTAGCGAATGAGGCTATGCAATTGATTAAAAAATATAGTATATTTATTATTTGTATTACCATAGCACTTAGGAGCCCTAGAACCTCATTATGCTAGGTGCTGTAGAAACACAGGACAGACAGTCCCTTCCCCAAAGACCTTACAATCCAAATTTTTTCTTAAGCTACATGTAAAATACACTGAAATCTATCACTCATTCAGAATATGTCTTATAAAATAACTAGTCAAGGTGAATGTATCTCAGTTTTAATTGTATTTGTTAAAACTGCCAACTTCTTAAATTATTATAAAAAGTTTCTTCCATAAGCTATTGAAACTTTGCAAAAGGAATTTTATTTTGTTACATTTCTTTTCAGATAGAGTGCACTACATTTTGCTCATCTAAATTCAGCCTTTCCGTTCTTACTTGCTTTCTTGCTTTGAAATGTCAATGTTCTAATTGTTTTTGCAACTCTAAAAACTAACATATATAATGTTTATCCATCATCGGGCCCAGCCCTCAGGCACCTTCTTATTTACTTTGTCTGAAGTGCTCTTTTGACAAATTGCAATTCAATTTTTTTTGACACTTCTTTGAAATCAAGGAAAAATATGTCTCCCACTGACCTTTCTGGTGATGCTAAGTATGTATTTACTTTTGCAAAGATTCATCATTATGTAGCGCTTGAACTGAGCTTACACTGATATTGAAAAGTCTGTTATATTGAATGAGTGCTAATGTACAGAAAACACAGTTGGCCTGATTTGCCTTTACCCGCTCTGGCATAGTGGGTCTTAAAGTGGGTGTAAGTTACATTTATGCCACAGCTGCCATCAGTGAATTCTCATTATAGGATCAGAGAATCACAGATATGTAGGACTGGAGAGGACCTGAAGAAGTCATCAAGTCCAGCCCCCTGTGCTAATGCAGGACCAAGTAACCCTAGAACATCCCCGACAGGTGTGTGTTTGCCCAACTTGTTCTTAATCTCCAATGAAGGGGAAATCCACAACCTCCCTTGGAAATCTATTCCAGTATTTAACTACCCTTATAGTTATAAAGTTTTTCCTAATACCCAACCTATGTCTCCCTTGCTGAAGATTAAGCCTGTTATTTCTTGTTCAACCTGCAGTGGACTCGGAGAATGATTGGGATATTATAAAAAAGGGTTCTAATAAGGTCCCCTTTTAGTCTTCTGTTCTCAAGACTAAGCATGCCCAGTTTTTTTTAAACCTTTCCTCATAAGCCAGGTTGTCTAAACCTTTTATCATTTTTGTGGTTCTCCTCTGGACTCTCTTTAATTTAATTTGTCTATCTTCTTCTCCCAACACTGTTGTGTGGGTCCGAAACTTGGACAACATATAGACCTCACTTGAAAGTCCTTGAGAGGCACCATCAATGCTGCCTTTGTAAGATTCTGACGATCAAGTGGGAAGATAGGCGCATCAATATTAGTGTTGTGGAAAAGGCAAAGACCACCAGTATTGAGTCAAAGATCATCTGTCAGCAATTCCGCTGGACTGGCCATGTTTTCCGGATGCCAGACCATCACCTCCCACAACAGGTCCTGTTCTCTTAGTTGAAAGAAGGGCACTGTAACGTGGGTGGACAATGGAAGCGTTATAAGGACTTGCTGAAGGGCAAGTGTAATATTGACATTGACACTTGGGAGACACTTGTCCAGGATCACTTAAAATGGAGTGAAATCTTATGTGATGGTCCCCTGCATTTTGAACTTGCTCACCAACAAGCTGAAGAGGACATGAGGCGCAGAAGGAAGGAAAGACTGGCTTCCAGTCACGGTGAACAGTTTCCTGCTGAGCCTGAAAACATCTGCCCTCATTGTTCAAGGATTGGCCTTATTAGCCACCTGAGGACCCATAACTCCCATGGAAGATTATCGTACTCGGTAACGAGTGATCACTCATCTTCATCATCATTTTTCCTAAAGTTTGGTGCCCAGAACTGGTCACAGTACTCCAGCTGTGGCCTCACCAGTGACAAGTAGAATGGGACAGTAACCTCCCATGTCTTACATACAACATTCCTGTTATCACACCCCAGAATATTAGCCTTTGTCAGAACTGCATAACATTGTTTCATATTCAATTTGTGATCCACTATAACCCTCAGATCCTTTTCAGCATTACTACCACCAAGCCAAGTATTCCCCATTTTGTAGTTGCGTGTTTGATTTTTCCTTTCTAAGTGAAGTGTTTTGCACTTGTCTTTATTAAATTTCCTCTAGTTGATTTCTGGCCAGTTCTCCCATTTGTCAAGATCATTTTGAATTCTAATGCTGTCCTCCAAAGTACTTTCAGCTAGGACATTATCTGTGAGAGCCCAGGCAGATCCTCATTTCCTTGGTTAAAAACAGCATATATTGACTAGATTTCTGCATAAGTTGCAAAAGCCATGTATTTGACAAGGTTTGGAGGAAAGGTTGAGGGTATGTTCCTAGTAACAGAGAAGGGAAGGTGTGTGTGATAGGGATTTTTCTGTTGCTATGACTTAATGCTGTTGGATGATCATTATTATGGTAGTGGAATTTTAGTTATGTATTAGGATATCAAGAGCTTGTAATGAGCACTTTATTATTGATAATTCTAAATAAAACAAAACCGTTGCAGCAACATGATATATGTGTGAGGAATGGCTGAAAGCTATCCTGATTACTTCTTTCTAATATGGCTGCAGATGTGCAGGAGAGTTGTATTCAAATCTAGAGTGTCTCAAAGTACAGCTCCTGTCTCTTGATAAAAGTTTAATGTGTTCTCCTCACCTACAGTGTATTAGCATGGCTTATACAGAGCATGGGCCATAGACTGCTGTAATTTGATGTCCTGAAGAAAACACTTAAAGCTAAACTCATATCCCTCTACAAGTTGAGTACACACTTGAGGTTGCATATAATTGTGGCTCTATTCCTGAAGTGCTTATTCTCGCCTTACTGAGGCAGAGCTCTCAATTGTGTCAACATTGTCTCCCTTCTGTAAATTACATTATTCTTGTCTCTACCCTAATGATTCTCTAACTAGTCTGTGTGGTTCACAGAGCTATTTTCTTTAATATAGCTGAATTATTTATTAGAGTAAGTCACAATACTTCCTAATAATTGTAGCCCAATCTAGCAGACTGTTAGACTCCTATGCCTGGGGGAGGAAACAAACGTAAGTGTGAAAGAGAGTCAATTTATGAATTTGCCAAGGTGCCAGTTAAATTGTAAAGCAGAAATCTAACAACCTAGGTTTGCCAATAGATAATAGAATCCAACAGGATAACCCCTTGTTATTGAGGTTTATATAAGAAGCGGTGAGATTTTATTTCAAGAGGAAATAAAATCTCAAAGCTCTGAAATAAAATCTCACCGCTTCTTATTGTGTTAACTCTCGGATGGGGAGAGTCCTTTCCACTGTGGAGAAACACTGTAGGTCTCAGGGACAGCTGTAAGACAATAGAAAGGGGAGATGTGCTCACTGGAGGTCATTTTAGAAAACATTAAAATGGACAAGTGGGAGACTTTTAAAAAGAGAGTAGCTCAATTTACCTAGTCTAACGAGCAAGTCTCTCACATGATAACTTTCAGCCCATATTATATGTTTGCACCATACATATTTTCTGTTGGGTTTTTATCTGTTTATAGGGGAGTTGAGTAAGAGGAGTTGTTTGCATAATATCTAATAGTTACAAGGAAGTTTCAGCTGATATTCTGCCTGTCCTTGTATTTTAGAGCAACTTTTTTCATTTTTTAATATTCATTTAAAATCTTCCCATCTTCATTTATATGTCAAAGGTCTCTGGCCCAAGAAGGCTGAGGGAGTTCACTGTTTAAAATGAAGCTTAACATTTGAAGTTTGCTCTTTAACACTTAATTATAAATTACCATGAGACAATTAGTATTTGTGAAGCACATTTTTTTTGTTTGACCAGGCACCGTTTTTGCTTCCTAGATACAAATTTAGAATGCTAATTAAACTGCAACCAATTGGATATTTTTATTTTATCAAATTAATGTTTTTGACACTTCCTGTAAATGTCATTACAAGTCTAACTAATGATCTGATTATAGTGCAATTAGTTTAATTAAAATCCTCTTGCCAAACTTCCCCATCATGAGGCGGAGGAATACTAAGACAAACAGAGCATCTCTTCTTTAAGGAGAAAAAAAGCTCAAAAAACAATGTTCCAGATCTTTAAGAAATATACTGTATAATTAGGAGGAAACCAGTTTGGGGTCACCATTAGGATAATAACTGATTTGCTAATGTTGAGTGATTAAGCTGCTGAGCATCAACCTTCCACAGTATACCAAGAAAACATTCTCCAGTGTATGTTTGGATTTTTCATTTTTGTTCTTCTGATTCAGATACCGTAGTAGTGGCTACAGTATAATAACCTGAATAGAACAGAACTACTGCGATTCCTTTGCTTTGGGACCTGATTTTGCAAGGTTACTGCGCACCCACAAGTCTAACTGATTTTAGTAGGAGTTGCGGTTACACAGGACCACCCAGAAGCTTGGCACTTTGCAGGTTCATGCCCTTCTTTAAACATTAAAGCAGAAGAGCAGATAATCATATCTGTCTATGCCTATAAAATAAACTGTAACTCAGTGTAGGTTGATGCCAAACTGTTACCACTGAGATTTCTTGGTGGTCATGTCAATTGAGTCATGATTTAATGTAGGAACTGTCAGAACTGTCATGGAATAGAGGAGTGATTTTCAAGCTTTTTCATGTTGTGGACCAATTCTTAAGAAAAGTTATTCTTGTTGAGTCACTCCCTGCATTGGCAAACCTGAGACCCAACCTTCCATGTATAGGTGCTGACTGGAGATTATGATTGGTTATATAAAAATGCAATACAAGGACAGTGTTAAGGAGCAATGATGAAAATAAAGTTGCTTCATTGCAGAGGGGGAGCTGCTTTACGTCCTCCATTGGCTTATCTGTGCTGTTTCTGTGAAGGATATATGGAATGATAGATTAATGACTAATGATCCCTTCTGGCCCTCAAAAATTAGAGAAAAACTATCCACCTTGGATTATCCCAAAATAGGATCCAACTATGAAGACCATAAGAAAATGGTTCACGTGTGGCAGAAAAAGTCCAGCCAAACTGTAGAGAGTTCCCTGAATATCTGAAGATCCCCTTTGTCTGCTTCTGCTGCTTCTCCTGCTGGCTGGAGTCTCTGGCTGGTTCCTTTCTGCAGTCCCATCCCCGCCAAGGCCACATACCAAGGGAGAGCACCATGTGGGTCACAGGTGCTGTTTTGCATGTATTGAACTGCTATCTTTGTCTGCATTGTGCATATGCTTATTTTGCTCTTTTGTCTGCATGCATGATGACTATCCATTTGGTTTTGTGTGAGTGGGTGCAGGGATTGAAAGAGTAGTTGGTCCAGGGTTCTGGCTGCATGTAAGTATTTTAAGAGAACATAGTTTGCAACTGGCAAATTATTACAGAATTATCAAAGAACATCACATAAATTACTTTATCTAAAACCTTCTAAAATACAGAAAATATTTTCAAGGAAGAACTCCACCCTCATTTTTCCTTCTGTCACCACTGTTCCTCCCAGCATATCTACTTGGCTGACTATGAGCCTAAGTGAATACTTACACGTGTTTTTAGATCTCATGTAATTTTTGTTCTGTGTCATTGTGCTCAGCTGATAAAGGATTATGCCAATAAAGGAGGTTAAGGAAAATTGCCAGGCTACCACCTATTTTGTTAGGAGTGTTCAAGTTAGTTCAGTCTGAAGCAGTGGTTGCTGTAAGGTGAAGCTAAGTGGTTAGTGAGAGTATGTTGCGAATGCTGGTTTGTGGATACTTCCTAAAAAATATAACATCTTGATCCAGTTATTTTCACAGATTTCTAAACTAATTTTGAAAATCATGTTCAGAAAAAAAAAGCCTTTTAAAGGCAAAAATATCACTTATTGTCCCAATCATTTTAATATTTTATTACTGTCTGTAGAGCACCAAATGCATGTTTTATTACACAGTGATCCTGCTCCCAAGACTTCACAAACCTAACTGTAGAGAGTAATCTGTGAGTTTGTCACCTTCAGGCTCAACTAGTGTCACACTTTGTATGTACCCCTTCTCCCCATTAGAGTTGGCAGCAACAAGGGCCGGGTTCAATATCTAGGGGTCCCTTTTCAACAATACAACATAAAACTGTCTTGAGCCCCAAACCAGGAACCTGGGAAATTACATAACATCCCTTGGGTGCCTCTAAGAAGCAATACTTCCCCTCTCACAAGCACAGAGTCTGAATGTAGAAAATAATTTTTTTAATAAAAGGAGGGAAGTCACCCAGAATTAATTTGGGAAAACACTGCAAGCAAGATTCATAACCGTAAAACCATGAGCAAAAACCCTACCCTAGAGTATGGTAGGCAGCCTTTTGCCTCAGGTTCTTAAGTCCAGCAACAAAAAGTTCCTTTAATGTGCCCCTCCCTTCTCCACACCCCACTCACAGTTGTTGTTCTTGTTCAGTGCAGGCCCAGAGTTCAGAGGCGCATCTGCAGAATTCACTTCCCACCTTGGGTGGAGATGAGAAGGGTTAGAAAGCACCTTGCTTGCTCCACTGTCCACGCACTCGCTTGCTGCTCTGCTCTTCTCCACCAACCACCCACTCCACTCTTCTCTGCCAGCTGCCCTGCCGACCACTTATCATGATGTCTTCAGGTCCCATCACTTAACACTGCTCTCAGTTATTCCAGCTGTTAGTGGGGGAGCCTCGCTGCTGATGCACACTGGGCAGTTACTTGTATCAGAGACACTGTCCCAAAGCAAGTCTAACACTTAGACCTGATTATCAGTGATTTTAGCTCTGCAGTGCATAACAAGACTCTCAATTGAGTCTTAATAATCTCTGTTATTACACAGTGGAGAAAGGAAGGGTCAAATGATGTGAACCCTGCCTAAGGGCCCCACACACCACCGGGTACAAGTACCTGTCCCCACCTTCTCTCAAGTCACTTGGCTTTGGAACCTATGTCCCCTGCTTAGCGAGTGCTGCTTAGTTGAGGGTCTCTCTCTCAATTAGGGTACTCCAAGCACAGTTCTGCAGCCCTGGGTTCACGTAACAAGGATAACAACCCTTTATTACTCCTGCTCCAATAACAAGGAGACTGGGGATCCAACACCAGCCAGAAGTGATCATTTGGGCAAGCAATCACATCATGCTGAGCATGTAGGCAAGATGGGTGTGCCTATGCAAACGAGATCAGCTCCTGAAGTCCTTTTCCACAGCTCATCACTAGATGTCAGGGGAGAGCTCATTCAGATCCTGCTTATATGTATATGAATCAGAACGCAAAGGCCTGAAGGAAACTTCAGATAGTTTAGAAGGCAGTGAAACACCTGAGATGGGCAAACTGATGGCAACGCACCACTTCATTGCTCTATGTTTTATACTCCTGTTCTAGTATCATTCATGGCCCTGCTTTTCAAGACCCCCCCCAATGGACGAGGCCCTAACTACTTGACAGTTCTCTTTTCTTACCATCACTCACAGTGTTAGCTGTAATCATAAGGAATACTTTGACTGAGAAAGACTGTGAAAAAGCCCATTCTTTTGCAGCAGGACCACAACTATGAAATAAAGATCTCACTTGAAATTAAAATGAGTCTTTGAAAGCACCACCTTCACAGCAAAAGTGAGTGAGCATCTCTTATTATTTCTTTGTACTTGCTTTCCCACAACACTATTTGAATGACCCGGTGCCTACTCCTCCTCTCTTCTACCATTTCCCAGCTACCTGAATTAATAAATATCTTAAAAAACAAACCCCTTTTACTTGAAAACACAAAAATGGAATATTCAAAGGAAAGATGGAGAACACAAGCCCTTTAATGGATCTCTCTCATGTGTTAGTGCCAAAATCCCATAGTGACAGGCACAATCGAAATACGTAGATATAGAGAGCTTGAGTCATTATATGGAGTGGCCACCATTAAAAATAAAGTTTTCCTATCAGTCACCACACAGATGTAACTGAAATCCCAGTACTCACAATTTGTGTTTTTGTGGTATTATCTCAGATACCAATGAGCAGTAACCTTCACTTTTTAAAGCTAGCCATTCTACGGAGTAAAATGGGGACGTGATACTGTTGTGAAAGATGTTTTTGCATCCTAATTTAGGATGAAGTGTCTTTCTTAATGAGAGGGAAAATATTTGCACTGCACAATGAAGCTAACTGCAATGTTACTGTTCAGCATACAAGTGTGTAATTTAGTAAAAATATACACTAGTTGTATTGTACTCAAATTGTTTACTCAGAGGAACAAATTCTATCCTGGATTACTCCCCTATCAAAAGCAGAGATGTGCATGTTAGAAGTCAGGACAGAATTTGGCACAGAGACTATTTTGTGTGTAAATGCAAGCTACTCTTTTTATTCCCACTTAATTCCATTTGGCTCAATTTATAGCCTAAATATACGGAATGTTTATGAAACATCAGTGTTATTTCTAACACGGAGCTTGCACAATATTGCACCAGTTTATTTTGGATGCACTTGGTTAAGAAAGACCAAGTTAAACATTACTGGTTATTCCATCATTACTAAAGGACCTTTGCATCATGTGTATCTAAACCTCAGCAATGCTAATGAAGTAATATTGTCAGACTGGAACTGAGACAGCATTGTATGGGAGAAGTGAGTCTTCTGTGATTTGATTAACAATGGGTCATGGAAGTGTTTGGATAAGCAAATGGATTTGTTCATATTATTCCATATTATAATACTGTGAATATTAAAGAAGGCAAACATGTGTACATTACTGATTTTTCATGGCTGTTAGCCAGTTATCAGCTAGATGTTTTTTTATTGTAGGCAGAAGATTAGATTTAAGAAACAGTAGCTAGAATGAAGTTTTATGTTCTTGGTGAAAGATTTTCCAAAATAACACTTGTGTAATAAATCTTTATTAAGCATATCTTGCCCAGTCAACAAATCATAATAGAAGCTCTTGGTGGAGTGCAAATGCTACCAGTGCTATTACAACACCAGCCACCACCCTCTTATTTCAGGAATGCTGCTGGTTGATGTGAAATGATACCTCACATTTTTCAGTTAGAAAAAAGAAAGGAAAACTACCATTTTCAAAAAGAAAAGATGACAAGGATTGATTGGGTGGTTGCCATATAGGACCCAGCAGAAAATTTCCTCTTGGAAGGTAGATTCAGCAAGAACCAGATTGTATTCAGGATATATTAGCTTCAGTATGAAAGATGTATTTGGATCGAAGCTGTTGGCAAATGATCCAAGAAACCAGTAACAAAAGACCTCATACTGAGATGTAAATACAGTAATACAACATAGCAGTCTTGGCGAACTCAATAATGAGCAAAACAACATACTCTGTTTGGCAGCAGCAAACTCAGCTAGTCAGAGCAGGAAGTATATTTGTTTTGAAAATAAAAAAAGGCTTTAAAAATAAAACAGCTAAGATAACATGCTTAATAAAATGCAGTCAATAAACACATATACCCAGAGACTGCAAGCTCATTCAGCCAAAAAAAAAAAAGAAGGTAATGCCAGCAGAATTTCAGGTCTTATCTACAGTACAGGGGAAATTCGATCTAAGCTATGCAATTTGAGTTATGTGAATAGCGTAACTCAAATTGACGTAGCTTAGATCTACTTACTGTGGGGTCCACACTATGTGATGTCGATGGGAAATGCTCCCCTACTCTTCTCAATCCATTGGAGTACAGGAGTCGACGGGAGAACAATCTGCCTTCAATTTAGTGGGTCTTCACTAGACCCGCTAAATCGACTGAGGATGCTTCGATTGCCACAGCGTTGATCCCCCAATAAGTGTAGACAAGCCCACAGATACTCAAAGCAACTCTAAAATATGATGGAAAATCTTAGAGCAACTCAGGTCCAAAAATGCAATACAACACTAGTAAAAAGAATGCATACAATCAGTCTAATGGGACCTAAAAATCCAGAGGGGGGAAAAAAGAGTAAGAACTGTCTTATACCCAATACTTAATTTGTAATGAAAGAGGTACCAGAGCTCAAGCAGTTTTTTTAACTTTCATAACTGACACAGCAAACATAGAGGTGTTGGGTCTATGAAATGCCAAACCAAGAGGTGCCAGAGCTCAGCCTTGGCACAAAATTAAGCACTGCTTATACCATAAATATACAATCTTGCCTTGGAAAATAAGAAGCCCTGAGCCTACACATAATAGCCAATTCACTCAGGTGTCATCACTCAAAATGGAAGGCTAAGTAAATCAAGGATCCCCACAACTTATGTGGAGTAGATATTTAGTACTCGAGCTGCACAGAGCCTCCCAATTATTTTCACGCGATTTCTGCAAACTTTCCTGGTGGTCTGGTTTCATACAATAACTGCAATTACAACTCCTGCTTGTCTTTCCCACACTGAATGACTATATATCTACCATATTAAATAATTCAAAGTGCACAAGGCTTATTTTTCTGAGTGTTGAACAGCAAATTCCACTGAGGAAGGAGGATCCAGTGTCAGGATGACACCTGAGTGAATTGGAGTTTATGGCAGGACTCTGAAGACCAGGGTTTAATTCCCTGCCCTGCCATAGAGTTCCTGTGTGACTTATGGTACCACAGTTCCCCCACCTGTGAAATGGAGACACTACTTCCCTGCTCCATAAAGAAGGCATATTAGAGATTGTGAAGCACTTTGATAGTATGGTAATAGGGTCCATATAATGGGAGGTGCAGGTACTCAACATTTCTGAAAGTCAGGTGCAATATATGCATTTTCTTTTTAAATTTAAGAGGGTAACTGAAATGAATTATGGCCCGGTGACAAGCCTTCACAAATTATCAACCTACTCTCCAGTTACTTTATGAAAATAGATCTGAAATACTTAACCAATTACATTCACTGGATTATCATTTGGATGCAAATTTAGAGCTAATAGAAGAACTAAATATTTTTAAGTTGTTTTTACACTAATGTTTAAATGAATAATATTTAATGATGAGATGAACAAGTGTTGAAAAATGGAGACTAGTGAAGGCTTTTAAAAAAAATCTATGGTATTATGACTTAAAAAAATAAGTCTAGCAACAAAATTTCAAAGTAATGCTTTCCCAGAAAAAAAGTTATAAATCAAAGTGTTAAACCAGGAGAGAGCATAGTAAAAGGAAAAAAAAATCATCCAAGAGAAAGCAAAATAGAACAGCAATAGATCAAAGAGCAGGAACATGGATGCAGATGACTGATGCCTGACACAGCAGGGTTCTCCCAGGAGAAGAGCTACATCAAGTATAATGGTAACAATGAATGGATAGAGTAATGCATATGTTGGAGCCTTCAAGTCCTGATGAAAATATGAGACATATTGGTAGAGCTTACTAAAGGCAAGATGATAAAGTAAAGTTTTGTGATGTTTTCATTAGCGGCTGTATTTTTTTAAAACAAATGCTTTCATTTAAAAAAAAAAAAAAGGTGCAAGAGATAAGGACCTCGCAAGAGCAAAGATCAAAAGCACTGGCTTGGAACCAATATTAAACCAAAACAAAATAATACGGCCTTCCTATAAAACATGAATGATTAAAGTGGCACTGTTTGACAGGGTCTATGTTGAAGGGGGATGGTAGATGGCTGGCTGGCCAGCCAAGTTGAGTGCCACTGATATTTAATTTAGTTATATTTATTGTATAATTAATTATATTAGGGAGTCTAGAGCTTGGAAAGGCATCTTTATTTTATGTAGATTGAAAATAATAAATAAAATATAAAATCTAATCATTTTTTTAAAAGTTAAAAGTCATTTCAATTTTATACCTACTTCTTAATGGTCATGTGAACTACTGTGGTTTTACAATCAATTTTTAAAATGTTTTGCTCTGATATTGCTGTGTGAAAGCTTCACACAAATAAAAGATAAATTGACTAACTATCCATATATGGAAAGGTGAAAATAGACTTTAAATACCTTGTTCCTTATTATAGATGCCTAACGTCCATTGAAATCAATGAGCTTCCGGTGCCTAAATACCTTTAAAAATCTGGTCCTAAGTATCTAGCTTAGGTACTTATTTGGCACCCATTCCCATAATGTCTGAGGACCTCAGGCTACTATCCCCATTTTACATATGGAGAACTAAGGCATAGATGCTGGGACCCACAAAGGGAGTTCAGTGTTGCAATACTCACCATCAAGACACCTAACTTTTAGGTGCCTAGAAAAATCACAGGAACAACACTGTGATGCACAAAGCTTGAGTTAGGCATGCAGCCTCCTTATACAGTGGGATGAGATAGGCTCCCTGATCCACAAAAGCCAGCATGCTAGGTGAGAAGCCACCACACCTATCCAGTGGGAGATTCTGTCAAAAGGAAGGGGTGTGCTAATCCCTGCCTGCTCTCTGAGCTCAGAATCTAAATCCAGGCTGCAAGGAGCTCCACAAATAAGGGAAAGATAGGCATTTGCCCTCCTAAATTGCATGTGAGGCCCAAAACAAAACCACTGAGAGGAAGGGAATCCCTTATACTCTTTAGCCAAGTGGTTAAGGTAATCATCCAGGATGTGAGAGACCCCCTGTTCAAGTCTCCCCCTCCTCATATCGGGGAGAACGGATTTGAATAGTAATCTACCAGCTCTCAGTTCTCTAATCACTCAGCTATAGAGTCGTTCTAGTTCTTTTTCTGGCCCAATTAATATTTAAATTATTCAAGTATTTAATAAAGTGGAATAACTTCAACAGGAGGATTGAGGGAAACCTGCCGCACAATATGCCATAGACCGGTTGTTAGAGCACTCAGAGTCAGGGGAACTTGAACTGGGGGGGTCTCACACATCTTAGGTGAGTACCCTAGCCACTCGGCTAAAAGTTATGAGGGAGGCTGTTGTCTTTGGTCCCCCCGCAAGGAGACCAGTCTAGTAGGCGGCTGATGAGCATGCCTACCAGCTCAGGGAGCCAAATGCTTATCTTCCCAGGTTTGTGAATTGTTTTCGGGCTTATGCAGGAGCTAGGCAGCCATGTGGTAGAGCGACGCTGCAGTGCGCATGCTCGGAGACAGAAACTAAGGCACCTACAGATTTAGGAGGCAGATGTTTGTATAGTGCAATGGTATCTAAAACCAAGATTTAGGTGCCTACCTACCTTCATGGATCACACCCACAGAGACTGCTTGCTTGTCTTCACTGCAACAGTTAGCTCCAATTAGTTTTAATTTCAATAGGAGTTTGGTGCCTTAAATACCTTTGAGGATCTGGGCCTGAGTGATTTGCCAAAGGTCATAATGGAATTGAAAGGAGGGCTTTTGTGCCACAGGCTAGTACCCTTACCACTATGACAGCTTGAAAATTGCACACTGAGTATGCATAACAGAAAAGTTTAAGTCGACAGTCCCACACTTGACCACAAATGCACTACACTTGTATGTACAGTCAGCTAACTGCAAGCCTGTTTGTTCTAAGAATTTACAGATCAAACAGAGCTTGTGAGAAGCAAGCACAAGATGAATAACTGCAGAGAAAAGAAATTACAAGCTTTGTTTGCTCTGCTAATTCAAAACCAACTGCCACCAGAATTTTTCCCCTTCAAAAATTCCTAGGTAATTAAATGAAAAAACACTAGTGAGAGAGTCCAACATTAAAGTCATGAAGTCAGGCACTTGCAGATCAGGACATTCCAAAAGTTCTAATTATTCTGACAATATGAACTCAGCTCCATTTCACCTACATAGCATTGGCTGTTCCTGTTTCAGTTATTGCAAATATTAATATTGTCTTCTTATATTGATGTATACTACATAATACACCATATATTCATGGTTCAACATGTTAGGTTGCCCCAGCTAAGTGATCCTATCTTTTGAAACTTCAAGTGCTCAAAAGAGGGACTTACACATTGCAACTTGTAACTTTTAGATGCCCAGTGCAATTCACAGTCCTGAGAGAGAAGGAGATGGTGGTACTCTTGTAATCCAATAATCCAGTAGTGAAAGCAATATCCTGGGATTTAGAGACTTGGGTTCAGTTCCCCCACTATGCCTGATTCAGAGCAGGGACTTACCCCAAGATCTCCCACTATCCAGAGGAGTGCCCAAACCACTATGGTACACAGACAGTCTGTCTCTGACCCAATTATTTCATATTAAGTGGAACAGATTCGACAAGAGACACCTATACCAGAGGATGCTATAATCCAGTTATTAGGGAACTCACGAGAAAGTTAGAGGACCAGGTTCAAGTCCCTACTCTGAATCAAGCATAATACAGATCTGAGCCCAAGTTTCCCCCAACCTGCATGAGTACTCTATCTGCTGAACTATGCGGGGGAAGAGGGAGCACCACCACCACAATATTTTGTGCAGGGACCAATCTGGTAGGTATACTCTAAAGTGGCCTCTGAGCATGCCCCCAGATAGGGATAGGGTATTTCAAGTGAGATAAGCAGGGAAAAATCTAGTTTGTGACTCACACCTGGGCGTATGCATGAGTTAGATGCTGAGCTGCCCAGTGGCTGCATGACATGGGGATGTCTGTACATCCCCACAAGAGAAAACCTAATGTCTAGGGATTAAGTCTAGAGACTTGAGCTTCAAACAGAGGTAGCTAACAGGCAAGTTTCAGAGGGAGTAGCTGCCAATGCTGTGCTTGAGGGTAGCAGGATTTGGTGAGTGGTGCATTTGGTCTGTCTGTGGGTGGTTTGCTTGTTATCTATGTACAAGCTGCATAGCTGGGCCCTGGGCCCGGAGTAAACCCTTGGAGCTTTGATCAGTGCATTGCTAAAAGGCTCTAGTCCTTGGAGCTTTGATCTGCCCAGCTGTTTGAAGTCGAGTGGTCAATCGCTCCCTGGTGGTGAGGAGCAGAGCTGAGCTAAGCTAGGCTAGGCAGCTGAGATTTGGTATAAAAAGCACTTACTAATCAAATTCAAAAGCCACAAACAGAGGTAGTTAAGAGAGGGAATGTGAGAGGCTCAGTATCACACACGATAGAGCTGGTGACCTACGATGAATGGGCCATATTTTCTTTTCAGCCTGAAGCCAGATGGTATTTCCTGGGCATGAAATGCAAGCTGGTGGCTGTGCTGAAGGACAAAAATTCTTGGAGTGGAGGGGCAAGTTGAGAGACAATTAAGAATCAGAGAAGCTAAGGAGTTCCTAGAAATCCAGGTTGGGGAAACAGTTTCAAGGAAGAATGGAGCTGGCTACCAATGAATCTGTGAGAGAGGAAGTCAGAGAGGAGGCCTGCCAGTTAGTAACCACCAGAGACAAGAGGTCACAGCAGAATTTTACACAGTTGAGGATAAGTAGACATTGGCCACAAGAAAGAAGAGAAGCAGCAAGAATTCCACATGGCTAAAATTTTCAAGTCAATACCATGTCCTCCATATGAAAGCTATAGAAGATACCCCTCAAGATTCAGCATGTCCAAGGAAATGAGAGATGTATGGGACACATGTAGATGACAACTCGGCCCAACCTATAAGCAAATCCAGCTTACTCAAAGAGTTCTCTAACTGTCCAAGGTAGGCAGACTATTCTTGTTGCAGATTCAATACTCAGAATAATAATAAAAAAAATTATGCTGCAAAGGACAGGCTCCTTCCTGGAGCCGAAACAGGAGATGTCACTCTAAAATTGGATAGGCTTCTGAAGTCAACAGGAGAGGGTCCATTGGTGATGGTTCATGTTGGACCAATGACACTGCATTGAGGGATATCTTGCAGAGAATAGATGGCTTTAGGACATTCATAAGGTATAACTGATCTGGGATATGTGCTTTGTCCTTTGAGATACATACATTTCTACAGCTGGTCCATAGCTGTGCTTGCACAGCTGCCTCTTCTCACAGGCCCAGGATATCCAATACCTCTGGTTTATTCCAGGCAGGACTGCAGCTTGAGTGTGCAGCAGGCATGGTTGGTTGGGCAGTTGCGCAACTAGGTATGCTTGCCAAGCAGGGCAATGAAATTATGCAAAAGGGTGGGGGTAAAAGAATGGCTGCTTCCTGTCTCTTTGACCCCTGGGAAGTGAAGTTCACAATTATTGTGAATAGAGCTGTTACTGTCACAAGGAATGGGGCATTGTGGGACAGCAGCTGGAAGACTATTAGTGTCAACACAGGTCACAGTGTTTATACTTGCACTGCATCAACTGCAGTAGGTAGACCATGGCTCAATGGCATTCGGGGAAAGTAGTTTCATTGAGTCACCATAATGAGGTGCTTACACTGGCTAGAGACAAATTCAAGTGTAGACACATACACAAATAGGTGACCTCAAGGCAGCTTACATCTACTTAATTTTGAATTGTAGAAATGGCCCAAATCACAATCTAGATTAAGTAGTTTACTTATTTTACAGAAAAGGGTCTCTGTTTTTTGTGAGAAGTTGAGAATGAAGATGTTGTTCCGGCATATAAATCTTTAATCTGTCCAGAGGATTAAAAATACCCTACCATATAGTCTCTAGGATATTTTTGTCCCATTTATCTAGTATAGACAAAGATGGATAAAAATCAAGCAGCAGGCATGGGAAGATGTGTGTCAAACTTTAATCATGATATGCCACAGATTTGTTTCATTTTCTGCCTTCAACAACGCATCAAAGTGGATTTACCCTATAATCAGACAGATGTCCTTGGAGTATCGTTAATAAATACAGTCATTGTTGTTCCATGTGCTAATGCCTATTTAAAAGTCAATAATGTTATTTAGCAATGCTAATGCAACAGCCAAAAAAGTACATTTTTACTCACTATTTAAAATGAACAAACACCCCCCTCCAAAAAACAAACAAACCCACAACACACATAGTGATCACTTTCCTATCAATCCATATACTTTTCTTCAGCAAACGGGAGAACTTAAGCCCAAGCCAACTGAAGAATTGACTTTATATTGTTACAAAAGGTATTAAGTATTAGTTTTCAGGGTGTTTTATTTTGAAGGATTTATTTATATTGCGTAGCTCTAAAACTAAGTTTCACCATTATTTGGGGCATTACTGGTTATATAGACACACTACACATATTTGGAAAAGCAGGGGTTCAGTGTAGGGGTTTTGAGGGACACATCATAACCATGTAATATACCAAAAAGCTCTATCATTCTGCCTAGAAGTCTTCTTCACATACAAATAAAATTGTATGTTCCTCATCCCAAAGATGATGCCATAGGCTATGTCTTCACTGAGGGGGAGGGGAAATAGATGTTTTTTACATTAGTATAGCTAACCCAAGTTAGTTATCTTGATATAAAATCCTGTGGAGACAAGGTGCTGTCCTTTTACCTAAGTGTTGAGGTAAACTCCAGATGGGCATGTGTATTGTTGAGTTTGACTAAATACACGGAGGTGAAAGCTACCTGTACCTTGCTTCCACTAAACTTTTATAGTTCTCTTATTGCAATAAGACCAGCCATATAGACGACAAGTTAGAGCAACAGCATTGAAATGAAACAGAGGAAAGGTATGGCATCTGATGCACCCAGCATGCTCTCCTGTATTCATCAGATAGCCCAGTAAACAATGACACCATGATAGAGAATTGGCTTGTGCCATTCATCATGCTAATCTATTTAATTAAAGCAAATCTCAGGTGCTACAGCTAATGTAACTAAGAGTGAAGTGGTCCAATTTCACAGTATTAGAACTGAAAGTGACAGCTTTTAAGCAATCAGTTCAAAAATAGTGTTTGGTTTTTTTTAACTTTCATTCCATAAATAAAAGTTGAGATTTAAATGAGCAGAATAAGTTGATCTACAACTCTGACTCCCCTCATAAGAGAGCTGTCTAATTATGTTTAACTACACTTTCAAAGAAAAGTAAAACATTTGAAAGAAATTTTGACAAAATATATTTGATACAAATTAGAGGTAGCCAAATTGCGTAGAGATGGAAAGGATGTAATGAGCTGTTGAGACAGACATTTTAAACAGGAAATATGAATTACATTTTGCAACATTTTCATCTGTTACACTGAATTATACAAAAAAAGAAAAAAAGGTCAAACACTGTTTAAGTAAAAGTTATCATTAAATTATGAACACCAGGGATAGAAGCTGTTTTAGAGTATAGTGAACTGATCAGGATTTTAAAAAGGAAGTTTTTCTGTTCACTGTGCAAAAACCTAACTCCGTTCTGACTAACAAATTTATTTGAGCATAAGCTTTTGTGGGATACAGCCTGCTTCATCAGATCCATAGAATGGAACATAGTAAGAAGATATATATACATACAAAAAGTTGGTATGGCTACTTCCACTTTTTCATGTTCTCTGTTTGTATATATATCTTCTTACTATGTTCCATTCTATTCATCTGATGAAGGGGGCTGTAGCCCACGAAAGCTTATGCTCGAATAAATGTGTTAGTCTCTAAGGTGCCACAAGTAGTCCTGGTTTTTTTGTGGATACAGACTAATATGGCTGCTACTCTGAAACCTGTAATTCCGTTCTGTCTTCAGTATAAGGCTTGAGTCAGACAGTTTGGATATCTTAATCCAAATTAAATTAAGGATAAGTACCCCCATGTTACTATAGAGGTCTGTATATTTTCAGACTCGATATCTGGAACGTTAACACATTCCAAAAACAGTGAACTCTGATTGTCAGGAAAATTCTTTAAAAAGCATTTTGCACTGGCCAAGAGAGAGGAAATTTTCAAAACACTGCATGGAGTTTTGGCCATGTAACTGTTGTTCCACTGTAATTGGGAGCCCTGCAGTTAAAACCATGTGCAGTGCTTTGAAAGTTTACCCAAATGATATTTTAAAGTGATTGAACGTACTAAATTGAAAGCCAAGCACAGCAAACGGGATCTAACATATCTAAGTGCTTTTAATAATATTTACCCTTAAAGAAAAAAGTCACATTGTTCCATGCTCTGAGACAATTAAATATAAAAGCATTTCTTAAAATACCTTACTGGAACTTATTCCACAGGCTCAATGGGAGGTGAAACATCAATCAGACGAGCTGCAGGCAGAATGGTTGCTGATTTGGCCATGATGGTTTGGATGGCCCCCTGAGTTTTTCCTTTCTTTACAAAGTAATCTGTTCCATATCAAAGACTATGGCTGATCTCAGCTGCCAAGGGGTCAATTAACCTCAGCCCTTCACCTCAAACTTCAAAGAACTAATTGTTTATTTTATATTCTTTTGAAAATTTAATAGAGATGCAGTAATTGCCGATGGCTGGAATTTGCAAAAACTCTTGATCAACTAGATGAATAATGGTTAACTATATGCCTTCTACAAACTGTTCTCTTCTCAAATCAAAGTTGATCCAGCCTTGATTAAACAGGAAGGCATATCCTTTCCACTTTCATCTACTTGGTTATAAATCCAGAGTAGCATCATTAAAGTTCATGAAAGCGGGCGTAGTTTTAGGCTAACTTTAGAGTACTGCTGTTAAACTTTTGGAGTTGATCTCTTTACAATATTGGGGTGGTCCCCTCTTTCACTTGCCCCACATATCCAGGCTCTCTCTAAATCTTGCCCATTCTGTCTCCATAACTTTTCTAAAATATGACCTTTTCCTTGCTGTATTTATTGAAGTTGTTTCCTCAAAATAAGAATGAAATGTGTAAATATTCTGCTGTCAAAAGAAATAAGTTTTTAATGAATATTATATATAAAAATATATATAATATTCATTAAAAACATATATATATAAAGCTTTTTGCCTCATTTTTTATCTTCAGAGATATTCACAATAGATAAAAGGCTTTTCCATTCCTCTTATTTAAAGAAGTGTTCATAAATCTGGTAGAGAATCTACAGAGGCAGCATTCAGGTTCACTATTAAGATTCATTGGCCTGAGAGTTATACATTGACTAAGCTAAGCCAAGGTCAATATTTATCATGAAGTCCAATAAATCTTGATATTGACCAAACCACTGAAATCAATGCAAGTATAATTGGACAGGACTTTTAGTTAAGTAGAAATCCCACCAAAGACTTTAATGGCTTGAGAATTTGTTCAGGGGAATGAGCAGCTGGAAATACGCAGACAATAGCTATTAACTCAGGATATAGTTGATGACAGAAGGTTTTATTGTAAATTACTGAAAGTTAGTATTTAATCAGATGCAACTATCCCAGCTCTTTGATGCAGCTAAGCATCACAGACATGAAGAAAGAGAAAGAATCACAAAAATCCAAAAATCAACATGGCCAGTGTGCTTCTCCATTAATCATAGTCCAGTTCAGTTAATATTTCCAGTGTTCAAGCTAATTCAATTTATAGTTGACCTCAAAATGAAACAGCAATTTGAAAACAATTTTTTGGATACAGTTTTTATGAAGGCTGATGAATTTTTTAATTTTACACATTAACACACTTCCTCCACATGATTCTGCAGAAATACTGGCCTCTGTTTCAGGAAATCTATTGTCCTACTTCACACAAAATTGATGCCTGTCAAAGTGAAACTAGTCTGCAAAAGCAATTCTATCCATCTTATATGCATTCTATTCTATCACTACACAAAAGGGACAATTGTTCATTACCAAACTTCTGTAGAAGAGCTGCTGAAGAACTATGGTTACAGTCATTGTACTTTGCAACCCCTTTGGAAGAAACTGATTATAAATAACATCTCTGCTATGAGCAATCAAATCTACGATGGCAACAACTCTATTGCTCTCAGACAATCCACACAGCTCCCTGGATTTTGGATACAGTCAGCCTCAGCCTGTACAATGACATTTGCTAACAGAGTGTAACTAATACCACAGAATGGGTAAGTCTGGATTTAAAAATAGACCCAGGTTCAATAGCATTCCAGAAAATAAAAGGCTTTTTAGCCAGTTGGTTACTTACATTTGGCATTCAGGAACCATGAATGCTTTTCCCTATTGATCCTGTTGAAGCTAAGCATAGCCTTAATTTTAAAAGTTGTTGGGTAAAGCCAAAATGGAAGAACTGTACAGCTGCTCATTCCATAGCAGTGAAGATAATCTTAGACCATTTAGTAAGATGATTGATCTTGGGCTGATGATAGTCATCATAGCGCTATTGTTTCTTTTGCTGAACGCACATCATTTTGCAGCTGCACTAAAGCCCTACATAATGGACACTATACCGTATATCACCACTAGACATTTTGTTTTGCTAACTAGATGTTAAGCAGTGGTTCTGGAACAATTTTTATAGTGAGGGTACAGAAAGTCATTGAACAAAAGCTGTAAAACCAGTATATTATGGAAGACATTTAATTGTCATTATATCTTTGAGCCAGGAGATGACTGTCACACCCATAGCTCCAGCATCCCTGGTTAGGAGGATCTGAAGGTGTGGTTTTGAGCTTCACTGAATCATACAGAGCAAATACATTATGTGAGGGGATAGGTACTCATTTGGCTATCGGTCAAATTTGGCCTAAAGTTGGGTTAGTTGGCAGTTTCTGATTGGATCCGTTTTTCTGTTCGCTTTTTTCTGTTCACTGCTAATATTTTAGGAGTCTATTTTTATTCTTCAGTACAGACAGACTCAAATCAGCATTCACATAATGTGTTGCAGAGCTATCTATTTTAGTGCAAAAGAGGCCAGCCACACAGACATTAAATTATTTTCACACCCACTTCTGGCTGGCCTCTTCAGATAAGTGCTGCCATATGCTTGTTGCTAGAAATAATAACTGTCAATTAATTTTAGCCAATTTTTCAAGTCAGTGAATGGTGTCAATTACACAACCATTGAATCCACACAAGCTTGATTATATGTTAGTTAAATGCAATGGCGACAGAGTTCTTCTCATCTATGTCCTATTCATTTTTGACAGAAAAGGAAAAATCCATGATATAATTCTGCCTGTACCTAGACATCTTCTGGTGACTAGGAGATAAAGATATTCATACATGTTAGTAATGAAGGTTCCACACATGCTTAAGTCTTTGTAGGATCAAGGCCTAAAAATTTACTTGTAAATGATTGATAAATCTAGTAATTATAAAGATAACTATAGATAAAATATTTTTCACATGTTGCAGTAAAACCATCAATACATTGAAATCAGTTGTTGCACTAATGACTTCAGGACAGACACAAGATGCAAAATTCAGGCCATACTGAGGTCAGAACGGCCCAGGATTTTATCCAGAGTAAAAATTCAGCTCTTGTGTACACAGACATAACTTCCATTAATTTCAGTGGGAACTGTGCTCACTTATGCTGGGGTAAATTTGGCTCAAGAATTTAGCTTTTCCTGTGGAAAGATAGCTCAGTGTTCAATTTCACCAGTGTAAAGAAAAGCTTGCTGTCTTTTTCAGTTAATGGCAAACATTGCAAGATATAAAAAAAGAGATCATCACTGCCAGATATAGGTTCATTCTTAAGACTGATGTTAAAAAAAACAAAAAAACCCACCACAAACACACACATACATACACACACACACACCTTGAATTTCAGAGTCCCAATGCTTCCCTGAGTGATTTCAATAGAGATGTAAAGTTAGAACTGAGAGCAGAATGTGACCCTACGTATGTGCCCTTTCCATGGACAGCTAGTATGGCAGTTTATGAGGAATTTGCCTTTATTTGAAACAAGATTTGAATTTGTACTCACTACATTTGGTCAATACAATCCCTATTGTCAGAATAGGTTCACTATTAGCCCCAAACCTCTAAGGATAACAAGTGAAATTGTTTCCAATCAACAGCATCTGCTATTCCAAATATTCATCCGGGACTACTGTACCTGTAATTCTCCTTCCTCCCCCCCCCCCAGCCCCCTCAAACTGAAACAGTCACTTTTCTCCCTTTACATTTATAAGAGCATGAATCTATCAGTTATTTCCTTTAAAAAAAAAAAAAGACTAGAAAAGCATAAACCCATTTCATCTAGATTTTCTACCAACCCCCCTTTTTTTCCCCTTCCTCTCCCCAACCAGTATTCAGCACAAAGCCATATTTTTTCATGGGGCTACTAGATTAATTCTCCATCATATACAATTAAACAGGTCATTTTTATTCTGGATTATGTGTGTGTGCTTGGAAAAAAAGCCACCTAAATCATTTTTTTCCTCCCTCATTCTTTTTATGTATCCCTGTGCCAGATTACTACAGAAACAACAAAAGAGTATTTCACTCGGCATTTTCATTATACATAAAAGGAGAACAATAGGATGCTAATTTTCAGCGTGGTGCCCAAGCAAATGTTTTATAATATGCTGATTACTCTATTGACTTGAATGAGTAATTCCCTTGTGCGTTAGGTTTTTCTTTCTCCTGCTACTGTCAACGTTATTATTTATAGCTTTTAGTTCATTGTGTCGTTCAAGGCAAAATTTGCTATAGCAGGATAAGGGAAGATTAAATAAAAAAAGTCAGTATGTTTAGAATTTCATTACATATAGAAATAAAGTACTGCTCTCTTTATAAAAGCAGTCATACTTTATACTTTCACAGCTAGATAAGTTGGTGTGTCCGTAGCTGAATGTCATTGTAAGATCTGACATTGAGATTGGTTAGGTTTGGGGAAGAAAGTACGTGCATTGGGAAGGGGGCAAGAGAGGTATTACTTAGTCTAGTAGGACAGCGGCAACTTGACTGTGGCTGTAACCTCAAGTCCCTGATTTATTAGTAGGGAGGCCATAGCTACTGAAAGAGGACACGAGCTTGTTGAAATTATCTCTAGCTGCTTGCGGGATCTCCTTGCTAAAAAGGGCCAGGGCTTCTGGCACTCGGACAGGGAGACAGCAGGACGTCACATCAGCCCAACACCAAATGTCAGAATCAGAAGAACAGCCAGAGTTTAGATTGAAAGTTACACACACAGAGCAACATCTAAATTAGCAGTTTATAAGTGGACCACGTTTGCCACCCCAGCCTCTCACCCATCACCCAAACCATCACTTATTCTTATGATCTGTACAAGGGAGACAGTCATGGAAGCAATTGTGATGATACATAACAGTATGAGAGAGAAACAGATAAGCCATCTTAAACCCTAACCAGGATAACTTCCTTCTGTTGTAGCTGAAACTTGACTGAATCTGATATCACTCTCTGTTAGTCGTCTTCTAGTATGTAACCATTCCCATTTTAAATTGAAGATTCAAAAAGCACTATTAAAAGCTATCTTATATCTTTCAATCAGAATATTAAAGATAAAATTAATTCCCACTTCATGCAGCAAGAGTGTGTAATAACATTTTTGTTTACAGTACTGTGTTCCTGAAACCTGAATATAGGCAAATTGAGGTTTTGTTATTGTTTTTTAATTGCACCAATCAATCATAGAATCATAGAATCTCAGGGTTGGAAGGGACCTCAGGAGGTCATCTAGTCCAACCCCCTGCTCAAAGCAGGACCAAACCCAACTAAATCATCCCAGCCAGGGCTTTGTCAAGCCTGACCTTAAAAACCTCTAAGGAAGGAGATTCCACCACCTCCCTAGGTAACCCATTCCAGTTCTTCACCACCCTACTAGTGAAAAAGTTTTTCCTAATATCCAACCTAAACCTCCCCCTCTGCAACTTGAGACCATTACTCCTTGTTCTGTCATCTTCTACCACTGAGAACAGTCTAGATCCATCCTCTTTGGAACCCCCTTTCAGGTAGTTGAAAGCAGCTATCAAATCCCCCCTCATTCTTCTCTTCTGCAGACTAAACAATCCCAGTTCCCTCAGCCTCTCCTCATAAGTCATGTGCTCCAGCCCCCTAATCATTTTTGTTGCCCTCCGCTGGACTCTCTCCAATTTATCCACATCCTTCTTGTAGTGTGGGGCCCAAAACTGGACACAGTACTCCAAATGAGGCCTCACCAGTGCTGAGTAGAGGGGAATGATCACATCCCTCAATCTGCTGGAAATGCCCCTACTTATACAACCCAAAATGCCATTAGCCTTCTTGGCAACAAGGGCACACTGTTGACTCATATTCAGCTTTTCGTCCACCGTAACCCCTAGGTCCTTTTCTGCAGAACTGCTGCCCAATTTGCATAGTTCTGTTGATGTGGTAGGAATATTATTTTGAAAACATTGGATGTCACATATTCTATGTTAAGAAATTCATTCTGCCACCTCTGTACTGTATTCAGACATTTTAAGGCCAGAAGGGACCAATATGTTCATCTAGACTGACTTCCTACATAACACAGACCAAAGCACTTCATCTGATAATTCATCCATCAAAGCCAATAACTTCTTATCAGACTGGAGTAATCTCTTTATAAAGACATGCAATTTTGCTTTAAAGATTTTAAGTAATAGCAACTCCATCACAGCCCTAGGTAAGTTGTTGCATGCATTACTCTCAAAATGTGTGTCTTACTTTCAGTTTTAATTTGTCTAGCTTCCTCCTCCAGAAATTTGATTTTGTTATGTTCTTGTCTGATAGATTAAAGAGCTCTGTATTTTGAGAAGTCTTCGCTTCATGTAGGTATTTATAGGCCATAATCAAGTCACTTCTTAACCTTGTATTTCATAAACTGAACAGAATGAACTTAAGACTCTCACTACAAAACATGTTTTCTCGTCTTCAAATCATCTGTGGGTTTTTTCTGAACCCTTTCCAATTTTTTAACATCCTTTTAGAAGTGTGGACACCAAAACAGGACACAATATTCCAGTAATGATCTCACCATTATTGTATAGAGAGCTAACACCACTCCCCGGCCCCTGCTCCTACTTGACATTAATCTCCTTATACATCCAAGTCATGTGTTTGCCCACTCAGCCACAGCTTTGTACTAGGAGCTCACATTCAGCTGGTCATCAGAGTCACTACTTTCCAAAGCACAGTCCCCAGCCTACAATGTTGACCTATATTCTTTTTTCCTAGATATATGAACTTGAACTTTATTAAAAGGATATATTAAAATGCATGTTGTTTGAATGAGCAGAGCTCAGCAAGAGATCCAGATCACTCTGGACAACTAACATATTCTTAATCTTCATGACACACTTCCATTCCTGGTCTATGACCAGGCAGTTTCTCCCACACTTGAATTTACAGTTGCTGTAATGCCCCTCTGTTTTTTGTTTCTTTGCTTTTTGGGGGCAGAAATGGAGGGAACTTTTTGTTAAGGCAATGTTACCAAGAAATGTTAACATACTAAATTGTATATTATTCAGAATAAGGTTAATATTCTAAAACATTAGCTAAAGATTCTGGCGTGCTTACTGGGGAGCCTCTTCTAAGTAAGCTAAAATCGGTGACAACATTTCTAAATACTCATCATATTTTTGGTGTTTCTATTGTGTTCATAGTTTGTGAAAAAGGTTTTTCGTTACAGGGACAGTCCATATTTTACTATAACACAATTACATAGAAGTAGGGGTCATATTTGTCCAATAATGGGTAATACAAAGTCTGGCTGCCACCATAAAAGACTCAGGATTGAACAAAGACTGTGAATGGCTAGCCAACAACAAAAGCAGTTTCTCCTCCCTTGGTTTTCACATCTCAGCTGCTAGAAGAGGGCCTCATCCTCCCTGATTGAACTAATCTCGTTATCTCTAGCCTGCTTCTTCCTTGCATATATATACCTGCCCCTGGAAATTTCCACTACATGCATCCGACAAAGTGGGTATTCACCCACGAAAGCTTATGCTCCAATATGTTTGTTAGTCTACAAGATGCCACAGGATTCTTAGCCGCTTTTAACATAAAAATATTTTGCCCTTCTGTTTAAAATGTAGATCCTTTAATATAGCATCTAATAAGCAGGTCAAGAAATTTCTAGGAAGCAAGTAATTTGTCATGAGATAAAGCTCTAAGAATTTCCTCCCCATACCATCTAATTCCTGGACACAATCACATGTGCAAGAACGTTCTCCTTTGCCCACAGCCCCTCCAACAGAGCTCCTCCCTGGTAGCAAAAATATGATGGATCTTAACTGGAGTCAAATGCCATAGATACAGTAATTTATAAGAAATTTCTTTATGAGCTATACAAATTGAAGATGTATATTCCTTTTCCTATATTGATATTCCATATAAATTTCTTTGTGCAAATCCCATCTGTTTTATCCAGCCATTTCCCAGCACCACTTTAGTGTCTCCCTGTGCCCTGCAGCAAAATAGATTATTTTGGGTTAGATTATTTATCTTTGATCATAGAAGCAGCAATGAAAGTATACCTACAGAATCCCCATACGCTGGAACAGATAGGGAAACAGACTAAGAACCTCCATCTTGCATCCCACAAAGTTCTTTATCCTACCAGGCAGATATCAACCATTCGCAGGTACAGGGCATAGAACACAGCTACATCTGTTAGTTTTACAAAATGTGTATCTTGAATGGCAAGACATTAATGCTAATTCAGCATTTATTATGCACCTTCTAGTGCCAAACAACTTGTTGATATAGGGGATTAGATAAATAATGCTTGTGCAAAAAATATATATCCACCTGAATACATGATACTTTAAAATCATGTAATCTTGGCTAGACCACTGGGTTGTCAACATAAAACATCAGATCCCTGGCTCAGTCCCTTACCCTTCCAACACATACAGCCCATGAAGCAGTACAAAGTACCTTTTGTAAAACTTCAACATCCCCGCCCCCGGCAAATCAATGTACACAATGGCTGATTCCAGAAAGCCACTTCCAGCCCTCTTTGGTTTGCAGCTTACCTTAATACAACACCTCTTGGAATAACACAGAAAATGATGATCCAGTGGACTGCCCAAAGCATCTAAAGAAACAAAATGAAACATATATGCATTCTTCCACCTTCAGGACACAAGGAAACAAAACAGCTGCAAGCACATTGGGGTTCTGGTCCATGACTGGGGTCCTAGGCATTATGGGAATATTAATAATAAAAACAGTGCTCTTAACATCCTCCTGAATTGTTTTTCTCCCAATACTTTTTGGGTGGGGGAAAGGGATCAAAGATTACATTAATGATCCAGGACACATTTTATGATGAAACTCTTAAAAACAAGATCTGAAGAGAAAGACAACTTTCTGCATCACAGCAAGCTACTTTTAGAGAGAAGTATTGGCCAAGCTTTTACTAGTGGAGAAGACAAAAAACAAGTAATTCCAACAGTGTTTGTCCAGTAATCCATCAGCAGTTGAGAGGGGTGTTTAAGTCAGTCTCTTAAAATCCTTGAGAAAGAGCTGGAGGCCAGGTTGAGGTGTAAAGTGGAGTAAAAGAACATGGCTTTAGGAAGGGAAAGAGTACTATAGATGTAATATTTGCAAACATACTGAAGTTTGAAAGAACAATAAAAAGGTGTAACTGCTATGTAGCATTTATTGATCTTGAGAAAGAATATGACTTGCTTCCATAGGAGCTGGTGTTTGGAGTATTGAGATGGATGGGAGAGGGACTTCAAGAAGTGGAGAAAATAGAGGAGCTCTATTGAGGGTTAAGAGCTAAGTGGTAAAACTACATGGAATTCCAGAGAGTTTGGGGGTTCTGATGGAATTGAGATAAGACTGTGTGCTGTGTCTACTTCTTTTCTCTTAGTTAATGAATTAATTAGTAGAAGAACCAAGCCTGTGGAGAGACAGAAAACTAATGTAGGCTGGTGATCTGGCCCTTATGGCTGACTGCAAAGAGGATTTGGTAACTATGGTTTGGAAATGGTGGGTCTTCTGGAGACAGAAGAACAGATGTAGGTAGTAGAAAATATACTGAGAAGAATGGCAGGCAAGCAGAGATTAGACAGAATGTGTGTGTAAGAAATTAGAGAGAAGATGAACTTGGGACTCAATGATAGGGTGGAGAGTACATGTCTGAGGCAGGCTGTACATGTAATAAGAATGAGGGAAGAAAGGCCAGCAAAGAAAGCCTGGGAGGAAAACAACAAAGAAAGGACTTGAAAAATTGAAGGTACAATGAAAAGATTCTGTCAGGAGAAGTTTGAAAAGAAAAAGGACTGGAACTCCATGGACCAGAAGAAGTGGCAAAGAATCATGGGCATCTCCTACCTCATATAAATGGGGAAGGAGTCGAGAAGAAGTTACGTTGTGGGGGGAGGGGAGAGACAAGGAGACTGCAGAAGGAAAGGTCCCAGCATTGGCTGCTGATCATATTCATATATGCCTCAAGAGAGATTCAACTAAAACAAGACCTGGTTGAAAATATTTCATACATTTCTATTAATTAGGTTTTTGACTATGCAACATTTATGTGAAGTGTTTTCTTGAAAACTTTTTGAATTTTGTTTTGTTTTGACCAAAATCTGAAAATTTTAAATTAGGACATACTGCATCAGTGCCTCATGGAATTTATAGTTTTGGTGCCTTCTACCCCATTCTCCTCAATGGGCTCAGCTCCCCAACCAGATACTCTCTCGATGCACTGTAACTATGGACTCCCATGATGCACTGTAGTGGCCCAGCAAGAGAAAAGGCCATGGTGTATTATGGGAGACATTGTTCAGACAGTGTGCCTGGCCAAGAGAAAATAATGGGGGCATGAAACACCCAAACTATAATGTCAACATGGGACATTTCAACATTGCTGGAACTGATTTTTCCTGGTTTTCTTCCAAAACAGAATTCCAGCAAAATCAACCTGATTTTGTGAAGAGTTTCAATTTTCTATGAAACCATATGTGTCAACGGAATATGATTTTGTCTGTTTTTCTAACCAGCTGTACTTAATATCTGCCTTTGTTTATTTTATCACTGTTAATTGAAGATGAAATAGTTTGGCAATTTTATTGTTACTACAGAAACAGCAGGGGAGTTCAATATTCAAATATAGTCCAGAATTCCTGTAGTCGTATTAGATTAGTATGGAAAGTGAAAGAACTGCAGTACTAATACCATGAATAAGCTAAATGATGTGGTTAGAATGATACAGTGAAAGCAAGCACCAAAGGTCATTAATCTCAAGTAATGCAAATGTTATTTCACCTGTCTAATTCCTAATGCACAATATATTGAAGAAAAAACAGCACCATTTATATAGCATATTAGATAGCTAGTTTTCCAGAAAAGTAAAACAAAGAAGGTGCATTTAAAGTTTGAAAGTAATTCAAATTTGATTTTAAATGGGATGTGGAGCCTTTTAAATTTCATCTCCCTATGCCATTTAACTCATAGGAAGCCCTATGAGAATTGGTTTAATCTGCATAAGCCCGTTATATGGTCTCAGAAATCTTTCATATTTCACACTGCAAATGCTTCAGAATCCTGGTTTCAAGTTGTAACATGAATTAGAAAAACAATTATTAACTGTAATGAACAAATTTCATATGGGTAAAGTCCTAATTGCCTTCCAACACTTCCTTTCCCATAATTTGAATCAGAACACAGTGAGAGTTAACTGTTGAAGGAAAAGTGCTCAAAGAAATATAGGCAAAGCCACTTATAAAAAAAGATTCTAAATAAGAAAGGCAATTATCTTTAAAAATATAATCTTTAATTGAATTATAATGAGATAAAATATTTCCAATAGCATCTTGAACAACTCAGGAATGGTTTAAATAACAGGGAATGACATTTTGCTCTTACACAGCACTTTTCAACTGATTATCTCAAATAATTTTACTAGTATTAAGTCACACACAAAAAATCCCTCCTCTGATTTAGGCAAGTATTCTTTTTTAATTACCCATTTTACACATAGATATGCTGAGGAAGAATGTGGTTAAATGGTTACAGGAGATCTCACAACAAATCAGTGGGAAAACCAGAAGTCAAAGTCAGGGAACAAATTCTGTGCTGCAGCTCATACAAGGTGCATCTCAGAAGGTGCAGCCCAAGGGAGATGGGCAAAGGTGGCATTACTTCAGTAGGTGCAGGATCAAAACCTAATTAAGAAAGGATGGGCCAGCCTCTCAGTTTATATAAATCAGTTTAGCTTCACTGATTCCTGAAAGGTATGTTCTAGCTCATTCATAAGTTATGGGCTTGATGCAGAAATCACTTGGTAAAATTCTATGGTTGGTGTTATGCAATAGGTCAGACTAAATAGGTCCCTTCCAGCTCTTAAAAAAAACACAACTATTAATTATGACTCAGTAGGAACAGGACTGAACCCTTAAGCTCTGCCATTTCTTACAATCTTCTGCTTCTGAAGGATACTGATCTGTGTTCTACATTCCACTGGTGTCACTCAATTTACTGTTGTCCTCATTTGTTAACTTAGGGAATTGCATGTTTAAGGCAATTCACCGCATAACAGATAGGTAGAGCAGTGATCAGACCACGTATTACAGGTAGAGTTTCTGTCTGAACATCCACTGGGTCATTTTGGGGGAGAGGAGACTAAAACTAGAAATAGGGGGGTAGTTGCAACAACAAAACATTTTCCCATCTCCCCCTGCCTTCCACTACCTTTTTCTCCTTTTTGACAATGCACAGAAGTAGGGTATCAAAAAACATGACTACGAAGACTTCTACCCCCAAATTTCAATGAGCATGATATTTCTAGTCACAGATGTGTTTTGATAAAAAAAACAAAAGACAAAAAACCCACAACCATTATTCCAAAGTTTCATGAAAAAAAAAAATTGTGAAGGGCATGAGAGACCTGAAACCTAAATGGAGGGAAATTGTCAAATCAAAATATTGTGCAAAGTCAATTGGTTTCACAGAGTTCTTTGGCATCTAAAGTTAAGACTGTGTTTAACAATCATTATTTGTTGTGTAACCACATGGTTATTCAAATATGTTTAGAATGGAGTTATTGGTCAAAATTGTTCTCCCCTTTTTCACCATCAGGATTTCCTCCCCTGCCCCATCCCCCAAAAATGGTATGTGAAATGGATTTTTTTTTTATCATCTTCATCGTGGATGTGTTTCAGGTCTTTTGCATACAATGGACTAACTAGTTCTTTAAAGACCTCTGATTTTGTGGTGCTGAATCTGACAGTTTTGTTTTTATTTTATCTGCTGTAACGTTTGCTGGATATTAAACTCCTCATTAACATTGGAATCAAAATTTATTTTTAAAGAGCTCCTCATGGTATTATGCTTTTAAGGATCCTGACAGCAGGTAGGCTCATCTAACAATCATAGAGATGAAGCCTCTGGAATGCATAACCTCTCCACTACTCTGATTAGAAGGGACACCTGTGATAGAGTTCATTTATAAATGCAAGATATTTGAAGTTGCTAGGCAACATTATACTGCCCTACACATCACTGTTGTCAGTAATAGTTATCTTACTATCCTTGGAAGATAATATGTGGGTGGAGTTGCTAGAATTTTTATGAACAATCCCTCTCTCTAGGCTGTTTGTGCAGTTCAGATAAGACCATCTTTAATTATGCACTAGTCAATTTTCTAATTCACTAATGGTAAGGAAAGTTGTTTTCTTCTAAAACTGAAAAAGTAACTTTCTTAGAATAATTGCTCTCTCTAAAGTTACTCTGCCTCTCTGCTTTGCCATAGAGTTCTGTCTAGAACCTTCCCAATCCTGCCTTCTGCCTGGTTCCCTATTAGACTCTTAAAGTAGTACAGTTATCTTAGTTCCTTTGGATTTTTTTTTAAACACCATAAATGCATCAGATATCCTATTCAGTGGTGCAAAAGCATTTGGATGTTCTTCTTTAGTCTGTTCCAAGCAAGTAAGAGTGAATGCAAGAGCCAGCAGGTGGGACTTAACAGGTGGCAAAGCCTTTGACACAGTTTGATAGGTGTCACTTCCTTCCATTCACATGACATTAGTGACTGACCCAAGTTTACCACACTGGTTCATTACAGATTGCTTATTATTTTTCAAAATCTTGTAATGAAAAATAGTGAGGCATTCAACATATTCTGTAATACACTACACCATTTCCAATGTATACATGTATTGGCTTTGGATTTTGATTTATTTTTCCTTCCCAGCTCTCACCTGCAAAGGTGCTTTAAAGTTTTGTTTTGTTTTAAGCTCCACTATGCTGTGATAGAAATGGCTTTAAAAATAAGGCTGAGTCAATTTAGTAGTGAAGAAAAATACCAGCTTGATAACCCTCTAAGCTGATACCCCTTATTTATCCGTAGAATTGGAACAGCATGGCCATCAGCTCTGAGAGCTTCCATCGAACACCTGCCAACGTTAGTAATCTTTTTTCTGCAAGGACCACCTCATGCACTGAGAAGTTAGTTCAGTCTTCTTCATACTTGTTCCATATTCCTTTCATGACTGCAAATAAACAATTCCAATTATGGCTGCTAGTTCCCACTGTGTGGACACCTGTCCATTAAGGCAGACTTGAGCCACCAACTCACTTCACATAAGCCTGCTCTTTATTTCATAATTAGCACATATCTGTGAACGTCTCTATGAACTACAGGCTAAGTTCAGTCATTATATGAAGGTGGAGAAAAACAAAACACTCTTCTACAGTTGCATTTGGCCCCACATCTGTAGCAACAGTCTTTGCACTGGAGTTCCAGAAAGTCCTTTCCATAGAATTCTAGCATTTAGCATTTAGAAAACATTAAGATTAACATTTAACAAAGTTTAAATATTTCTTGGAAATCAGAGAAGTCACTCACTTAAAATTTGTTTCAGGAGTCCAGTGTAATAACATGATACTCCTAAGCATTTTATGCAATTTTGTTGCGTTCGCATCAATATGCAGAGGAAGCAGCATTCCCATTCTAGTCTTTATCATGCCCCCTGTGAATTCTGCAGCTGATAACAGCAATGGGCTCAATGTTTTGGATGTAAGATTGCTTCTATTGATCCAGTTCTGCTTATGGCCATTATACAAGCCATTGAAGTGACTTCTGCTAGCCTGTTTTTCAGCACACAGACTTATCTGCAATTCTGTCACCGTCTATCACTACTGTTCTGTTATGATATTTCAGACAGGTACATATGGGGTTTTGACACAATATCGTCAAAATAAATAAAATAAAAATCAGAAAGATACATCTGAATTATAATTGTATCCATCAGTCCACCAATGAATGAGAATAAAATTGTTGCACCCTAGTTTGCTCAATGTAAAAGCAGGAAGTAATAAACAATGACAGAGCCCTTAGGTTGGTTAGGTACTAGAACCGAATTTGGACAGTGCATCCAAGTCATAATTAAACACATCCAAAAATCTAACACTATAGTAGTCTCCAGTTTTGTTCCCCTGCAAAACATGTTAAGAAAACATGAAGGCTGAAAAGTGAAGCTATACACACTCTGGATGTGTCAAAAGTAATGTTGGTCATGCCTTTGTCCTATTTATAGTGATTCAGTCTTTAAATGCATCTCCCCTTTTTCTATTTGACCCGTCTAATCTGAGACAGTTTAACATTACTCAGTGAGTAATTTTTTAAAATCATTGCATTTCAAAATGTGGTCTTCTGCCTCATTCTCTGTACACAAGTCAGCCTCTCCATGAAGGCCCCAATTAAGCCTGGTTCACAAGCACATGCCCAACTTTAAACATGCTGCCACTGGAATGAATTGGACTAAATTATGTGTGCTCATATGCTTAAAGTCAGGCATACATCTTACTGAATCAAGACCTGAATAAGGCAGGTGTTAACTTATAGTATGAATGAGGCAGGGGTCTTCTGGAAATAACAGTTTGTGATTAAAGGCTGCATTCTAATGCACAGGCACAAGTGGGCAACTATGCCTGTTTCAAAGGTTAACCAACCCACTCCTTCCACAGTGAAGTCATCATGGATCACCAGAGAGTTAGAAATGAGATCAGGTCCTTCCCTCAACCTGCAGCATCCCCCAGCAGGATACTGGGCTTGATGGACCTTTGGTCTGAACCAGTATGGCCATTCTTATGTTCTCTATGACCTCATTCCTGGTAGCACTAGCTGACTCTTCACTTGTATTACGCTGTGCTGGGAGTCAGACTATGCCTGGATACTGCATGTGTTCTTTGTACGGTCTTCTCTCTAACACATTCACTGAGAGGAGTTGTAATTAAGTCCTATGAAAAAATGCTCAAACTTTAAACAAGCTGGGAGAAATCTAGAATCCAATGAAGTTAGTGGCAAACTTCCTATGGGCTTCAATGGATCCAGGATTTCACCCTCTTTCTTTGGCATTCATTGGAACTAATTAACAGGAGGATATTGATGTTATGTGATATCACAGCCACAACATAACTTGTTTTATTTGCTTATTTATAACATCTTTCATACAGACATCTCACAGGACATTTCTCAGCTGATGTGATAAACCGTGAAAGGGATGAGCGGTAACTCTCAGAGTTAATTGAATGCATGTGTCTCTCACCAACCTGCAAGTTCTTAAGTAAGCAGAAGACTCCATACTTTAAACATATCCAATTCCTCATTATTTATAACTTAGACTTTGCCTTGTTAGAAAAAAAGTGACGGGGCTTTGCTGAGAAGATCATTTCTATTTTTCATTTGAAAACTAACCCAAATGACCCCTAATATCCCAAGGAAAGGCTACTGTTTTACATCACCTAATTCCCAAAAAGAGGCTTTATAAAGCTGATCCAGGTGAAATGAAGAACCTACTAGTTTTTACTCAAGCAAGAAGTTTCTGGCTCCCTGGTGTCATTTAGAGTCAATGGGCCAGATTCTAATTTTTTACTCATGTTGAATAATCCTTCATCCCACAAGTGGGCCCAATTAAAATTAAGAAAAACTATGTATGAAGTAAGGGGAGAGTGAAGGAATGCACATTTGGCCCAGTGGGAATCTTGCCTGAGAAGTGATTGGAAGATTTGGTCAAAATTCTTCACTGCAGTGAAAAATGCAGATCAAGAGAAGTAATGAGTTAAGTGGAACCATTTCACACAAAGGGTGATGCACATGCATCTGCTATTTTCAATTCATATAAATGTCTTTAAAAATTGTTTCTAAATTTTTGTTAAGTCTGAAAAAAGGATGGCAACAATGCAGAAATAAGAATTAAAACGGGGAAAAAAACAACATGTTGGGATTCAGAGGCCATTTGCTTTGTGTAAACATTTCTGGGTTGATCAGAAGGAAGCACTAACACTAATTTCTCACCACCAAGATAGACAGAAGCTCAAAAATGTAAAATCCAGGTAGATGCTGAATTCAAGTGCTCACGAATGAGATGTGAGTAGTGTCAAATACCAACATTAAGGGCCAGAGTCTTCCACACTCACTGAAGCAGAATAGTGCATATAATCATATTTAAATCATTAGAACTACTCAATAAGGGGCTGAACCAAAACCCATTGAAGACAGAGTTTTTCCAGTGTGCTTTGGATCAGGCCATCAGTAAGGGTAGCAGAATCTAGCTCTAATATTTATCACTAATCTTCACAAACATTGGGAAAAAAATTGTAGTGGTGATGTCAGTATAGTCCTTTTCATAGAAAGCAAATGTATTTTCAATATAAAATTTGTGTCAAGCTCTTCCTACAAAGCTCTCTAATAGCATGCTCCATTTTTGTAGCTGTAATTTTTCTGTCAAATCTTAAAAGGTTTTAGTCCTTGAACATCGTGATCTGAAATGTTAAACACCTACCTAAGCTTAAATTGAACTGGCTGCTTTCATAAAGAAAGCATGTTTGCTCTTGCCAAAATATTAGAACAGACTAAGTGATACACAATTGTGCAACTGAAAAAAACACCACATTCTGCATCTTCAAAATAACTGAGTATCATTGCTGCTGTAAAAAACATATCAGGATTCTTCATGCTAACATACAGCCTGAAAGTAACTGCTAGCATGAATGCATCTTGTCTCATTTATAACTCAATTTACAAGCAAGGACCATTTTAGTAAACATACATTTTAAGCAACCAATATTGGCTACGGTAGTCTTGAACTGAAATAATAATTAAGTCTAATTAGCTTTGACAGGATTGCAATTAGGAGCCTAAGATTTTTTATATGGAGATTATAAAGACATTTGATTCCATTCAAATTATTTGTTTAGTGTCCATCCTCGCATGTTATTGAAACTGCAAATTCACAGACGTTTCACAGTCATAGCTCTGAGTGGGTTTTAAAAATTTGCCTATGGAAATAAATTTCACATTATTTCTTATTTTTATAATTCAACATCCCTGGCTTATCATTAGGCAGTATAGGTAGGTAACTGAAGAGATGTTCTGCCTGTGTCCACAAATATGGAATTTGGCACCAAAGACCTGAGTTACTAATACGCCTGAATTACTACAGCTAACTTTCTAAGAACAGACTGGAAGAAGAGCTCTGGGTAGCTTGAAAGTTTGTCTCTCTCAAACTTTAAATTTGTCTTTAAATTTGGTCCAATTTTAAAAAACAAACAAACAAACCTTCACTCATCTTGTCTCTCGAAGAACAAACAAATCATTTATATGACCAAAATCCAGAAGACGACTATAGTGCTTGAGAAAACAGTAAACAATTCAATGACTTATTGGGCCAGTAAAGAGATTTAAGTTATTACAGCACACAAGTCTTAAGACTGGTGAGGTGCTTTTGGAGAACATAATTCAAACCTTTCAGACATGCATATCATCTTCTGAAATGTATACATCAGACAGCAGAATTACGTGCCTTGGGGCCCTTATTAGGGCTTAGTATGGCTTTGCACTTGCAGAATAAAGAAGGAGATTTTCATTATGAGACTGATCACCACATGAATATATCAGCTACCATATCCCATCTTATACACCGCTACCTCTATATAATGCCACCCGATATAACACGAATTTGGATACATCGCATTAAAGCAGTGCTCTGGGGGGGGCGGGGCTGCACACTCCAGTGGATCAAAGCAAGTTCAATATAACACGGTTTCACCTATAACGCGGTAAGAATTTTTGGCTCCCAAAGACAGTGTTATATCGAGGTAGAGGTGTATCAATTCCTGTATGAATTAAAGATGGACAAAGAGTTTTAGCCAGAATAGAAGTAATCAGCCAAAATTGTCTTCAAAATCTTTTTTCAAAAGCAAAAAATATATTTTCTGAGATTAAGACACTTTTAAATTTATTCTTGTGCATCTGCAGATTTCCAGGTTCTGGCTGAGATTGCGGATGGAAGCTGCAAAGTACCACTAACATAGCTGTGGCATTTATAGCCTGATTAGAAGGGAAAGCGGCAAGAAGAATTTGCAAGAAAGACCTTTTGTGGGTGTTCTGGCTCATATTTGCAAACCAAAGTAAGTTTGGATAGGTCATTATAAGCATCAAACAACTTAGAGTGTAAGCTCTTTGGGGAAAGTTCTGCCTTCTAGTTCTGCATTTGTAAGGCACCTCGCAAACTTGTTTTCTGAGCTATCACTAGGACTTGTAGATGTTAGCATAAGATTATTAATAATTCCCTGCAATAACTGGATGTGTCTAACAACACGTGTCTAAACATATTGTGGAGTGGTTTCTTTTACTTCATAAACATTCTGCTGGTGGCAGCGTATATTAGGGTACGTCTACACTACGGGATTAATCCAATTTTACATAAACCGGTTTAGTAAAACAGATTGTATAAAATCGAGTGCACGCGGCCACACTAAGCACATTAATTCGGCGGTGTGCGTCCACGGTCCGAGGCTAGCATCGATTTCTGGAGCGTTGCACTGTGGGTAGCTATTCCGTAGCTATCCCATAGTTCCTGCAGTCTCCCCCGCCCCTTGGAATTCTGGGTTGAGATCCCAGTGCCTGATGGGGCAAAAATCATTGTCGCGGGTGGTTCTGGGTAAATGTCGTCAGTCACTCCTTCCTCTGGGAAAGCAACGGCAGAGAATCATTTCATGCCCTTTTTCCCTGGATTGCCCTGGCAGACGCCATTAGCATGGCAACCACGGAGCCTGTTTTGACTTTTGTCACTGTCACCGTAATTGTACTAGATGCTGCAGACAGAGGCGATTCAGCAGCGCTACACAGCAGCATTCATTTGCTTTTGCATGATAGCAGAGATGGTTATCAGCCGTTCTGTACCATCTACCATGCCATTGTAAATTGGAAATAAGATGACGGTTACCAGTCCTTCTGTGCTGTACCATCTGCTGCTGTCATAGGTGCCCCTGGCTGAGATCGGCCGGGGGCGCAAAAGACAAAAATGGGAATGACTCCCTGAGTCAATCCCTCTTTTATGGTATCTAAAAATAGAATCAGTCCTGCCTAGAATATGGGCCAAGTGTACTAGAGAACCAGTGTATCAGAGAACCAGAGAGCACAGCCACTCTGTGTCAGATCCCGCAGAAATGATGAGCTGCATGCCATTCACAGGGGGTGCCCCTGCAACAACCCTCCCTGTTGATTCCCTCCTCCCCCAGCCTTCCTGGGCTACGGTTGCAGTGTTCCCCCATTTGTGTGATGAAGTAATAAAGAATGCAGGAATAAGAAATAGTGACTTGTTAGTGAGATAAAATGAGGGGAAGGCAGCCTCCAGCTGCTATCATAGTCCAGACAGGACATTAAGCAGTGTGGGGGAGAGGAGCCCAGCATCCCGCTGCTATGATGGTCCAGGCAGAACAGAATCTTTTCTTTACACATGAAGGGCGGGGGCTGATGGAGCTCAGCCCCCTGTTGCTATGATGAAGACGGTTACCAGCCGTTCTGTACCATCTACTGGGAAGTAGTAGAACTCATGGGCTGATGATGAGGACAGATACCAGTCCTTCTGCACTATATCATCTGCCACACGGCTGATGACGACAGATATCAGCCATATTGTACCATCAGCCACCAAGGAGGGGGGGGGAGGATGCTACAGTTCAGTGCCGCAGCATCGCGTCTACCAGAAGCATTCAGTAGACATAGGGTGACATTTAAAAGAGTCAAGAGACTATTTTTTTCCCTTTTCCTTCTGGAGATGGGTGGGAGGGTAAATTGACGAGCTATGCCCTGAACCACCGCGGACAATGTGTTTGACCCTACAGGCATTGGGAGCTCAGCCAAGAATGCAAATGCTTTTCGGAGACTGCAGGAACTGTGGGATAGCTTGAGTCCTCAGTCCCCCCTCCCTCCCTCCATGAGCGTCCATTTGATTCTTTGGCTTTCCGTTACGCTTATCTCGCAGCAGCGTGCTGAGTCCCTGCTGTGCCCTCTGTCTGGAGATTTTTTTAAAATGCTTTGGAATTTCGTCATCTGTAACGGAGCTCTGATAGAACAGATTTGTCTGCCCATACAGCGATCACATCCGTACTGTCCATGCTGGAGCTCTTTTTGGATTTGGGACTGCATCGCCACCCGTGCAGATCAGAGCTCCACGCTGGGCAAGCAGGAAATGATATTCAAAAGTTCGCGGGGCTTTTCCTGTCTACCTGGCCACTGCATCTGAGTTCTGATTGTTGTCCAGAGTGGTCAGTGCACTGTGGGATACTGCCCGGAGGCCAATACCGTCGATTTGCGGCCACACTAACCCTAATCCGATATGGTAATACCGATATTAGCGCTACTCCTCTCGTTGGGGAGGAGTACAGAAACCGGTTTAAAGAGCCCTTTATATCGATATAAAGGGCCTCTTAGTGTGGACGGGTGTGGCATTAAATCGGTTTAACGCTCCTAAATCCGGTTTAAACACGTAGTGTAGACCAGGCCTTAGCCTGGACCACTCCTATTAGACAAAAAAGTAATTACAGTACAACCAGAGAGCATTCTTATAGTTCAACTTTGTTTTGACTTAGCTCTGGGGCACAGCTTTACTTTCTACCAATTCCCATAGATACTTGCATAATTTTACTTTCCTTAAATGTCACAGAAGTCTGTGAAAACCATTTACAATTCAATCATTGCCATTTTTCCTCCACTAGGTGTATCACTTTCTTTTCTGAACAAAAAGACAAATTGCACTATTATTGAAAAGATCACATGCAATGTATTTGTGTGTTACTGGATCAATACATATCAATTAATAAGTACTTGCTAGGAAGGTTTCCCTCATTTATCATATTAAGAGAAGTTATGATCCACTACTGATCACCTTAGCTATCTGTTCACCAGCATACTTGTGTATTATACATTCTATCTCTGACTATGGTAGTCAAACCTCAATACAATCAACAAGACATGTGGGAAAAGGTGGATGGTGCTTAAATCATTCATCATGACTCTACATGTCCTGATGAATCAAAATTGCCAAATAGCTAAAGACACTGAACAGCTAATACTGTCAGCATTTGAAAGCACGGCATCAGTGATTATGGTGGATTGCCAGCCTTCTCTCTAAGATTGTTTCCTTTAAGGTTTCCTTACAAAAGGACTTTTGATACTCTGAACTGCAGGATGACAGAGTGTTGTAGAAGGTAGAATGGTCACCCTCCCAGCACCATGTGGCAAATATGCACAATATATTGTTTATAAAGTAGATTGATTATACCCACACCAACATATACAGGGTAGTAATAGGTGGCCTGCTCTGTCCTGTCCAAGTGTACACTAAAATGTCATAATAGATGATACTTGGATCCTTTCGTCTGCCTAACTTGCTACTAGAAAAGTTAAATATAGTCACTCATTGTAAGAGTTAACAAAATGTTGCTGTCTGCCAATTATATTGATCACACCAATCTGTCTGGGAGTCACTGCACTGTGGACAGAAGTATGTACCTGGATATCCTGGGAGGAATGGCAAGTACTAAGAAGCCCACCCTAGCATTACAGGGTAGAATACCATGTGGCAGTCTAGATTTGTGTGCTGCAGGAAGCGTGTATGTGCGTGTGTCCTTCTTGCCTAATTTTATGTCCTTTTTCACTGCTGCTGGTGAAATCTTAGACCCTTCTTCTTAAAGCAGAAGGCTACAAATAGACTGCATCCCGTCACATTAATTAGCCACATCTGTTAGCATATTCTCATAGCAATGCTGCTGAAGATTTATTACTGAATATCCTTTGACCTTACCTATCAGTACAGATGAGAGAAAGATTTAGCTCTACAGTATTTTTTGTTGTTGTTGGAAGCAATATATCAGTTATTCAGCATAGTTTATTTTAAATCAATAATTGCTCCTTATTGTTCAATTTATAGTCTATTATTGCACTTTGACGAAACAGTTATGCAGAAAATCTTTATATATTAACAATTGTAGCAAGTTACCATTAAGAAAATTAACATAGAACATTCAACAATCCCAGTTATTATAGAGATCAACATCACACAGATCAAGTTTTCAAAAGCACTTAAGTGACTTAGTAGCCTAAATCCAATATTTAAAGTGACGTACGCACCCAGGGGCCAGATTCATAAAGGTCTAGCCAGAAAAAAAGTTTCATTTTGGGAAAAAAAATTGAGATATTTTTCATTCTTATGTGAAACAAAAATGAAGCTTTTTGACATTTTTCATTTAAAAAAATTAGATTGAGACTTGTCCCACAATATCTTGGTGGCTAGGGTATTCCCCCTGGACTGTGAGATACCTGGGTTCAAGTCCCTGCTCTGGCTGGTTCAGGTGAGTGTACTGACCAGCAAACTATTTGCTATTTCTCTCACTTGTTTCCCCTACTCCCAAAATTCCACTCTGGACGTGAGAAACCTTCTTATCCAATTTGTACTGAAAACATTATGTTTCACAAAGTATTTTGGTTTCAACAAAATGATATTTTTTGGGGGGAAAAAAGTTTTCAAAAGTATTTTGACCAGCTCTGGTATTTAGGTGTCTAAAGATGCAGATAGGTGCTCTTGAAAATCCCACTGGACCCCTCGCTGCATATTTAGGCATCTAAACACTTTTAAAAAATTGTCCTGTAGGTGTTTAAGTGTCATTCAAAGTGAATGGGTCTTAGCAATTTAGGACCCTACGTCACTTTTGAAAATGGCACTTCAGGCACTTTTGAATATTTTTACCCAATCATCTATCCTAAGTGTATGTGGTAACTATTGGTACATGTGACTTTATGTATATTGCCAAAGCCTCTCACTATTGGTTATCACAATAGCCCAGTTTACTCATCTGTTATCATAAAGACAAGATGCCAATAAATTTTGAGAGCACAGATTCTCAGAGACAACTGTTTAGACTAAAGGCTACTGGTAGCTCCTTAACTATATAAACCATACAATTTTTGGAGATCTCAGAACAAAAGCTGGCCATACGTAATTGTCAAATATCCAAAAGTATGAATCTATTTTGTGCCTTCAATACTTGGGCAAAACTCCAAATCAAGTCAGAAGGAGTGGCTTTTATAAGCATATACACAGACTGGCCTTTGAAAAAAAAAAAAAAACCTCCCCCGCCCACCACCACTATTATTCCAAAGTTAGATTTTAAAAAGGGACAACTTTGGACTGTCTTTAGTGGAAGCCTGTTAGTTAAAGTGGTCAGACATACATGCATTCCACAATTTTCTTCTATGTGTAGTTTAGATGGGTACATTACAGGTGGAATTAGAGCAAGACTGCAGTTTTCATTAGATTGACTTACTGCAAATCAATAAAGGCAGGTGGTGGGCTCAGGACAAAACAGCAGTAAGGTAAGTGTTTTACCCCAGGGTGGTGAGAGGAAAGATAACCACAAGGCTAAGGAACTGCCCTAGGAACAGGAACAGATCTGGATTTGTTCCTGATCAGTAACGTAAGCCCTTCCCCAGATCCTATGGAGAGACTACCATAGGGCCTGGAGATGGAGGGAGAGGATAGTGCCATGGAGGCAGCAGTTTCCCCTCCCACTTGGCAAGGAGGAAATGCACACATGGAGGGCTGTGGATGTTAATCCAGTGGTTCCAAGCCCTTTATACCGTAAACAGATATTTCTGTCTCTATGCACTCATCAGAAAAATGCGATGTCAGTAACCACGTTGACTTTTCCAACCATCTACATTATAATAGAAATAATGTTTCAATTTATTATCCAAACTATAAAACAAAATCAAAAGCCTCCTGGATCATGCATATTGAAAAAAGTCAAGGTTTCTTGTGAGAAGCTTGACAAAGACATGCCTTCAAGAGGACTGCCATGTGCTGTGTCAGATCTACACAAACAAAACCCTCCTGCCATTACAGTTTTAAAATATTGCACTGCTTTAAAAAGTGACTCTAAAATAAATGGACTTGTGTTTTTGCACTTTCTCCTCACTTATTCCCAGACAAACTCATGTTGTCTTCAATGGCTGGCACAGAAATAACAGAGGAAATATTTAGCCTGAGATTTTTTTTTAAAATGATGGTGATCCGTAAGGAACAATACAGATTGGCTCTCTTATTTCCAGGTGAGTTGTCTGGGCTGGCAGCTGGAAAAATATTTGAACTGAACTAATTTGATATGGCAGCATAGAGGCCCTATAAGGGTTCAACTCAGCCTCTATCAATGAATACCTCTGCAATGCTATAATTTTTACATAGTCTTTTGACTGGATACACCCACTCTTGAAACCTTTTGAATTCCACCCTCCTCAAAATATACATGTATTTCAGAACCTCAGTTTGCAGTAAGTAGCTCATTTAGCTAATGATGTAAAAAGGCTACTAGATAATGTACTTAAGAAAAATTCATAAATAGGAACAAAAAAATAGAAAAAGGTCTCAATCCTGCTAACAGTGGAGTAGATTAGAGTTTTGCTATGGATTTCAATAGAAGCTTAGTATTAACCAAGAGAGGAAGGAGGTTGAAAAGTCAAAAAAAAGCTACAGAAACTTGATAAGTTGATTTGCCCACGGGTGGAATGAGTGTTGCTGCATGGGTGAAGAACATTGTAACAAGGATTGCCTAGCACAAGTCACGTTTTCATTTTCTTTCAAAATATTAAATGTTAAAGAGGGGGAAAATGGCTTTTACCTAAGAGGAAAAACTCATTAATAAGAGGTTACTTTTTGATTCCGTCCAGGGTGAGAGCTCAGTAAATGATAAAGGAGATTGTCTCTTATTGTACAAGACAAGAAATGGTTTCTTCATGTTTAATAAATGACTAGACTGAAGTCTATACCAGGAGATCATTATTGCCCACAAGCAAAGTACCAATCTCAGTCATTACTGCCACTGTACTTTGAAATAATAATAAAAAACTCCACAAGTCAAGTTATGTTTTCTGTGGGAGTTTTTTGTCAATTTGCTTCCTTATACGTTTTTTTAAATTGCTGCTCTGAGTTTAAGTGCCCCCAACACAATGTATTATTGCATAAAAGCCAGGTTTGATTAGCTGGTTTGGATTAAATATCGATGGCCTGAATTGAAGCGGGCTGTGCACCCGTTACACTCAGAGAATTGTGGGTACCATGTGTTAGGCTATGGCAAGTTTGTGATTTATATACCCCATAATTAGGAACAGAGGACTGGGTCAATGAGTCCATACTCCTGCTACATCATAATACATAATTCTGTTCATAAACTTATCAAGATCCATCTTAAAAATTTATAGGTTATTTGCCCCCACTACTCCTATTGGGCAACTGTTCCAGAACCCCACTCCTCTCATGGTTAGAAACCTTCTAATTTCTTACCTGAATATATTCATGACCAGTTTATACTACACTTTGTTCTTCTGCCAAAAATGTCCTTTAACTTAAATAGCTGTTACTCCCTGATGTTTACCCTCCTGAAATTTTTGTGAAGAGCAGTCCAATTAGATGAGATAAGTTATTTAGAGAGAAAATAAATCTATGGTCTTAAAATTTCTAGAGAATATATTTAAATTATAGATAGATACATTTATGTCTGTCTGTTACACATTTTCTTTCATCCATCTCTCCAGTTCACCTCAAAAATACCACATCTAGGAGCATCATTCCCTTTCATCCTTTTCACCATGTTCCTTCCCACTTCAGATTCTCTCAGTAGCTTCCTATATCCTCCTGTGTCAAATTTGAGATATAGCACATTTCATCATTACATAAGAGTTAGGTATTATTGTAATAAGCAGTATCCATGGAGTTTGACATGTTTTACACACTGTTGTTGGTCATGATTTCTTGGGGGGAGGGGGGGGAGAGGAGAGAGAATGTATCCGTTTCCCAAAAAATTTGTAGTATGATGAGATAATGTAGGTTTCAGGAAGGACTTATTAAAGTTTGCCACATGTGGATCAGGAAAGCAAGATGAGGTCAGGCTATTACAAAACACAGGCATATCAACATGTAATGCTGGCCTCTAAGCATGCTCCATAACTCTTACAAGTCTCCTGCATCATTTATTGCTAATGAAATACTTGATAGCCCACTCTGTCTTCTAAGAGCTGCCAAAATGAGAAGGGCAGATCCTGTTTCAGTTCAAACTGGAAGAGGCAGTCAGGTGTAATTCAATGCTGCAGGTGCTTGTTTTACTCTTTAAAATGCCCCAGAAGGAGCCAAGTCACTTGCAGCTGACATTTCACTGTGAAATTCTGATGAACCCAGTGTTCTACTTATCACTTGGAGAGAAAAGTGAAAGTGAGCAGCAAGAACAATGGAGATAGCCAGAGCATCCTTACTAATATTTTAAAAGTACTTAGTGATGTAAAAATTATTATTTGCTGGATAAAAAAATGTGTATTGCCAGAAAAGTACTTTGAAGTGGCTAATGTGCTGCACTACATTCATGGATGGCATTTCAGAGATGAAGGTTGTATGAGATCAGAGACACACATTATGTATGTATGTATGACACAAGTTGGTAGGGACAAAATTAGAAAGGCCAAGGCACGAAATGAGATAAAACTAGCTAAAGACATAAAAGATAACAAGAAAACTTCCTACAAATACATTAGTTGCAAGAGGAAGATCAAGGGTAGGTAGGTATCCACATACACTTAGGATAGATGATTGGGTAAAAATATTCAAAAGTGCCTGAAGTGCCATTTTCAAAAGTGACGTAGGGTCCTAAATTGCTAAGACCCATTCACTTTTAGACTACTGAAACACAGCTATAATGTTCTTTAGATACTTGGGACATCCTGCCCAAATGTAACTAACAATTTCTTGAAGTTGCTTCTTATGGGCCAAGATTGCTTTTTTGCAGTTGTCTCTTACCTAACAATGGTCTATGAGCTTTCTACAGCATCCACATAAGCCTTTACAACTTCCTCTAGCCACAAGTGTTTGAGTGTAATGCTGGGCTCCCTGATGGTACGTCTGCTATCAAATTTTTACCAGAAATTATTCAACTACTGGGTAAACTCACATTAGCATCTAATCCAATGAGTTCAAAATATCTCCAGTGCTATTTAGAACAGTTTCTTCTGATTTCAGCTCAGGGAGGGATTGAAGGTAATTGTAAGTCCCTTCTGACATGACCATTACATCTGCACCTGAATAGGTTTTTTCAAAAAATGAACAGTCATTCCACAAATATTCAGTTCCACTTTTTGCACTGGCTCTGTATGGTTACACATGATTTAGTCCAGAAAAAAGGGTTCTTGACTCTTGAGGTCACTTCCCATATTGCCTTAGTCAGCTGGAAAGTGGCATAGTCAATTTTTTGTGCATTTAAAGAATTTGGACATTTAGCTGGGCAATCACCTCTTGGACACTGACTTGCCCACATCTTGTGCATCTACTCTGAAAAAATGTTATATTTTGCCTGGGTCTTACTCTGCCTTGCCGTTGAGGATTTATGATGATTGCTTTTAGCAGCTGTCCTACATATCTGTAGGGAGCCAAACCTGAGGTTAAAAAGCCACTCTCTCAGCCTGAGGGGGCAGGGACAGACCAAGCTTATTCCATCCCCCTGAAGGGGAGGGGAAGAACAGAAAGTACAAAGGGCAGGGCCCTTAGCCCAGTCAGGGCAGCACCAGGGAGGGAGGGAGGCAGATGCAGACTGCTCCCATCAGACCCCGCTGCCGCGCCAGAGGCGGCCCTGGACAAGAAGAAACCCGACTTGGAGGAACTGGAGGAGCCTGAGGGGGAGCTGGAGCTGCCAGCAGGTGAGGAGGAGCCTGAGGCAGAGGGGGAGTTGCCAGCAGCAGAATACCCAAATGAACTGGAGGGACTGGGTAGGAAAGGAGCCCAGGGACAGAACTGCACAGTGCGGCGAGTCTATTTGGTCAGTGTATTGTGGAGGGACCCTGCTGAGCTGGTGGCAGGACCCTCGCCCCGCCACTGTCAGGGCCCTGGGCTGGAACGCAGTGGAGTTGGGTGGGCCTGCGTTCCCCTACCCTGGCCAACCCACCTCAGGTAGCAAAATCCCGATAATGCTATAGACTCTTGCTGGTGCTCCCCTGCCTGAGGGGCACGCTATAGAGCTTTGCCGGTGCCCCTCCCTCCGCTAATTCCCTAGTGAAAGGGTAAAGGAAACTAGAATCTCATGGAGATAAAACACTTATAGAGCCATGCACATGGACCTACAAAGTTATCATTTTTGTAAGAAAATGATGTTTTCATGCAATATTACCCAATTTAGGTTCAGTAGCTGCAATGGGTATAGCTAAATCAAAGGCCAAATGTGATTTATAAATCAGCATAGCTCGATTGAAATGAATGGGGATGGCTGACTTCAGTGGAGCTACAGTTGATACCAGCTGAGAGTCTGTCCCTCAGTGTTGACTAGATAGAAGACAGAGATAGTGTATTTGCTAGGCAAGAAGTGGAATAAAGGTTGTTTCCGACAATAGAAAAGAAAAAATAAGACTAAGACTAACCTACTAATGTTCCACATCATTAAAGGGAAGTTGCACTAGTGAAAATGAGTAAAAATAATTGGCTGAACAGGTTATATAAAGACCTTAATTTAAAATAAGAAATTTATAAATTAGCAGTCTCTCAGCTAAGCCCCACATAATGTCCAAAAGAAGTTATACATTCAGTGAACTATGCTAGAAGTAGCTAAATCAGCAACTTTCCCCTCATTTCTGTTTTAGATACAGATAGTGGTTAGGTTGAGTGAAGATTTATTTTTTTCCCTTTCCTGCTACATAAAGTGCAAAAATTAAGTACTTAAAGGAAGCTACAGTTCAGCTCAACACCCTTATAAAATAATATTTTTTTAAAAGTGCAAATTCAGATGGTCCAAGATAAGTTGTCCAAGTTCACTACATAACTTCAAAATGTGACATACTGAGTTTCAACTAGTTTGGGGGATCTGTACTGGGCACAGTCCTATTTAACATATTCATAAATGATCTGGAAAAAAGGGGTAAACAGTGAGGTGGCAAAATTTACAGATGATACAAAACTACTCAAGATAGTTAAGTCCCAGGCAGACTGCGAAGGATCTCTCAAACTGGGTCATTGGGCAACAAAATGGCAAATGAAATTAAATGTGGATAAATGCAAAGTAATGCACATTGGAAAACATAATCCCAGCTATACATATAAAATGATTGGGGTCTAAATTAGCTGTTAGTACTCAAGAAAGATCTTGGAGTCATTGTGGATAGTTCTCTGAAAACATCCACTCAATGTGCAGTGGCAATCAAAAAAGCAAAGAGGATGTTGGGAATGATTAAGAAAGGGATAGATAATAGGACAGAAAATATCATATTGCCGCTATTTAAATCCATGGTATGCCCACATCTTGAATACTGAGTGCAGATCACCCCATCTCAAAAAAAGATACATTGGAACTGGAAAAGGTTCAGAAAAGGGCAACAAAAATTATTAGGTGTATGGAACGGCTGCCATACTGCCATATCAGGACACAATGAGGAGTCCAGTGGCACCTTAAAGACTAAAAGACTTATTTGAGCATTAGCTTTTATGGGTAAAAAACCCAATTCTTAAGATACATGGAGTGAAAATTACAGATTCAGGCATGAATTACAGATGCAGGTCAGTATATTTATGCCTGCATCTGTAATTTTTCACTCCATGCATCTGAAGAAGTGAGTTTTTTAGCCACAAAAGCTTATGCCCAAATAAATCTGTTAGTCTTTAAGGTGCCACTAGACTCCTCGTTGTTTTTGTGGATACAGACTAACACGACCACCCCTCTGATATAGGAGGAGAGATTAATCAGACTGGGACTTTGCAATTTGAAAAAGAGATGACTAAGGGGGACTATGATAGAGGGCTATAAAGTCATTACTGGTGTGGAGAAAGTAAATAAGGAAGTGTTATTCACTCCTTCTCATAACACAAGAACTAGGGGCCACCAAATGAAATTAATAGGCAGTAGGTTTAAAACAAACAAAAGGAACTATTTTTTCACACAACGCAGTCAACCTGTGAAACTCCTTACCAGATGATATTGTGAAGGCAAGACTATGACAAAGTTCAAAAAAGAACTAGATAAATTAACGGAGGATATGTCCATCAATGGCTATTAGCCAGAATAGACAGGGATGTTCTCCCTAGCCTCCGTTTGCCAGAAGCTGGGAATGAGCGACAGGGAATGGATCACTTGATTACTTGTTCTGTTTATTCCCTCTGGGACACCTGGCACTGGCCACTGTCAGAAGACAGGATGCTGGGCTAGATGGACCTTTGGTCTGACCCAGTATGGCCGTTCTTATGCTCAGTTGGAGTAAACATAAGATAATGTGGTTCTTAAAATGTGTGCTACATCAAACAATACTGTGCATAGAAAGTGGTGGTGGGGGGGGGCATGTTCAAATTTTAAAAAAATGGGACAGGGAGAGAAATCAGTCCAAATGATCAAACAGCAAAGATTCACAACATCAAATTTTAAACATGTCATGAACTTGGCATCACTTTAGTCATTCAAAAACAGCAGAGTGCTGTTCATAATTACTTCCTCAAGTATTAAATAGCAATATTATTTATTCTATGGTATATATTTTTCTAAACATGCACCTCCCCTTATAAAGCTGTATGTGTATTAGGGCAGGAAAAAGTGCATGGGCTTTGTGACAGGTTACCCCCCACTCTAGGGTGCCACATGATGCACTGGGGTACCACTGAGCCCACCTGTTCCACCAGCCTGGGATCCCTTACCCTGTCCAGCTGAGCCAGGCCCTCAAGCCTCCTCCAGCACACACACAGGTAGAGACACACACACAGCTGAAGAAAGACACAGACACTGAAATCAACTCCATATGGGAAGATTCAGCAAGGGAATTGCCCAGCAATTAAGTGCACGCCCCCTCTGGAGTGTAATCCCAAAATTGTACTGCTTTGCACTGCACAGTGGAAAAATACTAATACTCCAAGATGGAGTCCAGTACCAGGTGACATGATCACATGACCCTGCAGTGTCAAAGCAGCCATGAGTCAAAGGTTGTTTGAAGCAGAAAACTTCTCAGGAAGGTGGTAAATTAGCATCTTCCAAGTCCTATTGTTCTCCTTAATGGTCCATCCAGGCTGACTGCATTCTGTCTACACCTGGGGAATGCCAAACAGGTATACACCTGTACGTACAGGTGTAATGGGTGTACATAGACCTATTGTACTAGGTTGTAATAGGTATGTAGACAATATTCACAATGTCATATACAAAAATGATACATGCATACAAATAGGATAATCATAGTCAGTACATCATAACCTTTCCAATGATACCTCACATGATCCATTTTGCATAAAACATCTTAGTTGTGCCATATTCACATCATAACAATATCTCTATTAAGAACATGGGGCATAGTGTCACAAGTTGATTCCTCATTATGCCCCATACGGGCCTGCTGTAGTCAAAGACACATGCTAACCCAAAGCTAGTACACTGCAGCATTGTTTGAGTTGCAATCAAGGGTTTGGGAAAGTTCTTATCCTATCCAATCCAGATTGCTCATCCCTAAAACAATAGTGAAGGTTCAACAGTGAAAATGGTAGCTGAAGTTACTGCAGACAGCATTTGTGAAAAAAGAATTCTGCAGCATTTTTCTAGCCAATGAAGATACACAGGGCTGAATTGAAGACTCATTTCTAATCACACACAGATGCAACAGTTAATCCTCTCACCATTCCGTGTCTTAAATATTGTTACAAAACACTTAGCTGCCATTTATATTTCATGCAGCAGAACTAGGCAGACAGTAATTGTCAAGTCAGATCAAACGTATTTCAGAAAATAAAAAAGTCAAACCAGCAGACAAAAGAACTGAATGCAGGAAACATTTATAATCTTACGTAGAAGAAAACGGAGTATTACAGACAAATATCCATCATTTTCAGGCAAAAAAATAAATCATTACTTGCCCCTTTCTCCTCCCTCCTCCACCCCTAAAAAAAATCCCCCCACAAATTTGTATTACTATAATTGCAGGACTGAGAAGAATGCTCTTTCAATTTTGGTGTGGCAATCATTCACTGACGCATATATTGATTGAAAAAGCCCCCCCATCAGTATTCTGATTATCCTAACATTTTTCACTTGGAATGAAAGGGGCAGCCTTTCTTATTTCATTTTATGCAAAATTACAGTAATTCATGTCTGACCTTTTTGGAATAGACTGTTAAGCTTTACACTGCTGGATCTTTTCATTGAATCAATTATGGTTATCTCAAAAGGAGCAATGGGGTATAAACAAGAAAAGAATATTTAAGTAAAATTGAAAACAGGTTCCCCCCCACCCCGTTTGTACAAAATGTGCTATTAGCTGTAAATATAGCCACTACAGGTTTCTAGCACTCAGATTTTAATTCTGCTCTCAACTCCCCAAAATTAAACTGGTTCAGGCAAAGAAAAGTGACATTTCTGAGCACATAGAAGAAATTGATTTTTTAAAATGAAAATATAAAGGCCAAATAAAAATGCAAGAATACAGCTCAAAGATCAGAGCTATTTCAAAAATTATATAAAACAAGCTACTCAATACAAGCTTCACACCATTATTGAGAATAATGCCAGAGGACAGCAGAAGAGAAGAGAATGTTGGCACTAACCCCGCTAAGAGATGTGTCACCAACTACAGCTGTAATTTTATGTGATTCTTTCTCAGGCATTAGGGTACAACAGGGACTTCAGAAAGTAGAAATGGCATATGTGACTTTTCCCTAACCATGGAAATAATGCAGGCAGGCATCTGTGTAACAATAGCAAGGATTTTGTGCATATCAGAATACCTGGAAGTGAGATAACTGACAAAGCAACAAACACAATCTCTAAAAAGTGAGGAGGTGGATATTTAGATATTCCATTAATTAGACAGGCATTTTAAAAAGTGAGGTCATGGAGGAGCTTGTGAAGGAATGACAAGAACAATGGACTAAGGTGGGAAAAAAACTTGTATAATGTATACTCAGAAAAATCAGAGAGATAATACTGTACCCCTCAGTTGTGATAGAAAAAGTAAGGTAGTCATTTTTAGAGCATGTTAACTGGTCATTGTGCCTTACGTCAGAAATGAAGCTTATTAAAAAGACAAAGATGGACTGTGCAATGTGTGCAAAACCAAAGAAACTGTTGATCACATTTTATGGCCTTGTGGGCAATAGTCAATGGAAAGAAGTTTCTTTGTGAAAAATTGAATCAGCTTGGAATCAGAGATGTTTCCCTGAAGGGACTAGTGAGTGTCCGGGAAATGGAACATTTCCATAAGGACGCTAGACTGAACAAAAAGAATATTTAAAAAAAAACTTTAGCTAAAAAATGAGCAAGGCTTGTGCAAAAACAAACAAACAAACCCACAACACACACGCACACAGGCAAAGGGAATCTCTCTGAGCACTGAGCCATTGCCCACTGGTTGCTGCCTAGACTGCCTTGCCCTATGATCTTTGCATAATCTTGCCCTGCCACCTCAGTTGGCCCTGTTTTACTTGACCTTATCCTGCTACCTTGTTGCCTCACACTGCCCTTACCTCCGTAACCTGCTGACCTGGCCCCTTGGAATGGATTACCCAGCTACTAACTCCTGTAAGAACTCCACCAATTGCCCCAGACTGCCTCTGATACCTACTGATGTCTCCACTACCTGACCATCTGCATACTGGTCCACTGCTCTGGACTGCTCCTGGACATTGGGCACTACCACCAGTCCTCCGAGGAAAAGGTGGGTAGAGAAACTAGGATTTATGAGCCCATTTCAGGAAAGAATTCATATCCAGGAAGCCATATAAGTGCATATTTCACTTTCAACACATTTTTAATTTCCATTGATCTCAATATGACTTAAGCACATGCTTTAGCGCAATCTAAGGTGTGTCAGATCTCTACCTGAGGTTAAGAAAGTCAATTGTTTACAAGATTTTCAATGTCTTTACAAGGTATCAGCAGAATACATTGTTGTGAAATATTCCTTGAAGTATTCTCCATATACACTGTGTGACTATTTATTTCATGAATTATTGTAAACATTAAATATTATTCTAATAGGTTCTGATTTTATCTGTATGCTTCAATTAAAGCCTAGCTAAAAATCAGTCACTCAGAGATAAGTGTAAGGATAATTCTATAGGTTTGATTCCCTCTACAGATTCTTGCTTCTGGACACATCCAGAGACAGTATTCTATAAACAGTTACCAGTGATGTAGGGCTCTGAGTACTACTGTAATACTAAAATAGTTTTTATCCATCCCAAGGCAGGATGAAGGTTAAGTCACAGAGAACACCTGTAATCACAGGTAAGTCAGGAAAGAAGAGTGAGACAAAGGGAAAAATAAACTTCTTTGATAATATATCGGGGAATCAGAGTACTACTGTACACTGAACCACAGATAAAGAAAAATTGTGTAATACTTGAGAAATCACTGCAAGTTTAAATTCAAATAGGGAATCAGAGAAAGGTCTCTTCATTTAGCTCCAGATCAGCATTCTTCTTGGTTTAAGTATTTGCTCATTTTACTAATTTAGCATTTGCGAATACAATTTCCATGTATATTTGCTCTACATTCTGATGAGAGAAAGAGTGCTTCCAAAGTTTTAATCTCTTTCAGTTTGGTTAGGCTGTGTGGTTGAATATATGGTGTGTGAAGAGCAATATCAAGCTACTTTAGTTCTTAGAATCTGTAAATATTCAGTTTCTTAACCTGTACATCTCATACAATTTATTTCATTTCAATTTTTGAATAGTGCCCATGCACTCTACCACTGAGCAAACTGCCAAATATTTGAAATAAAGCCTAAACCGTATTTCACACCTTCTACAAATCAGCAGCTCATAATCAAACACTCCATCCACTGTCCTGTATCTCAGCCCCCTTACCTCTCTTTAAAGACCATGTGAGCAAAAAGGCACTGCAGAATGGTGTGAAAGATGGCTAGTTCTTTCAGACCGGAAAAGGAAGAACATTCCAGAGTCTCTATGGAGAATAACCTGCTAATTATCCCCTCTCTATTATATCAAGCAGGAGCTATCTTCAGCCCTTGTGGAGATCACAACTGTGGGAGTATTTCAGGTAGGCTGGTCGGAAATTAGATAGGGCCTTATGGGTCAAAGCTGGGACCTTAAAAATCTGATTGCTCACATTTACCAATTCAAAACCTGGAGAATAGAGGTCATGGACTTTTTAATATGATGCCCTTCTGACTAAGTGGTTGTTCACCTTCTGTACCATTTCCATCCATGGTAGTGAAAGGAATTGCAAAAGTGAGCAGCAAGTCCAGTTTCCAAGTTGCTCTTTTTCTATAATGACTACATCACCACTTTCATTGACACTATCATCTCTTAGAAACTGTGCACTTTTCAGTCTCTTCCTCAAAGGCAACTGACAGTTGCAACATTGATAAAGTCCTTAGTAGCTCTGCAGTGACAAGCATATCACCACCCCCAAGGACAAAGCAGCTAATATTAAGACATTTCAGAGGAAGAATTTTCTTGCTAAGTCTCAAGCTTAGACCTTGAGCATTAATCATAAAATGAGGCCTGTGTTAACAGGAGCCTCTCTTTCTAGAACTGGCCATATGATTTAAGGGCAGCTAAAGTTATAGCATGTCTCATCAAAAGTTCATAGCCTGGAGAGATATAGCAACCATAAACCTGGCATGAACAGTTGCAACGTGGCTTGCTTAAGGATATGCAGAGAATGGTGTTAAAACAAAAACAAACAAAAAAAGATTTACCACCAGTTTTAGATATGCAGTTGTCCTAAGATGATTTTGTTTAATAGATCTGTTGCTTTTGAGTCTTTTTTTTTATTTTAGTACCTCAGCAGATGCTACTGAAAGAGGTCTGGCAAAAGTTGTATGTTTAAGTTCTAGCAACAACAAAGAGGTGATTGGCTTTAATCACAAGGTACAATAGATCAAGGCCCGGTCAAGGGACAAAAACTCAAAGACAAAGGAAAGGTTAGTTTTCCACATCTATTTTACTTTGTGTTATTGTTGCTTTTAGGGTTTCTCAGAAGCTAGAGAGGTGAACAGCCTAATGTTCAGCTAAAAGTGCTGAATATGCACATATAAAAATGGGTATATTAAATATTTCTTCTGCCAAAACACACCACAAATCTGTGTTCAGAAACAGATGTATGAATAAAAGGTATTAGCTAACAAGTGTTTGAGGCTGAAAATGTAGTCCTAAGAAGTGAAATCAACACCTACCCCTTCACTGGCTTTTGTAATGGAGAGTAAGTAATGGAGACTCCGTTTTATAGTGCCAGCTCATTACTTTTTATTCTACTATACTAGGTAACATCTCTTACAAAACACACACACAAAACACTTGGGAGTTCCTGATGTAGTGAAATACTTTTAAATAATTTCAATTCATGAGAACCTTCTCTGTTTCCCCCCCACCTCTCTTCCCCTCCCCCCCAGAGTTAAACAGCAGACCGAAAGGAATAGATCAGAAGAAGAGAAACTGGACAGATTCACTTTTGAGAAGCAGAAGATTTCTGGCATGCTTAAACTGATCAGTGTTCCAAAACTGTATCTCTTTTACAACAATCAGAATAAAAATTCAGATACAGTATATCCATAGATAAAGAAAAACCTTTTGGACTTCCCTTTAGCAGCGTAATGGAAAGAAAACCTTCTCCACAGGATATTAGCATCTCAGCTTGCAGTAATGATGCACAGCTGCCATAATAAAAAAAATGCCCTCTCTCACCATTTGTAGCAAGCTCAATCTGAGGCAACTTTTTCACAAATTGCTGCAGTATGAGCTGTTCCCAAGTCTTTGGAATGAATTGCTTCCTCTCTGATAGAGGCTTGTGACAAGTAAACAGTGATTGCCCTGATGCTGCTTGCCAAATAGAGAGCAAAATTAAGTTAAGTTTCTCTCTAATCATATTTCATTTTGAAAGAATAGCTGCTGTAAATTGAACAGAGTATTAAACACAAAATATCTATATTACATGATATGATCGATCTGGATGTATGTTACAAACTAAATGTCCTGGTAAGTGTGTTTGGTCAACTCTGTTTCTTTCTATGATGATTCTAACAAGTGTGTTTACTGACAGGAATGTTTGCTGAATCTCTGAAATTTTAAGCAAAAATTCCATGAAAAGTGAATTCAAAATCCATACTCAATTATTTCCCTGGTAACTTGATTCTAAACAGTTGCACTCATCCAGTTCGGGTACAAAAACATTTCATGTGTTCAACTAAAACAGTTTAAATTTTGTATATTACAGTGGACTGCTCATGATCAAGCTGCAGACTTCCAACTATCTGCAAGAATTATTTGGAGAGCAATTTCAAGTTTTTTAAAAAAAATAAAGATCTTGATTGTGTGTGTGTGTGTGTGTGTGTGTGTGTGTGTGTGTGTGTGTGTGTGAGAGAGAGAGAGAGTCATGAACAGGAAAAAGGTGAGCAATTCAAACAAATAAATCAGCATGTATTAGTCATACAGTCTCTATCAAATATAATTACATGTTTTTACTCCCTAGGGTGAAATTATGCCCTCTTGTTTGCAAATTGGCACGTGTCAAGGTTCCTTCCCCACTCTGAACTCTAGGGTACAGATGTGGGGACCCACATGGAAGCCTCCTCAGCTTATTTCTACCAGCTTAGGTTAAAACCTGGTGCTCTGCCACCACTAAGTGCTTTAACAAGAAACAGGGAAAGGACCACTTGGAGTTCCTCTTCCCCCAAAATATCCCCCCAAGCCCTTACACCTCTTTCCCTGGGAAGGCTTGGTAATCCCCTCACCAATTAGTCCTGGTGAACACAGATCCAAACCCTTGGATCTTAAAACACTGAAAAATCAATCAGGTTCTTAAAAGAATTTTATTAAAAGAAAAGGTAAACTTCATCTCTGTAAAATCAGGATGAAAAATAACTTTACAGGGTAATCAGATTCAAAGAGCCCAGAGGAACCCTCTCTAGCCTTAGGTTCAAAGTTACAGCAAACAGAGGTAAACCATCTAGCACAAGGAACATTTACAAGTTGAGAAAACAAAGATAAAACTAACATGCCTTGCCTGGCTGTTACTTACAAGTTTGAAATATGAGAGACTTGTGCAGAAAGATTTGGAGAACATGGATTGATGTTCGGTCCCTCTTAGTCCCAAGAGCGAACACCACCAAAGCAGAGCACACAAACAAAAGCCTGCCGCCCAAGATTTGAAAGTATCTTGTCCCTTATTGGTCCATTGGGTCAGGTGTCAGCCAGGTTACCTGAGCTTCTTAACTCTTTATAGGTAAAAGGATTTTGGTGCCTCTGGCCAGGAGGGATTTTATAGTATTGTCTACAGAAGGGTTGTTACCCTTCCCTTTATAGTTATGAGAGCATGTAATGGGGTTCACTCACTGCTAGGGCACCTTTTCCTGGCTGCTCTGGGGAGTAGCTCCATCCAGGCCTGGTGCTCCCTTGCATCATTTGCTCTCACTGCAGCTCATCATTCCCCATGACTCACCTCACTCTCTCTTTGTGACTTGGCGCTCTGGCCAGATCACTTGATGTTTTCCCCTTGCGGGGGATATCAAAGTCCCTCCAGATCAACTGTCTGATTTCCTTTCCAGACCATCCTCTAATTCAAGACTATGCCACGGAGGTGGGAGTAAACACCCCATCACAGGGCCAGAAGAGTTTTGTGGATTGTTTTTTTCTGTTATGTCTGTGCAAGCTTAAGACAACCTGGTGAGCTCAACAAATTCCCACTAATTCAGCTGTCATAATGGCTACAAAATTAAATATTTTTAGATTTCTTAACTCCATTCCCAGCAATACAAAAGGCTGATCTCACTCTACCTGTTTTTTTCCATCTTTAGACCCATAAATATATATTCAGCTATGGTGACTTCATACCACACATAAACTCAAACTTTATCTGTCATACTGGATGACTCTTACTTTTCCTTTATTTTATTATGTAATTCTAAATCCACATCCAGAGACATGATTTTCCAGATATAATTTACTGCCCCATAACTATAGATTTTAATCTCTTCTAGCCCTACCTTTTCACTTAACTCTTTTACTCACATTTTAACCCTAAAAGCATGAGGGAGTTTATTGTGATGGGCTATATTTTGTCAGCTTAATTCCTCATATATTTCTCCAGTATTCTGATCCATGCCATTTCCCTTGACTTTAGTACCCCTTACAAACCTGTTTCCTCCTTTTAAACTCCTCTTTTATTCCTTGCATGACTTGCACGTGTGGGGCTACCCCAGCCCAGAGCAGCTCCTTTCACCCCTCCCAGGCTGGTGCAGGGTTTATATATCCTATCAGAGTCCCCTTTAAAAGCCATTCAGTGTTTTTGATTGCCAAGTTCCTAGTCTGGCAAAACAAACTTGCCATTTCCTTGAAGACAAGATGTAAAGAGCTTGAAGCTGATAGCTGTGTCCATCATCTTTCAAGTATGTGTTAGGGTGTCCTTATCTGGGGTCATTGTCTTCTTCCTGCTATACTTCGCAAAGACCCTATTAAGCTAGATCAGTGCATTTATTTGGGAAAGGTTTATAATTCAATGTATAATAACTTACGCTCACTGACCCAGTCACACAGTGTCCATAAAGTTATTACATTTTAGTATGTTTAGATTACATAGCAATTCCATGACTGTCACAAATACATTGTCTATTTTCTAACATGTTATTTAAAGTGTGACCCAAACTATTCCTCGGCTTTAGCCTATTTCCCACAACCCACCAAGGTGTATTTAAATATTTAGGTTGCCAGCCTACATGCGTCTCTTCTGAACATGTGCTTAGGATGGCTATCAGTATTGTAAATGACGACAACAGACTGCTGCCAAAAATATATGTACAGTAACCCTGACATTTACCATCAGTAAAGAAATGTTTGCTTTTCTCTTCAATAATATTGTTGCTGATCCCGGTGCTTCTGTGGTTGTAGTACTGCTGCTGAAAGAAACTCCTGCTTGAATTTAAAATAAAGAAGGTTATATTTGTTGTTCTGACTGAAGCTATATAAGCAGGCTAAATTTTCGAAAATATGTTCTAGTGGCATTTGTGTAAAGTACTAATGGCAACGGCTTATGTGGAAAAGATCAATTTCCCTTTGCGAGTTTGGCTCAAAGAAGTATCCACTTTTCCGACTTTTCTCGTTGGGGCACAGTCTTTACAGATCCATGGTGTGGCACGGGCCTGGAGTCATTTAATCATTTGCATATTCTAAAGCAACTGCCTGAAAGCAGCCCTGCATTCTGGGAGCCAGCTGCCATTGAAAGGGACGACCAGTTGCTTTCCTTCAGCTGTCCTAGAAGAACTAGTTCTCCAGGTTCTCATTCAGAAAACACAGGTGGCAGAAGAGGCCTTCCTCTGGTCAATAAGAAATGTAATTGGAAGAAGAGGCAGTCAGATTTAAGTTTTGCAAATTCATTTATTCTGCAATGTTAGTAGTAGAACCCACATTTCTATGAGTTTATCTATAATTTCAACAGCTGTCAAATTTCTAACAGTCACCATTTATCAGAGAAACTAGGAAAAAGTAGAACTACTGGGTTGGATTAGGAGTGGAAAGGGTCCAGTTCTTAGAGGGCATGATCTAATCATCATTGAAATCATATAAGTATGCTTCCATCTTTTTTGTTTAAGGTGGGACTTGGAGCAGAACATGAATGTGCACACACCTTATAAAGGTCTCCTGTAATTGTGACTTTAATTTGAAGTCATTTGCATAGGTAATTCTGATTTACTAAAAAACACACACACACACACACACACACACACACACTCACACCTGTTCCCTTTTGAGCAGAACACAATTGCTGGGAGGTTGGGGTAGTTTTAAAAGTTAAAGTAAAAAATAAAAAGTGATTACAGCAAAACACCCACCTGCCAGCAATAGCAAAATGCTAGAAGTACAAAAAATATAAAAGAACAAAAGACAACATTGAATGTTTAAATACACCTTATCAATGTCTGATTTATGAGTACATACATTTCTAGGACTTGATGCTGCAAGGTGCTGAGCTCTTTGGCTTTGAGCCAGGAAAACATTTAAGCTCAAGGGACTACTCATATGCTTAAAGCATAGCCCATATGCTTAAATGCTTTGCTTAAAGAGAGAGTGTGCTTAGCCCCTTTCATGATGAGCCAATAGTCCATGAATATTCAGACCCTCAGCTGGTGTAAGTCAGCATAATTCCATTGAAGTCAACCCAGATAACAGTTTCAGTGATGAAACTAACATAAAACACACGCAGGCAACTGCCCAAGAAAAAACCTGGGTGAAAAAAGATAGTCCATTTGCGTGTCAAAACAATCTTTTCCTCCAGGATTTCTCTCAGGCAGTGGCCTGTATTGGACGGTTGGAGTAACTGAGTTTGAGCCAAGTTCAGGGAAATCTGATGTTTTGGACATCGGTCCAAATGTGCACATTTTATTACTTATTTCTAGAATGAGTTCAGAGGTTTGGATAGGAGGATTTTTAATTTTATCAAAACAAATTAATCTTATAATGGTAAGTACTCTGTCACTCATTTGTGTGCCACTTTATATGCAGTTGCATTTAAAGTGTTATTCACTGGGTTCTTTACAAATGTAGCCTTCAAACTATATAGTTGTATTTCAATAGAGCTTGAGTTCTCTATGACCCATACATTTCTCCTGACTCAATTATTGTTATTGATTTAGTGCCATTGCTCTGCATGGCACTCTATAAACATATCAAAACACTGTCCCTGTCCTGAGGAGCTTATACACTAAGATCTTGAACCTATAAACAGATTCCATGCAGGCTGATCCCTTAGCTCATGTAGGGTCCATTGCAGGACTGGGGCATAAGTGTCCAATTGTGCCAAGTGATGAGTGTCCTCAACTTCCAGTGGTCACCAAGGATAGAAACCTTCACAGAATTGGTTCCTCGGGGGAGGAGGGGGCGAAAAAACAAAAAAAATAACAGGAAGTGTGGGGAATGCAGCTGTTGGGAGAGGGATTTTTTTAAATTATTATTTTTACACAGCTCAGAAGTAGAGGACATGTCAGCTTTCTATGGATGTACCTTTTTTGTTTGTTATAACGTTATTCTGTTTATGGGCATGATCCAGAGCCAGTTGAAGTCAATGAAAGTCTTTCCAGTGACTACCATGGGCATTGGATCAACCTTATATCTTACTATTTTTAAGATGACCAGACAGCAGAACATGGGTTGAATGTGATGGAGTAGAATTTAGCTGTGATCACTGTGAGTTTGAGCTGAGTGCTGTGCAGTCTTCATTTTGGACAGTCATCCATATAGGTTTTGCTAGATTTGGCTCTGCTTCTGAAGACAGCTATAATTATAGTTATTAGCTGGATTTTACCCTTCTGTAAATGTAGACAGTTGAAATGACAGGATGCATTTTGGTTCATGTGGACAACTGCACCAAACATTTAACAGACCTTATATAAATGAAGGCAGATACACTGCGATGGGGCTCTATGCCAGTTTGATCTTGCTGGGTTTATATATGAATCTGCAGTGACTGTCTGGGTTTATGTTAGGAATATTAAATAAATAGCTGGATTGTTTTTGTTCACCCAATTGCATTTAAAAATCAATCCTTTTCTCTCTACCCAAAGAAGAATTTGTGCAATTCTATGGTTTATACTATGCAGGAGGTCAGACTAGACCACATAATGATCCCTTCTAGCATAGAAGTCTATAAACATGTGCAATATTAAAAGATGTCACTGCCACAGGGGGATACAGGTGAGGGCATGTAGGCATGACCTACTAAAGCTCGTATGCACATCTCTCAAGTGCTTATGATTTTCTTTATGAAGATTGGAACCCAAAAAGTACATGCTGACATTAGAGATGTATATGAATTTGAACAGACCACAAAACATCTCAATCTTCCAAAAAAATATCAGGCCACGTATATACCTGTAACCAGCATCCTCTGTAATGACTCCCAAAGAGCCTATATCCTGTGAATGTGTGCAGAAATATTGCATGAAACTAAGCTAAATCTTAATGAGACAAGATTCTTGATCCAATTGCACTTCAGGGCCTAGAGAATTCCAAGAATATATTTCCCCCACTTGCCCTTTATAATCATTATTTTCTCACCTCAAATTCAAACACAATAAAGTACATCATATTATTTTAAATACAGAAAGGTCTGACTTGAGCTATACAACGTCAAAAATAATTCATAATTACATCTGAAACAAGATCAGTCTTTTCCATACCTTGTTATTACAAAAAGTCTCCAGGCATCAGATTTTCTTGCTCATTAGACATGCAGTAATTTGGAGTTTAAACCTTGATTGAAAAGTCTACTTTTGTGGATCATGTAAGACACTTTGTTATCTGAACATAAGGGCTGATTCTGATCTGATCTTGCTTGCATTGATTTCACACTGGTAGAGTTTCACTGTTGTCAATGGAGCTGATTTACATCGGTATAAATAAGAACAAAACCAGACTCAGTTTGTGTAGTTCAATGAGCATCTATTTTCATCTTCGACTCAGGGGAGGTCTACGCTATTACGGGGGGAGGGGGAAATCGATCTAAGTTGTGCAACTTCAGCTATGTGAATTACATAGTTGAAGTCGACATACTTAGATCTACTTACCATGATGTGTCTTCACTGTGGTGTGTCAATGGGAGACACTCTCCCATCAATTCCCCTTGCGCTTCTCATTGAGATGGAGTACTGGAGTCGATGTTAAAGTGATCAGTGGTCGATTTATTGCGTCTATACTCGACATGATAAATCGACCCCCGCTGGATCGATCACTGCCCATCGATTTGGCCAGTAGCATAGACAAGCCCTCAGTTGAAAACTTCTCTCTCTTGCGTATTGAAGTTCACACCAAAATGTCAACCTAAACCCATAGTCCACCATGCATACCTCATAGTAATATACCACTTCTTCCACAAGCTGCCTCTTTGCATTACAATCTTTCTACATAAGCAGACAGGAAACCAAGCTCTTCGGTTCATTCCTCACAGGCTTGTTAGCAGGTGTGAAATCAGAATTTTCCTAAGGAGGAAGCCCAGAACTCTCCCTCTCCTGCCCTGCTCCCATCCCCAAGCTCTCTCCCCTGGACCCAACTCCACATACTCCTCAGCACTGCCCCTGCATCCAGACCCATCCTCGCCCTCTGCCACTCCCCATACCCAGTCCTGAGCACTCTCATGCTGCCTGTGCACCCAGACTTGTGCCCTCTCTTACACCCAGCTCCATACACACTTCCTTCCTGCTGCCCCACAGTCTTCTCCCCATATTGCCCCACTGCCAGTTCTGAGGTCTCTCTCTCACTGCACACAGCCCCATGGCAGGGAGACCACACACCAAGCCCCACGCTCATACCCAGAGAGGCAATCAGGCTGAAGAGCACCCCCACACACACCAGGGGCCAGGCATTCCAGGGAGTCCCAGACCCCATTCTCCTCCTGTGTCTCCACTTCCCCAGGAAGCACCAAAAGCCTGGATCCAATCCTCTCATCTTCAAGGGGACTGGAGATTCCCAGTACTTCCTACTCTGCTTCTCGTTGGGAGGGCCTGGTGTCCAGGGGCACCAGAAGGACATTAAAGGTGTGAGGTTGGGGGAGCTACTCAGACACATGGGGTTTCAGCACCACTCCAATTTGGCCTGACTGCCCCTCCGTCATGTTGGAGGGTTGGCGGAACCCTCAAATTTCTAGGTCTAGTCAGGGGCAGGGATGTGACTGGGCCCTTCCCCCCCCCCACATACACTTTATTGTACCCTTGCTTGTTAGATATTCTTTAGACTAGAAAGCGTGCTTTGTTTTAACTCAGTTAATAAAATATTCCAACATAAAATGGAAACAGATTAATCTCCTCTGTTTCAGAAAAAAAAGTATACCTCCCTTAGGTATGTGCAGGACCTCCATTACTGTGGTATCTTCACAACACCCTTGTGAGGTAGGGAAGTACTATTATCACCATGTTACAGATGGAGGAGAGAGACAGAATTTAAGGGCCATATTTTCAAGGGTATTTAGGTACCTTTAGATGCAGAAAGGCACCTATTTGGATTTTCAAGTCAGCTAAACAGCCAATGAGAGAGAGAAGATAAGTGCAGTAACTTATTATACCAACTTCTGATCTGAAGAAGAGCTCAGGTGTATCTCAAAAGCTTGTCTCTCTCACCATTACCTCACCCACCTTTTCTCTCTAATATTCCAGGACCAACATGACTACAACACTACTGAAATGAACAGTCAATGGGAGTTAGATATCTAACTCACTTCAGTGCTTTTGTAAATTCTACTAGTTGCCTCTCTGCATCTTTAGGTATCTAAATACCTTACAACAACTGGCCCTTAGTGACTTGCCCAAAGTCATATAGGATGTTTGTGGCAGATCTGTAGCTGGGCATGGGGCTCCCATGGCCTAGGTAGTACCCCTAGCACTGAACCATCCTCTAACACAAGGTAATTTAATTTAAAATACTCTGAATAAGGGGAAAACTTAAGGGAAGTGCATATTAGAACTAGCTTACTGGCAGTGAGAACTGTTAAGATTTGGAATATAAAGTTTCTCAAGGGAAGTGGTGACATATAAAATTAGACTGCAGGTATAGCTGATGAATAATAACTCTGCTGCCTGCTGCATCCAAGGGAATGGACTTGAAAGGCATATGTAGAGGAAGACATCTCCAGTGACTGGTTGAGCTTGTTTTAAGAATACCAAGGAAGGTAAGTTGAATTTTTTTGTTCAATGCTAAAAATCAAACTTTCTTTCACTTAACCCAGAATGGGTAATATTGAGAAACTTGCAGTTACTTCCCTCCAAGGCAGGAAATGTAGCCTTGTGGGTGCCAGAAGTTGCACTGCTCATCCACTGATTGACTATGTGGCCTTGTGTAAATCTCCATACCTTAGTTTTTCCACCTGTAAAATAAGCATAATGCTACTTGCATTCCTTTGTGGAGCCCTTTCAGACCTACAAACAAAAGGCTATATAAAATTTACATATAATATGACTTAACATTATTTCCTTCTATAATTACCATGAGTTGATTAAAAGAATATTAAAATATAAAATAGGAAGGATAAGGTAGGTGAACTATGCACTAGACTCATTTTGTTTATTCACTTTCATATTCTAATGAAAGTAAGATTATGATCATGTACATTCATCCTGGCATATTAGAAGTGCTAAATTTTGTATTTGAGCTCAAAGAATTGCACCAAATTCAAGATATAACTGAGCATTAAATTTATACTTTAGAAAATATACTGTATATTCTCAGTGTTGTAGATAAAAGCTCAGGGGGAAAATAAACATGACACATTCAAATCTCTTTTGGCATCTTGTTTGAGAAGTGAGGGAGATGCTAGATAACCAGTAATCTGTAATAACATACTCTAAGCATAACTACGAGTACATGCCTGAGCGAGTAATTGTTTGATATTACTATCACCTTTGCGCTTCCTTTCCACTTCTCCCATGCCTTATCTGTTTAAAAGAATTTACATGAGTAGAAAAGATCAGAATAAGGCCCATAGTACATAAATCTAGAGAGCAACCAGTTAGACGCACCAAAGTGTAAGAACACAAAATATTTTTGGCTTCTGCCTTTTCCATGTGGCTGGAGATGCATCTCACTGTCAGCAACTTTGCTAAATTCAGTACACAGCACACAGAAATTCTATCTTACTTTCTCTAGCTTTTGAGGTGGGTGGGGAAGGAGCTGTTACAGCTGCTGTAGGTTGTTGGGATGCAGGAGAGCACAACTAATGCTCTCTTTCTCACAGCCACAACCCTTGCATCAGCTGCAGAAGGATGGTTGTGTAATAGCTAAAATACAGCAGATCCATGCTATTAAGGATCACCCTACAAAGGGTGATCCTCTGGAAGCTGGGTCTGCCAGCTTTAGGTAAACTTCATGTCAGCAAAGTGGCTCACAGCTGCCATAATGCAGCCCATGATCAAGGTCACTTGTTTAAATGACAAATTCCAATTTTCATTCTAGCTATGCTTTTCAGTTATTGATCGAGCTTAATTTCTGGCACACACACATTCATGTTTACAGATACTTTTGTAAGAATTTGACACTTTATTAGGCTGCTAGCTGTGGTATCAATTTAAAAGACACTGGGAGATTATTCTCAAGAGTGTTGGAAACCACATCAACTTTGTGCCATTTACTGTAGCACTACCACGGACAAGTATATGCTTTTCATAGGTGATTTTTTCCCTAAAAGTCTCTGTTTACACACACAGGTCCAAATCCTGGATTCCTTGTTTTGGCAAAACTCTCTGTAGCATGGGAGCATATGCTATTCCATGGGCAGATTAGTAGGGTTGCCAACTTTCTAATTGTACAAAACAGAACACCTTGCCCCACCCCCTGCCCGAGACTCTGCCCCTTCTCCAAGGCCCCATCCCCACTCTGTCACTTGCTCTCCACCACCCTCACTCACTCATTTTCAGGGGCGGCTCTAAGAATTTGGCCGCCCCAAGCAGGGCGGCATGCCGCAGGGGGTGCGCTGCCGGTCCCACGGCTCCGGGGGACCTCTTGCAGATGCGCCTGCAGAGGGTGCGCTGGGAGGGCGGCAGGCAGCTCCAGTGGACCTTCCGCAGTCGTGCCTGCGGGAGGTCCGCTGGTCTGGCGGCTCCGGTGGACCTCCCGCAAGCATGACTGCGGAAGGTCCGCCGGAGCCGCCTGCTGCCCTGCTGGCAAAATGCCGCCCCAGGCGCACGCTTGGCGTGCGGGGGTCTGGAGCCAGCCCTGCTCATTTTCACCAGGCTGGGGCAGGCAGTTGGGGTACAGGAGGAGGGCGAGTGCTTCAACTGGTGGTGCAGGCTCTGGGGTAGTGCTGAGGATGAGGTTTGGGGTGCAAGAGGGTGCCCCAGGCTTGGGGGGTGGCATCAAGGACTTCGTAGTGCGGGAGGGGGTGCTGGGATGAGGTGGGGGTTGGGGTGTGGGAGAGTGTTATAAATATAAAGAGAAGGGTAACCACTGTGACAAAGTTCCTCCTCTACCTTGGTGGGTCCTGCACTTATTGGCTGATTTGCTCGCCTCACAGATTCACCCTGTGGGTCGGGAAACAGCCCAGAGACCTTCCCCTCTAGTAGAAGCCACAGTCCAGGTCAATTCCTCCTGTGTTTGATCAGGAGTGGGAGGTTTGGGGTGAACCCGGGCCCACCCTCTACTCTGGGTTCCAGCCTAGGGCCCTGTGGACTGCAGCTGTCTAGAGTGCCTCCTGGTACAGCCTCTGCCAGCAGACACTGTCCCCACAGCTCCAGTGAGAGCTGTGGAGCCAGGACACAGGGCGAGGGGCAATGCACAGAGCCCCTGTGGCCATTTTTCTGCCTCGGAGCAGAGGGATGTATTGACGCTTCTGGGGAGCTGTGCAGAGGCAGGTAGGGAGCCTGTCTTAGCCCCAATGTGCCGCTGACCAGACTTTTAATGGCCCAGTCAGCGGTGCTGACCGGAGCTGCTAAGGTCCCTTTTCAACCAGGTGTTCCGTTTGAAAACTGGACACCTGGCAACCCTAGAGGTTAGCTATACAAAGGTGAGGGAGGTGGTGTTTGATTTGTAAAAATAAAGAAGCATAATTTCAATGGTGTCACCCTCTGCAGAGTGGCAGAGGCAACTCACTGCCCCTTCCACCTCCCACACACTCCCTGGTCCCGGTCCTCCAGTTGGTGGAAATTTTGATAATACAGTCTTGTTGCAGATGTGTCGAGTTGGGTATCATTCTAAAGCCCTTTTCTCACCCACTAACACAATGGCACCGAACAGGACAAACCTAGAACAATTATATAGACATCATTTAAACAAAATGTTTAAAAAGCAACATTTTAAAATTACACTTTAACACAGGGACAGTCAAGCGTGCAGCCCTGGCAAAGTTAAATTGTGGCAGCTACTAATGTCCTGCAATGATCTTTGCAGATGGTGTCATCTACATTCTGGTGAACTGTAGGTATTCTTTGTAGCGATATATGCAGTCAACTCCTTTGTTAATGGACATTGGTATTCCTGAGATCTGAGGTATTTTGTAGTACTGTGAACAACATTTCTGCAGGGGGAAAAACTGCAACCTGCTATACAAGACCAACCCAAACACTCATTGCTCTTCAAAAATGCCACCTAAATATATTCTTTGCCAAGCATTCTGATGTGCTTGAAATCATTTCCCAAAGGATACCAGACTTGTGAGAAGGGTTTCACACATGCCATGTACATTCCACTCTCCATAGCCTCCATTGTGTACAATGGAGAACTGCAATATCAGAGAAGTGATCACGCAATTTGAGGAGGTTGAAATCGGTGACAAAGCAAACTTTTGGGCTGATGTGGTAAAATATGAAGGTAGTTGAGTCTTTGTTGATTTTTATTCATTCTGTCAGGATTGATCATTGGAATATGCACCTCGCAGCAGTGGCAAACTTTGTGAAATACTTTTTGCTTTGGACTCAACCAGGTGTTCTGCGACGATTGCCTGGTACCTCATTGAAATAATAGCTGCAGAAAAGTATGACCTTGACATATGAGAGGAATTTCAAAAAGGAAGTTGGGTTGTTAAAAGGTTGCCAGTTCCCTTCTGTACATTTAGTTCAGATGAAGCATGAATCCAAAAACAGAGCAATGAAAGTTGGGGTAACAGTATCCAAATGCTCTCTACCAGGTTTTCCTGAAAACCCCAGAACTCCATCAAATTACACATTAAGCATGGCTGGGATGACTTCCTCGGAATTAGCCAAGCCTTAGATGCTGTTAAATGCCAAGAAAAGACAATTTTAAAGCTACAAAGTGAGCTTTCTCACATTGGCAACCCATTCATGTATGATTGACCCAGAGTTCATTAATATAATCTCAAAAGCAGTCTTCAATGATATGTTAGCTAAAAATGTCAGCCAAATAGCTACTCTAGTTATGACTTGTATAATTCTTTGGGTTCTGAAGGCTTCATATAAGGCTCCATTAATCTTTGGGCTCCAATCAAAAGGAACAGACTAAAGTTGTGCTGCAAAAAAGGAAGTCAGAGTGAAGGTGGCAGGGACTATTACAGAGCTAACCAGAGACACAGATGTTCCAGTGCTCTGTGAAAGAGCCTCTCCCCCAAGACTTCTGTAAGATTCTGTGTTTATGCCTGCTGGGGAACAGAATTGCTGTATATCCCTCAGAGATGCGTTCCTAACACTCAAACCATCAAAAGCCACCACGTTGCCAGGGATCCACACTCTTTCAGGATGTGACGCTACTGGAAGGTTGACTGGAAAGGCCAAATTATTTTACTGGAAGGCATTTGATTCAGCCTCCAAAGACTCTATCCTTGCTCTGAAGGTATTCGGAACAGCTGAGATAGTCACTAATGAGGTCATAAATGCACTAGTCATTCATATGCTGAGTTTACCATTTGGAGACCAACATTAGGACACAATCAGAGCTGTACTGGTGGATGTTTTTCAAGAAGCAGACAAGCGGAGAAAAATTGCTACTATCCAGGTGTGCATTTGTACCTTCTATTAAGATGGCAAATTGTCAAGAAATGGATCCAGGATGATTGAGCATACCCCAAAACAATCCTCCCCTACCAGGGGCAGCAGGTTTGTAGAAATTTTGGTGGTGCCCAGAACTCGCCCCCCCCCAAACTCTGCCCCCTCTAACTCCACCCCCCCACCTGCCTAAGGCTCTGGGAGGGAGTTTGGGTGGGGGAGGGGGTCTGGGTGCAGGCTCCGGGCTGCAGCAGGGAGTGAGGATGCAGGAGGGGGTGGGGGATGCAGGCTCTGGGATGGAGTTTGGGTGCAGGCTCTGGGCTTCGGCAAGGGTTGGGGGTGCAGGAGGGGGTGCAAGCTCTGGGAAGGAATGCAGAGGGCTGGGGTGCAGGCTCTGGGATGGAGTTTGGGTGCAGGCTCTGGGCTTCGGCAAGGGTTGGGGGTGCAGGAGGGGGTGCAAGCTCTGGGAAGGAATGCAGAGGGCTGGGGTGCAGGCGTGTGGGAAGAGGGTGGGGATGCAGGCTCTGGGACAGGAGTTTGGGTGCTAGCTTTGGGGGTGCAGATTACCCACATGCTTGGATTACCAAGGAGCAATGTCTTTTTTTAATATGTAAGTAATTCATCCCCATGTTAAGGAATAATTTTTAAAAAAAGTTGATTTTTAAATGTTTTCTCCAATATATACCTACATAATTATTCTAGGTTTGTCATGTTTGGCATCATGGTGTTCATAGAAGAAAAAACTTTTGAACAATACACAACTCTACTCATTTCCAACAAAACTGTATCATCAAAATTTCCACCAACTACAGGACTTGAGGCTGGGGGAAAGGGGGTATGATTCTCCCTTGCCATGCCAAATGACACCATTGAAATTATGATTCTGTAGATTTTTACAAATCAGATGACATCTCCTTATCTTATCTATCACTAACTTTCTAATGGAATGATATTTTACCACATTATGCTCTCAGACTCACAGTGCCCTCTGTATTTCTCTGTTACCAAAATAATTTTGTTACACACTCGTTAATATTTTGCATCTATATTTCCTTTTCTAGAAAACAAAAATGCAGTACTTTAGAGGAAGATCATAGCAGAATGGGTAGCTTTTACTTCTATGTCACCATTTGCTTTTTGCTTCTGTCGGTGTCTGCGACATCTACATTATGGGGCTATGCTGACTTAGATTCTGTAGTGTAGACAGTTTTGGAATTTGCTCAACCCCTCAGTCCATAACAACCTGAATATATTGACTCAGGTAGTGGGGCAATACCCACTTTTTGACAGAGGTTTTTGGAGGTGAGGTATTGCTTGAAGAACAATATTTGGGGGAAGGGTATAGTGATTTTCCCCCCGCACACTTTTTGATGGAAGATTTACCTAGTCATTGCTCTGTATTTTGATTTGCCATTTTAAATGAATGGTCCTGGGACTGGCAGCTTTTTTCATTGTTATATATTTAAATAAGTAATTCTGAACAGTTTGCAAAACCTTTAACTTATGGCTAAAGTGCTGCATGCTCCCCACAAACTCTAGTAAATGCCCATTGCTATAAAGGGAGGGTAAGCATTCATCAATTGCCTGCTTCTAAACTGAAACAAGAAATCACTTTAGGATCCAAAATGCTACACGTTTCTGCTAAAATAAATAGATACATCCACACACATACATTTTTGAGGCATTTCAAACACTTCAAAACCATTTTTGTCCATTGATGACAAATGACTGCTTTGCAAAGATCTATTTTATAATGCAAAATACAAGTCTAAAAATCAGAAATGGGGTATGTTAACATCACAATTCTGATCTAGTTAATAACACTGGTTTATTACAGGATAGCAATGATCAGGAAAAATCAGAAAGTTCAAGTAAAAGCTTGAATAGTTTAGAGTTTAGCTTATATGCTCATGTCATTGTCAGGGTAATTTTCACATTCTCCTGGGTACATGTTTATATAGATCAATGTCCTCTCTGCAACTCACTGCAAGAAAGAACAGGTCACCAGAAAGAAAATTTCAGTTCCTTCTGCTTCAGCAACCAAATCTGAATTAGAGAAGCATGGTTTCTGTCTGGTCACTGTTACCTAGGGAAATGACTTCTGGAACTAAACTGTAACACTATTATCTGGCTGCCAACCTAAATAAAGTAAATAATATCTATGAACACCAACAGTCACAGCTCTGGAGGCCTGTATCTTCTGCCACCACTGAACACACTCGTCAAAGATCAAGTTATGTTGTTTTTTGGAGGGGGTCAGGGAGAAGTCATAAAGAACTTGCAGCAGGTGTTATATCCATGAGCTTCAGCTGTTGTGGTGACAGTCCAGTGTCACAATCCCCCTCAGTGTATTACATCTCTAACATTGAACAACACTTTGTGGAAAGGAAAATGCAAAAAGTAGAAGAATAATAGTGTGGAATCTTCCAAAGGGGCAAAGAAAAGGATGCTTTTAAAAAAAATAATGGAAGACAAGTGCACTTAGAAGATTCTTTCCTTAGTATCAGTAGGCGACGTCCTCAGCCAAAGCCATTTTCAAGCAGTGAACCCTGTTATAAAGAAGAACCACTGCCTCTCAGACTTTTAGCTCACCCCCAAAATATCCATCTGTATATGAATATGAAGCCACCCCTAATTTGTGCTGTTGCTAGTCTATAGATCAAATGACATTCATATGCTTTATTTGCTTGTCTTAAGGTGAGCGACTAAGGGAATCTAGAAGGAAGAATAAGGCTATAACAGTGCAAAATCCTGGTGTTGCATACATGTCTAAGGAAAACCCCACATTAACTTAAGAGTGGCAGTTTGCACAACAGGGTAGCTTCAGAAGACCCAGCTATAGTGTCAGCTCACTGCAATGTCCTTAGGAATAGGAAAAGAAAAGAACTTTCCACAACAAATCTGTTTAAATCAAACATATAAAATAGATCTTTGCAAAGCAGTCATTTGTCATCAACTCCTTTGTGCAGAAAACCAGTTCTTTAGAATTCTTCTCTTGGCATGCAACTCTGCTCCCCATTCAGGAAATTTTAATTCTTTCTTTTAAGAAGGAAAAATAGCTCCAGGAATTCCCACTTGTCAGTGTCAAGTCAAATCTGTTCCTTTTGGAAGGGAATTCCCTCTTCACAGAATAGCATCACATCTACACATGGCTACCTTTATAGCATGTATGCATGTGCATGCACACACACACACCAGCCCTTTGGTTTTAGGGTAGCTATTTCCTAGTGCAGGCCTTTGGTGGAGCCTTAGGCACAACTAACAGTGTGTACCGAAGGCTGTGAACCAGAGCAGGCCTGGCCTTGGCAAAATAGCAACATATCATGTGTCAGCTAGTCAAGTAAGCACATTCCTGACCAGAGAGGATGGTACAAAAGCCACATATCACTCAAGTAACTATGTAAACACATTCTTAAGAGATGGTACAAGAACACATCTAACACTCGTAAGATAAGGAGGGAACAACAGGATAATGGATGAGGATGGTTTGTTCGAACTAGCAGGTACAAGGATAAAAGTGGTAACTAACTACATCTGGAGTGTAATACATAACTTGTTTGTATCAGTGTATACAAAGAGAAGTCATATGGGGGGCATCTTTGCCAGGGCCGGCTCCAGGCAGCAGCTCAGCAAGCAGGTGCTTGGGGCGGCCAAAGGGAAGGGGCGGCATGTCGGGCTTTTCGGCAGCGGGTCCCTTGGTCCCTGTGGGAGGGAAGGACTGGCTGCCGAATTGCAGCCAAAGGAGAAAGTGGCACGGTGGAGCAGGCGCTGATCGCAGCATTTTTTTTTTGCGCCACTTGGGGCAGCAAAAACCCTGGCGCCGGCCCTGGTCTTTCCATCAACTGAGGGGACAGGACACTGAGCCCTTGTTGCGAGTATACCTGTTAGTCTACCTGTAACCACTGAGCCAGGGCACTAGTACCGTACTTCATCGACAATAATCCTGGCCGAGTGCCTTCACAACGGAACCAAGCATGTGGTCTGTCTTTATGAGTAATATTGAGGTCTGCTGAGTCAGCAAGCTGCATCCATGAGGCGGGGGGAGGGATAGCTCAGTGGTTTGAGCATTGGCCTGCTAAACCCAGGGTTGTGAGTTCAATCCTTGAGGGGGCCACTTAGGGATCTGGGGCAAAAAATCAGTACTTGGTCCTGCTAGTGAAGGCAGGGGGCTGGACTCAATGACTTTTCAAGGTCCCTTCCAGTTCTAGGAGATTGGTATATCTCCAATTATTATTTATTTATTTATTGTCAGTTGTGCCTCAGGCATAGTCATTTTGGGCTCAGGATTCCATCTCCTATGCCAGGAACTTCTTTCATAAGGAGCAAAGCTTTGTCTAAGGGCTTTAATCTGTTCCTAGATTTTGGACCTTAATTAATAAAAGACTCATTTTTTTCTCCTTAATGATAGGGAAAATGATGGTCTAGACTTGTTATACATGGCATAAAGCAGAGGTCAGTGAGGACCCAGTGTCTCTGACAGGGCCGCCCAGAGGGGGGGCAAAGGGGGCAATTTGCCCCGGGCTCCACAGGGGCCCCCAAGAGAACAGCGGAGGCTCCCGCCTCCGCCCCTCTCCTGGAGCCTTTGCGCATCAAGCGCCGAGTCTCCGCCGGGGCCTCTGAGCCCCGCCCCGCTCAGAGCCGTGTGGGGAGGGGGCGGGGCTGGGAGTTCCAGGCTAGCTCAGCTCCCTCCGCTCGGTGTAGAGCTCCCAGCCCCGGCCCCTCACCATGCGGCTCTGAGCGGGACGGAGCTCAGGGGCCCCGCCGGCCACACGCTGCGGCTGTTCCGGCGAGGCACTGAGACTCCGGGTGAGGAGGGAGCCGGGGGTAAGAGGCTGGGGCCGGGGGGAAGTGGGACCCGCCGCTGCCGAAGCGCAGCCCAGTCTTCGGCGGCGGGGGGCCCCTTCCGTTCCGGGACCTGCCGCCGAAGTGCCCCGAAGACCCGCGGCGGGGACCCTCCCCCCCCGCCGAATTACAGCCAAAGACCGGGCTGCACTTCAGCGGCGGGTCCCGGAACGGAAGGGCCCCCCACCGCCGAAGACCCCGGGCCCCCGGAATCCTCTGGGCGGCCCTGGTCTCTGAATAACTAAGACAAGACTTGTATTTTTTCCTGTTACAAGGAGATTCAAGCTACTTATTTGTGGCAAATATATTGGAGATTATTTATATACTGGAAAATATTTCAATAGCTAGCCAGCTAAAATTAACAAACAGTATTTTGAATCAAGGTCTTAGAGAAACCAGGTTTTAAGAAAAATGTTTAAATTATCTTTTCAAGAGGAAGCAAAAGTACAACAGTCTGTAGAATCCATTACAAAACAATTGATCTTTGTAACAAATGTATGGTAGCATACATCACATTTTTACTAACTTCATAAAATGCTGTGCATAATTTATTAGAAACTAATTTAGTCATGAATATAAATTTTCTGGCAGTAAGGAAAAATCTCTGCATGTTTTGCAGCTTAACTTTTCCTCCTTTCCTTGTTAAAATGTGCTACTCTGGCACTTTCTTACATTAACTTCTGATTGTATAAATTAGAAACCAGCAGGGACCATTAAGCAAGTCTCACTAGACACATGCTTGTGATACTTATAGATAAGGACATTTTATTTATAACTCAATAAGTTATTGTATTAAAATTTTAAAGTTTTCTTTTAGGTTTCCTTCTCCATGCTGGCAAGATGTTCCTTTTCTAGTATCAGAGGGGTAGCCGTGTTTGCTGCTTTTACAGATCCAGACTAAGAGTCTTGTGGCACCTTATAGACTAACAGACCTTTTGGAGCATGAGCTTTCGTGGGTGAATACGACATTCACCCATGAAAGCTCATGCTCCAAAACGTCTGTTAGTCTATAAGGTGCCACAAGACTCTTTGCTGCTGTTCCTTTTCTAGTTTTTACACAAAGCTGTAAAGATTTCAAAATAAAAGCCTATGTAATATTGTGTCTGTGGTTGGAGGCACTAGTCTATACAAATGAAAGCTAAATTTAAAAAAAAAAAAGCAAAGTACAGCTTTTTAAATTAACTGTGGACCACTGCTTTGATAGGGAGATTAAAATACATCCAGTAGAAGGGAATATATATGTATTACAAAAATAATAATAATAATTACTCTCAGCAACAACATTCATCATTTTCTTCTTTGTGTGTGAAATTAGTAAGGAAAGAAAAAGCTCCATCTCTTTATTATATTATTAAAATGACCACATTTTAATACATTTAGTAAATGAGAGTCCATTTTTGTTGGAACTTTCTTTTAGAATGGTAGAGTCTATATGAAACTGGGATTTGAAACCACACACAATTTCTCTAAAATTCTAGTGATTCAGGTAATCACAGAAATGAAGAAAGAGAGAGGAGCAGACAATTGGTTCAGTATCCACTCCTTCCCTCTTCAAACCCTTCTGAGTGACTAGTTCCAAACCAATCCATAGTGTTCATAATCCAAACCTAGATTTGCATATTGGAGTTCAGGCCCCTAATTTATTAAAATGAGAAATGTTACCTCTGGGTTAAATGTAAGTATATGAATACAAAGTAGCTGACGAGAGAACCGTTTTGTCATCTAGAAATACTTTACTTTTTTCTGCAAAAAACCATGAGCAAAAGTTTTCATTTGATTTTTTTTGTGTGGAGTTTTTTTTTGTTAGTTTGGGGTTTTTTGGGGGGGGAGGGGTTGAGGTATTCATTGAATCTGTTTCCAGAAAACAGATCTTTCCAACATTTCAAATCTTCATTTTTCTCCCCCCTCCCTGTTTATTTCCACTACATTGAACAGAATGAATTGTGTTTGTTTCACACTCATCTTTTCCTGTCTCTCTCTCTTCCCCTTCTTTTCTCCCCACCCCTTTTTCCCCTACTGTCCAAACTTTGGATAAGTTACAGAATTGCAAAAAGAAAAAGTGAAACTAACTTGGACACTACGTAACTTTTCCAAAATGGGAGAAGTTTGGAAAAGGTACAGAATGGGAAAAGGAAAAAGTGAATAACCCCCCCTAAAGAGAATCCATTCTATTATAGCCATAGGAGAAAATGGTAGGGGGGACAAAAATAATTTGAAAATATTTCATTTTTCAAAAAACAGTTTTTAATTTGAAGCTAAGTTAAATGATTTTTTTATTTCAAAGCTTCATATAACAAAATCATAGAGTCTTATAAAAATGGTATTTTCCCAATGCTCGGGGGGGAGGGGAGAGAATTAAGTACAAAATATTGAGCTGCTCTCTCTTCCACAATAACCATGCTTCAGAAACTTACATTTCATTCCCATAGTGAATGGCAATGAATAGACTTGATTTTCATTCAGCAACTTGGCCACAATAGTCTATAGGCATTTTTTTTAGCTTTAAGTAGAAATTCATTTTTCCCATGTTTACATACTTGTGTCTATTGTCCAGTAGCCAACCATACAAGGGGGGGGGAGGCTTGTTTTTTTTCCTGATACTGCCTATAAACAGTACAGTAAGATTCAGCAGCCACTTATCAAAACTAAACCCATAAAATATTCAAGGTAGAAAACAAGGCCCCAGGCCAGAAATAAGTATGAAAGCGAAACAAAGACAAATGTTTGTACCTTACTGCATTCTCTTTGCCAGCTCCCTTCAACACCCTTTTTTCCTTTTGCTTTGAACCTTGTAGACTGCTTCTTAGTTTGCTCAAAAATATTGATCCATTTCAAATCAAAGCTAGTGTTGCAAACTGTCAGGGTTCAGCACCTGCCCCAGTCAGTCTCCTTGTGACCTACCAAGCACAGCTGGTCTTCAGCAGGCTACCTGATTGACTGCCCCCACCTGATTGATCAGGAAGGGCAGCTGGCTGGCTTTCAGTCCAGCAGCAGCAGCTCTCTGACAGCTCAATGGGTTCTCTGCTCCAGATGTGATCCTCCTTATTACCTCAGCCTGCTCCTGGATGTAGCTCTCTCACCCTGATGCTGGTTCTTTACTCTGGCTCTGACCCTTTGCATGGCTATTGGCTCCTGGTCCCAGTTTTGACTACTGGCATGGCTACTGGTTCCTGACTGTAGACCTGCCCCTGGGATTAGATCAGTTCCCAGCTCCTGCTGGGATCACTAGGCCTGACTGCTCACACCCCAGTCTCTAACATACCAGTCACTCTGCAAATGAGTACAGGTTCTTTTACCTGAATGTTCTTCTGCTTTTATTCTGTGCGCTGTATTGTTAATTGGCCTCAGATTTTTCATGAAAGCGACAATAGAATCTCACTTTCTATTCACTTAGATCTGCACAAATTCCCAGTACAATTTAAGGTGAGAGCTACATGAAAGATCTTACCCCAGGGAACCCTGTGAAAAATCATGTGTTCACTTCAAATAAAAAAATAAAAAAACCCATCAAATCTAGATGAAATTTCTCTTACCATAAATTTCACACCCACCTGAAGGGTGATTAATGCAATGTTTAGCCTTGTATGGCTCATGCCAAGTGAAAATGGATTAAACAAACTCCATGTTTAGAGGCTCACACCATTTCCTGGGTTCTGCCATCCCCATTTGGCACAGCGGGCCTTCAAATGTCTCAGATTTCCTAGCACAAGTATTTACCTAGTAGGCGGCCTGAAAAATACTGAGGTAGGAGGCTGTATTTCCATTTCTATAATACAATTTAAAGGGCTGGATTCTCTAGTCCACTAAGGCTATTTTATACTCCATAAGTGGTGGAAAGTTGCTTTAAAGAAGCTGGAGAAGGCCAGTAGAGAGTTCCACCTGTGCAGAGGAACAAAGCTGGTGACAGTGACTCTGCCACATCCTATGCCAGCTGTCCCCCCATGCTTGGTATAAGGAGGGGGTGCATTCACTATGAAATGTTAAGGCAACATAGCTAGTTGAGAATTTTCAACAATACATTTCCTCCCCCTTCCCCCCCAATCAGCAAATACTGAATCATCAAAAACTAAACTGTTTGCAGGAAATTGTCTGTTTTGACACATCTTTCACTTCAATAAAAGAAGTGTTAAAATCTTCAAACTTCTCAGAACGGCACAAAAAGATCAAAAATTAAATATTTCAAAGTGATTGAAACAATGTTTCACCTGACCTGTTCCTTATTATTATTATTATGGATTATCAATCTGCAAAACACTGAGATTTTTTACTTTCATCCTGATTTAGCATGGGACAAATTTTCAAAACCTCAAAGATTCTCATGGGATGGAAAACAGTTCCCTACCTATTAAGGAGAGCAATAGAAAAAGAGCCAGGCGCCAGTGGAATACATTAGAACTTCCCCTATGGAGTCCTACTTTGCACCAAAGGTGGGTGGCTCTGAATCATGAAACCCTAAGTAGCCCCACCATCCATACATGCCAGTGCAGACTGGACCTAATGGGGAATTGCCCCAAGAACTTCAACTCATAGGCTAGCAGAATATAAACCACCATTAAGATTCCATGTATATATAGTTTATAAAAAGTTAACATAGGCAGAATGTATATAGATGGTTAAAAGTACATAATAAAAGATGTACTAACGTTATCAGATGTTTCTATGAAACTTGTTAACAGGATGGACTCTAACACATGATTAAGTATTTATTAAATCAATTCATCAGTTAACCTTTTAAAAACTATAAATAGAACCTTAATATGAAGTATGACTGAAAATCAAGGATCATATCAAACATAAATGGAAGAGACCTATTAGACCAGGAGTGCAGACTCCCCTTGGAGATACATCCAGTATGAAACAGATATTAGACTTGACACTAGCCAAATTATGTCCTCAGTCCCTGCAAGGCAAATGAAACCCATTGTAGAGCTATGTTTGTAGAAAATTATAATTGAGAGACACTCCAGGTACTTTAGCAACAAGAAGGCGGCCAAGGAAAGTGTGGGCCCATTACTGAATGAGGGAGGCAACCTAGTGACAAAGGATGTAGAAAAAGCTAATGTACTCAATGCTTTTTTTGCCCCCGTCTTCATGAACAAGGTCATCTCCCAGACTACTGCACTGGGCAGCACAGTATGGGGAGGAGGTGACCAGCCCTCTGTGGAGAAAGAAGTGGTTCAGGACTATTTGAAAACCTGGATGAGCACAAGTCGATGGGGCCAGATTCACTGCATCTGAGGGTGCTAAAGGAGTTGGCGGATGTGATTGCAGAGCCATTGGCCATTATCTTTGAAAACTCATGGTGATTGGGGAAGGCTAATTGGAAAAAGGTTAATGTAGTGCCCATCTTTAAAAAAAGGGAAGGAGGAGGATCCGGAGAACTACAGCCCAGTCAGCCTCACCTCAGTCCCTGGAAAAATCATGGAGCAGGTCCTCAAGGAATCAATTTTGAAGCACTTTGAGAAGAGGAAAGTGATCAAGAACAGTCAGCATGGATTCACCAAGGGCAAGTCATGCCTGACTAACCTAATTGCCTTCTATGATGAGATAACTGGCTCTGTGGATGAGGACAAAGCAATGGATGTATTATTCCTTGACTTTAGCAAAGCTTTTGATATGGTCTCCCACAGTATTCTTGCCAGCAAGTTCATAGACTATCAGGATTGGAAGGGACCTCAGGAGGTCATCTAGTCCACCCCCCTGCTCAAAGCAGGACCATCCCCCAGACAGACTTGCTCCAGATCCCTAAGTGGCCCCCTCAAGGATTAAACTCACAACCCTGGGTTTAGCATGCCAATGCTCAAGAAGTATGGGCTGGATGAATGGACTACAAGGTGGATAGAAAGCTGGCTAGACCATCAGGCTCAACTGGTAGTGATCAATGGCTCCATATCTAGTTAGCAGCCGATATCAAGTGGAGTTCCCCAAGGGTCAGTTCTGGGGCTGGTTTTGTTCAATATCTTCATTAATGATCTGGAGGATGGTGTGGACTGCACCCTCAACAAGTTTGCCGATGACACTAAACTGGGAGACACATTGGAGGGTAGGGATAGGATACAGAGGGATCTAGACAAATTAGAGGATTAGGCCAAAAGAAATCTGATGAGGTTCAACAAGAACAAGTGCAGAGTCCTGCACTTAGGATGGAAGACTCCCATGCACTGCTACAGACTAGGAACCAAGTGGCTAGGCATCAGTCCTGCAGAAAAGGACCTAGGGATTACAGTGGATGAGAAGCTGAATATGAGTCAGTGTGCTCTTGTTGCCAAAGAAGGCTAACAGCATTTTGGGCTGTATAAGTAGGGGCATTGCCAGCAGATTGAGGGACATGATCGTTCCCCTCTATTTGGCACTGGTGAGGCCTCATCTGGAGTACTGTGTCCAGTTTTGGGCTCCACACTACAAGAAGGATGTGGAAAAATTAGAAAGAGTCCAGTGGAAGGCAACAAAAATTATTAGGGGGCTGGAGCACAAGACTTATGAAGAGAGGCTGAGGGAACTTGGGTTATTTAGTCTGCAGAAGAGAATAATGAGGGGGTCTGCTTTCAACTACCTGAAAGGGGGTTCTAAAGAGGCTAGATCTAGACTGTTCTCAATGGTACCAGATGATAGAATAAAGAATAATGGTCTCAAGTTGCAATGGGGGAGGTTTATGTTGGATATTAGGAAAAAACATTTTCACTAGGAGGGTGGTGAAGCACTGGAATGGGTTACCTAGGGAGGTGGTGGAATCTCCGTCCTTAGAGGTTTTAAGGTCAGGCTTGATGAAGCCCTGGCTGGGATGATTTAGTTGGAGATTGGTCCTGCTTTGAGCAGGGGGTTGGACTAGATGACCTCCTGAGGTCCCTTCCAATTCTGATATTCTACGATTCTATGAACTTGCTGGCAAGAATACTGTGGGGGACCATATCAAAAGCTTTGCTAAAGTCAAGGAATAGTACATCCATTGCTTTCTCCTCATCCACAGAGCCAGTTTTAAAGATGGGCACTACATTAACCTTTTTCCAACAACATTGCAATACAAGAGTCTTCTATATAGCTCCTTACTCTTCAGTAACTTCAACTTTCATAAGAATGAAAACAGAATTAAAGTTTAATTAAAATGGTAAGAGACAAACTATGTACTTTATACATAAATGATGAAAACCACCAGAAAGGAGTAAAAGAGGCATTAGAAACAATGCATAAAAGCTTGCAGACACTTATTTCTCAGATATGTCAGTACATGCCACATTTCACTTCAAATGCCTTCCCTGCTGGTTTATTAAGATGCATGCCCTCAATCACATATAATTCTAGTTTGTTTTTACAAAAAGAATTTTTCTTTTAAAAGGTCAAGTATGTAAGTAAGATGCAAATAATTATCGGTGATTTGAAATGGGAATAATAAATGTGTCCAATGTTTAAAATAAGGGATTGCCTATTGCTTTTTTGCAGACTAAACTTAGATTTTAGAGTGCTGGATCTTTTTTGTTCAAATCTTGTAATTTGATAACGGAGTTGAGTCAAGTTTTTTGTACCATTATGATGGGGGAGGTGAAACCTCATGAAAGCTGGTGGGCATGATAGGTCCCTCTTCATTCAGGATAATTATAAAAAGCTGTTAAGCTCTTTTTAGAAGCAAGATAGCTAAAACAATAGGAGCCATCACCCAAAAAGCAACAGACCACATGCAAGTCTGGTCAGAAGCTGAGCAATATGGGGAAGGGGTTTAAATGAGAACAGCATGCAAATATAGTGGAGTGAGTATTCTTTGGTGGAGGGGTGTGTGTCTGTGAGCAGAAGCCAGAGAACAGAGAGAAGCAGGCAGAACGCTAATGAGACTGCCAGAAGAGCACTGGAGAATAGCTCTGTGATAAAGTCAAGAGGGAGAACTTTGTAAATGCTTTACATCTAGATTTGAAGTCAACTAATTGGCATAATCCATTCTTCAGATTACTGTGCATTAGTGCAAAAGTGTGCATTGCCAAGTACTAAAGTCTGGATTTTCTTAATTCTGAGAGCATATGGACACAATAAAAGAACGAAAGCACACGTGATCCCGAACTTTCATGTGTGTTCGTATAGACAAATGATTACGACTGGACAGAACTCCACAGTGGTCCACCCACATGGATCAGGGCCTTATTTTTTTCTACTTATTCCAAAAATGGGGTATTAACTAGTAATAAAGGAGTAATTTAATTATGGTAATATGTTATTAATAAATAAGTGCTTTAAAGAAAAATGTTTATTTAAGGTCAGATTCCTGGTAGCAAGCTACCAAATTGGTAGTTACTGGTGGAAGATGAAATATTCATAAGCACATGAACACATCCCTAAAAGTACAATAAATACAATTCAAAGTTGGTAGCATTTCATTATTGTGCATATCTTCCTATTAACATCATGGTTAGTATATGGCCAGAGTGAAGGTAAGGCCTGTGTACACTCTACAGTATCCATTAGGAAGGTGTTAAGAACACCATCTGATAAGTGATACACAATATATGGCCAGTACACTAATGGTATTGTCTTACAAAAACCAGGAGTTATGCTACATATTGTCTAGCTATGTCAAAAGGACAGGAGACAGTAGATGTGGTTTCATTAGGTCACAACTTTATTCTGGGGAGTACCCAGCAGATAAATTTTGTACAGTGAAGATCAACCCAAAATTGGGAGGAGGAGCTGCTGGCAGCCCTCTCCCTTACCCCTTGTGATCCCTGGCAACTCACCACTGGGACCTCACCCCTGCTCCTGCCCCATGAGGGGATGGGGGCTACCAGTCATAGGACCCCCACTTTCTACTCCTTTAAAAGAAAAATCTCTTAAATCCTTTCCTACTCCACTTTATCTGATAACCATATCCATTTCTCACAGAGCACCTGTACTGGACTTTGTTGCAAGCTGAAGAGAGTTCCATGTCTAGCTGAGGGCAATAATACACCTTCTGGTGGGAGATTGTCATACAGTTGCTCACAATCACTGGGCTAATAAGGTAACTAGCGAGAATATAAGGGAAGCAAACAAGGAAGCTCAGATTGTGAGCCTGGACTGAGAGCTGCAGAGAACCCTAACCTTGCTGTAAGCCAGCATTGCATGGTCTTACTATGCAAGAGGGAAATAAGTACACATCTTGGTGAAGTTAAACAGCCTGGTGAGTTTGTGACTGTGAAACCATCTGAACTGACCAGGCAGTGAGGTTCATCATGTGGAAGCCAGTAAATAATTAACAAGGTTTTGAAGAGATCTTAATGAATGTTAGTTAGCAAGAGTCAGGCCATACTGTGACCCTTATGACGTGAGATTTGTAGAAGCAAGATAATGTAAGACAGAGTGAACTGTGTGAAAGTATTACGACCTTGCAATGTGCAGTCTTGCTTTTTCTAGTAAGATAGCAGAAAAGCTTATGTATAAACAAAATGTATTTGTTGCTTTTTACTGTCTCCATGATTGTCTAAGCTTGTCTGTAACGAAGGTATAAAGGCTTGATGTAATTGTTTACCAGTTGAGAGACCTGTCCAGGACCCTGTGTCCTATGGCACTCTCTCCCTCCATGGTAATTACTGGAGAAATAATAAAGTATTTAATTTTGCTGCACCCAAACAAAAAGCGAGAACTAAGTTTTTCTTCGACAATTTGGGGGCTCGTCCGGGATGGCAACGCCCACAGACCCACAGACGGCTACTACGGATCATTCCCCTTCGAACCCCATGGCGCCACATGAGAGGTATGAGACCTTTTGAAATCTCTATTGGGGTATCGGAGGAGGACTGTCCCTGAGGACGTCTGTCTCTCTGTTGGGCTCACGCCATCTGAACTTATTGACTGTGCAGCAGGATCAGATGCAAAGTGGTATTGGGGAGAGGCCCCAATAAGGTTAGTTTATAGCAGTACTGGGAACTGCTGAGTTGGCCAAGGTAATGCATAAGGTAATGCATAAGGTAATGCATAGGTAAATGCACCGGTGCTGAGGGGTTTTTACCGCCTCAAGAGGGGTTGTCATACCGCCTCATGGTATGGTCCGGACCAGGTAAAGATGCATCGTGGTTAAAAAAAAATAAACAAAAAAAAAATTTAAAAAGGTTAAAAAAAGGGTTAAAAAAAAAAAAAAGAAAAAAAGAAAAAGAGGCCTTGGTGTGTGTGTGTGTACACCAGTGTGAGTGGCTGTTACTGGGCTAGCCCTGTAACTAGTGGATCTTTAGGAGATCCGACCCACGGTGGGCTGACTCGGCCAGGCATTGTCCAGCGAGGAAGCTGCCTGGGTCTAGGAGTGTGTGAACCCATCTTCCCTCCCCTTTCCTTGTGAGTCTCTCCTGTGTGAGTGGAAAATGGGTAAGGGACTGTCTAAATATTCCACCTCACCCCCTAAGGGTACCCCAGTATATTACATGTACGTACATTATGGTCCTAAAACCTGCAGGTATTTAAATGATTGGAATCTGTACACGCGTGAAAATTCATGTAAACAATGCCCATTAGAAGGCACCTTCAATCTAGATAAGGAGCTAGTTGGAGCTAGTGCAGGTATATCTCCTTGAGTTAGAATTTACACCTCCAATTTGACATGTAGACACATCCATTGTTCAGTCTGCAAAAGAGCTGGAGACAGAACGTTGTCTTGCATTTCACCACCCATCCCTCAGAAGTGGTTCTAACTGGGACCTTCTCATCTAAAAGCAAAAACCTTAGCAAGTTGCAGGGCTAGCATCCTCTTCTCTGGTCTTGCATTCAGCACACACATCTACTTATTCAAGGGCTGATAAACATTGGGATCTTAGGAAGGGTACAGCTCAGGAGCACTAAATAGTGGATGTTTTTTCTTCCACATCTGTACCTTTTTTTGACATTATTTTACAGAGAAAGTATACAATCTGAGGATCAAAAAAAAATCACATCAACAATAAGGTTTTGACAAAAGTAACTAGATTGTTACTGTATTTAGCATTATGCTGCAGACCATCACCATGTAAAGAAAGGTTAATACAATGCAATAGTGAATACACTGCCATTTTTGGTTTGATACCAACAGAAGCATTAAAATAGAAAAGAACTCATGCATAATTAATAGTTCTAACGCAACAACTATTTTTGGCCTTCATTGTTGGTGCATAGTTTTAAGAGAAGAGGTTATCATATGATGGGAAGATGAGTGAAATCATGAGACATACAGCTGCATCAGCATGTTGGCTATGAACCAAAAGCCTAGTAGTATATACCAGAATGCAAAATAATATTTGAGAGGACAGTTTGAGACTAGGCTGCTCTCTGGTCTGCATAGAGCAACACTAGGCCAGAGTCATCCCTGATGTAACTTTGCTGATGTTACCAGTAGAGTTATACCAGGGATTTACTTGATTCACAGTCTATACACAATTCAGAGAATGACATACTTAGTAGGGACAGAACTGGACAAGTTCCCTGGGAGTTGCAACATTCAGATGAGCATGGGGCTGGGGGAATGGGGGGTGACATCCTAACCCGTATAAAGCTTGTGTCATCTAAGTGTCTTTAAAACTTAATTCCAAGTTTAGCTAATTAAAAAATACAGAAGACTTTTTATATATACAATGGCAGAGATTCTTCTACAAAGTGTGGCATGGGAGAGAAAATATGAGGTAAGCCCACCTTGCTTGTTTTCTCTACTTCTATTTCTGGACACTTGGATCCTGCTAAGACCTTCACACCTGATAAGTAACACTCTGCGGCTTTGAGCTTTAGGAAAAGCTCAGTTTTCAGAAGTGGCATCCTGTCTTAAAATCCTCAGTTTGCTTCCCCACTCCTTACACAAGAGATTTTTCTAGTTTATAAATATCAAAGGCCAGAAGAGACCATTTGATCATCTAGTCTGACATACTGGATAATGCAGGCCAAACACACACAGACACACAAATCCCTAGAACATATTTAGTACAGTATTGACACGTATGCCTCCTCGGCAGGTACTTTATGTACTAAATCTACCAAAACTCAGCACAGAAGGGGTTCAAATCTTCCAATTTGGTACTAAGGAGAGGAATTTGTCCCTGCTTAGCTTTAAACTGAAAGCCCTCAAACACAGAAGCAGAATACCTGCTATTTGAGGTAAAGGAGATTAAAAGGGTGGAGTGTGGCAGAAAGAAAGAGGATACAAGAAAAATATCAATAGTGTAAGAATTCTAGATGTTATCCAATGAGGCAACAAAAGACAGACCAAAGCTTTTGTGTCCTCAGACAGTAGGCTTAGCTTCTGATAATGAAGCAGATATGAAGTAGGATGATAAGTGCTCTACTGAAAATATGTCCCCCTTAGCAGAATCCTATCAGAAACTAATTCTTCAAAAAGATTCATAGTGTAAAGCAAATACTGCTCTTCTGCCAGCAGGCATCATAGATCTGAATCTACTAGCACTACGATAAGTGCTTTGAGCATCCAAGTTGCCTTCCAGCCATATTTCTTAATCCTCATTTTAAGTGCAACTTTGTTACCATCTCTCCAGTTGGGGATATTGGAAAGTTATGATCAACAAGTTCACTGAGAACAATATATATCAGATTCCAAAGACTACCTCCAGTTCCAGGTCTGTTACTCATGGTGCCATGGCAGTAAGCGTGATGCTAGTGGAGTAACCATTCCCTTCACCCTTTCTCAGATTCTTATAGGTTTGAGAGAGTCACCTAAAGATAGTTGATGATACTCCTAATGTTTCTAGAGAAATCCAAGGGCTTGGTAATTTCCCAAGCCACTCTTCTGTCTTATGATTCAGAAATATCTTTAATTCTGTTTTTATTACAGGCATTAACAGGGTATGTCTGCACTATGAGCGAGGAGTGAGATTCCCACCTCTCACAGAGTTACCTGTTGTAGCTCATCTGAGGTAGCATACTAAAAATAGTAATATAGTGGTGGCAGCAGTCACGGCAGCATGGACTAGCCACTCATGAGTATGTACCCACAGGTTCAAGTGCATTTGTATTGGGGCAGTTAGCACGTGCTGCTACTACCTCTGCCTATGCTACCACAATGACACTACTATTTTTAGAGTGCTAGCTCAGATGAGAATGAGCATATGTCTGCATGAGATGGGAATCCACCATTAGCTCAAACCAGAGATGTAGCAAAAACTCCCTATTCTTAGCACTGATAGGCACTTCACTGTTGTGTTTGACAAGGGCAAACATCATCTGTCACGTGTGTGGGGAGGGATACCCCACAAACTATATAACACCAGTCTACTAGAGCAAATATTTTTATGAACTTTGTTTGGAATCATTATCCACTTTCCTTTTATTCTCCTTCTCAGTTAAGTGACTAACCACTGAGGTAGGTAACTCTAGTGCATGACATGCCTATTTTTATTTTTGATGAATTGTAATATGATCAAAACTTAAAGTTAAGTTCCTTGTGTGCCATTTTCCACTCATTTAGCTGTGTTTTGGCTCTGTTTTTTGTTGCTGAAGAGATCAGATGTCTCCAAGTGAGTCTTTTCAGTGGATAATTTATTATCTGTTCAAGTCATCCACATTGCATTTTAAACCATCCACAAAGTACACATTTAATATTGTCAAATCAAATAAAAGATTTTTCTGTACAGAACAAAGGAAAACCAAGAATAAGAGACTTATTTCTTGCACTTGTCATATATTCAATACTCATGTAGTGGTTACTGAGGCTTGGAGTGTATTGAAAGTAAGTGAACATAAATCTAAAGCTGGGGAAAGTAAGTAAGTGATAATTAAAGCAAGAAAGAAAGAGACTCAAATTAAAATGTAGAAGAGGAATCTTGACTAACTCAAGGCATCTTTAAGCAAATCTTTATGGAAATCAAATTTCAAAGTGCAAATTCATCATTTGCATAGAAAGTGTTTAAAAAATAAAAAGCATATCCAGTCAGAAGACAGACATTAATGTGATTTTTCTTAACAGTCACAATTAAGCAACAATATTCAAAATTTGGGATATTAATGGTCAGTTTGAGCATAAAAAGATTTAATACACCTATTGAATCAAATACCTATATTTAAGCAACTCAATCTAATATCCTATTATAAGAGCACTTGCTCATTAATTATTGTTAGTATTATAGCAACCAAAAATGGTACTAGGTGCTTCACAGAAGAAAGCCTGGATTTGGCCCCTGCCTCAAAGACATTACATTCTAAATATCAGTAGGGTCCCCTTCCCCTCACTCAAAAACTGTGCTAGCCCATTGGGTCCTCTATTGCCCCTTAAAATATATTAATTGCATTATTTCCACAAAGCTATCTCACACACACACAAATATATGTGTCAAAGTCCAGGTTAAATATGATGAATGGTATTTTTGAGGTAATAGTAAATAGGGGCCTCCTTGAGGTGCTTGAGGGTAATTGCTTAGTCTACTTATGCCTAGTGCCACCACTGCCCTCACTCTCCACCAACACAGTAGAGGCGTGTCTATGCTTGGAGAAGGGGGAAAAGAGTTGGTGAAGTGTATAGGCTCGGGGTATGGGGTCTATACCAGTCAGTTTGTCCCCGTTAATCCCCCACTTCTCTGGTGGGCACCAGGGTCCTGAGGTGAAGGTTGCTAGGGGTCAGAGCAGAATGTCATATCACTTTCTTCTCTCAGTGGGACAGCATGGCAGAACCTTCATGACGGAGTCCTCCCAATTTCCTCCACAGAGCCCCCCTCTCAGATTATTAATGCAGAAGGGAATGATCTGGTCACGCTACTGTTGTCACTAATCCTTTACTCTTTGGTTTTCATGTTCAAGATATTGAATTGTGAATCCATTTTATTGTTCATCTTTAGTCAACTAACATATTTGTATTGCTGTAGCAACTAGGAATCCCAATCATAGAGACTCCATTGTGCTAGATGCTGTACACACACAGAACAAAAAAAGATGGTCTCTACCCCAAAGATTGTACAATTTAACTATAAGATACAACATCATGTAGATGCAAGGAGACATACAGGGGAAGCACAAGGAAACAGTGAACCACTCAACTTTTTTGTTGATGATTTATATAAGGTTTCCGTACTTCTTACAAGGGAAGTAAGATGACCAAATAATATTCAATGTGCTACCTAGCTAAAGCTTTTTAGGAACAGGCTCAAAAGCGTTATCATTTATCAAATACAAATGAGGTTAGCAATCACTCTTTGTTCTGTCTGAGTATATGACCAAACCATTTTCTAGTATGTGTAGTTACCTGCAGTACAGTAACTGCTGCTTGATTTCCATTATTTTAATTCCCCAAGCACAGATCTTCTTCATTTCCTGTCCAAACAATCAGCTGAATTGGCAAATCGCTCCATGATAGACTCGTGAGCCTCTTCAATTCAAATATGGCATAATCCTCAGATTTAAACAGAATATTTCCATCCTCTGTGACAGAAACTGCATAAAACGAATGGGTATTTTAGTGACTGATTTTCTGTTGGCTAGTGCATTCTGTTTCTTAGAGTGTAGTGGAGCAAAACTGACATGTGTGTGACTGGAGTAGATCCTAAGTGTATATGGTCATGATGATGATGAATTGTATTTTATTTTTCTTCTAATTAGTGTTATTTTTCCCCTGGGAAGCAAGCAACAAATCTGAACAAGCAGAGAGAAAATTCTGGTTTTTATTTTGGGTAAAGATGAATGTTACAATAAATAGCAAAGCCACAACAAACTAAAATCATTCTGCAATAGACTCACCTCTCTAGCATGTTTAAGCCCACTCCTGAAAAATGAAGGATGGTCTGAATGACATGGTTTTTACTCTGAGGATAATACATAAGGTAGTACAGAGGAATGAGGAATCTTCAGCCTCTGAGTGCCTTGAGGGATTAATACCTACATTTCTCCCTAGAGCTAGTTATTACGATGTATGATAGGAGTAGTTGATAACGCCTGCTGCTTTCCTTATGGAGAGTTTAACCCTTCTGTAGTTGCACTGAGCATGAACACACTAGAGTCAGACTCTCCCCACATTATCATGCCATCTTGTTCTCTTTCTTGTACAAATGAAAAATTCTACAATAGAGCAGAATCACAGACAGGCCTTACTCTCTTAGAACATGTTCACTCACCTCAGCAGCAACTCCTCACAGCCAGGTGTGGCATAGCAGCTGTTTCCCCATATGGTACTTCCTCCCCACAATCACTTTGTCACTGCAGTTGTCTCTCTTCCTTCAACTTGACCCTTCAGACAGTTCACACTTTCTGCTACACCAGAATGGATGGACTAGAGTCCAGTCAAGACATAGTCCAATGACCTCATAGAGGACTTCTGTCCATCTCTGTAGTCCTTATACATCTCTTACCCCAGGGGATCTACCCCCTCTTTGTTAATTGGTGGTAGGGAAACCCTTCCTCTACTCTGGGTTCCAGCCCAGACACTTTACAGCTAGCAGACAAGGTCTATTCCTTCAAACTCTTCACTGCTTCAACTCCCAGAGAGTGACTGTACCTTCTCTTCCTACTACTTTTCTCTGCTACAAACTTCCTGGCTTTATAATCACCATCCAGCCCCTCTCCAGCTGGGCTTCATCCTCAATTAAGCCTGGCTTTCTCTCTTTTACAGGTGCTACCAGGTATATTAATTGGCCTCTCTGGCCCACATTAACCCCTTCACAGACCTACAGATCACACTCATCTACCATACTGTATTATGAAGCCAACCACATCTAAGAAAGTTGGTTTCTATGGAGCAGTAGAGATGGGCTCTGTGAAAACTGTAGTTTCAGAAATGCAAAATCTCTTACTGGATATACGTAATGATGTACAAGCTAAGTCACCTCAGTATAGATGTATGGCATGAGAGGACTTCCCATCAGCTAATGAGTCATTTATATTCTATAGCAACTGAAAAAGATTGTACAGATTTGATTGGAAGCAATATTTAGATACGTCAGGCAAAAAAAGCAACTAGGCTACCATCAGAATTGTTCAGTTCTCATTCTTCCACTCAAGCTTTATTATATTCATGACATACTTCATGATTAGTCTTTTCTTTATAGTGCACCACTAACTGGAATCCTCTTACACACACACTCAACCAGACAAAACATTGAAAGTGTTTGTCTCTCAAGGACAGTTTTAACACTGAGTCTAACTGTATGAACAGGTAATTCAACATCACTATAGTAGACAATCTCTATATTGTAAGGATGGTCCAGGATTGCAGAACTCAGGTAGAGTGAGCTGGACGTTACCTGTGGCTTTCTTTCAAGATTTTGCTGCTTTCTGGTTAAGAGAAATTAAAAGTGACTTCAAATTCAGTTGTAATACAGAAACATTTCTGGTTACAACTGAATGTTTGCTCTTTAACAAAAACAGTCAAGATGTACTCAAGTTGTCAAAATTTTCAAAACTTGAAGCATGCCAACACGTGCGTTTTGCATAATATTTACCTTCTGCTAGGAAACTGCTGGTAGAGATTTAAATAAAGATGTTCTAGGTAGTAAGAAAGCAAACTGTTGGATTGCCACTTCATACTAAAATGGGAAATGGAAGGTAAGCAGCAATGGCCCCTGAAACAAATTCTCTATCAGTGCACTAGTTACTACAGATGTATTTCCAACTTTGGTAGTCATATCAGTGAATGATGGTATGCGTGCTATTACTCTGAACTTAGACAAGTTGGAGCTAACATAGAAACTCAGGGTGAGATCCTGACTCTTCTGAAGTCAAGGGTAAAACTCTCATTGATTTCACTGGGGCCATGATCTCACCCTCCATCTGCTCTCTGTTCTGAATTTTTAAGCTGAGGACCCAATCCCTGCATGAAGAACCACTCCGGCACACCTTGGCACCTTCTTAGAACCCCACTGACCCAACCGGCCCAGGGTCTTCCCACACAGATCTCAATGCAGCATTGAGCCTTCAATCCCTGCCTCTTACACAGAGGATGCTGTATGAGCTCAATAAGAAGGAATGCTCTTTTCGTCCTTGTAAACGTGCGTGTCCGGGGCTCAACCCTCCCCGGGGAGGAGGGGAGCCACACTGGCCTGCTGCTCTTAGTCGCATCCTGTCCCGACTCTTCAAAGCGGAGCAACAGTGCACACAGTCACTTAGGGGCTCAGGCCTTCTACTGCAAGGCTGAGCAACAAACAGTTAGTATAGAGGCCCAGGCCCTGGATCAGGGCGGGGCAACAACAGTCAGAGCTCAGGCCCTCTGATGCAGGGGCTGAGCAACAATACATCAGTTTAGGGAGCTCAGGCCCTCTGGTGCAGGGGCTGAGCAACAATAAATCAGTTTAGGGAGCTCAGGCCCTCTGGTGCAGGGGCTGAGCAGACAAACAGTTTAGGATACAGGCCCAGACCCTTATGCCTGAGCGTTGGGGTGAGGGGAAAGACTGCCACCCGTGAGTAAGGTGGCAGGGGGGACGCAGGCCCACCCACTCCACTGCATCCCGGCCCGGGGCCCTAGCAGCGGCTACCACTGCTGACGGTCAGTGGGGATCCTGACCGCAACACACTGACATGGGCACTGGTTGATCTGCAGCCTGACTGGGGTCGGCTGCCCCCGGGCCACTTCCAATTTCCCCCTCTGGGCCTACCTGGTCCGTGGCGTCCGCTCCCGGGAAGTCCAACAGCATGGGCTCCTTGCAGCCCGGGCTGGGGGGTAGATCCGGCAGTTCCTCTGGGAAGTCCGGCCAGGTTTGCTCCGGGGGCTCCTCGGGGTAACAGCAAGGGAGAGGGGGAGTCTCCAGCAGCTCCTCCTCGTAGCTGGCGCGGGGAAGCTCTGGTGGGTCCTCCCAGTAGCGGGCGAGGGGAAGCTCCGGCCAGTCAGGGCAACTGCCCTGGGCTCCAGCGGCTTCCCAGTCCCGAGCCCTCTCTGGCAGGTCTGCTTCCGACGGTGGCTGGGCTCCTACTGAGCTCCGCCGGCCGGCTTTTGTACTTCTGGGTCGCCACCTGACCCTCTGAGGGGCAGGCTCACTGCTCTGTAGACCCGCCCACTCCGGTGTCCAGGGCTCAACCCTCCCCGGGGAGGAGGGGAGCCACACCGGCCTGCTACAGTCCTCTTTCCACAAACTGCATCATCTCCTTTCCTCTGAAAAAAAATCTATGATTTTTAGTGATATTAGTTTCCTTAATATTAGATTCTCTCTCTTCATTCCAATAAAATTGTTCCCCAAAAGTCCATCTTGTCCTTTATTATCTTTTAGAGAAATAAGAAAAAGCGGAAAATAATTGTTTTGTAAAAAATTACCTATAACCAAAGAAAAGTAACAAGAAAAAAAATCAAATTTAGTCAATTTTCACCTTTTCTTTTGGTGAATGATTTCATGTGCAAACTTCTTTCCTCATCAAGATTTTCCCTGCAGTGAGTGTGATTGCTATGGGCTACACAGCTATAACTGAAACTGAGAATGTGCAGTAACCAACATTTTCTGTTTGACTTTGAACTCCCCTTACAGTTTGAGACACAGCTTTCATTTTATACCAGCAACAACTAGTGCTTATGCCATTAAAAGCAGCTTTACTTGTCATCAGAAATATAACAACATATCAAATGAAAAGCAGTATTTTCTTTCTCTCCTTTCAAACTGGTGCCAAATCAAGCTTTAACACAGTGGTTCTCAAACATTTGTACTGGTGACCCCTTTCACATAGAAAGCCTCTGAGTGTGGCCCCCCCCCCCCAATACATTTTAAACACTTTTTTATATATTTAACACCATTGTAAATGCTGGAAGCAAAGCGGGGTTTGGGGTGGAGGCTGACAGCTCGTGACCCCCCAGGTAATAACTTTGTGACCCCCTGTGGGGTCCCGACCCCCAGTTTGAGAACCCCTGCTTTAACATATGAAATTTCTCACGTCAGTATGATTTAGTTATACAACGATCAAACTTACATGCATCTGTCAAAGATATTTTATGAATCAGTTACCTTCCAACAGATCAAAACTATTCAAGTTTCCACTTACCACTCAACATCAGACAATATTTTAAAATCCTAATATTCACAATAGTCAGAAAAAAATTGTACAGTACAGCAACATTGAAGAGGGATCAATATTTCAGAGGTGGTGGTGTAGTTTGCTATTATAAGAACCTTGAATGTATATGGCAACTGACAACATACAAAAGAAAAAGGTCCCTTACCTGAAGACTTTACAATATAACAAATATAAATACAATACACAGGACAAGGATTCAGATGGAATGATGTGTGGGGACAATGCTGGCAGTAAAATCAGCTTTTAAAGGCTCCACCAAGAACTGGGTTCTAAGAAGGGTTTGAAGGAACAAGGGATAAGAGGCTATTTGTCATGAAGACAAAGGAGCAGTAAAGAAAAGGGCTACAACTGAGTTTCAGACACAAAAAGGGTGGAAGAAAAAATTAGAACAAAGATACATAAACAATGTATAGACTTTTACCACAAAACTCAGAATACATATACACAATAAATTTGTGTATCTCACACACACACACACACATGCACGCACTTTAAAACTGGGAAATCCTTCTGGTCAAAGAAATGGAGATACAGTAGTTAAAAGTATTTTTAATTGACACTCTGTTGGATTCAGTATATTATTTAAGAGCCTGATCCAGATCCTGTGGAGTTCAGAGGGAGCTAGACTGGGCAGTGAAAGATGACCTGACACATGGCATGCCTAACAGGGTGATGGGTTTTGTCTAGTGCTATCTATTTAATAAATAGTCTTTGGGAAAGGATGAAGGATCCGTATTTATTTCTTTTTACATTTGAGACATCTGTAATCAAGCAGACTCTGCAGCTTGAGTATATAAGGTTAAAATGGGTGTCGAATTTTTATAGTTTCATAGATTTTAAGCGCTGAAGGGAGCATTAGATCATTTAGTCTGACCTCCTATTTATTGCACATCATTCAATTTAATCCACATATCCCTATAAGAGAAAGGTGAAGACTAAGCTTCAGGACTGTTTTTTTTTTCCTGGAATACAGCTTCCTCATCCAAAAGAGAGTAGGTTTAACACTTAAGCACCAGCACATTACTATTTGTGAAGACTCAAACAATTACAATTTAAGTTCACATTTTTTCAGCCATTTGAGTATAATGACTACATGTGGAACTCTTGAATCAAGCCTGTTTGTGTCTCTGGCCTTGAGCAAGTCATTCAAGGTCTTCTGTTTCCCTCATCTTTAAAAACAATCAAAATGTTTTATTCCCAAAATACAAAGAGAGACATTTTGACATTGTCAGAACTTCTCCCTCCCTCCTGCAGTATTTCCTCTGAAATTAAAATTTGGCAAAACCTACTTGATTTTGTGAAGTGTTTTACTTTCCATGGAACTGCATTTTTAACTGAAAAATCCCATCAAAGTTTTTTGACCAGCTCTCTGATACTTTTTCAATATACTTGTTCCATGCAAGTATAAACTTTCACTCTTAGTAAATATGTTCCATTTTGTTGCAATCTTAATGTACCTTGACTTAGAAGGGTTATTTTATCATAGCTCTGTTCATGCTTTCTCAGTCTTCACAAAAGACTATAATATTTTGTGCTTACGGTTTGCGATGCAAATGGCCGTATGCTATGGAATCAGATGGGATTGAAAATAAAACTTTATTTCATGGAGTATTTTAGATAAGACTTTTAAGAATAGTCACGGAGGTGCCAAAATCATTGCTTTTGCTGCCAAATCATTCAGCCTTCAAAATAAATGTCTGTGGAGCCCTTTGCACCTCTAGGTATATTTGTCTTAGATATCTCTGTAGTAAATAGTGGCAACTGTATCAAATGATTGCTGGTTTTAAAATGAAAACTGAAAATCGTTCAGATCAGATGATTGTAAATGAATCTAAGCAAAATGACTTTTGGGTCTATCCATTTAGATCAAAGTGATTGGCAGTTTTCCGCTACAAAACCATCAAACCTATATACCAAAAGAACATTTCTCTAACAGCTACCCAAGTAAAAAAAATAAAAAATAGCACCCTGCAAACTGAGGAGAAAAAAAAATCTGAATATGCAAAATTAGATGGGAAACAAAACCTTTTTTCTAAGCCACATAATTATGAATGTTGAAAATGTGCCCCTTAAAAAAAAATCACACACTCGGTATGAATACATACTATTTTACAGTGCTGCAGTTTCCTTTTTCAGAAAACAAAAATGTCAAGGCAAATACATCATAAGTATTTGCATCTGGAGAGAATTTGTTTGTATCTATTAATTTCATCCATTTCATTATGATATATACTTTTCACATTCTAAAAGGGCTTATTTTTGTAATGGTAGCAAACAAAATAAGCAATTATAATCTAATTAATCAAATGAATAATACTGCTGTATTTTGTGAAGAACAGTATTAGGCTGACGTATTCTTACATAGTGTGATACATTTACTAAATCAGCATGGGGAAAGTGCCCATCAAAATGATTCAGTTAATTCTTTAAGGGTTGAGACCTATAATTAAACCACTACTGAAGCTGCTCCTTTCAGTCTCCAACCTTCAAGATTAAATATAAATTTGAGTATTTAGGTAACAATTATGCAGTAGAAACGTTGTGGCTGGAATAGCCTCTTAATTGCAACAGATTAAAGCAAAAGTAACATGACTTGGTGCTGGTGAAAAGAACCATGCTTTCCCCCACCTTCTTCTAAAGTCTTCTGTGGTTGTAGTATGGAATGAAAAATGTACCCAAGCAGCCAGTGCTACATTTAGATGTCAGCTGTGAAATCAATAGGTACTGGGATTAAAGAAAGTTACAGAATGAGAAATGAGATTGTAACTGCGGCTACCTACTGGAATACATACTCAAGGACTGAATGGTGTACTTGCTTGCATATATGTTCTCTATACCCACATAGAGTGTCCCCATTATGCTGTGTTCGACAAGGGCATAATGCTGTGTTCACATGTATATGTTACCAAAATGTCGGGTCCGCCTAGCTGAGAGCCAATGACAGCCAGACAGGGATAAGGAAAGGTTGCTTTATTCTGCAGAAGAAAGGAGAGCTTTGTACCAAGATACAAAAACACTAACTCCATACAAAAAACAAGAATCTTTATACACACTCACACACAGGTTTCGGTCGTGTTAGCATTTGATTGGTGGTTAGCAAACCCTGCACTTCTGCAATCTGCTCAGCAAAAACCAGCTTAGGACCAGCTTCAACTGCCTCTAGACCGATAAGGGAAGACAGTTCAAAAGTTCAGGCTACTGTGTCCCTGAGGTGTCCAATTTCCCCTAATGGTTGCCAGCTGTTATAAGCTGCCTAACTAGCTGTTAAGGGGGAAACTCTACTGACTGTCACATATACCTGCGTCCACACTGCTTCTGTTGATATGGAGTGTTAACATTACCATGTCGGGGTGGTATCCCAGGATTCTGTGCATCGCAGGGAGACACTCTAGGAACCACTTTGCAGTCTGATTTTGGTACTGTCCCCTACCTTCATACATTTGCCTGTGGCAGTTTCTGATCATGTTGCCCCTCACTGCTATACAAAAACTGGGTAGAAGACGTGGACAATGAGATGATGATCTGGTTCTGTTCCTGCAGAACCAGATAAACAACTGGTAAGATGCTGGATGGAATTTGGGCAGAACTGATGCATTGAGGACAGCTGACCTTGAGGGTCAGTGACAATTCATTCCACGCACATGGGAACACATATGGTGAATGCCAATATTGGCATGGAATGTCCTTGGGTGGATTGTCACTTCTGATAGAGGAGAACCAGCATGGTCTGGTGGGATTACAGTTTTGGAAAACCTGGGTGACTAGCAGCAACTTTAGAATTTCCAAATGAGGAATCAGACTTTCATGGAGCTGCGTGACAAACTTGCACCACATGTCCAGTGCCAATGTTTGATTAAGAGAAGCAATACCATTTCAGAAATGGACTGTTGTTGCCCAGTGGAAGCTGGTTACCAACAGATCTATAAAAACTTTTGGGTTGGAAAGTCCACTGTTGTGGTTCGGCAGGTTTGCGAGACAATTAACACTGTGATTTACCCATAGGTGGTTGCCATAAGAAAAGTTCCAGAAATAGTAGCTGGGTTTAAAAGGATGGGTTACTGAACTGTGCAGCAGCTGTAGATGGCACCATATCCTAATACTTTGCCCACCACCAGGGGCAAATATATGAACAAAAAAAAAAGGTTACTCTTCACTCATTCTGCAAGGCCTGGTGGCCCACAGAGGCAGATTCATCAATAAAAGCATGGGAAACATTCGAAAGATTCATAATGCCAGTTTGCCGAGGAGATCAGGATTGTACTTGAAGAGGGCAGAAGGGATTTTATTCCACAGAAATTATATTGTTCTGCAAAGTTTATCTGTGGCAACTGCTACTGTGGGGGACCTCACATATCCACTCCTGCCATGGCTCATGAAACTGTACCCCAACATCAATAATCGTAGAAAAATGGAATTCAACTGCAAGCTCATTAGCTGACTGGCAGTCGTGGAGTGTGCATGTGGTAGGCTGAAAGCTTGTTATTGCACATCCATCTAGCTGGCAATGTGGCAAAAACCATTCATATAATCGTTGTCTGCAGCACACTCCATAGTATTTCTGAGGGGACTGCTCAGGACAAGTCTGTACAGGCAGCTGGATCCCAATCATATGCACACTGGTTCTGGTTCCCAGAGGGCATGGGAAATCAGGGATGCCACACAGGCACACATTTAGGCCCAGCACAGATGCAGAGGAAGATATATGCCTATGCTAAGAGACACCGTCATACACCATACAGCTGCTGGAAATGCGCACAAGAAAACATTGATACATACTTGTGGGGCTACATAGCTTTGAGAGGGTTTGGTTCCCTAGTAGCTGAAGGTCATTAGCCATTCATTCCTGTGAAACTGCACATATTAATGAAAATGAAAACATGGCATCTCCATTGGGTTATCACCTTAAAGCTGGGCTTAGAAATATAAAATTTCAAGAGCTTTGGAAGGCATAGGGGGAAAACAATATCATATTTTTTGGGGTGAGGGGACATCTGGCATGGGTGTGGGTGAACAGAAATTTTGGAGAAAATTGAAATATCTACATTAGTTACTAGCTTATTGAAACTATACTGTATTTACTTCTTTAGGAATGAGAAATGTATTATGTATAATTTAGTTATTACATAGAATGTATTGCTCTGTATAATGTACATATTAGAGTACATTAAGATACTTTTTTTTGTTTTTGGAGTATTTTTGTCTGTTGACATAAATCCAAAATAGGGAAAAAAATTTGAAAGTACAAAGTATCAATATTGTTGCCTTGTAAACAAAAAGAAAGGTCATATCCATAGGGTTTAGAAATAGACTATAAACAGAGACCTGCTGTTATAATGCAGGTCCAGAAGAAACTTATGCTTCTAGAGAAAAAGATCAGAAAATGAACACTGCTACACCAATTCCTTATAATGTAGTTAATACAGCATGTTAAGGACCAACAGTAAATTTAGAGCTACCGCCAAATTTTATAGTAAATACCAGACTAATAGTGCATCGTCATTATATAGAGAGTAAGTATCATAACTGTAAGAAAAACTAGCCATTTTATAAACATGGATAATATAACTTAAATAGTTTAATTATCAATATAATCTTGGAAATGCTAACATAGCTCAAGCTTTTCCTTCTGACTTCTCTAAACGCAATCTGTCTGAAAGATCTGTTTCTGAACTTTCATTATGATCTTCATGTATGTCATTACACTGAATATTTGAAAATTGAAAGAAGCTTCTGAACTGTTTCTTGATTTTGTGTGCGTATTTCCAAACACTGACTGGTGTCTTTCACATACTGTAGAAAATGGAGGAATCTGAAGCAGACAAAGTAGGAGAAGTCAGAGGTGGTGTTGTACAGAGGCCTTGCCATCACAGTATCAGAGCAATATGGTTTGCAGATTCCCAATTTGTGTTCCTGGACCAAATACCTGAACATGTTCTGGATTCTGCACCATTCAAAAGCACTTTTCCAATGTCTAGTGCTAAGTGTGTTGCTTGTTTAGTAATCTAGTCAAATGCTGTAATAATGCCATTATCACTAACATTACTATTTTTGAACCTTGGATCTAAGAGTTTTTCAGCAGCATGTATTGGTTTTCAGCATATGCTGAGAAATGTCTCACAAAAATGCTTTGTCTGATTCCGTGATTGCAGAAATGGTTTTGTGCTTTTGGAAGGTGTAATGTAGTCATTGTGCAAGGTTTGTTGCCTGCAACATTGGATTACAAACCTGTTATTGGGAGCACATAATCTCTTGAAGGTTAGCTTGGGGATGGGAGGGGGCAAGAAGGGGAATATGCAGTCATTCTGCTTTTTGGGCATTTATTATCAATGGTGCTAACTACGCTTAGTGGATATTATGGTCTGTTAATCAGAAATGAATACAATCATTTATTTATAACCAGGGGTTAGCAACATGTCCGTACATGGACACAAGTGTCTGTGGTTAAAATTTTAAGGTCCATTCAAAAAATTGAATGACTGAATGACATAACCACCCCCCACCATGTCCGTCACTAAGTACGGTAATTTTGTCAAGTGTCCATCATGCAAAATGGTGGTGCCAACCCCTGTTTATAACTGTGTCTTGCTTGGGGACCATTTTGGGCTAGACTTGAGCAGTGACTGAATAGATGGAGGAAATTTGGAGGAGTTTGATAAGGGGATAGAGCATGACAATGCCATGGCTTCAGCACTGCAATTCAAACACACAGAGATATAGCAATGCATGACATATTATTCAGGGAGGAAAAGTCATTGCACAGTATTTCAAATGCCCTTGATCTTAAAATCAGGAATGCAGCACCAGAGCAAGAGGGGATATTGAGGACTATGGCTCATTGTAACTTAGCAGCCTCAGGTTCTGATTCCTGCCACGGCTCGGGGTCTTCCTCGGGTCCATCAGGAGGGTGGGGAATGGCTTCCTCAACCGTCTCCTCCAAGTACAGGTACAGAATCACTTACTACTTGTCCTCCAGGTCTTTTGGGGCATCCTTCATGGCCACTGCCATTGCTTTGTCCTGGCCTTCATTAGCATCCTGGAAAATGAGGCTGCAGGGAATCACGATCAACTTCAGTCTTTGTACTGGGTGCCTTTTGTACAGCACCTGGTCAAGCGCCTCCTAGAAGGGGCATGTATGATGATCCCTCCCAAAGTCTGAGCCTTTGGCCTTCATGTACTGGTATGTTCATGCACTCAAGTACTTGATACGTTCATGCACTGGGCTAGAATATGCTCAATGCCCTGCCTGCTCCAGTCTCTGAAGTTTCCTGATACAGGTCAATGTTTCTGCCACTCCGGGAGATGTCATTGAGGATGGCATTCTCTGACAACACACACTGGTCAGCACCAAAGTGTGGTCAGCTGGCCAAGTAGCTGCTATCAGAGCAGGATCCATTTTCATCTGTCCTGATCAGCAAAGAGTGCAGTGGAAAGCTGTTCTGATGTGGTCAGCACATTTCATTACTACCAGTGAAAAAAGGAGGTCAAGGACCTTTATAGATTGGGTAAGGGTCAGGAAGAAAAGGGTGCAGTGCATTGTGAGAATGGAGGTGGAGGAATATTGAAACTTGAGGCCTGGTATATGCCTTTATCCCCATCCACATTGAAAACTGGCACAGGTACAGGGCAGTGCCACAGCCTGACGTATGTATTTACCCACATTCCTCAGGGGTCACAGCTTACTCACCCTCTATCTCACCTTCAGGGCTTCTGGGGTTTAAGGGTGGACAATAGAGAGCTATGGCATAAGCCCACACTTGGTCATGTATACAGCCACAAGCGTAGATATACTCTGAGGCTTTGCAGTGCCTGACTCTCAGGTGCCCTGCTCCCTAGTGGAATTCACAGCCCACATTAGGCACCTAAACTCCCTACACAAGGCATGGGGGGAGATAGGTACTTAGATTCCCAGAAGTCAGCATCCTGAGCAGGGAGCCACTTATGCTACCCTGTGGGAAACGCTAAGGAGACATCTAACGCGTCCCTTAGGAGTGAGGCGCCAAACCCCAGACTAGAGAAAGGTGCCTATTTCCACTTAGGATTCACAGCCATGAATCCTCTCCTGGAGTTAGGCTCCTAAGCCAGGTTAGTTGTTCTTCACCAAAAGACAAATGGTGCGGTGGTGACTCCCTTATACCTAATGGCCCAGTAGTTGGAAAACTCACTGAGAAATCCCCTCGACCTGATGTGGAGCAAGGTGAGTTCATTAGGGTGTTTTAAACTCTCCTATTGAAGCTGTTCCACTCTATACTGTCTCCCTGCATCTAGAATACTCACCTGGGAGGCAGGAGGCCCAGGTTCCAGTCACCCTGCTCCAATGATTTTTTTTTGTAATGCACAGTGGAATAGCTTCAACAAGAAAGACTGAGAAAGACCCATCCCAGCATATCCCATAATTCGAGCGGTTAGAGCATTCAGGTGGGAGATATGGGTTCAGGTCCCTGCTCTACATCAGGTAATGTGGACATTTGAACCTCAGTCTCTGAAAGCCTCACTGAGTGCTTTAACCAGTGGGATAAAGGTTAAGAGGAGGACACAGCTATCGCTCTTCCTCTGGCTTCTTTTGTGGACATTTAGGCATGCTCTGAGGTCCCAAAGTCCCCTTCAGGCCCCAGAGGCAAAATAAACAGGGTGGGGTGGGATGCCTACTGAATCCCACATGGGTTTAGTTGCTAGTTAGGCACCAAACTTCCCGGTAGTGTCAGGATGGAGACAGCTCTGCACATAGCATGTTGCTAGAATGCAGGTGCCTAAGAGACTTTACTGGTGGAAACTTTGGTGCCTACATGGTTACACAGCAAAGAAGCAGTGGCTTTGCGAATGCCAGTGGTACCTAAATGTTGGGGCTAGGCACCTAAATTGGCAGTTCAATGACCAACTGTGAATCTAGCCTTTATCGTATATCTGTGGTAGCAGCACTATAACCCATGGGGTGGGGAAGGAGAAGAATCTGGAAATACGGTAATGTGCCTTAAAAGCTTGAAAAAACAAAAAACCTATTTAATTCTAGCATACACACTCAGGTCTTCACTCCTGTGCAATGCTGCATTTATAAAATGATCAAAACAAACAAAAAAAACCCTCCAATACAAAAAAATCAACAAAAATAAACAAATGTTTTTCTACCATGAAGCTTGTCCCTAGAGATGATGCCTGACAATCAAAATTGCAGGGATACAATTCTTACAGTGCAATTGCTTTCAATTTAAAAGACAACAGCAGCCTCTTCAACCACAGATTGCAGCCACTGGCTAGACAAAGAGGAGAGAGCAATGCTCCACACAGCTGTGGCATATCAAGCCACCTGTTTCTCATCAACCTTCTTGTATCTGCACATAAAACAAAATGACTTTATTGTTTTGTTCCTTCTGCAAAATGGCAGAGAAGTGCTGCTTATGCAGTAAGTTTGGGTGTTTTTCCCCCTCCCTTACTGTCTTTTCAATGGAAAGTAGAATAAAAGTTCTGCATCACTTTGGAAGGGAGAAACTGAAAATAAAAGGGTAAATATTCCCTGCTTAGAGACATTTTCATTTGCTGAATCTGATTTTCCTAATGAGCTGATGTGTTTTATAATGAGAAAAAGTTAGAGGTCACACAACAGATGGGAGCCAAACCTTTCAAAAAAAAAAAACCACTCAAAACAATTCATATCTTGGTGCTAGAGAAATCTTGCAGAAGAGCAGGAACTAACTAATTAGAAAACATAAAAATGACAAATGGATTTCCTGTGGAACTAAGCATTAGGAGTGCTGGGGTTTATTACTAGCTCAGTCACTGCATTGCTGTTTATGCTTTGGCAAGTCATGTAAGCCTACATTTTCAAATGTGATTAGAGATTTTGGATGCCCATCTTGAGATGCCTCAAGGGGTAAATAGTAAGGTGCCAAAATTTCCAGATGATACAAAACTACTCAAGATAGTTAAGTCCAAAGCAGACTGTGAAGAGCTACAAAGCTATCTCACAAAACTGGGTGACTGGGCAACAAAATGGCAGATAAAATTCAGTGTTGATAAATGCAAAGTAGTCCACATTGGATAACATAATCCAAACTATACATATAAAATGAAGGGGTTTAAATTAGCTTTTACCACTCAAGAAAGATCTTGGAGTGACAGTCAAAAAAGCTAAAAAAAAAGTGCTAATTAAGAAAAGGGATAGATAATAAAATAGAAAATATCTTATAGCCTCCATATAAATCCATAGTGTGATGGGATCCCCCAGGGTGCAGCCTGGGACTGTGGGACTGCTGTGCCCCCTTAACTCTCTGGCTTTGGATGTCTCTCAAAATGCTTTGCTAGTGACAAGCAGCAAACCACTCCAGGAGCTGTGGTCACTCAGCACAACAGCATGTGGAACCCCCCCCCACCCCCCAGCTAGATTGCATGAGTGCTCCCAGATCCACTCATGAATCACACAGACAAAGGCACCAGCTGAATCCCCCCAGCTCCCAGCATTGTACCTCAGGAATATACCGCCTTGCACTGCTCGAGATGAGCAGTGCAAGTTTATCAATGGTTCACGACTTCATCAATGGAAAGTGAATATACACCAACCTTTGCAAATCTTAGCAGATTTGCCACACACTTCAGGCAAACTCTCTCGTAAAGATAAACAGCAAAATAAGTTTATTGACTACAAAAGATAGATTTTAAGTGATTATAAGTGATAGGCAAAAAGTGAGAGTTAGTTACCAAAAGAAAAGAAAAGAAAAGAAAAGCACGCAGTCTAAACTCTCAACCCTATTAGCCTGGGCAACATCTAAATTAAGCAGTTTTTCTCACCCTACTGGATATTGCAGTCCTTAATATACAGGTTTGTCCCTTAAACTTGGGCCAGTCTCCTCTGTTGGAATCTTCACTCTTCTCAGTGTCTTGGCTGCTCACAGAATATGTGGGGGAAGGAGAAAGGCCAAGCATGAGGCCCCTGCATTCTATTTTATACCCTCAGTCCCATGTGCTTGGAGAACACAAGTCCAGGCATGTCTGGTGGGCATTACTGATTCCCCAGGCAAGGTTAAGCAATTCCCCTGGTGTAGCCTTGTGCAAGTGAGTCATTGAATTATAGCTCCTCTGCTGGACAATGGCTGATGATGTCTGTTCAGTATCCACCTGGGTGTTGGTTACTTCCCTTTTCATTGTCTCTGGAGTGTTAGTATCTGGGTGCCTCTCAACTCCACAGCATATTTTAGTGACAACCATACAACACATTCTCATAATTCCATATGCATTAATGATATGATATTAGATAGAAAAATGACTTTCAGCAGATCATAACCTTTCCCCTGATCCCTCACATGGCCTGCTTTATATGCAATATCACAATTACATATAAATGAGGAATATGGGGGTTACGGGACATGCCTCCAAGGTATAGAATACCACACATGGTATGCCCACATCTTGAATACTATGTACAAATATGGTCACCCCTTCTCAAAAAAAGATATATTGGAAGTGGAAAAGGTTCAGAAAAGGGCAACAAAATGATTAGGCATATGGAACAGCTTCCATATGAGGAGAGATTAATCAGCTTGGAAAAGAGACAAATAAGGGAGGCTATGATAGAGGTCTATACAATCACGACTGGTATGGAGAAAGTAAATAAGGAAGTGTTATTTACTCCTTCTTATAACACAAGAACTAGGAGTCACCAAATGAAATTAATAGGCAGCAGGTTTAAAACAAACAAAAGGAAGTATTTTTTTCCACACAACGGACAGTCCACCTGTGGAACTCTTTGCCAGAGGATGTTGTGAAGGCCAAGACTATAACAGGTTTCAAAAGAGACCTAGATAATTCATGGAGGATAGGTCAATCAATGGCTATTAGCCAGGATGGGCAGGGATGTCCCTAGCCTCTGTTTGCCAGAAGCTGGGAATTGGCGACAGGGGATGGCTCATTTGATGATTACCTGTTCTGATCATTCCTCTAGGGCATCTGGCATTGGCTCCTGTTGGAAGATATGGTACTGGGCTAAATGGACCTTTGGTCTGACCCAGTATGGCTGTTCTTATGTTCTTAAAGGTGTCTAATCTTCAGAAAGTGTTGAGAACCTCCCTGCTGAAAATCAAGTCCCATTAAGATGGGCACCCAAAATCGCTAGTCACTTTTGAAAATTTTGGATCACATGACTTGCTAAGACACTCAAAAGCACTAGTCATTTTTGAAAATGTAGTCCTTGACCACTCCGTCTCATTTTCCACATCCGTAGCATGGATATGGGGTTGTAAGACTTAATCAGCATTTATACAGTGTTTTGAAATTCCTGAATGAAAAGGGCAACTTATTACATCCCTCACTCTTTTCAAATGCAGTTAGTATGAATTATTGTTTTGTTGAATATCCAAAAGTATGGCCGTTAATATGACTCACACCTGTTTTTACCTTGTTCATCAAATATGAACAGTATCATACTTTATGAGAAATAACCTCTACATTAAAACAAAGTGTCAGCCAAATTCTCCAAATGCTGGTGATGTTAGAAATCAAGTTTAAATCAAGACTGGGTGTCTTTCTAAAAGATGTTCTAGCCCCATTGTGGGCTCGACACAGAAAATGTTGGGTCATGTTCTCTGCAGGAGGTCAAAAAAGATGATTGTAATGGTCTCTTCTGGCTTTAAAAATCTACAAATCTAGAGAAAGTGATGATACTTGGAACCAATGGCAGCTTTAAGACTGGACTAACTGTGCAATTTCATAGATTCCATGCTTTTGGTCATCTCACTTTACCATCCACCCACCCACTCTTCCCAGAGGCACCTATTATTTGACCTTGCTGATGTGATTCTCCCACTCTGATAGATTAACTGTGGGTTTTAACACACACTGGTTCCACAAAGACCTAATCCCTGCTCCTCCACCAGCTGATAATCTCCATCGCTAGATCCTCAGTGACAGGAATCCTCATCCCTCTAAAGTAATCAAATCCACCTGTGGACCTGCTTTTCCATATCCCATCCTACAAAATGTGCCATATAGTTTAGGAAAAATCTGCCTTGCATCTGCACATCTAATTTAACACAGGACCTCACAAAATTTAGCGCCAGCTCTGCCAGAATAATTGGTGTGCAAGAACTATTGGCTTAGCTAGAAATTTTCATAAAGCAACATTCAAACTTTTCCCCAGTTCTAATACTGAAATTATAGATGGTAAAAAGCAGGCTTCTAAGCAGGCAGCCAGTCTGAGAATTTGCGCAAAACAAAAGTATCTGCTTCATTTCCTCCAAATACTTTTTCATTGGCTCTAGCTCAGGAAAGGTTTAATTATGTATCATTATAAGCAATCATTGAAATTGAAAGAGGAAGCTTCTTCTATAAGTGTTCTCATTCTGAACATAGACACACAAAAATTCATAACTACTGCACATGAGAGCAGTGAAGCACAAACTCAAGGACTGAAAAAAATAGCTAATACTGGCTCTGATATATAGAGATTACACACAATAAATAGCATGGTTTTTCATTGGATTACATGCAAAGCTAATTTGTAATACTGGGAGTTTAAGAGTCCAAAAGCTAGGGTCATTTTTTCTAATTCATTAATAACACATTGATGTCATGTAACAGTAATATTGTAGATGAGCGTCATCAGAAGAAGGTTAATTGGAACAGCTGCTGTCATTCTGATTGTCTACTTCATTTCTGCAAACATATTTATTAATCTGCTTCAAAATATTTCTGTCAATGAGCTTCTTTACTGCTGTGGAATCTGCTGATTATGTAACACAACAACTGTATCCCTTCAGGAGGAAGTTTTCATTTTACAGTAACTTGCTTTCATAGATAATTATATGTTGCACAGAACACCACAAGTAGAATATGCAGTGTGTGATTAAGAGGAAAGCTGGGAACACCAAGCAAGGTTTAGGTTGGCCATTAGGAAAAACTTCCTAGCTGTCAGGGTGGTTAAGCACTGGAATAAATTGCATAGGGAGGTTGTGGAATCTCCATCATTGGGGATTTTGAAGAGCAGGTTAGACAAACACCTGTCAGGGATGGTCTAGATAATGCTTAGTCTTGCCATGAGCTATGAGAACTGGACTAGATGGCCTCTCAAGGTCCCTTCTAGTCCTATGATTCTATGAATTGTGCCTTCGCTACACTCTGAATTCCCACCAGTAATTCTAATCCAACTGAAAAGCTCTCATCAATTTGTGAGAGCTTTTGTCTGTAACATTATTTATTGGGGAAGCTCTTCAGCTGATGTACATTGACTTCATTGGAGCTATGACAAGTTGCACCAACTGAGGATCTGCCCCTGTATTGCAATTTACATAAGGAAGGGGGAATATTTAAGACTGTGCTAGAAGCTTCACTTTGCAAACTGAATAGTTTCACAGTAGTGCTGTTATTCAAGTTCCTAGTTTAAAGAAAAAACAAGACCAACAAAATTCCATATTGTGGAACTATTTGCTAAGCAGCAGCAGAACATTCCTTCCACAAGACAATGCCTCCTTTGAAACCATGTATCATTCCATAGATAACTTCAAAGACTAATTTTTTTTTTTAAAAGTTAGTCTTATGATGAAAAATTTCACACAGTTTGGATACAGACACTTACATGGTGACAGTTGAACATTCTGAGATCATTTAAGAAAACGCCAACATTTAAGATACTATTGTGCATGTGCAATAATAATTTAAATTACAATAAAACGTGTTATAACATGGCCAAATCAAAACAGATTTTTAGCAGACATCTTACATCCGATATGCACTTGTTCTCTCTCTCTGCTAATTTCTCCTGCCATCTACGAGGCCCTCAAATTGTTCAAAAAAAAAGTTGCAAATTGTTTTAAAAACAAGCTTTCTCCCTGCCTCTTTTCCACCACTTTTTGCATACCACATTCAACACAGAAAGGTACTAATGGTGTGATTCACAAGGCAGGTCTTAAGCTGAGTGTTGCAGTTCCTAATGTTTAGGGACCCAGGCTCCCTATACAATGCATGGAAAGAGTTGGGTGCCTAAAAAAGGGATTCACTGAAACCAGTTAACTGAGTGGGAAGCCCCGTAAGCTAGCCAGTAAGAAATACTGAGAGACATCTTATGAACATAAGAATGGTCATACTGGGTCAGACCAATGGTCCATCTAGCCCAGTATCCTGTGTTCTGACAGTGGCCAGTGACAGATGCTTCAGAGGGAACAAACAGAACAGAGCAATTCTTGAGTGATCCATCCCCTGTTGTCCATTCCCAGCTTCTAGCAGTCAGAGGTTTAGGGACACCCAGAGCACAGGTTTACATCCCTTACCATCTTAGCTAATAGCCATTGACAAACCTATCCTCCATGAACTTATCTAATTCTTTTTTAAACCCAGTTTTACTTCTGCCTTCACAATATCCTCTGGCAACAAGTCCCACAGGCTGACTGTGCATCGAACGAAATAGTACTTCCTTGTCTGATTTATACTCGGTACCTATTAATCTCATTGAGTGACCCCTGGTTCTTGTGTTATGTGAACAGGTAAATAACTTCCTTATTCATTTTTTCCATATCATTCATGATTTCACAGACCTCTATCATATCCCCCCTTCGTTGTCTCTTTTCTAAGATGAACAGTCTTGGTCTTCTTAATCTCTCCTCCTTTGGAAACTGTTCCATAACCCCACTCATTTTTGTTGCCCTTCTCTGTACCTGTACCTTTTCCAATTCTAAGCAAGCTAGGTGGCTAACTCCAGGCCAGAGAGAGGCACCTCCTTCTACTTGGGATTCACAGCTGTGATGCCTCTCCCCTATACCAAATAGCCCAGTGGTTAGAGATCTCACCAGGAGACTAGGATTCAAATCTCCCTCCACCTGATGTTGAGCAGGGATTTCCAGGTCTCCCACCTTCCTGATGTATGTCTTAACCACTGGGCTATTCTGAGGTGGTTCTTTCCTAGAAATAAAAAATATGAACACTAAAATAACACACTTTGAAAGAATAAAATTACAGAGAATATATGTGCATTGCAGGAAGTACCAAGAAGTAACAACAATAATAATACAAGTATGTGTTGGGAGATGAGTGTGAAAGAGACACTGTGTGTGTGTGTGTGTGTGTGTGTGTGTGTGTGTGTGTGTGTGTGTGTGTGTGTGTGTGTGTGTGTGTGTGAGTGTGTGTGTGAGAGAGAGAGAGAGTCACAGACAGTGTGTGTGCTGGCTGCTGGGGAAATTTCTGAGAGATGCCATGTGCTGTTTCTTTAAGGCACTCACTGAAAGCTCTCCTGCTCTGTCCTGAGCCCTGTTTCCCCTCCTGATCTGTGGAGATGGGGTACATGGTCAGAGAGAGAGAGAGAGACAGGCAGACAGACAGAGATAGTGTGAGCTGGCTGCTGGGGAAGTCTCAGAAATTGTGTGCTGTCTCTTTAAGAAAGGCACTTACTCACTCTCCATTCAGACCTCAGACTGCAGCAGCTTTGAGTTCTGAGCCAAGCTGTCCCCTTTCCCCTGCTCTGCAGAGATGGGGTACAGGGATGGGGGGAGAGGGACACCCTGACATCAGCACCCCCTCCCCTGGTTCCACACAGCCAGCAGGAGGGTCCTGGAAGCAACTGAACACACAGTGCCAGATGTGCATGCTCTGCTAATCAACTGCACGACACTTGACTCTCTCCTGGGCGGCCGCCCAACCATGCAGCTTAGAGGGAACACAGGTCAGGACAGAGGCAACTGTGCACATATGCAACAGCAGAAATGTAGGCATTTTGGTAACTTCACCAGTGGAAACATATGTGCCTCGTTAGTTTATGAGACTACGGGGTTAGGTGGCAACTCACAAGGGGTTTTGAGGATGTAAAATTCTCTTAGGCATCCAAGTCCCCCTTATGAATCCCACTCTAAGTATCCTGAAGCTCAGTATGCTGACCTGCTTCCAGGTACCAAATCAACTCTATGCCAGCATTTTACCCCTTTGGTGAGATTTACTCTTTACTTCTGACAAATACACACAATAGTGAATATTCTCTGATTCCTTCTACCATCTTCTAATGTAATGCAGACAGTGGCTATAGTTGTGATTTCATTTGGCCTGACTTCTCTAAACACAAGGGGCTACTGTGCAATCCAACCCAAACAAAGGGCACCGCCCTGGGGTCAGGGCCAGAACACAAGTCACTCAGTTAGTGTCTGCTACCTGCTTCCTTTGTGTTTCAGGGGGAAGTAATCTATGCCAGCCCATTTGCTGATCCTGCTTGCCTCCTGCTCTGTGATGGCCAGAATGTTGGAGCTAAAGTGCTGTCTACTCCTTCCCTCTCCTAGCCAGCTCCCTTCTCAGTTATATAGAGGGTGGGAGTAGCGGTCTGCCAGTGACTGCTTCCTCACTTATTCTCCACACAGGATCTGACAACATGGGCATGTCACAGAGGAGTAATAGGACTCCTTATGATTCCTTACTTCCTTGAATGGTTGCACAGGCAGGCTCACAATTGAGCCTAAGGCATGCAAGCTACTTAGAATCATGTTTGCAGCTAGAGATCACTCCATTCACTGACCTTTGGGCTAAGATCCATATTGTAATCTCCCAGTTGGCAAAGTGCTACATAATGTTTGAGAAACACATCAAACTTCCTATTAACCAAATTTTCATCTTCTCAACATACCTTGCATTGGCTCAGAGCCTAGAAAAGTCACTTCCTCTTGAGGCCAAGTCTCTTGATTCACAATGAAAAATGCCAAGGAATAGTTTAAAGCTTGCTATGCTCCAATACTTTAAAATTATGAAAATATGCCTTGAAGAAAGATACATATTTTAATTCCCTATACTACTAACCCTGAAGAAACAATTCAAGTGTGCCAGGGAATTCAGTTCCATGATTGGAATAGAACAGAATGGTTTTGAGAATGGGAAATATTTACAGTAGCTTTATCATTTCAGATTTGTGAAGTACCCAGTAGAGAGTGAGTGAACATAAATAGAATATTAAGAAAGTTTACTGTCCAATTACAGTTCATTGCGAAATAAAGAGCAGGATTAACACTGGCATCTCAAAGGCTACCTTTCCAAATTCCTGTATGAGTTCAACTTTTCATATAAAAACAGATTTAAACATACAGCCCACTGAAATAATAGAAGTGGAAACAAGTCTCTCTTACAAGACAAAAATATAACCATAATGGGTCTTTTTCCTGAAACACCCAGAGCCCATATCCAAAAAGCATAGTATTCCAGTTCAGATCATTTTTATCCCAAGCTAATTCAAAAGCAGAGGGCTCCCTGCACTAGTGTTATAGTGGCACAACTGCCAAAGTTAACATGTTTCACCTGAACCCAGTTGAAAGTTTGTGCTTGACTAGATAATGGAGATGAAGTACACACATCAAAACTAGCCATTTAATGTTTATTGTCACCTACCAGAATAGATGAACAGGGAGGTAAATACTCTGTGCTCACAGCTCATGCATCTTCCTACAGGTTTCTTCCATTTCCTAGCAAAGATGACATATATATAGCATTACCTGTGAGTAAGAGGTATTGATCAGGACACAGGAAAAAGGAGGACAGATGCAGAAATAGGATTTAATCTGCAGGTGACAATTTTATGAACTCTGGGGATTGGTAATGTCTGCCCTGCCTCTCTCATATCAGGCATTTATGCAGGTCTAGTGTGGGGTTATAGGGCTCCTACCTGTGAAGGGGACAGAGGGCAGCAAAAACAGGCCCTCAGTCTGCAAAGACTTCAGGTCCCCCTTTTTCCATAGGCCCAAGGTCCACCAGCAAAATCCCATCTCTTTTGTCCTGGGAACTGACCCTTTTAGCTTTTTATCCATATTGGACACTAGCTGAAATTTGCAATGAATGAAAAAGTAATACAAATTTACTAATGTTATTTTAAAGTCCTACTCCTATTTAATTTATCTGTACCTAAATGGTACTAACCACCAAGCTACTGCCAATTTGGCCTCAATGGGAAAAAAATCCTTCTTGATCCCAAAAAGAGGCAATGGGTGCATGCAGCATCCTAAAAATACTGCTTCTAAACTACAGCTACAGGCAGGCTGGGTGGATCAGCTAAAGTGGAGTGAGAACACCCAAATACCCCAGGAAAGGGTTTAAGCTATTAAGTGCAGAAGCAAGGAGCCAGTCAATTCCTTCTCCCTCTGGCTAGCTAATGGGGCCACCTCTGCATTCTTCCAGCATATCCTCCCTTCCCCATTCATGCCTCCCCCACCTGCCATCTTCTGAATCTGTTCTCCTCCTGGATAGTCCTAAAATACTTCTACCTGTTGATTTGTGTGGATGGCAATATCTGAAAAGGTATCCAAACCTTCCTGGGTACCAAACTACACCCCTTCTAGTTTTCATGGCCTGCAGTTTCAGGTAAGTTTTCATAGGTCAAGGAAGAACTTTTGCATCACCCCCCTACACACAAATACCAATGAAAATGAAAAACAGTTCTGATGACATTATCTGAAGATTTTATTTTGGTAGAACAATTCAAACATTGACTGATACAACTACAATATCTCCAATTAAAAGTGGTTTCCCAGTTGACAGAGTGATTCTGTTTTGTCTGCATGCCTTTAGGGCTAAATTCTGCCACCCTCATTCATGTTGAGTAAGAATAGCTCTGTGACAGACAGAGAACAAATTACCAAATATGATTAATGCCTGATGAATGTTGAACCTTGAAAGTGCTATCACAGTCTGACTTTAAAATTAATGGACATTTCTAATGAACTGGACTTGTATCTTAAACCCAGATTTATTTATTTTTTTGAAGAATTTGAGAAGACTTTCTAAAAGGAAAACTATTGGTTTAATCAATAAGTAGATTGAATCAGTCCCAAGGAGGATTGGCTATACTAACAGCATACATTATACTTTACTCACCGATCTTATAATAGTGTGTTAAGATCTATTATGAAAGGTGCTATCTGATAATTACAAACTGCTTTACAAACATTCATGCTCACAGCATCCTTATGAGAGATGAAAGTATTATTATGACCATTTTCCAGATTGGCATGCTGAACCACAGAGAAATTAAGAGACATGATCAAGATCATATGGTGAGTGAATGACAGAGGAAGAAATAGAACCCAGGAATCCTGACTGAATTACTTCCTATAATCATTAGCCTGAACTGCTGTGGTTAAAACACACAGGATGGTAATTAGCTAATACAAAATGAATGAATTACGGTGAGCATCTGTGATGAGGAATATCACTGTCATGGGGATTGACTGAATGCTAGGCACTATGTGGGAGTAGGCTTGATAGGATGTTAGTATGATTGATAAAATGTCACTTAAAGTCAATGTGACTAACTGAGAGGGGACATATATAATGGTGAGTGATTAAGGTACAATTGGATGTAATTAGCTGGGTGTATTTTTTTCTTTGAATGTATCCTCCCACAAATCAGCAGATGTATTTGTGACTAAGTGTCTCAAAATTCCCATTGTTTCACATTCAAACATTTTTCTGACAAATAAAGCTAAACTCTTCCCCTCATCTCATGGAAACTAACCCTCCATTTTCCTTAGTTTTTTCTTCTCTTCTGTTGCCATAGTTAAACCGTGACATTCTTCCCCCTTTCTAAGCAGTTATGAATAAAGTGAACATCTTATTTGCCCTCCTTCTGAACATTTCCATCTCCTAAACACCTTCACTAACCAATTAGAGGCATGAAGCTCAACATTTTTAATACACAGTATTGATCCTTCCCAACTCATCTCTTTTAGTATTTATTATTTGTATCACTAGAAGCTCCAAACAATATGATTAGAGCTGGACTTCCAGTTCAGGGGAAATCGTGCTAGATTAAATCTGGTTTAGTTATGATCTGAAATAAAGCTTTTTTCTTTTTTATTTCATGTGAACCAGAAATTGGGGAGAGGAAGAGGGAATCACTTCAGAAACATGAATACATGATAGCTGCTAACTGAAATGGACATTCTTGTCAGTTTCACCACTATCTGAATTTCAGTCCACAACTGCCGAGGCTCCAAAAGTCTGTGCCTACAGGGCAGGTGCACCTTGCAGACTGCTTGAGGGCTGAGAACCCCAGAGCCTCCAAATTCCTGGGCCAACTAGTTCTCAGGATTGCCTGTTCAGGAGTCAGGCAGCACAAAGAGACAGTTTGCCTGGGGATCTTGAGGCTCTGGGGTTCCTGGTCTGGGGAAATCCACAAGACGGGGCTGCCCTAGGACCATGGAAGCTCTTCCCAGAAGCTAGGATCCCTGCCATGGAGCCAGGAGAATCCCTGAGAGCCCTTGCTTGGGTAGAGGTTCTCATGGCTTCCAGTCTCTTTGCTGCAGAACCAGAAGCCAAGTTCAGCTCCATGACTGGGACACTGGATGCCCTGGTATGGTGGGGCTATCTTAGAGCCATGGACCCTGGGCATCTGGTCTCCTGGGCAGTTTATCAGGCAAGCTAGCAGGAGACCAGGCAGGGTTCTGATGGAAATTCGAGCAAGCAGAAAATTCAGGTTTTTCAAAACAGTTCAGGTTTGACAAATTGGCATTTTCCAGAGAAACCCCATTTTGCCAGAAAATTCCCAACCAGCTCTAATTGAGACCCCATTATGCTGGGCACTATATATACACCCGGTAAGAGGCAGTGCCTGCCCTGAAGAGCTTGCAGTCTAAACAGAAAACACAGACAAAAGTGGGAGGTTAAACAGAGGCACAGAGTGTGGTAAAGTGACTCTCCCAAGATATACAGCAGGACAGCAGTAGAGCCAATAAAAAAAACCCGAGTCCCTCAAGTCCATATCAAGTGCCCTACCCACTAGACTATGCCATCTTTCCTCCAACAGCTCTTGCAATTGGGAAATGGGACTGAATGTTCTTAGAAAAACATTGTCTTTAAAAGGATCATACTTCTTCACATATGCACAACATGCCTTAGTGGCATGTGACCAGGATTCATCACTGGATTTGGTCTGCTGATTAGATTAATTAGCTTCCCCGGCTTGGGCCACGTACTGAAGGGGAGTGCAACATGAACACTGAGCCATGCGTCCTGGATCTTACTAGCATGACAGACACAAACACTAAGAGTGTCAAGCAGGCCCAGGAGAGCTAATGATTTCACTGGCTGAGGGAGAGAAGCAGGCACGTGATCTCTAGGTATGCATCACCAGCAGGATTAAAGGGAGGTGAGAAATGGTTGGAAGATGGGCATTTCTGGACAGAGCAAAGAAAAAAGCAAAGCAGGAAAAACAAAAATCTAAGAGGCCTCATTTTCAGAGATGCTGAGGTACCACACCTCTGTCTGAGTCTACAATATCTCCTTCCAACTTTGTGCACATTTCCTACTGGTCTCTGGATGAAATTAGCAAGGTCTGTATCTTTCATGAAAGTGATATTAAAATGGAGAACACTGAAGTGTTTGTTTTATTGTTTTTCTGACGCAGGGCTGACTATGACAGAGTATAAAACTGTAGGAAGCTCGGTCCTTAAAAAGTATGCCTGGTGTTTCGTTTTGTTTTTTATATACATTTTTGTATGTCTTTCTGGGCTTGTTAGTGCTGGCTCTGGCCTGAGCAAAGGACTTTGAGAAACTCTAGAGTAGGGGAAATCAAGAAAGTCTCCATGATAGCAGATTGATCCCTGCAAACGGGAATTTTACTGAACCTCCAGGAACCTAAAAAGTGTAAGAGAGGAAGGATGATTACAAGTTTTATCCACACGGGGAGCAGTATGAGAGCACTATGTAGCCTATAGGTATAAATTAAAGTAGTAATGCTATGAGCTCACAAGCCTCAAGGCCTGTACAACAATAGCTTAGCTAAACGAATCAAGGCATAAGGCCCCAAAACCCTTAGCATAAGCAGCTAACCAGGAGCAACCCTAGATCATAAACTATCATAAGGTAGAATGCTGTAATGACTAAAGTTCTGACAGGAAAACACAAGATGCCAATTGATATCAGCTTTAGACTTTTTTTTTTTAATTTAGGAACAGCAGTAGATGGCTGATCACAAGAATGCCATGGTAACTAATTGACGTATATGCTAATATGCTTGAGGTAAAAGGCCTAGTAACCTATGGGCACCTGAACTTTCGTGGAGTGTGGAAGTTCAAAAAAAGGAAAAGGGGATGAAACCTCCACAGAATAAGCATTAGGAAGAGTTGGTGTCCGTGTAACATTATAAAAATTGTGTGCTGGCCTGGGAGCCTTCGGAGATGCCAGGATAACTAACCCTGTAGGTTTTTCTGCAAGGCATGGTGTAAGTATATGGGTGCTCAGATGCTTATTCTGAATTCTCTCTCTCTACTTTGCTGAGTTGGAGTGTTTGTAAGGTTGCTAAATGTGTGAATAAAACTACTGTAAACTCAGAAGCTTTTTTCTAAAATCAGAGTTCTGCCAATGTTCCACACTTAACAGTAATTCTAACAACACTGGGACTGATTTGGGGAATAGGACCTACCAAATTTCAGAGTGTTACTTTGTCAAGTAATCAAAATAACGAATGCACAATCAACAGATCAGGCAACATGTAGGACACACCCAGTTTATCTCCCACTTTAATACTGACTTAATATTTAGATGTAGACTATCCAAGCTTAATATTTAAAATTTGTGTTTACATAGCAAATTCAGCAGGGTTTTACTCTGCAGTTTCTCTTTCATTCTAGGAAGCAAATGCATCATTAGGATTTCAGCACTATTTATGTTAATAGAATTTCTAAAGTGTGTTCTCCCTGTTTAGAGAGACATTGTGCTGATAATGATTTTCTACTCCTTTAAGGGTTACATCCCTAAGCAAGGTTTTGAAGTGCAGCCATTTGAGAGAGATTCCGACTCAATTTAAAATTATCTGGGGATATTATAGGCTGACTAACGACTGAGTTAATCATGGTAAGTGCACTTAAGAGTCCTTCAATAGTCTGATGCTGCAGGAGAAATCTAGCCTTACTACAGCTGAGCAAAACTGTTACAAAAGCAAGACTCATGAAGGTTAATGGAGAGTTTTGCAGAGGTTCAACAAAATTTTCAGCTAGTCTCAGGAAGCATCAGGCTAGGCCCAAAAGCCACCAACTCGCCTTGCCTCTACAGGCCTCAGATACCCTTTATCATCTTCTGAGGGTTGCGGGGCTGAGAGGAGGGTGAGGAATCCCAGGTTGACTACCCGAAACAATCCATCATCCCATTTCTTGGTGGATGTTTGGGCACGGCCAGCAAAATAAACCTACTTCTCTACTAATCCTAGACAGAGATAGAGAGGGAGAACATATTTAAATTCCTTCATGGAAAAAACACATTTTCTCCTTTTTCCTGAGAAAAGAAAGTAATAGGAGGCATGATTTTTTAAAAGTTCATGATCAACCTTTAGTTTTATATTTTGTTAGGAAAACCTATCTTAACAAGATCTTCAGTATGCAGAAAATAATTGAAGAAGAGTCATTTCATTTTGTAGTAGGATTAACAGTAGCATAACATAGGGGTAACAACATCCTAGGGAGACTCATTTTCTGTATTCAACTAAAAAAAATCAAAACTTTTTTTTTCTCAAATCTCATGGGAATTTCCACCACAGAGCTAAAGAATACATTACTAAACTACAGGATTTAAAATTTCTACAGAGACTACAGGATTAGAAGAGTAAAATATGACCTTCAGTCTGGGTGCTTTTATCATGCACAGTCTAACCTGTGGAAAAGTTGCTCCACAGTTTAAGGAGAATATGTGCAGTGCTTTTTATTTAGTCAAACTTCACATTGAGTATTTACTCCTCCATGGAATAGTTGGACAAATCAGAATCCATTCACTGGAATGTGTAGCCTGTCACCGTGTTTAAAGCCAAGAGACAATCATGCCATTCTTCAGCTTGACAAAGTTATTAAGTGCATTTTGATCACTGGTTTTTTTTTTGGTTTTGCATATGCATAATTGAGTTTTGAACAATTGTTCATAAAATAAGTTTTTAAAAAAAGTGATGTTTAGATTCTATACTATACAGAAAATCTGTGAAAAACAAATGCAAAATGAGCACGTACAAGGAAGACTGATTCTCTGGTGACTGTCACCTCGTGCAGGCATTTACATATATGCAAAGTGTGTGTTAAGTGCTGCTATTTGAGTTGTACAGGTGTGATGTGTAAAGTCTTTGGGTCAGGGACTATGTTTTTGTGTGTGTTTGTAAAGTGTACAAGACAACAGAGCCACAGTACTGATTGGACCCTGTTAATGATACTGCAGTATGAACAACAACAACATGGGCTATTGTAAGGAGCAAGGAAGCAGAAAATAGACTTCTGATTATGTGGCTTCTCCAGGCCTGTGGATTTCTTTTCTTTTATGTTATAAATTTGAGGTCAATAAAAGGTCTCTTATAGGGTGCTTATAAAACCAGTTATTAGCACAAGTGACAGATTATGTCTCCAAGTTCCTTGCAGGAGTCTTGTGCAGACTTGAAATTCACAGGCCTCCCTGATCTACTTCTCCAGCAGCAGGGCGGGAGGGATAGGTGACTTGCTGCCTCATCTCTCACCCTGGCTGCTTGGGGCACTACTTTTGCTGGGTACCCCATAAAACATAAGGGCCTGGATTGGCACTTTTCCCACCCTGCGGAAAGGGCAGCATGCTGTTGTGCTGCCCCAGGAGCACAGCAGGGACTGAATTGTCACTCTGAGTCACATTTTGGCCTCTGGTGCCCCCTTGTGCCAGGGAGAAGTGAGCTGTCCCAGCTATTTTCCTGGCACTGCTTTCTCCTCTCTCCACACCAACTCAGCTGTGCTGGCTGGTGCATGAGGAGGGAGAAGAGCCTGCTTATTTCCAGTGAAGGAGGCATAGTAGCTCAAGAATTTGCTTTTCTGAGTGCTGCTATCTGCAATTTGAGCAAAAAGCACAAGCCTCTCTACACCCTCCTATATAACCAGAGCCCCAAGCATTCAAAAAGTATGAGATTTTTTTTAAACAATACATTTTAGGTTCTTTTTACTTGCCAGCTAGTTCCTGAAACTGTAGGTTGCACTCACTGTATCTTCACAAGCTTTTCCTCAGCAACTACAAGGGCCAGAAAACTTACTCTTTTTAAAATGAAAGCTCATGCAAACTCTTGATTCGGTGATATTGCTGTATTCTAATTACTTCTGCCAAACACCACTGCCATCTGCTTCACAGACTTAATTGCAGCATCTTTTTCACTTTTACTTATTATTCAATGAGAAAGACAAAGTTTACAGCTTGCACACAACAGCAAACCAAAAAAACCAAAACCAAAACAAAAAAAACAAAACAAAAAGACTTTTTTCAATACAAGTTTTGCTGCTGGCATTGAGCTTCACTGATACCTGCTCACCCATAGCCAGGACAGTTTCTGTCTTTCAGTTATTCTTCCTTTTCAAAGCTTAATCAAGAAGTTTTTGTTGCTCTTGACTAAGTTTATTGAATGAAAGTAAAACCCCCCACAAGGTTAATGCTGTCAGGCATTTTAGGAATATAAGTGGATGAGTAAGATGGGTGTAGGTAGAAAGACTGTGGGGGAGAACAGCTGGTGAGAAGTCTGAGCAGAACACTTGATTTTACTTTTTGCAAAATAAGCTCAATTAATTTCTCAAGTTGTAGTTTTGCTAAGTAGGTTTTGGGTGCCCAGAAGGCTTCCTTCTGATTTAAATTGGCCAGAAGTGATTTTCCCCACCAGCCATTGTGCTTACATAGTGCTCCCTGGAATTCATTGTTACCTAAGCAGTCTATTTTTCCTGCAGTCTACTTTCTAACAATAAGATGAATGCAAAGCCATTTAAATTCTGATTGGCATTTTACACAGATAACACCTACTAATTTTACACTCTAGGTTAGCAGTTTAATTTTGTGTTATAATTGTGTTCTTAATGATGAATTTAACAATTAGCTGCTGGACAATTTGTAACAATGTGGTCCTGATTCATACTCCAGAAAGCAAAGTCAATCAAAATCAAGCTCAAATATTGCAGAGAAGCATAAAGCTGGGGCTGGTAGTTCATTTGAAAACAAAAACCTCAGGCTGAAATAAATAAATATATTTATTTATTTATTTTATGGGTTAAAAAGAAAATCACCATGCTTGTCTTACTTCTTGTAAATCCAAGCATCAGAGACAAGGCATGTCCCTCTAATAGAAGGACAATAAGTAGATGTCAACCTGTACCAAATTTTGCAGATGTATTTCTAAAAGAAGCTCTCAAATCCTTTGAAGTTTAGGCTGATTTGAAAATTTAAGCTTCCAATGTTAAAACTGCTACTTTTTTTTTTGCAAAACTCACTATTGTATAACGTTGAACACTTTGATCTTTTGTAGCTGTCTTAACACTTTACACTGTGGAGAACTTTAAGTTAAAATATTACGTAAAAGTCTGTCATAGAATAGCACTTCTTAAGTAAAGAATTATAAACTGTGGGCCAGATTCATATTTTTTCAATGAAGAATAAATATAGTTTAGGTTTTCTTGTGGGTTTTTAATGAATGCTTTATGTTCACTTAAAAGAATCAACCAGACTGGCCTGCTCTTTCAAACACGATGTAAAATTAAAAGCCAAAAATGGTCAGGGCAGCATTCATCCCATGACATATTTTCAGTTGCATGTAGTATGCTCCCTCACGTCCTGTACTTGAATAAAGTGATCCTAATTGCATTGTATCCCTCATATGGCTCTCAGTGGCATAATTGCTAATGACAGAGGGAATATGTTGCCACTAAGCAGTTGTGTATTGCTGTGCACTATTAAACAGCTGCTGCATAAGCAATATTCTAGAGGTGACTGCAGTTCTTTATAGTTGGTAAGGCAACTTCTGTAACACATGTGGTGACGATAGTCATGTGACAAACTGCATTTATCTTGTACTTTTGATCACCTCACCTTCATTTTGCCCCGCTAATCTATCTCCCATGAAGCTACTTCTAACATTCATGAACACATAAGGAGTTTCAAACAACTGCTTTGGGAAGGTGCAGCAGGACTGTTAGGAAAAAAAAAGTTTTCCTTTTCCTCATTCAAATTTGGAAACTGAGATGCTGGATAAGGAACATTTGGTCCTGGAGAAATGACAGTTCAAGGTCAGATCTTGCAAGCTACCAAGGCTAAAAACCAGAGCTTTGCAGAAACTCAGGAATACTGTTGGTTTCTAGTCTTGCTGGATCAAAGATAGCAATCCTTAACTCCATGATATTATTATGTATGGAAACGCTACTTTTGAGAGGTTTCTGAAATGAAATGATTACAATTTATTTTTCCTGTGAGGCCTATGCAATTAGACTGATGATACTAAAGCAATTTGAGTTGCAAGCAGACAGATTTTTAAAAAAAAAGTGGATTTTTTTGGTAAACAATTCTATTTCCAAAACATGTTTCCTGTAAAATTAGGGGCATATACAGACTACTTGAGATGGATTAATGGGTAGTTGTTTAGGATAATCACAACTGTCCATTCTGCAGCACTGCAAAGCAGAAGAATGAAAATTCTGCATCATCATCATCAAGTATATTAAAAATGGAGGGTGGTCATTAAATTAAATGTGAAAGTGAAAAGCCCCAATCAGTGATTCAATTTGTATCAAGTTTATGTTACTGTCCCCAGGTTTTCAGATTTCAGTGTGCTGCATAATTTTGTAGTCAAAACACATAACTGGATTATAAGAGATGTTAGGGGAGAACCTGGAGGTTTTTGCACTTGGGAAAATGAGAGATGGTTTAGGATTGTGGAATAAGCACATTGGGTGAAATCCAATCCACCTGCTTAAGGCTCAAGTATTCTACACTCTATGCAGGTGGAGTATGTGGTGGGAAGGTTAAATCCACCCTTCAGCAGATGGCCACTGAACATAGTAACTGTTCATATATCATGGTGGGACATAAGAATTTAGGCATATCTAGTCTAGTCTCTAATTTAGGGTAACTGCTGCCATCCCTTGTAAACCAGTTGTACAGATCATTGAGGCCATGGAATAGGGTGACATATTTCCCAAAGTGAAAAAGGGACACACCCTTCCACAAGGAAAAAAAATCTTTTTATTTTTTAAACTAGGGTTAGGAAGAGTTAAGTGATTTACAAAATCCAATTTTCTGTTTTCTTCATAAGTAATATTTTTGTACAGCTATTGTTCTATAAACATTTCTTAAAGCATCTCTAGCCAGGTGTGTTGGAACAATTTTTATAGCAGTGGTGCTGAGAGCCATCAAACCAAACTGAAAACCCTATGGAGACTACTTCAAGCCAGGGGGTGTGGCAGCACTGGTAGTTCCAGTACCTATGTTTCTAGCTGCTCTTTGTGAATTCCAAAGCTAGTTGCTTTCCTGTGGTGTAATTTAGGTGCAGTGGTAAACATACACATGAATATTTAAGAAACAAAAACTTGATTCCTACAGGCAGCTGGAAGGACCTACCAGCCAGATACTGTGTACTGCCAAGAACTTGACCCTCAGAAAATTGTAATCTACTATTACATTTTTCCAGCTCCTAATCCTTTCAAGAATCTCTTATGGAAATAGAACTTGAAACAGTAGATGTGCCAAGTTAATGAAACTAGATAAATGTCGCAAAGAATCCTGTGGCACCTTATAGACTAACAGACGTTTTGCAGCATGAGCTTTCGTGGGTGAATACCCACTTCTTCAGATGCATCTGAAGAAGTGGGTATTCACCCACGAAAGCTCATGCTGCAAAACGTCTGTTAGTCTATAAGGTGCCACAGGATTCTTTGCTGCTTTTACAGATCCAGACTAACACGGCTATCCCTCTGATAGATAAACGTCCAAACATTAGGAGTCAGCAACATATATTGATGAATCTAGACCTACACTGTTTAAACATATTGCAATCCTCTCTGCAAATATAACTAAATTATACCATATTGTGTTTATGGTTTGAAAAAAATCATTCTCTTGAGCTTGCATTACAGCAATCATTGTTAAGCAGTCAATACAAAGTCTCATGGAGACAGTTAAAAAAAAACTTGCTCAGCTCAAGAGTTTCTAGGATAAAACAGAATATTTCAATTAAAAATAGAGCTCTTATTCTGATTGCTAAGAAGAATCTCACAAGGGAAAACACACTGCTGAGAACTGTTGGATACTACATCACTTTCAGACCCCTGAATATATTTGTTGGAGAATTTAGCTGTGATACATTTAAATTAGCAGTTACACAAAGGCTCGTAAAAAGCCTAATTCAAAAGAGAAATTTCTAATATACAGACTGAAATATTGAATTGCCGTAGGACCCCAGGAAGTCTTTACTTGAGGAGAAAGGCCCTAATTCAGAAAGATATGCATATGCTCAACTAATTTAGAACATTTACAATGCACAAACTTTAACAACCTCGCTATGGATAAGAGGATGTTTCACTCCATAGGTACTAGTCCTTTAACCTTCATAAAAAACCCTTAACAATGAAACAAAAAACCCTAGCTAATGTCCTATTCTTGTTATTGCAAATACCTGTGTCTAACTTTGTTCATGTGAGTAGTCTTGTCTTCAATGGCCTATTCACATGACTAGTGAAGTATGTAAGTATAGATTCATGATCTGATACTAAATAGATGTGAAATTACTTTCCCCAAACAGTGTGGACTAACAGTACATTGACTTAAATCTACTCAGAGATTTTAGTCTATTGAAAACAATAGATCATCTTCCCATTAACAAAATAAGGGGGATTTTGCAGAACTTTGTTGATCAGGATTTTGGTTTGCAAACCCCAGGACAGAGGTCATTCTACTTTGAGTCCTATTTAACTGAACCTGGTTTTAGGTAAAAGCTTTTGGTAGTAGAACCAATTTCTGTACATCAGAAATAGGCCACAACCAGAACACTGAAGTCAAAGTGGAGAAAGAAGTGGTTTGGGACTATTTAGAAAACCTGGATGAGCACAAGTCCATGGGGACGGATGCGCTGTATCTGAGGGTGCTAAAGAAGTTGGCGGATATGATTGCAGAGCCATTGTCCATAACTTTTGAAAACTCATGGTGATCCGGGAAGGTCCTAGATGACTGGAAAAAGGCTAATGTAGTGCCCATCTTTAAAAAAAGGAAGGAGGAGGATCCACGGCACTACAGACCAGTAAGTCTCACCTCAGTCCCTGGAAAAATCATAGAGCAGGTCCTCAAAGAATCAATTCTGAAGCACTTAGAGGAGAGGAAAGTGATCAGGAACAGTCAGCATGAGTTCACCAAGGATAAGTCATGCCTGCCTAACCTAATTGCCTTCTATGACAAGATAACTGGCTCTGTGGATGAGGGGAAATCAGCAGATATGTTATTCCTTGACTTTAGCAAAGCTTGAGATATGGTCTCCCACAGTATTCTTGCCAGCAAGTTAAAGAAGTATGGGCTGCATAAGTGGACTACAAGGTGGCTAGAAAGCTGGCTAGATAATCAGGCTTAACGGGTAGTGATCAATGGCTCCATATCTAGTTGGCAGTCAGTATCAAGCAGAGTGCCCCAAGGGTTGGCACTGGGGCTGGTTTTGTTCAATATCAACATTAATGACCTGGAGAATGGTGTTGACTGCACCCTCAGCAAGTTTGCAGATGACACTACACTGGGAGGCGTGGTAGATACGCTGGAGGGTAAGGATAGCATTAAGAGGGACCTAGACAAATTAGAGAATTGGGCCAAAAGAAATCTGATGAGGTTCAACAAGGACAAGTGCAGAGTTCTGCACTGAGAACGGAAGAATCCCATGCACTGCTACAGACTAGGGACTGAATGGCTAGGCAGCAGTTCTACAGAAAAGGACCAAGGGGTTACAGTGGACGGGAAGCTGAATATGAGTCAACATTGTGCCCTTGTTGCCAAGAAGGCGAATGGCATTTTGGGCTGTATAAGTAGGGGCATTGCCAGCAGATTGAGGGACATGATCATTCCCCTCTATTCGACATTGGTGAGGCGGCAACTGGAGTACTGTGTCCAGTTTTGAGCCCCACACTACAAGAAGGATGTGGAAAAATTGGAAAGAGTCCAGTGGAGGGCAACAAAAATGATTAGAGGGATGGCGCACATGACTTATGAGAAGAGGCTGAGGGAACTGGGATTGTTTAGTCTGTAGAAGAGAAGAATGAGGGGGGGATTTGATAGCTGCTTTCAACTACCTGAAAGGGGGTTCCAAAGAGGATGGATCTAGACTGTTCTCAGTGGTACCAGGTGACAGAACAAGGAGTAATGGTCTCAAGTTACAGTGGGGGAGGTTTAGGTTGGATATTAGGAAAAACCTTTTCACTTGGAGGGTGGTGAAGCACTGGAATGAGTTACCTAGGGAGGTGGTGGAATCTCCTTCCTTAGAGGTTTTTAAGGTCACGCTTGACAAAGCCCTGACTGGGATGATTTAGTTGGGGATTGGTCCTGCTTTGAGCAGGGGGTTGGACTAGATGACCTCCTGAGGTCCCTTCCAACCCTGATATTCTATGATTCAAAGACCACTAACCCACAAACTCTGGAACTGTTAAGATCCTTCTCTAAATTATAGACACACGATCATGGTCCTGTTTTTCAGAGGTGCTGCAGAGCACACAGACAACTCTACATTAATTAAATGCAAGCTGCAAATGCCCAGAGTCTTTGAAAATTATCCCATAACATGGATTCATAGGTCTGAAAGCGACCTCGAGAGGTCATCTAGTCCACCTCCCAGCAACACTGAGGAAGGACCAATATACCTAGACCAGGAGGGCCAACCTGTGGCTCCAGAGCCACATGCGGCTCTTCAGACGTTAATATATGTCTCCTTCTATAGGCATCCACTCCGGGGCTGGAGCTACAGGTGCCAACTTTCCAATTGCCGGTGGGTGCTCACTTCTCAACCCCTGGCTCTGCCACAGGCCCTGCCCCCACTCCATCCCTTCCCACTCCTTCCCCAGAACCTGCCATGCCCTCGCTCCTTCCCCTCTCCCCCAGAGCCTTCTGCATGCCACGGAACAGCTGATGAAGAGGTGCAGGGAGGGAGGGGGAAGTGCGGATCAGCAGGGCTGCCGGTGGGCGGGAGCCACTGGAAGCAGCGTGGGGTAGCTGATGTGGAGGCTGCTCATGTATTACTGTGGCTCTTTGGCATTGTACATTGGTAAATTCTGGCTCCTTCTCAGGCTCAGGTTGGACACCCCTGACCTAGACCATCCCTGACAAGTATTTGTCTAGTTTGTTCTTAAAAACGTCCAATGACAAGGATCCTACAACCTCTCTTGGACTACTCCAGCACTAAAGGATCCTTATAGTAAGAAAAAATAATCTAGATTAATACTTAGTCCTGCCTTGAGTGCTGGGGGACTAGACTAGAAGACCTCAAGAGGTTCCTTCCAGTCCTACACTTCTATGATTCAATGTACATTTTTCCTAATATTTAACCTAAATCTACCTTTCTGCGGATTAAGCAAGTTACTTTTTGATCTACCTTCAGTGGATATGGGAGAGTAATTGATCAACATTCTCTTTATACCAGCCCTTACTATATCTGCAGACAGCAAACCAATGATAATTAGCCTCTCTGTATCATCTTTCAACCAGTTATAGTAAAAGCAGCAAAGAGTCTTGTGGCACCTTATAGACTAACAGACGTTTGGGAGCATGAGCTTTCGTGGGTGACTACCCACTTCGTCGGATGCAGTTATAGTAAATTCACCTAGTAGTAAATTAATCTAAGTCGTATTTCCTTGGTTTACATATAATATTTGTACCCATTTTTCATCTGAATGACTAGTCAAAATTCAGAGGCTTGTAGGTTGCTCGGAGATTAAACTGATGGAATCTGTTATTTTCTTTGGTGAAATCTTATTTATTTATAAGGAATGTGCAAATTCCTGCTTCTGCAAACTTTTGTGAATGCAGGGAAACCAAAGGGTAAAAGGAGTAGTTTCTTTGCTAGCAGCCCCAAGCTTCCTTCAGCCAGCACCCTCAATCCAGAACTTTTCTCTAGGAGTCTCCCAGGGCCAAACGATGCTTATAGGCTGCTGCTTGGCATTCTTGCTCTCCTCTGAGTCTGTTTCCTATCTAATCTTTTCCACACCCACACTTGTGTGCACACCCCGAGCTGTAGCACTGAAGAGTAGACCTACTCTTTGACTCAGGGACTTGACCTCAAATCCCAGCTCCTCCACAGACTCACTATGTGACCTTGGGAAAGCCATTTAATCTATCTGTGTTTCAATCCTCCTCTGTTAAAAAGAAAGCAGGAATTAATAATATTCCCATTGTATTTCTTGTTTGTAGACTGTATGCTCTTTGGGAAAAGGTCTGTCTTTTACTCTTTTTATACAGCTCCTAACACAGTAGTGCCTTGATTTTGACTGGTGCTACTGTAATACAAGTAATCAGCAATTAAACAATAATGAGTTTAATAATGGTTACATTACACACAAGTGGTAAACTCATAAATCAGTCATGCAAGTTGTCCCAAAAGGGTGCCAATATAGCTTTTATCCCAGGGCACACATATATCCTGTATACTAGTATATCATATTGTGATGGTCCTCACACATGGGAGGCATTGCCTAGTGGTCAGGGCTTAGTCCAGTCAACATGCAGAGGTGGGGTTTTGGTAAGGGAGCCTGGTAGGGGAGTCCACCCACTGGACTCCAGCCCAGAGCCCTGTGAGAGCAACACAAGGGTCTGATACCCAGAAGCACCTTAAGACTTCCCTCCCGGGTCCCCTTCCTATCATCCCACTAATGGCCAAAGATCACAGTCTATCACATGAGACTTTGAAGGGGCTCAGCTCACCACTTGGCTCCTTTTCACAGCCAGGTGCTACAGCTCTCTACCTCTTTGGGCAGCAGTTGCCGCCTCCTCTTGTGTCATTGCCCTCCAGCCAGGTCTGTTCAAAGTCTCTCCCCTTCCAGGGTAGTCCATAAACAAAACAAACACAAATAGACTGGATTAGTTGATGAGAGGAGGAAATGCTGCCTCCTCCTCCAGATATAACAGAAGCAGATTCTCTTTTTCCTCAGGGAGAGACTCTTCAGACAGTTGTTGGAAGAGAAATCCTGCCATACCTCAGCCCTTTTCTCAGGAGCTGCAAGATAAGAGGTCCCTTCTCTCACCTGTTATGTCCACAGGTGAGCTGTTCTGCTTTCTTTTAACTCCTCCTCCAGTCTGTGCATCTCTTGCAGGTGTGGCAGGGTGCGGCTGGCTGAGGCCAGAACCTTGTTGCCCAGTGTTGGGTTTATATACCCTATCACACATGTATGTTACAAAAAACATTTTAGGAATGTTTGCAAGCATTTTAAAAAATAAATAAATAAATGTGTGCTACATTTTATATCTGTCAAGCTAGGTTACTTAATTGCCATGAGTACAACTGAGCAGCGCTCAGAGGGAACCATACAATTGTGAGACGAGACAATTATTAGGTGAACTTACCTCATGTAAAACAATAAGAGACATCGTGTATTTCATCATGTGTTTAGTGGATCATATATATACACATATTTCTCACATACTAGTTAGTAATGTATATAAGCAAATGCATAATCAGTATAAATGTAGGCCTAGTTTAGTTTGGTTCATCAGACCTTTGAAAAACCCTTTTTTGGGAAGGAGTGCAAAACAGCAAGAATCCTGTTATTTCACTTCTTGAAATGTCCCTGGTATTTGGGATCAGAACAAGGATGGAGTAGCAATGAAAGGTCACAATAACCCTGCCAAATATAATTAGGGTGACCAGATGTCCTGATTTTATAGGGACAGTCCCAATTTTGGAGTCTTTTTCTTATATAGGCTCCTATTCCCTCCCACTCCCTGTCCCGATTTTCTCCATCCACAGTAACTGTCCACAAGCAGAAGGAATAAGAAGTCAATCAGGTCCTCAGTTCCCTATGGGTCAGGAGAATACTGCAATATTTGATAGATCAGAAGGAGTATGGACCAGAGGAACAATTCTAGGAATCAGAAGTAAGCATTCATACTCCCTATCTCCTGTGGGAATTTCACCAAAGATATTCTCACAAGCCAGGGCCGAGGGCTCCTAGAAGGAGCTCTCTAGGTGGGGGTATCATCAGGATCTCAACAGGCTATGGGTGCAGTTTTCTAGCACCCCAATGAGGTTGGATGAGCCCAATAAACCATCATTAAGTGACTATGTTGCCTGACTGGATGGAAGGGCCAAGAGAACACCATTTAAGCTCTGTAGTAACAGCAGCACAGTGGCTACTCAATGCGTTCTACACCCAAAGCTGCACCAGACATGCTTTTGCACCAGCGTCTGCTCCAGGCTGTGCCTTCTCCCGCTTCAGCCCTAACCTCCTACATTCCTCAGAATTTTTGACTGCCGACTCTGACCATTGGTTTGTCCCCAACCAGGGCTCTGACTTTGCTTTTTGATTCTACTCTGCCCACTAGGTTGAACCCTCTTCACCCTAATATGTGACACTGGGACTCAGACTTCTGTGCCCTTTTGGACTTTGCAATAACCTATACATAATTATGAAATGTAAACATTTGTTGACTATGCATTAAAAAAGTTCTTCTAAATGTAAATTGAATTGCAGCCTGATGCTATGGTGATGAGCATATTTGAAATGCATAGATTAGATTGTATACCAATCTATTCAACTAATTACTGTTGCCTAGCATGCCGACATACCTGTATATTGTATGTATTTATTTATTTCTATAGTAGAAGATACCAAAAAATCTCTCTCTACTGATGGTCAGTGTACTTTACTCTAATGAAGCCGAAGGTTTTTTTCCCAGGACAAGGCCATGATCAGAACTGTGTGGTTTCTGTTTGTTTGATTGATTTGGACACCCATCCCACAAGAGAAAAGGAAGTATGATCCTGTTTTACAAATGAAGAAACTGAGCTCCACAGAAATGTAATGATGTCTTGCACATGGTAACAGCTGTTATATACTGTTAAAGGAACTGTCCTTCAGAGCTGTCCTAAGATCTACTCTCTTCTGACTCTCCTGTGTCTGTGTACTGAAGAACCAAATAGCCACAAGAACAAATCACAGCAGTAGAGGATTATGAATGTATAATATTAGTCAGAACTGGATACTTTTGCCCTAGTTCTCCTAGCATCTCCATTTAGTGCTTGTTCTATTGGCTATATGATTATTGGGAGCCATTGTGTTTCAGAAAAAGGAGATTAGATAACTTTGTTTACTCAGTGACATATCAGGAAATGCTGCAAAGTAATGCAGAGCTACTGAAGATAGTTAGATTAAAGTTGTCTCTGAGTGACAGTGATTAGAAATAAGGATGTGGAGAGCCAATAACTTTTCAGAATCTATTGTGTACAGTAAAGCTATTGACAAGAGAAGAAAGTTCTTAATTGATTTTATGAGTAAAGGTAATCTGTGCTCTATAGACAGATCCTCACCAAGAGGATAAACAAAATCTCTGCTGTGCCAGAATTAGACAAAGCTATGGAGTTGCAAAGGGACTTGAGTTTCCAGATAAAAATGCTGTGGCTTCAGTCTCATTTATGGATTTGCAGTTAATTAATACTCACCCCTAAAACTTCAGTAACTCAGGGGGCAGTTATGAGAATAGTTATTACAGGGCACTCAACGTTTTATTGGCACCAGCTACTTTTAGGATTACTGCCATTCTCCACCAGTCCCAAGAGCACCAATCCACCTTTGCTGAGTACCTAGGAAAAAAAAATTTGAAATGATGTTAAATATTCATTTAAGGATTTGAAGAACCTTTACTATAGAGCTTCGTCCATGGCTACATCTACCCTTGGAGCTGGGGTGTGATTCAAGCTAGTGCACTAAAAACAGTAGTGTAGAATGTGTAGCAGAGCAACAACAAGGGGTGGCATAGGCTAGCCACCCTAAGTACAAACCTGCCCAGATCCCATAGGTACACACTTGGGGCAGCTCTCCGTGCTGCTGCTCACTACGGCCCACGTTACTGCTCACCACTGCCCATGTTACCACAATTTTTAGTGTACACGCTTGATGCAAGCTAACACAAGTATGTCTATATGAGCTTAGACACTTATGTTGCTCTCATTACCCTAGTATCTGAGCACCTCAAAATTTTTAAATTTAATTTCTATCTTCCCAACACACCTGTGAGGCAGGGAAGTACTCATATTCCCATTTTACAGATGGAGAACTGCAGCACATAGAGTAAATTATTTGCCATTGGTCCCACAGTAAGTCTGTGGTGAGCAGGGAACTATATTCAGGTATGTCAAGTCCCAGACTAGCACTGGATCATATTTCATCATAACGGCCTTCTGGTCATCATTTCTACACTGTCCATTAGTTAAATGAATCAATTACTATAGTAACCCTAGGCCTACAACAGCCCAGAGAGGCAGTAGCTCTTCTTTAGTTAAGATTGCAACCAGCTTCCATTAGAAAGCCCTATTTTAGTACTCCTGTAACATTGACTAGTTTGGGCTGGGAAAACATTCTGGCTAGAAAATCTCTAGATTTATTTTGAAGGAAAAATAGAGTGTTCCTAAATTGCAGACTAAGTCAAATTGTTTGAGTTATACGTCATTTAAAAATTATAATATTTGAATTTGTTTAATCTTTTTGTCTCCCTTGAGCTGAAAAAATGGTTTGTTGCTCCCCATTTCAAACATTCGTTGTAGTTAGATCCCATTGTAAACTTCTACACTGGCTAGATGTAAAGATAATATGTTGTAATTAATCAAAAGTGATTGAACTCCATTCAAGCAGAGCATCATGTTCCTATAGTGTAATCTTTATTATAGTTACATTACTCTGCTTTGGGGGCCTCAGGGGAACATGGATGCCATCCAAGGAAGTTGGGAAATGGGTAATCACATCCCATGCGTTCCTATGCCGGGTCTGTGTCTGTGTCTTCAGTTTTGTTGTTCAGAGCCTGGAGAAAGTGTGCTAGTGTATTTGAGGTTGCCAGTTGGCTGATCCTTGTGGGTTCCTGATGATTAGCTGGAAGAATTGGGTAGACAGTGCGCTTAGTGCCATGGTCACCTTCTCTGGCAAAGACAGAACATTGTTTCTCTGCATCAAGTTCATAATGTCATTGTGCAGCACATCACAGGAGCTCCTGACTCACCCTATACCTCTGAATGGGCAACAGGTTTCAAAGGCCATAGAAGATTCAGTACAGCTAGAAAACCCTGGGTAAGGGCATATTCTACTCCTTTCTCTTTATTGCTTCCTCTTCCTCAGAAAGGAGAGGCTGTTCTGACCACCTTATAGTGAGCCTCTGCCTCCAGCTCAAAAGTCCAACCAGTTAATTGATTCTCTCCCCAGTCAAACTCACCCAAGCACTGTCTCTCTAGCTACCATACCTGATTACTTAACTGTTCCTAAAGGAGACAATTCTAACTCTTTACTCTTAGATTTCCCAGCCCACTTTAAACTTCTTGTGTGTCTAGAATGCATGCTCAGAAGTCACTGGGAGGGTTAGCTCCTCATGAGATAGGCATTGCCTGGACCATGCCTAAAACCTGGCTCCAAACTCTTTGAAGGTGCCTATTCTAAAAATTCCACAGGCCACTAGCCATGCCCACAAGATGACTCTCAGTGACTTAGTGTTTCTTTAAATTATAGAGAGTGCAGATAGGCAAATGAAGAGCTAACTAGTTCTCTAACCTAGTAATAAGACTTGTTAACTATAGTAATGGTAGTATAGGACTCTAGCTGAAGTTGTGTTTGGAACCAGTCAATTCATTGTTATATGTGTGTGATTGCTCGATTGAGTGTCACATTTCACAGCATACAAAGAAGTTAGATAAAAACATAAAACACCCTTGCTGGAAGATTGAAACATAACATTACTTTCTTAGAATTCAGAACAATGACATTCAAGACACACCCCCCCCAACAAAAAGACACAGAGCAGGCTGCTGATTAACATAGGTACAACTCACTCCAGTTTAGACTGCAGCCAGACAGCATGCACTAACTGCTACTAAAACCAGATTGTGTACTTTCCTATAGAGGCCAGCTAGGCCATACATCTCAACCCGTGAACTCTGAAATAAGGGAAAACAACCCTTAAAATGAGAGACAAAACACCTTGAAATGGGGGACGTCAATTTTTTTTATTGAATACATGGTTTTATTAAAATACATATTCAAGCATGCAAATAACCTGGAACTTATTTTAATAAAACTAAACAATGATTCTGTGTGAAAACATAATTTATGTAGAAAAGCCACTATTCACAATAAATATAAAGTCCATTTGGTCCAATGCTCACTGTTAATGTATTTTGAGGTTGCTTTTTTTAACCCAACTCCAACACTTCTTTCAGCTATTCATTTCAACAGAAATCAGTGAATTAAGTGTTATGTTTAGGCTTGATACCAACTCAATTTTACCTTTCCCCTTTAAAACACACACACACACACACCACACACACACACACCCCTACCTATGCAAGAAGCACATTCAGGCCTTGTCTATACTAACGAGGTAAATTGATCTAAGTTATGCAAGTTAAGTAACTAAAGTTGACGTAGCTTAGATCAACTTACAACGATGTCCACACTGCACTGTCAGTGGGAGACACTCTCCCATTGACATAGCTTCTACATCTTGTTGAGGTAGACTAATGAACTCAATGGGAGAGCGCTCTCCCATTGACTTATTACATCTTCACCAGACCCGCTAAATCAATGCCATTGCACTGTTCGTAGTGGCACCAATTTAGCCTGTAGTGAAGACAAGCCCTCAGGCTCAGCATTTGAATGGGGCAAACATAAGACTCTCCATGTTAGGATGAAAGATTTTGTAACGTGTTTCCATTTAAAATTCTCTCTCTCTTTAAAATCTCCCTCAGATTGTCATCATAGATTGAAAGCAGTCCTGGAGGCATCCCCTTGCAAAGTACTGCAATGCCTTAGGCCTGGTCTACACCTAAAACTTAGGTTGACCTAGCTATATCACACAGGGCTGTGAAAAATTTTGCACCCTGAGGACCATAGTTAGGCATACCTAACCCCCAGTGTAAGGAGTTGATGGAAGGATTCTTCTGTCAACCTAGCTACCACCTCTCAGGGAGGTGGATACCACACCAATGGAAAAAACCCTTCTGTTGATGTAGGAAGTATCTACGCTACAGCAGCTCTAGTGCTAGTACTGTAGCCATAACTCTTGTAACTTGGGCATTTCTTGCATTGTAAAAAAGGAATCTGCAAGTTGCAGCTAGAGGTGCTCAGCACAGAAATACCCCCACCCCAGTCCCAAACAACATCAGATTGCTGAATGCTCTGGTGCAAGCAGAAGAAACCCCTCCTCAACACCTTTCCTCCCTTCAGTGAGGCACAACATGTTTGTGCAGCACTGCAGCCACCAGCTTCACTTTCCATACATGCAGAAATTCATGTATTAGTTGCGGGGAAGTAATCGTATTCCTTTTAAATCCCTTTAGTAAAGGCCAAGCAATACCTGTCTGCAGAATGTGCATGGGAATTATTAGGGATGAATACAGAAGTACCTGACACTGTGCTGCTGCTGCCTCCGCCTCCAGCCTCTGAGCATCTCTGCTGAGCACTGTGTGCTCAGGGCACTATACATGGAACGCAAACCCTCCCTGAACAATCCAGCCAGGATACTGTAAGCTTGGGATGGACCCATCCCACATCCCTGCGAGGAGCAAGAAGGTATTAGTTAGTGATTCCCCATCACATTTGCAATACACTAGATTAGTTACAAGTATCCCTGGCCACATAGTGCTGTGCATGGAGACACCAACTAGACGAGGTAAACCTCACCCTCAACCCCTCAGATTCAGTGTAGTGGTATTGCTGGGACTTAGCTATGGCAGTATGAGACAGTGGGCCAATTTTAAAAATTGGAGCCAGATGTGGGATGCCCATCATAAGTCAGAACACTTGAGAGGTATGACCCAGCCTGGAAGGAGGACAAGCTTTATAGAATCCCTGCCTGTTTCTGCCCAGGTGAGTTTCATCGCCAGTTAAGCCTCATTGTGTCCTAGCTCCCTTTCAGGTGCAGACTATGGCTAACTGGCTTCTCTTGCCTATATATACCCCTTCAGATGGGGTGAATGCTCCATAACCGTTCCCCAAGTCTTCTGCTTGGAATACTATTATTTTTATAAATGCCTTATGCACTCCTCCTCCTCCTCCTGATTTGGTGGTCTGTTATAGACCCCTACCATAATATTGCCTCTGTCCCTCCCTTCTGCTTTTATCTTCACCCAGAGACTTTCAGCAGGAGTGCCTCTCATCTATCTCTAGTACAGCCCCTCTCCACAATCTACAGGGAAATGGGGGCAAGAAGAGGAATGAGGATCTACTTGCTTTCCCATCCTAGAGCAAAGAAGGCTCCTCCTGCTCATCTTTTATAAGCATTGCAATGTGAAACCCCTACCACTACTCATGCTGCCATAATAGCCAGAACTGCAAGTTCTGGATCCTAGACTTGTTCTCTGCATGAGTACAACTAGTGTTGTCAGCATGTTATACTAAATGAAAAGGAGAAAAAAAAAACTTTTCACTTGGCACAAAGTTAACTTGGTGCTTGAAAATTATGGATCCAGTGTGTAACTTGAAGTTCTCTCAACACAGAGCAGGTACAAGTTTCCTGCCTGTGATAAATGGAACCAATTGCTCCAATTACTTAGAGTTTATGTGGGTAATACTTAGGTATAATCAATCTTCACTGATTGATCTTTGTCTTCCTAATATATTCATTCTTACTACTTCTTTCCTTGTATCTCTGCCTGCGTTCTCCCTCACGTCTGTTGCACTCAGTTTTCTAATAACTGAACTTTACAAACTATTAAAACTAACTACAGAACAGCCCTCTCCCTCACCACCCATCAGTCTGGCACAAGGGATGCTCCTGAATATATAATGAAAAGTTTTATATTCAGAGATTTCTTGCAAAATACAGAATTCTCTTTCTGATACCATTATCTCCATTATTATTTTCATTATTATTATTGATGATGTGACTATAATACAGTATGTGCTTTGTCATAATCACATCAAAAAGCAAAAATGAAAACAATGATCTGTCATAACACAGAAGAAGAGCCAGGCAAGGCAAAATACTTCAGTTTGCATTGTCCTTTGTAGGTTTGCTAAATTGAGGTGTCATAACTTGAAACACAACATCACTAATACCATTACGTCCAAAAGACAAGAAATGGATAAGTCACTGTAGATAGCAGAATTGCTACAATGCTCTGTAATGATCGCTAGTGTTCAAATAGTTTAAATATTTCTTGACATGTCATCCCAAACTGAGAAACTGAAAGGAATATGGCAAAGTGGAGAACAAGAGAGAGGTATGGGGAGAAGCTGGACTGTGAGGTGAAGAGAAATCAGAAGTACATATACCAGACCTGATAAAGCTGTAAATCACCTGAGGATCTAGCCCATTAGTCCATATTCATATTGCCTACTGGTTCAGGGGAAATTCTATAAGATTTAGTGAAATCCAGCCTAGAGCTCTGCAGAATGTGAGCTGTGGATACCAGTTTGGGATCATCTTATCACCAATAGGTTCATCAAGTAAGCATGCTTTCTATTCTTGAGGTATCTATTCTTGATGACCTCAGACAGATACATGTCACATCTAAGAGAGGAATTGTACCATGGCATAAACTTCCAGCATGATATATAACCATGCCTGCCTTTCTATGGGGAAAGCAAAATACTGTTTTGCTCTGTGTTCATTGGCACTGAAGAACTCTGCAAGGCAGATAGAGGATGCTGCATGACTAATCCCAGCAAAGCCAGGGGTGGCTCCAGGCCCCAGCACACCAAGTGCGTGCTTGGGGCGGCATGCCGCAGGGGGCGCTCTGCCAGTCGCTGCTAGGGCGGCAGGCAGGGTGCCTTCGGCGGCATGCCTGCGGAGGGTCTGCTGGTCCCGCGGCTTCAGCATGCCTGCGGGAGGTCCGCCAAAGCCGCGGGACCAGTGGACCCTCCATGCTTGGGGCAGCAAAATGTCTAGAGCCGCCCCTGAGCAAAGTAAACCAATGTTTCAGGAATGCCTAGTATACTGTTGACCATGGAGAGTTTGTGGCTCCTGCCGGTATGTATCTTCACCTCCCATGTCAGTTCATCACAGAGATTCTGGCAGGTTTCAAGGGTGAGACTGTACCTTCTGGATTATGCAAGCTCCAGAGAGGTCCAAAAAGGTACTGCATGACTGATTCACTTTCCTGGTAGGGCATGAGTGTCTCCTCTCCTATCTCTATTCCTCTATTTACCACTTCCTTCTTTCCCTGAGGTACATCATTATAGGGAAGTAAAGAATTACATGTAAAAATTGCTAGTGACCTCACACTGCACTACTACAAATTGCTCTAGATGGGTGTGGTAGAAACCTGACTAAACAGATGGATGCAGTGTTGCAATATCCCACAATCACTTTTCCAGCTCTGTGCCCACAAGCCTAACACTTCCCCTGCTCCTGCAGCCTTATGAGCATGCCCCTGTTGGCCTCCCATCCTCTCCATCTGCTTTGCCAAAGTCTTATCAAAATCTCTTTTCCTCTTGTTCACCCAGAGGATGAATGTAATGTATATTTTGTTAGACACTAATAGCAATGCACACCTACCACAGGGCAGCTAACGAAGGACTGGATGTTGAGTACTTTAACCTGTAGCACCTAGCTTAGGGGTGCCTCTGACCCACTTGAGTTCAGAACACCGAGAACTCATCCCCAAAGCCATGCCCCAAACCCACCCTGCTGGAGCACAGGAGACCCAATGTACTCACAGCCCATTGATTTTTCTTGGAGGAATCTTTAGAAGAAACTTCCATGCCCAACTTTGACTTGTGTCCAGAGGCTACTTGTGCCCATGCAAGCATTTGAAATCTTTGGCATTAATTATTTATTAGTGGTTGTGCAAATCAAGGATGATAAAACAAATTCATCAATATTCTATTCCTTCCTTCTCCCCTCCCTTTATATTAAGATATAAACAACTGTGTTCTCTATTTGCCTTCTCTTTTTGCTAATGGAGTAACTCTGGGGAATCAACATAAGTAGTTAGCAGCACAAATCTAACTTAACAGCACTACAGGCTTTAAAAAAACAAAAAAACAAAAAGTTACTTGGACAGCAGCCTAATGGAAGAACTCAGGAGTGGGCAAATGCAACAAAAACAGGTTCATTCCATACACAAAAGAAAAATTTATACCTGCTTAAACTAACATTAAGAATATAGTACAACAAAATTATACAGTAGGTATCCTCTAATTACATATTCAACATAAGATTCTGTACTTTGCAGATAAGTATGACGATCCTTATTTCTTAAATACTCTGTCCTTAGAGCACAGCGGAAAGAAAATACCTGGACATGGGTTGGAGCCAGGTGTCCTCTTCTTTGCTTAGTAACACTGAAAGTGACATTCAACCATTGAGAAAAGCAGACACTTAAATTAATAAAGGAATTTCCATTAGGCCTATAGGGAACTGTTTATTGATAATGGTTAGAATGTGATCAGTAAGGTTTACTGATATTAATAGCTTGCTTATTTATATCTTTAAAATGACTAATCTTGCCAATTTTGCACATAGCTAGTCCAGTGTTTTTGCTATCCTTTCCTCTTTCTCCATTCCTTCCATTTGTTGGTGTAAATGCAAGTACACCACAGGGGCACTTCCTTGTGGCTTGATCTGGTTATTAGCTTTTGGCCTATATGGCACCTCCTGTGATCTGTTGCACACGCTGTGGTCCTTCTACCTCATTACAACTGAAGTTCTCCCTCTTTGCAACATGGTTCTCTGGCCAGGTCACAATACAGTCACCCCCTTTGGTGTATCAAAGTCCCATCAGACAAGCTGTCCAGATGCCACCTCAGACAGTCTTCCATTCCACCTCTAGGTCCTGTGCCACTTCACAATGGCTGGTAGGTGAACCACGCCCACCCACAACTCCAGGCTCCAGTCCAGGGACCCTTTTACCAGCAACCCAGATCTGCTCAGTCGCAGTCCCTGTTGCTGTTTCCCTGGATTCCTTCCTACCCCATCTTTCTATCTCCTTGTCTAACTGTGCATTTACCACCAGAGCTTCTTCTGCTCCCTGTGGCTACTTCAGCCCCCTCAGACTCTGCTCCAGGGAATTCCCCTGGATTCCCTCCTTGACAACTCCCTTTCCTTATAGAGTGTGGCTGTAGGCCCCTTCCCTGCAGCATCCTCTTTGTTCTTACTTCCTGGCTTTATGAGCCTATCCCAGCTCCTTCCCCACCTAATTCATCTACAATTAGGCCTTACTGATCTCAGGCTCCCCTCCAGGTTCAGCATATAAATTTAATTGGGCCCTTTTGGCTCACATTAACCCCTCCAGGCATATGTGGTGTGACTACCCCATCACAAGTGGTCACACTAGTTATTGTCATAATTCAAATTGTCACCTCTTACTGTTTGTATAACACCAAGCAACAATAGGGCACCAATTGGTTTGGTTGCTACAGTAAAGCAAGAAAGGCCAGATCCTGTCACTCCTGAATAGTCAGTCAATGGGCCAACTCACAGTAAGTTACTCCCCATGAATAAGAGTGGCAGAAATCTGGCCCTAAATAATAAGGGTCAAATTCTGCTCTGTTATAGTCAATGGGGTTGCATGGGTGTAAGCTTTCATTTCAATATTACCCATTTTCAGATGACTGAAATATGAGGATACTTTATTGCAACTGAATTCTCAATTTTGCTCTTTTTGTTACAAGACTACAAAAGATCTTTTATGAGAGATTAAGAGAAGCTTTTTCTTCTTCACATATATGGAAGCTTCAGAACTGCACTTTTGGAACTGGAGCTGTCTTCTTGATCTTTGACATTTTGACAGGTGCTTTCATGGTCTTTATTAAGTCAACCTTAGCATTACCTTTTCCTTCAAAGTTCTAAAACTTTCAAAGAGAAAGAGGACAGCCCATTTTTCAAATATGCTACAAAAGACAAAAACCAAGAGAAAATCATTAAAAATATTTACACTAGAAAATACTAAGGGAGGCATTATTCCACTTAGATGAGAACCGGTGGTCTCATCCAAATGCTCTTTTCATTTAGAAAGATGGATGATATTCACACATAAAAAGATTACCAAAAGGTGAAAACCTCAACCTTTACCTCAAAGAAAGATGTAAACGCAATCTTCTTTTACAGAATCACAGCTCAGACAAAATCAAAAGCTTTCATGATTCAACACATGCAGCAGCATCTCAAATAATTATATAAGTACGCATTATAAAATATCTGTATTTTATACTTCTGTGAATTGTAGTTTTGTGTACACACAAACAGACTTTTTTTATTTATACATACAATAGTTCTTCTTATGCCCATGTCAATATCTGCAATATCCCTTAGTATTTCTGGTACAGGGAATAACTAAGATAGAATACTGTAAATAATTAGATCAAGTTTTATGGCTACAATTTTCAAAAGCACTTGAGTCTTAGGTGCTAAGCGCTATTGATTGCTATCACTAGTCTCTCTCTCATGCACACACACACGCTCCAGTAAATCTCCCCCGGCTGAATACTCATCAGACTGTTGTGTTTGACACCAGCTTCACTGTCTTTGTGCTCTTTAAGCTTCCTGAACCTGAGCAGAGATCAGGCACATCTCTAAGCATACTCTCAGAATGGAAATCTCTTGTCTAGAACCCCATTCTGAGACCTGATAGCAAGCAGTCCTACTGCTTAGCCCTGAGACCAGTGCTGATTCCTCAGACTTTCCTGAAGTCTAAACTTACCCTTTCTAGAATTCCAGCTGTGTGGAACAACATGGCCAACTGGAGGTGGGAATCAACTTTTCAATAATGAATGAGAGTAGAGTATTAGATAATGAGAGATAATAGGTAGGTGGGGATGGCCCATGGTGGGCCTTGAAAATTTCTAGAGATGAGAAGGAGGAGGGTTTTTGGTGGGTGGGAGAGATTACGAGCTCTGCTTCACTATGTTGAGCTTGAACTGACAGACAGCCACAAGGAAATGTCAAAGACAGGCCAAGATTTTAATTTGGACTGCAGGAGGTAGGTCTGGAGCAGGTAGATAGATCTGTGAGTCTTTAGCATGGGGACAGTAGTTGAATTTGTGTTTGCAGGGACATTACCTAGAGACAAGTTGTAGAGGGAGAAGAGAAGGGGACTGAAGATAGAGCCCTGTGGAACCCACACCGAAAGCTGGAGGAGAAAATAAGGAGGATCCTCCAAAACATGCTGAAGGAGCATGTAAAGATGAGGGCAGGATACACCCCCTTATGGCCCAGTGTGGCACTGAGTGTGCCCCAATTTAATTTCCTTTGCTTGGTAGCAATAGGTACACTTTAATAGCCCAGACTAAAGAGAAGGCACCACACATTAACAAAACAGCATGTCTGCTTTTAATAAGGCTTCAGGACAGGAGCAATACAAACAACAGTTCACAAGTTCGTTGTCATATATCCACAGATGTGGTGCTCTTGAATGGCTCTACAGCAGTGTGCCAACCCCCCACTTAGGGTCACACGCTCGTCCAGGGGTAAGCCCCTTGGCTTTACCACCTCCTGGGACTGAACCCTGGAGCCTGTAGCACCCCTGCACTCCATAAGTTCCCCTTAGTGAGTCCATCTGAATCAGACGCTTAGGGAAGACTTTCATACCTAAAGAGAGCAATGCATCCCCAGTTTCCTGACTCCGGAGTGACTCAGCCAGTGTTGTAAAAACAGAAGGCTTTATTAGATGTCTGGAACATCTTTATTAGATGTCTGGAACAGCATAGAAAGTCTTTAGGCTAACAAACAACAAAGTTACAGCAAGGTCCATCTAGGTTGGTCCTGAGCCCAGAGCTCTCTCTGATCCCCCCTTGAGTCCCAATCCAGAAGAGTGTCCTGCTTCCAGCGGCCCACACATAACCCCAAAAGACACACCTCCCCCCCCCACACTCAGTTCTTGTTCCTAAGCACACATAGTCACCTGGCCCTTTGTTCTCCAGCTGCTCAAATCTGTCTGGCTTCCTGCAGAGGGTGGGCCCCCTAAGTTGTTAGTTGCTAGGTACCAAATGGCCAGGCCATTTTCTTCTGGGACCAGGCCCCACACAGCTAGGTGGCAGTCACGCCTATATCTGTGGGCTTCTGCAAAGAGCAAACCACCTTCCCCCCCACCCCCTCATCTACTTAGCCAGACACTACATATCAGAAATGGAGGCACACAAAATATTATGAAAAATTCCCACTCTACCACAATCCTCAGCTCAGAGCATTGGTTCAGGTCCCAATTTTAAAGTCCCCCAAGAAAGCCTCAGATTAGACTGGTGTCCTAGACCCAGAGAGAAAACAACCACCCACTGGAGCCTGCATATCTTCTACTTTCCTTTTCCTCTTTCTCCCTCAGCTTCCTATTATATAGCCCAGCCCTAGGGCAAAGCACAGACTCCTTGATTACACTCCAGGTTGTCCCAGATGGCAGAGTAGTACACTCCTTCATATATCTCCCTTCCCCTAGAATGTTGCCTGGCCCTACACCAAGTTCTATTGTCTGTCAGGCTTATATGGACACTCCAACAGGGTAATCTTAGATGGCTTCACTAGGCTCCAGGCTGAGCCATCTCCCCTTGACCATATCCTCCAGCCATAGGGACACTTCCTACATAAGAGATCCAAGGAAGTTTGTAAGACTCTTGGCCAGATTTTTATTTTCTACTTATGTGTTTTGTTTTAGACAGTATATTTTACAAAACTTATGTAGCTCATCTGACAAACAAACCCCACTATCGTCTTGTACATATCATAATTCCAGACAAACTCTGTATCTTGTAAGGCAAGCCTTACAAGATTACAACTGTATAATTGTTGTAGTAACGGGGCTGACAAATTTACCTGACTTGTGAGCTCAACTGTGGAAAAGTGGATAAAAGTTTAAAAAATGCTCCAATCAGATATAAAGATAAATGTTGGTACGAAGGGTGCAAAAGAGACACAGAGAGACTGAACTGGTTCAGACAAAAGGTTTACCGATATATTTCAAGGACTGTGTTAAGATCTGTGAACATGAGGAGTGTGGGACTGGAAATCAAATTAAAATTGATGTCGGAAATGAGGCCTTACTGGCTTTTCTGCCCATCACTCCCTTTTAGGGTCCTTAAAGAAAAGACTGGGGAGAAGGAGGGGAAAGCAGACACACATCTGGCTGGCTTAAAGAGAGAACAGGAAGAAATGAACTTCACCATCAAGGCTACCATCCCCACTGTCTTCTGGGGCCTTTGGAGCCACCGAGCCTTCATCATCCTAATCCTCAGATGTCTTCACTAGACTGGGGCAAAGAGAAGGACCCAGATAACTTCAGCTCCTCCATTGGTTCTGGCTAAGTTCTGAACACCAGCTGGGATGTGAGACTTTGTCACCTCTTGCCCTCCCTTCCCTGTGTGTTCTTTTCCTTCCCTACCTTATTTCTTTTCTTACCTTTTCCTCTATCTACAAGACAGTATATTTTACAAAACTGGTGTAAGTCTGTGACCAGGAAGAAGCATCTAAAAGCAATACTTTAAACCTGGAAAACTTGTAACAGCATTGTGCGGTTTAACAGGGGCTATATAACTGTATGCTGTGCCTATGTTTTTTTTCCCCCCAGAAGTGAGGTTCCAAGTGAGAGTCAATGCTAGAGACAGAAGCTGCATTTTCTCTTGTTGCTGTTCTTTTCTGTCTTCTTATACGTGTTTGTCTTGTTTTGTCTCAAAGGAAGCAGAATCCGATTTTGACAAGAGCCTCAGCCCATCTCAATTAGATTTCTCTCTTCCTCCCTACCCCAGTAAGAAAGAACAGTTACTACCACTGTTCCAAGAAGTTTTTCCTCTAGCACCAAGAAAGACTGTCAAAAGGGGATGGGAGGAGGCCTTTTACAAACTTTCTCCAGCTAGAGGAAAAAAAACAAAAAACACCTTACTTCATATTTTACATTTTCAAATGTTTTAACTTTTTTTCCGGCTTTTCTGCATCCTTAATAAAAAGGTTAAAAAGATTTGTAATGGTATGTTTGCCATGGTACTAAGCAGACTCAGGTCTCTTATACCAAATCTTGTTTAAAACGATTTAATGTTGGATTGTTTCAGGGTCATGTTAAACACCTTTTACTCTTTGGGTCCATGTATTTTGTTGACATTAGTACAACAAGCCCTGCTCTTGATCACCTCTGATATAGCTGCACCTGGCTTCCACCAGTGGTAAACTGGCATAAGTCTGCATTCTGCTCTTTTTAAAAACAGTGTCACAGGAACACCCTTTGGAGTGGAAGTCATCTTTTCTCAGCCTAACTCCTGGTTTGTGTTTCTAATTATGCCTGAGCACATCTTTTTCCCTGTGGTCTTTTAAAAAAGACTTGAGAGCCCATTTCCAATGCTCTCACAACCAAGCTAATTGTCTGTGACATTATCTGCCAATATTTATTCTCCTGCCCTTATGGGGGTCATCTTTTCTCTTGAGATAGACTTTCTGTTAGATAGACTCGTTAGGTCTCTGTGCTTCTACTTCGTTAGGCCTCTGTGACTGGGGAGCTTTCTTATCTAGTTTAGTTTTCTCCTTTTGAGGGCTGAAACAGCATCTCACCTTTCGTTTGCCATTTTCCAGAATTTACACCTTACTTCAGGGCTGCTTTCTCAATCAAGTAGTTCCACTCTCTTGGTGAGAGCCAGAGTGATGGGATATTGTCAGAGGATTTCTTCAAGAAGTTCTTCCAGGTCTCTCCAGCAGCAAACTGTTGTTCACATTTCTCTTCTCTTGTCCTCAGCTGGGTCAAGGCTTGCTCCCGTTTTATGCCATGAGTCAAGATACAGTCTCTGAAGGAACATATCGCTTCCAGCTCCTAAAAGGATTCTCATTTTGGGCCTGTAGGACATTCATCTGTGCAAGGATTTCAGCCCTGATCCTCTCAGCTGCAGTAACAGTCTCTTCTAATTCTTTCCAGCTTATTAGTGGATAGGTTTGCTGGGCAGTGGTAGAGGGTATCACAGCTTGCATTGTAGACACAATCTCCATATTTTAACTGTCAATATCCAGTCATTTGATAGGCAATTGATTTCTCCCATGGAACACTCTTCTAGAACATCTGAGTCATCACTCCACTCATCTATATAGACACTGGACTCCTGGTAAGTTATTGCTGTGCTCTCCACCTTCTTGTATGTACTAGTGCTCTTGTAGTATACCTCTGTCCTCCTGGGAGTTCTCTTCAGTTGTTGCAATGCCTTAACTTGTTCCAGGAGCTGAATCTTTTCCTGACTGAGTTACATATTTTCTTGGTTACTTTCCTCTAATTGGAACTGCAGGCTTGCAAATCTCAGTAGAAACCCTTCCATTCTTTTAGTCACATCACTTGTGGTCTGCAACTCATTTCAGAGTCTCTCCTTTTTGAGAGAAGCCTGTAGGCCTGGTTCAAGCCCTCCCAGTTCCAAACTTCTGGGTAGGTTTCCCCTTGTATGACATCCTTTTCCACCTCAGCTTCCTGGTGGCAGGTAGCCTGGAGTTTTGTGAATTCTGAATCCATTGGCTTTTTCCAGTCAGTCAATCTTTGTTTTCACCGGTGAGGGAAGACTGATATTTGGACATTATTGTTCTAACTCCTGCAACAATGCTTTCAAGTCCATATTTACTTGGCTGACCTGCAGACTTATATCTTGTTGTTGCTCTGCTTCTCCTCTGGCTGAACCTGGCATTGTTTCTTCTATAAGGTCAGTGCTCCTTGACTCAGGAAATTGGCAGTCCCCACCATCAGTCCATCCCTGTTGTGCAGTGCTTAGTATTTGCCACATTTATCAGCTGTAAGTCTCCTGCAGTTGGATCATTTCAGCCTTCATCGGCTCATGCAGGTGCTGGAGCTTCCTCTCTTTCTGCAGAGCTTCTTGGAGGCATACTTAGACCTTTCTTTGAAGAACACCATAAACTTTTGCAGTGTGTTGATTCATTCCCTCTGCTTAGCCACAATCAAGTATCTTCTCACCTTCTCTGCAGCCAGCTCTTTCTGCTAGTTTCCTAGTTGTTGGACTTGTTCCTGTTGCTCAGCCAGTTGTAGTATGAAAGCCTGCAAGTTATCTAACTGTTCAATAACACTATCAGAGCCTTCATCATTTCCTGGAACATCCTGGACCTTTGATCTCCCCACAGTTTGTTCTGCTTACCCCAGCCCAGGAACCTTGTTGCCCTTTGGAGCTGCTAATTGTCCAGGCAACCGTATCAGGTTACTCACGTAACCCACACTCTCAGACTCCGAGTCTGAGGACTGAGTAAAGACCTCCCCTACAAGTGGGGAAATGGCTGAAACCTATGGCTGACTTCTGCCCCAAAGCTTTCCTTCAGCTTCATTTCAGGACTACCACAGGACTAAAATATCTTACTTCCTCATAGTGACAGCCCCTCAGTCCAAAGTTCTTGTAGGGGATCATCTTCTAATATGCCCCTCCTCCCCACTCTTAAAACAAATTACCTCCAAGGTAACACTCTTCCTGGCCCAAAACTGTGTCCCCTCAATGCTTTGTTCATCTTCTGCAGCTGTCTGGGTCCCTGAAATCTGGATTCTAATATTCTTATTAGTGCAAACCTCCACACATCTCAGATAGCAATCCATATAGTCCCTGATTCCCCAGAGGCAGACCGAACTTACACGCCCCTCTTGAAGACATGGACCAGAAAAGGGAAAAGAAGTGGCCATTGGAGAGGCAAATGAGTTCAAGGGTGGGTTATTGGATGGGAAAGACGAAAACATGTTTGTATTGTGAAGTGGGGGAAAAAAACAGAGGAGAACAACAGGTTAATGAGAAGAGTAAGTGAAAGGATACAAGTGGGTGTGAGGGAGATCAGGAAATGGGATCAGTTCAGTGAGGCAAATGGAGGGGGTTAGAGGAAGAGCACAGCCCAAAAAAAAAAATCTGTATCTGTGATGGGGGGAAGGAGAAGAGAATTGTAGGAGGGAAAAGGAAAGCGGAAGGTCACATTTACTTACACCAAACTGACCAGGTGATCCAGACCGCTCTGTATCAGCGACTTGTGCTCTTCATTATTTACCACTGCCACAATCTGTGTCACCTGCAAACTTTATCAGTAGTAATTTTATATTTCCTTCCAGATCATTGATACAAATATTGAATAGCATAGGGCCAAAAAACAATCCCAGGCAGACACCGGACTAGCAACACACATGCTCAGTAATGATATTCTGTTTACAATTACATGTTGAGACCGATCATTTAGCCACTTAATGTGTGATGTTTTGATTATGTACCTTTCTAGTCTCTTAAAATCAAAATGTCATGCACTACCAAGTCAAATGTCTTACAGAAGTCTAAGTATAGTACATCAACACTGTTACCTTCAGCCAGACATGTAATAATCAAAAAAATTATATCAAGTTAGTATGACAGATCTATTTTACATAAACCAGTGTTGATTGTCATTGGTCATATTTTCTTCCTTTAAATCTCTATTAACCAAGTCCCTTATCAGTCATTCCATTTTTATTTTAGTTATTTATTTATGCCCAGGATCAGGGACAGGCTGGCAGACTACTAGAATTACTAGAGATATTCCATTTACCCTTTTAAAATATTTACACAACATTAGCTTTCTTTCAGCCCTCTGGAACATCTCCATTGTTCCAAAACTTATTGAAAATAAATGTTAACAGTCCAGCAAGATCCTCAGCCAGCTCTTTAAAAAGCCTTGAATGCATGTAATCTAGATTTGCTCATTTAAACATATCCAACTTTGGTTGCCACTGTTTAACATCCTTCTTAGTTACTATTAAAATGGAAAGTATTTTATCGTGTGACATGAATACAGTATCTGTTTTTCTCCCAAACACAGAATAAGAATATTTATTGAATACATTTGCCTGTTCTGCAATATTATTGACATCAAGTAATGAACCAATACTATTGTTAGGGTTTCTTTGTTTCTCATCTATTTTTTAAATATCCTTATTATACTTAACTCTGTTGTGCATAAATTTCTCCTTGTGTCCTTTTGCTGCCCTTATTTAATTTCTGTAGCCCTACCTTCAAATTTATATTCATTCCTGTCAGCTTCCCAAATGTCCATTGGTCTTAGATTTTTTATTTCCCTCCTAAGCCAGGCTGTTTTCTGGGGTTTGTTTGTTTTGTTTTTAAAGCAGTCAGGCCTCCGTTCTCAATTGTGTTTTTTTGGGTTTTGGGGGTGTGGGGGGAGAGAAGATCTAATAAATTGTTTTTAAAATAGTTCCAAATTGTCATTCATATTTTTTCTGTTTAAATTCTCTTCTTTGGCTAATTTGGCTCATACCTGTTTTTAGTTGATGAAATTGGTCATTTTAAAAGCACTGTGTGTGTGTTAGTTAGTGGTTTGGATGTTATTTTGTTTGCACATAAATGTAATCAAGTCTTGATCATTTGCACCTAAGCAACCACAACTTTTTAGTTCTGTGATCAATTTCTCTCTGTCTATCCACCTGGATCAGATCTTCTAATCTAGATTTTCCCCACGTTGGATTCAAGAGTTTTCAGTTAAGAAATGGTCATAATTTTTAAAACTCCACAGACATTTAAGTATTGGCAACTATGAGACCTCCAGCATATACCACACTGATTGAAATCCCCCATTATAATGCAGTTCCCCCCCCCATATTATAGATAGTTGCCTACAGAGCACCTGTTCTGGTGAGATCTATGGTCTGTAGCATATACCAACTAGCTACACATTTTGTGCTTTATCTGTTAGAATGCTGATCCATAAACAAGATCATTTGCTTCTGAGTTGTCAGTGACTTGGAAACAAGTAATAACTGAGTACCAGCACCCTCCCCTTTTGATCCTTCCTAAATAGGTTATAACCAGTGATTTTAACATTGCAATCAAGCAAATATTCTTACCAGTTTTCAATACCACATACTATGTCAAATATACACTCATATGAGCAATTCCTATTCTTCTTGTTTATTAGCCAGGCTCTTAGCATTGTTTTGTAGGTCATTAAATAATTTCTTCTTCTTGCGTCCCTTTATGCCTTGATTTATTTTCTTCTTCATCTTGATTCTGCATTAGGCATTTCCATTATAGTCTCATGCCTTCCACCAGTCATAACTTTCATGTTTGCATTGAATGAGTGTCACAGGGTGCTTCTACAGCTACCCAGTGAGCAGTGCAGTGCAGCCTGTTTTCATGGTCTCAGTCACAGACACACGCAGTCTGTTCCTTTACCACCACATGTACCTTTAAGCCTCTGTTTGCAAACAGAGCAGGATGCAGCACGGGATACAGCAGGAAGAGACTTTGCATAGCTTATCTCCTCCACCCAGCTCACTCTGAGCATTTTTCTTACTTTCACCTGTCTCTTCCCCCCCCCACCCCAATTATATATCCTCCTGTTTACTGTGCCAATTGTCTCATTAGACCAGTGTTTCTCAAACTAGCTTGTTCAGGGAAAGCCCCTGGCGGGCCAGGCCAGTTTGTTTACCTGGTCCGTCCGCATGTCCAGCCGATTGTGGTTCCCACTGGCCGAGGTTCGCCGCTGCAGGCCAATGGGAGCTGCTGGAAGTGGCGGCCAGTACGTCCCTCAGCCTGTGCCACTTCCAGCAGCTCCCGTTGGCCCAGAGCAGCAAACCACGGCCCATGGGAGCCGCGATCAGCCGGACCTGTGGACGGGACAGGTAAACAAACCGGCCCGGCCAACCAAGGGCTTTCCCTACACAAGCGGCAACCCCAGTTTGAGAAACACTGCATTAGACCATAAGTTATCACCGAGTGACAGAAATCCCCACTAGAAACAGCTTGGTTGGCTCCAATTAAGCCTGCACCATACTCTGTGCTGCAGCAACTACCTCTCTGTCACAATGAGGCAGAGATCTTATGTGCCCTGCTTCATTCTCTGCTCAGTAAAACACACCATGAGTGGAGATTGGGCTCCAACGGACTGTAAATAATCACTGCCCTAGGCAAATTATTTTGTGGCCTGATTATCCTTACAAGCAATATTTCCCCCACCATCAACCCTAATATGCAAGTTGTACATTTTCTTTTTCTCCACCTTAAGTCCATTACTAAAGAACTTGTCTTGCATTTCAGGCAAAGAAAAATATTGTTAAGCTGCTCTATCTTTCCCATTCTTAAGAGATAAATAGCTTTCCTGTCAACACAATTCAGAACAAGAATGAAATTAATGACGTTGCTCAAATGTGCCCAAAGCACAGAGGCCTAGATAATGTACAGCTTTATAAAGCTACACAAAAAATAGTTTTTTCTTATTTGTTTTAAGCCTTGTGGAATCACTGCAACAAGCTGTAAGTGGCGGTATGAAATGGGAACGCCTCACCCTGTGCATAGAGAGAATGCCCAGTGCTCTGCAGTGCTATTTGCTTTTATTACAGCCAGAGAAGCCTACTAAGCCCAGAAGTCTCAGTTAAAAATTGGAAAAATAATTAGAATTGGGCCCATACCAAACCCCCATAGAAGTATCCTTCAGCTTTAGGGGAGTTCAGATCTAAAGGTGAACTTTGTGACTTGCTCTTGTCTTTAGAATGGTCTGAACAAAATCTCTAGCTCCAAACATCCTTCAATTCCAGATGTGAGCCTCAAGGCTCAGGAACCTCGTTAAAAACCATGACATGGTTCTTTAATATCCATAAACTTAACATATGAACTTCTCAGAACCAAATCAGCCCATCTCCACTGTCAATCCTGGAAGCCAAAAGTCAATCTAAAGAGAGTAACCCCCTGTGAATCAAAATCTGCCAATCTAGGTTTCTATTTATCTCCATCCCCCTGAGGGTTTTCTATAGCAACTATCACTATAGCATCAAAGCACTGAGGTCTGTGGAACAGATGCAAACAGTTCTAAATAAAATCCCATCCATGAGAAGAAAACTGAAGCAAGGGCAGTCATGGGCTTGGCTCCCTAAAGTAATTGTTCCATTTGAACATGATTGTATCTTGTCAGGAAATTTCTGTCAAAATGTATTTTTCCAATGGAAAATGTAGTTTCCACAAAAAGTGGAAGTGATGCCAGGAAATTTTGATTTTCCATTAGGGAAACTGAAATGAAGGCTCCCCAGATGCCTGTCTGGAAGGTTCTACCTGTTTTCATCTAACTGTTCCACCAAGAAGTTTGATTTTTCAGCAAAAATTGGAGCCCAAAAGTTCAGTTGAAAAATAAAATATTTCAGTTCATCTATGCTGACTCATGAGAGATGGGAGTCAAGTGTCTCATACTCCCATTCGCCTCTATAGGATGTGTCCTTGCTTGGGCCATATCTCCCACACTGCACCATGGTCTCCCCTCTTGAAGGGGGAAGGTGGTGCATCATGGGAGTTCCTGGCCATGGTGCATCATAAAAGAAAGTCTAGTTGGAGAGCCTGGCCCAAAAAGGAAAATGGGGATATGAGGTAACCAAACAACTCCCATGAGGCACGCAACAACTTATGGGCATTTGTTATTATGAAGATTTTTTCCTTTCTATGTAAAGCAGACACTTCATACACCTCCCCCCCCCCCCACACTTTAATTCAGAATCCAATTTTCCACTGACAAACATTTTTGAGGGAACATTTTTGACCTTCCCAGGTGGGGAGGCTTGCTGAGTAGTGATGAGGGGTTTACCTTATCTATAGATTCCATGAAATGAATGGGAGAATTCCTGTGGCCCTCAGGACAGTCATACACCTTCCTTCTTCTCTATGTTCCTATCTATCCAGCGGAAAACCATAGAAAAGCTGATATGGGATTCAGTTGGTGAAGATTGAAAACATGGGAGTATAACAGATGCCAGACACCATAGCTTTATGGAAGATAGATTGTTAGACACTTCTTTCATAAGATTACAGTTTGTTTGATAAAGATAACTGAGTAGATATGTTTGACTTTTTTTTCTAAGGCACTTGACATAGTACTGCATGGTGTTTTGATTAAAAATAGCACCACACAATATTAATAAAATGCACATTAAATGGATTAAAAATCAGCTGATAGATCTCAAAGAGTGGTTGTCAGTAAGGAATCATCATCATATGGAGGCACTTTTAAGGGGATCGGTACTAGGCCCCATACTACTCAACATTTTTGTCAATAATTTGGAAGTAAATTGAACACCACTCTTGATAAAATTTGCGGCTGTCAGAAAGATAAGCAGAACAGTAAACAATGTTGAGGACAGGGCAGGCCTACAGAGTGATCAGGATCACTTGGTAAGATGGGCCCATTTCAAATAAAATGTTGCTTAACATAGCCAAATAAAACACTATACATCTAGGACAAGGAATGCAGGCCATATTTACAGAAAGGGGGACTGTATCCTGGAAAGCAGTGATTCTGACATGGATTTCAGAGTGGAAAAGCAAGTGAACATGGGATCGCAATAACAAAGGCTAACGTGATCCTTGGGTGAATAAACAGGAGGTTATTAAAGAGAGGATTTTACCACTCCAGGTGGCATTAGTCAGACCGATACTGGAATACTACATACAGTTCTTGTGTCCAGATTTTAAAAGGAATGTTGAAAGATTAGAAAGGATGCAGAAAAGAGCCAGAGACATATAGACTGGGCACATTTTCTACAAAATAATGGGGTAGGTGCAAGTTATCTGTTGTAAATTGAATATGCTGAATCTGAAAAAAAATATTTACCAGGCTGTATTTTGAATATTTCACCTTTTAAATTGAAGTTCAAAAGGTAATTAAAATTTTGAAAAGTTAGTACATTTCTGTGGTTTTTATTCCACTACAAACAAACAGTTACTATATGTCCTGAACATAGTTTAGAATGGTACAACTGAATAGTTCTTACAGGTGCTGACACAGTCCTTGCATTTAGAGGCCCCAGTGCATGACCAATGTAGCATTTCTGCAGCTACAACATTGTCATATGCTCTCTTTGACACATCCACAGGTAACAATTTCTGTACAGCTGTTGGGCTTGGCTCCAGTGACATTAACTTTAGTGCCAATTCTCTATTGTGTTTGATCCAACCCATATTCTTCAATGAGGGTAGTGTGGGATTGTTGCAGTTTGCCTGTCTCCACACCATGGTTTGGACAGTGAGTTCTCTGGATGTGACAGCCCAATGTACCACTTGTTGGGGGCAGTGCCTCTGGTGATCAACCCTGGGAGAACACTAGAACCCATACCTGTGGCAGCTCTGCTCATCAGATAAATTGTACATGTTGCAGATGAACTTTTCTGCTGAAATGATTGTTTCATTCTGTAGAACATCCTTCTCCAAGTTTCTCTGAAGTCCATGTTTCCCCATAAATATTGTACCCAGCCATATGGGAAACCGTATCATAGCCTGTCAATGCATAGAAGGAGAATATTGTTTCTATGTCTGCTTAAGGAATCTCACAGATCTCCATCAAGCATAATTTGTGTGGTCATATCAGTGAAAAAATAGAAGCATTCTTTTGAAGGGATACAGATGTAGCTCCCAAATTCAATCCCGTTGAGCTCTAGTGAAGAGTAGGAGGATATACTCCCTATCCATGCACTGCCACCAGTACTGGAGATCAGGATGGCTGTCTGTGTTGCTCAGCAGAAGTTTTCTGATGACAAAATAGACACTAGGTTATCAGTCTTCTGCAGCAACAGATTTTGCAACGTTCAGGAGCTTTTTTTTTTTTTAATTTCCTGTCATTTTGCATAGATAGCTTTGAAGCTGTGGTGATAATAGTTGCCATATTGCCTGTAGAATGCTCTTGTGAGCACCGAGGCTTTTGTATAATTTTTATGGGTCTCACATGCTCTACCATTTGTCTACCTGAAATTCTAATTTCAGTCCACACACTGATGATGGAATGTGAGAAGGAACAGGAGGTAGAAAAAATTCCTGTAAAGAATATCTTGACAGAGGCAGGAAGAAGGGGACAGGGTATTGGGAGGAGCGGGGGGGGGGGGGGTAAATGCAATGCAAGGGCCAGGGTTGCATGAGAAGCTGAAAGCCACAGCGCAGGCCTTGCAAGTAACTTTGGAAGATTGAGAGTTCCAGTGGGAGCTCCCCAGTTGGTCTCCCATTTTTTCTCCAGACCCTTCCCGGTCAGGGTTTCCCTGGATTTCTCCCAGAATCCTCATCCTTATAGGACTTCCCCTCCTTCCTGGGGCAATCTGCCTCCACATACTCTTCTGTTAGCTTTACCGTGGCCTCCACTGTGCCCAGTTGGAGTCGTCTCACCCATACCCTTGTCCTCTTGAGGAGGCTTTGTAGGAAAGCCACTTTTACCATGTCCTAGTTCCTGGCCTGTTCCTCACTCATGGCCATATAGGCTGCTTGGGCTTTGCCAGCCAGGTAGGAAGCCACTTGCAGGCCCAGGTTGTCCTGTCCCATCCTGTCCCCATAGCTACCCATTCAAAAGGGCCTAGAAAGGCATCAGGGTCATCTGCTGGGCCCATTTTACATAATCCCAAGCCCAGTGCCCCCAGGCCATCCCCCTCCGGGGGACTCACCACCTTCTGGAGGAGCTGATGTTGAACAGTGGTCTGCTCCCGAATAAAACCTTGCAGGCTCCTCTGCTGCTCATCTTGCCAGCTGAGCAGGGCCTGCTTCTTCAGCTGCTGGGGGTGCTTGAAGGTTTGTACCGCCTTCTGCAGCTTTCCCTGCTGCTTGATCAGTCACTGCAAGGTCTCTTCCATTTCAGACTGCCAAACTCTTGCTCTGGCACAATCCCAGACAAGCCCCTATGTGTAGCAGCATCCCTGCAGGGACCTCCTGTCCCCTGCTGGGCTGAGAAAGTCACACAGGGACTTTTAGTGCAGTGCCCACCTGGTGCTTTTATTTACAGGCTGTGCTTCCACCACACATGTAATCCCCTTCTTGCAATCCACCAGCAGGAGAGAGGGGACAAGCTTGATCTCTTACTCTCTACTTCCCCTCCTTGCCTTTCCTCTACTACAGCTTTTCTCTTTCCAGTTTCCTTCCCCTGTGGCTCTTATCCAGCCCCAGCCTGATGAGGCAGCAGTGGTTCAAGCTTCTCTAATCAGGGCCAGGTGATCTACCCAGCTCCAATTCACCTCCCTTAATTTTAGCTGGAGTGACAGAGGGTTGGCTAAGCAGTTTTCTGCTTAGTACCGTATCACAGAGGCAGAGTAAGAAGTAGCCCAGGGAAAGAGCAACAAGGTTGGAGATTGAGCAGACTTTGGTTGTGTGTTGTAGGGTCCCTGGGCTGGAACCTGGAGTAATGGGTGGGCCTGGATTCCCCTACCAGCCATTGCAGGGTGGTATTGCCTGCACAGCAGGTCCAGTGAGACTCTATACTTTGGAGCAGAAACCCCATAGTGACCTAGTCGGAAGACTGAGTCACAAAGAGAAAGTTGCAGCTCTTGGAGCAAAAGAGGGGCCACAGAATGAGAAAGAGAGAACACTGGGGGGAGCGAGTGCAAGGGGAGGTATCAGACCTATCATAAAGCTATTCTGAAGAACAGCAAGGAGGATGTGCCACCTATGGTGAGTGAATACCCCATGAAAAAGGCCTTAAACTCTATGAAGTGATGATATCCCATCCCTGAGCCAATTGATAAGTCATGACATTTCCAATTTATATTTGGTCATTTCCCACAGGTTTTTCCCTGTTCTTCCATTTAATTTATTTTTAATATTATTTTACAGCAGTGTTTGGACTGCCCTGTCTTCTCAGAAGCCCTAGAGAGACGGTAATGAGATAGTCTAATTTTATTGCAATTCTTGCTCATTAGGTGAAAACAAATGTTTGTATTGCACATTAGAGATAGAAGTCTTTTCTATGATGCCTGGTAACTGTATTCTAATTAAATATCTCAAGAAGCCTTATAGAATCTACTGTTTAAACCTTTTGAGAACGCAAGTCTTTACCTGAACTTCACTGTTAAGATAGGAAATTTCAATGAAGCACTCAAGGAATTTAGATGGAGGGAGGAATTGGTTTGGACAAAAAAGGGTTAAAGCTTTGCCCATCAACTAAAATTTCTATCAGATTGAAATGAGGACTCACAAATACCTCTTAAACAGTGATGAGCTGCCAAAATCATAACAACCGGTTCCCTCCTCACCCCAGGAGGGATCATGCCCCCCCCCGCCCTGGACTCCTGCCCCATCCAACCCCCGGACTCCTGCCCCATCCAACCCCCGGACTCCTGCCCCATCCAACCCCCGCGTTCCTTGACGCCCCCCCACCCCAGGGACACCTGCCCCATCCACCCCCCTTCCCTGTACCCTGAGTGCCCTCCGCCGCCCCATCCAACCCCTCCTCTCATTCTTGATGGCCCCCTGGGACCCCTGCCCCATCCAATCACCCCTTCTCTCTGTCCCCTGACTGCTCCCCGCCGCCCCATCCAACCCCTGATGCTTTCTGACTGCCCCACCAGGACCCTTGCCCCTATTCAATCCCCCTGTTCCCTGCCCTCTGACCCCCCACCCCCGAACTCCTTTACCCTCTCTCCAACACCCCCTCCCTGCCCCCTTACCGTGCTGCCTGGACGTGGCTGGCGGCGCTACAGTCCGGCCGCTGCTGGAGCGGGAGCCCGGGGACGCGGGACGGGACAGGAGTTGCGTGGCCAGAGCCGGAGGATGTGGCGGGAGCCCAGCGGCCGGAGCCAGGCGGCTGGCCGGGCGGAGCCAGAGCTGGAACCGAGCAGCTGGGGCTGCTGCCACGCCCGGACCCATGATGCCGGAGCCCGGCCCCCTGGCAAAACAGCAGGAGCTAGGCGGCTGGAGCGACGGGGCCAGGCCGGGCCGGAGCTGGGGGGCCGTGTCCGGAGCCGGGCATCCGGGTAGGTGGGGTCGTGGCCGCCGCCGTGCCCGGACCCGCACTACTGGAGCCGAGGAGGGACGCGGGGCTGGGGAGGGCCGCGGCCGGAGACGCGGGGCTGGGGAGGGTCAGGGTCGGGGACGCGGGGCGGGCCATGGCCAGAGCCAGGCGGCCGGGGACGCGGGGCTGGGGAGGGTCGGGGACGCGGGGCTGGTGAGGGTCGGGGTTGGGGCCGGGCGGCCGAGGAGGGTCGGGGACGAGGGGCCGGGCGGCTGGGGATGTGGGGCTGGGGAGGGTCGGGGCCGGGCGGCCGGGGACGCGGCGCTGGGGAGGGTCGGGGCCGGGCGGACGGGGACGCGGGGCTTGGGAGGGTCGGGGCCGTGCGGCCGAAGAGGGTCGGGGATGCGGGGTCGGGGATGCGGGGCCGGGGCCGGGCGGCCAGGGCCGGGCGGCCAGGGCGGGTCGGGGCCGGGCGGCCGGGGAAGTGGGGCCGGGGAGGGTTGGGGCGGGCCTGGGGCGGGCCGGGGCCGGGAACGCGGGGCTGGGGTGGGCCGCGGCTGGAGACCAGCTGGGGTGGGCCGCGGCTGGAGACCAGTCGGGGCACACGGCCCCCCTAGTTCCCTACCTCAGCGTCGTCTTCCTTGTCCTGAGCGGGAAGCCTGTTTGCTTCTCAGCCCTCCCAGGCTTCCCGCGCGAACAGCTGATTCGCGGGAAGCAGGGTGGGAGGAGAAGCGGGGAGGAGCATTCATGGCGGGAAGTGGAGGCAGAGCTGAGGTGAGCTGGGGCCGCAGCAGAGAGCACTTGTTAAATTTAAATGCCCTTTTAGAACCAGTTTGTCCCACGGGGAACAACCGGTTATAAAAGGGCTTCTAAATTTAACAACCGGTTCCCGCGAACCGGTGTGAACCGGCTGCAGCTCACCACTGGGCTCACCACTGCTCTTAAACCCCGCAATATGGTTCTGACTCTTTTCTATCTGTGCAAACACCCACTCGGGGCCTCATTACTTTTTTGCTAATCTGAAGTTAGACTCACGGATTCCTTCCCATATTCAATCTTTCTGTAGTCCCTAGCTGTCCTACCACTTGACAAAGCCTTAGTGAGCTTCCCATTCTCCTCCCCTCCTCATTTCCTCATTGCATCTGAAGGGCCCATTAGAGGACCCCACTACTCTATTAGCTTCTGTCTTTGACCCCAACTACTTATAATCTCAGATTTACCATATATGGTGGCACAAATTTTTTTCAAGGAAATTTAGCTTCCCTAGCACTGTAACACTAACCAGAAGTCAGCAAACCTGGAAAGACACAAAAGGCTGTGAAGAAGCTGGGCTTCAGAGTATAGACTACCATAGTGAGGAGAAAAAAAGGCAGATACACTCACTGCAGAGAAACAGCTGTTACCAGGATCTAGTGTCTGCAGGCATGTGTTAGTAGAAAGAGTGTGAAGCCAAATGACCTCTCCCCCCATACACATTTTGAATGATATTATGAAATATTTTACTTCAGTACAATGGTAGGTTCCTGTGCTTTTGAAGCAGAAGGATCCATAATCTAGCTCCATTGCCTCTGTATAGCACCTCAAGCAGTTACAACATACAGTATAGTGATAAATTTCTAGTCCTGTGAGGCCACAGACTGGTATATATTTACACCTGTCTATGTTAGAAGGTTGGATAGCTCTGTCATGAATTTTAGCTACTCCTTTTGCCTTATGAAGACTCATTTTTGCTACCTTAAGATGCTAACAATGAAAGTCATTGGTTTCCATGATGGAGTCCTCTTCCTTTTATTTATTCTTGAAAAAATAAAGGTGGCTGAAATTTAGTGCCGTCTGTCTGACTACCTGAAGATAAAATGCTTTTAAAAAAAGCACTTGCAGAGTGTTTCTCACCATCCCTTTTCAGTCCCAAAGCTGTCAATCCTCTTCAAAAATAATAGGGCTTGACAGTTCTGGGGTTAAGAATAATATTTTGTTTTATGTCCCAGTAGAGACACACTGAGCGATTTATCACAGTCCAAACAGTAGGATTGTACCATCTCATATGAAATGCAAGAGCCTTATCTAAAAAAAAAAGTGATCCCTTGTGTGTTTAGTAAATTTGGTTTGAAATACTATATATTTATTCAGATCATTGTTTCAGTGTTAATCCTGCATCTGACAGCAACTCAGATCTCTTGGCTAAACATTGCTATACAAATGCCACCTTATGCTAATTAAAATGAAAGATTTCAGTGATTGTTTGTTTATTAATTCAACCAAGACACTTGTAAATAAGAGAATCCAGTGGGAGGGGAAGGAAGGAAACACAGCTTGTATTAGACTTGCAAATTACTGTAGAATCTGTAGAATGTCAACTTTGGTCCATGAAAATTAAGGGCTTGTAACAGAGCTAGTTATTTCCTCTTTGTTTATAATTGGGCTGTAATAAACTAACAATATAATTACAAGTGTAATAAATACACCAAGATATAACATTCTTTGTGGTTAACTTATTTTTAAAAACCCACAAACAGAGTTTGGTAGGGATATCTAACGTTAGTGACTCTGGCAACACTACTAAGCTCAAGTTGTTGTGAATTGTCTGCTGCTGCTTTATTATGTTGAGCAAAGGGATTCATCCTGGACTTTTGTTATTTTAACTTCCTCTCCCCTGCATGTCAACTCTCCACAAGGTCCTGAAGTCAGAATCACAAATGATCTCTACAGCATGAAACGGGCAATGCATTTCAGCTCTTTAATACCATGAAGCCATTATTTAAAATGTGGTGCAAGAGTCTGATCCCAAGTCATGAAGAAGAATTTTTGAAATAGGGCTGGAAATGGCATGACGTATTTGGGTGATATTATACACATGAGTTATTATGAGACTGGATATAAAGTATAAAGAGAAAAACAAGGAGATGGAAAATGGCAGGCATTGGCTTTGGAGATGGAGAGGTGAGTTGTCATCTGCAGTAGAAAGGAGAATAGGGATTAAAAGAAAAGACTAGAATTTATATATATAATGGCCAAATTTTTCATAACTGGACACCTAAATTTAGGCTGTAAATCCATGTTTAGCCTTGAAATTAAGTGACCTAATTTTTTTTAAGTGTGGTAACACTCATTGGCAACCATGAACTTCAATGCAGATTGCTGGGCTCTCAGTTGTTTTGACAAATATGTGGCCTGGTTAGGTGCCTACAGTTTTGATCCTTCAAGAAACTAGGTGAATGGATCCCTGTTCCCACAGTTTCATTTCAGGTTTTATGTGGGAGAAGAGGTCTGCCCACTCAGAGTCACTGTGTACAAATGAGGCCTAAATATGGATTTAGGATCTAATTTTTGAACAACTTGGCCATGGTTTTATTAACATTCCAGAATTAAATGGAAACTCCTTAACTATTAAATGGGGGGGGGCATCTTTCCATCTCAGGTTTCCTTCCTTATACACACACACATATACACACACACACGGGACTGATAGTATTGGCATTAATACTTACAGCAATTTAAAGCCTACAGACTTTTTTTTCTGCACTTGCTCATGAAAATGCATAAGAAATTGTAGTCAATACCAAGTCATACAGGCAACTAATGTAAAGAAAGGAAAAAAAGATGGCCTGGATGTTAGGGTGCTGGCTTGTGTCATGAGAAACCTACATTCAATTTCCTACTTTGCTATAGATTTGTGTGACCCTGGCAAGTTACTTAGTCTTAGTTTCCCACCTGTAAAATGATGAAACATTACTAACCTTCCTTACAGGCAGGGCCGGCTCCAGACCCCAGCGCGCCAAGCGCCTCCAGCACGCCTGCGGGAGGTCCACCGGAACCGCGGGGCCAGCGGACCCTCCACAGGCACGTCTGCGGGAGGTCCACCGGAGCCGCGGGACCGACGACCGCTAGAGCGCCCCCCGCGGCGTGCCGCCCTGCTTGGGGCGGCGAAATGTCTAGAGCCGCCCCTGCTTACAGGGGTGCTGTGAGCAGAAATACATTAAAGATTGAGAGATTCTCAGCTCTATAGTGACATGGGTAGTATGAGTATCTAAGATAGATAACTAGGGAGTAGCAAAGGTTTATATCTTCCCCAAATTATCTTTCTTAAAATGCTCTAGACTTGTGGCTTTATGAACATTTTTACATTCTAATCTTCGCAGTTTTTATTTAAGAAGTCTAGCCAAGCAGAAGTTCTCTCCCCACCCTCTATACTGAGACTTGAGACCTAAAATTAGTATATCCAGTCCTAGTAAAGCAGAATCTGATCTATGATTGGTATTCAAGATTAGGACTTTTCTGACAGAATTGTATTTTAATATAGCTTAGAAGACAGAAGAATCTGAGATCACCTAGCTGAAGGTGATTATGTGAAATGATTTAAGAAAAATGCCTACTATTGTGAAGAATGAGAAATTGGTGGTGCTGGAAAATGAGCCTGATCCTATATTCTTTAATCAGGCTGAAATCCTATTGACTTTAGTAGGAAATCTGCCTCATTTGGGCCCCAACCCTTCAAAGACTAATGCATGTGTATAACTTTACCCACACACAACTTGACTTATGTAAGCAGTCCCTTTGACACTGTGAGTAAACTATTGCAGGAATGAATAGATAACGGCCCAAGTTAAGGAGTTAGCAGACAGTTTTCTACTAATAAAGGAAGAAGTTGGAATCAATTGAACTATTCTAAATTTAGGGTACAGGATCAAGCCTATCAAACATTTAAGAAGAACAGCAATAGAAAAAAGTCCATATGTGCAACTTACAGTTAGCATTGACATTGAAAACTTGTTTTTTTCTGTTACCTGTTTTTTTTGTTTGTTTTAAAAGTCATTTTAAACTGGACAACATGCACGCTGCATCAGTGCAGATATTTTTGTATTTAATTTCCCTAGTGTTCTTTTTAAAGAGAAAATCCAACAGATAAATAAGTAAACTTGCAGAACTTCCCAGTCTCTTTTTAATCAGCTCTATTAGATCAGCCTAGTTTAAAAGCTCTGTCATTTCACCAATGGGAACTGAAAGCCAGTATGTATTTGAGTAGCTGTACACTTAATTAGCTTATGAATGCTTAGGACATCTATCTTTTAATGCCTTTCTGTACACTTAAATATTCAGGTGTGCACACTCAGCACACAGTAGTCAGACTTGTAACTGCTAAGTAAAATCCCTTTTCCCTCCTACCCCATTTAAAGTCACTAACCCACAAATCCATACTACATTTCAAAATTCTAACTTCAGTCATTTTTTCTCACAACAGCTCCGTTTTTAAAAATTATGGATCTGGAACTGGTGTTAAGTGCACAGGCAGAGAGTCAGCATGAGCCATCATGTATTCAGCTAGCCAATCATGGGTTTACCAACATAGAAGACCATTGGCTGGCTGGTGCTCAAATGTTCAAGGTCTTTGATTGCCAGATTTAGGGTTAGGAAGAAATTTTATCCCAAGTCACAGTGGCAGAGACCTTGTGGGTTTTTTGCCTTCCACTGCAGTCTGAGCCATGGATCATCGGCTGGGATTATCTGGGCATATCTCACCTCATCAATTTCCTGCCATTTCAGGGTCTTGGTGACACCTTGGTCTCTCCTTTTCTCTGCCTGTAGCACACAGTTGAATCTCCTGAGGACTGAAGTGCTTTAATCTAACTAAAGTATTTTGGCTCAGTATAGAGCAGTGGTTCTGCCGCTTGTGCAGGGAAAGCCCATGGCGGGCCGGGCTGGTTTGTTTACCTGCCATGTCCACAGGTTCGGCTGATCTCAGCTCCCACTGGCCACGGTTCGCTGCTCCGGGCCAATGGGAGCTGCTGGAAGTGGCAGCCAGTACGTCCCTTGGCCCGCGCTGCTTCCAGCAGCTCCCGTTGGCCTGGAGCAACGAACCACAGCCAGTGCCATCAGCTGAACCTGCGGATGGGGCAGGTAAACAAACTGGCCCAGCCCGCCAGGGGCTTTCCCTGCACAAGTGGCAGAACAAGTTTGGGAACCACTGGTATAGAGGTATCTGGGTGAAATGCAATGGCCAGTAATATACAGAAGGTCAGACTAGATGATCTAATGGTCCCTTCTGGCCTTAAACTCTATGAAACAATGAAGAAATATTTGGTGACTGGAGCTATCGATTTAGCTGTAACTTCCCCATTTCTGCACATCTAAGTGTAAGGTACAGCATGTTGAGCCTGATGCAATGGGGATCTTTCCATTGACTGCAAAAGGTACTAGATCAGGCCCTTTGTGCTTTAGGTAATATTACATCAATTTAAACTAAACTAATCTCATCAGAATATTGAGGGTCAGTTAGTTAATGTTTATGAAGCAATTTGAGGCACCCTTAAATGAGAGCCAATACAATGGTAGTCAATTTTTCAGCAATACAGAGACATTTTTAAATAGCTTTGAAACCAGAGATTTTGAGAGAGGCAAATATTAGCAGTAGCTAAAAAGCCTGGGTGGAGAAGGGGAGGGAAATGGAAGTAAGGAGTTTTCTATTTCAGATCCCCAATTTTTAATTTGATCTTGAATCAGTGTAAAAAAGCTTTTTATTTTTTTCATTTTTGCAGACTCCAGAATAATTCATAAACTGTATTTTAAACTTCAAAAAGGAGCAACACAGGAATTCAGATAGGACTATTCAGCATCTAAAAATAACGGGACCCATTCAATTGTATTATAATTGTGGTAATTAAATAATCTGTTATTCCACCCTCAGTTTAAATAAGGTTACTTCTTTGTGTGTGTATTGGGGAGTTTTGTGATTCCCTCAGTCCCATCATAAAGAAGCCTGATATTTTTAAGTGAAGCTTGGTGATAATAAATACCTGTCATGTCGTTCCTATTGAGTGCATGGGGAAATAAAAATTCATAGCAATTGATCGCCCTGTGTAGCCATGGATCCAGATGCCCTTTCAAATATTCATAAAGATCTCAAAGGAATCCCTATAGACTCCATATGTATCTAGTCTTCAGGAAAATTGTCAAACAAAAAGGACATTTGCAACTAGATATTATTGACTGTTTGCCTTGTAGATTTCTGAATTCCCATGCTGTATTCATTCTATTGTGGGACAGTGAGTGGAAAAGTTGAACAAGCTAAAGAAATGTTTATGAATGTCATACCAACTCTTGAAAGTTGTTCATTAACCTTAAGGAGTTAAGAGCTGTTGCATTTCATAAGCTGAAGAAAGAAAAGAGAAGAGGTACTGAAATGACAGTACAGGGATCCAGAATATAGGATAAAACGTTGCAAAACTGTCAAAAGTGGGTTCAGAGTCAGGCCCCAAATTCCATAGTTAAGCATCAAAATACGTGTCCTGATTTTTTTCAACAGCGCTTGGCACCCAGAACCTCCCATTGACATCAGCGTGAAGTCTTGAGAAAAATCAAGTACAAATATGCAGCAGTATTTTTACTTTGTTAATTAGTATTAAGGTTAATGCTGTGCTAGGAAACATTTAGATTTCAGGAGGATTTCACATATAACTTACCTTTCTCCTACCATTAAATGGATCTCTTTTCCTTTTGTGCAGTAAATGACCAGCTGGTGAAAGCCAAGGAAGCCAATCTGAGCCTTAATGTTCTTTGGTAGCTGTGGTGGGAGCATGTACCACTGGTGCAGAGGATGCCTATAAAGTCTGTTAGACAAACTAGTTCCCTGGGACAGACCACCAGGCATGTTAGCAACAGAAAATCAATGATGCCACATTTTTTGCCATCTCTGTGCAATACCAGGGACATTTCAACTTGTAGGGGACAGCTCCTAACTGTGAGCAAAGAGTGGTCAGCATAACTGAGGACTGGGTATGAAAGATTATGCCCTTTACACACCTCCTGATACTGAGTCTGCTTTACAGAAGCTGCCCATGACTCCAAGAGGGCATTACAGCTGTAAAGGATTGTCTAGGTCAGTGGTTCCCAAATTTGTTTCACTGCTTGTGCAGGGAAAACCTCTGGTTTGTTTACCTGCCGCATCCGCAGGTCCGTCCATCGCAGCTCCCAGTGGCTGCGGTTTGCTGCTCCAGGCCAATGGGAGCCGTGATCGGCCGAACCTGTGGACGCAGAAGGTAAACAAACCAGCCTGGCCCACCGAGGGCTTTCCCTGCACAAGCAGAGAAACAAGTTTGGGAACCATTGGCCTAGGAACCCTGGCAAGTCTCCCAAATCTCAAGCCACAACCAGCTTCACCCACAATAGGGAAGGTGATAGCATAGGAGCCACTGCAGTGCATCACCACAACCAGAAGATCCGCCTGGCAGTGGATTTTCTGAGATTAAGATTGTTTTGCATCAGCAAAGTGGCAAAGGCTGTTGAAGCGCAGCCAAGGTCATGAAATGGGACTTATACATCACCAATTGTTTTAACTCTGCTGTGTACGGCTAATTGCATTTAAAAGTCTAGCAGTGAATTATAAAGCTATTAAGAAGTGTAAGACGTCAACATAACTTGAGCTCCAATTGAAAGTGCATGAGAAGACTGGTGAGAGACAGTTCCTATTACAGTCCTACATTAGATCAGCCACCTTTCTAGACAGGGGTGCCTGTGCAGTGCCCTGCTAACGATTTCTCCCTCAAAGGACTTCTTAAGCAGAAGGCTTTTCTTGTCCATTCACCACTCCTTCTTGGGGGCGCCAAGTTTATTCACCTAAGTAAAGCTCCACAATAAAACTCAAAGGCCCAAAACACAGTCCATCCATTTTATCTTCTTGTCAGGTCATTCCCAGGTTTTTCCTGCTCTCAGACTAAGGAAACCCCCACATCCCAGGCCTTTCCGCAGGACCTTGCTCATGCCCAGAAGTCTCCAATTCACTCTACTCCCAGGCCCTACCAGACTGGACCCTAGGTTTCTGGTAGTGCAGCCTGACCCGAGCTTAGCTGCTGACCTTCATAGAGGACTTACCTGAACCAATTCAAGTGTGCCTCTTTAGTAATCAGAGCTGACTAGTTCCATAGCCTCCAGCTACCATTTTACAAGAACACTTCCAGAGAAATTGAACCCAGCAAAGCTCTGGAATGAGATATCACAGTACAAGCATTACATTATCAGAACAATTCTCACTGGCTAATTAACTCCAAGAACATGATATTGTTATCCAACAACTTCTGAAAGGGGTACCAGTTAACCTACTCAGGGGTTTCACAGACCATAAACAATGATGAACCTTACTGCCAAGTGGAGCAAAAACTATTTTCTGGCCTCAATCTGAGGAGCTCGGGAGGAGGAAGTTATTTGGTTTTGCAGTTATTTTTAAATGTAGTCTAAAAGAGTCTAAATGAAAGAGTAAGGAGAATTTTCTAGTTAAAAATAGACACTGTATACAGCTCTAACTTCCACAATATTGTGTCAGAGGATATAATGGCACAATCAGTATGTAAAGTGGGTGTATAGTGCACCTGTTTCCCTCTAGAAGGCATCTGTTTGCTCATCTAGTGTCTTTCCCAGTTGAAATGAAGATACAAACCAACATGAAGTGAATGTTCACTGCAGGCAGGTTTTATTCTGCTCTTGGTAGATTGGATGTATACAGAACAGTAGGAGGTTAGACATCAATAGCATAGTTAAGATAAACTCTCAGAAAAATTGAGAACATCACCAACATAAAAGTAATGTTAGGGGGCTGATTCCCAAGGAAACAGGGAATTGAGGCTGCAATTCTTTCCCACATCATATGAGGGGAGTCACCATATGGGCTGCAATATAATATAGCAGACTGGCAGGTTAATTAAAAATAGAGTTGCAGGCTCAGTTCCCTCTTTCCTTGCTTTTGTGCATTTGTTGGACACTCAGTGTTGTCTTAGCAAAGGAAGGAAAGAGGGAAGGAAAATAAAATCTCCCTCAGGGAAGTTAAGCAAGTTAACAAAAATATATGATAATTTTAGGGGGCATTCTATAAGCTTCTGTTGTTAACTTGATGGGCCAAATTTTGAATGAGGTGGCATCGACCTCTCAGGAGCATCTCTCTGGCCAATGGCTATTCAGGGGGGTCTCCAGTGACTCAGCTCTCCGGCCTAGTCACACACACTGTCTCTCTCCTCCCCCACCCCCTTCTAGGGTAGACAGTCACTAATTCTTTCTCATGGCCCTGGTATGGGACACTGCCTACTTTAATAGCCCAACAAGGGCCCATCTCAGTACCATCAGTAGGTGTCCTTTTGGCAGCCCTTGCACAGGCTGGCTAGGTTCTGGGCTTAGCCCCAGGGCACAACTTGCCAGTACTGACCTGTCCATGGTCCTGCTGCTCTTCCAGCCAGCCAGGAACTCGGTTTTCAGCAGCTTTCCTGGGCTTAGTCCAGCCTACAGTGAGTCGTTCAGGGTCCTGCTGCTTTTCCAGCCAGGCACCCAGTTCTCACTCTTTGAACTCCAGGCAGTAACTGACTGCTCTGCAGCTGCTGCTGCTTCTACACTATATAGTCCAACACACATGACCACACCATTCACACGAAAGATCATTGAACTGCCTGTTGCCGAAACTCTGTCACAAAGGCAACAGAGTAAAACAGATCAGGAGCAGGCCATATATCCTTTGCATCTGAGACTGTGCATGAACAGCCAGAGTTACTCTGCTTGAATGAGATGAGAGAAATTGTTTAAAATCCCCTCACCTCAGTCTTCAAAGCTACAAGTCTTTGTGCCCACATTTTCAATGAAAAGGCTAGAAAAAAAATTACCCTCAGACACAGAGCAAGTCTGGAAAATTTGAGCCAGAGAGATGAAGTTTCACAAGGTCATAGGCAAATAAAAACTGGTGATTATTATAAAAAATGCTGTGCAGCCTTAATATATTTGTTGGTTCACCACTGACTATAACTAATGTTTTAATTTTACCCCAGCTTAGGATATTACAATAGCCTCAGTTTTGCAGTGATGTGCCAGACAAGGCTTGAGTCAAGTGGCCCAGAAAGGAAACAGTTTAAAATGTCCCAGAAATTGCTTTATCCAGCTAGCCTTGCTCTTTCTAACTCTACAAACTGCTCTGTTTTATTGCAGTTACATTAATTTAATTAAGAAGCAGAAACAATGTCATGTGAGTACTATGACTAATAACTACTAAGGGATTTAGTGAACACATGCTGTCAATAGAGTGCACACAATCTCTATGCTGAAATATGTTCACAGGAATTTTTCTAGTAGTAATTTTGAATAAAGAACAAATTTGTAAAAAAAAACCATTGTATTCACAACCCATTCATGAATTAAAAAGGAGGGAAAAATTTGTCAAATGAGTTGTTCACTGTGAATACTCTACCTATCTCTCCTGGGGATTTGCAGCCCGATCCAATGGCTATTGAAGTCAATAGAAAAATTTGATTATTGCCTGTCAAAATACTACTGCAGCCTGTAGATTTTCTGCATTAATGTATTGTAAGAACAACCCCAACTGATACTATGTCTTGGGAAACATTAGGCAACTAAAAATTAATGTTAAACCAATTAATGAAATACTAGGACTATTTAATCCCTTTACTGATGTTTCTCAACAGCACCTGGTGTGCTGTTTTCATTTTAGATGCATTCCATTTAAATCAATGGAACGAATGTAGGTGGTATGTTTCCATAGTGCATCAGCAGTCTACTAAGACACATGAAGAGTCAGTATGACTCATCCTTTCATGACTGTATCATCTTGCTGAAAATAACCCATTGCTCTACTAATCAGGCTGATCTAAAGGACTTTCTGGAAACAGAATTACCCTGGTTGAGAACAGGACAAATAACACAAGGACCTGGTTATTTTAAACACATTACGTCAATCAAATGAATTTTACTCTGTGTGTGTGTGTGTGTGTGTGTGTGTGTGTGTGTGAAAGAGAGAGAGAGAGAGCACACAAGAACACGATGCCTTATCTACACTGTCACTTTACAGCGCTGCAACTTTCTTGCTCGGGGAATGAAAAAACACCCCCCTGAGCACAGCAACTTTCAGCGCTGTAAAGCACCAGTGTAGACAGTGCACGAACACTGGGACCCACGCCCCTCATAGAGGTGGTCTTTTTAGAGTGCTGTGAGAGCTCTCTTCCAGCGCTCTGCCGGGACCACACAAGCCACATTAAAGCGCTGCAGCAGCCAGTGTAGACTAGCCCTGAATTTCTGACCTCCTCTACAAAGTGTGGTGGTAGTCATAGCACTCCTACTTAACCCATTAGCACTACCGGACAGTGTGTGTGTTTCAGCAGTAATTGTAAATGAAGCATACGTTCAAATAAATGGAATATTAGGACCAGATGCCATGTACTTTGCCCGTGCAATCTTAATTTGATTCCTTGTGTGACTGCATTATGATAAGTCTTTAATTCCATGTCCACATACTAGTTTTTCCACAGGATCCCTGCCTCTTTCCATACGCAAGTTAGAGCTGCTCTGGTGATGAATTATTTGCTGTAGAAGTTAGAAGGTGCATAGTGAATGATGTAGGGGACTGTAGGAAGAGAATAGATGGTCTTACGGTTAAGGCAGCTGAGTGTTGTACTGAGAAACTGGATTCTATACCTGCCTCTGCTACAGAGTTCCTATATGAAGTTGGGCAAGTCATTTAAATCAAACTTTTCCCGGTGGTTATTAACTATGTATTCCTCATTTATGAGTAAGGAACTTGAGACCTATGAGGCAAGCACTCAGTGGGAACTGAGCTTTGAACAGAAGGTGATATAAAATGCTAAGTACTCTGAAAAAAGTAGATCCTAAGGGTCTGAATTTGGGCAGCTAAAGTTAGTAGATATACTTGACCTTAACCTCCCCTGTCTCAGTTCACAACCTGTAAAATAGGGATAATACCAACACTTGACCTTACTGGGGTGTTGTGAAAATAAAAGCATTAAAGTTTGTCAAGCCTTCAGATATTATTATGACAAGCACTATAGAAAAGCCCATGGGGAAATTAATAAGTCTATATTCAGACCAGGATTTGTGTCATATGTAGTAAATAAGGCATAAATTTTGTATGATGAGGATTAACAAAATATTGAATAGCTGCTCATTAATTGAGTACTGTTTATTGTGTGCACTGAATGTCATAGGTGCAGAGTTTCTAATCTGCCGGGGGGTTCTCCTCCCCCGGCTCCATCCAGGCCCCACCCTTCACACCACCCCTTCCCCCAAGGCCTCACCCCCCCACCTTTTCCCTGCCTCTTCCCATCTCCATGCCCACTCCCTGAAGCACACTGTGCCCTTGCTTCTCTCCACCCCCCACCCCCGCAGTGCTCCCTGATGCCACAAAACAGCTGGTCGGCAGCAGGCGGTAGACCCTAGGAGAGTGGGGAAGGCGCTGATTGGTGGGGTCTGCCAGCAGGCAGGAGGCGCTTGGGGGAGGGGGAGGTTCTGGTATGGGGGCTCTGGTGGGTGCTCAGCACCCACCATTTTTTTTCCAGTGGGTGCTCCAGCCCTGGAGCACTCACGGAGTCGGCACCTATGCTTAATGTTCCAGAATCCTGTGGAAAAAAATGTATGTGATCATGTAACTAAAAGACTATCATCATGCACAAGCACAAGGGGGCAAATTAAGATTGTACAGATGACCTTCATCCTAGGATTTCCTAATGTTTTGTGTGGTTGACTTTGTAACTTCAATATTTGTTTACCATAGGTCTTAGTATAATTATTTATATTACAGTAGCATTTAGAGACAATCAATATAAGGGGTCAGAGCCAGGTACTATATAAAACATATAGCGAGAGGCACTCTGTGCCCCAACTAGATTAGTCTAAATAGACAAGGCAGATGGGATGGGAGGAAAACTACAGACAGAGATGAATGACTTGCCCAAGTTTCACACCAGGTCAGTGCCAGAGTAAGGAATAGACTACAGGTCTCCTGCCTTCCAGCACAGTCCTCTTTTTCACCAGACTACATTGCCAGGGACTTCGGCCCTGAGGTTTTACACATTGATAAACTTTGTGAAACGTGCGCACACAAAAAATGAAATGTGTCACTGACCCAGTGGTTTTATTTTTAAATTCTTTGATTATTTAATTTTTTTGACACGGTTAAAGTGTAAAAATTAATTTCTGTTGGATTTCTACTGGGCCACTCTTGGACAATCTGTATAGGTTTTGAACCTTGATGACCAATGGCTGTTGAAGAGGGAATCAACATTCTATAGGATCAGGATCAGTAATTAACCTGGTTTAAAGAGTTGGAACAATAACTGTTGTAGTGTTTCAGTGATAATGTCAGATTGCTTATTGTGAATTGGAGATCCACACCTCCTCTTTCACATTTCAAGTCATTTGGGGCTCTCTGCCCAAATGTCCTAGGATACCAATAAACTATTTTATTGGATATTTTATTACCATTCCACCAACTCTTATGTAAAGAACAACACGTGTTTACAACTCTCATTAAATGTAGAATGAAAGATAAAACACTCTATTTATCATCATGAGACACTGGGACCAGCTAGACAAACTGGGACAAAAGATGAAGCCCTAGAAGGTTATGATGTGTGAGCTCTGGGTCCTGTGCCAGGCTTTTTACTTTAAAGAGCGTGTTGATGTAAGCAATCTGTTTCCCAAGCTGTTCAAATAGAAAATGATGCCTCTGGGTCCAGTAAGATGGAGATATGCTTCTTACTCAACCACTTCCACTAGGAACTAAGGAAGTACGTATTTATTCAGCTACTTTCTTACTATTTGTGGCATGCACTGAATATGAATATAACTTACCTTTATTTTCAGAGAGACAAGGTGGATGAGCTAATATCGTCTACTGGATCAATTTCTGTTGACGAAACATCAACTACTCTATTGCTTGAACACTTGTCTGTCTCTTCTAACAACAGAAGTTTGTTCAATAAAAGATATTATCTCCCCTTCTTTTTCTCTCTCGGATTCTGGGACCATCAAGGCTACAACACAACAAAACACAGACCTTTATTTTCATATTTAACCCAAGATTGCTTGACTACATTTTATGCATGTGAATGCAATTTTCATTTAAACAGCTGTTGTCCATCACATGTAAAAAATTGCTTTGGAAAAACTTGAACAGCTTTGGCAACTGTATCCTGAATACAGTTCACAAGTGCATGCATGGAGAGCACATCTTACACTATAGTACAGCAGCTTATTTGAAAAGAGAGAGTTGTCTAGTCTATTTGTTGAGCTCTTTATGGACGTGATCCAAAGGTCATTGAAATGAGTCCCAATGATTGCAATGGACTTTGGTTCATGTCCCAGAAGCAAAACAGATCGCAACTGTTCATGGGGTTTATTTCAAAATCTTACCTGTTTTATGTACTAAGAGAAAGAGACAACTAAATTGACATAGGTTATCTTGTGAGGAAGAAAAAACAACATTGTTTTGTTTTAAACTTCTTTTCTTTGCTAACGTTGCTGTGTAATATCAATAAACTAGAAAGAAGCACTCTACAGAAATCCCGCAGAGGGCTAATATCTTCCTATACAAGGATCTATCTGTGTAATTTTTCTTCCCAACTGAAACTAACAAATTGAGATTATCTCCCAAGAAAAATGAGGTGCTAACCCCATATTTTTAAATATAGTTAAAGGGGATGAGTGGGTTCAAGTATATCCTCATGTTATCCAGTTTTTTTAATCATTTGAAGGCCATATTTTCAAATGTGCCAAGTCAGCACTCACTATTGGAGCCTGATTTTCAATTTATTTTACATCTCTAAATGGGAGCTGAGCTCTTCTGAAAACTTAGTCCTAAATGTATAAGGTACCTTTAAAATAACTGTATTTAACTTAACAATTGCTCCCAATCTTGTGTTACCTTGGAACTTGCTTAAAAGGGTGTCTCTCTCTTTTGTGGCTGCTATTGCATCGATTGAATAGAACTGTATGAAAAATTCTCAATCTTGGTGAAATCATTGGTGAGTTGATGGGGGAAACCAAACACTCTTTTGGCAGATAAGTGGAAAGTCAATACATTTCCTATTTTCACCTCCAATTTGTGTGAAGCCAAAGAGGAGTTTTCAGAGGAGGAACATTGAAATTTGGTTTGAAAGCTAAATAGATAATGGTAAATTACCCTTTGAGCAAATTAATGAAATTCATAAATTCTACAGCCCTGTCCATGTCTAGAAATGAATAAAAAATGCACTGGATTATATTTGTGAATATTCACAAAGTGACAGAGATTTGCTGTGTTCCCACATGTTGCTGTATACCAGGCATTTGTTGGAGTGTTAATGAACTTTCAAGTTTTTATAATTCAATGGTTTTAAGTGCATTAATGAATGAAATTTGTCAGTAATTTTATTTGCTTTTTTTAAAATAAGTTGATATAAATATATATTTACAGGGTTGTGAGCAATTATGGGCCCTATTCTTATTCAATCAAATTGCACAAACCTTCTCCCCATTGCCTAATGTAAGTACATTTTCTGAAGACTGAGGAAACACAAATAAACATAGACTTTACTGGGGAGGAGTCCTCTCCTGAGGCTACAGAGCAATATTTGTACTGCCCCATTGCTGTAACTTAGTTTCTAGACTACCAGCCATCTCAAGTCTAAGCCAAGAGACTGACAAAAGTCAGTCCTACCCAACCTTGGTGTTGGGACAGGGGTTGGCAAGCTTTCAGAAGTGGTGTGCTGTCTTCATTTATTCACTCTAATTTATGGTTTCGCGTGCCAGTATTAAATTTTAATGTTTTTAGAAGGTCTTTTTCTATAAGTTTATAATATATAACTAAACTATTGTATATAAAGTAAATAAGGTTTTTAAAATATTTAAGAAGCTTCATTTAAAATTAAATTAAAATGCAGAGCCCCCCGGACGGGTGGCCAGGACCGAGGAAGTGTGAGTGCCACTGAAAATCAGCTCGTGTGCCTACCCCTGGAATAGATGATCATGATGATTGCTGTAACTTCACCAATGGCTGAAGGAGCCTCTGAGACCCTATAAATCATCCTGAGATGAAGTTAGCAGAATGTGAGAAGCAGCAAAATCTTCCATCCCATCCTAAAGTAAAACATTTTGAAGTTAAAATATTTTTCAATTAATGCCTACTATAGAAACAGTTTATCTTTTTAAAAAAAAAAAAATCTCCTTGAATCTCTTCCCTTAAAGCAATATAAATTACTATAAAATCTAAAAGAAACTAGTACTTTTTTTCCTGCCTGCTGCCTCTAGAATATAAAATCTATTATAAAATACTCCATCCAACATCATAAGGAAGTCATAAAGGGCCAAATTTTCAAAACTTGTTGCCTAAAGTATACGTTAAATTATTTGTATGTTAAATGTGTGGAAATTACCATTTGTCATGCACACTGGTTGCTTTTAACTTTCCATTTTTTTGCTTTAGTATAATTGGCTTATTACTTATTTATGCTTAGTATACTAGTCAATTACTAAATCAATATTATAATAAGTATAAATAGTATACTAGTCAAGGTTATTTTAGTATCTGCAGCAGTGTCGAGAAATGCTGCAAATACTAGGAAAACATTGACTAGTTATCAATGGCAACTGGAAAGTTTAAGTGCTAATAGGCTAAGTAACTTAGTCCATATGACAAGTAGGTTTCCATGTTCATTTTGGTACTGATATTCCATCATTAAAGGGAATGGGAGCTTTACTACTGAGTTCAACATGTGTAAGATCGAGACCTTTGTCTCATTTTTTCCCCACACTAATGCACACGATCCTGCAAACACTTATAAATGTAAGTATCAAAGGGGAAGCTGTGTTAGTCTGGATCTGTAAAAAGCGACAAAGAATCCAGTGGCACCTTATAGACTAACAGACATATTGGAGTATGAGCTTTCGTGGGTGAACAAGCATGCATCTGACGAAGAGGGTATTCACCCACGAAAACTTATGCTCCAATACGTCTGTTAGTCTATAAGGTGCCACAGGACTCTTTATAAATGTAAGTCAATGTAACTCACTGAACTCAATATTATATAAAATACAGATACAGAAATGGGTGTCATCGGCATTGTGAAAGCATCCGTCCATATTTCCTCATTAAGGTCCTGATCTAAACATCACTGAAGCCAAAGGGATTCTTGCCATTAACGTGAGTAGTTTTGGATTGGACCCCAAGACCCAGATCCAACAAAGCACTGAAGCATGTTTTTCACTTTAAGCTCCTGAGTAGTCCCACAGATGCATTGAACTGACGGTTAGTCCTTCTGACATGTCTGTATACCTTTGTAGTCTCCAGACAGTTAACAATGATAAAGAATTCCTGCATTCCCTTAATAGTCATGAAATATTAAATGTTAACTGTAATCGCTATTTTCCAGCAGTTTATAAAAAGACTATAATAATTTTATTTTAGCTGTAATTAACATGCAAAGGTGTTGGCTTCCGTGAATTGTAACAAGTTTTGTTTCTTTGTTTTTTAATCACTCTGGCTCAGTAATAGTTAGAGAGATTATTGTGTGCAGATACTTTTACTTTTGTATAAAATTCCAAAAAACTTTTACATTTGGCCAGCAACTAGCTGGTGATACATTCTAATTACTTCTGTTATTCTAACTCATAACATCAAGTGAAATTAGTGCTGAAGACCTTCATCACTAGAAATGACATTTGGAAGTGAAAATTACCTAGAGACAGAATTATGTTGTCTTCATTAGCATGAGTGTACCAGGTGGTGCCACCACCTGTTCTCGATTCAGGAAGATTCTGGGAACATCAGTGTAAGGCTATTAAAGTCCTAAATTTAACAACACTGGACTGTTTGCTCTTCTTGGTTTACTATTATTACCACATTCTGCCATCATAACTCATATAAACTTCCAGTGGAGTCTTACTGAGAAAGGACTGTAAAATTTGGTCCTAATTTACTTTGTTGATGCCCATTATTCTATATATGTGAGAGAAACAGACCAAGCCTTTTTGTATGTACTGCAGACTGTGAAACCTATATGTGCATATGATTTCTATGATGACAAACAGCTATACATTTTCTCAGATAAGGCAGCAAATACCATCACTCAGATGTCAGTGTCTGTGAGAAATGCACTGGATGAAAAAAACAGCTGTTTAAAACTCAATCTAAGAAAATGCATTTTTATAGGATGAGGGAACAATTAAAGCAGGTGCCCAAGACTCTGATCATGCCTGCACTGAGAACATCTTTCCTTCACGTCTCAAAGCATTGTTTAGCCTGGGCCAAAGTAGATTATTCAAGGCCCTTTCATGAGCAGTTAGAACTAATAGCAAGAAAAACCTCTATCTCTGAAGGGACGGAAGTCACTAAAGGGCAGGCTCATCTGTTCTGGTTCTGTCAATAAGACACAGAAACCTCTGAGGCTTTACAGTAACAGACCTTTATTCCATTCATCTGAGATGTTACAAACAGTACTGACTGTTTCTTTATTTTCTAATCACAATGATCTGTCCTCTGACCTACTGCTGATTATTCTACAGTCTTTAAATGAGATGTTGCACAGCTCAGGCCTTTAGAGATTCTAGCTGCAGCTCCCTCTTGTGGGTGGGAAGCTGTCTCTCAGACCTTCCTCTTCTCCTGTTTAAGACAGAATACCTAAGTAACAAAATTTGGTTCAGTAATAAAAAACTTAAAACAACAAATACTAGAACAGTACTTATGCAACAAGAGTTTATCATCTCCATGTGAGTGAGAGCTTGTTTGCTCACTTTACCTATTTCTATGGCCCCTATTAGTGTTAACGTGCAGTTTCTGAGCATTCTCTTCTGAGTTCGTTTGTCTTTGGGTTCCTATGACTAAACAATTTCCTATCAACCCCTCTTTGAAAATGTCGTGCTCACGTGAATCTACCATTTTGGACAGCTTGGCAATATACAGGTCAACAGTTTCTGGAGATGCTTGCTCCCACTTGCTGAAGAGGTAGCATTCATATATAACATTTAGCGTAGGTTCGAAATGATTTTGGAGTGTCTCCAAAACTTTGGAGGCATCATTGCAGTCTGCTGGCGACATGTCCAGGTGCTATTGAAGCATGGACCATTCTTTTCCCATTACTGACAGCAGTGTTGCAGCTCTTATTCTTCTATCATTTTCATTCAGACCTGTGGCACTTTTATAATTTTACCATTGTGCTCTGAAGAAGAGCTAACTGTTGAAGACATCCCCTTCTGTGTCCATGGGTCCAGGAACAGAAATCTGGCTGCCTGCCATGTCTGTGGTTTGTATTTATTTTGTCTGATTAGCTAAATCTAACAACCAGATCTGCTGGTTGCTTTGTCCTTCCAGGGGCATAGAATCATAGGATTGGAAGGGACCTTGATAGGTCATCTAGTCTAGTCCCCTGCACTCATGGCAGGAATAAGTATTATCTAGACCATCCCTGACAGGTGTTTGTCTAAACTGCTCTTTAACCCCTGCAAAGATGGAGATTACACACCCTCCCTAGACAATTTATTCCAGTGCTTAACCACCTTGACAGTTGAGAAGTTTTTCCTAATATCCAACCTAAACCTCTCTTGCTGCAATTTGAGCCCATCACTTCTTGTCCTATCTTCAGAGGTTAATAATAATTTTTCTCCCTCCAACCTTTTATGTACTTGAAAACTTATATCTCCTCTGTCTTCCCTTTTCAGGGGTGGCTCCAGTCACCAGCGCAGCAAGCGCGTGCCTGGGGCGGCAAACCGCAGGGGGCAGCCTGCTGGTGACGGTGAGGGTGGGAGATCTGCCGGTCCTGTGGCTTCAGCGGCAATTCAGTGGTGGGGACGCCGATGGCATGGCACCGGCAGACCTCCCACAGGCATGCCGCTGAATCCGTGGGACCAGCGGACCACCCGCAGGCGCGCCGCTGAAAGCCACCTGCCTGCTGTGCTTGGGGCAGCAAAAAACATAGAGCTGCCCCTGTCCCTTTTCCAGACTAAACAACTCCAATTTTTTCAATCTTCCCTCATAGGTCATGTTTTCTACACCTTGAATCATGTTTGTTGCTCTTCTCTGGACTTTCTCCAATTTGTCCACATCTTTCCTGAAATGTGGTACCCAGAACTGGACACAATAGTCCAGCTGAGGCCTAATCAGCACAGAGGAATTACTTCTCATGTCTTGCTTACAACACTCCTGCTAATATATCCCAGAATGATTGCAAAAAAAGTGAACATGTTGACTAATATTTAGCTTGTGAGCCACTATGACCCCAGAATTCCTTTCCACAGTACTCCTTCCTAGACAGTCATTTCCCATTTTGCATGTGTGCAACTGGTTGTTCCTTCCGAAGTGGGGTACTTTGTATTTGTCCTTATTGAATTTCATCCTATTTACTTCGACCATTTCTCCAGATCATGTTGAATTTTAATCCTATCCTCCAAAGACCATGCAACCCCTCCCAGCATGGTATTGGCCGCAAGCTTTATAAGTGTACTCTCTATGCCATTAGATAAATCATATATGAAGATATTGAACAGAACTGGACCCAGAACTGATCCCTGTGGGACCCCACTCATTACACCCTTCCAGCATGACTGTGAACCTCTGATAACTACTCTCTGGGAATGGTTTTCCAACCAGTTTTGCACCGACTTTTTAGTAGCTCCATCTAGATTGAATTTCCTTAGTTTATGAGAAGGTCATGCGAGACAGTATCAAAAGCTTTACTAAAGTCAAGGTATACCACGTCTACTGCTTCCCCCCATCCACAAGGCTTGTTACCCTGTCAAAGAAAGCTATCAGGTTGGTTTGACACAATTTGTTCTTGACAAATCCATGCTGACTTATTTTCTCGCCTTATTATCTTCTCGATGTTTGCAAATTGATTGCTTAATTATTTGCTCCATTATCTTTCCAGATACAGAAGTTAAGCTGACTGTTCTGTAATTCCCTACGTTGTCCTTATTTCCCTTTTCTGTAGATGGGCACTATATTTGCCATTTTCCAGTCTTCTGGAATCTATCCCATCTGCCATGACTTTTTGAGGATAATAGCTAATGGCTCAGATATCTCCTCATCAGCTCCTTGAGTATTCTAGGATGTATTTCATCAGGCCCTGGCTGACTTGAAGACATCTAATTTATCTAAGTAATTTTTAACTTGTTCTTTCCCTATTTTAGCCTCTAATCCTACCTAATTTTCACTGGCATTCACTATGTTAAATGGCCAATTACCACCAACCTTCTTGATGAAAACTGAAACAAAGAAGTCATCAAGCATCTCTGCAATTTCCACAGTTTCTGTTATTGTTTTTCCTCCCTCATTGAGTCCTTGGTCTTCCTCTTACTTCTAAAGTATTTGTAGAATGTTTTCTTGTTACTCTTTATGTCTCTAGCTAGTTTGATATCGTTTTGTGCTTTGGGCTTTCTAATTTTGTCCCTCTGTACTTGTGTTCTTTTTTTATTTTTTTATATTCATCCTTTGTAATTTGACCTAGTTTCCATTTTTTGTAAGACTCTTCTTTGATTTTTAGATCATTGAATATCTCCTTATTAAGCCAGGATGATCTCTTGCCATACTTCCTACCTTTCCTACAAAGTGGGATAGTTTGCTCTTGTGCCCTTAATAATGTATCTTTGAAAAACTGCTAACTGTCTTTAATTGTTTTTCCCCTTAGACTTGCTTCCCATGGGATCTTACCCACCAACTCCCTGAGTTTGCTAAAATTTTGAAATCCATTGTCTTTATTTTGCTGTTCTCCCTCCCATAAGCGCCGACTTCCCCTCTAGCCTGGGGGTGCTCGCCCCACCCCTGGATCATCTCTGCACTGCCCTCACCCCACCCCCATTTCACCCCACCTTTTCCAACTCCAGCTCCGCCCCATTCTACCCGCTTCCCCCAAGTCCCTGCCCTGCCTCTTCTCTGCCTCCTCCCCTGAGTACGCCACATTCCCATTTCTCCCCCTGCCTCCCAGAAACTCCTAAGTGCCTCGAAAACAGCTGTTAGGCTGCAGGAAGCACTGGGAGGGAAGAGGAGGAGCAGAGATGTGGTGCGCTTGGTGGGGGGGGAGGAGGAGCTTGGCTGCTGGTGGGTGCGGAGCACCCGATAATTTTTCCCTGTGGGTGCTCCAGGGCTGGAGCACCCACAGACTTGGCACCTATGCTCCCTCCTACCATTCCTTATAATCATGAACTCTACCATTTCATGATCACTTTCACCCAAGTTGCCTTCCACTTTCAAATTCTCAACCAGTTCCTCCCTATTTGTCAAAATCAGATCTAGAACAGCCTCTCCCCTAGTAGCTTTCTCCACCTTTATGAAATAAAAAATTGTCTCCAATACATTCCAAGACTTTGCTGGATAATCTGCTGTTTTATTTTCCCAATAGATGTCTGGATAGTTGAAGTCCCCCAGCACCACCAAGTCCTGTGCTTTGGATGATTTTGTTAGTTGTTTAAAGAAGTTTACTTCTGACATGATAGTCTGGTTCGGTCAATAAGACACAGAAATCCCTGAGGCTTTACAGTAACAAACCTTTATTCCATATACCTGAGGCATTACAAACAGTGCTGCAGATCTGACTACATCTTTATCTTTTGTCACTGGGATCTGCCCTCTAACCTGATGCTGACTAGTCTACATCCTGTTATACAAGATGTTGCACAGCCAAGGCCCTAAAATGTTCTAGCTGCAGTTCCTTTTTTTGGGTGTGAATCTGTCCCTCATAACACCATCTACTCCTACTAAAATTCACAAATAAGTCAATAAAATCTTTTGATCAGTTATATTAAAGGCAGCTAAGAGATGTAACAATATGAGCATAGAGATCTGATCTCCATGTGTTATTAGGAAAAGAACATGTACCAATCCAGTCTCTCAGAAAATAATCTAGCAATTTTGATGCACACCGTTCATCAACTCCAGATTGGACTGTTGAACTCCCTACTCAGTGCTGCCCATCCAGGCCAGACAGAGACAGATTGTACAGTGCATAGCAGATACCCTGTCAAATGGAACCAGCTGTCCAGAGTACATTGAAATAATGTTCTTCACTTTCTACTGATTCCTCCTTCACTTCTAGGTCCAATTCCTAATCTTTAAGGCACTCTGAGTTTTCAGAGAAGGTTCTCTCTGACTCTGCCTGTTCACAATCCACTAAACAATTGTGCTGATCAGGGATATTTTCTTCTGTCTAGAGCCCCTGAAGAGGGCGTGACAACAAGCAGAAAAAGATAGAAATGAAATGGTGTCTGAACTTTATTGAAGAACAAGACGACAGAATACAAACAGGCCCTTCATGCTGCAGGTTGCTTCTAACCAGAGAAGCTTCTAGAGTAGAGATAGAAACAGGAAGGGAACAACATTTCTGAGTTCACATTAACTCTGTCTACTCCAGCAACTAATTAAGGTTAGCACTGTTTTCACAGTGGCCTGGAAAGCTATCAGGAGGTGTAGGAAGAAGAAGAATGGGAACGAGAGGGAAGAAAAAATGCAAAAGAGGAAAAGAAATTCAAATTTAAGCAAGTGAGCCGGGGAGGGCAAGACCAGAGTCCATTAGGCTCAGATAGTAAAGGTTTAGAATTAGAGCTGAAATTCAGAATTCTCATCCCAGATCACAGGAAATACTGACATTTCCAAATGGTTTTGATCCTGAAAGAGGACAGAGTTAAAATTTCAAAACTTTTCATGGAACAGACATTCCAAAATAAAAAATGGATTTTGAAATGTTTCATTTTGATATTTTCCCAATCAAAACTAAACATTTTGACATTACTGAAATTGAAATGTTTAGTTTCATTTGTTGAATTGACCCAAAAGTTGAGTCAGATCAATATTAAACTGCATTTCCCTACTGCAATACAGTGTGGAAGTTTTAGTTTGGGCCCCCATTGTCTCCTATAATCTAGGCTCCCTGGAAGACTACATCTCCCACAAAGCAATGCAGACCTAGCTGACTGATTCATGTAACATGGCTGTGCACGTGTTTGAAAATCTGGCCCAACAATTTCAGAATGGGAACATAATGAAAATGTATTCCAGCAGATACATTTGGAGAGCAATGTCTTTTCTAAATGGAATAATAAACCAAATGCTCAGCTAGTGCAAAATTGACGTGACTCACTGACTTTAGTGGAGCTATGCTGATCTACACCCACTAAGGATCCAGCCCAATATGTTTAGATATTGTACATAGTGTAATAGATTTTCAAGGTCTAGGAAGGGATAATACTACTAGGCAAATCTGCTTATTAGCAATGGGAATTGGACACCTGAGTTTCCATCTATTAACCTGTATCACATGCTTGTCTCCAAAGAGTAACTCATTAGCAAAATGGCTTTGTGTTAATGCTCTCAAGTAACTATCCAGTAGTTTGCCTGTCATGTTTCAATAGCATACACTAGTGGTCAGATTATAAGGTGAACAGAACATTTTCATATCCCAGTCATGTCCTTGTGATACTTATGGTGAGATATGCTCATTTTTCTCATTTTTACAGGGAAAGAGATTGCCTCTACACTAGGGAAAGAGGGAAATGATAGTTATGGCAGTCTAGGTTCAGATGCCCTCACTAAATACCCAAGAGTCAATACAGATAATTTAATAAGCTCCAAAACTCTATAGTAGTCACTGCACACACCCAAAAATGGAAACAAAAATGGAAACAGGGTCATAAGCAAAAAAAAAAAAAAAGCTTAGTTTCAAGTAGAAAAATGTTCTCTTAGGGCTTGATTCACGCTTCACTTGTGCCAGCATAAATGAAAAATAACTTATTTAAATCCAGTGTAATTCAGTGTTGATGTAAGAGAGAAAAAAACTTTATATAGTTTAGTCAAGTAAAATGTGCTGAATTATCCATCATTATTAATGATATTCTAAAAGAAAATGTAACCTCAGTCATTGTATGGTTACAGTGTAAAATTCAACTCAGGCAGACGTTTATCTTTTTCATCAGATACACAGACAGGGGAGGATAAACATACACTTAGGAGCTTGCATTATCACGAGAACACATCTGGCTATATGTTGTCTGCTGTAATTGCTACTAACTTCATTTGCTCCCTCCTGCACATGTTTCCACATTACACTCCTGCTTCAGATTGAGGTTTCCTCACTCCAGACTGAGGTTTAAAAAGCAAAGAATACAGTCACTGTCTTCAAAAAGTAACAAATTGATGGAATGGCAGTGTTGGTGGCACCAGGCATGACCCAGTGTTGACAGAGGGGTGGAAAATGACAGTGCCAATGAAGGCTCCCTGTATTAGGCCTCTGCTTGTCCGAACTGCGTCCATGTTTAGACTTTAATTAACTCCACAGGCTAGATGGAAAGAATGGAATGTGTGGCAACTAGTTATCAGTACCAGGAGGCAATTATACAGCCTGCTTGCACCTGGCTAAAGGGAGTGAAACAGAATGACCGGTCAAGAAAAGTTACTAATGAGATAATATGTTTTTTGCCAAGTATGATCTAACCTGTTTAGAGTAATTGCTGCTTCATAATGTATTTGCTGTATGGGAACTGAAAAGGAGGGAGAAGAGGGGGGGGGAGAGGGGGGAGCTGGGCATTGGGGGTAATAGACATGCTTAGCTAAGATCATGTATAAAGACAGAGAGCTGTTTGTCTGGGGTGTGCTTGATCTGAGGTGTGTTCCTCCAAGCATCCTGCGCTTTGAGATCTCAAATAAATTTTGTTTGCTTCTCCACCCTGGTGTGTCTAATTGGAGCGAGGCACTCCGGGCAACGAATCACTGTTGCTGTAGCCTCAGGCCTTGTGCCGGCAACAGCAGGACCTAGATATAACACTTTAATCATGTGGCGCTGTGTGTGATTTCATTTTCTGTTCTTTGAGGCTTTACACTGCCTGCTATCGGAGCAGCTGTCATTTACTGAGGCAGAGTTGATGCAGCATGCCACAGAGAGTAAATACTCTGCTGACTTTACCTTTGTTATTTCTTGTTTCTTTTCATCTAATATATATTATCCTGATGGAAAATATGCAGTTGCTCTTTCTGTATGGGAAAAAATATATATACAGACCGTTGCAATTGTGTTTTCTGGTTATCTCTGCTTTTCACTGATCTGGTAGATGTTTGTTAGTAGTAAGTAGGGCTGGTTCCTTTATAGTGGCCTTGAAAGTCAGTTCTTTGGCTTCATAACTTTCTAATAATTCTAATAATTTAGCAAAAATTATTATTCATGTGAACATTTGTTACGGAGGTGTGTTATTCATCATTTGTTATTGTAATGTTTAAAAATGTTCAGTCATCCACTCGCGAAGCAGAAACAGTGCTGTGTGCCTTGAGTGCACAATCACACAAAAATAATGAATATTAGAGAAAGCAGTTCACAAAGGACCAAAAGGCTGGAAAACATTCATCTTCACTATTTGGCACATACTTACATTTAATGAATACATTCACACAAAGCAGGACTGGTTCATGAATATTTGATACCCCCCAAAAGGTGATTAAATTTGTAAGAAATATAAATCAAGTGGTATAGTGAGACCAGTTTTACCGGTCACCACACCTTTAAATGTGGAGTCCATTGTTTTCTATAAAGCATCAAACATTCAAACTTCCCTTCACAAAAGGCACTGTATATTCTGTCGTAGTAATTGAGATTGACTGACAATATCCTGGGCAAACCTTATGGAATTAAAGTTTATTTAATTAAGTTAAATCTTGCTGAATTAGACTTGGTTCATTTGGGGTCCATTGTATTAAAATGCAATTGTGTATGTGTTGTTGTGGAACTGTATGCAATTCCTCTGGTTGAAGTCACCTCATGGAGAAGTTTGCATATACTAGTTCAAACTGGATTCTCCCTGGACTGACAGACAAAGAAATGATTTTTGGATATATAGCCTGGTTTTACACAGGCTCAGGGTCTTCTTCCTGATCCAGCAAATGAGCAGAACCTCTGGTCCATGGAGGGCCCCAACCTTAAGGAAGGCTTGGAAGGACTGGGCCCTTCTCATTCTGAGCTGCAATGTACTTGAACTCACAAGGAAACTCCTTGGGTGGAGTGCTGAAGGACAGCTCCTGCTAGAGCTTGTTAGGGTTGGGGTGATCTCTGACAAGCTTAGTAGCATGCATGTAAGTTCTTTTATTGATTTTTAATATGATTTCTCTGTAGTGCTTTTACTTTAAGAATAAAATAGACTTGCTATAACTGTGGGCAGTCACACTATTTAACAGTCTCTGAAGAGCAAGCAAGCAGGCCTGCTTTGGCAGCCTGTCTCTATTGAGAATAACAATGAAGGCAGGGAACTGTTCAGCCTGGAGATACACATCTCTGTTCTTCTGATCAGGGTGTCTCCACTCGAGCGGTGAGAGCCACGAGAACCAGAAGCCTTATATATTTATGTAATGTTATAGGTTATTGAGGCCTGGAATGAATGATGCATGCTTGACATGAATACGTACATTGCAAGTTAGCAAGGGAAGCAAGAACTTAAGGGTAAGGACTATTAGAATTATTTGTGCAAAAACAATCTTATGTTCCAAAAAAACATGAAAAAAAAATCAGCAAAAGAGAAAACACCAGCTTGACTAATATAAAATCATATAAGAATGGGAGGAAATGGCATGCCTTAAATCATGGTAGCCCACCCAGGAATTGAAATTGAATTGAAATTGTGTGGGTAGAAGGCCTAGTAAACAAAGGCAAAGAACCAGTGATGCGATAAAATGAACAATAAATAGTTGCTTATGATTTCTGCAAATCAAAGTCATTTATTAATCCAAAATCCTGTGCGGAGATAAATGTGGTTTTCGCCAGTTCCCCGCATCTTATGATCTTATGATCAAAAGGAATCTCGACAGGCCATCAGGACCATTCTGACCTTTGGACTCTGATATAGTATGTCTGGGGTGTGAATGTGGAGTGAGTAAGGTTTGTTTTGTAATCAATAAAGAGCATTTAGAGTATTATATACCAACACTGTGTCCGGTGTCTGCCTGCTCCCCATCCGGTAGGGCAGTGTTCTTCATTGCAAGGCCTATGAGCCAGTGGCAGCTCCCATCGACCCTAAGGCTTCCTGCCTTCCTCAGCCCCACGCCACTCCCAGAAGTGGCCAGCATGCCCCCGCAGCCCCAGGTTCGGGGCAGGGGGGTGGACAGAGGTCTCCACATGCTGCTCCTGCCTGCAAGCATGGCCCCCTGCAGCTCCCATTGGCTGGGAGCAAGGAACTGTGGCCAGTGGGCATGGTGCCTGTAGAGAGGGGCAACGTGCAATGCCATGTGCTCCCACAGGGGCCACAGGAGCAGATTGGCCCCTTCTGTGAGTGGTGTGGGCCAGGGCTGCCAAAAGTAAGTGCCGCCCTCTTCAATGGGCAGGTTCTGAATAGTTCTGCAGCATTAAGATCAGGATTAGCATGAGTACAGCAGGCCCAGCTATGCTGGACCAGCATTTCTCTTCCACCAACCAACCTGCAGCCTCCCGCGGCCAGCCCCACCATGTCCCCAAGCCCCTGCTCCAGCCCTAAGCCCCCTCCAAGAGCCAGCCAGCCAAAAAAGAAAAGAGAAGAAAAAAAGTACATGCTTTGGAAGATGAAAACCAAAAGCACTTTCGCTCATCCAGTTTTTAAAGTACGTTTTCAACGATTCTGCTCTTAAAAAGGTTACTCATATAGGTGCCTTTTTAATTCCATGTATTTTCCTGGTTATTGTTTTATAAAAGGAGTATTGTTTTATGGTACAAGTAGACTTTGTTTTAGTTACATGAGTGGTTCTATAACATTAGATCATTAAGGAGTAGTAAGCAATGTGTTAATTTAGTAGTTGATGTGGCTCTCACATTGAAGGTTTTTTTTCCAAAGTGGCCCCCACTTCAAAAATCATGAAGAGCACTGCCGGCAAGAGACCTCTATTGTCGGTCTAACATATGTGGTGGAGAATGCAGAGTTCTCAATCTATTCTAAATCTAGAATTTACGTGTAGGAGCCGGAGGGGGCCATGCCGCTGCTTCTGGGAGCCACGTGGAGCAGCCCCCAACTCTTCTCCCCAGCTGGAGCTGGGCAAGCTCCAGACTCCGCTCTGCAGCGGGAGCTGGAGTAAAATGGCTGGCAGGCCACATCCAGCCCACAGGCTGTAGTTTACTCACCCCTGTTCTACAACATAATCAGTATTGGATCCAACAAACTACTTTCAGAGACCATTCAGGTTGCAAAGTCAAGCAGTCAATAGTTGGGAAATTCCAGATTTACAGTTGCTTGTGCAACCTTAATTCAATCCTTTCATGCCTATGGATTATGATTCAGCCTTTAATTTTATGGCCACACTATTTTTTTCCACAGTATCCCTGCCTCATTTAATGCACAGGATAGGTAATGTTATAAGGGAATGAATCAGAGTCTATAAGACCCCTTCATCATTTGTAGTGCATTAAATGAGGAATGATACTGCAGAAAGAGAAAGGATGGCCTCCTTACACCGACAAGATAATATTACCTGGTTTCTCTATTGGACTAATCCTCACATTGTACTCTGGCCTGCCCACTCCTTCCACAGCCTATTCCTCCCCTACTTCACGAACTCAGGCACTGGACTACATGTAGAGGCCTATGTGAAGCTTGGGGAGAGTAGGGGGTAAGGGATTGCTTTTAGACAGAAGGCATTTGGGATAGATCTACACTAGAGAGTCTTCTGCACACTCAGATCTTGAGGGACAATTTGAGTCTGTGACGGAGTGGTACTCACCAATGCAGTGCCTCCTGCTGGATGTCCTGCAGATCAGCTCTGCTAGCCAGTGCACCCTCTTCTGGTGGGATCTTGCCACCATCACTTCTGCTCCAGGGACCCACTCACTCCCAGGACTGCAGCATCCTCTTCATGCCACAGCCCTCAGGCTGTGCCACACTCTGTGCTCCCCCCACTTCCAGGGGAATGTCACAGTCCCTTAGTCAAGCCACTTCCTCAGTGGCAAGGTATGGGTTGAGGGGAGACCTGAGCCCACTCACTATTCTGGATCCTGGCCCAGGGACCTTGTAGATGGAGTGGGTGCTGCAAGCAGTGGCCGACTCCTCAATAGATTTCCAAAGGCCACTTCCCTGCAGCTTCAGCACCCTCTTTGCCCTTCCCTCAGGTCCTCAACCTGCAGATCCTGCAGCCTGACAGGAGCTGCCTTTAGCTCCAGGGTCTCTGCGAGCAGCACTGCTCTTTCTGGGTGCTTGCTACCGTCAGCCTTCAAGGCAGCCAGTCCATCTCTCTCCTCAACCTCCATGGAGTGATCCAAGCTGCTATGTTCTGCAATCCTTCTTATATGGGCCTGCCCGGCCCTGACTGGCTGCTCCTCACAGCACCTCCTGTGCAGTCTCTCATAGGCACTATTAACTCCTTAGAGCCCACAGTGGGGCAGGTGCCTCATCACAGAGTGAAAAATTGTTTTATTTTTTAAAAGTTACTGTGACAAAGTTCCTCATCTACCTTGGTGGGGCCTGTGCTTATTGGTGGATTTGCTTGCCTCACAGATTCACCATGTGGGTTGGGAAACAGCCCAGAGACCTTCCCCTCTGGTAGAAACCACAGTCCAGGTCAATTCCTCCTGTGTCTGATTAGGAGTGGGAGGTTTGGGGCAAACCCGGGCCCACCCTCTACTCCGGCCCAAGGCCCTGTGGACTACAGCTGTCTAGAGTGCCTCCTAGTACAGCTATGTGACAGCTACAACTCCCTGGGCTATTTCCCCATGGCCTCCTCTTTATCCTCACTACAGGTGCCTGATAATGCTTGCACTCCTCAGTCTTCCAGCAATATGTGTTCTCACTCTCAGCTCCTCATGCCTCTTGCTCCTAGCTCCTCACATTCACACCACAAACTGAAGTGAGGTCCTTTTTAAACTCAGGTGCCCTGGTTAGCTAGCCTGTCCTTACTGATTCTAGCAGTTTCTTAATTGGCTCCAGGTGTCTTAGTCTGCCTGTCTTAATTGGTTTTAGCAGGTTCCTGATTACTCTAGTGCAGCCCCTGTTCTGGTCACTCAGGGAACAGAAAACTACTCATCCGGTGACCAGTATATTTGTTCTCTACCAGATTCCTATACCCCACTGGTCTGGGTCTGTCACATTACACTGACATCTAAATTGTGGAGAGTTGGCTTTACATACAGTATCTTATCTTCAAAAGATGGCTATCTAGAATCTATAAAGGGATTGGGAAAAATCAAACTATTAAGCAGGATAATGACATTATTTCTTAGCTATACACAGTGTTAGTGAAAACAATGCAATTAAATAACTCTAAAGCTTGTAAAATAGTGGGGTTTTAAGATATCACATATACTAAAATGCAATTTCTCTTTTATAAGGTGTTTTCCATCACACATTCAGTATCTTAAAATATCATGCAGTAAAGATCACAGAAAACTAAACACATGGAAGCCATGAATGATTGCTTTGATAAAGTTAAATTAAGTTATTATAGTGTGGGAAAGTCTTTGAAAACAGCTATTAGACTGTGGATGTTCAGTCATCGACTGAAAAGTAAAACAGATCTTTAATCATGACTCTCTCACTCAATAAAACCAGATAGTTTGAGAGGATATTTTACACTCACACACCCTTTCACATTGTGACTTAGGAAAAAGGATCTATTCTGATCATACATTAAGCCTGGACAACAATAGATAGTGAGTGGATGTGTGATACTAAATCACCGTAATGGCTTGGATTTAGACCATTTCCAAAGCCAATATATTTTATTTGTTTGCTTTTTAAAGATGGATACCATAGCAGCATTTTATAGGTAAGCAATGCAGACATAAGAGATCTGAAGTAAATTATAAAAGAGAAAGTAAATCCCTAGAAATGAAAAAGTAATACAGTAGTCTCTGGCCTAGATAAGATATAACACGGTAACTGTTCTAACATTTGTTCAAGTGAGAAATGGAGAGACTCCTGCAATATATTCTAGGTGACACTAGGCTACATTATTAATACAACATCAGAAAAGATAGCTCCGATTAGAAGATAACTTCCATTTCTCTGCAGACCTACAATTAATCTTCAGGTAATCATAAACCAATACCTAGCACAGTAACACCATTTGGGTGTTGGCAAATGTCAGTGACTAATCATCCACTTTTCATTTGTCCCTATCCTGGAACTCTAAATTGAGTTTATTTATTTACATATAGCAAAATGCATCAAGGATATAATAGTTTTGAACCATCAACATTGTGTTGTCAGGCAAGAAGACAGTTCTGTGATATGTTCATTGCAAAAGATAGAAGAAGAAAAGGGGTTTTAACCCCTTAATTCCTGAAATCATTTTTTTTTAAAGATGAGCTCTCCATCAGGATTCAGACTTTGGCTCTTGGATGAAGTAGGGGGCTGGGAGGGTAGCAGGAATAGACCGTGAGGAAAAGGTAGGGACGAAGCAGCCATGAGGATTTGAGAAAGTGGGGTGGAATGTAAGCTGAAGAAAGGCTGAAGGAGCAGCTAGAAGTCAGGAGGGGTTAGGTGGAGTGGGGGTGTAGCAGGGTTGATGGAATAGGGGCAAGGTTCTGTGTTAGGAGGTAGAAGGAGATGGTCCCTTGGAGTAGGAAGTGGTGGGGGACAGAATGGAGCCAGAGCTGCAGGGGAGAGTCATAAATTAAAACCTGGTCTTCAATAGTCTTTTGAAGATCATCTGGGTCAAATCCTGTGGGTTGCAGACTTTGTACATTCACACAGGAGAGAGCTCCTCAGCAGCTTGACCAAATCTGAGGGAGCAGCCTCCCACTACTCCTCAGCATCACTGACACATATGTTGGTAGTTGGACTGGAATCTGAGGAAAAGGTGGGGTTGGGCAGCCATGGGGCTGCTCTATGACCATTGCTGATGACAGCATCTACCTAAAAGCTTAAATTTGGGGCAGGATACAAGCTAGGAGGATTCAGCATCTTTGCCAGGCAACACATGAGGGGAATGATTTGTGTCTCTATTCCTCACAGCTGTGCTTACTTTTACATAAGAGACTATTTTAATTCTAAAGGTCCCTGTGCCAGGGTAGGAAAAAAGCTCCACAAGCTCCTGTGCATGAGGAATAATAACCTGATTGGGGGTGGGATTATAAAGGTAGAGGGGAAGTGGGTGTGGCACCTAGTTCCTAGTGGACAGGATTTGTCCTTCCCGCTCCCAGCTGACTAAGCATTTAACACAATCTCTGGCAATTGGCATCCGTTGTTCTGAGTAGTTTGTTTTTGCTTTGAATCCTTTGTTTTAAAATAAAGCCCTGAGGAAAGGGATTTTAACTCTGCCGCTGCTGGGAGCTTTATTTTTCTTTCCTGACCATTGGGCAGTTTGAAAATATAAAAAAAATGGCTTTTAATTTATGGGATTAGATTTTTCCACCATCTTTTATGGCGAAATCCCCATTTACACTGATAGAAATTTGTGCTTAATGACTAATGCCCTGATCCTGCAAAGACTTCCACATACACGTAACTTTATGTACTCAAGTTCCAATGTAGTCAACAGGACTGCTAAAAGACTTTGCAAGGTTAGGGTACAACATGATGCAATAGTGGGCTGGAAAAAAAGTCCCTCTCATTAAATTTTGAAGATGCTCTTAACATAAAATTTTCTTCTTTTCTTGTGTGTAGTATTCTCTATTTTGCAGTGTATGTAAAAATACCACCATTGGTGTCATTTAAAAAAATCAACTGTGACCAGTGCTATTTAAATTTTTCATGCTACTCTGTTATAAAGCCAAATCCTGGTCTCTGTTAATGGTACTGTCCACAACTACTCTAGTGTAGAAGCTGGCCCTAAGAGTAGAAAATACCATAGTAAAAAGTCACATAATGAGATGCTGTAAATGTTGGCATTTTTAGCAATTATGACTGTATTTTATTCACAGGTAAGTCACTATGCTAAAGTGAAAAGGGTGTAAATACAGCTTTTTCTTTTCCAAGGAAAATATCTATTACAGGGACCCTATTGATAACTACTCATTTTTATAGTATAGCTCTCTGTTGCTAAGTGCAAGAGACAACTGTAATTCTGATGTTCTTTCATTAACAATTTTCTTCTTATCATGACTACTGCTATTTCATACATAGTCTCTTAAATGGAGGATATTATATTTCATTGTTTTAAATGTTGAAAATATTAATTTTTAACCGACCTCAACTGGTCATGATAACTTCGATTTTTGAAGACACAAGATATAGCACCTCCAATACAATGCCCACCCTAAGACATTGGTTCAGAACTGACCCATGCATAATCTTCTGTATAACAACACTCTGAGATATTAGTGGTAGCCTATCACATTTTATTTAATGGTTCTTGTGGTCAACCATAACAAACTGAAATAAATGATGTAACTAGAGCTAGACTATTGTACAGTAGGTTTTTGTCTATATTATGTGTGCAGTATGTGTTTAAACTGAGTAGTTTATACAAGTTATCAGTATATTTTATGGCTTTTATCATGAAACAGATAAATCAAAGAAGGAAGGGAAAAGACCCACTGACATTAGATTTGAAAGTGACACAAACAACAGATGCCAGGTGTGTTGTTGTCATAGTAACCCCAAGCTGCTGAAATGGAAGAAGCTTGCTGATGCAGAATGTAGCTTGAAAGAAACTTGTTTTAAATTTACATCCCAACAACAACATTAAGTAAATGTTAAAGTTACAAAATCAAGCACTCAAATGAGGAAATGCCAGTATTAAGGTGGCCTTCATTACCTTAATTTGCCTCCCCCCTTGTACACATTAATAAAGTCTCTAATTACATGATCACATCTTTTTTTTCTCTACAGGACCGTTGCTTTACTGAGTGCACAGAATGGCCAGTGCTCATGGAATTAATGAATTCAGTGAGTGGGGAGTTATTCATATTTCTTTTGATGTTCCTCATTCAATGTATGGCCCTAGACCTTATTTAACATAAAACAATATTGCTTTACTGTAGGAGTGTTTCTTTTCTGTGGACCAGCCAGTGGAGGGAGGTGAGACACATTTTTGTCAGTGGGTTTCACAGTTATCTGTTGACAGCAGAGAAATGCTGATATTCAGGAATGTTGGGTTCTAGTCCAGGTTTTGGAGGGAAGGGGTGTGCTCTAGTGTTTATGCCCAGTTGTCCCCCCAATGCCCGAGCCTTTCCCTGTCTTCCACTGCTCCTATTCCCTGCCCCAGCTCCTGTCCCTCTCCTCCTATCTAACCACCCTTGTCCCAGCACATGCTCTTCTCCCCCTCTGCTTGTATACATCACCCCTGGCTCCAACCCCCTTCTCATCCCTCATATCTTGTGCCTTCCCTCTCTGCTCCTGTTCATCCATTTCCCCCACACACACGCACTCCTGTCACCATCCTTCTCTGGCTCCTGCAACTCCCTTCACCTTCAATTTGTCACTCTGCATTCAAATTAGGTGCTTTCTCCTTCTCTTCCATGCTGCATGTTCCAGGAGAGAGAGTCTCCCTGTAGTCAGTTTCTCTGCCCCGCACCTGTGCTTAGCATGCCTGAGAGCTGGGAGGAGCAATTATAGGAAAAGTTCTTCTCTGCCACTGCAGACCTGCAATGGACTATGGTCAGTCACTCAGGGGGTACAGCACATGCATCATCCATTCAACACTTGCAGACAGACTCTTCAGAGAATCTGGCTGCCAGATAACAAAGCTCTACTGAGCATATGCAAACAGATATTTTTGCAGCATTATAACTTGGCCAAATTTTAGCAAATATTCATGAGGATAACAACAGGCATCCCTGACATGAAGGCCACATTCCTGCCAAATTTCAAGTCACTGATGATGTGGGCTATAAAGCTTTCCAAAGAAAAAGTGGTCAGAAGTTTTTTAACATTGAAAAACAGCATATTTTGCCCTAGCCTTGTCCCCAGAAAACAGCCGAACTGTTTTGGTTCAAATTCCCCTCCAAAAAAATTCAGCCTGAGGCAAATATCCAGCAATAAAAATTTCAGCACAAACAATTAAAATTTGGCAAAGTTATAAGGAACTGAAAACTGGGTCTTATAATGGAAAGCATCATGATGTTAATCTTAACTAAAGACAGTGCTACCAGGTCTGCCTATAATTATTAATGCCATCAAGATAACAAAACTTTTATCAGGGATTCTGTTCAGAACAGAATACATTCAATGAAACAGAAGCATAAGCTTTTAAAAAAATTCATATTATAAATATCCATTAAGGCTGTGGGGGCTTTCCGTTGACTTCAGTGTGCACTAAGACATTAAGGACTTGGGTACACCAGGATTTTAGGCACCAGTGTAACACCAGTTCAGCTACAAATTCTTATTGCAGATGCTCTGGACAAATGTAGAAAGTTTCCTGCACAGGTGATTTGAAAACTAGAATTAGATTCATTTGTATGGGTCACCTTTTCAACACAGAACAGTAAGACTATGACAAGTGTTTGTTCTGGTGCAGTCACTTGGTATAGCTTCATTGGTGGCTAAAACCCCAGTGCAGACAAACCCAATGGTGAACTACTGCCAGAAATATCTAGCCGCGACAGCTCTTTGGGTCTTTATTACCTCATCTTTGCAACCTAATCTCTGTAATTTTTCATTGCACAGTTTCTCTGGAGGTACTTTTGCAGGACGGGAAGCTCTGGATTGATCTATCTATACTGTCCCACAAGTCCCAGCTGCTGCCAAAACCTAGTCTCATCATTCAGAAATGACTACCAGACCAGATTCTTTGCTGCACTTCCTGAAAGCCTGCCAGGTTTTAAACCACCAATTTATGCCTCTTAGATTCTGAGCAGATTTGGGGACCAGCATAGCCCCTCACTGTAAGACAGAACAGTCCCTGGGGCTAATCTAATTTACAGCAGCTTCACTTAGCTGACTAAGGACAACTCTGCAGCCCAAAACTGCCAGAGTACAAAGCATTTTAGGCACTCCTCCACAGTCTGGCACCTAATCTTTATTTAAGAGCTGAAGAGAACATGTCATTTTTCAAGTGTCAAACCCTTTATGAAGTTGGCTTAACAAATCACATAAGAGGTATGGTCTCTAATTGCAGTATTCGATGTTGAGAATAACTGCAAGGTTATTAACTGGAATAGCACTTTGCATAAGTGTTCAGATCTCACTCTGAATATCAAAACTGATGAGTAAAAGTCACAGAATAATGTTGCCAATAATTTCCATTCAGAAGCATGTCTCTTGTTGAAGCACACAAACAATTATCAATATGTGCAGGTTATCTGCTTTCTGTCATGGTTCATTTGGTTACTTAAAGCTTCTGGCAGCTGGTCATAGATTTGTAACACCAACCGACAGATGATATAGTGCTATAAAATAGTGGGAGATTTCTAGCACATAGCTGATCAGACATACATTGTGTTTAATACACAGAGGGGATTCTTTAGATTACAATTTCCTTTTAGTGGAAGACAGTGGGTTTTGAAGCTGCCAAAATGTCATCAGTTAACTTTTTTATTGACAAAAATTCCACTGAGAAACAATGCAGGTATTTTAAGACTAATTTTGAAAATAGCAAATGCCAGAGACAGTATGTTGTATTAAAAATATGCCATTATGAAAGCAGAACTAATTTGAACTTGTTTAGCAGACAAAAAACAGACTGCGATAAGCCTCTATTGAAAATGACCACAAAGACAAACACATGCCGAGAGCCTGAAAGCTTTAATGCAAAATAGCTCACAGGAAGTCTGGCTCCTTTGTAGCAATGGCAAAATTAGAGAGAGAATCCTTTAAACTAGAGGGAAGGAATTAATGGGAAGAGCAAGTGGCCAGTAATCAGGGATCCTGTGTTCTATTTCAAATTATGCCATTGGATCAGTGACTCCTGGGTATGGGTTGTCCTCTTCTGCAGTAAAAGCCATGGGAGAGGGTCACAGAAGAGGGGGAAATTTGCCAGGATCCTCTCATGGGTTCCCCCCAAGTTGCTATGTTGGAGAGTAGGGTTGCCCTTCCCCTATGGAATGAGCTGTAGGCCCACTCTTCAAACCCTGAGCAGGGAAACTCCCTACTGTAAGGGGAGCTCCACAGAAAAGGCAATCCAGCTCCAGGATACATTTTCCATTTAATTCTTGCAGGGCAGAATCCAAAGTGCCTCGCTGTTGGGCCTCTACACAAATCCCTGCCCTTAGCTTACCAGTTGCTTCCCTTTGTTCCTTGGCAGATTCCAGTTGCAGGGTCTTGAGAAGTTGGGAGAGATGGTGCTGTGGAGGCAGCTGCATCCCCTGTCCTCACAGGAAAGAGAGAGCACCACCACAGAGGACTTAGGACTACAGGTTGCTTCTAATTGCTTTGTGCCTCATTTCTCTGATATATGTTATGAGGGCTAATGAATATTTTTAAAAGCCTTTGAGATCATTATATGTAAGATGCTAAACAAGTACAAAACATTTTCAGGTACATCTGTCTAATACAACTGGTCAGAAAAAAAAAATCCATCCCCTGGGAAATTCCAACATTTCATAATTGTTTCTGTCCTGCATTGTGATGAAAAGTTGAAATTTTTAATGGAACAGAAATGTCAAAACAATGTATTCAGAGACATCACAATATCAAAATGTTGTGTTTCAATAATGGCGAGATGTCATATTAATACATTCCTTTGAAACATTTCAATATCAGTGATACAACATTTTCTGACTAAACATGTTCCATCAATATTTTTGACCAGGTCTACTTTCTAAGCAGAATTATATCTATAGATAGGCAGGGTTCTATTCATAAACATTTTAAAAGGAAACTGTCTAATTTCTAGAGAAAGATGTGTGTGTGGACATGTATTGGTTTCATACATTTTTAAATATTCTTTCCAAAAATGGAATGGGCATGGAGATATAGATAGATCAGTAATTATACAGATATACAGTAATTATAATACTTAGCACTTATGCAGTACTTTTGTTCAACCGATCTCAAAGCTCTTTCCAAAGGTTGGTAATATTATCTTCAGTTTTACACTGAGGCAGAGAGAGGGGAAGGATTTACCCTAGGTCACACAGCAAATCAGTGGCAGAAATGAAGACAGAATGCAAGGTCAAAATGCCATCTGCAAACAGCTCTTCTATACTTCTTAGAGAGGGAAAGAGTCCAGTTGAAGTATGGCTCTTTAGGAGCCCTGAGGAACCTCTGGGATCTGAACAGAGTGCACTGGATCCTCAGATTGTGCAGGTTTGGAGACATGTGGCTCCTGCCTAGCTGGTCTAGAGTACCCTGATGTGGTTCCATAGAAGGGCAGCATTAACAGGCAGTTCTAAAAGGTGTCTCTCATGCCTCTCTATTTCCTTGGCCACATGCATTGTATCCCTCTCTTGCAGCTTCTCACAAAAAGGATAAGAACTTAACAGTGCTACCATATGAGGAATTTGTTTGGTTAAGATCAACTAATAGAAGCATGTGGATAGGGATTGAATCCAAGACTTTAAGGTCCTAAAGTGACCAATTACATTTATATTAAATTATATAAGGAAATGTTACAGTTTAGTTTGATGGTAAAGGGACATCACATAGTTAAAATCCCTCAGTATTAATTTAATATTTATTTCTAGTCTCCTACCTGCACAACTGCTTTTCCTCAGAGAGTTTACTACAACTTTTCTGGCTGTAATCACTTGATTGCAGAAGTTTAGCAGATGGCCTAGTTTTGCTCTTTCACTTACATTCTTTACTTCCATGACTGGATCTGCGTTTACCATTAATTAGAATCATAAAAATATCAGAGTCCTCGGTCTATGCACACAGGCACCAGCAGCCAGTTACCAAAACCAAACTCCCATTGAAATCAGTGGGAGGTTAGCCTGCCTTGTCAAGACTGCAGGTTTTGGTGAACTGCAGCTGCTGCCAGTTACATAGTGAACCCAAACTGTTCTGCCTTATTCTGCAAGGTGGCTCCACTGGCTGATTACCTAGGAGAATCAAAACCCTTTGGTAGACAAGGAAAATCTCTTCAGTGGAAGATTCTTTATATGGATCACAGACACTTCACAGTGAAACCCTACTGTGAAGATCCTGCAATCCTCACAGTGGAGTTCTCCTGTTCATTCACTTGTTAAACATTTGCAATGGTCTCTGACAGTGATGATGTACAAGGGGTCTCTGCAGGCAGTCCCTTCTTTGGCTTTCTGAATGGGAGGAAGTTTGGTCTTGGGAATTAAAGTCAGAAAATCAGGGCTTCTGGGGTCTATGGTTCTGGAAGTGGGCATGGTCCAGTGGTTGGATCTAGGCTGGTAATCAGTGCCATGTTTCATTCCTGCTTCTGTCAATGATATTGTATGTGACAGTGTAGTTAGTCTCTTTCCCTGAGCTCCAGATAATAGCGATAATACTGACCCACCCTGGAGAAGCTGTAACCTCAAACCAAGCAACTTAAAGTTATTAATTTTAGGCTACCCCTTTCTCCAAAGCTAACTATTTGTGCACCTCCACTGGTCAGTGGATTTTGCATAGAAAGGGCATAAGGTTATATTTATGTACAATCACCCATTCAGATGGGGACCATTCTTACAGATCTTGCTCAGCTAGAGCTGCCACTGCCTGATGTCAGAACTTTATGTAAGGTCTGCGGTATCTGGCCGTTGTCTTACAAATTCAACTCCAAACACACCTCCAAGGTGGAGTAGCAGCAGGTGATGCAAAGGGTTTCTGATCTTGGCTGTCTGCAGAGAAAGGGTTCCAGTTCCTCACTGCAGGGTTCTGTGGCCCCCATCTGCAACACTATGGTCTTTGTCATAAGGGCTTTAATGACTGAACCCAGACTTTGCTAGGCAGAGCAATGTGCACCAGGGGGAGGGGTTAGCTGAGCAACTCCCCATGCTCTTACATGAAGCTGTCATCTCCAAGAAACTACCTCCCAAATGCATACGTTGGATTCTTCAGTAGGCTACCAGCCTTGGCGGATACAGATATGAGCAATCTCCAACAAGGTCCTCAGTTTTCTGCTCCTCGGGAAGTGGTGATTGCTTTCTGTTCAGTTTGGGCATTAATTCATGGTATGTTGAACTGGAGCATGGCATGGGATAGTGAACCAGAACAGAGAACCAGAACAGAGTTGTAATCAAATTCCTCTCTGTGTCTGGGGAAACTCTTTACTGCTCTACCGCTTTTCCTCCATTTAAGTGAGGCTGATTCCAGTCGCTAGTGAGTTCCTACCCATTACCCTCTTGCTGTTCTGCCTCTGAATTCATTGATATCTATGGGACGGCTCATGTGAGTAATGTCGTTCACATAAGTGTTTTGGGGATCAAGCCCTAAATAAGGCCATGCTGCAGCAAGATGCTTAAGCATGTGCCTAATTTTGAAGTCAATGGTACCACTTCTATGTTTAGAGTTAGGCATGCCCTTAAGCATCTTGCTGAATCAGGCCTAAAAGTGACTAACTGAGGAAACAGTAAAGCTGATTATATGAAAAAGCCAACATTTTCAGCCTGGGATAGCTAAAATTAGACTTCTAAATCAATATATAAGCACCAAAAGTAAACATGGCTTTATTTTAATTTTATTTTATTTTATTTAAATGTGATGGACATTCATATCTCTCTCTGTCTTTAATGAGAGCCGACTGGGCCTCTTAGTCACCAACTTTAAAACGTATAAGGATGCTCCCTGACTCTTACAGTTATTTATTAATTCAAGTGGCTGACATTAGTTCAAAGTTACCCACTGTGGCTGTTACATTGAAACATTTTATAATTTATTTTGTTGGTGTCTTTAATTAAAATTTAAATGCAATCAAAAATCAAAGTAAACTACAAAAGAGAGCCATCAGTTAAATTCAGGGTATTGTCAGTCCTTTCAAATGGGATTTTAAAATGCCATCTCATAAAATGTCAAACTCATTTTTAAGGAAGGTATTAATGTCCTGTAAGACTTGAATAATATGCATTTGTAGCTGATTAATGAAACAGGTTCCCCCCACTAACACACACAAAAGGCTAAAGTCACATAAAGGCTAAAATAAAACCTTTGTAATAGTGAAATACATTTTCTTTATTAAGTTGTTCTGCCTCCCAGATGGAAGTCAATTATTTCCAAACTGTTGGAGATTTTGAATGGATCTGGAGTTGTAATGAAAGACAGTTTCATACGGCCTGCCCTTTTATGATTCAAACTCACCACATGGGAAACTGCAATATCTCAAATAGAATCTAGGTTAAATATATGTTGTATAAAATGTTAACCAGGTGTATGGGGTTTTATTTCTGAAGCTTATACTCTTTCCAACCACAGTCCATGCTGATTCTTTTCTTCATTTCCAATTTAAATCCTGGATGGGATTACAAGGACTAAGCTTTAAAACTCAGTCTTCTGAGCCCAGTAGATATTGTAAAGTTTAATACTAATATAAAGTTTACAGCAAAACTAGATATGGCCCAATCTTGGGAAAAAAATGTACACATGAGTAATTTTATTTACATGAGCAATCCCAATTAATTCAGTGGACTATTCCCATGAATAGGGTTTCTCAAACGCTTAAGTGTCTGCACTGATAAGACACAGTTTATTCAAAACTCACGGGCTAATTTCATAAGTGTGCACCATTTCCATTTACCCCATTTGAAGAAATGTGTATACAGTTGAATGTCAGGGCAGGATTTGGCCAGGATAAATCTAAGTAAACATGTTCACATCAATGCCATCACAGGGATGTAAAACCAATCTAATTTAAATCACAGTCAGTCCCTATGTGTTTAAGTGTCTCCTTCAGTAAAACGCTTGCATTATTATTTCACCCTATTGGTTCTACTATTCTGGTGAATTTAACTCAAAAAGCACTGTTTACACAATTCTTCCTTGATCCATCTGTAGTCTTGACAGAAATGCTACGGCCAGAAACACTGATCAATCAGTCCTATGACCTGTTTCTTTATAAGTACCACTTTGTGAAGTCCATACCTCTGAAAAATTTATAATTCAGTAATTACACACATTACAGGAGGACTTTTGTTTGTCCGCTTGGTTTGCTCCTCAATTTGTCTTCATAGTCTACCGGCCATATGAGCTACTTACTTAACATTCCAGAAAGAACCAAGATAGCAGTTATTTATTGGATGATCAGCCCCAAATCCTTCATAACACCTCAAACCTGATCCCTAACGGATGCTTAGGATTTCTTTGGGTGGCTTGCTGAAAAGCCAAACTTAAACCAAACCCCAAGATGTTAACTAAACTACTTTAATATGTAAAGCTCTGGCTACTGATTTATATTGTCTGTTTTATGTACTTGTTATTGACTAAACAGAATGTGCTATGTTACCCACAGTCAAGGCTTCTAATGGACACTGTCATATGAAAGACAAAATGAAAATGAAACCAAGTGACAGGAAGATGCACTGCTGCCCAGGTGTATTCTACAGCAGCTGGCAGGAAAAATTCTTTAAATTTAGTGACCTTTTGGCTCCCCAACAATAATCTTAAAAATTATTCTGCAACAGCCTGTTGATGTAATTTCAAGGATGCTAAAGACTACAGTCAGAGCTTAATAACTTTTTCTGGAGGCCAATACACTCTCCAGGTATGGGCTTCAAGCTAGAACATCTTTACGTGAGCTTCTATCTTGCTAACACTGGTCCAGATTGGGGATGCAAAATTAATAAATCACAACCTACCCCTTTCTCTAACAAAAGATTGTTGGAGAGCATGAAAATTAACCTTCAGGTCAGCAGGCTGGAGGGCACAGAGATTGCTGGATGGTACAACTTGAGTCAGAGATTCAAGTTCAGGCACAAACCTTTTCTGATTCAGCTTCTGAGCTGATCACATTTTGTTCAACAACTGAGAAGAGACCTGAAATACAGTAACTGACAATCACGTTAGAGTAAGGAAAATGAGATTGCTGGGGAGGAGTAGGTAGACCTCAGATTCCATATTGAGTTTATGTCTAATCTAATTCCTGAGTTACTGGGTTTACGCATAAAAGATGAGTCAATTTATAGTGTATTGAGAAAAATATTGATACAACTGTCCTTCACAGTTTAACTCATCTAAAAGACTGACTTTTGATTGCTTGGTGGGAGAACTAAGCTGTGGTTCTATTGTGTATTAGTCCCAGTTCAGTTAACATGGAATATATTTGCTGAACTACAGATCTTAATTTCTTTATTTATTTTCTTTCTCGGTTGCTTTAAAATGGATGCATGAGAGTGGGCCCTGAGACTAGACTTGGGAAATGTTTTTTTCTGAATCTAAGTGGTCAGTAATATGTTGATTCTTGTGTGTATTAATGTGATTCTGAAATAAAAAACTTTAGCAAACCAAGTGTTTTGTTACCCACAGAACAGTGCTAGGTACATATTTTAAATAAATGCAAAAATGTTTTCCTTAGCATAGTAGAGGCACTAAATGAGCTTAATCTACAACTACATATAATACATAGGGCAAAATGGAAGAGGAATTCAAAAAAATCCTAAAACTCTAATTTCCAACTCACCAGGCTATCTTTAACCTCCTCATATTGTTTATACAGTGCAGTTGTATTTAGTAAAGCAAGATTACCTTGCACTAACAACATAAAACACAGAGTACTCATTTTGTACAGTCTAGTTAATATTTCATTTAATTTCTCCAGTAATTCTCAACAATACATAACCTATTTTTAATAAATGGATTTTTTAACAAGACGGTTAAGTCCTGGCATTTGGAAACTCAAATAAGCATTTAAAATGTGCATATCCAAGCTATAATGCCTAAGTGCATATCTGATATTCAAAATGGGAAAATGGACATCCTAAGTTGTCTGTGGCTCCCAACCCTGAAAGTTGTTCTCCAACACCCATGCTGTTGAAATTTTGTAGGCAGTTAGGGAAATATTCAGGAGAACTATTTGCTATATATACAGCTATGATTTTTTTGATCCATTAATCCTTTCCCCTTAACTCAGAAAGTATGGTAAGCTGAAGATATAATTTATGAGTCAGGCACTTTATTGCTAGGAAAAATGTAGGCTTATTGTAAAATCTGTTTGCATACAGAATAACTGTACTTCTAAACTCATGATGATGCCAGAGCTCCCATCTTCCTTTTAAAAATAAGTGCCCAGAAAACCAAGTTTTTATCTTGCTTTCCCACAATTAAGATTCTATAGATATAAACACTCACAGCTGTTTGGTAACTGCTGGCAAAGACTAATTTCAATGGAAACCACTGTGTGGTATGGGGTATGCCTCAGACAATGTTATTTTATCAAAAGATTACATGAAAACACGTTATAGCACGTTTCACTTAAATCTCCTCCTAAGTCATTCTTTCAACAGCTGAGCACATCAAGACGGACATGACTTTCAAACACCCTGACAACTTAAGATTGTTGTTGAAAAGGACATCATGCACATCATCTTTGGTTTGTTTTAGTTCACATGCTGGGGGTTCCTGGATTTCAGGCTGAGGTGTTTGAAGCAGGGAGGTGGGAATGGGGCAGGGTTGGATGAGCATGAGCCCCAAAAATATTTGAAGTGAATCTCAGCCAAATCAATCACATGGTGGAGGCCAGGCAGAAATACTCTCTTTTGTGTGGTTTGCACTGTGCCAGTAACTGAGGTGGCATATTAGCAGCAGGAATTAAACTTAGGACCTCTTATTCTAAAAGCATACATCTCTGCTTGGATGTCCAGTCAAGGAAAAAAGAAGGAGGAAAACCCCACTTTTATCACCCTTGTAGTAATGCGCTTCTGGAAGCAATGTAATGCTGAAATAACAACTACTGCAACATTGACAGACAAAAAATAGTGAATAGAGGTTCTATTATATTTTCTGCTTTACAAATTTCTGCATGAAAGGATCACAATGTTATTGCATCTGGGTACACTTGAAAGGAGTTGGCCATTCACACAAGAAAGTAGGTATATGCCCAAGAGAACTGCAGAGTGAGAGTGAGTTTTATATTAGGGTGAATAATCAGGTCAGAAGTCTTAATGTACATGTAAGGAGACACAATACAGCACCATGCTTGAAAGCACTGACATGCCCAGGACAATAATACTGTAGTAGCCCTTTAAATCATTTCAGTTGTAATATTGTTATCTTAATATTTTCAATTTTCTTTAGGAATTCATGGCTATTTTAAGGTCAGAAGGGACCATTATAATTCTCTAGTTCAGTGACACTCAGACCTCAGTGGTTCAGGAGCCAAATTAGCAATCAACATTACCTAAAAGAGCCCCAGTAGTGTGAATTCATTGTTTCATTTACTATAGTACTATAGATTCATATTTAAATAGTATGATGGGAAATATTTAGTTATATATATATATATATATATATATCACAGCAAAATGACCGACCAAGTATTATTATTTTATCAGCTACAATTGGTTAATAACATAGCAAAAGCATCCTGATTGGTTAATAATTAAATCAGACAGTGTTTTAATACAGGGATCGGCAACCTTTGGCACATGGCTCGCCTGGCGGGCTGGACCAGCTTGTTTACCTGCCGCATCCGCAGGCTCGGCCGATCACGGCTCCCATTCACTGCAGTTCACCGTCCCAGGCCAATGGGGGCTGCGGAAAGCGGCGCAGGCCAAGGGATGTGCTGGCCAGTTCTTCCCGCTGCCCCCATTGGCATGGAGCAGCGAACTGCGGCAAGTGGGAGCCGTGATCGGCCAAACCTGCAGATGCGGCAGGTAAACAAACCAGCCCAGCCTGCCAGGGTGCTTACTCTGGCGAACTGCATGCCAAAGGTTTCCGATCTCTGTTTTAATATCATGTGCTGCAAAGAGCCGCAGGAGACACATTAAAGAGCCACGTGCGGCTCACGAATCTCAATCTGAGTATCACTACTCTAGTCTGATGGCCTGAATAACAAAGACCATGAAATTCCTCTATTTAGCCAAATAACTTCAAGTTCATCTACAGCACATCTTCTAGAAGGACATTTGTATACTAAGGATAGGGAAGGTGGGAAATATCAGTGTCAACATTATTTAGCTTATCAAAGCAAAAATAAGAACTTTTCTCTAGAATACTTTAGAAACAAACATTACAGGCCTGTTCTCTCACATACACTAATGTAAATCAGGAGTGACTCAGCTGAAATATAAAATGATTGAAAGAGAGAGAAGAATTAGGCACTGTGGGCCCAACTCTGCATGCCTTAATGAGAGTTTTGTTTGAGTGAGTCATGAAGGATAGAGCCTAGGAAAGCCATAAGAAACCAAAATATTAACTACTTAATATTAGAACTGGTTGGGAATTTTTTGATTAACCATTTTTCACTAGAAATTGCCAATTTGTCAAAATCAAAACTTTTTGTTGGAATGTACCATTTTGACAAGAAGTGTTTCTCAAGTTCAGGATGGAATTTCTGGTAAAAAAAATCAGAGGGCAGGGAATGTGAGAGACTCATCCCAGAATAGTCAATAGGCTGTTAGTCAAGGTGCTCATCTAAGATATGAGAGGCCCAGATTCAAGTTCTTGGTATGAATCAGGCAGAGCAGGGACCTGACTCTGGGTCTCCCTCTTCCCAGGTGAGTGCCTTAGCCATTCTAGGGTGGGCATCTCGCTCTATGTTCTCTCTCATTTTTTCCAAAAAGTCTCAATTTTATCCTAATACAGAACAAGATTTTTCTTCACCAAGTGTTTCATGGAAGGAAATGCTGTTTCCCACCATGTTCTTCTAATTATATACCTGTGAGTGAGTATACCCCTGCCACTCCCTTGTGGCCCCTCAAGGCACAACTCATCCAGCCTGAGGTCTCCACTGGTAGGTCACTGTCTCTTGCAAAGTACAAGATAGCAGTGCTTTGGCCTTCCAGCCAAGGCACACTTCTGTCCTACTCCTTCCAGGGTGTTAAGAAAGAAACCAGGACCAGACCCCCACAATTCACTCCAAACAATCTTCAGTGGGACTCCACCCTTCCGTTCAGGGCTTTCCTCTAAATGGTCCATACTTCAAACCGATCCCCCAGGGTCTGATCATCCCTTACAGCCGTTGAGGGCTCAACTGACCAACAATTTAGCTCAATCTCTGTGATGCACCCAGGCTTCTCTTACATCAGAAGTGAAACTCTGCTCTGCAATGTAGGCAGCCCAAACTAACCTAGGTCTCCTCCCTTTAACTCCCCTCTCCATGCCTGACATTTGCTGCAAGTGTAGCAGAATGGGGCCAATTAGGTCCACAGGCTCTCATTAACTTCTTATGAAAGTCTAGGGCCTACCTACCTCATCACAACACCATGCATAAAAAAAATTCCAAGCCAAATTATTTCTATTCAGATGGAACACCTACTATTCACCATATCACTCAAAACAGTATACAAAGCATCATTCAGATAGTATGCCACTTTCCATCTCCGAAGTATAGGTTTGGGTTGTTTGTTTTTTGTTTTTTTTTACTAAGACAGTTCTTTAAAAAAATACACTTAAAATTCATAGTCAATCCTTCTTCATTTACAGAATAATGTATGTTCTTCTAGTTGAGCAAGTAAACATACTATATTTGCAACATGGGAAAAATCGAGAAATTTATTTCACTTGGGTATTTCAAAACCTAAACATATTAGAATTTAATAATCAACATAGATTTCATATCATGCTGAGCCTATTGATTTTTCTCCCTTCCATTCTATTCATATTTTACTCATGCAAAGGCATTGAAACCTCTGGAGAAAGATCAGTTACTCTTCCTTCCACAGGACAGCAAAATCTGTGCTGAAATATAATAGAGGCAGAGGCAGCACTTTAATTGGATCCTCTGGGGGGGTCCCTTACTTTTCAAGCAATTATAGATGGTTGTAACCGCAGATCTAAAGCTGAACAGCATCTGCTTCATGTGTAACAATCCACTGTAAACAGAGCACTGCAGGATAGGTTTGTTGAAGGTGTGGTTTCGGTTTAACATTGTACATTGTGGAATTTATGAAACAATGAAATAATATTACATTTTTGTTTCCATGGTTGTACTGTTATGGTCTGCATATTAGTTTCTCTGCAAATAAGCTTAATAAGAATATCTTTATCAGCCTACATTTCAGTTCAATTCCTTCCTTTATCATCTGTGGTGTTTTGTACTCACTTGAAAAAATCAGGATTTCAAAGGAGTCAGATGCGGTATGATGTCACAGGTCTAGCATGATCTCTTGGGAATGATGGGCAGCAGTTTAATAACGATCTCTATGTTTCCCTCTTTTTAATAAAATAAAGTTTTATTTTAACTCACCTTTAAAAAAAAAAGTTTGACTTTTTAAATGCTCCAAGAACATACTGAGTTTTAATTGCCCCCACAATCTCTACACCAATGGAACAGTAGAGATCATCTGACACAGCTAATAACTTTTACTTTAATAATTGCTAGACATTAAGGGCCAGATTTCCAAAAGACCTCAATACCACAACAAGGGACAGATTTTCAAAAGCACCCAGCTTTTAGGCACCAACTGGCCAGAAATTGCATTTTGAGGTCCTATGAAAATCTGAGCATAGGGTTATAGCTGCTGGGTGCTGACTTCTTAAAAATTGGGCTCCAAGGGCCCAAATCTGTCAATATGAGGTAAACGTGAAACAATAAATAGCCTTGTATTATTCATGCAGTACAAGATAAGAGAGTTTCAGAATTGTTGCTCTAGCCAAGGCAATGTGAAAACACCTTCTGCTCTCCCAATCCCAGAGTCACTAAGCACCATAACATAGAGAAACCTGCAGACTGCTCTGTTTAATGCCTGGCTGCCCACACATACTAAATACCAGTCAGATACAGGGGCACCTCTTTTCTACTGTAAAAGCACTGAGGGCTCAGAGGGGAATGATGTAGGATCCACTGCATAAACCCTATAACATCCTAGGATTCACACTGGGATAAGTGCAAAGCAGACAAGAGACATCAGGCTCAGACTCTTTTACAAGTGGCATGGAATTATTTTCAGTACTTTATCAAACAGAGAATGTATGAAAATGGGACTGGGGGGGATTATGGTAGAAATTAAAGAAAAGAGTTGATCAAACATGAGATAAACCAGCTTCTGTGATCATCTAGAGCTGGGATCGGCAACCTTTGGCACGCGGCTAGCCAGGGTAAGACCTCTGGTGAGCACCTTGACTAACAGGGTAAGCCCTCTGGTGGGCCAGGCCGGTTTGTTTACCTGCCGCATCCACAGGTTCGACTGATCGCAGCTCCCACTGGCAGCGGTTCACCGCTCCAGGCCAATGTGGGCGGTGGGAAGCGGCGGCCGCTTCCCGCCGTGCTTACCCTGGTGAGCTGCGTGCAAAGTTTGCCAATCCCTGATCTAGAACCACATTCTAAAGACTCTCACACTAGTCTGTGGTGTGTTGTAATCTCTAAATGACCTTCTAATAAAAGACGCCTTCCATTCCCTGGTCCATTCTGTAGATGAACACTTAAACAAGCACTATATTCACTCAGATTCAAAATGACATCTTTGTACTTTAAGTGTGCCATTGGTAACATACATTCCCCCCATTTTTTCTTCCAAGATAAACTATTTCACAGCCTGATTTATTAAACTGAAAATAAAGGGACTAATTCTGTATTGCTCACCTTGGTGTAAAATGGGAGTAACTCCACTGAAGCTAGTGAAGTTGCAGTAGTATAAAATTGGTGTGAGTGGGTAGAGAATCTGGAGTACTTCCCAGTTTTTCCTTCATACATACTGGTATTTAAAAAAAAATTGCAACTTCATTTCATAAACAAAATACTTGATTTGGAATATAGTGTAATACAACTATTTTGAAAATTATTTTAATAAATTTGATAAGAGCACATGTAACCTACTGCTAAGTCTGTGTTACAGATTGTAAGGGAACACTAAATTGTATTATACTCTTCAGCCACTAGTTGCCGCTGAGTGCAAAATACCTTATTTAAGATAAACTCAGCTATACCTTGCAGAACATTAAAGGATCTTATGGTGAATAAATCTGGTGTGTATAAGCAAGCTCTGTAGCCAGTCCATATCTGGTACAGGAGTACATGAAATGGTGTCAGGAGTAAACTAAGAACAGAAACAGAAGAAACAGCAATAAAGGTTGCAGACAGAAGGAACAAAACAACAAAGGTTGCTGGATCTCATCAACATTCTACTCTTCAATGCTCCAGATAACTTCAGCTTTGACTAACTTTCCCAATAGACAGACTGGAAGAAGTAGTTTTCAAGATTTTGAATTGCAAACAAACTCCACGAAGAAACTGTAGTTATAAAGGTATCTTCTTTCATTTATACTATGGGGAAGCAGGCAGAGCATATGTTTAAATCCACTGACTTTTCTGAAGAGTAACAAAGCTGACTCTGAAAGGTTTATATATCTCAGAGAAATGTGGCTTATGAAAAAGCATATTTTTACTGGAGAATTCAAGAGCCAGGGGAAATGCTGAATATTTTATAAGAGCTCTGCATAATTTGGCTGAAAATTGTGATTTGGGGAATGCAAAACATGAAAATATCATAGACAGGGTGGTTATTGGGATGACAGAGAAAAACCTTCCACAGCAGCTACTATCGAAATGAAATTTGACTCTACGCACAGCTACTCAAATAACAAAGCAGTCTGAAATGGTGAAACAGGAGAACCTAGAAAACTTGAAAAACCTGAAACTAGCTTAGAAACTAAACAATACTTGAGCATTACTATTAACACCACCTGAGGTGAGGAGAGAGAATTCTCAAGCTAAGAGGGTCTAATTCCCGCCTACATGCACATGGAGCAAGCCATATCCCAAGGGATGATGCATGTGCTGCCCTGCACGCAGTATAATAAATGCATGAAATATGGACATGTTTCAGCTGTTTGCTGCACCAAAGCAGTCAGGGAGTTGACTCATATTACAATCAAGAGCCATTGTGTCTGGGAACTAATCACCTGTGATGACACAAAACCTGCCTGTACAGTGAAACTGAATATTCAAGACGACTATTGAGTTTAAAATTGATTCAGGACATGATATCACAGTCATCTCAGAAGGGGCTTACCATGACTTTCAACCCCTTCCAGAGCTGAAGTCACCTGACACAGCTCTGACTAGAGTTCAACACAGAAACAACTTATAAAGACAGAAGCTATTCTTTCAGAGTGTATGTGATCAAAGGACCACAGACCAAATGCCTTCTCAGCCACAGCATGGCAGTAATGATTGTGCTAATGGGAAAGGTGGAAGAACTCAATGGAATATTTGGTGATATCGGACTTTTGGAATGAGATCTAGTACAAATAACCTTCAGACAATGCTGAACCATATAATGTACATAGACCTTGCAGGATTTCTATCCCATTACTTCATAAAGTGGAAACTGACTTAAAGAGAATGGAATGGATTGACATAATCGAAAAAAATCTGAGCCAACAGCATGGTGTGCCCCAATGGTACCAGTGATTAACAAATATGAAAAAATACGAATCTGTGTGGATCTTGAAAGACTTAATGAAAAAGCTGTGATAGAAAAGTACATTCTCCCAACACTGAGTGACTTCCTCCCCAAAGTGCAAGGAGCTACAGTATTCTCCAAGCTGGATGCCTTGAGCAGATCCTTGAGCAAATCCCTTTAGCCAAATAAAGTGATAAACTGACTACATTTTTCATTCCCTTTAGGAGATTTTTCTTTTGAAGATTACCTTTTGGGATTAACCAGTGCATCTGAAATTTTCCAAAGAGAGATGGCAGAATTCTTAACGAACACAAATGGAGTTGTAGTTCTCCTGGCCAACATTCTGATATATGGATCTTTGATGGTAGAACACACCAAAACCCTCAACGCTCCTAAGCCTAATCAGTCAATCTGGACTGAAGCTAAACAAGGAAAAATGCATTTTCTGCCTCCCCCAAATCGAGTTTTGGGGACAGACAATAAAGATGGAATCAGTCCTAGCCCTGAGAAAGTAAAAACATTTCAAGAATTGAATGCACCAACTAATGTACTAGAACAGAGACATATACTAGAAATGGTATACCTCGGTTGATACCTACAAGACCTTTCTACAGTATCAAAACCACTGAGTGAATGCCAACACATCTTGGTTATGGGGACAAAAATCAATACATTGATTTCAAACAGGTAAAAGAAATGAGATCTCAGCCGCTCCAGTTCTCAAGTACTATGATGTGAACGAACCCACAATCATCAGTGCAGATTCAAGCAGCTATGGCCTAGGTGTAGTGTTGCAACAACATGGCTCTGAGTAGAAGTTAGTTGCATTTTGCTCTTGCGCACTAACAGAAGCGGAAAAATTACATGCACAGATGGAAAAGGAGTGCCTGGCAAGTGTGTGGACATGTGAGAACTTTTACTGATATGTACACAGATTGGATTTATTTATACTGATAACAGGCCATAAACCACTTATTACCCCAGTGGAAAATGCCTGGATCAAGCACTACTGAGATGCCAACATCTGGGGCTACAGTTAATGTTATTTAATGCAATTATTAAGTATATTCCTGGAAAGAATCTGGTAGTAGTAGACACTCTGTCACGGAGCGCTGCATTGCACTCAACTATTTATGAGATCAAAGATGATGTAAAGATGTACCTGAATGCTGTGCACACATTCAGACCAGTGTCAGAAAAGACACTACTCCGGCTACAAAAAAGCAACCTCAACAGACACACAACTTCAGGAAGTTCTAAATTATATTAGGAGCAGCTGGCCAAAGTATCTAAAGGATACTAAGGAAGTGACAAGAAACTACTCTGTGGTGCATAGACAATAAAGAGAGTCAAATGGACTCATGATTAAAGGGAATTCTATCATAATTCCAAATGAAATGAGAGGAGAGATCCTAAACCTCATCCATGAAAGATATCAAGGATTAACTAAATGCTGTGAAAGGGCATTTGTTTTGGCGATTTGATCTTGTGAATTTTTTGACATTTTGCTTGAGAAAATCATCTCAAGGATGCTCTCTCTAGCAGGAGGTGTAAGCCCATGAACTCTAGTAAGCAAGTATGAAAAGGAGAAAGGAAGTAGCTGGGAACTCAGATTATAATTCTGCTTCGTATTCTCATGCAGCCGTAGTGGCAACTGAATAACATTACTGCTACATGACCACATTCCTGAGTATGTTTGTCTGGCCGAATGTAACTGGATTGAATACCAAGGACAATATGCTGGGGAGCCAAATACTGGGCCTCTAAGGCCTGGTCTACACTATGGGGGCGGGTTGAACTAAGGTACGCGACTTCAGCTACGCAAATAGCGTAGCTGAAGTCGAACTACCTTAGTTTGAATTTCCTACCTGTCCAGATGCCGCGGGATCGAACTCCGCGGCTCCCCCGTCGACTCCGCCACCACCGTTCACGGTGGTGGAGTTCCGGAGTCGACGGGAGCGCGTTCGGAGTTCGAACTACCGTCTAGATTAGACGCGATAGTTCGAACTCCGAGAAGTCGAACTCTCCGCATCGACCCGGCGGGTAAGTATGGACCTACCCTGGAAATTTCCACCACTTGCATCCGAAGAAGTGGGTATTCACCCACGAAAGCTCATGCTGCAAAACGTCTGTTAGTCTATAAGGTGCCACAGGATTCTTTGCTGATTCTACAGAACCAGACTAACACGGCTACCCCTCTGATACTAACTTGCAAGGTAAACCACAAATGTAACAGCCCACTCTCTCCTTTCCATCTCCTGTTCAGATGGGCAACAGGAGAGGTTTTAAAAATTAAACCTATTCAATACCTGTTAATTTCATATTTTCTGTTTAATTGTCTATAAAAAAACATAGCCCACTTAAAGCTATAACTGTTACATAATTTTTTTTAAAAAATGCAATCCTTGTTTCATATGTTATTCCATGGCAGACTCCCTCTGCTGCCAACTTCTGATAGTTTGCATTTTATATCTCATTGAGCTTCACTAGAAAGAAGTAGTTAGGTTTTTCATTAAAACTAGCATCTGCAGTGCAGTTAAATATTTAAATCTGCTGCTTGTCTGATCTCAGTTATTAAAGATGCAAGAGACAATCTTTAACCTTTTAAAGGTATCTTATGTTGGATGAAACAAAGAATTCCAGAGAGCTCATTTAAACCTGGGATGCTCAGCCACTGCACGTTGCTAATAATTTCCAGCATTTAGATCACATGAAAGCCATAGCGTATCCATACCAATTGTTTATCACTGTAGCGGGCCGGTGTGGCTCCCCTCCTCCCCGGAGAGGGTTGAGCCCCGGACACAGGAAGGGGCGGGGCTACAGCGTGGTGAGCCCGCCCCTCTGAGGGTCAGACAGTGACCCGGAAGGATAAAAGCTGGGCCTTCCAGCCCAGTCAGTGCCCAGCCACCGGAGAGAGCAGACCTGTCTGAGGGAGCTCCCGACGAAGGAACCGCTGGAGCCCCGGGCAGCTGCCTGGACTGGCCGGAGAGCACCCTACCCCGCTACTGGGAAGACCTGCCGGAGCTTCCCCGTGCTACCTACGACGAGGAGCCAGTAGGAGCTACCCCGCTACCGTTCTGTTACCCCAAGGAACCCCCGGAGCAGGATTGGCCGGACTTCCCCGGAGAACTACCCGATCTACCCCCCAGCCCGGGTTGTGAGGAATCCATGCAGTGGGACTTCCCGGGACCAGACGCCGTGGACCAGGTAGGACAAGAGGGGGACATTGGAAGTGGCCCGGGGGCAGCCGACCTCAGTCCGGCTGCTGACCAGACCGAGCCCATGTCAGTGTGTTGCGGTCAGGATCCCCACTGACCGTCAGCGGTGACGACCGCTGCCTAGGACCCCGGGCTGGGACACAGTGGAGTGGGTGGGCCTGTGTCCCCCCTGCCACCCCACTCACGGGTGGCAGTTGTCCCCCTCACCCCTGCTCAGCCTGCTGCAAGAGGCCTGAGCCCCTGTACTGTTCCCTGCTCAGCCTGCTGCAAGAGGCCTGAGCCCCTGTACTGTTCCCTGCTCAGCCTGCTGCAAGAGGCCTGAGCCCCTGTACTGTTCCCTGCTCAGCCTGCTGCAAGAGGCCTGAGCCCCTGTACTGTTCCCTGCTCAGCCTGCTGCAAGAGGCCTGAGCCCCTGTACTGTTCCCTGCTCAGCCTGCTGCAAGAGGCCTGAGCCCCTGTACTGTTCCCTGCTCAGCCTGCTGCAAGAGGCCTGAGCTCCTGTACTGTTCCCTGCTCAGCCTGCTGCAAGAGGCCTGAGCTCCTGTACTGTTCCCTGCTCAGCCTGCTGCAAGAGGCCTGAGCCCCTGTACTGTTCCCTGCTCAGCCTGCTGCAAGAGGCCTGAGCCCCTGTACTGTTCCCTGCTCAGCCTGCCGCAAGAGGCCTGAGCTCCTAGACTGTTTGCTGCCCAGCCCCTGCCCCAGAGGGCCTGGGCCTTTTCCAGACTGTTTGTTGCCCAGCCCCTGCACCAGAGGGCCTGGGCCTTATCCAGGCTGTTTGTTGCCCAGGCCCTGCACCAGAGGGCCTGGGCCTTATCCAGACTGTTTGCTGCCCAGCCCCTGCACCAGAGGGCCTGGGCCTTTTCCAGACTGTTTGCTGCCCAGCCCCTGCACCAGAGGGCCTGGGCCTTATCTAGACTGTTTGCTGCCCAGCCCCTGCACCAGAGGGCCTGGGCCTTTTCCAGACTGTTTGCTGCCCAGCCCCTGCACCAGAGGGCCTGGGCCTTATCCAGGCTGTTTGTTGCCCAGCCCCTGCACCAGAGGGCCTGGGCCTTATCCAGGCTGTTTGCCGCCCAGCCCCTGCACCAGAGGGCCTGGGGCTTTCCTAGACTATTGGTACTCTTTGCAGCTCAGCCTTGCCGAAAAGGCCTGAGCCCCAACTGACTCTGTCTTTGTCACCTAGCCTTCAAGGGACAGGACAGAGCCCCCGTGAGACCAGCGGGCCGGTGTGGCTCCCCTCCTCCCCTCAGAGGGTTGAGCCCCAGACCCGCCTGTTACAATCACCAACAAATTTCAACCTCATTGAAAAGGGAAGGAATGTTTCAGTTTTTCATTTTGAAATGTATATTACGTCATATTTATAAAATAACACTTAAAAAATCAAAATTGGAATGAAACATTTTGATTTTAATTAAACAAACATTTTGATTGACCCAACGAAGTTTTTATTAAATTTGTTTAGTGAAAAAATTAGAAATATTTTGGTTTTATTTCAGTTCATAATGAATATCAATTTTGAAATGTTTGCATTCTGAATTTCCAGCAGCTCTGCTGATTAGAGCTGTGGGGCAGAGGGGGTAGGAACTTTAATGACTATGTGACAGGATGTACTAGAGCTTCATGGATTTCTGCTGGAGGCCTCACTGCTCTTCTGTGCCCACCCCAGGAAACAGTTTTCTGTAAGGAAAAGAGCAGAGAGTATTAGACCTTCAGGCTTGCCTAGAGAGCCATCACAGGAGCAGCCATTTTTTTGAAACCATTGATATCTGGTCAGGGGCAGCTCTAGACATTTCGCTGCCCCAAGCACAGCGGCATGCCGCGGTTGCCGGTCCTGCAGCTCCGGTGGACTCTCCGCAGGCATGCTGCCGAAGGCACCCTGCCTGCCGCCCTTCCGGAGACCGGCAGAGCGCCCCACGCAGCATGCCGCCCCAAGCACGCGCTTGGCGTGCTGGGTCCTGGAGCTGCCCCTGTATCTGGTCCTCCAGCAGCTAGAAGGGCCGGGAAGAAGCAACAGCCAATCAAGGCCCACCAGGCCAAAATAAAAGGAGTTGCCTGCTGTTAGTAAAGGCAGTTCCTGGCTGGAGCCAATAGAATGAAGAGGGAAGCTCACTAGTCTACTGCCAGAGGAACCAGGCCAGGGCCCATTTCACACCACAATCAGTGGCAGGAGAATCTCTCCCAGAAATTTGAGAGATTATTTTGTTTATAATTACCCCTGAAGGCTAAGGAACTGCTTCTATTTTGAGTTTGTTATATCCCAGAAGGAGTTTTGAAATGTCTGACCACAGGAAACCCACAGATGCAAACTAACAGCCTGCAGTGGGTGCTGATAGCCAAAGAGAATAGCAGGATTGCATCTGGAGGGCAAGGGGGTCCTTAAGAGGTGAGTGCAATCCACCATATTCACACACACAGTGATCAAACTTACCTTGCAAGCAAGCAAAAACAAATGACAAAAAATTCCTGTTTCTCCAACTTTGCCACCTTCACCGTTTTCTAACAGAGGGGAAAAAAACAATAAAAGCCATCAAAAGCAAGCCAGATAGTCATTGATGTTACTGAACTTTTAAGGCATTGTTCCCCAAGAGAATTAAGGACCTAGTTCTCTAAAGTGCCAAGCACTTTGTGAGAGGTCTTAAGCATATTCAGCTCTCATGGATGTGGGAACTGAGGACACCCACCAGAAGAGGCTCAGCACCATGTAGGATTGGACCTTTTGTCATAGAACTTGCATAGATATTAATGTGAATCATCTGGCTAAATCCTTCTTGCAGAAAATTGAAGAATCTGGCTAGATTTAAAGTAAAGTGTTATTCAGCTACTGTATCATAACCCTGGGTGAGTGGAAGGCACAAGGGATGAGAAAGGTGATACAGAAAAGTTCATGTCTAGTTCACAGGTTCAAATCTAGTCCAGGTTGATATTGAGAATGGTATTACCATCTGACAGCTGTTCAGGGGACTAGCTGAAATTAATGTAATTTCCATCAAATAGGTGTCAATTAACAAATACCAGCACCACATTTGGGTTCTAATTCAGCAATGTATTTAACCATGGGCTAAATCCCATCCTTGTTCAGAGAAAAAACTTAAGCACACGATTCAAGATACCCATGAGCTTAAGTATTTTGCTGAATAGGGAAGGATTGCTGAATCAAGGCCTTATTGCTAATCAACAGCTGTCTCAGCACAGAGGTCAAGGACTGAATGGCATCAGAACTGGCTTCATCACTTGAAGTAGTTTCTCCAGGCCAATGACTATTTTTGAGAATGAACTACCATTTCACACAATGGGAGGTCCCTGCAGGGGTTGAGGCTGAACCACATTAGCAGCACACTGTGGAGAATATTGTACTGATAGAGTAGGCCAAGTTCCCAGATAAGCTGATACTAATGAAACAAAGTATTTCTAGGTAAAAATTGGTAAACCTGTTTTCTTTCATAATTTGAACAGGCTGACTCTGAAAATGATGTTTACCAAGCTGAATTTTGAACTTAGAATCATAGAAATATAGGACTGGAAGGGACCTAGATAAGGCATCTTGTCCAACCCCCTGCATTCAGGCCATCACTGATAGGTGTTTATATAATCTGTTTTTAAAAGCCTCCAGTGGCTGAGATTCCACAACCTTCTTAGGTATTTATTCTAACTCTTAACTACCCTTATGGTTAGGAAGTTTTTCCTAGTGTCAAACCTTGCAGCAATTTAAGCCTATTACTTCTTGTCCTGTCCTTGGTGCTTAAGGAAAATAATTTATCATCCTCCTCTTTATAAAAACTTTTTACGTACCTGAAGACTAGTATCGTGTCCTGCCTCAGTCTTCGCTTAAATTTTTTTTAACTTAAAGGCAAGTTGAAAAAAAGAAAAAGAAAGAAAATGGCTACCATTTGTAACTTAAAAAAATAAATAGAAAGTAAAGGAGAGGTTCTAAGTATGGAAAATATTCTTAATTTGGAATACTGTGCTATCAGCAAATGCAGGGAAAGACCTCTGTTGAAGATCATAATCTCTGCTTCCTCTGGTCATGTGATGATATGCACTTGAATTTTGTTTTGTTTTTTTTTCAGTAAGGATAACATTTAAGATTAATTAAACAAATTACTTTTTTTGGGGGGGGTATATGTGAAGGATGCATTGCTACACATTACACAAAGTATCACACACAACATAGGCCTGGTCCACACTGGGGGGCAGTGTCGAGGTAAGATACGCAACTTCAGCTACGGGAATACCGTAGCTGAAGTCGAAGTATCTTATCCCGACTTACCTCCCGTCCTCACTGCTCGGGATCAACGTCTGCGGCTCCCCCATCGACTCCGCTACCGCCACTCGCTCCGGTGGAGTTCCAGAGTCGACGGGAGCACGTTCGGGGATCGATATATCGCGTCTAGATGAGACGCGATATATCAATGCCCGCAAAATCGATCGCTACCCGCCAATTCGGCGGGTAGTCTGGACGTACCCATAGTATGATATAGTTTATTTCCATAAATTCCCCTCTTTCAAAAATATAAATTAGCTAATTATTAGCCCTAACCTACAGCTGACTTTTGCTTACAGCGTAAGTGAGTTGAGTATTGATTTGGATACTAATGCCACGGCCTAAGCTACATACTGGTCAATATTTATTATCTATTCAGTATTCATGCAGAAGTTAGTTATATTTGTTGTTTGTGTCAGGTATTTTATAGACAAAACATGGAGGCAGTCTTGAACCTAAAAGCATATCTCAACAATATCTTATAAACAACGCCTTATTTGCAAACAAGTGAAAAAATACACTGGTTTTGCTTCTAGTGAACAGGGAATTGGGTACAATACAAGAAGTAACCAGTGCAAGACAGAAACTCAGGGATTTCCAAAATAAAGATGCAATTGATTGAAGAGCTCTTAGAATTCTATCACTACTTTGGCAGAAAAACTGTTATGCCATGTGCATAGATAGAAGGTAAAATTAGCAGCCTTCATAAATCCATTGAAGCTACTTTTTCACCCAGTAAGGGTGATCTAGAAACCCAATCTTGTGTTGTAATCACCAAAACCTTGACAGTGCTTTAGAGTAAGGTCCCCACAGTGAAGTGGAGTCTTTGCATTTTCTGCCAGGATGAAAGTTCCAAAGAAAAACTTTATTTTGTAACAACATTCAAAAAGAACAAATAAATACTTGAAGCAGGAGAGTATAAACATGAGTCATATATGTGTAGCTGGTGTACGTGACTCTGAAAAGGGAAATACTACCTAACTGCTAGAAACATTTCTTGAGGAAAAAAAACAAAAAAAACTAAGCATGAAACCACTCATAGTGGTACTGACTTGGCAATGGTCTGGCCTAGAAATGAGTTAAAACATTGTGCTGAAAAAGGCTGTGTTTTGAAACTTTTATGGGTATTAATTTGTTACTGTTTTCTCTGAAATGAAGCTGGTGGAACGGTCCTGCACTCATTTGTAAGGCATATGGCAACCTTCAAAGAAAAATGTAATTTTGCATCTTGATGGTGCTTCCAAGTTCATTGTCTTACATGATCAATCTGCATCAGAGAGACAAACATTATTAGTGCCTGTCAAATTCCATCACCCGCCTTTCTCTAAATTATTAGACAGTGCAGAAGAAAATTTATCAACCATTCCAATTTACAAGACCGAGATGGAAGATGTATTTCTGACAGTGGTACATGTAGCACTGAAATTATGCTTGATCATCCTGGATATGATGGGCTAAATGTCAATGAGGAAGAGGCACTAGCCTGTGTGTCAAAGAGTATACATGTTTTTACAACTCCTCCTGGGTACCCAGTCTGTTCTTGAAGTAGGGGAACTTGAAGAAGGTGATGAGGAAGATGAAGAGGACACAGAAGATAATGTTGTAGAAGTATCTGAAGAAAAGAAAGAGTAATCAAATAAACAGTCCAGAGTGTTAAGTATTGCACAGATTTCATCTACAGTGTAGGTGGAAATAAGAAGTGGAGACCCAAACATGTTGAGCTTGGAAGCACCTTCACCAGCCCAGAAGATCAAAAACTTGTCCAGATGTTTGACAATGCTGGGCACAGTATCAGCTACAAGGACGTACTTCAAGTTGACACAGCACTGGCCAAGAGTACACTGATGACAATCAATGAGGATGAAACTGTGAACCCATCAAACTTGGTTAAAATTTACCCATTTCACTGCAGATAACATGGATATAAATTAGTGTACACTTGATGGGCAAAACACCTTTCATGCCACACACTATGCCTGGCACAGTGAACCCATATGAGATCTGATACTGCAGGGCCTTGAACCAACAAGTCATGCTATACTGAATATTGAATACATGAATATTCCAGATGCAATAATCATCTTTCCTGCTAATACCACAGACCGTACAACAGAACCAAAATTCAGTGAACATGTCCTGGCAGAATGCTTTCATGCAGGGTCTCTCAAACAGGGGGTCACCGCTTGTGTAGCGAAAGCCCCTGGTGGGCCAGACTGGTGTGTTTACCTGCCCCATCTGCAGGTCCAGCCAATCGCGGCTCCCACTGGCTGTGGATCGCTGCTCCAGGCCATTGGGAGCTGCTGGAAGCAGCGCCTCCTGGTAAACACACCAGCCCGGCCCGCCAGGGGCTTTCCCTACACAAGCGGTGACCCCTGTTTGAGAAACCCTGCTTTAATGGATAAATAAAATGATTGTCAGCTTTGAAAGCACAAGCACAGGACATGGCATTTTTCCTCAAATGCCAATTGGAAAATCCAAAATCTGGTGGGACAAGTTTTAATGAAAAGCACAGTAACAATAATTCTCCATTAACTGCGTACAGCTACATGCCAATCATTTAGTCCCCTGCTGGTGAAGTTGACACACCAAATGCTGTCGTGGAAAGACTTGCACAAGTCATTCACATCTTCAACAGAAACATGTAGTCTTGACTGCAGATCAAGCACTTTCCCCTGGTCTGATGGAGCTAAAATGGACTGTACCAGCATATAAAGATATCCTGATTGCATGCTTAAAAGGTCTGCACATAACAATGAATTTACTAAGAGTGCTGGGGCATCATAAACAGGATTCTGGATTGACATGTGTGTGCACTGAAAGAGGAATTTTAAGTAGACAAATGCTAGAACATGTGATTGCTTGTAAAACTTACACAAAATACACTAATGTCCACAAGATCACTCTACAGGTAGTGTGGCAACTGCCATTTCCAGAACTCCTGAGCTATCTACAGCAACATGACAAACTCAAAGAAAAGCTCCTGAATTTTTGCAAAATTTTATGCTGCAGACAATTACAATAACCTAGTGTCTATTCTTTCATATCCAAATTTTCATGACCGGATGGCATCATTTTTGCTGAGCAACATGGACAACCATCTAAATGTCCAGTACTGGTGGCAGTACAAGTTATGGTGTATCGTGTCCTACTCTTCACCAGAGCTCAACAGGATGGAATTTGGGAGCTCATCTGTATCCCTTCAAAAGAATGCTTCCAGTCTTTCACTGATCTGATTACACAAATTATGCTTGATGGGAACCTGCTCTCTCTGGAGGTACTTGAAGAGTTCCATAGATGCAACTGGGTATTGAATAGGTCCAACTCGAGATTCAATCAGGTAGACCCAGACCACACCCAAAAGCGACTGAATGCCACTGGTGAAAGAGGAGGAGGAATCATAGGTATCACAAGAAAGGCCTCAGCAGATGGGCTCTGTCGTGCAACTGACATGTCCAGTTTGCAGTTCAGATTAGAAAAATGTCTAATCTTGGACCTGATGAATGGTGTGCAATGAATCCACACCAGAATGAAAGGAGTGTGATCATATTGATGAAAATGAAGTAATAATTACACTTCACAGATTCAAATTATTTACTTTTGAGCCAGCCTCCAACACATGGCAAAACATTTCAATGAAAGATTTGGCAACAAAAGTGATTGAGGAAGATCTGCTGAATGTAGAAATATTTGGCCAAGAGTAACTGAATACCTTTGTTAAGGAAAGGCTCATGTCGCTTAAGGAATAAAGTGCCCATACCAAATTCCATGATCCATTAAAAAGGAAAGGGCTCTGACATTTTCCACCCTCTAGTTTTCTTTTCCTTTCCAGCAACATAAAGGCAAGATAGTCATAATAAAGGCTGGTCATCTCATACTACAGCACATCATTACTGCCTATAATTAAGGAAGGATTGTGGATCTGCACAAAATAATGCATCATGAGCTAATGCCAGTTCTATATGTTCTTGCTGAGCTAAACAGGCGTCTCAGAGTTGGAAATAAGTGTTATGATAAATGTTTTAACCAGAGACATGCCTTGTGTTCCTGAGATAATGCTTGATAGTACATCCTCTCTGGTGACTGATGGCCAAGCACATGTAATAGCACTGGGAAAACTTCTTGCATGTACAACCTTTGGTGACCTTGCAAACACTTTTGTTGAGTCAGTCCTTCATTCTGGCCAGCCTTTCAGCTGGATTGATGTAGCCTTTGACAGGTACAGACAGTATTCCATTAAAGGAATGACATGGCAGGCACGCTACAAAGCTTCTAGGCCAATTTGGAAAATCATTGAGAACAGATCTGTTCCACTTCCCAAAAGCTGGCCAGACTTCTTGGCCCATCCTGAAAATAAAAGACTGGCTTGCTTCTTCTCTGAAGAACTCTAGCCAATGCTCTACAAAACAATGGTCATATCTGGAGAATTAAAAGAAGACACTATGGCTAGCTCATCAAACTCAATCCTGGATACAAGCAAGTTGCAAGCTGACCGTGAAGAGGCAGACACCAGGACTGTAATGCACTGCATGCATACAGATGCTGAGTGTGTTGTCAGCACTAGACACTGATTTTCTTTTTCTGTTTTTGGCGTGCTATGACAAAATGCCCTGCAGCAAGTTGTGGATGAAAGCTGGAACATCTAACACATCCCAAATATATTCCTATGTATACTATTTGAGAGAAGCTTCTGTTCGTATTTCTTCAAGCAGACATAGAAACAATACTCTCCTTCCATGCACCGACAGGTTATGGTACTATTTCCTATATTGCTGGGAATAGCAAGATTGCTGCTTGGACAATATTCATAGAGAAATGTGAACTCTTAAACTTGCGGAAGCATAATGTACAGAATGAAACCATCATTTCAGCAGAAAAGTTCATCTGCAACATGTATAATTTCCCTGATGAGGAGAGCTGCCACAAGGCACAAGTGATATTGTTCATCCAAGGTTCTCCATTGTGCTCCCAACAAGTAATGCATTGGGCTATCACAGCCAAAGAGCTCACTTTCAAGCATGGTATTGAGGTAGGCAAACTGCAACAATCCCGCACTACCCTCTCAAGAGAACATGGTTTGGACCAAACACGATGAACTGGTACCCAAATTGTTGTCATTGGAGCAAAGCCCCAACAGCTGTGTAGAGATTGACACATCCACAGGTAACAAAGAATGCATATCACAATGCTGTAGCTGCAGAAATGCCACATTGGTCGTGCACTGGGGCCTGTAAATGCAAGGAGTGTATCAGCACCTGTAGGAACCATTAAATTGTACTTGTCTGAACAAAGTACAGCACATATAATTGTTTTTTCTAGAACCAAAAAACGTAGACATGTACTAACTTTAAAATTTTAAACTCCAATTTAGAAAGTTAAATATTCAAAATTCAGCTTGGTAAATTCCACCTTCCTCCCCCCTCCCCTTCCCCTGCACCCCCAATTCAGCACATTCAACTTGTGAAAGATAACTTGTTTGCCTACTTTTCCTCAAAAATGACTCTTACATCCTATTTTATAGAAAATGTGCCCAGTTTACCTGCTCTGAGAAGAAATAGACGACTTCAGTCTCCTGTTATGTCATTGTGTACTAGATAGAGCCCAAAGGGCTTTCCCTCCCACTGTGCTGCTGGCTTCAGAAATCTAAACTTGCCTTCTGACTGGCTCCCTCAATATGGAAAGTCCCATTTAGTCAACATATCCAGTGATATTTTCCAATATAAGGGATTGTACCAAATGTTAGTGCTTGGTCACTTTCTGTGTGAAGTTTCTGTCATGAACTCCACAAATATTGCCTCTCCCTTAATGAGTGAAAAACAAAAAACAGCCTGATACATCTTTTGGATCTGTTTGGCAATACATTAATTCCATGTCTGATACTATCAAGCAAAAATTATGCCAAGAATTCACTGACATCTGTTGCCACAACAGAACCAATGGCATCATCTGCTCAATAACAGAAAGGACAGCAAATGAGCAGTAAAAAAAGACTTTTAAAATCTGTTAGTCCATCTATGGATTTTCCAGTGTCTGTACATTCCTCTGATGTAAATAAGGCATCTATGTTAGATATTTACAAGATAATACTGTTGCCCAATATAAATACCATGTACCATGAGCTGGGGCAAGGAAATAAAGGTCAGGATCTTATCCACATTTCTGTATTCTTAGGAATTCAGGAATGGTATGAATTAAAGCACATGCTTAACTTTAAGCGTGTGCTTAGATGCTTTTCTGATTTGGGAAATTTCCTTAGATGATAAAGTCTTCAGGGTAGGATCTGCCTTTTATTATGTGTTTGTACGTTGTCTAGCACAATGGGACCCAACATGTCGGGGGCCTTTGAGTGGAACTGGAATTTAAACAATGTGCCTGATGCAAATACAGAATGATGCAAATACGGAATGCCCTTTGCAAAACCCTTTATTTCACCTCTGTGTGCTTCAGTTTCCTGATCTGTAAAATGTGGGAGATGTTATACTTATCCTTCCACAGTTAGGGTGGAATTTGCTTAGGTAATGTTTGTCAAGATCTGAGAGACTATAATGCCAGGCAGTATGTAGTAAATGCTAAGTATCATATTCATGTGTAACCCTTCTGCTGGGCCGAAACGATAACAGCAAGGGCCGGGTTCAATACATAGGGGTCCCTTCCCCACAACATAATGCAAAACCAGCTTGAGCCCCCACCCAGTGACCTGGAAAAACTTACACACACCCCTGGGCGCCTCGAAGAGGCAATACTTCCCCTCTCGCAAGCACAGAGTCTTGGTGTAGCAGAAAAGATTTAATTACATGAGATAAACAACAAGCATTAAATTGGGAAAATACCTCAGCTAGAGTTCATAGATCAAACCGTGAGCAAAGACCCACCCCAGCAAATTGGGCCGTGTCCTTCTCTCGGGGCCCTTGAGTCCAGCAACCTCCAAATCACCCAGAGTCCCAAAAGTCCCACAATCCAAAAGTCTCTGTCCCGGGTCAGTGCAGCCCTAGAGTTCGAGAGTCTATCTGCAGAGGTCCCCCTCCCCAGCCTGGGTAGAAAGGGGCACCTTACGTGGTTCGGGGCCAACTGCCCTGCCTCTTCATGGGGTTCTGCTTCCACCAGTCGTCCCCGCAAACTGCTCAGCTTCGCTTGCTCTGTGGGCTGCTCCACTCGTCCCACAGCTGCTCCGCTCTGCCAGCTGCTCTGGTCCACCAGCTGTCCTGTGATCCGCTCCAGCTGTCCTCACAAGCTGCTTGGCTCCACTCACCCAGTGGCTTCACAAACTGCTCCACTCCGCTCTGCCAGCTGCTCTGCTCCACAGTATTGCTTCAGGCTCCCCCACTAGTTAGCACAGTACTCAGTGCTCTCAGCTCAGCAAGTCCAGCTCTTTAGTGATTTCAGCTCTTAGTGATTCCAGCTCACAGTAGGGGAGCTCAGTGCCAGTGCACCACTAGCCCAAAGTGAGTTCAGCTCAGTAACCTGTAACTAGATTCTTAAGGGAATCAAAAATTAACTCTGACATTCCACAGTGGAGAGAGGCATAGATAGAACTGGTGCTTCTGGCTCACACAAGGCACCTATGCCACCAAGTACAGATATCTGTCCCAGCCTCTCTCTTCTCAATGGGTTTTGGAACCCATGCCCCTTGTCTAGCAAGTGCTATTTAGTTGATAATGAAACCCTTTATCATAAGACAATTTTGTAGTTCCTCATTTACTTAATCAGGGTGACAACATTTTATTCCTCCTGCCCCAATAACAAAGAATTTTGGGATCCCACAGCTGTGAAAATAACCATCCCAGCCTGCTGTGTGCTATGCTAAGTGGGGTGGGAGTGCCAATGCAAATAACTGAAATGCTAATGCGAATACTTGAAACTTCTTTCTGCACTCCCCATAATTTACCACCAGATGTCAGTGTAGAGCTCCTCCTGACTCTGCTTACACATGGAATGTTAAGTATTAAAAATGCACCCCTGTCCAGCCACAGAGGTGGCGTAGCTTTGTAAATCACAGTGACTTCAATGGACAGATGTCAATTTGTAACTGCTGAGGAACTAGTTATATATGCTTTAAAGTTTTGTGCTTCTACAAGCAAACTTGGCTTCTAGCTAAAGCAGTTAAACACTTCAGCATAACCAAAATTAATGACATGCTTTACATAATCCATGGCATGTGTATATTAGCAATGGAAATATTGAAATGTAAGTAGGTCAGAGCTAAAGTTTGTGAAATGTAAAATGTGAAATACTGTCCTTACCTAAAAGGATAATATATAAGTATAACAGAATAATTATTTAACTTATCTTACCTCATCCTTTTCAGACTTTTTTCATGCTCCAGGTTTGTAATTGTAATATTTTGTTCTGTGTGTATATAAGGCTTATATTAATCAATGGAGTAAACTCGCCTTAATTTAAAGGAAAGTTTACTCCATTGATTACTATATGGGGGAATACTACAGAACACTTACTCACACAATTATAACTAAACTACAGCTAACAAAGTACATTTTGAGAGGCAGTCTCCTTTGTGTTTTTGGGGGGGTCTGTTCTCTTACAAGCTATTTTCCAAAATTCACAATACCCAATGGGTGTCTCACGCATTAGTGTGAATTAATGAGATTCTACTTGTATATAAAGTTTATATGATTCTTAAATCATTAACAACATACCCTATTCTCACAAAAGAATGTTTACACTCCCCTCAGGACATGGGGGAATCTTCAAAGGAAGCAGTAGCAGCAAATACAAGACAGACAGACAAACACACACAGAGGACACAGTAGCCAAGCTCTCTCCTAGTTATTATTGAATTTATTGCTGAAGTAATTATTTCTGTCCTGAAAAACTGCATAAATCTTAATTATAACAGCTGCTAAAATACGCTCAGGTTAACAAACATTTTACTGAGCCCTTTCTTATCATTCACTTTACAAAACAAACAAACCCCAGTTAATAAGGCTCTTGTTGTACGGCAGCCTCTCTCCTAACTTCATACTGGGGTGAGAGTGTACGAAATATATTCAGAACATGGGAAAGTCCCTTGAGTTGCCCTGTGTTATGTTATGTTTAAAAAAAAAACATGGAAGTGACTGTCTTTTAATAAATGGTTTACATTATAGGATTATTGCACATTGTTGGGAGGGGAAAGCTAGTGTTGCAATTAAGGTGAAAACTGGGAGAAGAATGTTTTCAATTGCAAACATATTATTTAGAACCAGTTAAAAGCAAATACTCCAGAGTATTTCAAACTCATATGAATGGGAAGTTGTTTTGTCCATTTCATTTGGAAGTGATCCCTTCCTCACTGCAATCAAAATTGAAGGGAGTGCCTTATTTTGGCAGGCTGCTCCCTCTCCTATAGGAAAACTCAGTATGAGATAAATAGAGGTGCTCGCATGAGGATAGATTGCCTGTTGGCATAGAAACCCTTCAGGTGGGCTTAGGAGAAGGTAAATTCTGTAAACAATTAGCTGTTCTCTATGCCCCCATGGAATGAATTGTAGGTCATGCCCCAAGCCCCACAGATCCTCCTGGATGAATAAGAGCATCCTCTGAACCAGCTCTGTGTCTCCAGAACTATGTACCCCCACTTTAGCCCACTTTCTGGCAGCACAGAATCTCTCTACTTGGAAAGATCTTTCAGATGACATTGGAGTTTCATTTTTATGAACTGATTAGCTGGATGCCAGGCAAGGGACTGAGATTCTTGCTGATGTTACAGCTGGGGACCCGCAAGAGCCAGACCAGAGAGTTCTACAAAAAAGAGCAGCTGAAAAACAGAAATGGTTGGGAAACAAGCTGGAGAAAAATCTGGGTGGGGAGAGACTAATGAAATCACTGAGGATCTTTGCAGGTAAAAGAGACACAAAAAGTACCCGGGAAGACATTAGTGGTAAAGAGGAGATAAGAAAAGAATCAAGCAAGCAGGGGTAAAGTCATGGGGCTTTAAAGTGAAAAGAATGAACTATGTTTTAATTACTGTTCAGACCCAGGGAGAAATGACCCATTTCACTTTGAATTTCTCTACTGAGAGAAATTTAGGGTCTGATTCTATTTTATACCAGGTTTATTCCCATTGGCATCTCCTATGTGGTGGTTATTCCATAACTGTCCACTACAAAGTTTCTTGAACCTTCCTTTTTAACCTCTAACACCAGCCAGCTAGATGGATCCCTGGTCTGATCCAGTACAGAAATTCCTATGTTCTTGATTGTAAACTCTTTAGGATAGAGCCCATGTCTTTATGTGCACTTTGTTCAGCATTTGGCACACTAGGACTCTAATCCCAATTGGGGCTTCTTGGTATTAATGAAATATAAATAGAACATGCAGAATAAGAACAGAATCAGGTCTTTAGTGTTTATATGTCTTGTGAAGCTTTTTAACATCCTCAGTCCCAAAGTTATGCCAACAAATTCCATCCAATCAATTATAAGTGAAGGGATGCCATCCAGGTGAATGGAGACATACTGTCAGCAAATGGAAATTTCTGTTAGTCCCACTGGTACCGATGCTGTCAGCACTGAGCTGTAGCGGGGGCTCAGCCAAGCTATGATGACAAGCTAATGCTTAGCTGCCTCAGGAATAAAATATAGTTTACAACTTAGCATGTTTTTTTTTCCTCAGAGTTGACAGGTAAGTGGTTCTTTATATATATATATATATAAAAGCAATTGCTTTTCAGGCAAAACTTTGTGTATAAACACATTTACGTGCTTAGGAAAACTGAAGGGAAGTATAAGTCTTATAGCAGTGATCCAGGGGATTTTAGGATTCAAACATGAAAGAGCTTTGCTGAACTCTTATTTTCAGTTAGTCTCTATATTTGCTTTAGCTTCTTAAAGGAAACTTCAGAGTTCTTTATTATTTCTTTTGTGATAGCACCTCAGCACTCCAGTCATGGCCCAGGGCCCTGTTGTGCTAGGCACTGTACAACCACAACACAAAAAGACATTCCCTCCCCCAAAGAACTTACAACTTAATTAAAAAGTGCCAAATCCCCAAGTCTTTTCTCAGAGAAAACTCCCAGTGAACTCACTATCTAGTCAATGGGAGCTCAGCTCGTATAAGGATTTACTCTGTTATTCAGCAGTCAGACCTTAGAAGGCTCAGCGATGCATTTTGTACGTGTATGTATGTTTATCCAAACTTATTTATAAATCTCATCATATCAGACTCTCTCAGGAGATTTCCAACACCTCCTAGTTCTAGATAGCTGAGAACTATCATAAGAATAGTTTCTCTTACTGTATTTCTGAACTTCCTCTCCCCTTGGCTAAAACCCTTTAATTGCAGAAGTGCACAGCTTAAAACAAAAAAGAAAAGCCAGCTAACAGTTGAGAACCTCTGCAGCCTTTTTTGTTCTGTCTGGTTCAAACAGTGGGAGATGGTTTGGGTCTCTGTATTTTTTAATCCAATTTTTTTCCCAATCCCTCATGTATGGCTGCTATTTGTCTTATTTTTAAGCTATTTTCTTCATGTAAACTTATAAAGTAGTCAGATTCATAAGTAATACAGATGCCCCCCCAGGTTATGCAAACTCGATTTACGCAAATCCGAACTTATGGAAAAAGTTCTGTAAGCTAGAAATAGGAGGGAGGGTTGTTTGTTTTGGGGGGGGGGGGGTTGTGTGTGTGTAATGATCGGGAATACGTTTCTGACTTACGCAAAATTCGAGTTACACAAGGCATTCGGGAATGGAACGCTTACGTACATCGGGGAGCGTCTGTATAGTTCAATAGTATTTGAGTTTCTGTCAAGCAGTCTGCATCCGTTGTTGGCAGCATCATCTGTTGCCAAACTGTTCAGTGAGATCTCCAGGTTGATTTTTAACTAACAGGTGTTTATTTAATACTGAATTCATTTTAAAGGTTGTTCTACTGTCAATTGTTATGGTACCAGGAACGACAAAGATGTTTTAGGAATAGAAATTATCCTGGCACTTAATGAGTTATTTCTATCCGTAATTGGAAAATGTATTACCAAGGGGTGAAAATCTCCCCTAAGCAAACGCAGCACAACTGGATAAGGAAGTTTTCCTACCTGAGTCACAAGCACAAGAAAGTGAAAATTTCAGGCTTAGCGTGCTAATTACAGCATCCCTCTGCTTGCAAAAACAACCTGCCCTAATAAGGGCATAAAAACTAAGTATGCCAGCAATTTGCATGGGGGGGAATATGAACCCACTCAAGGGTTCAGAATTACTGGAGGGACCTGAATCTTCTTTCAGTTTCACGTCTGTTTACTGTTCCTTATAAGACTGACTAGGGAGAATGTGAGAAAATTAACTCAGCCTTATAAGCAGTGAAGCTATCAAACTAAGAAAAGCTTTTCTGTATGATAATAGCTTCAGTCTATGTTCCCATGCATTTCTTAAGCCAATATTTTGTTTATAGTTATTTTGTCAGTAAAAAACCACCACCACCACCAAACTTCTGTAAGACAATTACAGTAAAAATTTACACTAACCAGTTCTCAGAATATGCGTCTGCTGATAGAATGGTAAGAAAACTGCTTTTGTTCAGCATGGTAATCATCTGTCTACAGCAATGGCAACCAGAATACGTGAAATGCTTAATCTTTCCTTGTACAGCAGAACAACAGGAGCTAGCAAGAGATCTCCATGGTACAAGGCATTGTGCAAAGTGTCTGCAGTCATAGCTTTTTACACAGAGGCTTCTGAATTAAAAATAACACCTCTCTCTTCTAAATTTCCTGTTATGTGGGAGCGTCAAAAGAAAAGCCGGTGTCACTTATCTGCTGGAGAAGAGGCAGGTTGATGAGATGGGGATATGGTGATTTTTGTTGAGGAACTCTGATGGTTGACAGATTCTTGTTATTGATAGTCGCAGTTTTAGTATTCCTTATGACCTTGAATTAAGTGTTATGAGTTTCACAGTTTTGAATGAACTATATTTTATTTTAATTAGTGTAAGACACCTGTAATATATCTAAATAGCATTGTGTTGATGAAAGAATCAAAGGGTTTAACGCATTTTCACACTAATATAAAGAGAGCATATTTGTCTGAAAGTGTGGGGGTGGGGAGAGGGAAAAGATACAGGTATTTTTGTGTCTGTACCTCTCTTTTAAAGTTGTCATACCTTGGCTTTGCTTTTCCTTGCATTCCTTTCTTCATAATGGAGTCTCCTCCCCTGGTAATTATCTTTCTTTCTGCAAGAGGAATATTGTTTGTAATTGTGACATCTTGCTCAGGGCACCTAGAAGTGTGAGCCAGTGTGTCGCTTCTCTGCCTCAGCAAGGGAGAGTTTTACTGCTAATTAGACAGTATGTCAGCTCCATGCCATTTCGGACTGTCTGCCTCCTCAGCAATTTCCTCATGACTCAGAGTCTGTTACCTCAAAGGCAAGGTTTAATCAGTGAACCCCAGTTCCCCAGACACATCTCCCTGCATTGTTCAGTCCCTCTCACTGGACACACAGAAATTATTACATTTTCTATCTCCAAAAAGACAAAGCACACGTTAGATGAAGACTCACACTTCACTTTGATATACAGCAGTGAGATGGTTATGTAATAAAAACAAGAATAAGTTATTAAAGAATAGAGATTAAAGTGAAGAGCAAAAGGGACAGGTGTGAATAACACACACTTTCTAGTGATTAAAACTTAATCTTAGCAGGTTACAATCTTTGCCTAAGCAGTTTTCTTACTCAGATCAAGTTATCCACATCTCCAGCCCTCCAGAATCAAACGGTGTTGTTCCCTAACTGATGGATTACCAAAATGCCTTTTCCTTCCTTTAATATTACCCAAAGTCCATTATCTGTGCCTCAAGAGCCAGGAAGTCATGGGTTGCAGATTCTGTCCCCCGGTGTGATATCTAAACTGTCTTCTCTGCAGTTTGTTAGTTCGATAGCTGTGTCTACTTTATATATAAATATAATTTCATTGTCTTTTGTCTGTAACTAAGCCGGTCAGGTAAATACACATTCCTTTGCCTAGAGCAGGCTGGGATTATAAACTGTCCCCCTCCTCCAAAACACATTTAAAAAATGTATTTCCAGCATACATACATGTATCTTTGTACACAACCTTTATACACACTATGAAGTGATTTTAAGGACCAGCGTGGCACCAGTTTACATATGATACCTTACATGACACCTTTTAGATATATATTATGACAATAGTGTGTTGGGGGGTATCAGGCCTGATCATAGGCGGCGAGTTCTATGGGCCCATGGAGCCCAGGCCCCACCAATAATCCTAAAGGTGGGCCCAGCTCCAGCAATGTTTGGGCCCCAGGCCCTGTGCTTTCAGGGGTCCCCGCGTTGCAAGGCCGGGCACTCTCACGGCAGCGGCAGCTCCCGGGAGAGGCCCCAGCAGCAGCTGGGCTCACAGCCCCTTGGCCGGGAACCCCAGCCAATGGGAGCTGCCGGGGGCGGTGCCGGAGCTGCCTGGCCACGCCTCCACAGCAGGGAGGGGGAGCGAGCCACCGGCAGCATCTGAGCCCTGGGCAGAGCAGCAGCAGGGTCTGTGCCTGTCAGACAGACTCAGCCGGTGAGATGTGGGGGCAGCCAGACACATGGACACAGCCGGGGGTGGGGGGTTGGTGGGGACAAACAGACACAGCCAGGGGGTTGTGGGACAGACAGACACAGCCGGGGGTGGTGGGGGCAGACAGACAGACACACACAGCGGGGGAGGGGGGGACAGACACACACAGCGGGGGGGGGGGGGACAGACAGACACTGCCGGGGGGTTGTGGGACAGACACACACAGCCGGGGATGGTGGGGGCAGCCAGCCAGACACAGCCAGAGAAGGGAGTGTTAGTGCCTGTGCGGACTTCTGGGAAGTGCATGGGGTGGAAGGGGATGCTGGGACGCTCTGGAACCACTCCTTCAAAGCCAGTCAGGACTCTGGGGGAGCCTCCTCTCTGAGCAGACTGTCTCCAGGGCAAGAAGCTTACACCTTCCTGGGTCTGACCTCAGAGCATTCAGCATGCCCTTCCACACCATGCACTTTCCACAGCGAGTCTGCCCAGGCTGGTCCTGGGGCAGCCAGAGGTCCCTGCACAGGGACCTGCACTCCGCAGTCAGATGTGACTCTCAGCCAGACTGTAAAACAGAAGGTTTATTAGATGACGGGAACACAGTTTAAACAGAGCTTGTTGGTACAGAAAACAGAACCCCTCTGTCAGGTCCATCTTGCGGGGTGGGGAGCCCAGAACCAAGTTGTGAGTCTCTCCCCATTTCCCCAGCCAGCTCCAAACTGACACTCCCTCCTCTGGCCTCTGTGTCTCTTCCGGACAAGGAGGCCACCTGATCTCTTTGTCCCCAACACCTTCAGTTGGCATCTTGCAGGGGAAACTGAGGCACCCACACAGTATTCATAGAAAATATTAAGAACATTCCCACTTCATCACAACAGGTGCAACAAAATATAATACTGTATATTGAAGTAGGCAAGTGCTGCTTCTTACTTTCCACTTTTAATTGACCCTTGTAATCTTGTGGCGCTGACGCGTTGTAGCTTCATTTTATATTGGCTTACAGGGCGGGAGCGGGGGGGCACCACCATTTTGGGCCCCACCAAAAATTATACAAACCTGCCGCCTATGGGCCTGATGAGATAAAGGGTGGGCCCTCTGCCAGTTGGCACTGTGGGACTCCCAGTGTCACATCTCCTCTCTTACAGTGCTTAAGGAGCGTCAGCCATTGGCTGAACATAGGCAGTAGCTCAGAACCTTCTTTCCTGTCTGGGAGACAATCACAAACTTTAAATAACCATAAATTCCTGATATAGTGTTAAGATGTACATTTCACAATGATACTAATCACCAGTGTGTCACCGGCTTTCATAAAAGGCCTTACACAATACACTTCATACACGATTATACTTCAAAACTCAAAAGGTAATAAAATGTTTTTTTAAGTACATCAGAAGCAGAAGAAATCAGAAGAAATAGTGAAATGAGAAAGACAGCCTAAAACAAAACAATCATTCTTCCTATACTAATGGGGAAAAGATTGCCGGTAAAATGATGATGATGCTTAGAGCCTTTTTGCTGCAAACTTTAAAATAAAACCTGGTAAGCATTAGGGTATTCATATCAAATTGAGGCCTGGAACTGGGAGAAAATATGGAGAAGTGATTGAGGCTAGGAACAGCTGGTGAGAGGAGGAGAAGGAAACTGACAGCCGCACGAGCGAGAGATCAGAAAACACCAAAAAATACATCAGTGCAACCATCTTTGACATGAAACTCTTGTCAATTTCACAGAGCTCTCTTCATTTTACAGTACCCTACTATTCTTCACTCCCTTTTGATTGCTATCAGAGTTTATACCTCAGGGAATAATGCCACATTGTTTTTCACTTTGTGGGTAATCACCTCTCTTTTTAAGTTGACATCAGTTGAGGGCTCAAGCCCTTCACACCAAAAAGCTCATGCTGCCTTGGTCTATAAATTAGACTTATACCTCAGTGCCTCATCAGCTTTCTCACCTGATGCTGCATGAGAACAGCCTCATGGAAGCCTTGCTCCTCCCCTGTACTGATGCCTTCTATATGCATCAGCATCTCCGTGTGGCTCCACTTGTTTTACCATGTTCCTTAGGGGATGGAGCAGGTCTTCTGGCATAAAAGACTCATTCAAACCAGGCTTGGTCTCCTGCTGTTTGGAGGTGAGTTCCATGATGGACTCCCACAGGGAGCTACCTACTGGCAGCATAGACTGCTTATGTTTCACCAGTCTAGCAGGAGAACAGAGACCCCACTAGCTAAAATAAAGGCACTTCATAGCATGAAATGGCAAACACATATAAATATGGGTATTTGTATGGAACACAGCCACTCCTCAAACACTTGTGTGAACAAAGGCATGTGTTCATAAATAGTGAAGACAAAGGGGAATGGTGAAAACATGCCATGTGCAAAGCAGGCAACCTTATTAGATTAAGTAAGAATTGATGCAATGAAAAAATGGTTCTAGATGATAGAATACTTAAATAATGTAGGAATTAAGGCATTGAACATCAAGCTTTATTACCGTGGCTACCAAAAATACCCATTTTCACTCAGGAATAATTCCAAAGCAAGAAGTCTCTTGTACAATTAGTCTGTATACAGAGCACAGTTAAATACAGAGTTAAGCCCTGCAGTCCTTCCATGTAATTTCACCCACTGATTTCAACAAGGAATTTTGCCTGAATGAGGATTAAAAATTGCAGCGTTTTGCCCGTTGTGTTAGGGTGCTTGGAGGGCAAGGTGGCCTATTAGCTAGGGCACTTGATGTCCAGCCTCTTGCTTCCCTGACCAGGTGGCAGAGGTGCCTGGGTCTTGACCTTAGGCTGGGAATTTTCTGGCCTCCACTTTTATTGGATGTCAGCTCTTAAGGGGTGTAATAGGGAGACCTGGGCTCTCATTCTCTCCATTGGTTCCCAGCCCAGGGCCCTGCATGAAGCAACACTGCCCTGGGCTACTTCCTACCTTTGTCCCTTCAGTTTCAGTGTAGCCACTAGAGTCCAAACAGGCTGTAGTGTCTCACCTGGAGTGGTGAACCTTTTGCGGCATCCTGCCATGGTCTCAAGTGCCTCTGGGCAGGAGTGGATGTAAAGCTGGAGGGGGCCTACTCCCACAATGTCCTTATAGTCAAAGAGTAAAGTTCACTCAGTGCTGGGTGCTCCCCAGTCTCCTTAACAGTCTCTCTCTCTCTCTGTGTCAGGGATGCAGTGCTTCCACCATTGGCCATCCTGGCTGTCAGCTTGTAGCGAAGCTCCCGTCATATAGAGGGAGGCAGAACTGCCTCTTCACCAGTCAGCCCCCAACTAAGCCAGGTTCTCTCCTTTTCTCCCGACCCTCCAGGCCAGGCATTGGCTTCAGGTATGGCAGGGCAGGGCTAGCTGGGTCCATAGACTCTTTTTAACCATTTTCCTGCTGGTCAAGTGTCAGAGGGGTAGCCGTGTTAGTCTGGTTCTGTAGAAGCAGCAAAGAATCCTGTGGCACCTTATAGACTAACAGACGTTTTGCAGCATGAGCTTTCGTGGGTGAATACCCACTTCTTCGGATGCAAGTAGTGGAAATTTCCAGGGGCAGGTTTATATATGCAAGCAAGAAGTAAGCTAGAGATAACGAGGTTAGTTCAATCAGGGAGGATGAGGCCCTGTTCTAGCAGTTGAGTGAACCTCATCCTCCCTGATTGAACTAACCTCGTTATCTCTAGCTTGCTTCTTGCTTGCATATATAAACCTGCCCCTGGAAATTTCCACTACTTGCATCCGAAGAAGTGGGTATTCACCCACGAAAGCTCATGCTGCAAAACGTCTGCAAAACGTCTGTTAGTCTATAAGGTGCCACAGGATTCTTTGCTGCTTTTCCTGCTGGTGTGAGGTTTCTCTGTTCCATCACACCCATATACAGTAAATATGTAATGCTGCTTTCTATACCTACCTTGGTATGGTGTAAAGCCCACAGTAATTAAGATTCATGCTGAACACCCAAATCCCCACAGTTAGAATATATTATTTTAGTATTCTATCTATAGCCATTTTTTCCATTTTTTTTCAGTGCATCCTCTTTCCTACTTAGCCTGATAAGATTTCCTTCTTTGCAAACTGAATCTCATGTATATGTGTGTTGGGGGGAGGGAAATAGTGTGACATGCATGATTCCTTTAAAACAGGAAGCTTATGTCTTTCCTCTCATAAATAAGGATCACAGGTGTTGCCCTGAAGGATTAGGACACCTTCATTAAACTATACCTGACATAGATAGCTTCCAGGATGGTGATGACATCCCACCTCAACATTTAAGCATCTGATTTCTCTGAACCAGTTATTGAAGTAATGAGTCACTGGAGGATTTGGTTGAGAAATATTTGAGAAACACATGTCCAAACTACTGACAATTATTTATAAACCTACTAAATAATTGAAGAGAAGAAGCTAATATAATGCCCACAGGAGCACAGCAATTAGATTGAAAAAATTGCCTTTACTGGAAATGTTATTTCACTGAAACCTTTTTACTTGAAGGAAAAGTTGCTGAGGTGTTCGGCAAATACTAGATCTGAAAAACAAACCTCAACCAAAAGCCCCTGATCATGTATGTTGTGCCTTGAAAGCAAAGTAGTCTGTATACTTCTTGTTCTCCTATCCAAGGAGAAAAACAAACCCCTGACCAGTGTCCAAAAACCTAAGAGACAGGACAGCCACTAAGGTGCATTGACAGTTAAGTTTCTTTCATGAGGGAAAGAGACCCAGCCATAAGCTGTGGAAGGAATAGAGTTAAGACCCCTCCCCCAAACCAATCACTATTAATAAGCCTGGGTGAATTAGCAGGGGTTCTTTGCAAAAAATGCTGATGAGTTTCTCTAGCAGCAGGCATGTGATCTAATCCTGCATGAGGGAAGGAACTATACAGAAATCATAAGGAAAGAGCTAAAGGGGAATGAATATTTGACCTGAGCGTAACACTGAGATTTTCTTTTCTTTTCATGGACTTGTCTGAAGCAAGTTGCTCCTTGTTGCATTTACTGTGGACTGCACATGAGGGAATCTTGTTGTTTTAATGTTTGACCCTTAAACTTAAGGGCCTGGATATGTGCTATAGAGTAAGTCCTCCTGGGAGTGTAGAGATGCCACAATTCGTACACATTCTTGATGAAGCCCTTTGTTTCCTGAAAACCTTCCTGCTGTGGCAGAAACAAAAGACAGGAGAGGGCAGTCACAGGCTGCAACTACAGTGAGGAGTGGAAAGTTTTGTTACCTCATTCTGTATGTAGTTTCTGTTCAGAATAAAGGGTTTATCCTGAAACTGGTCTGTTTATCAGTAAGAGTAATATACTACAGGATATACTTTTAGTTCACAATAATACAATATAGGTGTTTAAACTTTGTTCAGCCCACTACTGCTACATAAATCTATTCATTATAGCACCACTGACGTACTGAGAATAAAAGCACTATTTAAAGTACTCAGGTCCCTGGAACTGACACAGTCATCCACTTAACCCTCCAGGATTGTCCTGAAGTCTCCAGGAATTAACGATAAACCTTTAATTAGAAGATTGTGTCATGTGATGAAACCTTCAGGAATATGTCCAACTAAAATTGGCAACCTACATCCACTGCATAAAAACAACATAAAATATAAGCTTGGGAACAGAGATATTGCTTTCTGGAACCAGTATGATTCACAAATTCCTATGTCAATTCTCTGCTCAGACCCAGAGTTCTTTTTTGAGGCTTTGCTTTGAAAAGTCTGTGATATTTGTCTATCATTGATTCATAGGGCTTAAATACATGGTACCGGCTCTAAAATGTGTATGAGTTATTGCTGACAAGCAACACACCTCTCACGCATTCCCTGATCAACCAGATGAGGGGCTTACCTCTAAGGCTGATTTCAAACTAAAAATGCTGTAATAGTACCACTCACCTTTCAGCAAATTGCTGTAATTTTAAAAGGTCAGTTGCTTATTCTTTTTTTGTTTAATAACACACTTTTTAACAGCAGCACTTCTGCATGCCCTGCCCTCTGCCATAAGTTGCTTTCACCCAAAACATACACAGCACCTTCTTTTTTTTTCTGGGTACTAAAGGGCACTTTAATCTAATGGAGAAAAGCAGAACAAGAACCAACGGCTGTAAGTTGGAGCCTGACACATTCCAGTTAGAAATTAGGCACAAATATTTACCAGTGGAAAAAACTCTCCAGGGCAGTGGTGGATTCTCCACCTCCTGATCTCTTCCAGTCCAACCTGGATGCCTTTTGGGAAGATGCTTCAGCCAAGCACAAGCGATTGGGTCCCCACAGGGGTAACCCTGGGGCAGTTCCCTGGCCTGTGATAGAGCAGGTCAGACTAGATGATCTAACAGGCACGTCTGGCCTTGGAATCTGAGAGAAATACAGGTTCTACCACTGGAGTAACAGCCTCACCCGTGTGCACAGCAGCCAGCCACACAGGGGCACAGGCCCTGGCAGCCGGCTTCATGCAAAGGCCTCCAGGACAGCACAGCTGCATCCCCAGCTCACTGGGGTTCCCTGGCTCTGCCCCATACCTCCAAGCTTCCCCACTGATTGGAGAGCTTTCCCCCCTCCCTTCAGCATCACACCAACATAGCAAAGAGCCGGAGATGAGTGGCGGAGAACCAGGGCCTGTGTGGGGAGCTGAGCTGAGGCTGGCAGGTAGCGGGGGGGCAGAGGGACGTCTTTGGGGAGAGGCCTGTGAGTGAAGGGCACAGAGTGGGGCTCAGCACCTTCTGCGAGGCAAGCAAATCATTCTGAGCTGTGTTGCACACACACAACTACCCATTGTTCACATGCACTCCTCCACCTGCCGGACACATTTCCTCATTCTCATGGCCCCTGCTCCAGCCATAGCACAATTTTTCTATATCCAGATACTTTCCCCCATAGCTCTCGCCTCTACCTTAAGTCCAATTGGTTGGTCAGACATAATGCAGGAAGCAGGTTGTCATGTTTCCCTGCCTCTCTGTCAGTCTGGCAAAAGACTTCATTCTCCCTTCTCTAGTTGGAGCATGATTAGTAAAGTCAATTGAGAACCTTCAATAGATAAAAACAGGACAGGTAGGGAGAAGGAAGGGAGAAGGGAGCAACTGAATAGTAATATAAACTAACCCCCAATTTTTCCAACACTTGTGAGCACATTCTGCACCAGCTGTTTATTACCCAGAAACTTAACTACAAAACTGAGACTATGCAAAACATGCCACAAGCTTAGCAGCACAACCTGTAAGTGCTTTTACTATGTTTCTACTGTTGTCACTGGATTTGTGTAATCTCTATAATTTGTGTCACATTTCAAAGTATTTTGAAGAAAAAGAATAAAACTCCTTTTTATTTGACATTGAAGTTCTTGCAGACTGAAAGCTGTATGAGCCTTGACGAAGTCTTGTAGATGTCATGGTACCATTCTCAGCAAGGCCTTTCAAGTGCTTCCAATGGATAACAACAAAGAACAACAACAATAATCAAGGTTCTAATTCTTGTTCTTATGCCAGTGGGGAAATTCATAACTCTCCTCTCAGCCTTTCAGAGTGGCTGCATGATGGAGATTTATAATGCCTAGTATATTTTTGACATTTCAACAAAAGAGAACTGACAGAGAGTGGGGGGACTCAGCACTTTCAGAAAAGCAGGTTCCTTAAAGGTGTATTAAGTTAAACATTTAGGCATACAAAATCACTAGTCACTTTTGCAAATCTAGGCCTTGGGATTATGATGCATTAATTACACATTTACCTTACTTGCTATCTATCTAGCTATTGGTCTATTTTAATGTTTTGTACTGAGACTCTTCACCATAGTATCTGAGATCCTTCCATGTATATGTATTAATAGAGGTAGCAAAGTCCCCATGGACTTCATGGAGTCTCTTCCCTTTATAGGGTAAAAACTCAGTTTAGGGTAGGATTTATATTTTAGATTTCTTATTTATTTTTCTGTGTTTATATTAGGTTGATTTGTTTTAGATTTTGCCCCCATGCAGGCGGAATATTTTAATTGCTTCTCTCAACCTGGCTTTGCTCTCTTAATCTCTTCCATAAATCACATAAATAGCAAAATGTATTTTTTTTTAATTTTGTTGCCTGACTGCCTACCTCCAAGCTATGCTGCATTTATAATTTAGCCAAGCTATGTTTAGATATAAACAATGTTGTATCATGTGTATCTGCCATGGAGACTTACTGTAAATACCCAGCAGTAAGGTAAACTTCCTTCCCAGTGAGTTACTAATAGTGTGTGCATTAAAATGTTAATATTTTCTGATTGTATTTTATTCCCTCAAAGTTTGAATCTAACTTCTTTCCTGTGCAGTCATGTCTGTTGGAACCTGTTTTACTCTGAAACCATCATGGCTAAACCAAACACAAACAGAGCAAATAACTGTCAGATGTTTCACCTCCTCACACAGGAATATCCAGATGCCAATCTATGGAAGATAGGCTACTAGAAGTAGCATCTGGCATCTTGGCGAGCTCAGCCAGCAGATGGCTTTATAGTTGCTTCTTGATCTGTTACTTTTACTGTTGCATTCCATTTTTCTGTTGATTTAGCCTTCATTCTGGGAGATTGTAACTATAATCCCTATAACAATTGGTTCTATGCAAACCTTTACTCAAAGAACAAAACAGGGCTTGTTTCTATGGCTCTACTGTATTGGAATTAGAATTACCATACCCAGACACCATGTATCAAACTTATGCATAGACATCAAATTCTGAATCAGACGTGAAATCAGAACTCATGCTGAAATTCGTCTTCTGTGTAAGGTACATGTGTTTCTTCTTATCAATATTCCAGACTATATTATAGGTATATATACATGAGTAGAACATAGGCAACATTCAAATGGGGGGAAAGGATTTTAAAAAGTTTTCAGTGTTATTACAATCTGTGGTAACAAAATGAAGAGTGTCTTCCTTATTCTTTTTTTTATTATTATTATTAATACAGTCATTAAGGTCCCAAAGTACTTTGAAGATGTAAAGCACTATCTCCATGTGTACTGCATTGTTAATATTATGTAGAGCAGGGATCGGCAATCTTCGGCACGTGGCCCAACAGGGAAATCCGCTTGTGGGCCGGGACGGTTTGTTTACCTGCAGCGTCCATAGGTTCGTCTGATCGCAGCTCCCACTGGCTGCGGTTCACCGCTGCAGGCCAATGGGGGCTGCGGGAAGTGGCAGGGTCCAAGGAACATGCTGGCTAATGCTTCCCACAGTCCCCATTGGCCGGGAACGGCGAACTGCTGCCAGTAGGCGCTACAATTGTCCGAATCTGCAGACGCTGCAGATAAGCCATCCCGGCGCACCCACAGATTTCCCTGATGGGCCACGTGCCAAAGGTTGCCGATCCCTGATGTAGAGGTTGGCCTACATCATGGTCCAGTTCTTGCCAATCACTCTGAACATGAGAAAAATATGGACATTGATCAGGATCTGACACTTTAAAGCTCAGTTCTACCTCCATAATGAGCCCAAATCAGAACCCCAAAACTAAACAACCCTAAACTTAGGGGAAGTTTATGAGGCAGATCCTCAGCTGGTGCAAATTGTCATCGCTCCATTGATTTCAAGTACAGCTGGGAATCTGCCTCAATAGCTGGATCCCTATCCACATTTTGCGGTTTGGGGGCATCTTTAACACTGACCAAAAAGTCAAAATGATTTGCATTTGAAAAATGGGATGAGAGTGCTGATGGCTGACACATTTTAAATTGATTCATCAAAAATCATTCAGTCCATCAAAATCTATCACCTACTATTTTTTTTTTGGGGGGGGGGGAATGCATCCTCTTTTATGCTGTGTTATTTCAGCGCCATGAAAGAGAAATGCTGTAGCTCTCCATAAATAGAAAAGACAGTTGCAATCATTTTGTCTTCAGGGAGTGTCATTTTAGGGGACAGAAGAAAGTACAAGTGAGGAGGACAGAGAAGTTCAATAAAAAATCTCATTCCTACTAAAAATACTAACTGTATTCACACATTTGTCTTGAAGTCTAGAAATACTCAACAGCAACTCTTCATAGTATCTAATAAAATGCACTCAACTTACCAACAATACTGATTTTTGTCAGACACCTGATGTGAGGGATCATAGGCCTCAAATCCTGGGCCCATGGGCAGGTCACAACTGCCACCCAGCAGGTCACCTGAGAAACTAGGAAGGGCTAGCTAGCAGAGGGCTCCATCCCCAAAAGTCCCAACTGGAGGAAACAGGAAGTAGCAACAGGAAATTGTCTTAGCAACTTGAGGAATCCTTGCCTGGCTGCCACTACGGACCCCTGCTGCTTACCTGACTCTTGAGACCTGCATTCCTGCCTGCTCCTAGCTCCAGCTTCCCCATGTGCTCCTGGTCCCTGGCCTTCCATTCCAGACCTCCATCTACTCTCACGTCCTGCTGTCCTACCTCACTCCAGGCTTCTGCTCCTCTGCCCTACCCCTGATGCTATCTCTGGCTCTGACCCCTGGCCTGGCACCCAATGTTGTCTCCAGCTCTGACCTTTGGCTTAGAACCTGACATTGTCCCAGGCTCTGATCCCTGGCTTGGCTTTTGACTCCGGCTCTGACCTTCACCTTGGTATCTGACACTGCGTTTGGTTCTAACCCTCTGCTCTGACCACAAGGGGTCTGCTCCAACCACAGCCCAGTCATTGCACCCATTTATGAAAAGATAGCAGGTATATTATCCTTTATAATATAGTCCATATAGAGAAGCAATACTGAATCTTTAGTTTTAAGATCGGCCCCTCTCTGGCTAAGATAATGGTAGTTAAATATGCCTGGAAGGCAAAGAGATGTGAGGAATTGCAGTGACAACTCAGTACCCAACCTCAGATAATGATCCTCTTGTAAATTCAAGATCAAAGATGTTGCAATATACTCTATGATGGGACTAAATGAGTATGTTTCCCCCACCACCTACTTGTTTCAGCATGTTTTTGTTATTTCAGATTAAAATTATGGAGGGTCAATCTTCCACCTCATTCAAACACAGACCTGGGATGGAGTAGATATGGGTGGCAATAGGAAAATCTAACATAGAACTTTTAAAATTATAGAGTCATTGGAGCAGGATTCTGGGTCTCCCACAGCTCAGTGCTCTAACCAACAGGCTGTAGAGTCATTCTCTTGCTTATACTCCCTCTCGCTCTCTGGTTCCATGATTCTTCCATTATTTATCCAAGGTGGAACAGCTTCACCAGGAAAGACTGAGAAAGCTTCACAACAATAAATCCCATTGGTCAACAGTTAGGGCACTCAGCTGACTAATGGCAGAATGCTGTTCAGATCCCTTCTCCTCATCAGACAAGGGGTACTCCCATTCTTTCCCACATCCCAGCTGAGTACCCTACCCTCTGGTCTGATACTTTTGAGGCAGATCATCACATTCCAGGTTGTGTTGTTATAGTATCAGACATGTTTCTATGTTGCTGAATGTATTCTATTTCCCCACAGATCTGAGCTGTAGCTCTGGCCTTTCATGCAAAGAACTGTTATTGTCTGCTGGATCTTCACAATATGTTCTATGCAGTGTAGGTCCCATGATATTAGAGAGACACAGTGGGTGAGGTAATGCCTTTTATTGAACCAGCTTCTGTTCACTCTCTCAACAGAAGTTGGTCCAATAAAGAATATTACCTCATCCACCTTGTCTCTGGATCTTCATCATGTGATAACACAGTGACTACTTCAAAATATGTTTTCACATGTTAATTGTGTTGCTGTGGCCTCTGACATTTTATTCGTGATTCTGCACCTCCTTATTCCAAAGTAATTGGTGCAGTGCTCACATCAATATTGCCATAACCTTTGCAGTGACCAAACTAGTGACAGCCAAAGATGGCCAGGAGCTAGTGATAGCCATGCAGGTAGGGTGTAAACTTCACTAGGAATTGGCCAATGTTCCCAAGCTGAATGAGGAGCCAGAGAGAAAAGGGTTAGTCATGTCTATAAATTAGGGGCCTGATTCAAAGTGATTAATGGCGGACAGAGTTGTCCCTAGGGACCCTAGGCAGCATGGGGCCAGCAGCCTGGAGCACCTGGACTTCCGAGAGCTAAGCAGATCAAAGCAAGCATATCTATCACACAGAGGAGATTGAAACTTCAAGACTTCTTATAAGTAATGGAAAGGGCAGTGGATATTTTTTGCTGTTTTTAAAATTAAATAAGCAGCTAGCACTGTCTTTAAAATTATTATGAAGAACAAGTTTAAGCTTTGTTGTAACGTGTGTTGTTTGCCTGGACTGCTCAAGACCTGAATGCTTGTGTAGGAGGAACTCTTTGAGTTGGCTTCTTAAATACCTTCATGCTGTTTCACATCCGATACTCCTTGATGAAACATAGGAGTCTTGTCTTATAACAGGCTTATTCAAAGTGATACAAGCTATGAAAGTGAGATCTTGGAAGAGTGGTGCCATTTTCATAATATAATACAAATATTGTAATGATAAATAATAATTAATAATAAATAGTGTGTAATAAGCATGTCATAAAAACATTTAATATTTCCAAGATCGCTGCTTTTATAACTTGTACTCAGGCAAAGAAGAAAATCCCTTGAAATATTTATTTTTAGGAGGGGGTTCGCGAGACTTGACATTTTAGTGAAAGGGGTTCACATGTTGTTAAAGTTTGGGAACCACTGGCCTAAAGGGAAGTTGCACTTAATCCCATTGTATTTTCAGGGTCTGGGGCCTTTTCAGGAAAGTAACATATAAGTGAGAATAAAACTGAACAAACATATTCAGCAGACACATACTTTGGCTAAATGTCATATGCAATGCAAAGCTTCTAAAACAGAGCATGGCAGTGGCTAACCATCTACGGCAGGTGATATTTCCAGGCAGGGAAAGAGCATCCAGCTGTGTTAGGAGAGGCTGATGTATTGGAGGAGGCTGGTGGGATTGGGGAAGACAACTCATCCAGGAAGTATTAGGAGAATGTTGGGGAGAACTTCCTGGTGCAAGTGCTGGAGGAACCAATTAGGGGCCGTGCTCTTCTTGACCTACAGCTCACAAACAGGGAAGAATTGGTAGGGGAAGTAGAAGTGGGTGGCAACCTGGGCAGCAGTGACCATGAGATGGTCGAGTTCAGGATCCTGACAAAAGGAAGAAAGGAGAGCAGCAAAATACAGACCCTGGACTTCAGAAAAGCAGACTTTGACTCCCTCAGGGAACTGATGGGCAGGATCCCCTCGGAGACTAATATGAGGGGGAAAGGAGTTCAGGAGAGCTGGCTACATTTTAAAGAAGCCTTATTGAGGGCACAGGAACAAACCATCCCGATGTGCAGAAAGAATAACAAATATGGAGGGTGACCAGCTTGGCTTAACAGAGAAATCTTTGGTGAGTTTAAACACAAAAAGGAAGCTTACAGGAAGTAGAAACTTGGACAGATGACTAGGGAGGAATATAAAAATATTGCTCGAGCATGCAGAGGTATAATCAGGAAAGGACAATTAGAGTTGCAGCTAGCAAGGGATGTGAAGGGTAAGAAGAAGGGTTTCTACAGGTATGTTAGAAACAAGGTGGTCATGGAAAGTGTGGTACCCTTATTGAGTGGAGGAGGCAACCTAGTAACAGATGACATGGAAAAAGCTGAAGTACTCAATGCTTTTTTTGCCTCAGTCTTCACAGACAAGGTCAGCTCCCAGACTGCTGCACTGGTTAGCACAGTATGGGGAGGAGGTGAGCAGCCCTCAGTGGTGAAAAAACAGATTAAGGACAATATAGAAAATTTGGACATGCACAAGCCCTAATGCATCCGAGGGTGCTGAGGGAGTTGGCTGATGTGATTGTAGAGCCATTGGCCATTATCTTTGAAAACTCTTACTGATCAGGGAAGGTCCCGGATAATTGAAAAAAGGCCAATATAGTGCCCATCTTTAAAAAAGGGAAGGAGAATCTGGGGAGCTACAGACCAGTCAGCCTCACCTCAGTCCCTGGAAAATCATGGAACAGGTCCCTCAAGGAATCCATTTTGAAGCACTTGGAAGAGAGGAAGGTGATCAGGAACATTTAACATGGATTCGTGCCTGACCAACCCGATTGCCTTCTATGAAATAACTGGCTCTGTGGATATGGGGAAAGCAGTGGATGTGATGTATCTTGACTTTAGCAAAGCTTCTGATACGGTCTCCCACAGTATTCTTGCCAGCAAGTATAGATTGGATGAATGGATTATAAGGTGGATAGAAAGCTGACTAGATTGTCAGGCTCACTGGGAAGTGATCAATGGCTTCATGTCTAGTTGTTAGCTGTTATCAAGCGGATTGCCCCAGGGGTCTGTCCTGTGGGCCGGTTTTGTTCGACATCTTAATTAATGATCTGGATGATGGGATGGATTGCATCCTCAGCAAATTCACGGATAACACTAAGATGGGGGAGAGAGGTAGATACGCTGGAGGGTAGGGATAGGGTCCAGAGTGACCTAGGCAAATTGGAGGACTGGACTAAAAGAAATCTGATGAAGTTCAACAAGGACAAGTGCAGAGTCCTGCACTTAGGATGGAAGAATCCCATGCACTGCTACAGGCTGGGCACCGACTGGCTAAGCAGCAGTTCTGCAGAAAAGGACCTGGGGATTACAGTGGACGAGAAGCTGGATATGAGTCGACAGTGTGCCCTTGTTGCCAAGAAGGCTAATGGCATATTGGGCTACATTAATAGGAGCATTGCCAGCAGATCAAGGGAAGTGATTATTCCCCTCTGTTCGGCAATGGTGAGGCCACATCTGGAGTATTGAGTCCAGTTTTGGTCCCCCCATTACAGAAAGGATGTGGACAAATTGGAGAGAGTCCAACAGAAGGCAACGAAAATGACCAGGGCACATGATTATGAGGAGAGGCTGAGGGAACTGGCTGAGAAGAGAGGTTGAAGAGAAGAGTGAGGGGGATTTGATAGCAGCCTTCAACTATCTGAAGGAGGGGTTCCAAAGAGGATGAAGCTAGGCTGATCTCAGTGATGGCAGATGACAGAACAAGAAGCAATGGTCTCAAGTGGGGGAGGTCTAGGTTAGATATTAGGAAAAACTATTTCACTAGGAGGGTGGTGAAGCACTGGAATGGGTTACCTAGGGAGGTGGTGGAATCTCCATCCTTAGATGTTTTAAGGCCCAGCTTGACAAAGCCCTGGCTGGGATGATTTAGTTGGGGTTGGTCCTGCTTTGAGCAGGGGGTTGGACTAGTTGACCTCCTGAGGTTTTTTCCAACCCTAATCTTCTATGATTCTATGAGTGAGAGTGAGAAGGAATTAGGTATTTGACATTTCTGTGTAAGTACGAAGATACAAGCATAGAGGAAAGTTATTCATATTCAGTGTGGGACAGTGGGGAAAAGGGGAGAGATTTACCCTCTCTGGGCCTGGTCCAAAGCCCCTTAAAGACCATGGAAAGAATCCCAATGACTTCAATGAACTTTGATCAGGTCCTGTGAGGGGTGATTGGTAATGAGTGGGTATAATCTGTCTCCATGGTGACTATGATCTTAACTTTGCAATCATCTCACTCCTAGTTATGCAAGTGCACATAAATGTTAAAGGCCTGGCCTCTCCGTCCTACCTTTTTAGTGTTATGATTGTTGCAGTTGTGAGGACAGTTCATGTTAAGATCTCTCACCTCAAGAGGTTCAGGAAGAGAGAGAAATTACTTCAATGAGTAAAGATAAGATTATGAGGTTGTGGCATTTAACAGCTGCTACCAAGACTTCTTGGGGCACAGAAGCAAATGTACGCTGGAGCATATACAGTAACACGGAGGAACTAATTAAAGTTATAGATTCTCACTCTGAGAAAATCTTTTTTAAAAAAAAGCTGGGGTTCAAGTATTTAGCACAGCTATGAAACCATACAATGACACAATAGACTGGCCAGGGCTGCTGACTAGATATCAGTGTGAGGTTAAATCAGATCTCAAGGATTTTCTCTTCTCTTCCCCATGGAATGAGCCACCTGCCTCTCTCCACCTGCTGTAATTCATGACTTCCAGATGAAAACTTACATGTTGCATTTGATTTAATAAACCTGTCTGGTAAAGTCCAGGGCTTACGTCTCTTTCTTGGCACCTCCATATTCATGGATAGACGCTATCCCTGCATTAAAAAAGGAAGCTTAGATATTTCTTATTTATATCAGAAATTGAGTAGTATGTGTATATAGTATATGCAAGATTGAAAGGATGTTAAACAAAATCTGAAAATTAACAGTTATGAGAGCTAGCCAATTCCCCACTGTCTTAAATCCTTCTTTCTTCACTATCAACAAGCCCTGATTCACACTGCCCAACCAGCCCGCTAATCCTCAAAAATTTACAACAATTCCTACAAAGACCAAAATAATAAATTGCTAGAAGATTAGAAAATCCCAGTTTCAGGGATCTGTTTCCAATATACTAAAATGATAAGGTATACAATTAGGACTTCTCACTACAACAAACTACTTAAACTAGCTGCTATACAATATAGTTAATACAGCTAAATATGCTAACTTTCAAGATCTCATATGCACTTATATAAGCCAACAGATAAAATAAACACATTCCATATAATAAAACAGATGAAACATTTTAATTCCATTCTTAGGGCTTGGCTACACTTGCAAGTTGCAGCGCTGGTAGAGGCTTTCCAGCGCTGCAATTAGTAACCGTCCACACCTGCAAGGCACATCAGTGCTGCAACTCCCTGGCTGCAGCGCTGGCTGTACACCTGGCCAGGTTGGGGTGTAGCGATTGCAGCGCTGGTGATCCAGCGCTGCTCATCAAGTGTGGACACACACCAGTGCTTTTATTGGCCTCCAGGGAATAAGGAGATATCCCAGAATGCTTTTAACTAAATTACTCTCTTTGTTTTTGTTATGCAGCCTCTCTTTGTTTTGTTGTGAACTCCGATTGGAGCTCCGTTGAACTGCTTATCTAAAAAACAAACACTGATCACAGCAAACAGGAGCTATCTGTACCTGGCTGTGAACGATCAAATGAGAGGCAAGCAGTTTGCTTGACAGAGAAACAGCGTTGGATGCAGGCTGTTTGCAATTAAGACTAAGGGTTCGCGAACATTTTGTGATTTTTCAATCCAGGGAAGCTAACACACAGTGTTGGCTCCAAAAATCCACTCTCTCTATCTTCCCCGCTCCCTGTCACAGTACACCACAGGGAGTGAGTGAAACAGGGGGGAGTCCGTGTTGGAGGCAGGCTGTTTGCAATTAAGAGTTAAGACTAAGGGCTCGCGAACATTTTGTGATTTTTAAATCCAGGGAAGCTAACACACAGTGTTGGCTCCAAAAATCCACTCTCTCTATCTTCCCCGCTCCCTGTCACAGTACACCACCCTCCACTCCCCTCTTTTGAAAAGCACGTTGTTGCCACTTGAATGCTGGGATAGCTGCCCAAAATGCAGCACTCCCAACAGCGCTGTAAATGCTGCAAATGTGGCCACACACCAGCGCTGGTAGCTGTGAGTGTGGCCACACACCAGCGCTGGCCCTGCACTGCTGCACGACCAGCGCTGTAACTCCCAGTGCTGCAACTTTCAAGTGTAGCCAAGCCCTCAAATATATTCTTCCACTCCAATGCATCACACTAACAGAAATCTTGAAAAACTCTCACACAACTTTACATACACGTTCTTTAGTACACCATGAAGAAACAAAGGAACAGATTTTCTTGTGTATTACAGACCTTTTGCACCAATCGGGAATCACAGCAGAGACAGAAATCAGTTCAATTAGCCAGCTGTGAATTCCCCTAATATGTGGGAGATCTCTGGCAGCACTCACATCTCTAACCTCCTCACTACCCCTGGGGCTGGTATGGGGGTATGTGGGAAGCGACTCAGGGAAAAGGCTTACGAGCACTGCATTCCAGCCAGACCTAGATAAATGTGTTGGATGAATATTTGCTGAAACCTGCAGTTTTGGGTCCACTAAAACTATTCACAAATTTGGGTCAAATTCAGGGAATCGTTTTGGCTGGGAATTGTGTTTTTAAGTCAAAATGTTTCGTTTTGACAATCAAAAATAAAATGTTTCGATGTTTCATTTTGAAATGACATTGTTTTGCAATTTTACTACATTTATTAACAAAAAACAACAAAAACCCCTAAAAACAAAACAAAAGGTTTGCGCAACCAGAAATAATAATTATTATTGTTTGCTTTTTCATGCCAGCATGAAAACGCCCCCAAAATCCATGTAAGGTTGACAAAAAATGATCCTTTCCCCCCTGATTTTTCAGTTCAGCCACCAGACTCTAACGAATCCATTATTTGCTCAGCTCCAATTCTGGCTATTCCTACGTGGTATATTGTTCCTTGCAGACACTGTCAGCTGATGTAAGTTACAGCAGTCACCAGGCTGTTCTAAACTATGCTGGGGCTGAGGCAGATCTGCCTGAAAAATCAGGAAGATTTTCTGAAGGCATCTACTTTTTCTATTAAACATCCAGAAAAGAGGGAAATTTTAAAGTCCAGGGCTGATGAGTGAATAGTCTCATGAAGTGACAGTGAGCTCTGTGTCTTTGTGTTTGCTCTCTACCCTGATCTCGGGCAGCACAACTCAATGGGAGCATCACTACCAAAGACTCCCCATGGACATAGTTGCCACCAGGACCTAGAAGATATATTAGCATTGTGAACTAAGCTCTGTGAGGCCAGAAGGTGAATGTGTGTCCTTCATAGCTCCATCTTGCCCATTCCTTGGCCCAGCCCACCCTTGTTTTCCCTAAACCCTGGACCTACCAGAATGTTCTCCAAAAGTATCCAGAGGAAGGGTGAAGGGGAAATGGGCTGTGAGATCACCTGGCCCCTCTCCTTCCTCAGAGGGAGGAGAGATTCAGAGACAGATTTGAGGTGGGAGGTTGGGAATATCCATAATTCGGAGGAGTATATTGCCATACTGCAATTTAAGGGCACTTGTCATTTACACACCCAGATAAACCTCTTTGATCTCAGCCAGTAAAGTTGTATAAACTTATGTTAATGTCAGATTTACACACATCTTTATTAACAAGTAAACTGACAAATTTAATTTGGTCTGTTTGTTTCATTAAACTACTTTAGAATCTTGGTTTATACATGTTTAGATTAAACTGATTTATGCATGTCATAAGTTAGATATGTACAAGTCACATGCAAATCATGTACAATTTAGTATAGAAACTTAATTTTTCATGCACTGCAAGAACCAAGCTAATTCCAGAACTCCCAGCTGGGTCCTAGATCCCCTCTAGCTACCTTGTTAGCAGCCTTCTTGTTGAGTCAGTCCCTCAATCTGCATAAGAAGTCTCCAGTCCCTCTCTCTCATTACTAAACATTGAGTATTCAAAGAAAACACCTATTGCCCATTAGGTGGAAACATGGAACACTCTGTATGAATTCTATGCTTTAAATACATCGTTTATATTGTTATTTTCTTCCTCTTCCTGCCGTAGCTGTCTTGTCATCTCGTCTCCATTCTTCCCTGGAGCTTTGGGTTTCATTGCTCTCCTATCACCCCACTCCACGCTTCTCTAATCACTTTGGCTCCAAGGAGCTTACCTCACTCCCACTGTTGCATTAGGTTTAATGACTGTTATGCCGCTCCTTGTCCACGATCTCAGTGTACTGGGATTAATCACTATTTTTCAGCCCCCTCTCAATCCATCCCCTGTTGCTCTTTATAATTCTGATTTTTTAATGAAAAAGTTAATCTCAAATATAAGGTATATTATCTGCCAGATTCTCTCTGTACACCTGTGCCTGTGTAAAGGGGCCTCATAGTGGGTTTAAATCAGGGGTTCTCAACCTTTTCCTTTCTGAGGACCACCCCCCAACATATTAAAATATCTATGTCTCACCTGTGCCACAACAACTGGTTTTCTGCATATAAAAGCCAGGGCCGGCGTTACCAGGTAGCAAGCAGGGCAATATATCCCTATATCACAGGACCCCCGCAAAGTTAAGTTGCTCAGGCTTTGGCTTCAGCCCCAGGTGGCAGGGCGCAGGGCCCTGGGCTTCAGCCTCATGCAGCGGGCTTTGGCTTTCTGCCCTGGGCCCCAGCGAGTCTAACACTGGCCCTGCTTAGAGGACCCCCAGAAACCTGCTCGCACCAGACTCCTGGTTGAAACCACTGATTTAAATTATACCTAAACACACTTTTAGGTCCATCTGAATTGTTTTAACGTAGTGTCTGTGAGAATGAGGCCCTATGCTTTTCTTATGACAAAATATATACAAAATAATGCACAAAAATATATACAAAAAGAAATGCAAGCCTGAAAAAATATACATTGTGCCTTGTACAGTAACTCCTCACTTAAAGTCGTCCTGATTAATGTCGTTTTGTTAGGTTGCTGATCAATTAGGGAACATGCTCATTTAAAGTGGAGCAGTGCTCCCTTCTAATGTCATTTGGCAGCTGCCTGCTTTGTCCACTGCTTGCAGGAAGAGCAGGCCATTGCAGCTAGCTGGTGGGGGGGCTTGTAACCAGGATGGACCAGCAGCCCCCCTATCAGCTCCTCACTCCACTAAGTTCCCTGTGCTGCAGCCGCCCATCAGGCTAGCAATCGGCAGTTCATCTGTCCCTCCCCCCACTGCCATGTGCTCCTCCTGTCCTCCGCCTTGGAGCTGCTCCCAGAGACTCCTGCTTGCTTTGCGGGGGGGGGGGGGGAAGGGAGGGACATAATGTGAGAATGTCCCCCTCCCCCCTGCTCCTGCACTCCACTTACCCTTTCTCCAGATAAAGCAGGGAGGGGACACGGATGGAGAGAGACTGGAGAGAGCTGGGGCAGCAGCAGCTGTCTCAACTTCCTGATCCACTTAAAAAGACAATGCACTTAAGAGTAGGTCAGCTTACTTAAAGAGGCAGTGTGCATCTCTCTCTCTCCCACACACAAGGTGTGTGTCTGTCTCTGTCTGCTATGCTGTCTCCCCTCCCTCATGTTCTTGCTGCCTTGTGTATGAGGCTACATTAACAACAATGTGTTAACCCTTGAGGGCTCAGCGGAGTATTACTTCATCATTTAGCAGCAAGGCATTCCCTGGGAAATATCCCTCCCTCTTCCACCCTCTAACTTCACCACCTCAACCAAGCTTCACAATCATCATAGCTGTGAACAGTATTAAACTGCTTGTTTAAAACGTATACTGTGTGTATATCTATATAATACATAGGTTTTTGTCTGGTGAAAAAAATTTCCCTGGAACCTACCCCCCGCCCCCATTTACATGAATTCTTATAGGGAAATTGGATTTGCTTAACATTTGCTTAAAGTCGCATTTTTCAGGAACATAACTATAACATTAAGCGAGGAGTTACTGTATTCAGGCAGCAATGTGCATAGATTTTGCTCATATTTTTGACTGATGTCTGACTTTTTTCCCCACCTTCCTCTCTCTCCCACTTTCCCATCTTCTGCTTCTAATTCTGTCCCATCATCAAATTTCCCAAGCATTCACCTTTCATTTGCAGTGCATAGCAGCTCAAAAGTGGATTTGCAACAGGTTCAAGCTGTTTTGCCAGTGAAGATAATGATCTCCACCCAGGTTTGTTTGATGTCTTCTGAGTCAGCCAAACCTTCTCCTTCCTCTTCATAGTATTTATACTTCAAAATAAAAGGCTCTCAAAGCGTATCCTGTCCATAAAATGGTAGGGTAAGACTTCACCCTAAACGCTGATGCTCAGAAAGAAGTTAGAGAGAGTAATTTTAACTTCAAACATACTTGGGAGAGTCTTCATGATGACGAATATCTGATTATTTCACAGGACATTTTGACCTAATGTGTTTCCTGACTGAATTCTGTAAAAATGAAATGATGGCTGTACTAAACTATAGATCAGATGGTTTTATAGGTTAGCAGCAATCACAGTGTTAAGAGTCTTATGGTCCTGAAATGTTGCACTTATTTCAGTTTCTTTCAATTAGCCAGTGTCCAGAGTAAGGAATTAACCTGATAAAAACCCCAGAAGTCAGCTGTTCATCTGACTCATGCAGTGTTCCCAAGCTGTGAGTGCAGGCACAGAGCTTCCTCATGTGGTGCTCCTTAATAGAATGTGGGTTCATGGTATCCAATACACAGTATTCTAAGCTGGGGAGGGAGTACATTTGTAGCAATCCATCCTGGTATGCAGACAGAGAATGGTTCATGCATTGCTCTCCAGTGGAAAGCAGACAAAAAGAAAAGCACAGCTCATGTGGGCAATGTAACAGCAAATGGGCATAAAGTTGCTCATGTATCCAGAGGAGAGTATCATGGCTAGAGTATGGCCCAATTTGGTATTCTCGAATGGAATGTAGGTAGGCACATGCAGGATTCCTCAGTAGTACATGGCCAATGCCCGACTCATGCAGTAATGTGTTAGGTACAAAGCATGGTCCACAGGGCATTCTCACCATGAAGACAATGGGCACAATATGTGGCCTGTGCAAATAGTCCTCAGTGAAAGGTTCACAAGTACAGAGCGTGGCCAGAGCTGTTGGGGAGCTGATAGGCATTCGGCATTCCCCAGGTGCTCATTACCCAGTGAAGGACCAGAGAATGGTCTATTATTTAGAAATGCATGAAACTTTTTCACCCATATATTTCATTCTATGCGTCATTTCCAAGCTAATCACATGACTATTCATTATTTATAGTGCATGCTGGTCACGTTAATCATACAGTGGTTGTTGGTTTTTTTCATTCTGATTGGATAAGTGAAACTTTTATGAGGGAAAAGAGAGATATTCCAAGACGGCTTTGCAAATGTGTCTGAGGCAAATCCCTACCTCTGTGAATAATCATAAAACTTTCTCATCCTTAAAATGTTCCGGTAAACAAAAAAATTACCTGTATGATTTTTTTACAGAAAAAATGGCTTGTGAATACTATCAAAGTGACTTCACACTTACTATCCAAATGAATATTCACCAATACTTCCCTCTGCCCCCACACCAGTAGGCCCATACGTCTTGTCACAGTAGAGAATGGATTTGGGTTATGCCAACTATTTACCTGTACATTGCAAATCTGAGCATTTCTCAGGAAGATTATTTGCTGTTGCTATATATTTTTCACAATAAAACAAGCAAATGGCTAATTATATTCTCACATACCCAATGACAAGTTTTTTCTAGTACACCCTTGAAGGAGGGTAGAGCTTTCTCCTTGTGATTTAGGTAGCAAAATTCCATAATATCCCAAACTATTCAACTGACAGCTAAGAAAGTGGATCAATCCAAATGGAATGATTAAGAAGGTGTTACAATGGTGAACACACTCATTAAACTTCTCCACAGCATAGAGTACGACACCATGGAATTTAAGAACTTTTTAAATAGGGAACGTTTATAATTCCATATAGATTCTGTGGCAAAGATTAAAGCTCTAACTCTGAATGAAGAGGAATTTTATTAAAGTTCCAGCTACAACAGGACAGCTGAAAAGTGAAATTTGTGTTAGTCTATTAAGCATTTTATCACTCATGTATACACTAATTTACATCTACATATTTATAGAAATATACATGCACAAACATAAATTTGCTGATAATGACAGCTACAGTTAAGGTTGCATTAAAAATTTCCATCCTAACCTCTGTTTTCACATATTCATACTGTAGGTTTCTGCAAAAATCACAGGACCTGAGTGGGGGCTCTGTGAAACACAGTAGAGCCTAATATTTACCAGATTTAAGATGAGTAACTCACTAGTCTCTACAATTAATCCCTTTAACTTCAGTGGGACTATGTATGGACTAAGGGTCTCCATATATAAATAAAAGTATCAGAATCTGGCCCAAAGTCTGAGGATATCACAATGAAGTGATAAAAAGAAGTTGATCATGTGGGTTACAGAACACACAATTGCAGTGAAATAAAATTGTAAAATATATATCTTAGGTTAAAAAATGTAAGTCAAACAAGGCAGCTGGAAATCTATAAAGTCTTTATATGGGGAAAAGTTAATTAAAGATGTTGGTAGGTAACTCAGCTTCTATTTTCAGCATAAGAAATAGAGAGAGAGACAAGTATCCAAATCTCTGTCATATGAGTTATTCTTGAGACTGGTCATTTTTCCTGTGTCTAATTCTTTCCAGATTTTTATATGCCATCTGTCCAGTGCATCAGAACTATCCTTTCTCCAATAAACAGCAATGGTGACCCAAGCCGGCAATAAAGAAGTAATAGCCTCTTCTGAATAAAGCTAAAATTCTGATCGCCACCAAATAATAAAGCCATTGTGGGAGACAATACAAAATGTTAACTGAGGATCAGGTTACTCTGCCTTTCAACCAGAAGCCAAAATCTTTTTATTTTTGGACAGTTGTGCCATCATAAAACCAAATTGCACACAATCTCTTACAATGTAAATTGTTTTCAGAGAAACACTTACTATATATAGGTTACTCTGGATTAGGTTAGTGCCAATATTATACGAATGAGTCTATGGTTAACTGCAAATGAAATTTATTTCATATAGCAACATATCAAGGATCTAACTTATTGTAACTATGAATGCTGATGTCTCTGCCAGCCCTCCATGTAATCCCAATTTTCAAGGGCTTTGGTCAACAATTATTTGTGCTCATAAACCTTTTTCATTTTTATTTTGGAAGAAAACTCTGGCTCAGAGAGACATTGGATTAAAAACTTGTTATGTCACATGATATATAACAAAAGCAAAAGATACTGAAATGTAAGTAATTAATATCCTACTTTGCATATGCTTTTTCAAGTTTTAACATCTTACTATTATGGATAAGCATCTGCTTCCTACCACATTTAGTCCAATTGCTTAAAAAAAGAAACCAGAGACTTCATCATACCCTAATAAACTGAAGGGGCGTTTGGCCATAGACTTCAGTGGGAGCAGGATTGAGCCCTAAATTAGGCAGTGGGGAACAGGCTGTATCATGAAAGCCATCCAACATGACTAAACATGTTAGCAATTTGTTCCATACAGTTCCAAGTGTGAAATGTATTGACACGGAAATATTTTTTTTAATATCACATTGAGAAGCAAATAGTAGAAATTTTAGATCTTTATTAAAGATTGTTCCTTTCCCCTTTTTTCAATTTTTATGTTGGTCCCACATAAATATTAAACTAATAGAACATATGTGCAAGACCAAATATTCAGCTAATGAAAAAGGTACCAAAGAGGAAAACATATACGTTATATAAAATGAATGGAATTTCCTATGATCTTAATATGGAGAAAGATTCTTGAGAAATGTAGCCATATTTTCAAATCTCTATTGTATAAATCACATTTAAGTTTAGACATTGTTTTCAACGGCTAAACTTCCAGATTATTTTAAGTCACCTGTCAAGTGAAGGTGCCTTGCTTTTTGCCCCTCCACCCAATCTACATTGACAGTAATGGTCTTATGTTGTGCAGTTGGGAGCTTAATGACTCACAGTGTTTTATAATAGACTGAAACTGCTCAAAGGAAAGAAACAAGGAGTATATAAAGGCCTGGGTAATCTCTCCACCCTATAATCTTTATGCGTACGCTTTCCTTATTACAGGCTCCAAGATGCCCAGTGAAAGCTGCTGTAGTAACTTTGGTGATATTTACATATGAAAAGCTTCCAGCTAATTATATTCTAACTGTTCCGCCTGCATAATAAGAGGACTGAGACAAAAAAAAGGCCTCTAAAGAAAATTAGAAGCTGTGCAAAACATTAAAGAGAGGACCAGATCAAGCTATGCTCAGCAGAGAATCAAGATTGGAATAGCAGTGGCTGGTGCAGGTAAGGGATAAGACGTTTTGTTAGAACTGTGTCAAGTTCCAGAATCAGCTGCAGATAATGAGTAAGATGTATTAGCAAAAGCTAAATATACTGTAGGTCCCTGAATATACTGTGGGGGAATCTTCATCGGTATATAGAATATCAACATTTCACTATCCATAACAGATTTATGGAATTTTTGACTCACTTTTCTAAAGCCTAATGACTTGGAATTCAGACAAAAAGAAACAATGAAAAGTGACTGGAACACTAAATAACTTCATAAATGAGGAAAGGAAAGAAAAAAAGATTCCAAATAGGATGAAGTAATTTAACATCATTAAGATAGTTAAATACTTTCCCACATATCATGATGAGAAATCGTTTCTAAATATTATTTCATGATATTAATTCAAGTGCGTGACTAATTCAAAATTTTTTGAATGGATACACATTATTCAGATTGATTATAGGTGATGGGCCCTGTAGGCATAGCTAAAACAGACAGGCACCTATTAATGGCTAGTTCACTTATTATCAGAGAGCCTAAAGACATCCAAACCCAATTTATATAATATTATGGAAGAAGTATCTGACTCTGCAGATTTTATGTACAAAAGCCTCAAGGCAGGCCCTGAAGAACCCGAATGCAGTAGATCTGCCCCAATTCTGCTATATGGTGGGAGGAAGCAAATGTGCAGATTATTATACATGGGAAGCACCACACACATAATAATTCCACTGAGTTGTCATCAGTCCTCAGGAGTGCAAAGCAGGGAGAGCTGATGTGTGGTTGGGAAGTTAGTGAGGTGTGGCCAGTGGACTCTATGGATCCAGTGGTTACAAAGTCCAAATGGAGATCAGAGTGGATTGTGGTTGCTACAGTACCCAATTGGCTGTTGCAGTAGCCCCGACCCAGCTGTGCATGTGCACCATGCCCAGTCTTCAGCTTGGGTGGGGATTATTCATCAGCCATGCACAAAACTTTCACTCTGGCTTTATGCAAAGGATCTGCATGTTACCCTATATGCAAATATTTATTTGTGCTATGACAATCTAGTTTGCTGGCAGTTAAAAAGTCTTAGCACTTAACATTGTCATTCAGGATACACATACAAAAATATGTCAGTAGATATGGAATGAATTTCTCATAGCTAAAATAGTGGAAGAAATCAGTGATGTGGAAAGGACCTGAAACACATGTCTACACTAGAACCTACTAGCTAGTTAAAGTATTTTTCTCAAAGCAGGAGTGTCAATATAGTGTTGTTTATTTGGACTCTATAAAATAACTACAAATGCAATTAGAATTAAAATAGTTACCTAGGCAAAGTGGTGTTGAATTATATGAAGAATAATATACAATAAATAACACAGATTTAAGCATAGTAAAAAAACAGAAATGCAAATAGTATTTTGCAATCTGAATATTTTCTGCACCTTTTCATAGGGTCAGTGTATTTTCATTTAATTTGTTATACACTTCTGTTTCATAGTTTGTGGTCCAGAATATTTTTAACCGCATTAAATAAAACATACAGTGTTTCGGTAATTTAATCTTCCCACCTGACACAATATATTGCATTTTATTTGACTCTATAACTAATACTCAGTAGGATATTGGTTCATCAAATTACAAAATTCAATATTTTTTCTGGGTAATGGAATATATAAAAATAAATGACATTTCACTCAGACACATTGCTTTTTATGGCGTGTCACTTATAAGTGTCATAGGAAGTCCAAAGCATTTAATTTGTGAAACAGTCAACCTGCTGTTCGATTTTTATATTGTCTCCCTTTCCTTAAAAAAATGGCTTAATTCACAAATGTGCTGTGTGCAGTTAAACATAGTTAAGAACTGAATCAGAAGTATCAGACATAATAGTTCATTCTCTTTACTGTAAAATAAATTGCAGCCCTAATTTAATTTTATTCTGGGGGAAGCTCAGATATTACTATTTGTTCTGACAAGCAATGAAAGAATATATAGCAAAAATTTGTTAACTAAAAATTGCATCTGAAAATTATCTTTATTTCTCACCTTCATATACCCCAGAAACAAGTAAATATGCTTAAACTTGAAAAAAAATGAAAAAGCATCTGAGTTGCAGTTGAGTGGAAACAAACTCCTGAGAGACTAAAACTTATTTGTACATGACTGATTTTCCTTGTCTGATTTCTGACAAAGAAAACAGTTGTCATGCTCAGGTGACCCTTATGCCTCTAGACTGGAGTCCTTATACCCATAATGGTTGGCTCACAGAAGACACTAATGTTAATTTTGTAAATAGATGTTCCACAAAATGCAGTAGAGTTGACTGGAAAAAAAATCAAAATTGGAAACGTCATGACATTTTTTTCTTCTAAATTTTGACCAAAAAAAGGGATGTGTGAAATATTATGGGTTTTTTGAACCAGCTCTCACCTGGCATGTCACCAAGACAGAAGATATCTGATCAACACAGCAGGGGACCTTAGGCAGATATATGATTGAAAGATAACAATTCAAATTCTGGACTTTTCCCTGCACATAGTGCAGGGCTGACTCTAGGTTTTTTGCTGCCTCAAGCAAAAAAAATTTTGGCTGCCCCCCACCCCAGCCCTGGCCTCTCCTTCCCCCCACGTCCCCTGCCGCCCCAGCCCTGGGCTCCCTCCAACCAGTGCTGACTCCACCTGCTCCCCTCTCGCCTCCAGCCGGTCCGGCGCTGGCAGGGTTGGGGTAAGCAGTGGGGCTCCCGGGCCACGCCTGAGCCAAGGATCCCTCCAGCCAGGGTTCCTGCCTCCAGGACCGGCCAGGACCCTGGGGACCGCCCCAGCAGGGCGCTGAGGAGCCGGGGCAGGGTAGCCCCCAGAGGGAGTGGAGCCCCGGAGAGTGGGATGCGGGCCCCGCACAGCAGCGTCCCGCCCTCTATGGCCCAGCTGCTGCTACTGCTTCTGGCCACCCTGCTGCAGTCCCTGGGCGGCTCAAGCCACTTTGCCCAGCCCTGGCTATGGCGCTGGCAGATGGCCACCCTGCAAGTGGCTCCCTGTGGGGTGGCCCCCAGCCTGAATGTCCCCCGCTCAGAGCCTCCCCGGCCAGCCACAAGGTGCGGCACTGCTCCCCCGTGGTGTGAACTGCAGCGGCCACAGGGTGCCCCCTGCACACGACGTGCTGCTGCTGCAAGGGCCGGCTCTAGGCTTTTGCCACCGGAAGCGGAAAAAAAAAAAGATGGCCAGAATGCCACCCTTGAAAATGTGCCACCCCAAGCACGTGCTTGGTTTGCTGGTGCCTACAGTTGGCCCTGACATGGTGGTCCATACTTAGAACCCAGGGAAATTCTTATTTATATATAGATATAGATATATAGATATAGATATAGATAGAGGAATTTTGTTTTATTTTATCTCCCCTGGAGGGTGGGAAGCCCTGAGGTTTCCTGCCTGCAGGAGTGGGAGACCACAAGGGGAGGGAATGGAAAGCAAGCTTGCCCTGCATTCAACCACCACCAGCCACTCATAGAGGGTTGAATGTGGGCTGGGCCAGGCTTCTCGCTGTGTGCATTGCAGCTTGGAGTATGCGGTGGTGTCGCAGCTCTAGTCACTCAAATTTGGCCCAGCCACCCCTCCATCATCATCATGATGGAGGGGTGGCCAAGCAAAATCTGAGTGGCATTGTGCCAGAGATTTTTGTTTTGTTTTATTTCATAATATGGATTGGTTCCCATTTTTAATTACTTCGCATTTGCAAAAAACCCTCTGGGCTTTACCCATACTGGATGAAGTTCTGCCTGAGTGGTTACATCTCCTTCATGACCAGGAGACTCTCATCCCCATTAGCTGCAGATTCCGTCTCTCATTCTCATTGGGAGCTATGTGGCAGAGGCAATCTAGGCTTCTTCTCTATGATTCAAGCCATGGAGAATCTTAAAAAGTCCTAGCTGTCCTCCAGGGTTCTAACCATACAGAACCTGCCTAGAACATAGTCCCCAACATGGTCCCAGCCACAGAACCTGTGGTAGAGTGTGATGGATGGAGTGGCACTACATAGGCAGTTACTCTAGTTGTGTCTCAGTGGCAATACGTGGGTTGGGGAACCACACTTTAGGCAAGGTCTCTATGATCAGGGAGTGCAAATTTGAGGGATGCATATAAGGAAATTTGAGGTGGAGAGCCAACCAGAGGGAGGTGTGTGAAGGGGAAGCCAAGGGAGAATATTTGGGAAGAATTATTGATACAAATGAAGTGATGCAAATTAAATTATGAAAACAAGGACATTGTCTTATTTGCATAAACGCTCCAAATGTCTGAGCCTGCCTCCTCAGTAGGCACAAACTGGAAACTCTAGTGCAACAGAAACACAGCAGTTAACAGTGTTAGCCAGCTGGCTACTAACCAGTTACAAGTGTCTGTATTATATTAGATTTCCTTACAACTCATTTCAGGTGGGGTTGCATAGTTTCTGACTGGGTAAAGCCTGGAATAAAATATTCTGTAATTAAATTGTGATGAAAAATGATGTTTCTAGATATCCTAATGGACAGCGAGGATTGAGGTGGACAGTGCTTAATCAGAAACATCTGTTCAACAGGTGGCTGTTCAAATCTGAATAACCATGGTGGTTGCAGAGGGTAAGTATATTCATAAATATACTTGTGTGAATTGGAGAGTTTTACATACCCTAATATGACTACGAGTGGAGGCATGCAAAGGTGATTGTGTTTACCAAGCAGCTTTTATAGATCTCTCAAAGCTTACTGTTTTACCACTACCTAACAGTTTAATGTTTCTCCTTTTTCTTACATATTAATTGTCACTGTGTTGAAACCTTTTAAAAACATAATTAGAACATTAAAATAAACAGCTTTTTTAATTGTATTACTTTACCTTTATTGGTATGGACATCAAGGAAAGAGCAACTTTGTTTCCTAAAGAGATTTAACTTCATGGTACTTATCCCTCATTTGAAGTCCAAATCATCTGTTCACAGGATCATAACTGGTTGTTATGGAAGTCATGTCAGATAATGATGTAGCTGTCACATGTTTTTAATTTACTTCCTTAAGAATTGCTCCACCTTAAGTACACAGTGCTGGTATCCTTTAAATCCCTCTTCCTGTTTTTCAGCCAGTCTTTGTTCCAGTAGTGATGTGTTCCATTGATCATGGCACTTGAAGACCATGGAGGCAGAAAAGAATTAGTGTAGTGCCTGAGTGGAGAGATTTACTGTGAAGATAGGATTTGGTTTAATTGCCCATGTAAGAAGCTATCCATTTTATACTGAGACCAGATTGGGTAATTCAGAGATGGTGGGGGCTGGAGCCTCCAGTGATGGGAAATTAGAATCTTTTATTCAGGAGACATGAATTCAAGTTGGGAAAGAAGATTAGAAGAAGAAATGGAATAGAGAAGGATTGGGGCAGGTGCTGTGAGGGATTAAAAAAAAAAAGAATCCACAGTCCAAAGTCGCTGCAGAGTTTTTCCTCCCCCCTGTGAAAAGCTCTGAAAAGAAAGACAATTACTAGTCGTTGGTTTTTAACTTGTATTTTTATAGTCCGTCATGCAAGAAAATTCTAGTAAAAAAGCCAATGGAGACAATGGAAACTGCATTGGAGACAGTGAATCATGCCTACCACAATAGAATATCCAGGCAATGATCTTTTTTTTCCTGGCAAACACAAAATAACCTTTTCCACTTAGTACCATATCCCTGACATTGAAATACTTTACCCTGTTCATACATAGGGGTTGATGGTACCACTTCTCAGATTCCCCTAGTATGACTGAAATCTCATCATGACACATGGAGAGGTGGGATACATAGCATAATATTGCAACTAATGGGTGCTCTAGCATCCGTGGCATCAGCAAAATTGTTTGAGCCCAAATCCCTAGCAAATATTCCACGCTGTACCATCAAGGAGGAAAAGACGGAAGGTGGGAGGTGCCTCGGCTAATTCAATGATTTGCTAAGAGGAAAATAAATAGAGATGCCACCGTAGCCCTCAGAGGAGTTTTCATCCTAATAATGATAAGCCTTAGATTCCCAAAAGCTGTGGGAGGAGATCCGTGCTGAAATGAGAGATTCAAGTAGCAGTGCTATACGATTTCCTCAATTTTCGGTGGCTCTGTTTTCTCTCCCCAATTCAAACACTGTGTCAGAAATGTCTTAGCAATAATTCTTTACTCTGTACTCATGAAATCCATGATGTGGGCCTAGAACTGGGCATTTTCCCATAGGCCTGAACACCAAAAATATATACAAAAAGGACCATACCGGAATATACTGTACAACAACCATGTGGTCACTTGCAAAGACCAAGGCAGTTAAAGTTGCTCACTAAATTTTGCAGCCTCTAGAATTGGACTCACTGGATTTTTGACACTGGGAATGGAATATGGCCAGGCCTACAAATCCAAATATATCCCTAGAGTAACTCTTTTAACCTGAGTTTATTTGAAGCTGGGGCAAATTTGGCAGAGAGGGTTTGGGTGCGACCTCCACAATTCTAATTGCCTCATGGCAGCATTTAAAGCTGACCTGTGACATACTAATATCAGCAGCTAAGGTTCCAATGCCTCTTAAGTATCAGAGGGGTAGCCATGTTAGTCTGGATCTGTAAAAGCAGCAAAGAGTCCTGTGGCACCTTCTAGACTAACAGGAGTTTTGGAGCATGAGCTTTCGTGGGTGAATATCCACTTTGTCGGATGCATGCACAGGACTCTTTAATGCCTCTTAAGCAAGACTTAAAAGAGATGGCAGTCTCTGTTACTGATATACTACCAGAGTTACATCTGCTTAAATAATCTTGAGGTTGATATGGAGATGGAGAAAGAGATTTAAATCTAGTGTGAGCAGTGAAGCTCAGCAGGACTCACAACTAGGTGAGCAGTGCATACTGCTGAGAAATCAATGGGAGAGAGGATGTCATTTATAAAGTCATTAGACTGAGAAAGCAACCTGATTGGCTGATGAGCTGTGTGATTATGAGACCCAGCAGTCCTGACTGGGAGCATACTCATTTGTCATAAAGAAAGTACCATGTTCCAGGTGGTTCAAACACAGTATCAAATGCGCTTCTCTGTTGCTAGGTGAACGCTGCGTCCTGGCACTCCTCAGAAGTATGTATCAATGGCCAGAACCACAAACCCTGTTCTTTATTATCTTGTCTATTCCTCTCGCTCTAAAAATACAATTACCACTTCAAAATATCTTCCTGCATAACTTCATTTAGTTGCTTCAATCTCCACTTGTCTATTTTTGATGATATATATTTGCATTCAGAACAGCTTAGCGCGCCCTTGTCAGAGCCCAGGCAGAACGGGGCAGAGTGTTATATTTAGAGCGGGGCGCTGAGTGGGACAGCGTGTCATATGTAGGGTGGGGGGCAGGGCGAGAGAGTGTGCCATAGGTAGATGTGGTGGCAGGGCGGGAGAGGGAGCCATATGTAGAGTAAGCATCAGAGCGGCCCAGAGAACCATAGGCAGAGAGGGGCACAGAGCGGGACAGAGTGCCATATGCAGATTGAGGCTCAGTATGAGGCAGAGTACCATATGCAGAGCGCAATGTGGAGCTCCGTGCCGAATAGGATGCAGGGACCCATGTGGAGTTCCTCATAGAATGGGAGGCCAAGCCCCTCGCCAAGCGGGACACCGTGTTGCATGAAGGGCCCCACTTGGAGCCACACACAGAGCGGGCCGTTGGGACACTCACAGAGCGGGCTGCGGGGCGTGACACTGGGGCGCACACCGAGCGGGCCGCAAAGCGAGACACTGGAGTGCACACCGAGTGGGCCACTGGGGGGCTCACAGATTGGGATGCAAAGCGAGACACTGGGGCACACACAGAGCCAGACACAGATTGAGACACTGGGCCACACGTGAGGTGGGACACTGGAGCGGGCATGGAGCCACACGCAGCTTCAGTTATTGGGACACTCGTGGAGTAGGACGATGGAGTGGGCCCAGAGCTACACACAGCTGAAGGCAATTGGAGACTCATGGCGTAAGATGGTGGAGCGGGCAGAGAGCCACCCATAGCTGGAGGCATCTGGAGACTCATGGCGTAGGATGGGGGAGTGGGCATAGAGCCACACATGCCTTGAACCACTGGGGCACACACGGGGTAGGATGCTTGAGTGGGAAGAGAGCCACACATGCCTTGAACCACTGGGGCACACACGGGGTAGGATGCTTGAGTGGGAAGAGAGCCACACATGCCTTGAACCACTGGGGCAGACATAGGGTGGGATGCTGGAGCGGACCTGGGATCACTCATAGAGAAAGAGACTGGGACTCCCAAGAGGCGGGACACATTGTCACACACAGAGCGGGACACACTGTCATTCATGGAGTAGGGGGCACTGGCAGCCGCAGCACGGTACACAGACTCGCACATGGGGTGGCCGACGGGGAGGCACACATAATCATATACGAGGGGGCCACCAGAGTCACCCGCGGAGTTGCATACAGGGATGCACACATAGTCGCAAGCAGACTGGGGGTCAGAGTTGCACACGACCTGTGGGGCAGAGCCACACGCGACCTGTGGGGCAGAGCCGCACACAACCTGGGGGGCAGAGCCGCACACAACCTGGGGGGCAGAGCCGCACACAACCTGGGGGGCAGAGCTTTCCACAACAGCATTGGCATATCCTTTGCAGTAGCCAAACTTGTGGCATCTGAAGTTGGCCAGGAGCCGGTGACAGCCTTCCCTGTAAGGTGTAAACTCCACTATGGTTCGTGCCTGGTGATTAGCAGCCAGTGTTCCCAAACTGAATGAAGAGATAGAAAGGAAAGTGTTCTTTGTCACATACATAGATTATACTTATGCAGCAGTAGACACTAGCTATATACCTGTTATATTTGATCTGTTTTTGTGATAACTCTGCCATACGCCATCTCTATCCTAGACTATAACATTTTGTGCCAGAGGAGGGAGGCAAAAAATAATAATCATATAATGAAATAACATGAGTTTTCCTTCTAATTCAGGGGAAGGTTATTACTCCCATCAACAGAATTTATCAGTGACCTTTTATTAATCCCATAAAGTCATCCAAAATTTGTTTCAACAATGCTTTATACTTTTTCACTTCAGCACCATAATTGGAAGCCAATTCCACCTATTCTGAGAAATACCAGCCCCTTGAATTCTTTGTAAAGATAGCATATTCCATCCTAACTTCACTTTAGGTCTTATATATGTGGTCTGTCTGACTACTTCAAGTTCATTGAGCTTTATTAGATGAGCTGTACATACTTCAATGAAAATGCACCTCAATCGTTTTCTTTCAAGACTAAACAGTCCCAAACTTTGTCAATTTTTCCTCACAACCAGAAATAGCAACAGATACTAACCAGTTGCTAAACTCCTTTTGGGGTAGGATGGCAAACACAGCAGGTGCTAGGTGCCACCCTTCCCCAGTGGAGAAGCTATGGGCTTATAAGGTGACCTGGTGACTGACACTGCCTTTTTCCAATTTTGAATGAATTTTAGGTTAAAGAAAAGAACATTGGGTATAGTGACTGCTTAGCAATGTATATTTAGGGAGAGCCTCTTCACAGATTCAAAGGGATTCTTGTACTCCCCCCACTAATAGAGGCTCCGCCTAACATATGGGTACCTAATTAGCATTTGTCTCAAAGGAAAAAATGTGTTTTCTCCAATGGACAGTAGCTCTTAATTATTTTTCAATTATTACTTTAAAAAATGAAAGAATATGCATTTTCTCCCAGCACTAAATACTCTGTCATTTGCAAGAGCAACTAGACTCTCAATGCAGTCTCACAGCAAAGGCATGGACTGGTGGAGAGATGAAGTCCTATTCAGCAGTAGAACAACTGAAATCTTCCAATATCATATTCAACCCATGAATTCTGTTTAAATATTTGTTGAACTTACTCAATAGTCGTTGGCTCTTTGAACAGTCCACAACCTTCCAGGTTCAGTACACAGTTCCTCAGGTTCTCCTGGAGGGGATTGCAGAAGGAGATCTCTGCAGTGCACGTAGCATGCACCCTCGGTTTACCTAGGAGCTGATGAAAGACACAGGAACTCTCTTATGAATCAGGTTCCATACGAGGAGAGCTAGAAAGATTAGGGCTGCTCAGCTTAGAAAAGGGACGAGTTAGGGGATATGTGATAGAGGTCTAAAAAATCATGAATGGTGTGGAAAATGTGAATAGAGCAGTGTAATTTACTCTGACAATACAAAAACCAGAGGTCACCCAATGAAATTAACAGGCAGCAGGATTAAGAGAAATAAGAAATACTTTTTCACACAACATACAATTAACCTGTGGAACTCATTGCCATAAGATGTGAGATCCAAAAATATAACTGGGTTAAAAAAAACCAACCTAGATGAGTTCATGGACGATAGGACCATTAATGGCTATTAACCAGTATGGTCATGGATGCAACCTCATGCTTGGGGCAACCCTAAACCTCTGACTACCAGAAGCTGGAAGGGGAAAACAGGAGTGGTTCTCTCCAGAATTGCCCTGTAATATATCCTGAAGCTCTGGTACTGGCCATTGTCAGAGACAGGATACTGGGATAGATGGATCATTGGTCTGATCCAGAATGGCTGTTCTTACATTCTTGCATCCCTAAAAAAAATAGCATTTAGACTAGACTAGGATTTTAACAAAGCTGAAATATAAATAAGGAAAAAAATGGAGATTTAAAAAGAGAGAGTTATTCACCTAAAAATCCCTTCCTGGTTCAAAGTTGGCAGACATCTCTCCTATGAGATGGAGTCAATTGTTATTAGATTCAAAATCAAATTCTCTGTTGGTAAAATGAAAAATAAAGAAAGTTCTGTTGCTTCCAAATTTTTCAACACTGCAACCACGCACAGTGATCTAGGGATAGCCCCATGTGTGTGAGTGTGAGAAAGAGTTTCTTAGACCAATGAGTGTCCCATGTGTATGTGGAGCAACTAAGGAATGTGCTTTACCTTAATATCAACAGGAGGCTTGTTAATCACAATATCTCTGTTCACCATCAGGACTTCACCACCACATTCTGGTTCTGAGACAGCTACCACTCTCATAATGTTGTAATCAGAGAGATGAGACCCATACTGGTCAAATGGTATGTGTAGTGGAATTGTTTTCACTGCAAAGCAAAATTATTTTAATCACTAATCTGTTTCTCTCATCTGATATTTCCTGCCATTTCCATCCTGTAATTTGACTGGCATTAAACAGTATGGGTTATACAGTAGCTTGTTGAATGTCATGGTATCCCATTGTCTTTGAGTGCAGACATGACATCTGCTGGTTAAAGAAGATGCACAGTGGCCAGTTTCAAAGATCTTTAAGTATATCATTGCATTCACCAGGAAGTTTCTCCTTAATTAAAACTTCAAAGCAGAAGATTTTATTGTGCTGTGTTTCCTAATCCTCAGTGATATCCCAATCTCAAGAATTTAAATTTAGTAAAAATGAATCCAAACACTAAGGAGGCGATGGCTTGATATTCATATCGTATATGGAAAGAGCTTGTCGTCTCTGGAAAGGAAAATGATGTTAATCACAAGCTAAGTGTTTGTGATGTGACAGCCCTCCTGTCTTCTTTATTCCATGGCTTATCTAGTAGTGCTTGGAATGTTCAAGGCCTGGGATCCCATTTCCCTTGAGAGATATTATAATCTCCTCTATTCAAAGATATACACAGATTTCCTCAAACCTTTGGCTGATATCACAGCTTTCAGAGAACTGTAGCTACATCAGTGTATTTAACATAAAACTGTTCCTTAGTTAAAACCCGGACCAGAAGATTTAATGGTAATGAACTTCTGAATGCTCACCAATATCCCTAACCTTTGGAATTTAGCTCTGGTAGAAATTAATCCAGTAGGGCCTACGAGCCACCCAGAAGCATACAAGCAGTGAATTTGCTGATCTTTGGAGGATCAGAACAAAAGCAATCCAACTGTCAATATTAAAGGATAGAGATCCCCATTATTTTAATCTCCTGGGGCTGTTAAAAGGCCTCTGACTAATCCTGATCACAAGTATTGACCTATCTGCTGAGGATAGTGTTGACTTTGGACCAACAAGAGTGAATTAGATTGCTCCAATATTTCTTACCTTCCCTTGGACCCAGAATGACATTCATATTGTCCTTCCAGAACTGATCCAATGGACATCCATTGCATGTCATCACCTGAGCACACAAGTTGAAATTCAGGTTCTTGGGCTCCTTACGTAAGTTTTCAAGCACCCATTGCAGACAGACATCTTGGCCATATACAGGGCAATTAGACATCTTAAGCCTCATAGCAATACCAGCATCACTCAGGAATGGGCTTCGGAGAGATGCTAACTCTCTGTCTATATCTGAATTGGGAGCATTACAGTATCCAGAATGAATTTTTCTATAAGCTCTGTAAAATGCTTCTTTGTCTTTCAGAGAACCTGTTGAAGAAGATGTGGGACATTTAACCTGTTGGAGATACAAGAGATCATAACAACTCCCTCCGCCCCAAAAGTGATTAAATTCCTTCTTCTTCTCTCCTCTCCTCAGAGCTTAATCTGGTACAGTCAGGTGCCGAACGTAAAGAAAATGCACCTCCTCTCCAAGACATGGCAGTTCAAGGAGACAGGAATGCTGAAAGAAAATCACTTGGAAAACATGCTTAGTTGCAGTTTGTTACCTTTTTATATATGTAGAGTAAATAAATAAAAAAAACAGGCATTCAACATAAGTCTCAGAACCAGCTTTACAAGGACCAGAATTTGTACAATAGACCACATTACATATATCTGTCTAAACACTAGAGATATCCATATGAAGACCCTCTCGCAAATGTCCAGCTTCTTAACTTTGCTCCTGTTGTCCCTCAGACATAGTCAGCCAGGGGTTTCATTTTTACAGTTAGCTCCAACCCATTTCACACTCCTGTAAGTGTTGTGCTGTATAATCCTTTAACTACTGTTGAATGGTGAATGTATCCCAGTAACAACTTATACTGACAAAAAAAAATGAATATGAGGGTATACTGGATATGTCAGGTGGCTAACTGATGAGCATGTGTCTTGACATTGCTGGTACACTAGGTGAGAATAAAGAGGTTAACTCTTGCTTAAAGAATGATTTAGGGCGTTTCAAAGGTCCTAAAAAACCCAATCCTGATCTCTATTACCCAACTAAGGAACAGGCAGGGCCAGAATACAAATGAAAATAGTGGGAGTGAATGACTTTAAGCACAATCTTTTATAAAAATCAATTATATTTAGAAGCCTTTGGAATAAGGTTACTTTCCAAAAACTAGATCAGTCTGGAGAAGTTTTACTTTAAAACTGGGAACTTTCACAATGAACAGAATGTGTTTGTTTATATTTCTTATGATCAGCATTTCAAATTCCTGTGAATCCAGGTAAAGTCTTTGGTCCATACCTAATTCATACTTGTAAGCGCTGGTGATATCCTCCCGTAGGTCACTACCAATGCACTTGGTGCTGATGTATTGCCCACAAGGCCATGTGTCATAGTGTAGTTTTGTCTTTGAGACAGAGCCTTGGGAAAGCCAGCCAACACAGCTTGCATTCAGCCGAGAGAACATATGATGGCCGTCATAGTCCAAGTCCAGATCTCCATCTTTGATGCTTCTGACCCAAGTAGGACCACAGCATATTGAACCTAACACAGATCAAGTCAACCATATTACTACATTACGTAACATAGGATGCCTACTATACAACCTGAAGAATAGGACAGTAATGACATTTACAGAAACATAGGGTTCATTTACCTCTACCAGTCTCCAGGGGTGTTGGATCCAGACACTGCCAATCACCACAACATTGATTTAGATCTCTGCGGGCCATCCAAGATTCATTCCAGCAGTGGTAGCTCCTGTAGCATGTAAAAGTTCAGAGACTTTGTAAAGAACTCTCCGGGGCCAGTCTTTGGTACAAGTCAAAATTCTGGACCAATCAGACTAGAACAGGGGTAGGGTGGGAATATGAAAGCTCCCATTGATGTGTGATATTGATCTAGCTGGGTGAATGCTGTATTGGGAGCAGACACTACAACCATAGAGCTCTACACCAATGATAAGGAGCCTCAAGAAATCAGCTATCAAAGAACTGATTATCAACTAAGTGATCATGATGGAAGATGATGGCCCTGATCCCTGAAGGATTTGTTTCTCATGATCCAGTCAGTATTTTTGGAGCCACTCCAAGATAGATGGCCTCATTTGCAGGTAGTATTAAGTACTTATGAATTTGGTGAATGTTTTATGAGCATCTGATTCTTGTGTAGATTCAGCAGTCAAGCAAGTACTACTAGTGCATAATTATATCTTCTTGCAATGTGTCATTATGAAACTGAATTATTGCAACAGTCTTGCAACACTAAAGAAATGGTCCATGGTCAGGCTTATGTGCATCAGTAATAGCATTACATTACATTACATTATAGCTTGTACATCAGTAATAGCATTCACTCATTGTTGATTTCACACTTACCAAAGACTGTCTTTGCCACGCAGTGTTTTGCCAGTACAATCAAAAAGTTCATTGACAACAAGGGGGTTCTCAGCACGTTGAGGAGAATAGAAGTTTGTGACAACACGGCTTGGGATTCCCAAACACCTCATCACTGTAAGGGAAAAAGTGCTCCAGAGTCCAGAACACTTACTCAAAAGTCCCTATAAAGAATGCTTTCCTGGAATAAGTTAGCCAATTCCTTTCCTTCCTATTTTTCAAGTAATTTCTCCTATAATTGACACATAACATGTAAATAGTTTGAGCTAAAATCTCCAACAAAAAACACTAAGTGCACATAACACTAATGGTGCAAAGTCAGCTTCAGTAGGGGACTTCATTTTGGTGTTGGAAAAGTAGCAAAGGGGGACACAGTAGTAGGAAATGGGATGTTAGGCTTTCTTCCTGGGTGCTTTAGTAGGCTCAATAATAAGTGTCTGACTAACAAAACATCAAGAGTCCTCTATAACGTTAATTGCAAACGACGCACAGATTCAATATCACTATGTTATGAAACATCCCCATCAACCAACTTAGAAACTGATTTACCTCAGTAATCAATCACTTATAACCCTGCCAATGGAATTTCTGTGTTGTCTAGCTGACTAAAATATCCTCTCTTTTCATAGGAAAAGATAGTAGTTTGCAGCTAATTGCTTTGGCTCCCAGATTTTAGGAAGAGATATAGACAAGCATTTTATTGCAATTGTCACTGCTTCTTCTTCTGATTCATCATCCAAGCTCGTGCTAAAAGAAAATACTACCACATACAGTACACTGTTCTTACTCTGCCTTTTATCACTGGAGGAAATGCTCAGCAAGCACTGCAGCATATAGTACTGACTGGAGTCTGGGCCAGAAGGACGAGTACTGCTTTTCTTCCTGCTGTGATCAATGCTGAGACAAAGCTGGATCTCACCCTAGTCAGATATTTTATAGTGAATTTATTTTGGTAACAAAAAATAGATCCACTTTTTTTTCTGGTGATATGCAGATCAGGTGAGCTGCTTGCTATAGGCTTTTGGGGAAGGGTTGTTTTCCTTGATATATCATTCCCCACCAACTTGTGGGGGGGCGGGGGACGGGAAGGCTAGCTTACCTGTGCACATTACTGATGCAAGAGATGCAGAGTCTCCATATCTGACTGGCCTACATCTGCCTTTATACCACTGCTGAAGGATGGGAACACTTCCATTCCATGACAGTGGTTTAGCCCCCTGCAGGTAATCATTGTTCTGTGGGAGCTTCATGATGCTGTTACTGCTATGGCCACAAATCTGGAAAACAGACAAGAATAAATCTAAATACCTGATCACTTCTCTACATCCTAACACTTTTCCAAGATACAAATTCTGCATTGAGCTATTAAAACTGTGGAAATTCTGATTTACTTGGTTAGTCAAATTCCTCCCTGTTTAGCTCCATATGTGGTATATGTGTGTGTGTGGTTCCTGTGTCTTTCACTCTTCTCCTACAACATAGCTCACTGCTACTGATGCATTCAGAGGTCATATGTGATTAACCATTCACTTACCATGTGGTTTACCACCATGCTGACATGCACAGGATCATTGCGCCAACTACTTTCTCGGTCAGAGTCATGATGGTAATTTGCACCCATATCCAGGAGTTTCAGGCAGATATCCAAAATGCCATCTTCAAACTACGTGCACAAGGAAAGAAGGCTGTTACAGACACTATGGAATGCTGGCTTTGATAAGTTTCCTTTTGTTTTCCTTTTATTGCTGTGATCTCTTCATGCAAGTGAGCAGACCCCTTTTTCTAAAGGCCAGCGCTGAGGGCTTTGCATCGTATCTCATATCTACTTGCAGAAAGGAAAGGATTCCTGTTAGAACATGTCAGAGTTACTTTTTGCTTGGCCAATGGAATCATTTCCATCTTTCATTCAGAGGCCTGATATGAGGTACGTCCCCTGCTTCTTCCAGGGAAGTCTCTACTGCCTTCCCAACCCCTGTAGGGCCAAAGTGAAGTTAATTCACCTTTTCCCCAGAGTTGAGTGTCTATCCTGTAGTCCTCGCTAGGGCTGGGTGAGAAGTGGTTTTCTCATCCTGTGAAAACTTTTGAGATTTCAAAATGTTTCTTGTTCTGTAGCTGTTTCCTTTTGAATGTGTTTTGTGAAAATCAGAGACACCCACCCAGAGTAGCCAGATGGTTAGGGCTCATTCCTGGGATGTGAAAGGTTCAAATTCTTGATCTGAATGATGCAAAGCAGTGACTTTAACTTGAATCTCCCACATACTTGGTAAGTGTGCTAACCTCCAGGCCTTAGAGTCATTTTCTCTCTCTGACCCAATGAATATTGATATAAAGTGGAACAGGTCCAGTAGGAGAGATTGACCGATTGACTGTATAGTCCAGCGGTTAGGGCACTCCCTGTGATGTGGGGGAGACAGGTTCTGAATGAGATAGAGTTTGGATCTCCTAGGAGAACGCCCGGCCCCTTACCACTGGGCTATCAGGTCTCTCTGCTCTAGTGGTCGCAAGGTGGATTTTTTTTTTTACTGTATGTTAAAGTATTGAGACTGGAGCATGGTCTGGATTGGCACAAGAAAAACTCATTAAATTCTGTAATATACCAGATATTTATGTAAATCTTGGATTGCACCAGTGCTACAGAAAGGCAAGATCAGTCTGGCTAGGCTCTGTCAACATCATCTTTTGAATTATTGTTGGGTTCCACAAGTTCTGAACAAGTCTCACAGTGTGACATTTACCTGTCCAAAGTGCCACGGTCTAGAAGTAATGTGCTTGTGAACGCCCTGGTACAGCATTCCTTGTTCATTCAGGACATATTCTTTTCTGAGGGCCCCATTGTACATATACACGGGGTCATCTGGAAAAGAAGCAGAGCCAGAACTATCACTCTAATTTCTCTACCACTCACTTTCTCTTTCCTTTCTCTCTTTACAAATCTGCTGATTTTCCTGTCTTTTTTTAATTTGAACTTGAGCAACATTTTAAAGTGTGTCATCTCCTTGGAAACATTGTTAGAGTTTTGGATAAATTGTTTAATAACTCACTGTATATTTAAAAGTTTGATTTTTGTCAAATCAATTTTTCCTTTAACAGGTCTCACCCAACTTTAAATATGTACAGCCTGAATTTCAGAGATGCTGAGAACCTCCAACTTCCACTGACATTGCAGTGCAGTGCACATCTGAAATTCAAACAATGTGAGTTTAAATTTGGCACCTAAAAACCAAGGCATGCAAAATTACAGACTGTTTTTGAATATTTGGCACTTACTGACTCACTTAAGGTCATACAGGGAAGGTCTACACAGCCTGGCTGTGACTGGTCTGTCAGCTGACTCAGGCTCATGGGTTTCAGGCTGTGGGGTTAAAAATTGCTGTGTTGACATTTGGGCTCAGGTTGGACCCCAGGAGCTAGGACCCCCCCCCATCATGGGGTCCCAAGGCTTAGGATCCAGTCAGAACCTAAAAGTCTATACAGTAATTTTACAGCCCTGCAAGGCCAAGCCCCATGAACCCGAGTCAATTGACATGGGCTAGCCAGGGGTGTTTAATTGTTGTGTAGGTGTACCCACAGAGTCAGCAGTAACAGCCAGGAACATTACCCAAACCTACTGACTCCTGCCCTGTGCTCTATCCCACAGGATAGTGGCCTCCCAGCTCAAACTAATTTACTTCAGAGTGGTATCATGAAGCGCTTTAATATTCTGATGGAAAGTGCTGTAGAAGTGGAGGGGGAAACATTATACTTTAAAACTAATGGCATTAAGTGACCAAATGAAAAAAATGAGCTCCTAACGTCTCTGGATTTTGGAGTCCTCAAAATCTAGATTGGGAGATCCCAGCACTTGCAGGAGAGAAAATGAACATGCACAATCTGAACCTGAATTGCACATCTCAAGTCCATCTCTTCTGAGAATATTTTTTACTATCCCAAACACCCTCTCCCTTGAGGCAACTGTTCCTTATAGTTTTGTTAATTTCAAACTCCTTCTATAAGCAAAATAATAAATATCCCCAGCATTTCTCTAACCACAGATTTCCTATGGGCTTCTTACCAGCACACCAAGGATTAAAGAGGATGTAAAAGTCTCCTAGGCACCGGTCATATGTGCGATTACAAGATGTGATGTGCATGTTGAGAATGTGGCGGCCAATACAGGCATTGGTCGGTGGAAACAGGGTGATGTTCATGCACCTTTTTTGATGTGGTTTGTAGCAAGCACTCCAGCAGCTGTGATCTATACATTTGCCTAGAGAGAAGTTGCACTTCGTCCCATTTGACTCACAGGGTCTGAGGCCTTTTCAGGAAAGGAAAAATACAAGTCTGAATAAAAATGGACAAATCATATTCCACAGACACATACTTTGTTAAAATGACATTTGCAATGTAAAGCTTCTAAAATATAAGGTCTCTTATTTATGTGAATAAAGCACAGCACGGTTCGGGAGAAATTAAAACTCCACATGAAATGCAAGGGGGCTTGGAGAAGGTATCTATCGGCACAGGTGGTGAATGAGGAAAGATTATTTATTAGCAGAAGACTGGGGGAAGACCACACATCTTCATGAAGTTTGGAAGTGATTACCTGTCTCCACAGTGAAGGAGATGGTGTCCCTGGAGTCATCCCATTCCCGGTTCTTGAAGTTCACATAAAAGTTGAAGGCCTGACCTCTCCTCACTATCTGTTTGTCAGTGCCAAAGAAATGAGTGTTATGGTTGTTGCAGTTGTGAGGACAGTTCAGGTCTACATCTCCTGTTGCAATAGCTGCAGGAAAAGAGAGGAATAAACCCAATGAGAAAAAAATATATCATTGAGGACTCATTATTTAACAGCTGTTGCCAAGGCTTCCTGCGGGAGGGGAAAAGATGACAGACAAATAGAGAGCATAGCAATTAATCAAAGCAATATATTTTCATTCTGAAGAACTAGTTAAAGAACAAGAAATATTTCAAATCTTCAAAAGGGTTGAGAAACTGGTCAGTAGAAGCAGATAGGGCATATGCCCATATGAAGTTAGTTCCCTGTGCAGCAGAGGTGAAAGTAAGCCCGTACGGGCCAGTACAGAGGACCGGTAAGAAAAGGAGACTGCCTGAGGGAGGGAGAAGCCTGACCCCTGCATAAGAATAGTTTAAACTCAGCTGTTCCCTGAGCGGTTCAGCCCCCCAGGGTTAGGAGTGGTTTCTGGCATCCTTGTTAATTTCACTCACAATAGCAGGGGGGAGGGTGTGTTTGACCATGGCAGGGGCAGTCCTTTTCTGCTCCTGGGATGAGGAGATCTCTCCAATACTAATATACACAACAAATACAAGCATTTGGCTGCACAGCTTAAATCCAGAGCTAATAAAAGAAGGTGGAAGGGGAAAACTCACTGTCACGTTGGTTTCTCGTCTCCTCCCTCCCCCTCCTCCAGCCAGGCTGCAGACAAGGCTCTGCATTCCTCCCCACCCCCACCCCCTCCTCAGCAGGGGTTCTCCTCTAGGTTCTAGCTTGCAGTAGGGAGACTGGCTGAGATGCCTGGTGCTGCTGCCTGCATAAGAACAGTTTTAACTCCGCTGTTCCCTGCGCAGTTCAACCCCCAGCGTTAGCAGCCTGTTTCTGGCATCCTTGTTAATTTCATTCCCAGTTGTTGTTGGGGCAGGGGAGAGGGTGTGTGTGACCAGGGCAGGGGCAATTCTTTTCTGCCCCCAGGATGAGGGGATCTCCTATACACAAAAAACACAATCAAAATCAGGAACCATTTCCAAGTTCAAATCTATCCCATTCCCTCCCCAGCAGAGGATCATGGTTGTGATTTCCAAACTGCTTGCAGATCCTCTTTGAAATCTTACTGAACTGAGCAGGGAACAGCTGAGTTTAAACTGTTCTTATGCAGGAGGCAGGCTTCTCCCTCCCTCAGCCAGTCTCCCTGCTCCCTGCTGCAAGCTAGAGGGAAGCCCCTGCAGCTGCTGAGTGCCAGGCAGGGAGAAAGCACGGAGCCTAGTGTCGGCAGCCTGGCTGGAGAAGGAGGGAAGACACGGAGAAAAATGTGACAGTGAATTTTCACTTTTTCAAGCTTATTCTAGTAGTAAAGTTTTATTACAGACAGTACTGGTAGTAGTAATAGTAGCTTTATTTTCTCTATCTATGTTATGCAATGGGAGAGATCCATGAAGTACGTAGGAGAGGTGGGTTGCTTGCGATTGGACCATATGGGTAAGAAATGTAAATTATTTTTGCCCCTGCCCACACCCCAGGGCTCCCAGCTGCCTCTGCAGCTTGTAGCTCCGGGGGTGATTTAAAGGGCCCGGCTTCTAGCTTCAGCCGAATCCCCGAGCCCTTTAAATCCTGATTTAAAAGCCCCGGGATTTAAAGGCCCCACCTCTTCTGATAGAGGCCACGCCTCTTCCAGTTGAGGCCCCTCCCCCTCTGCAGGACTCTGGAGTACCGGTAAGTCTTTTAAGTTACTTTCACCTCTGCTTTGCAGGATACACAGAGCCCACCTCTGCTCCTAAAAGCATCACATGTTGAACTAAGAAAATGACAGAATTGAACTCTATGGAAATCTTTACTGCTAATCAAAAGCATCTCTCAGTAAGAAAAGACTAGACCCACATAAACCCCTCCTAGGGGTTGTAGATGAATCTATATCTCATGGCCAGCAGTATCAAAGTCAACTAACAGATCTTCATCTATCACCTGAAGGACACTTACAACCCCACACAATCAGCACATCTACACCACGTTGAAGCTCAAGCCCAATTTAATTGGGGACAAGGAAACCAGGGGAATCCAGATGCTATCTAAGATGCCTTGCCAAAACCTTCTCAGTAAACTCCCTAAAAGTAGGAGATTCTAAACAGGGCAATAACTGGAGTTAATCAGCATAGCCAGATAACATTTTTGGAGCAATGATCTAACAATTGCTTCTTTAAAGTTAGCTAGTATCTTGCAATCAGCTTAGAGAGCCACTGATAATCAGCTCTAATACCTCCCATTGGTTTTCTCCAGCCAATGGGAATTTAGCTCTAAATCACTGGGAACACAGAACATTAGTTATTTTTACTTTATGCTTTACATGTAGTTTTTTATAATTTGCCTTTTCATTCCTCTCAGAAATGGTCATCACACCATCTCCTCATCATATTTCCCATAATTCTCAAGGTTTAAAATCACTTTTGATATCTGTAGGGGGTGGGCTGTTTTTTGTTATTGTTTTTTAAAGGGGAAAAACTGAGTTCAAATATAAAGTAATTATCACAGAAAATATTATCTTTTTATGACAATATTCACAACAAAGAGTATCTAAACCACAAAAATGATCTCTTGTCTTGAATTTACACAGTAGTTTGCACAGATTTTGTCCATGTTTCTGGCAGATTCCTTAGTCTGCTTGCCTTGTCTGCCACCTCTCCTTTCAGATATTAGTCACATGATAACAAAGCTCCAAAGCACTCACCTTCCATTTTCCTTGCACACAGACCAGTTTCTTAAGCAGAGTAGCACCCAGTCCAATTGCTCCTTAGCAAGTTCGATGCTATACCCCAAGATCTGGTTGAGTTCATCTGTGACTGTAAACCTCATCTCCTGTCAGCAGTATTTATACTCAGAACGACAATACGCTTATGCATATTGCATCAACAAAATGCCAATTAACTAGAACATGTTTAGGGTGAGGCCTCACCCACATATTCACTGATGCTCATAAACATCTCAGAGTAATATTCACTTCAAGCATTACCAGAGTGAGTCCAGCTGAAGGCAGGGAGGAATTTTGGTTCTTTGCCAATAGCATAGATGTCTCCAGTGGCCCAGGTCTCTGGGATACTTCAGTGATGTGATGAATCTGAAAACCTCCTGAGCATAGAAAATCATGTGGTGATATAAGTCACACAAGTTGAGAACACTTTGTGCCCACTTTTACTTATAACAAAGAATTTACTGGACAGAAATTGGAGTGAATCAGCATAGCCAGATAACATCAAGAATTTTCTATGGAATACAGGCACACAGTACAGCCTACTATGTGCCATGACTTGCCAGAGTGGAGGCTCAGGAGTGCCGTATACCCCAGTGGAAACTTTCTTATCATAAACCATAATACAACTGCTTTTGGAAATTAGAGTAATTTTCTACCTGGAAACTACACTGTTCCTTCAAAGATGGCTGTGTGTATATTTAAATTGTGCATGTATAATTTAAGGAACTCATCCCTTCACTATTCAAATACAGGGAGCAAAAATTGAGAATACGTTAATACTAGGGCTTCACCTTGATATAACTATATTTGAGCCCAATAGAATATTTAGATTTTCACAAAGTTCCAGAAGCAGTCTGGATTCACCTATGTGACACTGAACACTTACATATATTTGTGATAAAATACACATATTCAACACTGAATATACATATCTGAGCTGCTAGTGCCAAAGCTCCACCCTCCAACCCGGATATATTAGGGCTTTTGTCACATAGCAATAGGTGGAGGGTAAGGAAGTTAGGTAAGCACAAGTATTGATCACCCTCGTCAGATATTTTGCAATTGATACATAGACTTGTATTTGTTTGCATTCTATCTTCAAACACATAATAGATTCACTATTAAGGAAGCTGGTTTGTGAATGCTTCACAAATCTCCCGCCTGTCCACCCATGATATATTGCATTTAGTAGTTATGCAATCTGACTCAGCTAGGTCTAACAGATATTCTAGTGACACTATTTAAAATAAAATGATTCCATATATCACTTTTTTGTAAAAGCTTATCTCAACAGAATAGTCGCAATAAACCACATCAGTCTTGAAGTAACTAAACTTTCTAACTAAATAAAATGTTTTGATTTTTTTTCTCCTCTTTGGACTATATCCTTAATTACATTTAAATTGTAAGTTACATGCTAACTTTTTTACAAAATATCTTTAGTAACCATTGGCTGAGAACAAAAGAAATCTAAGGTTCTTATAAAAACTGCTAATGAGACAAAAATCAAATCTGGTGTAATCTACAGTAATCATCCACTGACACTCATTTACACCAGTTTTTAATTTTAAAGCCTATACATTTTTTTTTCTTTTCATCTGGTGAATCATTAAAGCAACATGATTCTTCAATTCATCTAACTTCATTATGTGACGTTAGAGCATTATGTTTTTAATTTCTCAGAAAAGGAAAGAAGAAAGCCAATGAAGATTAGCGCTGTCTATTCCTGCCAGGTTCTGTAGGCAATTCAACACCTCATGGTCAATGATATACATGGCTGATTACTCATTTAATGCAAATTCAACATTCACTCCTAAGTTTTGCAGATAATTTGGACCTTGTTGGATATATCAATATGGTTTCTGCACTATAACAGGATCTGGAAACAGACTGATAGCAGCTAAAAAATCCTATATATAGTCCTGCATTTAGCCCACCAGAATCTATTGTAGAGCCTTCAGAAAAGAGGGATGCAGACATTATTTCAACAAAGGCCCAACTACTGTTTGTCCTGCCATAGAGAGCGACAGTTGTCATCTAAATTTGGTACAAGGATTCCCTGCTAGCTCTCACCAATGCAAAGATTTAGCCTCAGGGCCCCAGCAAATCTGTAGAACCTCAGTAATCCCAAATCCAAGGCCCATTGAAAATCAGTGGAAAGACTGCAATTGACTTCAGTGGGATTTGAATCAGATACTAAGGGTATTTCTACACTGCACAGAAAAACCCATAGTGCCAAGTCTCAGAGCCTAGTGAACTGACTCGGGCTCACAGGGCGTGGGCTGTGAGGCTAAAAATTACCAGTGTAGTTGTTCAGGCTTAGACTGGAGCCTGAGCTCTGAACCCTGGTGACGGGGGAGGGTCTTGGACTCTGGACTCCAGCCCAAGCAGGATCATCTATGCTGTTATTTTTAGCCCCACAGCTCAAGCTCAAGACAATTGACCCAGACTCAGAGACTCCATGCTCCATGTGAATATTTCTTTCAGTATCAGCATACCCTAAGAGACTGAAGAAAACTCAGCCCTCAGTGTCTCTGACACCCTTCTCCATCAAACTGATCTAAATCTGATCAATCTTACCAGTGAACAAGTTCAGCACAAAGAGAAATACTCTGAGGAGTATTGCCCCTGTTGTTGGCGATACTGAATGGAAGCAGCTTGTATTTAGCAGACTGCTCAGAACAGCTCTGCTGGTCCAGTTTTCATAGATTTTATGACAGAGCAAAAGAAAGATTTCTTCATCTGCTCCACAACTATGATTTAGCACCAGTGGGTGTCAATAAGAACAGAGAAATTGACAATTTCACAGGTGGAAGTGGATGTTATTTGTGGGGTAATATTTGTTGTTCACAAGCATTTGAATGGCCATTGGGCATTTGTGAAAATGTATGTGAATCCCAAATGTTTCATTAATTGTAGCATGAATGATCACTCAACTGAAGACTCAGACGGATTGTGCAATGTAAGCTGTCTTGTATTTATTATTTGTCATTCTTCTGTTTAAAAACTTTGTCATTCGACCAGAGGGCAGAAATAATATCATGTGAATTAGGTGGCCATTCAAACACCACAAACAGGTGGCAATTAGTAAAGTGTCTAAGTGTACAATTCACAGACAATCCAGAGGCTAATATCCCAGGTGGCTGACAAGCCATTTTTTTCTCTGGGGAAAAAAAAAACAAAACAAAAAAACTGAAAATTTTGTTTGATTTTTTTTTCTACTTTTGGAAATGAAACTAGATTGGAAATTTTAATCTCAATTTGATTTGAATAAAATTTTTCATTTCTATTCAACTTTTCATTACAGTTTTGAAAATGAAATAATTTTTTAAAACTTCAATTTTTTGTTATTTTCCCCTTCCTTTTTTTTGCAACAGAACAAAAAACATTTACATTTTACCCTCCAACTTTCCCCTTTCTTTTTTTCATTTCCCTGTGATAGCTTGGGAAGTCTGTAATTCATTTTCATTTTTCCTTTTGCCACTCCATAACCTTTCCAAATTTTGAGAACTTTGAAAAGTTATAAGAAAAAAACAACAACAAAAAATCTAGATATCCTTTATTATGTTGAATTCAGCAGCAAAAAGGAACAATGGAAAGAGGAAGAGAGGAAAAATCTGAAATCTGAAATTTTGAATTTATAAAAAAATTGGTTTTCAGAAAACACACCAGAACTAAAAATCATATTCATAACAAAATTAAATTTAAAATGTTTTGAAATTTCCTTTAAAAATAATAAAAAATTATTTATAATCTACATTTTCCCACATAAGGTTTTGTTTCTGATGAAGTCTCATTTTTTGGGTAGGAAAATATCTTGACCAAAAATATTTTAACCACCTCTAGCTACTGTGGGTTCATATAAATGATTAAAGTAATACTTAAAAATGATTTAGTCACCAAAATGTGAACTGATTTAAAACCATTCAGTGAACGGGAAAAGAGGGCTACGTTTGCAATGGATGACCAGATCAATTTACTCAGATTCAAAGTAGCATGATTGACACTGGCCTTCTACCAGCAAATCTGGCATTGGTGGGATTCCCCAGCAATGAAGTAATAGCCAGAGTCTTGTAAATAGATGGAAACATTTCTGATCTGCAACAAGGTTTTGTTTTTTGTCACCACAGGATTAATGACTGAAGAGCACTATAAAAATTAGTACAGCTGTGTGCAGTCCTAAAGAACAGACTAATTAAAGTCCCCACAATATCTCTACTCACTTGCCTAAATAAATAAATAAATAAAAGCTTGTGACAAATGGAGGAAAATAAATAAGCAGCAAGAAATGGCTGGACTGCTCAGGTTCAAAGAGTGTTAGTTATAACTGAAGAACGGCAGTGGATTATCAGTCTGATCCTGTCAAGTGCAGAGTATCTCCAGCATGGATGTGAGTCACTGACTTCTGCTGGAACTGAGAGCACTGGAATCTATATCACAAAACAGTGAAGAGGCTTTATGGCTCACCATTATGGCCTTGCTATTAAAAATAGTGTTGCCTAGGCAAAAAGACACATCCAGCCTACCTTTGCCCATTAAAAGATAAGTGTATAACAATTATTTTTGAAAACTCCCAGGACTTTGATACATACTTAGCTTTGGGTAAGTCAAGTGGTGTTCCTGCTAGAGTCCAGAAAACTTTCATAGCTCTCAATTGCCCATTACAACATTAAGACGGGGCAAGAACTGAAGAATAGGACAGTGCAATCACAGCAAGAATACCTGTGGAGTGCATTTAGGCAATTCCATAGTATCTCTAATGTATTCAGGAACAATAGGAAAGTCAGAGTAATCAAGAATCCAACGAAGCCTTTCAAGAGAAAGAATACAAAATGACAGCTTGAGGTGGGATATTAAAGGAAGCATCGGACTATACCTGGGTTGTGATTTTAATGTGTTTCGTTGAAAGTGTCATCTAGTGACTTCTTTCAGTAAATGCAACTGTTTGTACTGTGCCTCGCATTCTAGAAGCTGCAAGTTGTGTAGAGTGGTGCAGCACGGCTTTGACTTGGCAACAAAACATTTCACTTCCTTTAACTGACACAACTACATAAATTCCATATCAAGAGGATATATTGGAAGAAGTTGTCAGCTGGCATCCCCATCCACTCCCAATAGCCCAGTAGGATTCATGTGTAGCTACAGGGAAATCTAAAATTAGTGCTATTCTGCAGAGAGTTACTTGATCTGAAACTCCAAATATGCTGGGATGAGTATTCATCCAACATGTCACACATTCTGCATTCCCAAATTACAGCAGTGAGTCACTGTGGACTGACTTACTTGAAAAACTGCTGCAGAACACACCCAAAAGTTTCTAATTAAAAAAAATGAATTTGCATTGACAGCATCTTTCATCTGAGGAGCTGAAAGCACTGAGGACTATTACATTGGGAGTGGGCAATTATTAAACCCAATTTACAGCTAAACCAATGCAAAGAAACAGGTTTGCTCAAATGAGGGCTTAAACATTAAACAAAATCAAATATATGTGTTAAATAAGGGTGTGGGTAGGTGGCTCTTACAGCCTGAGTGAAAACCTGTCTTTCCAGAAGCTGGAGAGAAACAGTACAAAACTTGGAATAGACTCATTCTGTGAGGCTCCTCATACGTTTTTTCTTTGGAGGCCCTTTCCTCCCTGTACCAAGGCTGTTAAACAGTCCTGACTCAGGGTGCCATGTTAACCTCTCTTGTTCCTGGCCATTGCTTGAAATCTCTACCTCTTGGCAATATGCACCTTTAAGTGTCAGAGAAAAAGCATTTAAACGTATTCTGGGATTCGATCATCTTAGCACCTGATGCACTGGAGAGGCGTGGTCTGATTTTTAACAAGGGTGTTTCCCATAGGCACCGATTCCATGGGTGCTCCAGACATGGAGCATCCATGGAAAAAAATTAGCGGGTGCTTAGCACCCAAGCTCCCTCCCTCCCCCTAGCATCTCTTGCCCACCGGCAGCCCCGCTGATCAACTCCTCCCCATCCCTCCCAGAGCCTCCTGGAGTGGAGGACAGAGCATGCTCGGGGGAGGGGGTGGAAAGGGCCAGGGAAGAGGCTGGACAGGAGTAGGGGTTTGGGGAAGGGGTGGAGTGGGGGCAGGGCCGGGAGCAGAGAGGGGGCAGGAAGAGGCGGGGTGGAGTGGAGACTTGGGGCAAGGGGTGGAGTGGGGATGAGGCCTGGGGCAGGGGGTCAACCACCTCCTGGTAGAGAGGAAGTCGGCGCCTATACTGTTTTCTAGCATCTCTTTCTTTCTTTCTTTTTTTTCAATTTATTTCTGGTTTATGAACTACATTTTATTATATTATACACCTCCTAAAAAAGACTTTATAAAAGCTGCTTAAGAGTTATCTCCACAATGACCAGATGGGTGACAGTAATGGGGCTCAGATGGGTGACTAGATGGGGTTCAGGTCCCTAAGCAGGCTATTAACTCCACAGGTTGCACCTGGAGATAGAGCCAGGTTCAGCTGTGCAGGAGTAGGTGGGGCCTATAAAGCAAGGAAGCGGCAACAGACAAGGGCTGCTGGGAAAGGGCAGTCACTCCCTGGGAAGAGGGAGGAGGATTTGGAGCTCGTACACCCAGAGTGAGGAGGAGAACCAGAAGAGTGGGAAGTGGACCAGGGAAGGAGCAGTGAGGCCTTGGAGAGGAAAGCCCAGAACTGCTAGCTATAGGGTTCCCTGGACTGGAACCCGGAGGAAAGGGCGGGGCTGGGTTCCCCTACCAGTCACTGAAGGAGTGGCACCTGAGGCAGTGAAAGGGAAGACTGGCTAGTATTGCTGAAGGAAAGGCTGTGATATATCCCAGATGGGGGAAAACACTGAGTGACCTAACCAGAAGGCTGAGTCACAAAGAGGATGCTGCAGTTCCTGGGATGAGAGAGGAGCTGCAGACCTGAGAGAGAGACAGCGTACGACTATGGGAAGGGGCGTCAGCCTTGAGAGCTAATCCCCAGAGTGACCAGGAGGCAGCGCCAGACAAGTGATTAATGGTGCACCCCTGTCCCACTGACCAATAAGACAGAGAAAGCACTACCTCTGTTTAACTCTAAGTAGAGTTTGTATTTGCTATGAATAGCATATAGTTCAGTTCCATATATACAGTACAACTCAGTTTTGCCAAAAGGTTTTGATTTAGCAATGGGATTTAAATAAGCCAGGAGAGGTTATTTATGATTCAAGATTGACTTTAGACAGAAGGCTTATAGACCACTGGGATGACAATCTATCATGCTGACCAATATTGTGTCACTGTTTCCTTGTACTCCCTGTCTGTCTGTATCCACCTCTTGTCTCTTGTCTTGTACTTGGATTGTCAGCTCTTTGGGGCAGGGACTCTTTTTTGTTCTGTGTTTGTACAACATTTAGCACAATAGGGTCCTGGTCCATGTCTGGGGCTTCTAAGCACTGCAGTGATAGCCAATATTATGGGCTAACCTGCAAAACCCTACTCCACAAGTTCTCCCGTTGAAGTCCAATGGGACTGCTTGTCATGTAAGGTACTATTCAGGCTGAGTAAAGGTATTACAACCTGGTCCTACATGTGTAAAGTTCAGTCCTACTTGAAAAATGATTCTAAAAATGGCATCATGGGTTTATTGATGCACAAGAAGGAATAACATCTAACTCACATACCTCCTACTAGCACTTCACACAGTGCCTAAAATGCAATGGAAACTTAATTTTGTCATTAAATAAGCAGGAAAGAATCTACATATACACAAAGAGCACATCTTTGATAAGTGTAGGCAGGGGCGGCTCCAGGCACCAGCACGCCAAGCACGTGCCTGGGACGGCAAGCCATGGGGGGCGCTCTGCCGGTCGCCGTGAGGGCAGCAGGCAGGTTGCCTTGGGCGGCATGCCCGCGGAGGGTCCGCTGGTCCCGCGCCTTCAGCGGACCTCCCGCAGGCATTCCGCCAAATCCGCAGGACCCGGGACCTCCCGCAGGCAAGCCGCCGAAGGCAGCCTGCCTGCAGTGCTTGGGGCTGCAAAATACCTAGAGCCGCCCCTGAGTGTAGGTTCCAGTTTCTCCAGACACTTTTCTGACTAAAGCTACATTTTAAGACCACATAAAAGTGGCCCATTTTTGTTTTCACTCTGACTGTATAAAAGCTTGGGTGCTTTTTTAAAAAAGGAACATTGTTAAATTACATTATGTATAATCTTGGTTTTCTCTCTCAAAAAATTATTTTAAATTGCATAACCTACTAATATTGACTTTATTCATGTTTTAGCTTGATCCTATTTTTGGATCAATTTAATTTTAAAACTGATTGTGGTGTCATCTTTACAAAGCATGGCAGTTACACACAATATCTTGTAGACTTATAGAGGAATCATTTGAGCTCATTAGTGACCAAAGGGCAAATATCAAAAAGAGAGCTCCAAAGAGTGTGAACCCATCAGCCCTGTGCACTACACTGAAATTTTTCTAGCTTCTTTGGAGGAAAAAAAAAACCCAAGATAACTTAGCTGCAATTTTTCCTCACCAGTGGTGATATTTGTATTAGAGCCACATCCCTCACCACCTGCTCTCCCTTGATTGAGCTGGGCAATCATTGTGTTCTTCGTATTGGATTATCACAGTATTTCTGAAGGTGGGGACCAAGGAAGTCAGACAACAATTTACATGAGTGGTGGCCAAGAGGCTACAACAGTGATACAGCAAGGTTTGGGAGCTGCAAGTGGCTCTTTAATGTGGCTCCTTGCAGCCCATATTAAAACACTGTGTGATTTAATTATTACCAATCAGGATGCTTTTACTATCTTGTCAAGTATTCTACAATTGGTTAGTCAGTCATTTTTCTGTGAGAACAACATATACAAATACTAAATGAAATAATGAATTCACACTACTGCGGCTCTTTTTCAGTTATGGTGATCACTAATTTGGCTCCTGAACCACTGAGGTCTGCGTATCACTGAACAACAACTTTATTTCAATAACTTAAGACAACAGCTAAAGGAAACACGACTTGGTATAAGTAGAGTCATCCCCACACTTGTCACTCTCCATCCCAGACCACCACCTTCCCATATTCAAATATTAGTGTATACCAACTGGCAACAGGCATAAATAAGACCACTTGCACCTCACTAATATTCAGTGGTAGTGGAACTGCAGAAGCAGCCCTCCTGGCTGCCCTGTTACCTACAGCTGTTTGAATGCCACAAGGCCTTAAAGAACAAGCAACAAAAGCACAAGTTACTTTATCTTTAATGCCCTGTTACCACAAAGGTGCCTGACTAGAGCTGTTGTCAGTGGCATTTTATTTGGAACACATTCCCGCACTCTGATATACACTCACATACAGGCACATGCCAAATTCTGCAAGCACATGTGCTTAACTTTATGTGGGATTACTGGGACTACACACATCTGTAAAGTTAAGCACATGACATGGTGGGTTTCTATATAATCTCTAGTCACATCAAATAACGCTGGCAAAATTCCAAGATCAGTTTATGGGAGGTTTTTTATGTCAAGAACATGCAAGAATCATGCCTAGTTAAGGACAACGTTATATATTCCATGCTGCATCTCTGAATCACTCTTGTGTGATCTCTGTAGGATCATGGAAAACACAGATGATGCAAGTATTTTCTAGAGCTGATTGGAACATTTTATATTGAAACAACACTAATACAAAAAGGGAGAAAAAATTGAAAACATGGGTGTGAAAACCTTTTCTTCTTTTCCAGCTAGCTCTGTTATTTTCTCTTGCAGGTAATATTTGATAAGTGTATGAGACTTAACCTTTCAAACTGGGTTTCTTTTTAATCCAAATACTTTTTTTTTCCCATGCAACAAAACACTTGAGTTTTTGCGTTCGACAGCCAGTCTACCACATACACACTAGGGGCATGTTAAGACATGGAGCTACACATCTTACCTCACCACATGCATAGTGATGAGGCTGAACACACGCCCGTGGAGCATATTGTTGCTCACTTATAAAACTGACTGGAGACATTTCATTAGTGTGACTGGCTGCTTCCCAAGCTGACAGGGTAAAAAGAGTTTTAATTTAAACAGATAGTTTAAAAAGCAAAGCACTGAGAATCTGTGTTTACAAGTCATTTTTAGCTCTGCTATATTTCATTTTATACAAAACCTTATCATGAAACATTACACAAGACTAAAATTATAACATGACAAGGCACGTATACAAGTTTTAGCAACACCTCAGAGTCATAATCAGTTCCAAGTACAATAAACAGGTTAATAAAAGTGAGTTAACACTCAGAATATTTTGCGCCAGGAGAGTATGTGATGTTTGAAATGCAAGAAATATGTAATTATAGAGGCATTCCTATTTAGCAGGGCTGTCACCAGGACAGGGCAAGCAGGGCAGCTGCCCAGGGTGCAAAGCCGCTAGGTCGGGCCAGCCCTGCACGATGGCGATCAGGGAAGAAGCACCACCTCCACCCCGACTCACCTCAGCCTGTCACCCAGCCTATCTGGGTTGGTGGGGCACAACCAAAAAATCCGGACATGGGGGAGGCATGTAATCCAGGGTGCCAGACTATGTCTCCTGTGGGTGGAAAAATGATGAAAAAATGATAGGGAGTGCAAATATGCTTGCTCGCCCTGGGGTGCTAAATATCTATTTACGACTCTGATATTTAGTTAGGTTTAAAGGTTTAAGAGAAAACACTATAAAAAACACAGGAAGAGGGCACTCTATCTGTAGAGATATGCCTATGAAATATTGTGATTTAGAGATGCTCTCTTATAAGGAACAGTGTTATGACGGTGGGAATTTGGAGATGTGCCCTGGAGGTGGGGGTGAGAACACTGCCTGGGTGTGTGCAGCAGCTCACTACAGAAGCTCTCCCATTTGTTTTATTACAGTTTTATTCCTTTCTCATTCACTGGTTTGTTATTTAGTGAACCCTAAGATCGTTACACTATCGAGCACCTCAAAGGGCATATCTAATTATCATTTGCTATTTGCTGTAATCGACACATTAACCTTGCAAAACAGGTTTCTGATGAAATTCCATTTCTTTCATGGTAGTATCAGTGGAGTTTGCCACTTACTTAAGTAAAGCAATCTAGGAAAACATTTTTAATATGACTTGGCAAGAAAATCTAAATCTTAAAATTGTTTGACCATCATGGCAATATGTTTGAACCAATTTATTTTTCTCCCCTGTGCCCAAAGTGATATTATAAATTGCATTGTGTATGTTCTAATCAGATAGATACACACATATAGTTAATCTATTCTGACACTGATTATATACATTTCTTTGTCCAATGTCTATTTATATGGAGGAGGAGGCATTGCTACAGAGAACGTTTTTCCAATAAGTTTTCTTTGATGTCTGTTTACCATGATTTATTTTTCTTTTCTTTTTTTTTTAATTCAAAGATCCAGTGAGAAATAAGTCAATCACATCCATAAACTTTTGCCTTTACCTCCTGACCAAAATGTTGTGATATTTCTACAATTCCAAACCACATGCATAAAACCAAAGTTGCCTATGTTACATTTAGTACACTGCTGCAAAACAGAATTCTGCATCATGTTCTTAAATTTTGGAGCCATTTATAATCTCTACTGAAAATTAAATAATATGCTATGGTGTTTTAGTATTTATTCATACAAATTTAACCTGCTCATATATCAATCACTAATTATCCTCTGAATAATCTGTATTTATTTCTGCATTCCACCATTTTAATGACCTTTCAAAATATCCCTCATAACCACCAATCAAAAAACGATATAAATTAGAAATGTTTAGATCTTGCTGGCATATTAATCATTTCACTTTCCAAAACACTCAGTTGAAGCTCTTTCAGTTCAGGTCTAAAAATTCATTCAGATATTCTCAAACTAATGAGAGTCAGTAAAATAGGACTAGCTGGAATGTGACAGAAAAATAATATGCCCTTACCGGACATATTATTTACCTAATTGTGACTTTCTTTTTGGTCACACAGTTTATAAAAAGCTAAGCAATCTAGTTTATACCAGGACATGAAGCCTTCAGCCATTAAGAAACACCAACTAATACAGAAACCTGCTGTGCATGTCCACAGCAACACAGGCTACCAGGAACACATCAAACCTGTCCTCCTCTCGCTATGTTGGCTTCCCATAGAATGTTAAGTCAAATTCCATGGATCAGTCCTTATCTTCAAAGCATCCTGGGCTGAAGCCACAGTGCATCTACTAGCTTATCTACACTACCTGCCAGATCGGTGGGCAGTGATCAATCCAACAGGGGGTCAAATTTATCACATCTAAACTAGATGCGATAAATCGACCACCAAGCGCTCTCCCGTCAACTCCAGTACTCCACCAGGGTGTAAGGTGGAGGCGGAGTCGACGGGAGAGCATCAGCCATCCACTTACCGCAGTGAAGACACCGTGGTAAGTAGATCTAAGTACATCGTATTATTCACATAGCTGAAGTTGCATAATTTAGATCAATCCCCCAAACCACCCCAGTGTAGACCAGGCCTAAGAGACCATCTAAAGCTCTGGGATGAGGTCATGGTCAGCAATTATGCTCCTCAGGCACAATGGAACTATATAGAAAAACGATAAAGCTCATCTGTGCGGCAGAAGAACTTTCTCAGTGGCCGGTCTGAGCATCACCAACCTCACTGACTTCCGCTCCAAGTCCAAGATACATTTTTGACCCACTTTCTTTAACATAATGTGTATATTTAAAATCAAAGCATACAAACAAACAAAACACTGGGAAGAGAAGGAGAGAACAGACAACATATAGAGATGTTAGTAACATTAGTACTGGAAGGTGCTCAGTGACAAGCATGACAGTAAAGTAGTTATATCAAATATATATAAGGAAATTCTATTTTGATTTATTTCTACATTACACTGATGTGAAATGAGAGCAATATCATGTAAATGCTACTGAAACATCAACCCTAATATGGCCCTAAACTATTTTGTTCCTAGTTCTCATTTATATTAAGGCCCCCTTTACACTCCTCTGGCTTTAAAGCTGACATAAATATACTTCCAGAGTAATGTGTCCTTAGTGTAAACAAGAATTGGGCCACTTGTATTTAGGAAAAAGGATTGCCAAACCCAAAGAGGCTGCCAGAGCCAGACAAAAGTACCCATTATACCAAAAAGTGCAGAAATAAGTTTTTTGTGATGGCTTGGATCATCTAGTGACTGGTGTGTCCAGCTTCCTTGTTCTTCAGATACTGACTTCAAAATACAGTGGCACTAATTTGGAATAGTGATACCACCACTGCAGTGCGCCATCAAAGCCTTGGTTTCAAGCATTAGTGCAAATACTGAAATAATAAGGCTTCTCTCTGGAAACAGTCCTCATAAACAGAAAAGTTAACAAATGTGAAAAAAAAAATAACTCAAAAGATTTTCATGGTACGTGGCTACCTTTTTACCAGTTCACAGAAAAAAAATCATAACCAGCTTGTGGTCAGACCATAGAAGTATATAACCTTTATCTGTTATATGCATGACACTTCTATATAAAAGATAAGCACTGAAGCATGATGTATGAATAGCATTCAACCACCTGAACAACTCAGATTTTTGACTGTCTTGATGTGTGACCTTCCTTTTTTGTAATGAATCTTTAGCTCGAACCCATCCTATGATGGATGTGTTGTACTGAAAAGCTATTGTTAGGAAAAGGGGCAAAATATCAAAAGTGAAACATTCCCTTTAAGAATGTACATGTCAATTATAATAGAAAGATTTCATCCCAGATATCATTTTAGTACGAAAAAAATGAGTAATGACTGAGTTTACAAAAGTCTCAAATCATCAAGTGAAAATCATTTGACAGATTACATTTCTAGATATATGTTGCCTGTTTTTAACTTGTAAATAACTCATTTTTTCTAGTTAACAAATCCTTAATTAGTGCACTATTTAGTGTTTCCCAAAATTGGGACGCTGCATGTGCAGGGAAAGCCCCTGGCGGGCCGGGCTGGTTTGTTTACCTGTTGCGTCTGCAGGTTCGGCCAATCGCGGCTCCCACTGGCTGTGGTTCGCTGCTCCAGGCCAATGGAAGCTGCTGGAAGTGGTGCGGGCCGAGGGACATATTGCCCACCGCTTTCCCATTGCCCATTTCCCATTGCCCTGGAGCAGCAAATGGCAGCCACTGGGAGCCGCGATCAGCTGAACCTGCCGACGCAGCAGGTAAACAAACTGGCTCATCCCGCCAAGGGCTTTCCCTACACAAGCAGCATCCCAAATTTGGGAAACACTGCACTATTTGATAGGTTACCAGTGTTGTCTTTGGTGTGAAATCTAAGGCACAAATTGAACTGGGTTAAGTGACTGGTCTCTTGGGACTGGGAGAAACCTGAATATTATGTAATTTTTAGTGTAAGTGTACATTTATCACTAACTCCAGCTCACCTGGGTGGCAAGATAGACTGGAGTGCCCAAGGGGACTGTCTGTGATTTCATGGTCAGACTGTTACAGTGATCCAGGAGTTCACATTTGTTACTGGGTTGGTGAAATTTAATTATAGAACAAACCACAAGTTTGGGGTGTCTGCCCTGCTTATGACAGTCTGCTTCGAGGTTGGCACGCATGGTCGTGAACCACTCCAGATAGCGATACAGGCAGTATATTCAGTTTTTGATTATTCTGAAAAAATATCAATGTTCCTTCTCCAGGGCCTCATTTCTAAATAAGTAATTCTGTTATACAACCTCTCTAGACAAAGCCCTTAAGATAGGAACCTCTAGTGTTAGTGTTAGCCTTACTCCAAACTTTGAATGGTTCAGAGACTTCAGAATTTAATGTCAGTGTTATCTATAGAGCTATACTAGTTTAGGCTTGGGAAAAAAATGGTTAAACTCCATAGATAGCCTCAACCAGGAACTTTCCAGGAAGATTTTCGTTCCCATTTTAACATGCACACACTTACTTCCCAGTGCATTTTTATTTTCTTCTGGGTCTATAGAGTATTACATTTTCAATAAAATAAAAGTGGACTTCACTGTATTAGGGCACTGTATAAGGGTGCGGGGAGAGAAACAGACCACCTGTGGTATTGTAATTCTGTTTCCCAGTCAATAAAATGAATCTACATTTTCCCTATCCTGTTCCCAAGAACTGAGTCACAGGCCTGTCAAAAATCTACTTGCTTATTTTGTAGGAGAAATAGGTCAAATTAAACTATTTGGAATGGATCTTAAAGAATGATGCAAACAATGAACAATAATTTTAACTTGTATTTTTTCTTTAATTACCATCTGTCAAGATTACTATTTTTATCTCTTATCAGATGACTTAAAGAAAGGGTAGCTGCAAACCTTTTAAATGAATATTAATAGCTTTTCAGTTTCATACATTCATGCATTGAAGACAATGTTAAGCATATTTAGCATAGCAGTTTAATAGTAAAACTTATGTTTTATTCATGTGATCTAGACATGAAATTTTCCATTATTAACTACAAGAAATTATTTTAACTTTTAGCCCTGGCATCTCATCAGGCTTCTCAATCACAGAAACAGTTCAGTAGGTTCTATATTTACACACTTTACATTTAAAGAACTCGGCGCTGCCTGTGAAGCTGATGAGTAGCATCTATAAAATGAGATGTAGATTGATTACTATCACCAAGGGTTTGTTCCTGCAAGCTGCAGAGCAATAATGGAAAGGTGCTGAACAGCCTCAATTAACACTGATACTGGAGTTGTGGCAGCTCAGCATTTCCCAGGAGAATTGAGCATCTAGCAGGAGTGAGCCCAAGGAGAAATAAAGTTACCTGAGATTTCTGTGTTGGTTAGAGCTCACTTTTATGCTGCAAACCTTTATAATAGAGGCTTTATAATAGAGGTTATTTTGATTTGAACATGGCTCTTGCTGAATTGAAGCCTATTATAGAGAGGTGGCTCAGTAGGTTATTACGTTAACTTTTCATCTCTGGAGACCAGAGTCCAAATATTCAAATTCACCTTAATCAGGAAAATCTGTACTACAGAAGCCCAGGACTAGGAGAGCATGCATTTTTCCCCATCAAAACTGAAATTCATTGTCAGAGCTCCGTGATTTATTAATAGATGGTCTCCATCCACTTCCTAGTGCACACTGGTATTCACTACACAAAATCCCGAACTGGTACTCAGGCAGGTAGTCTCAGTGCAAATGCCAAGGTTTGTATAATCATGAGGACTGAACTACCTTCTCACTTCTAAAAAATGTCCCTCTATGCTGGGGTTGAATCAGATTAGCATGGGCAGCTAGGGAAGCCTGCAAAGATATCAGCTTTCCTGTTCCATGAATAATAGAGCATTTCAGAACTGCCACAACTGGAAAGTTGTCAATCTGGTGGCATTCACAAGCAGGCAATTCACAGAAAAAATTAAACAGTAAGGCTGCTTTAGAATGCGTGGAATAGTGTGAAGACTTTTGCTGCATCATTGTCAAGTATTAGTGTCTTAGGTCAATGTTTATTTTTTGTTTGATTATATTTTCACACCACATTTCTAACCTGGGATTATCACTTGTCCATATTACACAAACATCTTTAACACTAAATGAGAATTTCCTAGCTAATGTTTTCTGTTGATATTCTCATTGACACTGGTCAGAGGAAGAGAGAGGTTTTTTGTTTTTTTTTCCTAAGAATAAATCTTAGCAGGTTGACAAGTATACAACAAGTTGGCATTCTGGGTACGTGTTGGAAAGTAACAAGAGCATTGGTTGTAGTCAGTTAAAAGAATTTTGCCAAAGGCAAGAATATAAACTGCACATTGCATGGGACTACTATGTTTTCTACTCACAGTTGAGTCAAGTAGTATCCCGCCCTACCACTACAACAAAGTGACTTGCTTCCATATCTTATTAACATTTGCTGTCTCTAGGCTTCACTCAAAACTAAAGAGGGACACCAGTGTAAGGCCTGGTCTACACTAGGACTTTAATTCGAATTTAGCAGCGTTAATTCGAACTAACCGCTCAACTGTCCACACCAGGAAGCCATTTAATTCGAACTAGAGGGCTCTTTAGTTCGAATTTGGTACTCCACCCCGGCAGGTGGAGTAACGCTAAATTCGACATGGCTAGCTCGAATTAGGCTAGGTGTGGATGCAAATCGAACTTAGTAGCTCCGGGAGCTATCCCACAGTGCACCACTCTGTTGACGCTCTGGACAGCAGTCGGAGCTTGGATTCTCTGACCAGCCACACAGGAAATGACCCGGGAAAATTTGAATTCATTTTCCTGTCTGGGCACTTTGAATCTGACATCCTGGCTGGACATCGGGGTGAGCTCCGCAGCACCTGCAACGATGCAGAGCTCTCCAGCAGAGGAGTTCATGTTATCTGTGAATAGAAAGAGGGACCCAGCATAGACTGACTGGGAACTCTTCGATCTGATCGGTGTGTGGGGCGAGGAGTCTGTGCTTTCGGAGCTGCGCTCCAAAACAGGGAATGCAAAGACCTACGAGAAGGTCTCCAAAGCCATGAGAGACAGAGGATACAGGCGGGATGCAATGCAGCGCCGCGTGAAAATCAAGGACCCCATACAAGGCTACCAAAAAATCAAAGCGGCAAACGGACGCTACGGAGCCTGCCACCACTGCCCCACTAGTGACCGTGGACTCTGACGATGGGACAGTGTCGACGGACAGTTCCTCGGTGATGTTCGCGGACGGGGAAGATGAGGAAGGGTTTGTGGAGGACGAGGCAGGCGAGAGCGCTTACAACGCTGGTTTCCCCGACAGCCAGGATCTATTCATCACCGTCACGGAGATCCCCCAACAACCCTCCCCGGCCATTAACCCGGACCCTGAATCAGGGGAAGGAGCAGTCGGTAAGTGCTGTAACCATGTTAACTTTTATTCTTAATATAACAGGAATCTTAACTGTGTGAAAAGGAGGTCTCTCTAGATATGGGGATAGAACAGAAATCATCCTTGGAGATCTCCACGAAGCTCTCCTTGCGTTAATCGAAAAGCATCAGCAGGAGGTTCCTGGGGAGAGCTGCCTTATTGGGTGCTCCGTGGTAGCACAGTTTTCCGCGCAAGGCTTTCATGAGGAACTCAGGGAGCACTGCCTCCCCGAGCACGGCTGCATCAGGCCCTGGTTCGTGCTAGCTTTCACGCAGCATGCGCTCTCTATCTCCTTCAGTGACCCTCCTCAAGGTGATCTCGCTCGGAGACTCCTGCATCTAATTAGGGTAATTACTGTAATTTTACGCCTGGTCCAAAGTATTTTTAAGAAATCTATGGACAGACGGCATAGCACAGACTCAGCACGCAGCTGCATGACGAGCGTAACGGAAAGCCAAAGAATATAATGGACGCTCATTGAGGGAGGGGGTAATGAGGACGCAAGGTATCCCACAGTTCCTGCTGTCTCCGAAAAGTATTTGCATTCTTGGATGAGCTCCAAATGCTTCTAGGGTCAAACACAGTGTCTGCGGTGGGTCAGGGCATAGTTCGGCAATTTGCGCACACACCCCACCCACCACCAGAAGTGAAAACAATCCTCTGTTGACTCTTTTACATGTCACCCTATCTTTACTGAATGCTGCAGATAGACGCGCTGGTGCAGCACTCAACACCAACATCCTTGCTCCCCCCACGCTATGGATGGCTGATGGTACAAAAAGATGGAAATCCATCCTCATCATCAGCCTATTGGCACATGGGGCAGTGCAAAAGGGCTGGTAACCATGCCGACTAGTATCAGTAAGGTCAGTCAAGGGCGCCTGTCCCTAATTTTTGATGGCTGATGGTACAATATGGCTGGTAACCGTCCTCATCATTGCAACAGGGGGCTGAGCTCCATCAGCCCCCACCCTTCATTGTAAATAAAAGATTCAATTGCCCCTGGACTAGCAGAGGGATGATGGGCTCCTTCATCCACACTCCTTAATGTCCTGCCTGGACTATCATTGCAGCTGGAGGCTTCCTTCCACTCATTTCTCACAAACAAGTCACTGTGTCTTATTCCTGCATTCTTTATTACTTCATCACACAAGTGGGGGGACAATGGTATGGTAGCCCAGGAAGGCTGGGGTAAGAACGGAATGAACAGGTGTTGTTGTTGCAGGAGCACCCTCTGTGAATAGCATACAGCTCATAATTTATGCAGGATCAGACACAGAGCAGCTGTGCTCTCTGGTTCTATGATACAGTGGTTCTCTAGTACACTTGCCCATAATCTAGGCAGGACTGATTCTATTTTTAGATACCAAAAAGGAGAGATTGACTCAGGGAGTCATTCCCAATTTTTGCTTTTGCGCCCCTGGCTGCTCGGCCAGGGGCACTTATGACAGCAGCAAATGGTGCAGTGCAAAAGGACAGGTAACCATGCCCATCTTATTACCATCTTATTACCAATTTATGGTATGGTAGATGGTACAATATAGCTGGTAACCATCTCTGCTGTCATGCAAAAGCAAAAGCATGCTGCTGTGTAGCGCTGCTGGCCCGCCTCTGTCAGCGGCATCTAGTACACATACGGTGACATACACAAAAGGCAAAACAGTGTCCATGGTTGCCACGCTATGGCGTAAGCCAGGGCAAATCTGGGAAAATGGGCTTGAAATGATTGTCTGCCATTGCTTTCCCGGAGGAAAGAATGACTGGCGACATTTACCCAGAATCCACCGCGAAAATGATTTCTGCCCCAGCAGGCACAGGGGTCTCAACCCAGAATTCACAGAGACAGCCTAGACTCAGTTAATTGTTCGCAAAAATGTATCTTTGCAAGGAATTCACTCCCTGTTTCCCATCTCACAGCTTCCACTGTCTCCAGACCTGCCACAGCATCCCCCTCGCAGAGGCTGGCAAAGATTAGGCGGCGAAAGAAAAAGACAAGGGACAAGATGTTCGAGGAACGTATGGGCTGCTACCTAGCAGAGGCGGACCAGCAGAGCCAGTGGAGGGAGACCGTCTCTCTGTGCCAGCGCTCACACAGCGAACGGGAGGAGAGGTGGCGTGAGGAAGACAAGCAGGCGACTAAAACAATGCTTGGACTAGTGAGGGAGCAAACGGACACGCTCAGGCGCCTTGTGGATGTTCTGCAGGACCGCAGGAGGACAGAGACACCCTGCAGTGTATCTGCAACCGCACTCCCCCGCCACAAAGTCCCATACCCCCCTCACCGAAAATAATCAGGAGGAGGGGCGGCCGGGGACGTGAATACTGTCACTGCACCACAGCACAGTGCTCAAGTACCCAAAAGCTATCATACCCTACATTTGCCGAAGTCCTTCACTTCCAGACTCACAGTAGTCCCAATCCCAGTCCCATCCCCTAACTGTCTACTTAATTAATAAAAATGCTTTGCTGTTAATTACTGTTTCCGTTATGTTTTTTCAAAGAAGACTGTGTTTGAATGGGGGGCATGGGGAAGGGGGTGGTTAATTGCATAGGACAGTCACCTTTCCCAGGGTACAGACACGGGGGCAGGATCAGCAGCGGGTCACACACACGGTGCAGTCAGTAGGCACCCTGGTCGGTTTTTGGAGGTGGTTTCCAGGATCTGTGTGGGCGGGGGAGATGTGACTTTGCAGCGGGGGAGGGCGGTTACAGATCTTATACAGCGGTCCTTGTCCTGGACCGCTGAGTCACGCAGCTGAGGAATCTGTATCCGTCCTCCTCCACCACAAGGTCACATATCCGCCCGCACACAGAATTCCATAAAGAGGGATGGCAGGCTCAGTTGAAAGAAGCCTTCCGGCACTGCGGACCGCTCTAGGAGCAGGAGCCTGTCATTCCTTGAGTTTAGAGGCGGTCTTTACATCACCGCACACCCTACCCAGCACAGCCTGCGTCCCAGTTTCAACCCTTTCACGAAAAGTCATGAATAAAGAAACCTTTGTTAAGTAATAATGGGACATGTATTTTATTTTTACACGTGTGCTGGAAGTGGGGGTAACGGGGTGAACGGGGTATGTAACCGAAGAGGAGAGTCAACAGTCAGTGGGTAAAGAAACAGGGGCAGGTTCAGCTTCTCTGTAAAGAAACTGAACAGTCACAAGTCACGCTGCTCCCTGGTATTTGAAGAGTTCCTTGTCGCTGTCCCAGGCGCCTGTATAGGGCTTCATGAGCAAGTGCATTAGCGGGCAGGCTGGGTCCCCGAGGATGACTATAGGCATCTGCACATCCACAACAGTTATTTCGTGGTCCGGGAAGAAACTACCTTCCTGCAGGCGTCTGAGCATCCCACAGTTCCTGAAAACACACGCATCATGAACCTTGCCCGGCCACCCGACGTTGATGTTTGTAAAAGTCCTCTATGGTCCCCCAGTGCTTGCAGGACCATTGAAAAGTAGCCCAATTTCTCAGCAGCTGACTGTGGAAGAGGTGGACGATAAAGTGCGAGGAGGAGAAAACGGCGATGATCGCAGCGGGCTCCGTGCTTGCAGTGCTGTGGCGTCCGCGCTGTCACTGACCAGAAAAGTGCACGAACAGATTGCCCGCAGGCGCTTTCATGGAGGGAGGGAGGGAGGTTGTGATTGACGGTTCAATGACGACACTTACCCAAAACCACCCTCGACACATTTCTCCCCCCAGCAGGCATTGGGGGCTCTACCCAGCATTCCAATGGGCAGCGGGGACTGCGGGAACTGTGGGATAGCTTCCCACAGTGCACCGCTTCCAAAGTCGACGCTGGCCCCGTGAATGTGGACTCAGAAATTCGAATTAGTGTATTTAGTATGGATACACAAATTCGACTTCATAAGGTCGAATCCACAAATTCGAACTAAGTTGATTCGAAATAGTCTTGTAGTGTAGACAAGGCCTCAGAGGAGAGGTCAAAAAAGGAAAAGAATAAAGAAAAACATCCTAAAAGAATCACTGCTTTACCTCTCTGAAAACTATATGCTTTGCATACATGTTCTAATTAACTAGACAATAACTGACGATCTAAAGATTGTATGTATGATCAGCACGAGTGGCAAATGATAAATCTGTCTACAATATTTTAATCAGATAAATTAACAATTGGCTAGAGGGAAAGAAGTAATTTGCTAGAATGTGCTTATCTAAGGTCAAAACAAAATTAATCGGCAATTGCTTATCAGCATGGTCTGCATCAAAAGGAGGTCTTAATTAATTCTTCATTAACTGGAGCACAGATTCTAAAAGGCAAATTTATAATTCCTCTGTCAACTCAGGTTTTTTCAATATGAAAGAGTGGAATATGACAACACTGCAGAGTAAGGCTCAAAAAGAAGCCATTACAAGTACTGCATATAAATATTTTGAATCCTTCAGCTGATCATTTAAATAGCCTTGAATAACTTCCCATCCTCCCTCTTTTCATATGAAAATATCCTATCAGTTTCATTTCAGCCATCCAGATTAATAAACAAACCTCTGAAGGACAGTAGAGGAGTCAGTGCATCCGTCAGCAGATTGGGTCACTAAGGAAACAGTACCACTAAGTGAAGCCTGATATATAGGGCAGACTGTAGCCTGCATGCAGCGTTTTTGAAGGTGATGATCTTTCACCATCCTCACATATTTCTGTGCATTTTAAAACTAAGATGACTAATTCTGATCAAAATACATTTTGGTTAACAAAATGTATGCTCACTTTACTAGAGGGGTCTCTGAATTTTATTGGGAGTGTTCCAGTTTGGAAGATCCTGTGTGCTGCAATCAAGCCTTAGTGACCACAACTCCCATGATGCCTTGGGAAAAGAGTGAGAGACTTCCTTTCCCAGGGAATGAGGAAAGAGCAGGCGGTGGACTCCATTTTGGGAGAGGAGTTGCGCTTGCTTGTGTGGCGCTCTGTCCGTACCAGGAACTGCTGCTAACTGCTCCTAGGAAGCCAGATGCTGCTGCTGGGAGCCTCAGAGGTGGTTGATGGCTTCACTGGGGCCAGGGAAGAGACTATTGTTGTGCCTAGAGCTGACTGAGGGGGGCCTGCATTGAAGGAACTGAGAGTAACCCTGACCCCTATTTGGGAAAGTATTTGCAAGGGAAGAGGCATAGCAAAAGAGATGCTAAGAGGTTGTCTGAGGAGAGGCAGAGTGGTCTTCCCATCAAACCAGAACCCAGGGTTGTTGACATTTGGTTCCATCTTCAGCGGGGTTATGCAGCTTGTTGACTGACACACAGAACCAGCAGAGTGCTGCCTCTAGCTTCAGATCTTCAAGTGCACCCATGCACATGCCTAGGTCTCTGAAATCACAAGGACTCTATTAAATCTGTGGGGTGGGATAAATGGTGGCAGTGTAAATGCCAATTAGATATGTTTCATTTATTACTGTATACTATATTTGTTAATTGATTTTATTCAACTGTCCCCTGTGGATTTAAATTAGTAGTAACATTTAATTTTAGTCTGTTATACTCTGTTTCCTTAAGTTGTTATATTAGAGTTAACCCACATTTACTTAAGTATATTGGATGTCTATTTATAATTATATATAATGTATATAAAATGTATAATTTTGAGTTAGACCCATGCCACAGATGATGATGATGATGATGATTAGAATAGGTTTATTCCTGGAAGTTCCCAAGGCACACCATTGTACACAGTGTGTACAGGGGCCAGTCAGGTGGAGGCAACGCCAATTTTAAATTCCTTTAGGAGTAAAGGGACTGCAGTAGAAGGGTGGATAGAAGATTCCCACCTATCCAACATCACTACTGGGATACTCAGGATCTCCTTTGCTGTCAGCGACATGAGGCACCCAGGCACACAGATAAGTGTTGCCTGCTCCCAAGTAGCCCAGGGAGGAAAGAGATAGGGAGGGTTTACAAAAATATTCCTGTAGTTCATTTTGGTACACACAGGAACATAGAAATTACCATACCACACCTGAGCAGTGGTCCATCTAGTCCACTATTCTGATTCTAATGGCAGCAAGCGCCAGATGCTTCCGAGGAAGGTGCAAGAAATTCGGCAGCAGGCATATTTTGGTCTCCTGTTTATATTACCAACTATTTTCACTCCAATATTAGTGCAGCAATGATACAATGAATTATGTTCACATTTATACGCAATCATGTTTCTCTCTGAGGCCACCATAGTTGCATAGATCGGTGGTTTTCAACCTTCCCCCCCCCCCCATTTGCAGGCCCCTAAAGTATTTCAACTGGAGACACGGGCCCCTTTGAAAATCTTAGACACAGACATTCTTAAATCTTATATTGCCTTTGTAAAATAACCTCAGTTTTTGATGGCCAGAGAACAAATAGAAGCAGCAAAGAATCCTGTGGCACCTTATAGACTAACAGATGTTTTGCAGCATGAGCTTTCGTGGGTGAATGCCCACTTCTTCGGATGCAAGTAGTGGAAATTTCCAGGAGCAGGTTTATATATGCAAGCAAGAAGCAAGCCTAAGTCGTGCAGAACGCAATGCCATCCACAGCCTCAGAAACCATCCTGACATTATAATCAAAGAGGCTGACAAAGGAGGTGCTGTTGTCATCATGAACAGGTCTGACTACCAAAAGGAGGCCGCCAGACAACTCTCCAACACCAAATTCTACAGGCCACTTCCCTCAGATCCCACTGAGGAATACATTAAGAAACTGCACTATCTACTCAGGACACTCCCTACACCAACACTGGAACAAATCAACATACCCTTAGAGCCCCGACCAGGGCTATTCTATCTACTGCCCAAAATCCACAAACCTGGAAATCCTGGATGCCCCATCATCTCGGGCATTGGAACTCTCACTGAAGGACTGTCTGGATATGTGGACTCTCTACTCAGACCCTATGCCACCAGCACTCCCAGCTATCTCCGTGACACCACTGATTTCCTGAGGAAACTACAATGCATTGGTGACCTTCCAGAAAACACCATCCTGGCCACCATGGATGTAGAGGCTCTCTACACAAACATCCCACACGCTGATGGAATACAAGCTGTCAGAAACAGTATCCCTGATGATGCCACAGCACAACTGGTTGCTGAGCTCTGTGCCTTTATCCTCACACACAACTATTTCAAATTTGATGACAATATAGATCTCCAGATCAGTGGCACCGCTATGGGCACCCGCATGGCCCCACAATATGCCAATATTTTTATGGCTGACGTGGAACAACGCTTCCTCAGCTCCCGTCCACTCACACCCCTTCTCTACCTACGCTACATTGATGACATCTTCATCATCTGGACCCATGGGAAGGAGACTCTGGAAAAATTCCACCACGATTTCAACAGCTTCCACCCCACCATCAACCTCAGCCTGGACCAATCTACACGGGAGGTCCACTTCCTAGACAGTACGGTGCAAATAATTGATGGTCACATTAACACCAACCTATACCGAAAACCTACTGACCGCTATGCCTACTTTCATGCCTCCAGCTTCCATCCCGGGCACACCACAAGATCCATTGTCTACAGCCAAGCACTGAGGTACAACCGCATCTGCTCTAACCCCACAGACAGAGACCAACACCTACAAAATCTCCACCAAGCATTCTCAAAACTACAGTACCCGCACGAGGAAATAAGGAAACAGATCAACAGAGCCAGACGTGTACCCAGAAGCCTCCTACTGTAAGACAAACCCAAGAAAGAAACCAACAGGACTCCACTGGCCATCACATACAGTCCCCAGCTAAAACCCCTCCAGCGCATCATCAGGGATCTACAACCCATCCTGGACAATGATCCCACACTTTCACAAGCCTTGGGTGGCAGGCCAGTCCTCGCCCACAGACAACCTGCCAACCTGAAGCATATTCTCACCAGTAACTGCACACCGCACCATAGTAACTCTAACTCAGGAACCAATCCATGCAACAAACCTCGATGCCAACTCTGCCCACATATCTACACCAGCGACACCATCACAAGACCTAACCAGATCAGCCACACCATCACCGGTTCATTCACCTGCACGTCCACCAATGTTATATATGCCATCGTATGCCAGCAATGCCCCTCTGCTATGTACATCGGCCTAACTGGACAGTCTCTAAGGAAAAGGATAAATGGACACAAATCAGATATTAGGAATGGCAATATACAAAAACCTGTAGGAGAACACTTCAACCTCCCTGGCCACACAATAGCAGATCTTAAGGTGGCCATCCTGCAGCAAAAAAACTTCAGGACCAGACTTCAAAGAGAAACTGCTGAGCTCCAGTTCATCTGCAAATTTGACACCATCCGCTCAGGATTAAACAAAGACTGTGAATGGCTTGCCAACTACAGAACCAGTTTCTCCTCTCTTGGTTTTCACTCAACTGCTAGAACAGGGCCTCATCCTCCCTGATTGAACTAACCTCGTTATCTCTAGCTTGCTTCTTGCTTGCATATATAAACCTGCTCCTGGAAATTTCCACTACTTGCATCCGAAGAAGTGGGTATTCACCCACGAAAGCTCATGCTGCAAAACGTCTGTTAGTCTATAAGGTGCCACAGGATTCTTTGCTGCTTCTACAGAACCAGACTAACACGGCTACCCCTCTGATAGAGAACAAATAGATATGATAGGAGCTGGGGAAGTGGGGGAAATTATCACTTTTCCACATTTAGCCTTTCCTTTAGCCTAAGTTTAAACTTAGCTTTCTCCAGTGCTCCAGGTTACTTCCCAGTTCATCCAGAAGCAGCACCCACAAGAACATATGCAGAGATTTGTCTGAAATACAGTCCCCATACTTCCACAGATTGCAACTTCAGGTTCTCTTCAAGTCTCTCTCACTTGATTATCATGCAAATGAAAATGATTGCTCAGCTTTGACTCAGATGTCAAGGATTCTGAGGTTGTCAGTACACCTTGGAAAACTATAAAGCAGAACTTATCTACAAATGTGTAGCACACTGACTCATCCTATCAACATGACAAGGACTGCTTACAGTTCCATCCTAAGTAAAGGTAATAATTGGAGATATACCAATCTCCTAGAACTGGAAGGGACCTTGAAAGGTCATTGAGTCCAGCCCCCTGTCTTCACTAGCAGGACCAATTTTTGCCCCAGATCTCTAAGTGGCCTCCTCAAGGATTGAACTCATAACCCTGGGTTTAGCAGGCCAATGCTCAAACCACTGAGCTATCCCTCCCCCTTAAGTAGTGTAGCCTTCCCATCCTTATCTAGCTATGTTCTGTGCAGCAGTATAAAAACTTTATTTTGTTTAACATTTCAAGGTTCAAAGATTACTCCTCATCCATTTTAATGTGTACATTAACATGAAGAGGTTAAGAGCTGTTATAAACTGCAGTACTGCATTACAAAAAAGGAAAAATAAATAAATAGCAGCTACGGATAAAGCTTATTTAGCCCAGAATCTCAAAAGCATTTTACTCACATTTTTTAAGCTTCACAACTCCCATGATGGGTATGTAAATACTAATCGTATTTTAGAGGTGGGTAAACTGATGCCCAGTGGTGAGCTGCAGCCGGTTCGCACCGGTTCACGGGAACCGGTTGTTAAATTTAGAAGCCCTTTTAGAACCGGTTGTCTCGCGTGGGACAACTGGTTCTAAAAGGGCATTTAAATTTAACAAGCGCTCCCTGCTGCGGCCCCAGTTCACCTCAGCTCTGCCTCCACCTCCTCCCATGAATGCTCCTCCCTGCTTCTCCTCCCCCCCTGCTTCCCGCGAATCAGCTGTTCGCGGGAGGGCTGAGAAGCAAGCAGGCTTCCCGCTCAGGCCCAGGAAGATGATGTAGAGGTAGGGGTAGGGGGAACGAGGAGGGCCGTGCACCCCGGCCGGTCTCCAGCCGCGGCCCTGCCCGGCTTTGGCCACGGCCCTCACCGGCCCCGCGTCCCCGGCCGCCGAGCTCCGTCCGCGGCTCGCCCTGGCCCCGTGTCCCCAGCCGCCCAGCTCCGGCCACGACCCTCCCCGGCCCCACATCCCCGACCACAACCCTCCCTGGCCGCAACCCTCCCCGGCCCCGCGTCCCCAGCCGCCCGGGGCCCTCCCCGGCCCCCCCCTGGCCCCACGTCCCCGGCCGCCCGGGGCCCTCCCCGGCCCCCCCCGCCCCGGCCCCGTAACCGGCCGCCCGGGGCCCTCCCTGGCCCCGAGTCCCCGGGCATGGCGGCGGCTGCGACCCCACCTACCTGGATGCCCGGCTCCAGACATGGCCCCCCGGCTCCGGCCCAGCCCCGTGGTTCCAGCCGCCCAGCTCCTGCTGTTTTGCCATGCGGCCGGGCTCTGGCAGTGTGGGTCCAGGCGTGGTGGCAGCCCCGGCTGCCCGGCTCCAGTTCTGGCTGTGTGGCTCTGGCCGCAGACCTCCCCAGCTCCGGCCGGCCAGCCGCCTGGCTCCAGCCGCCCAGCTCCCGCCACATCCTCCGGCTCTGGGTGCGCGACTCCTGCCCCGGCCCCGCGTCCCCGGGCTCCCGGCTCCAGCTGCGGCCAGACTGTAGCGCCGCCAGCCACGTCCAGGCAGCGTGGTAAGGGGGCAGGGATGGGGTGTTGGAGAGAGGGCAGGGGAGTTCGGGGGTGGGGGAGGTGGATAGGGATTTGGGGGGTCAGAGGGCAGGGAACAGGGGGATTGAATAGGGGCAAGGGTCCTGGTGGGGCAGTCAGAAAGGATCAGGGTTTGGATGGGGCGGTGGGAGGCAGTCAGGGGCAAGGGTTCCAGGGGCAGTCAGGGGACAGAGAGAAGGGGTGGTTGGATGGGGCAGGGGTCCTGGGGGGCCCTCAGGAATGAGAGGAGGGGTTGGATGGGGCAGTCAGGGTACAGGGAAGGGGGGTGGATGGGGCAGGGGTCCCTGGGGTGGGGGGGCATCAAGGAACGCAGGGGGTTGGATGGGGCAGGAGTCCTGGGGGGGTGGGTCATGACCCCTCCTGGGGTGAGGAGGGAACCGGTTGTTATGATTTTGGCAGCTCATCACTGCTGATGCCCAAAGGATCTAAGTGACTTGCCTAAAGTCAAAATGCAAGTCAGAAGCAGAGCTGGGAACAAAACCCGGGAGTCTCAGGTCAATGTAATCTATTCTAACCACTAGCTTCTATTGCCTTGGAAAGAACATTCATATTTGACTTGATTCATAGCTTTCTTTGTATGGCAGTGAGGGCCAGATTCTCTTATTAGATACTTTGATGACATTAGAGAGAGTTGTATGTGCATCTGAGGACAGAACTTGTTCCTTTTTAAGGAGAGTGAAGGAAAATGCCACAATATGCAGTTTCAATCATAGTTATCTATGTTAGCTTAAACCATATTTCCCAACTTTTCTAAGGTCAAATCTCACAGGTCATGAAGTACTGAAGTTGTTGGTAACATTAGAGATACACAACTGGATTTTCAAAGGAAGTTTCTATTAAGGTGGGCAGACATTATTGATTTGCTAGGATACTTTGAAGAGAAGAGGAATGAGAGAAAAGCATAAAGAATATGACTTGATCAATATTGGGACGGGTTGCTCTCTAGCTCTGCCAATAAAGCACCTGTGGGTTGTCATACACCAAGGTTATCTTAAGGTAGATAGTTGCTCTGTGATCATTCTCTTAGGTGTATCTTCTGTTTGCTGAGCAAGGGTGGCACTTTATTTGGAAGGGTCTTAAGAATACTGTGTTTTTCTGTCCATATGAATAGATCAATTCTCAATTTTTTCCACATGATGATCCTGTGTCTCAACAGAAAAAGTTTCTTGTCCCCACCTAGCCACAAAGTGGTCATGACTCTCTAAAACTTGTTTGCCACCACCAGGCGAGGACCCAAGGAATACATGCATGACCTGATGTAGCCTTAGTCCCCTAAATATTCAATTGACAAGACTAACAAAACAGATAATGGATTAACCTGGCATTATTTCAGTATGGTTGTTACAGCCTTCCTTCCCATAAGCACTACAACCAGAGCTTCCCCCACATACTTCTCAATGTTACTTCATTACAAGGAGTGTCACTAAGTTTAGAACCTAGTTTATCTCAGTCTGACCTATCTGATATCTATACAATTGTTGTACACTAGTTTGTGTTTTTTCCCTAGGTGGTTCCTGCAGCTTTGGGTCCAGAAACTACAATTCCAAGGATGTACCACAGAGTCAAGGGGCAGGCACGGAGAAGAGATGGAGAAAGAGGAATAAGAAAGGGAGCTCTCAGAAGGAGCGAGGGGAATAAGCCTTACCTTTGCTATTATCTAGCTTCCAACTCTTCCTCACAGGGGTTCAGGTACAAAAAACAATGAATTAATGACATCAGATATGGAAAATCTCAAAGTGAGATTGTAGAACACTTTGTACACATAGCAAAATAAATCCTCTCTCATTTCAAGCTGCCACCTTTATTTATTTTATTTGTTGTTGTGAACTTCATCCTTAAATGAGGCCTGCCACATATTAATAGGCCAGGGTCACACTTTCTGGGTTATCAAACTGCAGTGAGGTGATAGATGGCACACATATCTAGGGTGACCAGATGTCCTAATTTTATAGGGACAGTCCTGATTTTTGGGTCTTTTTCTTATACGGGCTTCTATGACCCTCCACCCCCATCCCGATTTTTCACATTTGCTGTCTGGTCACCCTACACATATCCCTATTTTGGCACCAAGCCACCTTGCCACAGAATACATCAACAGAAAGGGCTGCTCTTCTATGGCATTGCAAGCACTGGTGGATCACCGGAGACACTTTACCGACAGGAGTGTGGGCTGGTCAAAGAAGGTGCATTGTGACAGATTTTCATTACCAATCTGCCTGAGGCCACAGTTGATCAGGCTGGGGCCACAGGATCGTTTTTGGGGGAGGAGATGACGAGGCACACCAAGTGTCTAAATTTTAAAGCTTTATTGATTAAAATAATAGCAGAGAGTGCTGGGGACGTTCCCCTGTCACTCAGAGGAAGAAAGAAAGCGTTAGTGCCCCAAGCCCTAACCCACTTTCATACTCATACATGCATGACTGGCCAAGTCTGGGTGTAATGTCAGAAGAGAAGGGGGTGGGGGAGAAAGGTGGACAAGAGTGCTGTCCTGGGCCCAGGCTGTCCAGGTCTGCTGTTGCTCTCCAAATTGCTCCAGCTCTCAGGAGGTTTTTAAGTCCTGGCTCCTCGGGGGGGGATGGGAGCGGGGAGGACACAACATTCCCAAAACACCCTGGTTCCAGGGACAAGAGGCTCTGCTCCCCCTTTCGCTATCTTGTCTGTGTTTTCCATCTCTGCAGCTCCTAGACTTTGTTTTCCTTCCTGCTGGCCTTGCTGTTTTGCAGGTCTGTGCAGCTGGAGTTCTCTCTCTCATGGCTACTCGGGCACATTCAAGCCCCCATCTTTCTCGGCTGTCAGCCAAGTCTCGGCTGTGAGCAGTGCCCTTGGGTGGAGGCCAGTGTCGTATCTTCGTACTGAGCTAACTCCAGGGTTGAGTTAACTTTGCTCTTTTCTTCTTCTTCCCCCCGTCTCAGCCTCTTGTAACCTACAAAGGAAACTGTCACTCCTCACTCACACCTTTAACCCTTCCCAGCATGCTTTGCGATGCTTGCAACAGTGTTAGCCACATACTGATTTGCCCTCCCCGGGGACCTATGGGAGGGAGGGGACCATTGAGGTGTGACAGCATGCCGCTCACATCTTTACAAACACAAAGCTGTTTGGAAAGCTGCAAGCAGGGACTTTCTTTCCAGAGCAACAGATTACCATTCTGGATGTTGAAATGCCAGTAGTGATCCTGGGAGACCCAGACTACCCGCCTCCCTAGGCTCCTGAAGCCGTACACCGCTCACCTCGACAGCAACAAGGAGCGCTTCAACTACAGGCTTAGAGGTGCATAATGACAATTGAAAGTGCTTTTAGCCATTTGAAAGGTCACTGGCACTGTCTACTCACAAGATTGAACCTCAGTGAAAAACATATCTCAATGGTTGTAGCTGCCTGCTGTGTCCTGTGTAGTATCTGTGAAGCAAAGGAGGAAAAAGTTTCTGCCAGGGTGCAGGAGAGAGTTAGAACGGCTGTCTGCTGATTTTGAGCAACTGCATACCAGGGCTATTAGAAGGAGCTCAATGCAGAGCAATTCTGCTCAGAGAGGCTTTGAAAGACCATTTCAACAGTGAGCCATAGTAATGTTTGTTGCTGTAGTGTGCTCTACCTGGAATTGCTCTTTTGCACGCTGGTATGAACCTTGCAATGAGTGCTGTGTATGTGGTAATATAACATTGAAAATTCATCTATTACTTTTATGGATCTGTGAAGGATGTCAGCTCCGGCTGGCATACGTTGTGAACTAATAAAGATGAATTAACTTTCCAGAAATAGAGTTTTATTCCATACCCAGGCGAACAGACATTTATAACTGAATTAAAAAAAAAACTTAATAAATAAAGGCAAAAACTTTTGAAAGGGAATGAACAGTCATTTCCATTTCACAAACACATACACCAATCGTGTCTTTCACAGGTCACTGTATGTGCAGCTGTGATTGTCTGTTTTCTTCCTCAGGGTCGAGCAGTAGGGGTAGTGCAGTGCAGAATGTGATGAGGGGAGGTGTAGAAAGGCTCTGGAATGCAATTCTCTTCAGGTTGCAGAGGGAGGTGAGCATGGGACTGTTACTCATAGATTCATAGACTTTAAGGTCAGAAGGGACCATTATGGTCATCTAGTCTGACCTCCTGCACAATGCAGGCCACAGAATCTCACCCACCCACTCCTGTAACAAACCCCTAACCTATGTCTGAGTTACTGAAGTCTTCAAATTGTGGTTTGAAGACCTCAAGCTGCAGAGAATCCTCCAGCAAGTGACCTGTGCCCCATGCTGCAGAGGAAGGCGAAAAACCTCCAGGGTCTCTGCCAATCTGCCCTGGATGAAAATTCCTTCCCGACCCCAAATATGGTGATCAGTTAAACCCTGAGCATGTGGGCAAGACTCACCAGCCAGCACCCAGGAAAGATCAGCAAGAGTCTACAACGTATCTGTTTGCTGCTTGAGAAGTGCTAGCATCTCCTGCTGCACATCCCTTTCCTTTTCCTGCGCCTTTCTACTGTCCATTCTATCGCTGTCCATGCTGTCTGTGAGGGTAATCCTCCAAGCAGCAGAGGCTTGCAGGATCTCTTGAACAGGTTATGCCACAACTTCTTCCTTCACCACCTTATCTGACTGAGCCACTCTGCTGGTGTGGATGGAGATACCCTTAAGGCCACATTTTCCAGCTGCAAAAGATACAATGCAGAGAGGTACTATTGCAAGTATATTCATGAGATAAATGAAAGCTTGGTATACTAAACTCACTCCCTTTGATCCACAAACCGTGAAAGCACTGCATTCTCGCTCCTCCCTGGGAAAAGTGGAAACTAGATCAAATTATGAAGGATGAATATAAACAACACAAGCATGTAGAGACAAAATTAGAAAGGCCAAGGCACAAAATGATAGTAAACTAGCTAGAGAAATAAAGGGTAACAAGAAAACATTCTACAAATACATTAGAAGCAAGAGGAAAACCCAGGACAGGGCAGGCCCATTACTCAAAGAGGGGAGAAAGAATAAAAGAAAATGTGGAAGTGGTAGAAGTGAAACATGACTTTTTTGTTTCGGTTTTCACCAAAAAGTTTAGTAGCAATTTGACATCTCACAAAGTAAAGGCCAGTGAAAATGAGGTAGGATCTGAGGCCCTGATGAAATACATCCTAGAATACTCACACAACTGACTGAGGAGATATCTGGGCCATTAGCAGTTATCTTTGAAATCTCATGGAAGACGGGAGAGATCCCAGAGGACTGAAAAAAGGAACTATACTGCCAATCTATAAAAAAGGGGAATAAGGACAACCCGGGGAATTACAGACTAGTCAGCTTAATTTCAGTATCCGGAAAGATAATGGAGCAAATAATCAAGCAATCCATTTGCAAACAACTAGAAGATAGTAAGGTGATAAGTGACAGTCAACATGGATTTCTCAAGAACAAATCATGTCAAAGTAACCTAATAGCTTTCTTTGACAAGGTAACAAGCCTTGTGGATATGGAGGAAGTGGTAGATGAGATGTATCTTGACTTTAGTAATGCTTTTGATAGGTCTAGCTTGGCCATCTCATAAACAAATTAGGGAAATACAATGTAGATGGAGCTTCTATAAAGTGGATGCATAACTGGTTGGAAAACCAGTCCCAGAGTGTAGTTATCAGTGGTTCATAGTCTAGCTGGAAGGGCATATCGAGTACGGTCCTACAGGGATTAGTCCTGGTTCTGTTCAATATCTTCACCAATGATTGAGATAATGACACAGAGTACACTTATAAAGTTTATGGACTTTATAAGCTGGGAGGGATTGCAAATGCTTTGGAGAATAGGATTAAAATTCAAAATGATCTGGACAAATTGGAGAAATGGTCTGATGTAAATAAGATGACATTCAATAAGGACAAATGCAAAGTACTCCACTTAGGAAGGAACAATCAGTTGCACATACAAAATGGGAAATGACTGTGTAGGAAGGAGTACTGCAGAAAGGGATCCAGGGGTTGTAGTGGATCACAAGCTAAATATGAGTCAACAGTGTAACACTGTTGCAAAAAAAGCAAACATCATTCTGGGATGAATCAGCAGGAGTGTTATAAGCAAGTTACGAGAAGTAATCCTTCTAGTCTGCTCTGCACTGATAAGCCCTCAGCTGGAGTATTTTGTCCAGATTTAGGTGCCACATTGCAAGAAAATTGTGGTCAAATTAGAAAATTGTGGTCCAGAGAAGAGCAACAAAAATGATTAAAGGTCTAGAAAACATGACCTATTAGTAAAGACTGAAAAAAAAATTGTGTTTGTTTAGTCTGCAGAAAAGAAGATGAGGGGGGACATAATAATGCTAGCCCTTCTCCTCCATGCCCCAAGTGATCTGCTCATAGATGTCCATGTTTCTACAGCTGGATCAGAGCTGTGCTTGCACAGCCTCTTCTCTCCACAGATCCAGGAGATCCAACACTTCCTGAGTAATCCAGGCAAGAGCACATCTGCAACATGTAGCCAGCATGGTCAGCTGGGCACTTGTTAGGTGTGCTCTCCAAGCTGGGCAACCTGGAAATTGAATTTCAAAAATTCACGGGGCTTTAAAGGGGAGGGGCGTGTGTCTGCGTACCTGGCCGCTAGGCAGCAGAGTTCAAAACGGTGACAGAGCAGTCAAGATGGGGCATTGTGGGACACCCTCTGGAGGTCACTAAAGGCAACCTAAGTAATGCAATGTCTACACTGATGCTATGTCAACCTAAATGCTAACCTCTCATGGAGGTGGAATTATTAAATCGGCATAGCAGGTGAGTTACGTTGGTGGGAGTGAAATTTTAGTGTAGACACTTACAGAGTTAGGTTGACATAAGCTGCCTTGTGTCAGCCTAACTCTGTAGTGTAGACCAGGTCCAAGACTATAACTACTTACTCAGCTTGAAACTGGAGGTACAATATGTAATTGTGCACCTGCATTTTACAGCACAAGTCAATTCAAACCAATCAAAACCCTCTTATCTCCAGGACTAACTATATATTGTGATAGACTCAGACCAGTTGGGTACAGCAGAGTAGTAGAAGGCAGATATACTGGCCACTGGATAAAAAGTTTTCTGTTCCCTGACTGACCAGAGGAGGGGGCTGCTCCAGGCTAGGGTGGACACATGACTCCAATTAGCCTGCAAAAAGAGTCAGGTGAGGCCTTTAAGATAATATGAACACCTGACTCTAATTAAGGCCCCTCTGATACTGTAAAAGGGCTCACTCTGGTCAGGCCAGGGAAAGCCAAGGACCCAAAGGAGAGGCAGTGCAGCTGAAGGGCTGGGTAATGAAGACACCCTCAAGTCACTGGAGAGGGAGCCCTAAGGTAAGGGTGAAGAAGGCATTAAGAGAGAGAAGCGGGATGGTTGTGGGGAAGTGGCCCAGGAAAGTGTAGCAGTTCTGGCGGTGAAAGGTCAACTGCCAACAGCTGCTGCCACTAGTGTCCCTGGGCCGGAACCCGGAGTAGAGGGCGGGCCCGGAGTAGAGGGCGGGCCCGGGTTCCCCACAACCCACCACTACAGAAACACCTCCTGGGAAGGGAAGACAGGCCCCTGTCAGGAAAGTAGGCTAAACAGTTCTTGAATAAGCCCATAGGGACAACAGAGAGTGTGGGAGTTCTTTCACCAACCTTCTAGCTGGCTTATAATGAAAAGGGCTCAGTAGACTGTAACCCTGGCCCTAGAGAGAGAAGGGCAACATGGAGGGTCGCAGTGAGCCTCTGAGGCTAGCATAAACCGCCTGGAAATGCGAGACCCATGGGGACAAGGTTGGAGCTCTGCCACAATATATAAAATAATAAAACAATGAAGTAAATAAACTCAGCTAGATGTAAACGACTTACTTGTTTAGAAAGCTAAAACTCTAGGTGAACAAATTGAGGTCTTGCGTCTGAGGTGTCCTAACACTGACCTTTCTGATACCATTGTGCCAACAGGTTTGCTCTCCGCTGGTTGGGGCTGACACATAATTACGGTCCACTGAAAGAATACCATGTTCCTGTATAGTACCTGGACTTCTGGGTGCTCAGTGGGAAGTTACAAAAAACATGGTGCTTCTCAATAGCACTGATAGCTTTCTTCTTGATTATAATCACTTAAATATATATTAAAAACAAAAGCATGCTGTGTAGTGTAAAATCTAAAACCTACACCATGTGCTGAAATAGATCTATATTTGAGACAGGGTTATTAATTTTTTTTCTCTATTACACGTTACCCATTCACCCTCTGCTGGAAATTGGCATTCTTTTAAAGTCTAAGATGGAATTATCTGAGAGCTTTCCAGCCACTTAGAGATAAGTTGAAAAAAATTAAACACACACACAAACAAAAATTGGTTAAGCAAAGATTTCAGTGCCAAATCTCTCAACTCAGCACCTAAATACTTTCTATCTTTGGTACTTATATAGCTCCAATCACCACAGTACCTGAGACTTCACTATCTTTAATAGTGTTTAACCCCAGAACAGCTCTGAGAGATAGGGAAGTAAGATTATCCCTATTTTACAGATGGGGAACCGAGGCACAGAAAGGTTAAACAACTTTCCCAAGGTCACACAACATGTCTGTGACAGAACAGGGACTTAAACCCAGGTCACCCAAGTCATAGGCTAGTGCCCTAACCTTTGGATCATTCTTAAATACTTCTGCTGCTTCCCCAACCTATCATGAAATCCTCTTGGTATTTCCTAGTTCACAAAAAAAATATTTCAGACTAAGACAAAAATGATATCCTTACAAGCCATTACATTATTCCTTGCAACTTGTGCTAGCCGAGATGCAAATGAATGTTATTTCAGTCTAATCAGTGATGATATTTGGCATATTACATATGGATTAAACTCTATTCTAATTTTTGCTTTGCTGTTACCTTTTCATGCTTAACTTAATTTATAAATTATTTTCCATTGAAGTAGAACTCAGACATTTATGATAAACTTATTTTTGAATTATTTTTTAAAAGTAAATATATCCATTTTGTTGACAAAAACAATTTTGACTGCTCCAAAACTTAAATATCAGAGAGATTTTAATTTCCATGCATTCTAAATATTATTTTGCACTTATACACAATAGTTATGGCAGATTTCAATGTTTTTCCAAAAAATGATATATGTACCACACGAGGAGTCACTTCAAACCCCGCTGCAATGCAGCCACCTCTAATATGAAGTGTTGCAACACAGCAATACCACACAATCGTTTAGGACCAAAATGAAGGAGGATACCATAATTTATTTTAAATTGCAGGGACCATATAGGTAGACAAAATGTGATTATACTGCTGTAATTTAGACAGGACATTGGGTTTAATATTCTGCCCTTAAACTTTAACAAATATCTTGAGATATTTAATGGACCCCAGTTTTATGTTTCAATCAAAAGACAGCACATGCAACATCATAGTACTCCTCTAACACTATGTTAGAACTGAATTTCTGCACCATGACAGAATGATCCATGCTGGGATCCCCAGAGAGTTTTCTCACAAGCTCCTTCCCATGGATAATTCAGAAAGAGGGAGTAATCCAGGCCTTTGGTTCTTTTCCCGTAAGTCTAAAATCCATCAGATATTTATGTTTCTTAAGGCAGAAAGGACTATTGTGACCATCTAGTCTGTCCTCCTGCATAATACAAGCCACAGAATTTCACTACGTGATTCTTGCAACAACCCTATAACTTCTGACTGAGATATAGAACATCTCTTAGGAAGACATCCTGACTTGATTTAAAGACTTCAAGTGATGGAGAATCCCTCACATCCCATAGTAAGTTGTACTTATGGGTAGATGTTACAGCCATACCAGCATCTTTACTAGCTTATATAGATACAGCATGTCTTCTCAATCAGTAGAAATCAAAACCATATACATGGATTGTCTCCTTGCACACCAGTGGGTCCCTGCTACACATGATGGCATTTGTGTTTTTACAACAGTTATTTTAATTAACTTACATGACAGAGCCATGTCCTGAAAGCACACACTGTAAACAACTATGATCTGCCATTTAATTATTAGAAGGCTGGCACATTCCAAATGGCCACCCAGAGAGAAAAAGTGGGTGAGGTACTTTCTTTTACTGGACCAACTTTTCTGTTGGTGAGAGAGACAAGCTTTCAAGCTTACAGAGAGCTCTTTTTCAGGTCAAACAAACAGAGGCACGGATTCACTGTTCCTGATGAGCTGTGCTCCACACAGGAAGGAGGCAAAGTCTTTACCATTATTTGTATTAGGATAGTGCCTAGGAACCGCAATCAAGAACCAAAGCCCCATTGCACTTAAGCCATCTTTCTTCTTCCCCTGTGATGGGAGCTGCTTGGGGGCCCAGTCTGAGAAAGGAGCCTCAAGGCTGCTGCTGCCACCCACAGTTGGCTGTGTATGATCCCAAAGAGCTGTTTGAGAAAGCTGTCACCCTCCAAGCACTTTCTGCCCTTCGCCCGCCCATGGTGTGTCAGAGGATGATGGCAAAAAGCCATTGTATCAGCTTTTTGTTGCAAGGGGAACCCCCCTATGTTAGGTATATTCCTTGGCAGCTAGATCCACTGCCTTCACATTGCTGGAGAAACTAGCCCAGAACACTGCATGTCAGCATCCCCCAAAGGATTCACACCCTGCAAAATATCATCTAAATGCATTAAACACCGCCCTGGATTCTAGATGATAGTACAGGAAAAAGCTCTGCCCAGAGCCTTTGCGGGCATAGTGAAAGCAAGCAGCACAGAATGTCATTTGGATGTGTGGAGAGAGGAAGAAAGGAACAGGCAACTGAAGAAAACAGCAAGCTGAGATGGGGCAGAAGGTGAACAGAATTAGCCAATAGTGAGGCATATCATAGACTACATTATAATTTTGAGCTAGGGTATTCTGCCATAATATTCTACGATTCAATTATCATAGGCATCAAAGACTGAGACATGCGTAGTTGTGCCCCGTGGTTGGAGCTGAGGGTCAGAGCCAGAGCCAAGGATTAGAGCCTAAGTCAGAAGTATGAGCCAAATGTCAGAGTAGGTTTACCTGCAATCAGGCAAGGCAGGGGCAAGGCTGGAGTAAGGTGAGAACAGGACTGGAACAAGGTAAGGGCAAGGCTAGAAACAAGCAGGCATAAGAGCTCTCTCAGCTGTGGGCGAATGCTTTGAGCAGCCTCTGAACTGCTGCTGGGCCCAAGAGATGGTCTGCTGATTTTTTCCACAAATCAGGCAGTGTAGCCAATCAGGCAGAGCCTATGACAAACCAGCTGTGCTTGTTAGGTTGCCTGGAGACTGGCTCTGCTGTTTGACAATAAAGAATTTTTAGATCAGATTCCTTCCACCACATCCTTCCCTCCCTGTCACCCCTCCCAGACACCCCTCAAAAACCCCAGTCATTCAAATTCTGTTACCAGAGGGCAGAGTGTACAGGCAGATCTTACTTTTGTTGACAAACTCTCATATGAATCCCTCCTAAATCAATTTATTTTTCTTCTACCTCTATTTATAGTTTATTAGTCTTATGTTTTGCCTGCTTAAATTTAAGATCTAATTTACCATCTAGATAATAAAAGTAAAAATATGGGAACTGTTGATACTGGTTTCATCCCTCAAAACAGAAGGAAAATATTTCTTCCAGCTGTAGGTGGATATTGTAAAGCCCAGAGTTCATTTTAAGATAGTAAGTTATCGGACAAAATTACCAATCTTTCGTTGAATGTATGTTGCACGTCAATTAACCATACGACATGAGTACAGCACATGAGAAGTTGAGTGCAAGAGCAGCTGTGATAATTTATAATCACTTCACTGCCCACACAGTTATTCAATTTAATAAAAAATAGGTTAGCATGCAGAGTATGCTGAAAACATTGCAAATATACTAACTAGGTTGTAAGATTGGGGCAGAGACTGTCATTGTTTTGCATTTATACAGAGCCTAGCACAATGGGATCTTAGGTCATGATTGGGGGTGCTAGGTGTCACAGTAATCCAAATAAATAATTATAATATTTATATAACTGAAAGGATTTTACTACTCATTGGTAAACAGCAGCCACAAACAATCTGCTTTTAAGTACTCCATCATGCTTTGAACATACTGGTGTGTAAAACTGGTATTCCGGAGAGAAAATGAATAGCTTTGCTTAGAGATGGGCACAGTACAGGGAGATAACAGTGTTTGCTTTCATGTCTAAGTTTGCTAAAAAGTAGCTCAGGTGGATCACCATGTGCTGAAGCTGGCAGTGGAGAAATTTGTAGGCAACAGGAAATCTGGGAGCTAGAACCAAATTGGTGCTCCAGAACACCAACAGGGTTAAAATAAAGAAAAGTAGCAGTAAAACTAAACTTAAAAAATGTGTGTGTGTGGGGACCCAAAGAGTAAGAACCTGAGGGTGGAACAGAGAAGAGATAAGTAACAGAAAGGGGGACAGATGTGGAGACACAAATGACTTTTTGTTACAGGAATAATGATTATGCTCTGCTGGCACACATGACCCCTCCGCACCATGGGAATTTCATTGGTTTCAACACCAGGAGGAACGATCATGAATTCAACGTTTTGATAAGCCGCTAGCCAGCCTGTCATGCAAGAAATTGCTTCACCTCAAATAGCCAAAGAAATGTTTTGACATGAAGGCAGCAAAACGTTTTCAAAAAAGAGAAATTCATTAAGTTAGTGCCTGAGTCATAGATGGAAAGCGCTAGAGAAGAGCAAAAGATGATTCTCTTTTACCTAGCGTACTTTGTGCTTCGAAAATCCGTACCCTAGTGGTTTGGTATGTCTACACTGGCCAACAGACCATATTATGAACCATAGGAACACTTAAGAATTTAACAAAGTTCCGCAGCCTGGGCAAAAGGCCACTCTAGACAAGGTTTTGGATTTCAGTCAGTATTTACAACCACATTTTAAAAGATTATCCAATAGATATAGGCTGTCAATTAATCGCAGTTAACTCATGCAATTAGCTCAAAAAATTAATGATTAAAAAAAGTAATTGCAATTATTGCATTGTTCAATAGAATACCAATTGAAATTTATGAAATATTTTGAATTTTTTTTTACATTTTCAAATATATTGATTTTAATTACAACACTGACTACAAAGTGTGCACCACTCACTTTATTTTTATTACAAATATTTGCACTGTAAAATGATAAACAAAAACAGTATTTTTAAATTCACCTCATATCAGTATTGTAGAGATTTCTTTATTGTGAAGGTGCAACTTACAAATGGAGATTGTTTGTTACATAACTGCACTCAAAAACAAAACAATGAAAAACTTTAGCGCCTACCAGTCAACTCAGTCCTATTTCTTGTTCAGCCAATCGCTAAGACAAACAAGTTTGTTTACATTTATGGGAGATAAGGCTGCCCACTTCTTATTTAGTGTGTCATCAGAAAGTGAGAAAAGGCGTTTGCATGGGACTTTTACAGCTGGCATTGCAAGATATTTACGTGCCAGATATGCTAAACATTCTTATGCCCCTTCATTCTTTGGCCACCATTCCAGAGGCCATGCTTCCATGCTGATTACACTCGTTAAAAAAATAATGTGTTATTTAAATTGGGAGTGGGGGATTGTATGTCTCTGGCTCCATTTTACCCGCATTCTGCCATATATTTCATGTTATAATAGTCTCAGATGATGACTCAGTACATGTTCATTTAAAAAAAAAAAACTTTTGCTGCCCATTTGACAAAATGCAAAGAAGGTACTGTGGTAGACCCAGGCCAGTTGGGAACAGCAGAGTAGTAGAAGGGAGATATACTGGCCACTGGATAAGCAGTTTTCTTTACCCTGAGTGACCAGAGCAGGGGCTGCACCAGGCTAATGAGAACACCTGACTCCAATTAACCTGCTAAGAGTCAGGTGAGGCTGTTAAGCACCTGACTCTAAGACTCCTCTGATGCTATAAAAGGGCTCACTCCAGTCAAGCCAGAGAGAGCCAGGGAGCCATAGGAGAGGAAGTGCATGCGAGGAACTGGGAGCAAGAGGCACGCAAGAAGCTGAGAGTGAGTAGGCATACTGCTGGAGGACTGAGAAGTACAAGCGTTATCAGACACCAGGAGGAAGGTCCAGCGGTCAGGACAAGGAAGGTGTTGGGAGGAGGCCATGGGGAAGTAGCCCAGGGAGTTGTACCTGTCGCATAACTGTACCAGGACGCACTCTAGACAGCTGCAGTCAACAGGGCCCTGGGCTGGAACCTAGAGTAGAGGGCGGGTCCGGGTTCCCCCCAAACCTCCCAACTCCTGATCAAACACAGGAGGAATTGACCAGGACTGTGGTTTCTACCAGAGGGGAAGGTCTCTGGGCTGTTTCCCAACCCACAGGGTGAATCTGTGAGGCAAGCAAATCCGCCAATAAGCACAGGACTCACCAAGGTAGAGGAGGAACTTTGTCACAGTACTAATGTGAGATTTCTAAAGATAGCTACAGCATTTGACCCAAGGTTTAAGAATCTGAAGTGCCTGCCAAAATCTGAGAAGGATGAGCTGTGGAGCATGCTTTCAGAAGTCTTAAAGGACCAACATTCCAATGCGGAAACTACAGAACCTCAACCACCAAAAAAGAAAATCAACCTTCTACTGGTGGCATCTGACTCAGATGATGGAAATGAACATGCGTTGGTCCGCACTGCCTTGGACTGTTATCGAGCAGAACCCACCATCAGCATGGACGCATGTCTTCTGCAATGATGGTTGAAGCACAAAGGGACATATGAATCTTTAGCGCTTCTGGCACGTAAATATGTTGCAACGCTGGCTACAACAGTACCATGAGAACACCTGTTCAGGTGACATTGTGAACAAGAAGCAGGCAGCATTATCTCCTGCAAATGTAAACAAACTTGTTTGTCTGAGCAATTGGCTGAACAAGAAATAGGACTGAGTGGACTTGTAGGCTCTAAAGTTTTACATTGTTTTATTTTTGAATGCAGTTTTTTTTGTACATAATTCTACATTTGTAGGTTCAACTTTCATGATAAAGAGATTTCACTACAGTAGTTGTATTAGGTGAATTGAAAATTCTCTTGTTTTTTACAGTGCAAAAATTTGTAATAAAAATAAATATAAAGTGAGCACTGTACACTCTGTATTGTGTTATAATTGAAATCAATATATTTGAAAATGTAGAAAACATCCAAATGGTATATTACTGTTTAACAGTGTGATTTATCACAATTTTTTAATTGCTTGATAGCCCTATAATAGATATACAAAAGATAGTTACTGCCTGATGTGCTTTAAAATGTTGGGAGAAGCTGTGGTTATCTCTAAATAGATATTGAACCAGTAAAGGAGCTTTGCTGTAAGAGTTGTTCAATAATAATTAGTACACCAAAAACATGGGATGTATAACTTCTTTCAAAACTGCTTTTAGAAAAAAGTTTCAAAATATTATTTTAAAAGGGTGTATAAATTAAAGCACTTCTGCTTCCTTTGGCTGAAGAAACACCTGTATGAGTTTGAGGAAAGCCATGGGACCACAATTTTTAAAATTTCATTTCCTAAGTGTATTTTCATACTGTTAGTTATACTGAATAACTCAAGAAGAGAAATAGGCAAGAAGTCAGTGGAAATAATTTAATGAGGACGTTCATAATGCAGGAATAAGGTATCAGATTGGACTAAGCCAGTGTTCTTTTTGAGAGCAACCATGTAGATTTCCAGAACAAGATTAGCACATTTTAGGCACAAAATAAGGAATGTTATAGGAAATGCTGGCCCTTCAAAAATAATTTGTCCAACCATATACAATGCAGCATGACTAAAGAATAAAAGCCAGCAGAATCTTTTCAATTTCTTTATTGTAGAAAAACAAAGGCTTACATTTGACCTCAAAAGCAGCATTATTTCATTAATTCAAGAAGTTAGTACATTAAGTTTTCAGAAACCTTTAGAGAATGCATCCATCCAAGATAAAATAGAAAACCCTCTCCCCCTCTCAGTGTACTAAGTTCTTTACATGACCAAACAAAAATCCTTTCATTTTACACCACAAGCCTGTCTTTACACATATTTCAAGCTAAAAGGGAATTTTAAATATAAGATTGTGTGTAGTTTTCCACATCCTAAGCAGACACAGCTGGGCGCACAGCCTGATGAAAACAGCAGTGCATTTAAAGCTTGGATTTTTGTAGGTTAGTACACATCTGGTTATCCTGACAATTCATAAAGTGACTGACAGACACTCTTCTATTAACTCTAACTGATCAAACCACCAGAAATTTGGCAGCTTAATGGTACTTCCACACCAGGGACTAGTGAGTCCTGTCTTTCATGGTGCATGTAGGTATTATCCCCAGGTCCATCTCTCACTAGACCATTTCTCAACAAAGTGTTTGGCTACTATTGTAGCAACAGAAACTATTGACAAAATAAGACTAAGGAAAATTAAGTCATATGGGGTGGTGGTTAAAACTGAATTCTATGTAACAGCATTCCAGGGTTTTTTTAAAAAAAATTCTAGATTTTTCTAAAAACACAACACAATGACCAGTGAAGTCCCCAAAAAGCCACTAACTTTTGACCTTGTACAAAATTATATATTTAGGTTCAAATAACTAACTGAAAAGACTAAGATCTTAACTGAAACCTTCACAGCGGAATAAAAATCACAAATAATGTATAAAGCAGCAAGATATTCCTCACTGATCAGACTCACATTCTGATTATTTAGCACTGAGTTGTGCCAGCATTGAAAGTTACTGGAAGTTCAAGTGGCCTACTATTAAGTGAAGTGTTTTGTAACATAACGTAACTGCAGCTGCACTATGTTTAAAGAAGTTTTGAAACAAAATATAAAATAACTACAAGCATCTCTTCAACTATAAGACAACTAAGACTAAGACTAAAAGGTCTGGAAAGTCGTCCACAGCTTAAAAAAAAGTATTTAAAAAGATAATTCAATTTTCTATTTACAACCAAACTACCCAAATTTAAAATATGTATTTCTATTTATTATAAATGAAAAGGGGAAATTCACATGGGGCAGGGGGAGGCCAAAAAAAACCATACTACACAACTGCAATTTTTATATTTGATAAGTAAAAGTACTCATGTTTCTTCTCTCCTACAGGAAGATATTCATTTCAAGCAGGGACAGTAGGAGAATCTCTTTCCTAAAAAAATGAAAATGCAGGATTCTAAATTTGTCAATTACAAAAGCTCAAAGAAAACCAATGAGCTTTCTGAAAATAAATTATTAATCTCCACAATGTACTCATCTTCCACTGCAAAGTCTCTCAAGTCAGGCATTTAGTTTGTTGTGTTCTGCACTGCAGCTTCTATACAAAGCCAGATGTTACTAAACTATTTTAAAAGAAGAACCAACTTTCTTTTACAACAGGGAAAAGAACGAAGCAGTTGCTATCTCAAGTTCAATTTACCTGCAGATTAATTCCAACACAAAATCTTCTATTTAAGATTATCCATATTTATATTTAGAAATATTTCTCTTAATTCAGTGTTATAGCATTTATTAAGTGATTAAGCTGCCTTATACAGAAAACATTACTATTGTATTATATTATAATATGTCCTTTAAAAACATCAAAGCTAGAAAAGCTCATGGCTCACTATCCAACTGAATCTTATATAGCTTCAGTAGTGAGAGAAAGAGGAGCATAAGTTTGGTTGCTATGGTAATCTCCATTGCATCAATGCCAACCAAAAAAACAAACAAACAAAGGTTGTTCTGTGGTTTATCCCTTGAGATCTCAACTCTGGAGAAAATTTAGTCCCATTCGGTGTCATGGGGTTATATTAAAAATGATTTTCATGATTAAATAGCTCACGAAAATGCATTCCACTGACAAATATCCCTCTATCAGTGCTAATGATGGCTCCATTAACTTTCCTTCCACAGTCTACAATTTGTAGTCAAAAGCTATCTCAATGTAAGTATCAACACCAACCCTTGTTCAAAAATATGTGTTTAAATAAAAAAATTTTCTTTAAAAATAAGTCACAATCTGCACTTAAGGCCTGGTCTACACTGGCAAGTTTTTTCACCAAAAGGCAGCTTTTGGCAACACAACAGCAGAGGCGTACATACTGTAAAGCCACTTTTTGCCCCGAAACTCCTCAGTTGCAGCGCTGTAATAAAACCACCCCAACGAGAGTTTTAGGTCTTTCTGCACCAAGACTTTAGCCCCTTAGTGCCAGTGTAGACACCATGCTTAATTTTAGCGCTTACTGGTCTCTGGACGGTGTCCCACAGTGCTCATCCTGACCACTCTAGTCAGCAGTTTCAACTCTGCTGCCCTGACATCAGGTAAACAACATTCCGCCCCTCCCCCTTTAAAGCCCAGGGAATTTTGAAATTCCCCTTCCTGTTTGCTCGGTATGTAGAGCTCACATTGCATTTTCCCAACTAACCTTTGTGGCCCCACGCAGAAAACGATCTACCGCTTGGACCACTGCAGAGCTACTGGATCTGATAAGTGTTTGTGGGGAGGAGGCTGTCTAGTCCCAGCTGAGCTCCAGCTGTAGCAATTTCGATACCTACGGCCAGAATGCGCACAGCTTGCATGAAAAGGGATATGACCAGGACACACTGCAGGGCGGAGCAAAGGTGAAGGAGCAGAGGAACGCGTACCACAAGACAAGGGAGACAAACGTCTGCTCTGGTGCTTTGCGTTGTTGTGTTGTTTTTATAAGGTGTTGGACGCTATCCTAGGTGGCAAGCCCACCTCCACCACAAAGAGCACTGTGGATACTTCGGCGGGTCTGGAGCCAGTGGGAAGTGGACCTAACCCAGAGGAGGAGATCATTAATGAAGCGGTGGAGGCTGAAGATGTAGAGCCCAATGATACATCCAGTCAGGAGTTGTCCTCCACTCCAGTCTCTGCAGTCGCTCTCTGGTGAGCCAGAAGTGGGAGAGGAGACTCCCTGGTAAGCTGTTTTGCTTTGTGAAGTTTTGAAGCGGGTTGAGGGCAGAAAAATGTAGAAGGCTGGCTTTGTTTCTTGTTTAAAATATTAGTAAGGTACTATTTTAATAAATAACTCTCTCTTAGGCCTTGCATTTAAACACAAGTTCTGTGGGAAACTGCCAGTAATTGATTTTAGTACTGCCATATAACAAAGCATTTCTGTAATTAATAACAAATTAACTTTAAAACATAAAAAAGGTATTTCTTTCAAAATAATGTACAGTAGCTAAAATAAAAGTGTCTTTATGGAAAGCCCAAGCCATCTTTAGCCATCAGAATTTCAAAGAGTGTGTAAGATTTACAAGTTTCATTCTAAACTTTCTTGCAATTTTTCCACTTCTGTTCATATAAAAAGATGATCCTGATATATGCCGGCCACAACATTACTAGATTATCACGTGTAGCCAGGGCTATAGCATATTTTACCTGATTGTTGCCTGTGAAGAAACAGTTTAGGAGCATTAATCTTCAGACACAACACTCAGAATAATAAAATATTAATCAAAAATAATTAAGAAAGCGTTCAGGTCCCCACCCTTCCCATGACCATATTTGATAAGAAGATTTGAATACATGCAAGTCAAAACTAGCAAAATACAGACAAAAGGTCCTCTTCTGTGAAGATCATCATTAAATGACTGACTTCAATAAATAAGGCTATTTTGAAATTCTACAGAATCCTTTAAACTAGGCAACCTAGTCTTTTTTCTTATCAAATATATGTTTCTGTCCATGTTCTCCATCTGAAAGTTCTGCGGATTTTTCTTTGTTTTCCTGCTCTTGTTCTTCCTCACTGCCTTCATCTGTAAGTTCCCTATCTCCAGTTTCCTTTTTAGATGTCTCATTTTCCTCTACACCTCCAAGGGTGTCAACTGTGCAGATTCCATAACACATGATGCTGATGACACCCAGTGGCAGACCAAAGAGAAAGCAGCCCAGAAGTGGAGAACTCTTGAATACAGACTGTTGAAATATAATTTGAAGTCAAAAGCACTTTAGGGGATATTTAAGATAGCTTACAGCATTTCTTACAAGTTTCACTATATTTATTTCTAAAAACCCTAATAGACAAAATCAGTTTTCTTGGAAAAGGTGTAAGAACCATTATGCCTATGCTGTTTTTAAACTTGTGAAAATCTTTGAACCTGAAGAGAAACGGTTTTGCTAGGAAGCTGAAAAGTAGTATAAGAACTATGTATTTTGTAATTTGAAAAGAGGCATGAGACACTGCTGAGTTAAATATTGAGACCTTAAAAACACACTGAAGTTTGAAATGTACCAGTAGTAGCACCTACTACTAAAGTTGCCTGACACTTCCCATTAAATGACCCTGTCTTTATTTACTTTGCCAAACTTTAACTGTTTGGGGCTGAAATTTTCAATGCTAGGTGTATGCTTTAGGCTGATTTTTATATATTACTTATATACACACATACACAAAATCAGCCTGAGACAGGCACTTGGCATTGAAAACATATATATTATATATAAAGAGAGATATAGATATATACATTTTATCCAAAACAGTTCAGACATTTCTGAGAATGAGGATAGGGAAAGTAACATTTTTATGTGTTAAAAGAATTCTGGCAATCTTTTCTTTGGAAAGCTCTAGTGCCCCAGGCTTTAGAGCAGGGACTAGATATTTGGCAAGTGGGTGGCCTTTGTGCAAAGATGGCCTTTTAACACCCCCAGGAAAATCTGTCCACATTTGGCCAAGTTGTAAGCCTACCTCAGTTAGTACAAGCTCAGTAGAGACTTGCTAGAGTTTAACAACTAAAATCTCAAAGATTCCATCCTCCCTATGCATGCTCACAGTTAGTTTTTTTCCAGTGTTGGAAGTTATGCAGTAAATGAGGCAGGGGAGAGGAAGAAAAAGGATGGTCTCATGGTTTAGGCCGTTGAGTGTTGCTTTTGAGAACTGGATTCTATCCCTGCCTCTGACACAGACTTCCTATTTTATGCTAAGCAAGTCATTTAAACCAACCTTTCATGGGTGGGCACTAATTGAGTGTTTCTAATTTTAGGGCTATCTGACTTGAGATGTTTGGTATGATTTGAAGAAGTGCGGAGCACTCTCTGCTGCAACTGAACTTGGTGAAGGCTGTGTTCAGAACATATGAAGTGCTATATAATTTTAAATACTCTGAAAGTCAGGCCCTAGATGTCTTAAATCAGGCACTCTAAACTAGTGGATAGTTTTGACCTTAATCTCTCTGTGCCTCAGTTCCCCATCTGTAAAAAGGTGAGAGGAGTTATTTAAGTTAAGAGCCAATGTGGGCACAAGAACAAATGGATATAAAATGGCCATCAACAAGTTTAGGCTTGAAATTAGATGATGGTTTCTAACCATCAGAGGAGTAAAGTTCTGGAACAGCAATCAAAGAGGAGCAGAGGAGGGAGCAAAAAACCTAACTGGCTTCAAGATTGAGCTTGATAAGTTTATGGACAGATTCGTATGATGAGACTACCTTTCAATAACAAGTGACCCATCTCAGGCTGTTAGTAAATATATCCAACGGCCAGAGATGGGACACTAAAGGAGAGCTCTGAATTATTACCATGAATTCTTTCACAGGTGGTGAAATCTGGGTGGTGGATCTCGCTGACATGCTCAGGGTTTAACTGATCACCATATTTGGGGTGGTGAAGAAATCTTCCCCTCCTCTCCCTCCAGGTCAGATTGGCAGAGACCCTTTGGGCATGGAGCACAAGTCACTGGAGTAAATGGTGGATTCTCCATAACTTGAAGTCTTTAAATAGTGTTTTAAAGACATCAATAACTCAGCGGTTATGGTCTATTACAGCAGTGGGTTGCTGAGTCAGATGATGTGCAGGAAGTCAGACGATGATCATGATCTTCCCTTCTTGTCTTAAAGTCTGAGAGTATGTCACAGGGGTGTTGTGAAGACAGAGTAATTAAAGTTTGTGAAATACTCAGAAACTGTAGTGATGAGCAGCATATAAAAGCTTATGCAAAAATTAATAATTTGTCTTCAGAGCAGGGTGCAAATAATATGCAGTAAATATGGTTTGGGGGGGCACATTGAACAGGGAAAAAAACAAAATACTGAATAGCTGCTAATTAAGTGAGCACAGTCCATGCTGTGCACTGAATCAGGGTTCCTCTGGGGAAAAAAAAATAGCATGTGATCATGTAATTAAAGACAGTATCCTGAGGTGTATGCATAAGGGAGATGAATTAAAGTCTCACAGGCAACTTTAATACTGGTATTTCCTAACTTTTAAGTGCTTGACTTTGCAACCTTAATATGTTCTTTTAATGTAGTTTTTTGTGTGTAATTTATTATAAGATTTTCTTGCTTGTCTGCAGTGGGGGGAAAATGGTTTTAGCCAAATCTTTCCACCAAGGTCTGTTAACCTTAATTGACCTATAAAAAGAAGGGAAACCTATCCCAACATGCATACATTTACACAAAAGATATTCAGTACCTCATCTGGACCTTTTCTAAGCAAAAAAAAAATAAGACTAGTAACCTAAAATACAGCTTTAAAACTTCACTAAGTATAGTATTTTCTCCCATTATGCCTTAACTGAATGGACTGACAGTAACATTTTTCAGTGTAAGTAGGTTCCATAACTGTCAGTAAATGGGTTCCAGAAGTGTCAGAAACAAAGCTTTTGAAAGCGTTTGAATCCTCCAGTGCTATGCCTTTTAACTTGACCTTATTCATTTAAATTGACAAGAAATAAAAAGGAAACTATCCATCATATTTTTGACACCAAATATTCAACATTTCAGTACTCTGTAAAATATATTTCAAAACAATTTATAGAATTTTCTTTAATCATTTAAGGGTATTTTTTTTTAAAATCCAGAATGTGTGTAATTACTGGGAATATATTCAGTGACTTAAGTAAAGGTATTTTTGACTCTTTTTTTTAAAAGACATACAAGTCTTTTTGAACTTGAAAATATGATGCTATTCTACTTTGTATTCCAACTGCATGTGGGATTTTACTTACCATTACAGTAGACTTGGCATCATAAATTATTCTCTTGATTCGCTGCAGAAACCCATCACCACCTTGTGCCTAAAATGTCGAAGGAAACAGGTATCAAAATAATCAGTGCTGTTCAGTTAAATTTTATAACAACTTCACCTTTTATGCTTCATTTGCCTCCCTAATTTATGCAGCCTTTAGTCACTCCAAAAGGATTTCCCAGTACCTGTTTTTCCCTTAGAAAAGAACAAATATCAGGGGTTGATATTCTTGTACCTCATGATGCTCAGTCATTTTTCAAGTTCTTTCAAAAGCAGATGTTTCAATAATCTCTTGAAGATTGACATTCTCTCATCACTCAAAGATCATTTTGCTTTAACTGAACAAGGTCAACTGCAGCAGCAGTACTGGTATTCTTCACCATCTCCTCTACCGCATACTCATATTGATTACTTACCAGTTCAACTAGCTTATCAATACTTGTTCAATACTTATCACTTGTTCATTCCCTGTCTGGAAGATTGATCATCGTTTATGCTTATAGGCCATATGCATGCTTCCTCAAGGATTTAAACCTTGAGTATACTGTTATAAGAAGTTGAGATGCCCAGACTCCACCCCCTGGTTCCTTCCACTATCTCAATTTGCAAAAGAAACTCTGAAGAAGTGGAAAGGAAAGGAGATAGCATGAATCTATGCGTAGCAGTCTAAGAAGTAACCTCTTGTTCCTCTGAGTATTTTTAGTGAATTTCACAAAAGTGGAGACTAACATTAACAACCATTGAACAAGCTGGGTCTGATGACAGCTATTTAAATAGAGATTGGCAGTCTGCTCCTCTAAACTCAACATCTGATCGCCACCAAGATAGGGTCTATAATTAGAGCTGGTCAGAAATTTTCTGTTGGAACGATTTTCTGAAGGAAAATACTTGCCACAAAATTGAAATCTTCTATGGAAGTGGAGTCTAAGAATTACATATTTTGAATTAGAAAATATTAAAATACAATTCTAAGTAAACATGACACAGGAAAGTAAGGCTGACCTAGAGATGAGTAGTGGCCACAGCTTATTAAATAAACATATGCCTAAAGTTCAGATCTGGGAGGGAATATATGTAAATCCAACAGTAACACTTTTTCAGGGGTATACAAAGCAGTGCCAAGGACACATGCACAATTTAGGAATGTGGATACATAATGAGAATACACTAAGGAGAACAGACAGATAATGCACACTTATCTGCATTACAATTAAAAGTGGCCAATGAATTTTTCTGCTTTTAACTGCCCAGGGAATAAAAGATAACAGTTGATTAAAAAAATCAGATCAAAGTGGGGGACTTACTTCGACTGTACCATCTAAAATACTATTAATGAACTGAACCAGGTCTTCGGTACTCTCAATGCATCTATCTGGTAGAAAATACTGTTGGTTGGAAGTGTTCAATACGACAACAGTGGGGATTGTCAAGTCACTGAAAATGTTAAGTCAAACAGATAAGAAAGTCAAAGAAACAATATCAATTAAGAATTTTCAGAGCATTTAACAGGAAGTGCAATATTAATGTTCTGCTAAAGAACTATGCAGACAAAAGGAAAGTAAATTTTATGTGCCCATCCTGAGATACCCATCTCAAGTCATTCATACAAAACCACCACTATCTTTATGGTACAGGTGAAAGAGTTGCTTCACTGATCCAATTTAAAAATAATGTACTCCTTAGCATCAATATTTTGATGAGGCTATTGAAGTATATGCTATTCTATATGTGTACTTATACTGTGTACATGACCTGACTCCATGAATGCCCTCCTGGAAAAATCAGAATTTTGAACCAAATACATACAACATAAACAAAAGGGGAAAAAGCTTACTTTTAATTCCACAGCAGACATAACCAATTAGTTGAGCTCTCATATAGTAGCGAGCCTTATGTTTCAAAAGCATTATGGCCCCAATTCAAAAAAGCACTTAACTATATGCTTGACTAAGTGTTCTTTAACTGGGGCACACAATTTAAGCCAATATACATGAGCTTTTGCTTGACCAGGATAGTAGGAGCTCTGTTAAACTTCTTAAAATGTCACAGATCAACAATGTAATTATATTTATCCTAGACACAAGAGGTGAGCTACAGATGCCTGTTAAAGGCTTCAAACTATTCATGTTACTTTGTCATTACGATTTAACAAATACACAGAACCTTTAATTAGAGACATTTACTGATACACCAAAACACACCTCAACTCAAAACTTGAAAAGCAAAAAAATAATAAGTTAAGGAAAAAGTCTCCTACTTCCTTGCCACTTTTACATTGACTATAAACACTATCAATAACACTCTCTTGTTATACGGCTTTCACTCTGACCTCTGAAAAGCAATACATATTCTGATTTCATCAAACTCATACTGTAGCACAAAATCTTAATGGCTACCTCAGATGCTCTTTGTATCAACAGGTTGGCATAGCTGACTGTCACAAATTCGGGACATATTCTGCTTTAACTTCGATGAGGTCAACCTTCACTATGGAATTGTAATTAGTGACTCTACAATAAGACTAAAAAAATTAGTTAAAAGAGCAAATGCTTATTCAATACTTTCCTTTAAAAAACTAGTAAGGAAACAATTATAAATTCTCACCAATATAAAGAGATTCCCTGAATATTATAAATTTACATTTTGACATATGAGTGTTTTGGGCATGACATTAGAATAATTATAAAATTTTGGAGGTTAATCAAAAATGTTAACTAGAAATTTAAAAGTTCAACCCTAAAACAGTGGAATTTTCTCGACGGCCAGAAAACTGAATTCCACAGAAGACATATGGTATGTGTCCATGCTCTTCCAACTTTCAAGTGTAAAGCATGGTAATATGCTAAAAAGCTAAAAGCTGTTACAAAAATGCCAATGAAGAAGACATGTAGCAGGAATTTGAAGTATTTCAACTCTTAGAGAGCTCTGCCGCTTGCAGCATGCGATAATTTCTAAATATGGCTTTCCCCAGAGATTCCTTTTCTCCACTGGGTACTCTTTTTGTTTAAGTGCATCAAGAGGTATACACAACAGGAGCCCAGCAACAAAATATAATGTAGTTAGTTGTGTAGTGTGCCAAGTTGCAAATTATCCCCACACAAAGAATTGTGAAGGAAAAAATAAAAAACAGAATAAAAACAAGAAAGTCCACTTTCTACCCACACAACAGTGACAACTCTTGCTACTGTTACACTGAAGCTTAAAATTGTACTTTAGACTAGGAACATTTAATTTTCCATTTAACTGATTTATTTATTTATTTTACTGGCACTCCTGTTTATACTGTCTTTTGAAAAAAAATCTACAAAAGTCTGTCCCCGTCAGGAAAATAAGCTGGAAGAAAGACTTAATATTCTTATACCCACCACTTCCCCTGCACCTTTTTTGGGCGGTGGGGGGGAATAATTTTGTTAAGAGTTATCTATTGCTCCCTGGTCCATCAGGTTTTTAAGGCCTCCCAATAAACCTTTTCCAATTTTCCCTTGCTTTAGTACTTCTCTATTCCAAAACCTGATGTGTCAAACAACATGTTGGCAGAAGAACTGGATTACACTCCCTTTAAATCATGACATTGTGGTTAGTTAGCGAGGGTGTGGGGAAGCAATTAACATTAAGCAATTTAAGTGTAATACTACAGGACTGATTGAGATACCTCTCTACAGCATATAAGCCGTCCAGGGACTAAAAATATCTTGTCCAAAAAAACTCAATTGTATGTACTGCAGTAAAAAGCTACCTTTTATATATACAAATATATAAATACTCAGATAGCCTCCCATTTTGCCAAAAGCTGAGCAATTAAAGAAAAAAGGTACTCTAAAAGATGTTTTGACATTCAGTGTTGTTGAGCACTTAGAGCTCCCACTTAAGTCAATGGAAACTCTCAGAGGTGTTCAACATCCACAATCAGCACACACTAGTATTCTTCCTACTAAAAAAAAATATATATATATATCATTCCAAGTTGGTAAGATTCTGACAAAAATCAATCCAACCATCTTTTAAAGGAGACAGACTGCTAAACAGTATAACTCCCTAATGATCATAGTGCAATTCAAATTGATACACCTAATCCTAACATAAAGCATAAAAATACTGTAACAATCTCCCACCCCTGGAAAAAAAGTGATTTTTCAAGCATTATACAAATATGCCATCCTTTGTGAAGAATGTAAAGATGTTTCTAAATGTTTCCACGTTAGTATAAAACAGCAGGTTACGTGGACCAGAAAGTAGTATCTTACATTTTTACATTGTTCTACTGACTTTCAGTTGCTGCCATCTGGTGGAAAACAAACTGAACTAAAAGTAAAGTGCCCTGGTGCCAGTTCTTAAAGCGTCAGTATGTACAAAACATAAATATTCTAATCTTTTCACTTATATAATGTAGAAAAACATTATAGTTTATGGTGGAGATTCACAGCTTTGAAATACATACAGATTTCAGTGTAAAAAAGTCTCAAATATAGTTTAGTCATAACTTTCCATACTGGAACTTATACAGATAAGGCACTTTTACAGGGCAGTTGCAATTAACTTTCTCCATCCTCGATGCAAAAGTGAGGGCCTCGATTAATAATTACCCATTATTAGAGTAACTAAAAAAATGCTGGTTATTTTTAGAGTTATGGGACAGAGGGAGGGAAGGGTGCACTAAAGGTCATGGGGGAGGGGGGTTGTCCACAAACAAAGAGTAAACTGTGAAGGAGAGCCCGCAGGACACACAATAGACAGCAGCAAAGGGTGGGCAGCAGAAGGTAGTGTGGTGACTGCCACTATGGAGTGAGGGAGCCCTTCATGGTTTCCCACAGCCAGTGGAAGTCAGAGGGCATCCCTAAATTCTGCATTAACATGGGTCATGACATGCACCTGCTACTCCATCCCTTGGAAATACTTAGGAAGGAAGAAGGATCCGATGTCCCTAGAGATTGGCAGGCACAATTACACATGAACCTGTCTCAGGACAGCACTGGGCACTAACACTCAACCAAATAATACAGATACTTGAAAAGAACATTCAGGGGAGCAGAGAAAGGTTGACAGGGCTCTTGATCTCCTCCTTCTCTCCTGCTGAAGCTGACAGACCTTACTTCCCTCCCAAGTGCATGAAGAAGGAACACTCCCAGAAAGCAATGTGTGACGTAGTCAGTTATGCTTGCCCATCACAACAGCCCCTCCTGCCCCAGACACCCCATGTTGATCCCTCCCGCCTTAATATTCTTTTACCCCAATAATAAATAAATAAATCAGGCCCACAGTAAGGAGAGTTGTAAGGGTTGACATCAGAAAAACTGCATTAATTTTAATTCCTGAATTCAAATAGTGAATAATATTTATTATATCCCAATAATTGAAGCCTGCTATGTAATATTTCATTTTATCTCAATCCCTAACTCCGATAATGCTGGTTGTTATTTAAACTCAGCTTTATGTCTCCTGCCCAACACCACAAACAAACTTTTTTTTTTTTTTTTTTTTTTTAATAAGCTGTAGTCTGATTTATGTAAATCAATTTATCAGAACTGTGCCAAATTTACCAAGGGTCTACCTTGGCTGAGGTTCTTGAAGTTGATGGAATCTTCACCAGGGTACCAACATGCCTTGATGCAAAGCAGCTGTAATCTCCATGGGGGCTCCACTGAGAATTAAGAGTGCTCCCTCTCTATAATCCTAAATTAACATTACATCTAAAAATGAGAGCATGGGGAGCATTGGCTAACCATATGCCCCACATTTCAGACAATGATGTACAATCATTTTATTTTGCTAGTCACTTCTTTTCCAGAAGAGAGACAAACATGAATTCAAGTCACCCAAAGAGAGCAACAACCATAAAAAGTGCATCAGTACACAGAAAAAAATCCATAAATTTGCACTGATACATATACCTTCTAATGAAATGATCAATGAACATAAACAGATCATGTCAATTCAGCTATCTTTCTTGTCAATTACTTGAATTATTTCTATTATTTCACTGTTTCTTTTGAACTGCATAACATTTGGGAAATATGTTAACTTCTAATAAAATTTGTAGTAGTACAACAAAATTATTTTTAAAAAGTATGCCTCACCAGGCAGCACTCTCCTAATGGTATATTGATTTTGGCAAACTAATGGTATATTTTAAAGATGTACATAAGGTTTTAGTTTACTGTAGTTTAGTACAATAGGCAGAAGAGGACTTGGACTTCAAGAGTAGAAGTTGGCCAAGAGAAAAATGTTGATGCTTCTCTTCTAGTAAGTAAAGCTATAAATACATGGGAGAAAATATATCTCTTCAAATCTTTTTAGTCTGATAGCTTGAATGACTGAGGAGCGCAGAAGCGGCATCAGCAGAGGAGTGGTTCTTCAAACCAGTGGCATAACTAGTACAGGCACAGAGAAGGGAGACTATTCAAGTCAGAATTTACTTACTCCATTAGTAAGCTATTAATATAGTCGTTACCGTCCATATGGCCAAATTGGAAGTTCCTACAGAAGATACAAAGAAACAAGAAGTAAAGCCAATCAATTGTACATTAAAGAAATGAAAATTATAGACATCAGTCAAAAATATTCTTCATAAAATATTTCTCTAATAAACATTGAAAATCTATGTAGGGGAGCAGCAATTGCTACAGTCTTCATATTCATTTATTACTATAAAGATGTAAAAGTATGGAATGGCTGCCATGTGAGGAGAGATTAATAAGACTTGGACCTATCACCTTGGAAAAAAGATGACTGGGGGGGGATATGATAGAGGTCTATAAAATCATGACTGGCATGACAAATGTAAATAAGGAAGTGTTATTTACTCCTTCTCAAAACACAAGAACCTTGGGGTCATTAAATGAAATTAATAGGCAGCAGGTTTAAAACAAACAAAAGGAAGTATTTTTTCACACAACACACAGTCAACCTGTGGAACTCCTTGCCAGAGGATGTTGTGAAGGCCAAGACTGTAATAGGGTTAAAAAAAGAACTAGGTAAATTCATGGAGGATAAGTCTATCAATGGCTATTAGCCAGGATGGGCAAGGATGGTGTCCCTAGTCTCTGTTTGCCAGACAGGGGATGGATCATTTGATGATTGCCTGTTCTGTTCATTCCCTCTGGGTCACCTGGCATTGGCCACTGTCAGAAGATAGGATACTGGGCTAGATGAATCTTTGGTCTGATCCAGTATGGTCATTCTTATGACTAACCTCTTAACTTACAAAACAGCCCATGCACATCACTACTCTTTGTACCTTATTTTTTTTGTCTGATACACTCACTACATGTTCACCTGGCTTAAAAAAAAAATTAAGTCTGCCAATGGGAGAAAACAGAATAGAAGTGAACAAGCACATTCTTTGTTTCTCGATTACAAAGGCTATGGTTTCACATGGAACCATCATAGCAGCAGGAAGATCAGATAGGGAGAAAATGTGGTGCAATCAAATTTAGTAACTAAAAATAATGTATTTATAAATAAATGTTTGCAAGGAGTTCTCTTTTTTTTCCTTAAGGCTTTTAAAAAAATCTAAAACTTTAAAGTTTCAGTTGACTGACAACAAGAATCATACTTGATTTTGGCAAATCAATAGGTTAATTATGGTGAAAGTATCGCCAGGAAAACATTACAGTTCATAACAGTCACATTGCATAGTTTGCACTCCTGAGATGAGAATGCAATGATTAACGATCCATTAAATCAGCATTTCTCAATCAGGAGGTTACAAAATGCAATTAGGGCAATTACAATCTAAAACAAAGAAAATCTCGCTTCCCTACACCTCACATACATTTACTCTTCAAGGTGAAGTATTCTGTCAACCTCTCAAAAGACACAAACAAATAAATTATACAGGCTTATCCCTGTTATCATTGATACTTTTATTGTAAACGTAAGATCATACAATTTTTTACTTCAATATAAGGGACTGCCAATATCAAAATGTGAGAAACACTACTTTAAATGAAGGGCTTATAGGGAAGGGAATAAAAGCTATGCTAACATAGTACCATATACACATACCTGTGAAAATGGTCTCTGTAATCTTTAGCGACTTCTTGAATAACAGACTTTAGCCTATTAAAAAAACAGTTACAACTATAATAGAGTCAACTTTGGATTTACAAGGTTCAAATAAATAATCATTTGGCTATTTGTATAAGGAGTGAATGCTATCTACTCAGCAAAGGAAAACAGTGACTCCCCTTTCTCACTAAGAAAATTCGCCTTCTTCGCAAACTGAATAAAGTACCTGTTAAAGCGCTATCTGCATTGGACCAGACATAATTAAATTATCTCTACTGCCACCAGCAAATGTACCATAACAACCTCCAAGAAAATCCCAACAAATGGTACAAATTAGCACAAAAAGAATGTAAGAACATAATCATTTTTAATAAACGAGTGACTCCTGAAAAAGTCATGGTTGCCTAAAGGGTTACGTGTCCTCAATTTGCTTAACAAATTATTACCCAGCTGGATAAAAGGCATTCCTTCAAATGGATCACCAACGCTTTATTTTAATGGTACAAATGACTAAACTTTTTAAATATGTGACTGTCAGTACAGAGTTGAAGATCAATCTTTAAAAACTTTTTTTTTTAAATCAAAAGCAAACTCCTAATTGGCTGACCTCTAGCTTTCTTTTCTAACTTTTAAATATTTAAAATTTAATTTAATATTATCTTAACATCTTGTTTGCATGAAGATCACAGGATCCTGGACTCTGTACTGCCAAGATACTTCTTATAAAAGGCAATTTTCACCTGCAGTTGAACCTGCACAATCCTATATTTGCATTTCAAATCTACATAAATGAATGCACAATTAAACTTTTTAATTGCCTGTGCACAATTGGGGAGGATTATGGTATTTCCTGTAGCTCTTAATGCAGGGGTCGGCAACCTCTGGCACGCGGCTCGCCAGTTTGTTTACCTGACGCCTTCGCAGGTTCAGCCGATCGCGGCTCCCACTGGCCACGGTTTGCCGCTCCGGGCCAATAGGGGTGGCGGGAGGCGGTGCGTGCTGAGGGATGTGCTGGCCGCAGCTTCCCACCACCCGCACTGGCCTGAAGCGGCGAACTGTGGCCAGTGGCAGCCACGATCAGACAAACCTGTGGAGGCGGCAGGTAAACAAACTGGTCCAGTGTGCCGTGTGCCAGAGGTTGCCAACCCATCTTAATGAATCGAGTAGTCATATATGCCTCAGTGGGCCCACTCACTGAGTACGGTCTAGAGAATCAGGTCTTCGGTTAGTCTAGCACGCTCAGAAATCTGCAAATATGAGTGCTTTTCAGTTCAACTCTCACTTTGTGAACATTTAAAACAGCTTCAAGAATTTGAATACTCCTTTCCAATATGAGATAAACTAGTAAAGATAAAGCTTGTTGCCATTCTAATATCCAAACCAGCACAAATTCTTTACTTTTCACAGTGAGTGTCAATAATACTATACCTGGTATGTTCAGCTGAAGAGTTTTTGTCATCAATAATAGCAATAGCCACAAGTTTTCCTAAAATACAGAATAAGATATCTAAATTCATCACACTGCTCTTGCAAGGGAATCTTATTAATTTGTCTTATTATCATCACCACCTCACATTCTCCAACTCTCAGATCACAGAGCCATTCAGGTTTGAAAACAAATACCCAAATTTGGGGGTGTACAAAGATCCCTTCTCAACTGCCCCAAAGAAGTTATACAAACATCTGATTACATACATCAGTTTGTACTAATCTATTGAAAATAAATTAAATGTGTCTGAATGCCAGATTAACGTGATTATGGAAAAAATAAAGAGGGGAAATTAAGTTCGTTCCAGTGTGTCTGTTCACAACTCCACGAAGTTAGTATACATGGGTACTGCAACCACCAGAGCTCTGCCATTTTAAAAGTTCAAAATGTTATTTGTATCAATTTATAAACCACTGTTGTGACTTGATTTGTTTAATTAAAAACTGAGTATTATTCTTTACAACTTACATGAAGAAATGTTAGAATTTTATTTGAATTCTTGGCTGTGCCACCAGGTCAGAAAAATAGCTTCTTCTATGGGTCGTAGTCCACTATCAGAAGAACTTCACTTTCAAATGATCCTGCGCACAGATTTATTGAATAATCATGTAGAATGTAATGGAGACCAAATATCTGAATGTACAGGTCTTTGCTCAGTTTAGTTCATGGAAGTTTTGAAGCACCAGTGGATTGTTCATATTTAGGTCAAATTATCTGTGATGTTGGGCAAACTCAGCAAAGGGAGTAAGAAATGCCTCAAGTTTTGACTGAATTTTCTTCAAATCACTTCTCCCCCTGTGTTAGGAAAGTAGAGTTTTCCCACAGTGGAATGAGCAGTGGATTGGCCACCTAAAATCTCAAGATCTAGGCAAACAACATAGTGCTGCTTATCATCCCTAGCCTCTGAGGGTCCAATACCTCCCTACTGATTGCTGCTGCCCCTGAACTGCACCCCAGGCAAGGAGATTCATATAGAGGGAGAACCCACATAAGATGGATAATATTAACAATGTCAATATTCTCTTGTTCAGGGAATCCTTGAAGGGTTCTGAGAATGAGGAAAGAGATAATGCAGCTTCCACAGCTCCTCCCCGTTCCATTTCTCCATGTACAGTTGCAGAGGGATTTCTTTGAGGTTGGGAGAAGGACTAAAAATGTGATAGGGGTGGGGACTGTCTCCCATCACCTTCCATGCTCCTGCCCCAACCCACTTGTCCTTGTTCCCTTTAGACCTTAACATATTAACATCTCAAAGCCTCTTTATTAGAGAACACTTCTCTCAAGTGCTTTTGAGGTTTCTAGAGAAGTGTGGATGAATTCACAAGTCTCATTGTGGACAAGATATTCCTTTATAAAGATATTGGACACAACTTGTAGATATGTATTGTTTATCGCATTGACAAAGTCAACTAATGTCTTTTGCTATTTCCCAAAATAATAACTGTTATAACCAACAGAATTTACTAATACTGATGATGAAACTGAAACTATAATTAAAAGATGTGCCAGCTCTTTTATACATTTCTATTTATATACAGAAACTGCTATACACATTCATAATGATCTAAATTAGTGGACATTTTACCTTCTTGAGTTTGAAAAAAAGTCAGTGTTCTGGTGTATAAAGGAGATGCCTAAATTTTTAGTATACTAAGAATCAACAGGGAAGTATGAGCCTTACATCTGAATGTAATTTCTTTTGGAAGCTTAAAAATTTTTTATTCGATTTTGTTTGTAGCTTCAGTAAATATTGTAAATAACTTGAAGGTGGGAGCATCTTACCTGTATCTCCAAGTTCATAGAGTGTAAACCCATCTACATTAAGGTACCCTTGGAATCTCTCTCGGTTTATCCAAGATGATAGATCACCATCTTCATATTCTACAAAGTGAAAGAATTGAGAAAAATGGAGAATATGAACACCAACAATGCAGTAAGAAAATTGCAAAATGGTTAGGATGGCCAGTAAGAGCAGAAATATATGGCTGTATAAGGTAATACTCTACCTTCCTCTTCTGGAGATATGGGTTAAAATGTTAAGTGGAAAAAAAAGTTTGGTGATTTCATACATTCCTCAAATGTTTAGAAAGGGCATGACTGACAGCATATTCTTCAGAAAAGCCCAGAGGGAGAGTAAAAGGAAAGTAACACAGTTCTATCAAAAGGCAGACCACTGATTATGTGTATTAAATTGTAAATATGGAATTTTCTTCACTCTAATGTTTTAAAGTACTTTAACTGCAAATAAAACTGGCAATTTTTGGTGACTTTTAAAGACTGTTTTCTCAAACCACAAAATCAATTTTCTATATATCCACGATACTATTGATTTCAAAAGACAATTATGATGCAGCAAGTTGGCAAAAAGGAATGGTTAACATCCTCTAAAATTTAGAAATGAAATTACAGAATAAAGCAGTAAGGACACAAAAGGAAACAAAGCTGTTAACCTAATATGGACTTAAAATACAATAAAATGCCCTGTATGCCGGCGGATGCAACTACCACCACCACACGTTGAGCTGAACATCAGATATTTGGACACAATCACATAGAATGAGTCATATTGGGAAACTCCAACATCAACTATTAAGAGGTTAATGCTTCCAGATATGACTAATCAAACATCTGCTAAGGTGTTAAGAGTACAGCTAACTTGAGATTTTAAAAATAGCCCATTCTTGAGTTAACAAAGCACCCTTCATTTCCTATACCAACTCTCAAAAGTTCTTCATGCTGAAACAGGCTTCCCTCCTTTCTTGTTTGTTCAGATAATAAAACAAAACAAAAACAATGGCATAACAGTTTTATAACAAACTTTTAAAATGAATTCATTATGGAAAATGAAAAACAAAAGGCATGGGAAAGATCATTCACAAAGGGTAATTTCTTTACTAGCAAATAGTTGCTCTTGAGAATTTGAATTGCTATTTTTTTTAGCTTAAATAGTATTAATGTAGGGGTTTTAAACATTGAAACAGGTTTTAATTCATAAAACAACAGCAAGTAAACATTAGCCCATTTTCCAGAAGACCCAATAAATCTACGAGGATATATGACACATTTATGCCCACTATCTCACTCAAATGGGTTTATAGCCGAACTACAAATTCATTTAGGGGGTAGTATGGTCTAGTGGTAGGATGCTAAACTAGAAATCAGGAGGTATAGATTTATTCCTGGCCCAGACATTAAACAATTATGTGACCCTGGACAATTCACTTTACTACAGTAGAACCCCATTTATCCAACCCTTCGTTATCCAGCTCTCTGTATTAACTAAAAACCAGCGCGCACAAGTCCAGAAGCAGACGATCTCTCTGTTGGCTGCTAGATAGAGCTGCTGCCTTGCACTTTTCCATTCTCCGGATTATCTGAATTTTTGATGATCTGATCTGGCCCTGGTCCCAGTTAGATTGGATAAATAGGTTTCTGCTGTACTTTCCCCTCTCATCCTTTATCACCTCTATTTAGATTATGAGCTCTTTGGGGCAGGGACTATTTCCTAATGTTTGTATAACACTTAGCACAATGGGACCCTGATCTCAGCTGAGGTTTATAGGTGTAGATGTAATACAAATAAATCATAATCATTAATTATTTAGGCACATTTATCAATTAATAAATAAGATTTAAATGAAGTGATAGTCCTATTGCACAACTTTCTGACCTCTATATTAAAATTGTTATTATATCAATGTATTTTCTTTAAGAAACATGAAACATCATGGCTTGAGTAAAAGACCATCAACAGTGACAAGAGATCCACGCAGATGGACCCTAGCACCTATGCAGAGACCCACTGATGTTTGGCACAGATATCTGCATGAAACTCCTTGAACAGTTGGGTTTAACTGTAGACATTAAGTAACTAGTACTTTTTGGCTTTGCTTTTATTTCTGTTCTTGTGATTCTAAATTTTTTTCTTTTGCTCTGTGGCAAAGGCACACCAGAGCCTATTTTTAACTAAATGGGACAAGGAACAAAAATCATTTTATAAATATAAGTGATATTTTAGTTACACTAGATTAAGGTAAAATATAGCCTAATAGGGAGGGAATTTTAGGAGTATTTTGTTTGCTTTCCTATCTTGTTATTCTGTGAGGCAGGGGGACTCAAAGAATTACATAGGGAATTGAAGAAAATCTAACCCCTGCATATGTTGCTAACCTATCTAGAATTCTATAATGAGAATTTATTGTAAAGTAATTAAAATAAACCTGTCACATGAAAGACAGAAATCTATTTTTTTTAAAAAGTTGATTTTGGATTTCTTTAATTATTCACACTTTTGTCTAAGCATTCTTTTTATACAAATCAGAAGTTGTTTTTGAAAATACTTCACTGCTATATTTCCATGTGGCCATTCATCTGGTCTACACTGTGTTCTGGTGCTTTATCAACACAAATTGAAAAAAGGCATCTTAGTACTAAAATTATACGTTTCAACAATTTTTTATTTCTGTTCTGACAGCAGCAAATTATAAGATTAACCAACTGCAGTTTAAACTTGTAGAGTTTCGATTTTGGTTTCCATTCTGAAGCAGGTTTCTGGGGAAATCCAACCTCCAAGTGTAAGACAAAACAAGCATACATAGACAGACTATTTCATTTGGGAGGAAAGAACGAAGAGGCAAATCATTGAGGCAAGCAAAAGATTTCATTATCCTCATCAGAAATGTCTCATTTCAGTCTACTATTAATCCTATGGTAAGTGAATATTTAATTTTTTTTACTTTGCTAGTATGAGATACTGAAATAAAAAAAGATATAATTTTATGTTTCTGATTAAAATGAAAAAAGATAAGTGTGCTCCTTTCTATGTGTCAATCTAGGTATCTAACTTTAAAAAAATGTAGGTAATATTTAAATATTTAACATTTCAAAATTAAGTTGACTGTTGTCAAGACCATCTGCTAAAAACAATTAAACACATTTTAAACAACTGAGTAAGGAAAAATATTTTCTGAATTTTGTTTGTTTGATTTAAATAAACCCGAGCACTATTAGGAAAAATGTCAGGTTAAGTGGATGCACAAATGTCATACAATCCACTAGTTTTAGTCATAATTTTATGCTTTTTTTTAGGCTAACTTCTCAAATGCATAACAGAAAAATCATGGATATAACTATTAAATTCAAGCTGCCAAGTCAAATAATGGAAATACAGCTCAAGAGTGAAGATCAACAATTAATAGACACTTTGAAGAGGATTCACTTTAGTCTTCCTTGTGGTATCCAACAAAGGGAGACCACGGTCACTGATAGAAGACTGCTGTCTTATATGTTTTTAATCAACAGAATGACTAGAGTGGATATATGGACATCTGCTCATTTAGTCAAAACAATTTTCCTGCAGATATCAGAGGCATTACATTCTTCCACCACTGGAAACAAGTTTATGAAACAAACCATTATTAACCACCAAACTAGGCCATGCACTTATCAAGAAGTGATAAAATACACTGGCACAGTGGCAAGAAAAGCAGTGAAATAAAACATAGGGTACTGGAAACGGCAAGTGTGCAAATTAAGTTTTGGGAGTTGGGACTTGAACTAGTTATCACATACCCTTTCCAAAATTCAGACAACCATAGTTAATACCATTGAGGATGGCAACAACTTTATCTAGAACAATCCAGAGGAAACGTTCATGGAAACTAGTCTCTTGAATAAAAGCCTAAAGAATTCTGAATAAAATCTGTGTGCAGACACCCTCAAATTATTTCGTGTATATTATAAAACACTTACCATTTCATAGCACTTCTGCTCCTTTCTGTTGTTTTTATGTAAATAACTGATATTATTTTGCAATGTGAAATTTCTAACTTTTTCCCAATGTTTACAAAAATAAATGTTTATAAAATAGCTAAAAAGTGTAAATCTGTTCTCTTTCCTGTATATTTTTTAATTTATTAAAGAAATGTTACCATACCAGTTGTTTTGCAACACAAGTTGGTCTCACATCTGAAAACTATTTACTTTTCACAACCCCCCACAATTGTAGAATATGTTATTAAGTCTAGTGGCTTGTCACAGTAAGTTATAGATGTCAGTCTGGCCATGGTCGGGGAGCAGGGGGACTAACGTATTTTACAGAAAGACATTCCAAGTCACTGTTTAACACCATTTACATGTACAGAAAGACATTAATATTGATAAAAATAGAAGTATAATAATTTATTCTTCTAATTATAGGTTATTACAAACTATCATTTGACTTTGCTGAATTTACAAAGATACAATTGTTTTCACATGTACGATACTAGTAGAATGATAGCTCACATGCTTTCTTTAGATTAGTTAATGAAATGAAAATTTCAAGCTAATTAAGGAAATTCCTAAATCTCTCTCTGTGAGCCAGTAACAGGCATCAAGTGTCAAAGAGGATGACACTTCCTTAGCCATAAAACCTTATTTATTACCTCCAAGTATGTTTACATAGATTATATGACGCAGCTTGAAAACTCCTGTTTTGCTTTAACATTCTAAAGTATTTTCTTAAATACATCCTTAAAAACATAGTAAATAAGTGTCAGTTATTCCAACTTGTTCTTTGTATAGAATATTTGATAGGAGTTTTTAATTACAAACATATACAAATGGAAGGTAGTAAATCTAGAAACCGTGTCATCTCAAAGAACAGAACACCTCCCCCCATGCAAGACATTAATGTAGTACAGACATGATTGTTATCTCAAGAAAACAAACTTTGTAAGACGTTTACGTTTTAGAGAGATACCTGGTTGTGTAAAAGAATGTGGGGATGTTCTTTATTTGGGATATTCAAAAGAGGAGAGTTCCTTAGGATGTGTTTTCAGAGCTATAACCTAAATCATCCCCCCCTTTGCAAAAAAAATCTTTAGTTTAAACTCACACAAAGAATTCTAGAAATATCCTTGTTGAAACTGATTTATTTAAAAAACACTCTGAAGTCTTTATTCTTCAAAAGTTAAGGAAAACATTTATTGATGGGAAGTATTTTGCAGAATATATTGGTTCTTTCAACACAGAGATGAAAGCCTTTGTTTTCTCTCAAATGCTTCAGATGGCAAAAGCTTCTTCTGAGATGTATATTTGTGAATATTTTGTATCTACAGTAGAACCTCAGAGTTACAAACATGAGAGTTATGAACTGACCGGTCAACCATACACCTCATTGGAAACGGAGGTATGCAATCAGGCAGCAGAGCCAAAAAAAGAAAAGAAAAAAAAGCAAATACTGTACAGTACAGTACTATGTTAAATGTAAACTACTAAAAAAATAAAGGGAAAGTTTAAAAAAAGATTTGACAAAATAAGGAAACCATTTCTGTACTTGTTTCATTTAAATTAAGATGGTTAAAATCAGCATTTTCTTCTGCATAGTAAAGTTTCAAAGCTATATTAAGTACTAAGTCAATGTTCAGTTGCAAACTTTTGAAAGAACAACCATAACATTTGTTCTTAGTTACAAACATTTCAGAGTAATAAACAACCTCCATTCCTGAGGTGTTTGTAAATCTGAGGTTCTACTGCAAATGCAAGTCTTCATATAACACCCTGATATAATTATCTGAATATTAATATGTTTTATGAACATAGGAAGCTCGTTTGATGCTATAACTGAATAATAATGTAAGACTCCATGTGAATATGAAATACTTACATGAATTGGAAAATTAGTTAGTTATCTGGCAATTTTTAAGAAACTTCCTTATCAAAATAAGGAAGAGATTAAAACATTATGTAGGGATATTAAAGAAGGTTTATATTAGACATGGTTTATATGAAAAATGATTTATTGTTAGAAACGATTTATTGTTAAATGAGACTTTAGAATTAAAGGTTTACATTAGAAATAAATGTGATTCCCAAGATTTAGCCTCTAACCTGCAAGCCACCAGCTGTGTCTGTGTGAAGCCTGCTCAAAGAGATACTTTGTATAAAACTTGTTAAATGTCAGTTGACTCTAAGTACCTGTTCTCTAAATTGGTAACACCCCGAAAGGTAAGCAGACAGTGAAATAGATGTGATTAAGATAGAGAATGTATGTGAATGAGTGCCTAGTTTAAATAATGAATGAATGGTTAGGGAGTTACCAGCCTGAAGAATTCAGTGTCTGCTGAAGAAGGTGTCAAGTGGGATCAACCAGATGACCCCCACCACTTCAAAGGAAGGAAAAACAAGCATCTGACAACATGGAGCCAGCCACCTGCTGATTGATTTAGCAACAGCAGAATGAAGCAACTCTCATGGACTGACATAGGAATAAATTCCTATAAAACTGGACTCTGAAGACTGCGGACTTTGAGTCTATGGTTCTGCTGCCAGCCTCCAGGAGCATCAGATGCATCTGACACAGAGTCGGCTCCATCCTCATGACCAAGATACCTGGCCAGTAACTTGGCATGAGCAACGTCTAGACTGGTAACTATAACACCTATACAGAACCTGAATGAATAATTGTGTGAATTAATGTGTGTGTGTGTGTGTGTGTGTGTGTGTGTGTGTGTGTGTGTGTGTGTGTGTATATATATATATATATATAAGTAATCATAGAAACAAGTAGTAAAACAACGTTGTTTGCTTTTGTGTTTTGCCTTACTATTATATTTACAATAAATGTGGCATCTTTGCCTTATCCCTCTTAATAAGATCCTGCTGGTTTTTATTATATTGGTATAACACCTCCTCCAAGATTAGATTGGTAAGAAGAGACAACACCCTCTCTGATGACCAGTTAAGTTTAAAGACTCTCTTTAAGAATCAATTATATTTAAACAGACCATTTTAAGAGCAGAAAGAACTTTTTATAGGACATAGGAGCATTTGGGCACATTTGAAACAGAATTTCAACTCGTATTACATCCTAAAAGAAACAAAGGGATCTCTCAGACAATAAACTGAACAGAGTAAAAGCTCTATCTTTAAAGATGTTCTAAGAAATTCCCACCACAAAGACAAAGGCCATATAATCCTAAAGTTGAAGAATTACAATCCTGATGCATATGCATTAGGAGACTGCATATTCATGAGCTGAATATGCCACCAAGACCATCCCCTGAAGCTGTCAAACAAAAGAAAAGTGACAGAAGCTAATATAAGAATTTAGTGGACCCACTGAAATATGTGCCTTTCTCCTTCAGTGAGACTATGAAAAAAGTATAAATTCCTCTCAATTGAGACATGCACTCTTATTCTTATATGTTTTTATTTTCTAAACCCTAATCTTATTACATGTACGTTTATACTGCTTTGAACCATTATAAAATCATACACTCTTACACACACCTAAACTCTCAGCATTTATCCTGGCACACGCTGTTCATCTCATCACATCTTCCAAGACAACGCCTAGATAAGCAAACAGCACCAACAAGACAGAAAGAAAGAAGCCACTACATTGCATCAACACCACCTTCCAAACCCAGCACTTCTTCATCATGACTCCATTACTGAAACTTCAGCATCACTTGTGCGAGGGAGTTTGCAAAAGCACTGCCTAGAGATTAGATTTAATATTTTCTCATTAATTTTAATAGAATACTGAAGTGCTATTGTAATTTAAGCTTCTCCTGTTAAAAACCAGATTATTTAGACTATGTACTCCTGGGGAGAAGACATGCTAATCTTGGTAAATAAATGAATAGTGCAATTTAATTTGAATGTAAAATTCTTAATATTTAATTTGCCTGCCAAAAAACTGGTCCTTAAATGGCTTTCTTTCAGTAAGAATTAAAACATTCTTCAGTTTCACAGAACTTAGTTAAAATCGCTTACATTTGCTCATTTATAAACTGTTTAGATTATCCATGCTAAACCAAATAAGTTTCACCAACCTTTCAAACAAAGTTTTATTGCCCAACTATAATATGTTTTATTTATTAATGATCAACTAATACAGGACTCTCTGCCGATTTTTGGAATAATGTACTTTGGTCTTATCTCAACTAGAGAAGATTGTGCTCACTAGAGAAGACCTTCTCTTGAGGTGTAATCTCTGTTGAAAGATCTCCACAGAGAGACATACAGAAGAGCCTGTAGTGGAAGTAAGCATTGTTTATTGCTTATGTTCTGTTTTTGTTTCATTTTGTTCAATTATTGTCTTCCTTTCTTTCTCTTTCTTTAGTAATAAAATAGTCATAGTTAATAACTGTGACTACTGTGCTTGTCTTTAATTGTGGTGTCCCTTACAGCATAGTAAAAAAAACTAAAATAGTCTGAGTCGCATCCCTGAACTGGTATTGAGACAATTAATATTTGGCCTAACATTTCTAATTTCTCCAGACTGCAAGTTTTAGTAATTTGGGGAATAAAATTACTTGGCATTCAACACCTGAAAACATCCTTTCTAGCTATCACAGCTTATAGTTTTTCATATTAAAACTGGTATCCCTGTGACTTCCTATTTCACCCAGCATCAGCAGGAGGAGGGCAGGAAGGTGGGTGTGAGATAGCTATTATCTGTTCTGTGCTGGTTTCTAGTCTCATCCTGTACAAATACTGCAGCAGGAGCAGTAATGCTGTCTAGATCAGGGGTCGGCCACCTGTGGCACGCGTGCCAATGACGGCACGCGAGCCGATTTTGAGCGGCACGCAGCTGCCTGCCGCAGCCCCGGCCCCCAACCCCACTCAGCCCACCCACCCACCACTCTCTTCTACGGAGGCGGGGGAGCAGAAGCTTGGTTCTGCAGCAGCCAAGCTTCCCCCTCCCCCATTTCTTCCCCCAGCATGGTGCTTTCCTGCCCCGCCCCCTCTCCTTACCTGCGCCAATCAGCTGATGGCCCTAGCGAGGGGGAGGGGGAAGCACGGCAGAGTGCACACAGCTCCGTAGAGGACGCAGAGAGAGATATGGACGGAGCCTTGGGGAAGGGGGTGGAACAGGGCACATCCCTTCCAGCCCCCTGCCGTGAACCACTCAGGGCAGGGGGCTGGGAGCACCCCTATGGGCCGAGCACCCCAGCCCTCTGCCCTGACCCCCCCACACACACTCAGCCTTCTGCCCTGCACCCCCCACACCCCAACACACACCCAGCCTTCTGCCCTGCACCCCCACACACCCCCAGCCCTCTGCCCTGATCCCTGAACCCCCCCACCCCAGCCTTCTGCCCTGAACCCCTTCCCCCAGTACCTCTGCCCTACACCCTGAACCCCAACCCCCCCAGGTCTGGGGTCCCGGCCACAGGCCCTGCTCAGTCTGCTGCCGGCCTAGGTGAACAGAACCCCAGGCTGGCAGCGAGCTGAGCAGGCTGGCAGCATAAGATCCGCATTTTAATTTAATTTTAAATGACGCTTCTTAAACATTTTGAAAACCTTGTTTACTTTACATACAATAGTTTAGCTATATAATATAGAAAGAGACCTTCTAAAAACGTTAAAATGTATTACTGGCACGCAAAATCTTAAATTAGAGTGAATAAACGAAGACTCGGCACACCACTTCTGAAAGGTTGCCTCCCCCTGGTCTAGATACTTCCTAAACCAGCTATATATGCCACCCCGGACAAACTACTACTTTACTTGTGCAGATTTCTAAGGGAATCAACTTCTGTAAAAGTTTTAAGCCTGATGCACCAAACATATTTTTTGAAAAGAAAAAAAGAAATTAATTAAATTTCTGAACTCAGATCATACAAAAAAATTACATTTTACATGAGGTCAATTACATTTAAGCCTGAAAAAGGGACAAAATATAGTCAGCCAAATTTTAGCCTTGACTGATAGTAAGCTATTGAGGTTTAAAGAGAGAAACTGGTGTCCCTATGTGTACAGTGATTCCAGTACAAGGATTTTAACAAACAAATCTCTGCAGTTTCAGACTGCCAAGGAATAATAAACAGTTACAGTACCTACCTTTCTGTGACTGTTGTACTTCCAGATGTGTTGCACATGTCCACTCCACTGCTGACATATGCACAACTCAGGGCCGGTCTACACTGGGGGCTGGGGGAAACCGATCTAAGATACGCAACTTCAGCTACGTGAATAGCGTAGCTGAAGTCGAAGTATCTTAGATCGAGTTACCTACCATCCTCACAGCGCAGGATCGAAGTACGTGGCTCCCCCAGTCGACTCCGCTACCGCCGTTCGCATCGGTGGAGTTCCGGAGTCAACAGGAGCGCGTTCGGGGATCGATATATCACGTCTAGATGAGAGGCAATATATCGATCCCCGAGAAATCGATTGCTACCCGCCGATACAGCCGGTAGTGAAGACGTACCCTCAGGCACAGCTGTTTGAGATTTTTCCCTCAGTAGTACCCATTGGGGCAGCACGAGTGCCCTCCGGTGACTTGCACCACTGCACGCAAGTATAAAGGGCCATGCTGCCCCTGTCCCCCATCCCCTCAGTTCCTTCCTACCAGAAAGATTCAGTGAGAGGAAGGGGAATGGGTCATGGAAGGACAAGTGCAACACATCTCAAAGAACAACAGTTATGGAAAGGAAGATAACAGTTTTTTCTTCTTTGAGGGATTGCACATGTCCATTCCACTGTAGTTGACTCACAAGCAGTTCAAACTGGAGGTGGGCTCGGAGCCTAACTAAACAGGGACTACAGGACCACTCGTCCAAATCTGCATTATTTCTAGATTAATGAGAGATGGCCTTGTGAAACACAAACATATAGTCTGATGACTAGGCTGCCATGCTACAAATGTCCAGTATGGGTACACGAGCCAGAAAGGCTGCAGAAGTTACCTGTGACCTGCTTGAGTGAGTCACTGCTTTACCTGGTAGTGCAATATTAGCCAATCAATAGCATCAACAAATAGAGATGGAAATCCAGGTGGAGATCATCTGGGTGGCCCTTTACTCTGCCTGAAAATGCAACGAAGAGTGGAGACCAAAATCTGAAAGGCCTAGTCCCGATCCAGGGAAAAAGCCAAAGCTCTAACATCTATAGTGTGGAGCTTCTCTTCCCCTTTACTGGAATGAGGCTTTGGAAAGAAAGTTGGTAAAGCAATTGTTTGATTAATGTGAAGATTAGAACCTACTTCAATAATTTTGGGTGAGCGCGAAGGAAAACCTTGTCCCTAAAAAACTGTACAAGGAGGATCTGATTCTAAAGCTCACAGCTCCCCTAGCCTCCTGGCTGAGGTTACACCTTCATAGACAGGTGTACCAGCAAACCAATCGCTAGCTGCTCAAAGGGGAGATCCACCAACTTTGCTAGCACTAAATTTAAACTCCACCGTGGAACCAACTTATGAACCTGTGGGTATAATCTGAGCAAACCCTTTAGCAATCCGATGGACATGGGTTTTGAAAAAACTCATTGGTTATCCATGGGAAGATGGAAAGCTGAGATAGCTTCAAATGGACTGTGATGGAACTAAGAGTTTACCCCTGTTTTTTCAGAAACATAGGATAGCCCAAGATATGGCAAATTGGTGCTTGAGCTGAGGGGAACACCTCTTTGTATGGACCAAATGGAAAATCTCTTCCATTTAGCAAAAAAGTAGACCTAGCTGAAGGCATCCTACTATTTAGCAGAACTTCCTGCACCCTCTTAGAGCAAACTCATTCAGAGTTTGTCAGCTATGAAGCATTCAAGCTGTCAAGTGGAGGGCCTGAAAATTGGGATGGAGGTGGCTGTGGTCCCGGGAGATCACATCCACATCTGTTAGGAGAGGCAGCATATGTCTGACCAACAGGGCTAGTAGACTCGAAATCAGGGCCACACTGAGGCTACTAGAAAAAAGCGAGCAGAATCTTACTTGACTTTGGACAGAAACAGAACCTGAAGGAAAGCATACAACAAGCGTTTTGAACAGTGTAGGAGGAAAGCATATGCCAGTGAACTGTGACCACTCAGGAACAAAAAACAATGACATTTTTTGTTTGGTCTTGCTGCAAACAGGTCCAATTTGGGGTGTTCCCCACCACTGGAAAATGGACATGGACACATCTAGGTGAAGAGATGACTTGTAGTGACCTGAGAATGACCTGCTCAGGTGGTCTGCCCGTGTGTTTTGAACTTCTGGAAAGTAAGCAGCTCTCAGGCTGATAGAACTGGCAATACAGAAATTCCAAAGGAGAATCGTGTTCTGGCATAACTTTTCCAAAAGCCCTTCCCCCCCACTCCACCACGCTTGTTTACACAGAAGATGGCCGCTGTGTTGTCTGTGAGTTCAACAAATTCCATCCTTTAATATTCATAAGGAATGCCAAGCGAACTAAAAGGATGGCCCAAAGTTTCCTGATATTTATATGGAGAGTTATATCCTGAAGAGACAAAAGGCTCTGAGAGTCTGAAAGGGACCTAAATGAGCTCCCCAATCTAGACCTGATGCATCTGTGACCAGAGTGAGTGCAGATTCTACCCACCAGTCAGAGAGGACAAGACATGAGCAGGTATTTGAACTACCATGTCCATATAATTATGGGTCGGTGAGTACACTCAGGCTAGCCTGGCATGCTGCACCAAGTTTGAGGCAATTCTGAAACACAGTGAGAGGATGCACCTTTAGATCTAGAACAATGTCCCGCATTGTTTGGAATCTCTGCTCCAGCAGGAAACCCCTGATCTTTGTAGAGTCTAGGACTGCCCAAATACATTTTATTATTTCAACAGGTGTCAGGATAGATTTCTCTGTACTGATTAGGAGCCAAAGAGCATCAAAAGTAAACTAAATAGTAGCTAAACTGGAGAGTACCTGAGACCCGGACTGGCCTTTCACTACCCAGTCATCCAGGTAGGGGAACACTTGGACTCCTGACCTTCACAACTACAGCCATACATTTTGTGAATATAAGGGGCTGCTGGTGGCAAAAGACAGTACTCCAAATTGGTAGTGGGACCCATTGATCATGAATCTGTGGCTCTGGTGAATGATGTGAAAATAAGCATCCTTTAAGTCAAGGGCAGCACACTAGTCCCTAGGATCTAAAGAAGGGATAATAGATGCTAGAGTAACCCTCCAGAATTTTGTTTCTTTAGCTGCTTTAGATCTAAAGTAGATCTGAGACCTCCACCTTTGCCTTAGAAAGTAACAGGAATAAAATCCCTTCCCTCTGAATGACATGTGAATTTCTTTTATGGCTCCCTATGGAGGAGAGGCTGGATCTCCTGAAGTAGCATGTTCTCGAGAGCACGGTCCATGAAGAGGAACACGGAATGGGAAGGGGAAGAGAAATAAATTGAAGAACGTATTCCAACTCAACCATACTTAAGACCCACTGATCCATGGTGATGAGGGTCCAATGCTTAGGAAGTGGGATAGGTGGTTGGCAAAAATTGATGTGGGGAAAGATATTGCTCTGATAAGTGGCAGACTGTTCTCGATCAACAGGTCAAAATGATTGTTTAGAGGACCCAGTTTTCCTAGAACTGGCAACTTCAGAAGAGGGAAAAAGAGGATGCCTCTTGTAATTTCTGCTCCTATTTTTGGACAGGTCCTGAGTACTAGGCAAGCCAGGCTGGAACTGCTGTGGGTGGAACTGTTTTCTTTTAGCCACAAGTGTACAGATCCTCAGAGACTTTAGGGTCACTGCTGAATCTTTAAGGCTATGAAGCCTCTCATCTGTCTTACTGGAAAAGAGCCAGGGGCCTTCAAATGGGAAGTCTTGAATGGTCTGTTGAACCTCAGGGAGAAGACATGATGGCTACAGCTAAGATCTATGCCGCATACTGATGGAGGAAACCTTTGCTCGAGCTGCATCCAAGTTCGCCTACAATGCCATTGTAGCAACCAATTTGTCCTTCCACCATAGCAGTGAACTCCTGCTTTGCCTCATCAGGAAGCTTCTCTTTAAACTTCAGGACATTATCCCACAGGCTGAAATCATATCAAACCAGCAGAACCTGCTGGTTCACGATCCTAAGCTGTAAACCTCCTATGGAATATAGCTTCCTGCTGAGTAAGAGTAGCTTTTGGGGTACAGGCCTGGTGTCCCGGTCTCTTTTTTTCATTAGCAACAGTGACTACCAGGGAGCCTGGAGGATGGTGGTTATAAGAGTGCTCAAATCCTTGTGAAGAGACATATCTTCTCTCCAGCCTTTTAGCAGTGGGAGGCAAGGAAGATGGGGGTTGCCATAAAACTTTGACAGGTTCCAGGATAGCCTTATTAACAGGGAAAGCTACCCTGGAGGGCCTTTCAAAGGATAAAATGTCCACAAGCCTGTGAGACCTTTCTGGCACCTCTTGTAGATGGATATACAGAGCTGCAACCAACCTTCTCAATAAGTCTTGATCACCTCTGAAACCATCAGCAGAGAGAGAAGTAGATTCAGTCACTACTGCCTCATCAGGCAACATAGGACCCTGCTATGTGTAGGCCATTGATCCTTAGAGTGCTGAGGCTTGTGGCAGGTACTACAGTGGGCAGGAACCCCACTAGGGCTGCTGGGCATGCTCAGGTAGAGACATGAACGATCTGACCTTGGAGTCAGATGAGGAGTCCGCTTCCTCAGACCATGGTGGAGCTGACCCCTTCAGTTCCAGAGAGACCTGTTTTAATCTGGAGATCAGGGTTCTGGCTGGGATCACTGCTGAACCCTACAGAAAGGAGACAACTGTGGAAGTCACCGGTACTGAACAGTGCTCTGGGGCTGAAGTTGGGACTGTGGGAGCGTGCTCTTTCAATCTCGATACTCTGAGAGATTTCTGAACAGCAGGGGAAGCCAGCACCAATAGTTGAGCAACTCTCTGCCTTCTTCAAAAGCTTCAGGTGTAGACAGCACTGGAAAGGGCTTCTGAGTCTGAGATACCAAAAGGTGCACCTGTCCTTCAGGAATTAGCCTTCATGGGCTCCAGATTCGGCAGACCCTCTTGGCTTATGGACTATGCCTGGGTGAACTTCTTTGAGCATGCCGCCAAGTCTTTGCCTCTTCTTGGTACCTTCACTGTAGACTTTGAAGGCCCTGGTATCGAGGCTTCAGAAGACTTAAGTTGTTTCTTCTTAGGTACCAGTAACAAGGATCTGCCTCTGGACTCAGTCAGAACACAGAATTACTCCTAACAGACTCATATGTGCTAGATACTGTAGCCCATAGGGCTGGCTTGCTAGTTTAGCCTTCATTATATTCAGCCGTAACGCAAGAAACCTGCAGCCCTGTATCCTGAAAGACATTAGCTTAAGCAAGTTAGCATAAGTTTGTATAAGCGTGTTTCAGTAAGCCTGTAACCTTTGGCATAGATAGATGTTCTAACAGTTATCCTCAGAGTTTGGGGAACTCAGACTAGCTTACTCAATGGTAAAAGTTGGAGCTTAACAGTAAATACCTACAGAAACATGGAAAAAATAACCGTAAACCAGCTTAAGCAAAAAGTGATGGGTATGATAATGAGTTAAAGTGGTATTAATATGTATTAATAGGTTAACCACAGGATAAATACACCTCGATATTATGTGAGTGAAAAGAATAAATTTGGGCATGGAGGAATGAGCAATAGCATAAAATATTCAATATGGTGCTCAGGCCCTATAATAGGGCATACCACCATGTGGAGAGGAGTCTTTTAGCTGCTTTCCATCATTCAACTCTTCAGCTCTACTATTAATCTTGGGTAGTGAGTAACCAAAATCATTGGACTCATTTGGCATGCCAGTAGTCTACCTGTAACATGCAAGAGTATATTCAAGCAAAAAATGCAAGGCCAAATTTCAGTTGCTTCCATCTTTACTTCATTTATCATAGCTGAACAAAATTCTCACTCCTGTTCCATTAAAAAAAAAAATCAGACTTACATAACAGATCTAAGAACAGCAATTCTCCCTTTCTCTCCTTCACAAAGAAAAGATTATCCAATATAAACCTGGTCAATCTTTTAAAAATTTCTCCTTCAAAAAAGAATGCCTGTGTTTTGGATTTCCCTCAAATATTCTTTGAGTATTTTGCCTATACAGTGCACACTTGTACTTACCATCATATACAAAGTAAGTTCCATCCTTGAAGACCACAACAGCAGGCAATTCAGGAAGTGTCACATACTAAAAGAGTGAGAGATGACTTTTAATCATCCCATGGATGATTAAGACAGGCATTTTAACTGCACAAACCTTAAACTCACCAGTCTGAAGTAAGAAAACTCAAATAATTAAACAGAACATTTAAATATTCTTTCAGCCTTGTTTATAATATAGAAGCTTGGAAATGTACCCCCTTGCTTCCTCTTTTAACAATTTTATCTTTTTTCCATCCCAACTTTAAAAAAAAATCTAATTTTATGTGACAATTAAATTTTTGTTTAGATTTCCAATTTCCTAATGTATATTAGTAGTTTCTCCAGCACTAGGAACTATATTTCTTGCTCAAAAGCTGATGCATTCAGTGAAGAGAAAACAAAAGGCTTTTGTATATCACATTAAAAAATGTTTGAGGAGGACAAGGTTAGTTTCTTGACAAATAAGTTGTGGCTTTTTAACAAGACAAATATTTTAAATCTCTCTCCCCCACACGCACAGGTGGCAATTTTAAAACAAAAAACATTTCCAAAATAAAAATGATGATATTCTTCTATCGTACCTGAGAATGTTAGAAACCTGGTTCTTTTTTGGCTTCTTTTACACTTCTTGGCCCCATTCTCTGTGCCCCAGGGAGCTCCACAAAGGGCAGAGGTGACTAAGGCTGTCTGGGAGCTGGTTTGCTCCCTGGCATAAATTATATCAGACTCATAAATCAGAGCTACCAGCTTTAACTCTACCTTCACTATCCTGCTCTAGAGCAGAGGTGGGAGTTGTGAAATAGAATAACGTACAGTAATAAATTAGTGCAAGTGGGCAGGGTTAAAGTTTGTCTGAGCACCTTAAGTGAGAATTACATAAAATTTACACTTGCTTGTTTTACAATTTGCTTATTTTCCTGTAGGATATTTAAAAAAAAAACTATAGCTACATAGCTCTTCTGCAGTATACTTGTGATTAAAATATCTCATAGGGCTTGGCTTTACAAATGTTAAATCTCAAAGCACTTGTGACTATATTGTAAAGTACATACAACTACAGCAAAAGAAGGTTAGACTCTTAACTAAGTAACCTAATTTTCAGAAGTGCCATCCACCAATAAATTCTACTGAGGCTGAAAAAACTGCAGATGCTCAGAACCTCCAAAAATCAAGCCATAGGTAAATAAACATAGATTTAGAAACCAAACTTTAATGAACATTTTTTGAAAATCTTGGACAAATGACTTATGAAAGTTGTTACAGTGAGTGAGTGGAAGAACTGATAATATATACACAGTCTCCGGACTCTAGCCTCTAGACAACACTTCCCTTATAACGTTAGGAAAATAGTGATATTATGTGTTTTTTCTAACATTTTGTTTTTACAATCAATTTTATTGTAGCAATAGGCTAAGTAGGTTTTAAACAGCTGCTTTATGAAAAATAATGCATTTATTAAAGTTACGGGATTTTTCAAGTCATGCAATCTCAAGTGATTTAGCATTGCAGACATAATCCCTTGACAAAACCACACCATTAAACAGATATGGTTTTTAAACTCTTCTCTAATGCAGTAAACTAGCATAACATTCAAATCCCATTCCCTAGTATCAAGCACATAAAACTGCTCTTTCCCAGCTACAAATGCATGAGACTTCCCACGTCTCAACTCCATCTCGGGAAATCTGATTAGCACATTTTGGCTTCCTCAAAGATTCTGGGGTTTGTCACTGGGACTGAGACAGCTCAGTTAATGAGGGACAACTGGGTATGAGAACTGAGTTTTTGCACCTGTTTCCTGGGTGGTACTTTGAAGCATCTTGGGAACCCATTTTTGGGCTGGAGTTTGGGATGAGAGTTCCTCCTGTCCTTTCCATTCCAGGGACCCTTTTTCCTCCCAAAAATCTGCTATATGCACAATTTATACATTCTCACTGAAGGAGAAAGCATGCACAGATAATTTTCAGCATACTATATTTTAAAGTTCAGAATTTATTTCTTCAATTTTGTCTAACCCTGCATTTACATTAATTCTTATGGAGAAATTGGATTCGCTTAACATCATTTCACTTAAAGTCTCATTTTTCAGGAACATAACTACAACGTTAAATGAGGAGTAGAGTTGAAGTATCTGATAAAGTGAATTTACCTCAGGTAGCACCTCTTCTGAGGCAGAAAAAAAGTATGTATAGACAATTAGTTCTGAAGCAACTTCTATGTATTTCTCCTGCAAAAATACAAACAGAAAGACATTTAAAATTTTCTCAAATCTTGGTATGCACATTAACAGAAAAAAGTCTATCAAAACAAACAGTTTCTGTCTACTTTTTTAAAAGTAAAATATAAAAAGACAATGTAACAAAATTAGAACAAAAAGCTACCTGGGGCCCATCTGAACTGCATGTCTAAACATGTTAGTGTAAAATGATGTAGCTATGTTAGGGGCATCCCTTTTATAAATTACCTCCGCAGTTAGTATAGAACAAAAACTAGGCGAGTAATGCTGTTCCATACCATGATTCGGTGCCTGCATTGTTCCATTCAAACTAAGGAAAAAAACTTGACAGACCTCAACATATCTAACTGGCTTATTTAGACTTGTATTATAAGAATATTCTTAGACAAAGACACTTTGAAATTTTCTATATTATGTTCATTTTATTTTAAAATACCAAATTCAATTTTATTTTGGCAGTACATGGATCTTAAACCACAAATAATGTCTACTAATAAGTAGAGCTGTCGATTAATCGCAGTTAACTCATGCAATTAACTCAAAAAAATTAACTGTGATTAAAAAAATTAATCGTGATTAATCACATTGTTAAACAGAATACCAATTGAAATTTATTAAATATTTTGGATGTTTTTCTACATTTTCAAATATTTGATTTCAACTTACATCACAGAATACAAAGTGTATGGTGCTCACTTTATTTTTTTTTTTTTTTATTACAAATATTTGCACTGTAAAAATGATAAAATAGTATTTTCTATTCATCTCAAACAAGTACTATAGTGCAATTTCTTTATAGTGAAAGTGCAACTTACAAATGTAGATTTTTTTTTATTACATGACTGCACTCAAAAACAAAAAGATTTAAAACTTTAGAGTCTACAAGTCCACACAGCCCTACTTCTTGTTCAGCCAATCACTAAGAGAAACAAGTTTGTTTACATTTATGGGAGATACTGCTGACTGCTTCTTATTTACAATGTTACCTGAAAGTGAGAACAGGCGATCGCACGGCACTTTTGTAGCTGGTGTTGCAAGGTATTTACATGCCAGATATGCTAAACATTCATATGCCCCTTCACGCTTCGGCCACCATTCCAGAGGACATGCTTCCATGCTGATGATGCACATTAAAAAAATAATATATTAAATTTGTGACTAAACTCCTTGGGGGAGAATTGTATGTCTCCTGTTCTGGTTTACCGACATTCTGCCATATATTTCATGTTATAGCAGTCTCGGATGATGACCCAGCACATGTTTGTTTTAAAAACACTTTCACAGCAGATTTCACTAAACACAAAGAAGGCACCAATGTGATATTTTTAAGGACAGATACCGCACTGGACCCAAGGTTTAAGAATCTACAGTGCTTTCCAAAATCTGAGAGGGAGGCGGTGTGGAGAATGCTTCCAGATGTCTTAAAAGAGTAACACTACAATGCAGAAACTACAGAACCCGAACCACCAAAAAAGAAAATCAACCTTCTGCTGGTGCCATCTAACTTAGATGATGAAAATGAACACGCGTTGGTCTGCTCTGCTTTATATCATTATCAAGATGAACCCATCTTCAACATGGATGCATGTCTTCTGGAATGGTGGCTGAAGCATGAAGGGACATACGAATCTTGAAGGCATCTGGCAAGTAAATATCTTGCAATGCCGGCTACAACAGTGCCATGAAAACCCCTGTTCTCACTTTCAGGTGACATTGTGAACAAGAAGTGGGCAGCATTATCTCCTGCAAATGTAAACAAACTTGTTTGTCTGAGCAACTGGCTGAACAAGAAATAGGACTGAGTGGACCTGCAGGCTTGAAAGTTTTACATTTGTTTTATTTTTGAATACAGTTATTTTTTGTACATAATTCTATGTTTGTAAGTTCAATTTTCATAATAAAGAGATTGCACTACAGTACGTGTATTAGGTGAATTGAAATATACTATTTATTTTGTTTTTTACAGTGCAAATATTTGTAATCAAAATAAATAAAAGTGAGCACTGTACACGTTGTATTCTGTAATGTAACTGAAATCAATATATTTGAAAATATAGAAAACATCCAAAATATTTAAATAAATGGTATTCTATTACTGTTTAACAGTGTGTTTAATCGTGTGATTAATTTTTTAAATCACGCAATTAATTTTTTTTAAATCACTTGAGAGCAAAAAGGACACACACCATAAAGGTACACATGCACATTATGTTAGCATTACAGAAGTGATACAGTCAACAACAGTAAGAGTTTTAGACATTTTCTGAAGATTTTGTTAAAATGAAGACTAAATACAGTTTCTTTCCACTAACTAAAGTGAAATTTACTAAGATGTACCACAGAGCTTCAATATTAAAAGACCATAAAACCTATCCAACTAACAAAAAAAATTCTCCTTTCAGTATAACTGTGCCATACAGTAAATGCTACATTAAATAACTTCTAAGTTTAACTATTTTGAATGCATGCCTTATGCCTCAAAACAAGAAAAATATTTGGCATTTCTAAGGTTACGTATTTTAAAATACTGTTTCACATTATTAGGACTGCAGAGTCCCATTACACAATGATTACAAGATGAGGGACAGCACTCAGACCCCACAAATTAGCAGCATGTTTGGTAAATGTCTATCTATAAACACATACATGAAGATAAAAAAAAGTGTGTATATTATGCCATTATCAAAGAAGTTCTAAAATTATCAGCTTCTTACTTACAACTACAATCTCTTTAAAATATACAATTACTCTGTCACTTTTTTAGAAAAGATATGTACAAGTCACTTTAGGCTACCTCAATAAAGATTAAAAAAAATGAATTTAATGAAGTTTCAAACCTTTAAAGGAGATTCCCCACCAACATACAAAAAAAATACATGATGCCTCTTGTGCACATGTTCAAACATTTTCTGGCTAGGAAGTGTCCGGATAAGAGGCCTGGGGGAAAGGGAAAGGTGAAGAAACATTCAGTTTTTTTAAAAATTCCCAGAAAACATATAAGCTCATTTAAATTGTACAATTCTGACCACCTATTCCACAAGTCTAAACTTGAAAAATGCTAGAACTCTGTATTAAGAATAGCTACAGTGCAATTGAATTTACCAATTATACCAACTCTTAGTAAGAAGAATTAAACAGTAATCCTGACACTACATACAAGCCTTCTGATATACAGTGTAATTATTTCTGAAAGAGGCAGATAAATGTGGACATAGCAACTCGGGAATACGGGTTTTGTAAGTGATTCTAGATTGGAGATTACCAGTATTCATAGACTACTGGAAAGTACAGAAAAGTAGTTTAGGTCCATGTCTCTATTTTTATGCTCTAAACCCCTGGTAAGTGAGAAGAGAGGAAATTTGAATAGTCCCAAGCAGAAACTGTTTTCTAGACAATTCTGAGCTCATGTGCCAAGGTTACAACTATTCCTATGGGAGGAAATTCTTGTTGGCAATTTGAAAAGAAAAGAAAAGAAAAGAAAAAATATTTATTTTGCTAGATTGCTAATTGTCCCAATAAAACTTTATATAAAAAATCTCTCTCACCTCCACTTTTTTTGTGGGGGCTAAACTGTAAAATCCTTGTTAATGTTGTATTTAAAAATTTAAAATATAGCCTGTGCATTAGTTCATAATTCATACAACCCACAGAATTCATTTGCTGCTATTTCTCCATCTTCTTGTAAGTAATAGAACAGATAAATACTGCATCATCCCAGGAGAGCTGATATGTGACAGTTAAGAGAAAAAATAATTTTCTCAATAGCTCAGTTTAACACCAGTGACTCTTACACTATTCAAAAACATTTCATTTTCATTTTATAATAAAAAACAAAACTGAGTGGCAGAATATGAGCTTCTACCTGGCATAGTCCATATGATTAGATATAGTGAAAGACCAACATACTTTTTTCAGAACAGCAGATATAATAAATCTGCAAACTGTATATGGTGGGGCATTTTTAAATCTCCCTCTGACACCTTAAGCAGTATCTGTTCCAAAACACAAGTGCAGCCTCAAGGATCTATTAACAGGCATTGCATCATTCTGTTCAGTGTAACTTGTTCAGTAATTAACTGCTAATGTTGCATCATTACTGAAATCAATGTTGAAACACATTACAAAACTTAACTAAGAAGTTTAAGAGCAATTGCATCAGAAAAACTCATGTTACATATTATCACCCTATAAAAACTCTTACAAGCAGGTCAGTATGGCCAAAATATAAATGAAAATAACTAAAAATGTATTCCTGTCTTATCATACTTAATTGTTTGAGAAATAATCACCCCAAGTTCACCTGAACTCTTTCAAGCCTTTACTAACAGAGTGATTTCTTCAGTAACTCCTTGCTTAATATTGCAGTTATGTTCCTGAAAAATGTTACTTTAAGCAAAACAATATTAAGCGAATCTAATTTCCCCACAAGAATTAATGTAAAGGGGGGGGGGTTAGGTCCCAAGGAAAAATTTTTTGCCAGAAAAAAGACTATATTTTAGGGGTTTAATTTAATTTAATATTCTACACAGCAATGATGATTGTGAAGCTTGGTTGAGGTGGTGGAGTAAGAGGGTGGGATATTTCCCAGGGAATGCCTTACTGCTAAATGATGAACTAGCCTTCGACTGAGCCCTCAATGGTTAACCCATTGTTGTTATTATAGCCTCAAATGCTACAAGGCAGCACAAATGGAGGGAAGAGACACAACAAAAAAGAACTAGATAAATTCATGGAAGATAGGTCCCTCAATGGCTATTAGCCAGGATAGGCAGGGATTGTGTCCCTAGCCTCTGTTTGGAAGAAGCTGGGAATGGGTGACAGGAGATGGATCGCTTGATGATTACCTGTTGCACCTGGCATTGGCCACTGTTGGAAGACAGGATACTGGGCTAGATGGACCTTTGGTCTGACCCAGTATGGCCATTCTTATGTTTTGTGAATACATTAAAACTTCCACTATGCAAAATTATAGAGGGGAAGTTACACGGCTTGCACTTAACACTCTCTCCTGTCCTCCAACCCTGACCTACACAAACACTTGTGTTAGCTAAAAAAACCAACACACAAATGAAAAACACTGCACTAGACTATGCCACAGACTTCCCTTCACTGAAATAAATAACTATTAAAACAGATGGGGTAAAGATTAGGTCTCCACTAACCAGGCTGTAGGAGGCAGCCAATACAAAAAAGTTTTGCAGAAATGCATGCAGAAAGATTGGCTTGCTACTGTCTTTACCGAGGAGTCCATTCACTGTTTAATACGTATTCCATTAATGAATGACCCCCCAACTCACCTTCCAGCATGGTTAGTGGAGGTATTTAATCTATTTCTGGGCTTAACTTGATTTTCTGTACAGTTCACATCTAATTCAATCTATAATAAATGAACAAGATTGATGCCACTGATTCTTGCAAAGTAATTGTAAGAATAAAAGACTACATTAATAGATCAAGCATCATTCTGTCAAAGAAGCCCACCTTTTGGCTCTCCTCTGAAAAAAATCAGATGAGGACAAACTCAATGAAACTATGTAAGTCACTGGTATCTTCAAAGAAGATTATAAATACTTACCCTGCTACTCTGTTAGCAAATTCAATTATATCATCTTTGGTTCTAGGTCCTCTATAGTTGTATGCCAAATCACTTTTTAAGCTGGAGGGGGAGAAAAAAACCCAAAATTCTGAGGAATTGCCATTTGTTTCATCATCGTTGTTCATAACTAAAATAAATCAGTTAGCTGCATAGGCAAAATCATAGCATCCCCATATTTCTAATATTCAATCATTAGTAAGTGCTGAGCAACTTTATTTTTCAATGCATTAGCCAAAAGAATCAAGCTTTAAATAGAAAAAATATAGTTCAGTGGTACAGTACAATATAATTAGAATGAGGGAGGAAAAAAAAATCACACCACACTGTTTGCCTTCTGAAAATAAGTTCTGCTGTAGATGTTGCCTATTGTGCTTTCTAACGACAATACATTAGAAATACAAAAACTAGAGATTTGCTCTCAGACTATGAAAAAGAACTCAGCATTTAGACCCCATTATTAAATATTTAAAAATTCCATTTATTACTCCTTATCAAAAAAGCTTTAGGATACCCTTTTACTATTTGAAAAAAGCAAAATAGAAAGGCCAAATGAAAATGATATTCTGTTGTGATAATCTACAAAGGTTTCTTAAACCTCAACACTCAGTTAGTCCTCCCCCCAGTGAGGCAGACAAGAAACTCTAATATGTTACTGTATGTAATTGATGGGGGAGGATCTAACTTGCTTTTATTATCAGAAAAAAATATTCAAGTAGGATTTATGACAGTGAAGAATAACAGGATTTCCTTTGAAAGAGAATCCATCTGGGTCAGTTACATTATTTTTTGGTGTCCTTAAGATCAATTTTCTGAGCCTGAATATGTCATGAAAACAAAGTTTTTCACCAGCAGCTACAATATTTCAGTGGCACAATTCTTGGGAAATATAACTGAAGACAATCTAAACAGCAACAGTGGGATCTTTATGACAACCGAACATCTTTTGATAAGTCCAACACACATGGGTAAATAAAGAATTGTAAGTCCGACCATTTCCCAAATTTTCATTTTTAATAACTGCACTGGAAAAATTAGAGAAAAATACAGTTTTCTGTTTTTACTTTATACAGTTAATAGCACTCTGTGTACAGTCACTTTCACCTTTTACAGCAGTTAGTTTCCTTGGCTGTATGGGTCTATTCACACATAGCAAGGGCTCTACCAAATTCATGGTCCATTTTGGTCAATTTCACGATCATAGGATTTTAAAAATTGTAAATGTCATGATTCCAGCTATTTAAATCTGAAATGTTACAGTGTTGTAATTGTAGGGGTCCTGACCCCAAAAAAGGAATTGTGGGGGATTGCAAGGTTATTGTAGGGGGGTTGCAGTACTGCTACCCTTACTTCTGTGCTGCTGCTAGTGGCAGTGCTGCCTTCAGAGCTGGGCAGCTGGAGAGCGGGGACTGCTGGCTGGAAGTCCAGCTCTGAAGGGAGAGCTACTGGCAGCAGCAGCAGAGAAGTAAGGATGGCACAGTATGGTATTGCCAACCTTAATTCTGTGCTGCTGCTGGTGGGACACTGCCGTCAGAGCTGGGCATCCGGCCAGCAGCCCCCGCTCTCCGGCTGCCCAGCTCTGAAGATAGTGCAGAAGGGTGGCAAGACTGTGACCCCCCTAAAATAACCCTGTGACCCCCTGAAACTATCTTTTGGTCAGGACTCCCAAATTGAGAAACACTGGTCTGCCCTGTGAAATCTATATAGTATAGGGTAAAAGCACACAAAAGACCAGATTTCACGGTCCGTGACACCTTTTTCAGGCCCTAGACAAAGCAATATGGGACAGAAAAGTCATTAAAAATGGGGAAATATAATCAGAAAGTCAAATACTGGCAGGGTGACTCATATATAGGTTTCATATGAAATTATGTTTAATATGAATTTACTGGGTTTCAAGTACATGATGTCCTTTAAACAATATTTTATGAGACTATGGATTATTTATACTATTATACAAGCTTGTTTCAGTTTAAATAATACTCAATTTACTTATACCACCACTTTGTTTAACAGCTTAGTATTACAGAGAACCTTAAATGCAAATGAAAAATAATTTAAAAAAAATATATTATCCAGTTCAGCAGTGACTGATTCAAAACTGGCTCCAAAGTGAATTGTCATTTTCTTTTCCTGCTTCTTACTGGTATCAGCTGTTAAGATTTTTTTGTTTATATGTTTGTTTGTTGGGTTTTTGTTTTTGTTTTGTTCCCCCCCCCTTTTCCCCCCTCCACCTTTACAAAGGAAAGTGAGTGGTAGTGATATATAAAAATATAATACAGGAAAGGTCAACTTACACTTAATTGTTGGATAACCTCGAACTCGTGTTGCCATGTTTCCATAAAACGTTATGGAGTGCAACATGTTTATGAACGTGAATATGACGTAACTGGAATATGCTTTGTGCAAAAGATGTCTTGTAAGGTATCATTCCAAAGCTTATAATCTACTGAGTATGGTCATCCTATTTGTATGCATGTATCATTCTTGTATCTGAAGCTAGAAATATGAAGTATAACTCTGAGGTCCTATTGTAATTAAGCAAAGTGTGGGCCATTAATGGTGGGTTAGACTCTTGATGGCTCCCATTGACTGGGACAACTGGTTGTGGATGGTTTATTTACCTGCAAGTCTTCATGTGTGCATGTGGGCCAGCCCATGGGTAATGAAGAATGAGGTCTTACAGTGACATGTGACCATGTCACCTGGTAATAAGATCCATCTTAAATCTGGTACTTTTCCATTTAGAAGGAGGGGTGGGGACCCAGACAGACAAAAGATTCCTGCCTTGTGTCAAAGCTATAAAAGGGGGTGGAGGAGAACAAAGGAGGCTTCCAGTTATGAGAAAACCCCTAGTTTCCACCTAAGATGTTTGCTGGAACTAACAAGAACTGTACCAGGGGAAAGGAGTGGGCCCAGACTAGGAAGAAGTCTAGTCTGTGAAAGAAGCTTATTGGAACATCTCTGAGGATGAGATTTTACCTGTAAACAGTTTCTTAATTATTAGGCTTAGACGTGCGTGTTTTTGCTTTATTTTGCTTGATGACTTATTTTGTTCTGTCTGTTATCACTTGAAACCACTTAAATCCTACTTTTTGTACTTAATAAAATCACTTTTGTTTATTAGTAAAATCAGAGTAAGTGATTAATACCTGCAGGGAGCAAACAGCTGTGCATCTCTCTTTATCAGTGTTATAGAGGGCAGACAATTTATGAGTTTACCCTGTACAAGCTTTATACAGTGTAAAATGGATTTACTTGGGGTTTGGATCTCATTGGGAGCTGGATGTCTGGGTGCTGGAGATAGGTGAGCAGTTTTTGGTTAAAGTCTGCAGCCTTGGGGGTGTGAAGCAGACCTGGGTCTGTGTTGCAGCAGGCGTGTCTGGCTCAACAAGGCAGGGTTCTGGAGTCCCAAGGGGATCTCTGTGACAAACCCGTCACAGTGATATATAAAAACATAATACAGGAAAGGTCTACTTACAGCTTAATTGTTGGATAACCTCGAACTCCGAATTCAGAGGCAATGCCTGAAAGACACATTTGGTTATGTTTCTGTTTTCCTCTCATATATGCAAAAAAGGAATTACATGGTTTGTATAATAAATGCTGTTTAAACAAAAAGCAGATTGTTTACTTTCAACATGCATGTTATTTTTCTTACCTCAAAATCAGTTCCAATGATTTTTCAAAATTAATTTAATTAGTCATTTTATTCATTAAGTGAAAACATGTTACAGACTCAATATCATGAAAATGTAGTATACATGCATGCTAGTAGCATGTATATGTCAGCTAACACACAAAATACTAAAAAAAAAAGCCTAATAAAAGCATCCAGATCCTTTTATCCTATTATCAGTCTTAGCAGACAGATAATAAAGGCTTCTATTCCTTGGTGATCAGAGTAGTAAAGGTACACATAGACAGATTACATTATGACTTATACTGGAAAGTCAGTCCCTGAACCTGCATTGCATAAGGAGATGGGAGTGGTGAGAAGAATGGGCCACAGCCATTACTCTATACACTGTAATAACAGCTGTAGTCAAGCTGAGTGGCCATGATGTTTAGTTGGAGCAAAAAACTGTTTCTTACCCTGATGACATTTATGTAACTAAAAAAAGTTAAATGCTATATATTTCTTGCTTAAGGCGACACCTCTCTCAGGTGCTCCTTCAAGGTGCTAGTATCTTGTCATATTATTTTGGAAGTTGGAAATACTTGTAACCTGTGTTAAGTTCACAACTCCAAATGTGCTGTAAACCTCCTAACTGAAACCATGCTGATGAAGAGTAGTAGTGAGACCAATATTTCCACTGTAATCTCTATAAACCAACAGCAACTAGTTAGTGATACACAGTCCTACACAAATGCCATCCCGGATACTGTTGGGACTCAATGAACAGGAGTCCTGATTTGCATTTCTGGCAGACAGAGAAAGTGGTAGATTTTTTTAGGAAGGGGAAGGTCTGACGTCCTCTGCGCATCCTTGTGGAGAAAGATTTAAGGCGTGTTTTGTGAAGCATGTGTCACCTTAACTCAGCATTTCCTGGTTTTTGCACTGCCAGTGTCATTTTTGTCACAAATGAAATAAGTTAAAAGCACAGCCACATAAACGTGGCTAAATTTATGTATACAACATACAGGGCAATTAGTAGCAGTTCGACACATGCTACAGAGGAAAGGACCTATCTGAGCTGGGGGAAAATTCCTTCCCAAGCTCACATAGGGCAATAAGTTAGACCCTGAGCATGTGAGCAAGTCAGCCAAGCACCTGATGGAGAAAATGCTCCGTGTCACTTCAGAGCCCTGGCCCTCCCACCCTCAACATCCCATCTACATTGCTTAGGCATACTTGAAAATCTAGCTTGGCGCCTAACTGCATCACAGGCTAAATTAACTTTGAAAACAGGACTTAGGAGCTCAAGGCACATAGGCACTCTTGAAAATTTTACCCCAAATCTCTATTCATCTGTGAAATTATTGCAGCTGGCAAACCCAGAAGTCTTTCGGAATCTAAACAGAGGTTTACTTCATTTTGGGACAGTCAGAGATTATTTCTGCAAAGGACCTGGTGTGTCTGCTTGTGGCAGGGCTGTTATTTCAAGACCTCTTTCACCATAAGGATGATGAGTTGTTGAGAGGTGAAACTGAACATTCTAGTCCTCTGTCCCTTTGCCCCAACTGTAAAACCTGCAAAATGAATTGTGGTTCTACATGCAAGGTAGGATAGTCATTGCAAAGTCAAAGTTTTTGAGATACTGGTTGTAAGGAGTGTTTTGTTTAAGTGTGCATAGCAGTTAATTTGTGTAACACTCTATGCTGTTGGAAGCAACAAAGAGTCCTGTGGCACCTTATAGACTAACAGAAGTATTGGTGTATAAGCTTTCGTGGGTGAATACCCATGTCGTCAGATGCATGCTGTTGGAGTGCTTACCAAAACTGCATTAATTGATCAAGAGCAATATACTTGTAAAATGAATGAATAAACCCAGAAGCTCTTGACTAGAGGTTACTCACTAGTTTTCAGCTGATCCCCTATCCCCCTTTTCCCACAAGACTGATTTTCAATTTCTACATATCATGGTGGAGACATACAGCAATGAGAAGGCAGACTGAAATCTGCTGTCCAGTGAGGCAGTGATTTCAACAAGATGTGTATAATAGCTTAAGGATTGACCATGCAAAAGCACTTTACAATTCTGAAAGTGCAAGTAGATCTACTTGGTCTAGTAATAGTAAAGTAAGGAACCTAAAACAGACAAGTTGTACCTTATTATGGTGGGCTCCATAAATCAGATCAAGCACCTTATAAAGAAATTAAAGAAACTTATACCAAAGCTACCACTTTTCAGGGCTCTATCTTGTATGAGGTTACTCCTCTCTTCTTATTTGTTTTAAGTGTATAACGATCTGAGGTTTTGGTTGACGGGGGTAAACCATAGCAGCATGAGTTGAAAAGTCACGTACACTGGGATATGATACATTCACTTGTCTTGAAGGATCTGCTGGCTAAGTGTAGCAGTAAGTAACCAAGACAAGTGAATTTGTTTATATGATACTATTAAAAAAAAAAAAGACTGTAATTCTTCTGGTTGTTTCATTTTCAAAACTAGTTGACAACAAAACTATGCCTACACAACACATACTTACTAGAATAGGAAGTCGCATCCATCTTCCCAACTTTTACTGGAGACCCACTGTTTCTTATCTCTATAGCAACTTCATTCCACACAGGCTCCAATTTCTTGCAATGGCCACACCAAGGTGCATAGAACTGAGAACAAGTCAGAATTATGCCATTAAACAGAATCAGTGAACTCTGTATAAAAATGGAACTCTCAAGCCACACATTTGAAAAACCAATACAAGTTGCCAAACAGATAGTCCTCTCTTGGTTTATAAGGACTTCTTCAAATTCAAGTTCTTCACTCCAGTTTTATGAGTAAACGGAACTTTCATGATTCAACAGTGCAGATCCAAAATGAGTACTTCTAGATGCTATATTAATGTAGAAATTCCTGTCCCAAAGGTTATATATAGGAAGATTTTTATTTAATTTATTTATTTAGGAAGAGACCTACTAGCAATTTATATTTCTCTTCAATGTGGTGCTCCTGTCTATGAAAAGTCACAGGACAGAAGCAGACTATGCAATCTTATCTTCTAAAAAAGTATACCGGAGGGGGGAGGGGGGGAAGCATCACCTGGATATATGTTTGATAGGTGAGTAGATTGATATCCGTATAAAGGAATCTGAGCTTAAACCGTATTGTCCCGAGTATAGGCCGCACTTTTTTCCCCTAATGTAAGTCTTTAAACTAGGGGTGCGGCCTACAATCGGGACAATATGCTGCAGCGGGGAGCCCAGAGCCCTTTAAATCCCAGCCGCGACCGGGAATCAGAGGGCTCTGGGCTGCCGGCAGCCCCGGGGAGCCCAGAGCCCTTTAAATCCCAGCCGCGGCAAAGCAGGGAAAAAAAATAAAAAACACAATGCGGCTAGAGCAGGGAGAGATGGGGGGCGACAAAAAACAGCGCGGCTAAAACTGCAAAGTGGGGGGAAAAACAACAACAAAAAAACTTGGTGCGGAGCAGTAAAGCAGCGGCAGCGGGGGGGAACAAAAATGGTGCAGCTGAAGCGGGAAAGCAGGTAAAAAAAAAAACTGGCAGCACGGCCGGAGCGGTAAAGCGGGGTGGGGCGGGACAAAAAAAGGTGCGGCTGGAACAGCAAAGCAGGGGAGAAAAAAAACCGGTAGCACAGCCGGAGCGGTAAAGCAGGGGGGAGGAAAAAAAAAAAAACACAGCTGGAGCGGCAAAGGGGGGGAAGAGGGGGACAACAGCGCGGCTGGCAAAGCAGGGGAAAAAACAAAACAAAAAACCCTACAGGGCGGCCGGACCCAGGGTGCAGGGACCCAGGGACTCCCTGTGCTACAGAGTGCACGCCTGGTCTAGTGTGGGGGAGGGAGAGGGAGGCGGCCGGGGGCAGGGAGAGAGAAGGGGGGCGGCCAGCGCTTCAGCGGGGAGCTCACCCCGCGGCCCCAATTGCCGTGCTGTCTTCCGGGAGGGCTCTGCACTGCTCCGGTCGGCAGGGAGGGAAGGACGCGGGCTGCCCTGCGGAGTTTGCTGCAGGGCGCTCCCCTCCTCCGCACCCTACAGGGCAGCCAGAGCAGCAAACAAAACCAAAAAAAAAAAAGCAGCCGTGCCGCCCTAGGATTGGGCGGAATGCCGCCCCCTAGAATCTGCCGCCCCAAGCACCAGCTTGCTCAGCTGGTGCCTGGAGCGGGCCCTGGCTGGAGAAGCCCACAAGTTACCAGTATGACGTCCCTGTGAGGCATCCGTAGCCAGGGCCGGCTCTAGGTTTTTTGCTGCCCCAAGCAAAAAAAAATTTGGCTGCCCCCCTTCCCAGCCCTGGGCTCCCCCCGTACCCTCCTGCTGCCCCAGTCCTGGGCTCTCCCCCTACCCACATACACAGAAACCCTGCCACCCCAGCGCTGGGCTTCCCCCTTTCCTCCCCACCAACGCTGCCCTCCCTCAACGCTGCTGCTGCCCCAGCCCTGGGCACTCCCCCACCAGTGCCCCCCACACCTCCTGCTGCCCCAGCCCTGGGTAACTGGTAACTCGCTCCCAGGGCGGGTCATTCAGCCGGAATTTTGGATGTGCACAAAACACAGACAGGATTGGTTCCCATATGGTTACAGAGCTGCAGTAAAGTGGAACAATTTTCAGCTTGTGTGATTGGAGGATATATGGATGCATATTATAAGACTGTCCTTCATAAATGAGGAAAAGTTGAGGTGCCTTTATTATTCTTTTGTTCCACTCTTTCTTTCTATGGGGAATTTGCCAATGCAATATCAGTGTCTTCCTTAAACAAACAAAAAGGCAATGGCTGTTGAAAATAGCAATTCCAGTCCTAATAAGGATTTCTTGCTCAATTTTATCCTACTTTTTCTAAAGCAAGTTACAGTGGATCAGTATATTTGATTTGGGAGAAATGAAGTAAAAGCTGTCCAAACCGAGCTTGAGCACTCCTGAATTTTGAGGTGTTCAAATCTGGAAGGCAGGTGCTGGGGGTGGGAGAGGGCTGTGGGCTCCATGGGGGAGCATGGCAGCAACTGTCTGGAGCTGCATGGAGCCAGACACACTGGTCTGAGTGGCACAGTAAGCGGTTTGGGGGTTGGAGAAGGGGTAGGGAGTTCCGGGGGGCAGTCAAGGGACAAGGAGCAGGGGGGGTTGGATGGGGCAGAGGTTCGGAGGGGCAGTCAGGGGACAGGCAGCAATTGGATAGGCATGGGAGTCCAGGAGGTTTATCAGGGGACAGGTAGGGGGTGGGGTCCTGGGGGGAAGTTGGGTGGGGTCTCAGGAGGGGGCAGTTGGCGACAAGGAGAAGGGAGGCTTAGATAGGGGCAGGGGTCTCGGGATGGGGTAATCGGGGGACAAGGACCAGTGGTGCTTAGATAGGGGGTGGGGGTCCTGGGGGGCACTTGGGGCAGGGGTCTGGGGAGGGGGAAATCAGCGGCCAGGGGCTGGGATTCAAAGGGCTCTAGGCTGCCGGCAGCCGCAGGGAGCCCTGAGGATTTAAAGGGCTCTGTGGCTGGGATTTAAAGGGCTCTGGGCTCCCCGCGGCTGCCGGCAGCCCAGAGCCCTCCGATTCCCGGCCGCGGCTGGAATTTAAAGGGCTCTGGGCTCCCCGCGGCTGCCGACAGCCCAGAGCCCTCTGACTCCCGGCCGCAGTTGGGATTTAAAGGGCTCTGGGCTCCCCACGTTTGCAGGCAGCCCAGAGCCCTCTGACTCCCGGCCGCGGCTGGGATTTAAAAGGCTCTGGGCTCCCCGCGGCTGCCGGCAGCCCAGAGCCCTCTGACTCCCGGCCGCAGCTGAGATTTAAAGGGCCCTGGGCTCCCCGCGGCTGCCAGCAGCCCAGAGCCCTCTGACTCCCGGCTGCGGCTGGGATTTAAAAGGCTCTGGGCTCCCCGCAGCTGCCGGCAGGGCCGGCTGTAGGATTTGCGCCGCGGGGGGCGCTTTGGCGGTCCTTTGGTGGACCTCCCACAGGCACGCCTGCGGGAGGTCCACCGGGGCCGCCTGCCGCCCTCCCACGGGACGCCGCCCCAAGCGCGCGCTTGGCGCGCTGGGGTCTGGAGCCGGCCCTGTCCGTAGCTCCCCATGCTGACTTTGGAGCATTATGTCCCTGTGAGGCATCCGTAGCGCCCCATGCTGACTTGGGAGCATTACGTCCCTGTGAGGTATCCATAGCTCTGCACGCTGACTTGGGAGCCGAGGGCATTTGTTTACTTTTACCGGTATTATCTCGGGAGGATACGGTATATGGTGAGGAGGGGGTTGTGTGATGAAGAAGGCGGCTGAGGGGAGGTTGTTAATGGGGTGAGTAGTGGGCACTGTGTGAGGGAGAGGTAGGCTGAGAGAATAAGGAGGTGGCTAAGAGGGTAAGGAAGGGCCGTGTAAAGGAGAGGGGGCTAAGAGGGTGAGGGGGCTGAGAGTTAAGGATGAGGTTGTTGTTTTTTTTGTACAGGGGCTAACTTAAAAGACCAATATGGCTGATCATGTGGAGATTCGAAATTCAACCAGCCAAGGGAAAAGGCGAAGTTACGATTCAAACTGTAAGATAAAAGTCTTAAAATACGCTGAACAAACAAGCAATAGGGAAGCCGCCAGAAAATACGACGTAGATGAGAAAAATGTACGTAGATGGAAGCTGATGCAGAAGAAACTAGAAAACTCAGCTTCTACGAGGAAATCGTTCAGAGGGCCTAAGAAAGGCAGGTATTGTGAAGTTGATGCAGCAGTGCTTCCCTTCATTCAAGAGCAAAGAAAAAATGGAATGTCTGTCATCTGAAAAATCATACAATTGAAGGCATTAGAAATTGCCAGTGAATTAAAAATTCCCAGGCATGAATTTAAAGCAAGCCTTGGATGGAGCCGTAGATTTATGCTCAGAAATGGCCTCTCTCTAAGACGCAGGACAACACTTGCACAAAGACTACCTGTTGACTTCAATGAAAAGCTGCTTGCATTCCAGCAGTATGTCATAGAGCTCAGGAAAAAGCACAACTATCCATTGAGCCAAATTGGAAATGCCAATGAAACTCCCGTTTTCTTTGATATGCCAAGTAATACAACCGTGGATCAAAAAGGAGCAAAATCCATTCTTCTGAGAACCACAGGCAATGAAAAATTACGTATCACAGCAAAGTTAGCTGTTACAGCTGATGGTCATAAGCTGACACCTTATGTGATACTTAAAAGGAAAACTATGCCGAAGGAAAGTCTTCCAAGAGGCTTAATTGTCAGATGTCATGAAAAGGGATGGATGAGCAAGGAGCTGAAGAATGATTGGCTATCAGTTGTTTGGAAGAGTAGGCCTGGTGCTCTTCTTGCAAAAAAAGTAATGCTGGTATTGGATGCATTTAAAGGACATTTAAAACCTGATGTAAAAAGTAAGATTGCATCCTTGAAATCAGATCTGGTAGTAATACCAGGGGGTATGACATCTCAACTCCAAGTGCTTGATGTTGTTGTCAACAAGCCATTTAAAGACCATCTACGGCAGCAGTATTCTGAATGGCTTGTGTCTGGAGATCATGCCCTCACACCAAGCGGCAAAATTAAGAAACCATCAGTGGCTTTGCTGTGTCAGTGGATTATTTCTGCGTGGGCAATGATATCTCCAGAATCAATCATCAAAGGATTCAAAAAATGTTGCCTGTCAAATGCATTGGATGGTAGTGAAGACGACGTACTGTGGGAAGATCAGAAAGAAGTGGATCAGGAGAATGATGAAGAAAACAGTGGGAGTGATGTAGAAAGCACTGGAAGTAGTGATGAAAACCTGAGCAGATACCGGTATTGATGGAGAGACAGGCAGTGAAAGTGACTAAAATTTCTCAGAGGGATGACTTAAGAACATTTGCTAATGTTGTTGATTGTTGTGCAAGGGAGAGAGTGAGAACTGTTCCCATCAGTCTCCTTGTTGTCCATTCCTTTTCCCTTCTTTATTTACAGTATAACTACAAAATAGTTTTCAATACTTCTGAGTATATAACATATGCCATCAAAAGCAGGACTACCAAAAGTGTTAAGTGTTAAAAATACTGGTACATGTCTTCCTGTTCATTAAATAAAATACTGTTTTACTGTTCTACTAATGTGTATATTTTCTTTAAGTTAAAAATATATATATATTTTTTTAAAATAGCACCAAACTTTAAGGGTGCGGCTTATAATCAGGAGCGGCCTATACTCGGAACAATACGGCAATATCTCTATTGCCTGCCAGAGAAGCCTATCTGTTTGGTGGAAGTCTCAAAACAAGAAGCAGATTATCATGACTTCAGATTTTCAAAGGAAGCAGGGTGTTGAACACAAATGAGCAAATATATTGTAACCATAAACATTTATGTTATAATATTTGTATTTAGTAGTGTGTAGTAGTTCCACAATCACAAACAGTGCCACCAATGGTTAGGCGGGGACTTGGCAGAGCACCTGCCTTTTGAAAGCACAGTCCAGTCCTTCTGTGTCCCTGCCCCAAGGGTTTCCAGCCCTTCCCTTTAGCACAGAAACTTTGTTGAGATTGGGTCCTTGAATAGTTAAGGCCTTTTCCAGAAGGTGTCTCATCGATGTGAAGACTCCTGGGATGGTAATGCCCTTTTGGAGTGGGTAGGGGAGTCCAGGTCCATCTCTCCACTGGGCTGTTCCAGGGCACAGTGGTGGGCAGCTACACGTGACATGTTGGGGTGTTAAGCCACTGCCCTCCCCTGGACCACTTCCTACCCAGTGTCCTTTTGTTTCCTGAATAACTCACTATAATCAAGTCTCTGGCCTGCAATCTCAGTCACTTGCCTCTCCTCCATGAGTTTGCACAGGCCTGTGTTGCCAGATTCTAGGGAATGAGCTCCTGGGCATTATTTTGCCAGCAGAGCAGCCCTCTGCTCCCTCTGAACTGCTCTGCTCTCCTTTTTAGAGCACTGCCTCTAGCTTGTACAAGCTTAACAGGTATGGCCTGGGCCCAGAGCTGTTCCTTAACCCCTTGTTCTCTAGTGTGGGGTTTGTATATCCCAGCACATAGTGTGAACCAACTCCTATTTCCTTGAGAGCCAGGATGCAGCTGGGAGAATTCCTTCCATTCTTCTATCTACCAAGGACAATCCTACACTCATTGAAGTCAGTGCTGAAGGATCACAGGCCGAGGAAATCGATTTCCCAGTTGAGAAGGGGGTTGGTTTTGCCTTTGTGGAAGTTACTGATTCAGAAGATACTATATATAATTTGCCACTTATTTCTCAACAAATATGGTTAATATGAGCTATTTGGCAACTGTATTCAGCTTGTATAAACCTTACTTTGAATTCAACTTTTGGTTCTACACCTGTCTTAGAACTAGAGAATACTGAACATAACACTTTCAAAGTATATTAGTAAAATAAATAATTTTAAACAATGACCATGATACAAGAGCTAAAATCTGAAGTACACGCATTAGCTTGTACAGCTATGGGGTAATTTATTTTCCTCTTAAAAAAAAATAGTCCCTCCAATATCAGTTGTGTAGTATATAGTGGTTCTCTTATTTTTTTAAACAAAATTAATAGAAAGCTGTTAAGTTTCAACAAAGTGCGAATCTTAATACTTCTCACATACTCACAACTACAAGCCAAATGTCATCTTTACGATTGTCTTTAAACCTAGGGGAAAAAAAAGCACAGAATGTGACATGTCTATACACAAGCACACAAACACACTGTTTCTGAAAGAGGGGGACAAAGAGACCTGGTTAAGAGAAAAAGAAAAAGGAAGAGAAGAAGATCAAAGCAAAAATATGGCAAGCATATTAAGCCCATCAGCTTTTTACTATTAAAATTCCTTGTGTATTTCACACTGCAGTATATAGTATTAGTCCATCAACACACTTTGCCACCAAGGAAAAAGAAAAAAAAAAAATCCCAGAACTACTGAAGTAAGAGTAAATGACTATAGGAAGAAATGGTTTGCCAATATGCAGATTTACACTATATAACAGGGTCAATGGTACAGTGGACTGGAGTCCTTTTCAATCACTATAACATAACTTTCTACTGCACACAATTAGCCTAATGCATTTCCCCAATATACTACTTCAAATTAAACGGTAATCCAGCTCTTCCTCTTTTCCGGAGAGCTATAATTGCTAAGTAACATACACAACCAACAATAATGTGTACACTAAAATATCCTAGATTAACTTTCTAACTAGTTTTCAAACTCAGAGTGACCTTTATATTTGTTTGATCAATACTGTAAAAATCTTGCATGCTAAAGTTATCAGTCATTTTAACATAACCTCAACATTTACCAAGACTTTAATGTCAAAGAACACAAAGTTAAGATAGCGAACAATACTAATCTATATTTTCTGGCCTCTATTTAATGTTAGAGTAATGACTGACAAGATAACACTTTGACTAGTTTTAACAGTATTGTAGAGTTTGCATTAAGTTGAATGTGAACTTGAAGTCTATTACATGGCTACCAAGGAAGTCCTTATGAAAAACACATTATAATGATAATTATAATCATTATAATAGGTTTAAAGAAGTACCTAACAAGATGAATTTTGTATGTATTTATGAGTCTATTTTTCTTGTGATTGCAATTAGATGACAATGAGAGCACTTACTGGAAAATTATTTGTGAACTGAACTACAGTTTATGATAGCGAGGACCTAATAGCATTCAGATCCAAAGGTAACACATTCATACATTGCATAGCTTCCTTACTGAAGTCTGCCAACATATCTCAGTTTTGGTTGGCAATGCTCTTGCTACCACAGCTCCAAGCTTCTCCCAAGAAAAGATCACTAAATGAATCTAGTTGTGTAAAACACATTTGTTCTATGGCTTGTGTTAGGCAGAAGGTCAGACCAGATGACTGTAAAATCTGAGTCATAATGATCTAGGGCAGGGACTGGCAACCTCTGGCACACAGTTCGCCAGGGTATGCACTCTGGCGGGCCGGGCCAGTTTGTTTATCTGCCGCGGTGGCAGGTTCGGCCGATTGAGTCTCCCACTGGCCGTGGTTCGCCGTCCCAGGTCAACGGGGGTGGTGGGAAGCTGAAGCCAGCACATCCCTCAGCCCACGGCGCCTCCTGCCACCCCCATTGGCCTGGGACAGCGATCCGCGGCCAATGACAGCTGCGGTCCACCGAACCTGCCAATGCAGCAGGTAAACAAACTGGCCCGGCCCGCCAGGGTGCTTACCCTGGTGAGCCGCGTGCCAGAGGTTGCCAAACTCTGGTCTAGGAGACAGATCACAAGCCTGCTAGGACCAAACTGGTGCAAGAAGAAAACCAGGGATGAACTTGGTTGTGAAATGCAAGTAAGTTGAGATTTTGTGATGGCTGTAGGCAAGCAATATGAGACCACCATAGTCACATACGACCTAGAACATGGTTTTATCTCATACACCTACAGAAAAAGAGGCTGAGTTACCTAACTCACTATACCACCTAGATTTCCCTCCTCTGACCTTTTATTTTTAAATAATCAAAAGAAACCTTAAAAGCAAGTTTCAAGAAGATAACTAAATGCTTGGGAGGAAAAAGAAAAAGATTCACCATTTGCTTGCTGAAGTGCTATCCTTTAGCTATATTTTGTCACAGCCATAATGTTATGGCTGAAATGCTTTATTTAGCCCACTGCTGAGATACACCTCTACCCCGATATAACGCCACCCAATATAATTCGGATATAATGCAGTAAAGCAGCGCTCTGGAGGGGTGGGGCTGCATGCTTCGGCAGATCAAATCAAGTTCGATATAACACAGTTGCACCCAGAACACGGTAAAGTTTTTTGGCTTCCGAGGACAGTGTTATATTGACGTAGAGGTGTATTGAAGCAAATGCATGTTCAAATGTCTGGAGGGGGCTGGGGGAATTTAGTACAATCTGATCAGACAGTTTATTGAAAGAATCAAACATGAAACAAAGATGCTGACTCAGGATTTGAAATACCTGATTATGTTAAAGAAGCTATATAAAAATGTTTGCAGGGTTTTTTTGGTTTTTTAAGCTAGCAACACATGCCTTATCTACTCATTTTATGAAAAACAATTTTACTATTGTTTGCACTGTAGAGTTATTGAAAGGTATACGGTCGGTGGATTCTATTGTCCCTTGTGCATTAAAAATATGTTGGCAACCTCTAATTATGAAATCTGAAACACTGGTCATGATGCAAGAAGCAGAAAGCAACAATTTGATTTTCAGAACGCAGGTTCTGTTTGCAGTTAGAATATATTCTCTACAACTTGTAATCTGAGAATTTGATATAGAACCCACCCCTGCCCCCTTCAAAGCAGCTACTGACATTTTTCGTATATACTTTACTTCATGCAACCAAAGCATCTACTCATATAGAATATTAAGGCACATGGTCAAAGATGTGAATAAAAACCAGCAGATGGCAGGCTACAAAAATCAAGCAAGTGGCCAGGAACAGGCTTCAATGCAATAAGTAAGATTAATTTCCCATTCAGACCCTGGACTGCTACTCTCACACACTTTTTTTTTTCTTTTTTAAGTACTGAATAACATCTGCACAAGAGATTGAACAGACAGGAAATTTCAAAAATATATTATAAATCATTTTAACCTATGTTACTATTAGCAATATTTATGTATGCTGTATTACTTTTTTTCCATTTCTCTCAGGTTGACCTGAAAAGAGCTCTGTGTAAGCTTGAAACCTTGTCTCTCTCTCACCAACAGAAGCTTGTCCAAAAAAGGTATTGCCTCATCCTCACTCTAAAGAAAGTCAAATCAATTTCTCATTCAAGCTCTTAATGCTACACTATCTGAAGGGAACTGTTTGTTGAGAAACAATTCATAGAATCTAAACAAGTATGTCAAATCAAGTTCTACAAAGCTTGTTTGCACAAAATTTAAGTCTTGAACCATATTTAAGTGTCCTTTTTACTTAGAGATGAACTGGCAAAAATATAAGGGCTGAAGTCTTATATTTTGATATTCTTATCTTTGTCGGTTTTACATTATTTAAACTTAATTTAGTTTAAATTTCTAAGAAAGAGTCACATTTAGTGATATATAAACTCCCCCTTGCCAAAAATACCTTTCATAAACATGCATGAAATTTGAAAGTGCATTTTAGAGAGTCCTTGGTAGAGATTATGGTAGATATTTAAAATTCATATCGTCACTTGTGTTAAGACTAAATTCCTGTGAGATAGTGCACATTCTCTGGAGCAGGTAGCAACTTTTCAACATTAGTATTATTGACTGCTACTTCCAACACTAAACTTCATAAATCCCTAGTAAATACTATTACAAGCAGTGAGTGCTTGAATTAGGCAAAAGCAAAACATTATTTTAACCCAATGTAAAAAGTGTTTCAAACTTTTTAAAAAGCCTTATTTATGAAGCAGCTACATAGTTGTTCCTGACCTGACACATAATAAACCAAATTTCAGCCCTGAGAGAATTTTTACAACCAAATTATAATACTGTATTTTCAGGACCATGTAAATATCAACATAGCGTTATATATTCACGAATAACTCCATAATACCCAATTAAAGTTGTCATAGGACAGACAGCTGGATGTAAATCAAGCAGCAAAGTAGCATGTGCTACAGCCTGGTAATTTATTAAACTACAGCAGGGGTGGGTAACCTTTTTGGCCTCAGGGCCACATGTGGGTATGGAAATTGTATGATGGGCCATAAATGCTCATGAAATTGGGAGTTGGGGGGGCTGAAGGCTCCGGCTGGGAGTGCAGGCTCTGGAGTGTGGCTGGAGATGAGGAGTTTGGGGTGTAGGAGGGCGCTCTGGGCTGGGACTGAGGGGTTCAGAGGGGGATCAGAGGTTTGGGGTGCAGGAAGGGGTGCATGCTCCGGCTGGGGGTGCGGGCTCTAGGGTGGGGCTGGGAATGAGGGGTTTGGGGTGCAGGAGGGTGCTCCAGGCTGGGACCGAGGGGTTCAGAGGGCAGGAGGGGGATGGGGCACAGGAGGAGGTCAAGGGTGCAGGCTCTGAGTGGCACTTATCTCAAGAAGCTGCTGGAAGCAGTGCCATATCCCTCCTATGGCTCCTATGCAGAGGCACGGCTAGGTGGCTGTGTGCGCTGCCCCATCCGCCGGCACCGCCCCTGCAGCTCCCATTGGCCACGGTTCCCGGCCAATGGGAGCTGCAGAACCAGCACTTGAGATGGGGGAAGTGTGCGGTGGCTGCCCCTATGCATAGGAGCTGGAGGGGGGGACATGCCGCTGCTTCCGGGAGCCATGGCACATGCAGAATGGGGCAAGTCCCCGACCCCGCTCACCAATGGGAACTCAAGAGCCCTATTAAAAGGCCTGCCAGGCAGGATGCGATCCTCGGGCCATAGTTTGCCGACCCTGATCTACAGCCATTCGATAAATGTGTATATAGATAATCTAATATAGATAACAGGGATTGGGGAAATGGAGGTTACTGACATGCACATTTAGAGAACTTCCTACAGATGCTGTTTTTAGGCCACATGTACCTATTTTTTTAATACAAACTACTTAGCTGAAGAAAGAAGAATTTTATCAGCAAATACTCCTTTTTAAAGAAACTAGTACACTAAAGCAGAGTGATCTAACAGACTAGGAGTCTAGAGACCTAGTTTCTATTCCCACCTGTGCCACTGGCCTGCTGTGTCATTTCACCTGTTTCCCCTACCATCCTCTCTCTCTCTCTCACATAATGAGGATGTAAGCTCTTTGGGATAAGGACCATTTATTACCATGTGTTTGTATAATACCCAGCTACCACAATGGGACCGCTATGAACTACTATAATTCAAATCAATAAAAACAATACCAAGCTTTCATCCATATTCTACTTTCATAAACCTTTGCTGTAGATGCACTAGTACCTGCTGCTGGACTTTTGACAGAAACTAAAAAATGTTTACCCTTCATACCTTCCAGTTATTTATAAGATATGCCACAGATTTGTGGCCCCATAACAGCACTTGTTTGATAAAGAACCATAACATACACAATTGGACAACTCATAGCTTATTAAAGTAAGTTTCCACAGGCTCTGAACTAGTTGTCAGCACTTTCAAATACAGATATTTGCACAATCCACTAAAGGCTTGCAGATACTGTAGGAAACTTCTACTAAAAACATAGAAATCAAGCAGTGCTTTCCTTTAGGAGCTGTTTCACAAAAATTCTCTAGTTATGAAAATGTGCTTCTTCCTCACTCCAACCCTTGACCAGATTTGAACATACTGCCATAGTTAGAAACATGGGAGGAAAAAGCATGTTTATTACTGTGTCTGTTTAGTCCCTTATTCTTCAGTCTTCCAAACTGGTGATCCCTATTCACAGCCTCTTAAAACAACACGCAGCCTTTGCAAACTAAGCCATGCTCACTGTGCTTCAACTTACTAGTTATGAGGTGGTAATATACAAACCACATCCTTTTCTTTCATGCATTTCAGGGTTGCTACTAGAGAAAGAAACAAGACTTATTCAGCATTTTCGGCTGAGTAATACCACAGAGCACCTCCATGAAAACAAACAAAGAAATACCTAGACACAATTTCACATCACAATAAAATAGGAGTACTTACGAGTCATCTAACTCTTCCACAGGAGCTGCATCTAAAGTCAAGACAAGTGCAGCAGCTGTCGGGAAAAGGCAAGAGGGAAGGAAAGGTAGTAAGTAGGTTGCAGGACAAGGTAATGGCATTTACCCTGATTAATTCATTGCCACTACTGTCCCCTCCAATCAATCCCCTCACCCATTACATTCTATCATAGGGACTCACTGCAGGCCCCTCTAATGTGCCCCATACTTATGAAAATAATCTAGTGCAGTGTTTTTCAAAGTTCAGGTCATAACCCAGTACTGGGTCGCCTTGCTCAGCACCCAGGGACCCAAGCGGTTCTGGTCTGCACCACCAATCAGGACGTTAAAAGTACTATTGGCGATGCTGCCCAGCTAAGGGATGCTAGTGCCTTCCTGTTCCAATGCCATGCTGCGCCCCGGAAGCGGCTAGCAGCGGGTCCGGCTCTGCATGCTGCCCCTGCCCTGATCACCAGCTCCATGCTCTCACTGGCCAGGAACCAGGCGATAGGAGCTGGGGGGTTGCCTGCAGGCAAGAGCCATGAGGAGCCACTTGCGCGCCTCCGTCTAGGAGCTGAACCTGCTGCTGGCCACTTCCAGGGCTTAGTGCGGTCCACAGTGCCAGGACAGGTGGGAAGCCTGCCTCTGCATCCCTACTGTGCCATTGACAAAGAGCCACAACCCATTGCTCCAGCCCTGAGCCCCCCCAAACCCGGAACCCCTTTCTGCACCCCAAACTCCTCATTCCTGGCCCCATCCGAGAGTCTGCACCCCCAGCCCAGAGCCCTGACCCACTCCTGCAACCCAACTGCCTGCCCTAGCCCTGAGCGCCCCCCCCCACACACAGCAAACCCCTCATCCCTGGCCCCACATCAGAGCCTGCACCCCCAGGCCAGAACCCTGACCCCCTCCCATACCCCAATCCCTTGCCCCAGCCCTAAAGTCCACCCCCAAACCTGGAGCTCCCCTGCACCTCAAACGCCTCATCCCCAGCCCAGAGCCCACCACACACTCTGAACCCCTCATTCCTGGCCCCACGCCGCACTCCTCACCCCCACACCCCAACCCTGTGCCCCAGCCCTCCCGCAGCCCAAACCCCTCACCCCCAGCTTCGTTGGGTCGCAGGCATCCCTCCTTCCCACCCCCACCCCCGGAAAAAAAAGTTTGAAAACCATGGCTCTAGTGAGTTTAGCCAGTCTGCTCTGCATCGTGCTTTTATTTGGAGAGGCTTGGCCCCGTCTCCGCCCCAACAGACCCACACCCCGAGTCTCTCCCCTTTCATCCCTCAGCCTTCCCGCCGGCCAGAAGCTTTGGGGCAATGACTCCTCCCCCCAAACCTCGCCTCCCCCCCCCCCAACAATCCTCCCTTCCCCCCTTTCCTAACATCCGCTCCCGCAAAGACCCCCCCCCCATTTCCTCCCCCCCCTCGACTCCCCATCTCGCCCCCTCCGCGCACGCGCGTCCCTGTCCCTCCTCCCTCCCCCCGCTGGGGGGGGGCGCAGAGCCGGGGAATGACGCGCCCCCGGGTTTACCTGCTGCCCAGAGGAGCCGGCACCGCCCGCTCGCCGCGGCCATGTTGACAGGAGGCTTCGGGAAAGCAGCACAACTTCCGGCCGGCGGAACCAAACCTCACGCGGGCCCCGGCAGACACCCCCCGCGCACGCGCAGAGAGGACGGAGGGGCGGGCGCCGCTGGAGCGTAAGGGGAAGAGAGGCGGCGGCCAGGGCCTCAGGCCACGCCCCCTCAGAGCCTGCTCGCCTCCGAACGCCCGTCGCGAGCCGGTCCTGTTGGCCGCTGCGCTGTCCCTCGCGCTCTGCCCGCCGGCTCGGGGAGCCGAGCGGAGAACGAACACACGTACGCGCGCGCGTGCGCTCTGGGTTCTCGCTGCATTCACCTGTGCAATTGTCCCAGCAGCAGCAGCAGCAGCACTGCTCCCTGCTGTGAGGGTTTGGTTTTAGACACCACAGTGGAGTTTGTATTAGTTAAAAAAAAGCACTTCACTGAGACTTCTTTAAAAAGAAAAGTCAGACCCCATGGTGGGTAGGCCTGTTGGAGAAAGGAGATGAAACTTTTCTGTCCAAGAGAGCACGGGTGCTCAACTTTGCAGGGCAAAGTGGGCTCCAGCAAAAAGGGGAAGCTGTGGCACCGCAGGACTCAAACTGTGAGTGTTGTGACCCTGTTTTAATGGAGTCACCAGGGCCAGTGTTAGATTCACTGGGCCCAGGGCTGAAGCCACCCCTGAGTGACATAAGTTAGACTGACCTAACCACCGATGTGAAGAGCTTTTCCCACCAACAGCTGTGGCTGCTTCTTGGGGGTGGATTAAGTAAAGGAGAGCACTCTCTCCCCTCATTTTAGAGTGGCTGCAATAGATAGTAGCTGCTCCGCTGTAAACATCCCTGCACCTGTGCTGCTGTAAGCTCTCTGTCTAGTCCACCTTAGAGGGTGGACTTACTGTGGTAAGTATCTATGCTACAGCTGCAGGGCTTCAGCTGTACTGCTGTAGCATGAACATAAGAATGGCCCTACTGCATCAGACCAAAGGTCCATGTAGCCCAGAATCCCATCTTCCAACAGTGGCCAATGACAGATGCCCAGGAGGGAATGAACAGAACAGGTAATCATCAAGTGATCCATCTCCTTTTGCTCATTCCCAGCTTCTGGCAAACAGCCTAAGTCTTTGTTGCTCTTGGCCTCGTTTAACTATTCCAATGACAATTCACAAACCAGAGAAAAATATATCTTGCTCTTTTATTTATGTTTATCCTGGCATATTAACAGGAGTAAAAAGCAGGAAACTTACTGTCATTACACAGAGAATAGCATATGCTGTGCTAGACCCCTGTTCTACAATCTCAAAGAACTCCTAAATCTATTAATACCTCCCTGCAACTGACTCTTCATGGCCTTTTATCAGGCCCATATCAGGTGCTCATTATTCAGTTAACTGCTTAGATAGGCTTGTTCCCTTTTAAATGTGCTCCACATAGTTGGCCTTAAAGGACCTAGCAACCTAGTGACAATATATTTTTAAACAATGCTGTAATTGACTAGTTGCCACTGGTACTTTAAATATAAAACAAACATAATTTGTATTGTTTCTCTACAAGGAGACAGGGAGTGGAAAACATTATCCAAAGAGAGGTATAAAGTTGATTAAAAATTGTACAAATACTGAGGAAAAAGTAACCTGGCATGTTCATGGCTTAAGTTAGGAATATGCAGGGGTGAGCTGGAGCCGGTTCGCACCGGTTCGCGCGAACCCGTTGTTAAATTTAGAAGCGGTTTTAGAACCGCTTGTTAACTAGCTTCCCTGCGAGGGAAGCTTTGATGGGCTCTGCCTGGGAAGCCTGTAATTCCTCCTCCCGGCCGCCGGGGGGCGCTGCGCTGTGCTGCGAGAGCCATGTGAGCTGCCTCCTGGCCCTGTTGCTGCTGCTGCTCTTTGGACCTCTGGCCCTGGTGAGTCCCCGGCTGCGTCCTGCTGCTCCCAGCTGCTCTCCCCCCCCCCCCGTGTGAGTATCTGCGCCCCTCCCCCGCCTTCCCTGCCCCCAGCCAGCCCCTGCCCCCAGCCACAGCTGCCCCCTGCCCCACCTCCAGCCCCCAGCCAGCCCCTGCCCCCAGCCAGCCCCCAGCCAGCCCCTGCCCCACCCCCTGCCCACAGCCGCCCTCTGCCCCAGCCCCTGCCCACAGCCAGCCCTTGCCACAGCCACCCTCTGCCTGCACCCCCTGCCACAGCCACCCCCTGCCCCCAGCCGCCCCCAGCCACCCCCTGCCCCCAGCCAGCCCCTGCCACAGCCACCCACAGCCAGCCCCTGCCCCCAGCTACCCCCAGCCAGCCCCTGCCCCCAGCCAGCCCCTGCCCCACCCCCTGCCCACAGCCACCCGCAGCCAGCCCCTGCCCCCAGCCACCCCCTGCCACCCCCTGCCCCCAGCCAGCCCCTGCCACCCCCTGCCCCCAGCCAGCCCCTGCCCCCAGCCACCCGCAGCCAGCCCCTGCCCCCAGCCAACCCCTGCCCCACCCCCTACCCACAGCCACCCGCAGCCGGCCCCTGCCCACAGCCGCCCTCTGCCCCAGCCCCTGCCCACAGCCAGCCTCTGCCCACAGCCAGCCCTTGCCACAGCCACCCTCTGCCCGCAGCCAGCCTCTGCCTGCACCCCCTGCCACAGCCACCCCCTGCCTGCAGCCAGCCTCTGCCCACAGCTGCCCGCAGCCACCCCCTGCCCACAGCCACCCGCAGCCCGCCCGTCTGCATCACCTGCCCACAGCCAGCCCGTGTCACTCCCTGCCTCCAGCTAGCCCTGCCCCACGCCCCTATCTGCTGCCAGCCCCACATCCACTGGTGCCCTGCAGTTCCCAGGGCAGTAACCCTGCACACCTGCTTTAATGGGGGGGGGGGCAGGGAGCAGCTGGGACCCACACATGTGCACACCCTAGAGTGACCAGACAGCAAGTGTGAAAAATCGGGACGGGGGTGAGGGGTAATAGGAGCCTATATAAGAAAAAGACCCAAAAATTGAGAATGTCCCTGATCACCACCCACACATGTGAAACGGAGCTCATTTCTAGTTCAGCCCCATCTTTTTAAAAAAGAACTTTAGGTAGGGTTAAAATACATCTGTATTTTCCTGGACATGTCAGGCTTTTCGGTTCTTAATCACCTCCTGGGAAAATATGGACGTATGGTAACCCTATTGGTACAAAAAATACATGCTGTTGCACATCCCTTAAATCAGAACTTTTTATAGGGAACCCGTTGTTAAATCAGAACTTTTTATAGGGAACCCGTTGTTAAGATTTTGGCAGCTCATCACTGGGAATATGCATATTTAAATCTAGTATTAAACAAAAGGTTAGATTGTTGTTTAGGTCGGCTATGTTTTAGATTAAGCAAATAAAGGGAACCAGAGCTATATATTTGGTACAGCTGACAAACTTTTTCTGCAGTGTTAGCACCCAATGAAACATGACTCAAAATCAACATTGCATACTTCTGTCAATTGAAATTACAACACTATCTAATAAATGGGAAAACTCCTAGGGGATTAACTCTCAAAACAATACCTACGGTTGTGACAAATAATAAATCTGATATTGCTTCAGGGGTTTTTGACTTTCTCTCCTGAGGAATGTTTAGACTGAAGAACTCCTTAGTGGAGCTGTCTTAATCATATCTGTGGTAATTAAGTGGTGTAAGGGAGCATTTTTTATTTGTTCTAAGAATAAGAAATTTGTCTTTTTCTTTCTTTTGTGTAGCTTTCTGTCTGCTCATCTAGGATCTCAGATTTAATAGCTCTCATGGAATCCAGTTCTGAAAATACTTAAGCATGTGTATAACTTTACTCATATGAGTAGTCCCATTGACTTCAATAAGACTATGCACATGAGTTAATTAGCTTTTGCAGGATCAGATGTATATATATTTTTAGATGGGTCGACCAGAACTGTGTGCAGTATTCAAATTGTGGGTGTACCATGGCATTATATAGTTGCATTATGATATTTTCTGTCTTATTATCTATCCCTTTCCTAATGATTCCCAACATTCTGTTAGATTTTTTGACTGCCACTGCACATTGAGCAGATGTTTTCAGGGAGCTATTCCAAGATCTCATTCTTGAGTGGGAACAGCTAATTTAGACCCCATCATTTGGTTTATATAGTTGGGATTATGTTTTCCAATGTGCATTACTTTGGATTTATCAACATTGAATTTCATCTGTCATTTTGTTGCCCAGTTTTTTGAGATCCCTTTGTAACTCTTTGCAGTCTGCTCTGGATTTAACTATCTTCAATAGTTTTGTACCATCTGAAAACTCTACTACCTCACCATTTACCCCTTTTTCCAGATCGTTTATAAATATGTTGAACAACACTGGTCCCAGTACAGATCCCTCAAAAACCCTGCTATTTATCTCTCTTTACTGTGAAAACTGACCATTTATTCCTGTCCTTTGTTTCCTGTATTTTAACCAGTACCTGATCTATGAGAGGACCTTTCCTTTTACCCCACGACTGCTTATTTTGCTAAGAGCCTTTGGTGAGGGACCTTCTCAAAAGTTTTTGAAAGTCCAAGTAAACTGGATAATCTTTGTCCACACATTTGTTGACCTCATGAAAGAATTCGAATAGATTGAGGCATGGCTTCTCTTTACAAAAGCCAACAAAAGTTGACTCTTCCTTAACAAATCATGTTCATCACTGTGTCTGATAATTCTGTTCCTTACTGTAGTTTCAACCAATTTGCCTGGTACTGAAGTTAGGCTTACTGGTCTGTAATTGCCTCTGGAGCCTTTTTAAAATACGGCATTACATTAGCTATCCTCCAGTCATCTGGTATAGAGGCTGTTTTAAGTGATGCATTTTATACCACAATTAGTGATTCTACAATTTCATATTTGAGTTTGTTTAGAACTCTTGAATGAATGCCATCTGATCCTGGTAACTTATTATTTAAGTTATCTATTTGTTCCAAAACCTCCTCTATCGACACCCGAATCTGGGACAGTTCAAGTGTGGGAATCTCCCTCATGTCCTCTGCAGAGAAGACCAATGCAAAGAATTCATTTAGCTTCTCCACAATGGCCTTGTCTTCCTTGAGTGTTCCTTTAGTGCCTTGATCATCCAATGGTACCACTGATCGTTTGGCAGAGCTCCTCCTGTTTCTGATGTACTTAAAAAAAATTGGCATTAGTTTTTATGCCTTTAACTGGTTGCTCTTCAAATTTTCTTTTCGCTTACCTCATTGTACTTTTGCACTTGACTTGTCAGAGTTTATGCTCCTTTCTATTTTCCTCAGCAGGATCCAATTTTTAAAGGATCCCTTTTTGCCTCTAACTGCCTCTTTGTCTTTGTCGGTTAAACATGGTGGCATTTTTTTGTCCTCTTGCTATTTTTATTTTATTTGGGGTATACATTTAATTTGAGCCTCTAAGGTGTTTTTAAAAAGTTTCTATGCAGCTTTCAGGCTTTTACTCTTGTGACTGTTCCTTTTTAATTTCCATTTAACTAGCTTCCTCATTTTTGTATCGTTCCCCTTTTTGAAGTTTTGTGGTGGGCTTCTTTGGTATTTTCCCCTGCAAAAGGATATTAAATTTAATGACATTATGGTTTCTGTTACCAAGTGATTCAGCTATATTCACCATTTGGACCAGATCCTGTGCACCACTTAGAACTATATCAAGAATTGTCTCTTGTGGGTTACAGGACTAGCTGCTGCAAGAAGCAGTCATGAAAGGTGTCTAAGAATTTTGTGTCTGCATCCAATCCTGAGATGACATGTACCCAGTCCATATGGGGATAGTTGAAATCCCTCATTATTACTGAATTTTCTATGTTTATAGTCTTTTTAATCTCCCTGAGCATTTCATAATCACCATCACCATCCTGGTCAGGTGGCTGGATATATATTCCTACTGCTATACCCTGATTATTCAAATATAGAATTTCTATCCATGGAGATTCTTTGGTACAGTTTGTAGTATTGTAACTGAGAGCAGAATTTGGTCCATTTTCTCTTCTGTTGCCATTTTACCTCTCTTTATAACATAAATGTTTAAGCTGTTTTAATTTGCAAGCCTTTTTATATTACTTTTTCATTCCTTATACTAAAGGGACATCTTGTGGCCATGGGTATATTTACAAAATGTCATTTTCCTTTTTCCTTCTGTGTTTCCATTGTTAAAGATTCCTTCCATTGATAAATTATCACTTATATTTTATGCTTTCGAAAATATTCTCTATAACTATAGTACTTAAAACTTACATGTATAATCTTTTGATACAAACAAGCGTGCAGTGGATATTGATGCTCTTACTTTTGTTCATGAGTTGAATTTTTTTATCTCACTTCCTTTCTCCTAAGAAAGAAAGAAAGAAAGATGGACATTTTTAGAACTGGCTAAATATAGTGAAAATAGTTTTTCAACATGTCATGCAACATTTGTCATTAGTTTGTTTGCATGTGTTTTTGCATCTCCAGGTTTCTGATTTTTCACAATTTTAATAGACTGGAAATCATTGTGACTCCAAAAAACAGTTTTGTATACATATCCACACACATGAAATGCCAAAAGATCAAGATTTGCACTTGGTAAATTTTTAAAGGAAAAGGGGGTCAGACTTGCTAAAGCTTACCGTGCCTACAGTAATAAGCACAGGGTTAGGGGACAAAAAGTCCTGATTTATTTTCACTGCTACCATAAAAGGGCTTCAATAACAAAGTGCACTTATTTAGCACTTTATAAGCATTATTTAATTATACATTACAAAACCCCTAGAAGGTAAGTAAATATAATTGCAGAGAGATGGGAGAGAGAGATGTTAAATGGGATGCTCAAAGACACACAGCAACCCAGTGTCAGAACCAGGATTGGAACCAAAGTCTCCTAACCCTTAGTTTAATAGTGAATTGATTAGATTACAAGGTCAGGCATGTAAGTAATTTATCTTTTCTGTACCTCAGGTTTTCCATGTGTAGAATGTGCCAATGTTATATGTATATATCTGGAAATATACTGATTTAAGATGCCTGGAACAGTATGTTGGTAAGTATGATCCCTAACTCAGTAAGTTGAAGTGAGAGGCCAAGGCAGTCAGCAACCAGCATTATTGTAGCCAGCATCACAAGATATTTACGTGTCAGGTGCTGTAAAGATTTGTATATCCATTCATGCTTCAACCACCATTCCACAGGACATGCGTCCATGTCCATGACAGGTTTTGATCCAAAGAAGTGCAGACCTACACGTGTTCATTTTCATCATCTGAGTCAGATGCCACCAGCAGAAGGTTGATTTTCTTTTTTGGTGGTTCAGGTACTGTAGTTTCCGCATCGGAGTGTTGCTCTTTTAAGACTTCTGAAAGAATGCTCCATACCTTGTCTGTCTCAGATTTTGGAAGTCACTTCAGATTCATAAACCTTGGGTTGAGTTCTGTAGCTATCTTTAGAAATCTCACAGTGGTACCTTCTTTGTGTTTTGTGAAATCTGCACTGAAAATGTTCTTAAAATGAACATATATTCTGGGTCATCGTCTGAGACTGCTGAAACATGAAATATATAGCAGAATGCAGGTAAAACAGCAGGGGACATACAATTCTCCCCCCAAGGAGTTCAGTCAGACATTTAATAAATGCATTATTTTTTTAATGAGCATCATCGGCATGAAAGCATGTTCTCTGGAATGATGGCCGAAGCATGAAGGGGCATACAAATGTTTAGCATATCTGGCACGTAAATACCTTGCAATGCTGGCTACAAAAGTGCCATGTGAACACCTGTTCTCACTTTCATTTGACATTGTAAATAAGAAGCAGGCAGCATTATCTCCCGTAAATGTAAATAAACTTGTATGTCTTAGCAATTGACTGAACAAGAAGTAGGACTAAGTGGACTTATAGGCTCTAAAGTTTTACATTGTTTTGTTTTTGAGTGGAGTTATGTAACAAAAAAAAATTCCATTTGTAAATTGCACTTTCATGTATGAGGTGAATTGAAAACTACTATTTCTTTTGTTTGTCATTTTTACAGTGCAAATATTTGTAATCAAATTAATAATATAAAGTGAGCAGTGTACACTCTCTATTCTGTGTTGTAATTTAAATCAATACATATGAAAAAATGTAGAAAAACATCCAAAAATATTTAATAAATTTCAATTGGTATTCTATTGCTTAAAAGTGTGATTAAAACTGATTAATCATGATTAATTTTTTGAGTTAATCGTGTCAGTTCACTGTGATTACTCGACAGCCCTAGTATTTTGTACTAAAGATATTTTTTTCAAACCCTGATTTAACAGCTGAAATTAATATTATTAACTTAAATATGGAAATATTTGTATTTAACATGCTATTTTCTATTCATACTTAACAGTAAAGAGGTGTAAATTGTATTTTAGATACTGCTCTTTGTGAAGTCTGTTCCTGATTTTAAACTTTGTAACAGTTTGCATGTATCTAGCACTTATGCCCATAGTATCAAGTTACTGTATGTTAAAAGCAAAAGTTTTTTTTTTTTAAATATGTATAAAGGAAAACTGTTTACAGACACTTGAAAGTGATTTATGCTCTGCTGACAATTGCAGCACTTCCGCTGACCAGGAGTGTTAACATATGAATCTCTGTTTTGCTTAATGCAATGATTTTCAATGTGATGCAACATTAATTTGATACAATTTGAAACGCAAAAGGGTTATTCCATAGAAAAGAATGTATGTGGTTTGCACTTTTGAAACTCCAGGGAGCTATTTCATGCAAGATTTATATAGAAATTTAATATATTTCTATTTTCACTGATCTGCTGGCTGCCAGCAAACTTGCCAAGCATTGTGACTGTAGCAGCCACAAAAAGCTTGTGCTATTATTGGAGAGGTATAGCAAATGCAAGAAACTGTTCTACTCTGTGGTCTCTAGACTTTTGCTCTTTGTACTATGTATATTCTTTCTTGGGCTGAAATAATCAGGGCAGGATGGGAAACAAATTGATTGTCTAAAGTGAAAGCATATTAGTAATAGTGTTCCCATTTCACATCCTGCTAAACTAAAAGTTGTCATCCAATGGATGTTCTGTGTCCTATTGTTAATCAGAATGAGGATGTCTCTATTTGGAGATGGTGGGTATGTCTGCCCAGCATTTTGGAGTGAGGAGGAGAGAGCCTCCCATCCTGGGTTGATAGATACATGTGGGACTCGCACTAATGCTCTGAAAATGGCTGTAGCCTGTATAGGTAGAACTTTGAAGTTGTGGTTTGGGCCAGTGCTTGGTCTCTGAAGCCTAGGGTGGGGGTGAGCTTCAGAGCCTGGGCACCAGCCCAACCCGCAACTTCAGAGTGCTGTCTATACGGCCATTTTTTAGAGCACTAGTGCCAGCCCCACAAGCCCAAGTCTGTCATCCTGGGCAGGGAGGCTCACTCCTGCTCTCTCCAAAGAGCTGTGTAAACATAGCCTTGGTGCTCAGCAAGCCAGGGTGTAAATTTGTAGCTCATTAGCCTGCTGAACACTAAGTCATGGTGTGGATCCTGCTAACTGAACCTAGAACAATGGTACTCAAACTTTTCCTGTCGCACCCCCCACTTACCAGTAATTGAATCTCTCTGCACCTCCCTCCATTACTGCATAGTTGGCTCAGCAGAGGAGCTTGGGCGGAAGGCAGAGCTGGGGGCTGAACTGGAGATGGGGGGGATGAGCTGGGGCTAGTGGTAGAATTGGCCTGGGGATGGAGATGGAATGAGGGCAAAGCTGGGCTGCAGGCGGAGTAGGGGGAGGAACTGAGCTGCGGCTGGGGCCAGAGATGGGCTGGGGGTGGAGTGCAGCTGTGGCTGGGGGCGGAGCTGATCTGGGGGCAGACGGAGCTGGCTAGCGCTCACTGCCTGCCCCCATGGGGGCTGGCCCAGGCACTGCCGCGCACCCCCTCAAATGTTCCTCCATGCCCCCTCTAGGGGGGGCAGGCCCCACAGTTTGGGGACCACTGCACTAGAAGCTCTATAGTGTGCTACTGTGCAGTAGATTTACATGTGAGTTTTCTGAGCACTAAATCTCCTTGCAGACAACCTATAAGTATAAAACATTTTGAACATGAGAAATTCTGTATCAGTAGTGTCACTATTTTATGAGAGTTAGTAGTTTTGGTCCAATTTGTACTGATGAAACAGATGCTACCTTTTAACTGGTAACTTTTTTGGCAGGATCAGTGGAAAAGTAAAGGGTTGAAAGGATATACAGATACAACTACCATCTAATTTCTAACGGCCTGATCCGAAGTCTGTTGAAATCAACAGAAAGACTCCCATTGAGTAGAAAAGTTTTGGACCTGGCCCTAGAGCATTAAATGTGTGCATTTGCTATTTTGTTTTCATTAAGACTTAAGAGACTTGCAGCCAAAGAAACAATGCCTTTGGAGCTTACATCCGTCATATTTGTTGAAATGATTTTCCTTAATTTGGTGGAATTATGCCTATTCCATAATCAGTGAGTAGGTTTTCATTACTGCTGTTCATCTAATAAGGAAATTACTCAAACCAATATGAAATGCATGAATTATTTACGTGGCTCCATATAAACACACCGCAGATGGAAAATTAAAGCTAGGGCACACTTTCTTGTTAGGCTTTATCATTAAAAAAATATGAATTTCCCACCATAGGGAGCAAGGGGTCCTTTTCATCACTGGCCTTTCAGCAGATGACGTTAGGGGGTTCCTTAACTGGTAGTGGATTGCTGATGAGCAATAGTATGTACTCTTTCCCTGTCCTAGCCAAAGGTTGAGTGTATCAGTTATTTCAGTTTGAAGTTACAGATACTAAAATAATTATACGCTCAGAATAATGTTCTAAAAATGCACTTCATTTATGGACAAGGACCATAGTTTGGTATCTCTCACTTTGGGTATGTCTACACTTTGAGCTGGGGGTGTGATCCACAGCTCAAGGATACACACTAGTGCTAGAGCGCTAGGACTAGAATGGAGAGCAGAAGTGTGAGCGGTAAAAAGGACTAGCTGCCCAAGGAAGTGCTTGTGGTCTCAGACTGGATTGTACTTGGAGCTGAAAGCCCCCCTGCCACCCTCGCTGCCACCATTGCACACTAACTCAATGAGAGCTAGGACAGGTATGCATAGGTGCTGACTTTTGTTTTTGCCGGCGAGTGCTTTTGAAGAGGTGTGTGTTTGGGATGGGGAGGAGATGACACTCAGCCAGTTTGGAGAGGAGGCTATTTTCAGCATATTTATACACTTATTTCATATTCGAGTTACTGAATGTGTCTATCATTGGTATCTTTACTATTTTAAATAATGATTACCTTGTTATGAACCACATAATTACATTATCATGAATTACAGTATATTAAAATCATTGCACTCACTCATAAGCTGTCTTTACTAATGTCCCAGTTTAAAGACATTATGTCTCACTGTAGCTTTCTGGATGAAACTGTCAGCAATCTTATTCACATCTAGTTCCCTGGCATTGTCTTGATGCACCTTAAGGATAGCTACATTATTCAGTTGCGTCTGTCCCATTGATGACTGGAGATAATTTTGAAGTCTTCTAAAGCTGGAGAATGAGTTCAGGATGATACAGGCACAGTGAGAAGGAGTATTGCAAATGACTCCAAGATCTCTTTCTCGATGGGTAACAGGTAATTTAGCATTTTGTATGTATAGTTGGGATTATATTTAGTCGTGTTCATTACTTTGCATTCGACATTGAATTTGATCTGCCATTTTGTTGCCCACTCACCCAGTTTTGTGAGATCCCTTTCTAACTCTTTGCAATCTGTTTTGGACTTAAGTATCTTGAATAATTTTGTATCATCTGCAAACTTTGCCACCTCACTGTTTATTCCTTTTTGCAGATCATTTATGAATACAGACACTCCCCTGGTTACGCAAACCCAATTTACACAAATCCGCACTTACGGAAAAAGTTCCGTAAATTCAGTGAGCTTTTTTTTTTTTGGGGGGGGGGGGTGTAATTGTCAGGTATACGTTCCCGATGTACGCAAAATTCAACTTACGCAAGGCGTTCCAGAACGCCTTGCGTAAGTCGGGGAGTGTCTATATGTTGAACAGTACAAGCCCCTCCAGGACACCACTATTTACTTCCCTCCATTCTGAAAATGATCCATTAATTCCTACCCTTTGTTTTCTATCTTTTAACTGGAGTGTCTAGGAATGCTTTCAGGATAATATAATGATCTTTAATTTAATTTAGTGACAAGCCTTTTGTTATCTTAAATACCCTGCCTCTATTTATAAACAATCACACACCCCCAAGGGCAGAAGTTGTTAGCAGCACAGAACTCATCACATTCCACACTCAGACTCTGGCTCCTGGGTGCTATTTGCCCCTCTCCCCCTCCCATGGGGGCTTGAGGCCCGGAGCACCCATGGAGTCGGCACCTGTGCAGGTATGTCTACTCAAGCTGAGACTCAAACCTCCAGCTCAAGTATAGACATACCCTTTATTTTCATTGTGCCGCAGTTGAGTGTTTAACAACAACAATTTTGTTTGCAGTGAATCGATCTAACAACACTGGTACAACATTATTTATACAGAGATAATCATGCAGTTTACATCTGAAGAAGATATTATTTACATTTCTGAAATCAAAAAAGACACGTGTTAGGTAGGCAACTATTGACATATCTTAATGATCTGAATGACTAAGAAATAGAATTGGGTGAACAATGCAACACACTTTCTGCAATTATTATTTCATTTAAAAAATAATAATTTGCTTAAACTGCATTGCCACCACTTTTGAGTTTAAGCAAATATTACAGAATACTGGCAGAAAATAAATATAAGATTCAGAATTGCAGGTATTTGCATCAGAAATCTGATTCTAAGAGTAATAATCATCCCGTCAGAGAACAAACAGACCACCTGACTTTGTCCTACTGAAGCAGTCTGGATATCGATATGTAATACTCACAATGAACTACTTGTGAATACTCTATAGACCAAGAATTTGGCAAATAATAGTGAACAGGAAAAAAATTGAGAGAATCATTTTTGGAGGGAGGAGGACACAATTTGCTAACAGAAAGATTAATAAATGACTTAATAATTATTCATTGTAAATTATTTGCTCAGAGCTAAAAAAGATATATGAAATATTAACTTATTCTGCGGCTGCCTTAGATACCATATATAGATCATGTCATTATTATGGAAGGAATAGGGATATTTTGCAAGCATGTTAATTTAATTGCTTACTTATAACTTACTTATTCATAAGATATATATTTTTAAAAAAACCCCAAAACAAACATTTGTCCACTGTAAGAACAAGAAATAATTTTGGAATTTCGTATACCATGCTGGATCAAGTGTGGATAAATATTGACTTTTTAATGGATACCATTGTAGCTTCAATTTCTGAATATCTCATTAGCTTCACAAGAACAACTCTCATATTTAACAATATATTTGTTAGTTGTGTGTCAACATGTGCATGGAATTCACTAGCCTTTTGGGAATTTAAATGAGGTGATTTGTTATACTTGGACTGTGTATGTGCTGACATTACTGGATACTTGAAGTATTTTTCTTCCGCCTCCTCCTCCTAAGTGAGTCTTAAAGAGCAGCTATGGCACTGACCCCAGTATTCTTACATGTTTTATTTTTATGTACTTTTTGACATTTAAAAAGCACAATGTTATGCTCTTTTAAATGAGGTTCCAAATGTAAGCATATTTTCATTTGTAGTGATGCTGACATTCTTGCTTCTCAAAGGATCCATCTAAAAAGAGGGTGATTATTTCCCAAGGGTTTTTTTCTTTAGTGAAATAATTTCTAAATTACATATAACAAGAAACATCTGCAGAAATTGTTGCATATACAGCCCTAAGGATGTAATTGGATTGTGGGGTGCTAATGTAATTGTCCCCCTATAGTAGTGAAAAGTGGACAATATATTTTTGAAAAAAAGATGTTGTGGCTTTGTAACTAGTAACTGTTATGGTGCCATGATTCTCATATACGTGTACTGTATCTCTACAGTGCTACAGGTTTGCAGTCTTCATAGGACTGTTGCCGTTTTTAGAAGCAGAATTGTTGCAGCATGTTAAACAGAAGGCAAACACTATCCTCTTTATCATGAAGACTTTATATTTGTTTTATTTGCCTTTATCTAAAAATATGTCATTCAAGGCTTGTTGAATTGAAAAAAAATGTACTGGTTTAATAATAATAATTGGAGATATACCAATCTCCTAGAACTGGAAGGGACCTTGAAAGGTCATCTAGTCCATCTAGTCCAGCCCCCTGCCTTTACTAGCAGGACCAATTTTTGCCCCAGATCCCTAAGTGGCCTCCTCAAGGATTGAACTCACAACCCTGGGTTTAGCAGGCCAATGCTCAAACCACTGAGCTATCCCTCCCCCCAGACTTAAGGTCTGATTATAAACTAATTTAGTTAAGCTAGAGCAAAAGGCTATGTGTACACTCTTATTTTAGTTTAAACCAGGCTTATTTTTTATTAGACTATCAGATAGGAATTGACTTCAAATAAACCAAAGTAAGACACTATTCATCTGAAATAGAGATGTCTACACTACCTTTTGCATTGGTTTGATTAAATCAGTTTAAAACACATTGTAAATTAAACAGATGCAATTTTCTTGTGTAGATGAGGCTTCAAATTGACAGTGTATGATTGTTCTATGAGAATGTAAAAACATAACAGATTACACAGATGTTTTAGCTGGTATACTAAAGCGGACTTAACAGCACTATGAGTAACATTAGTTAACAGTCAATCATTTTCTCTCATCTAGTCATCACAAGCCAAATTCTACTTTCAGATTTACATGGCAGAATTGTGACATTCTGCTCCTTCCTAAATCCTCTTTGTAGATCTTTCATTGTCCAGATGGAAGAGGGCAACTATGGGATACCGTAAGTTTCATATTTTTCCAAGGGCTGTAAGATTTTTTTACTTGAGATTTTATTAAGAAGTTTTTTAAAAGTATTATTCATCACAGTTTTCTATTTGACTGTTACACTATGTGGTGGAGCGATGTGAAATTGAGCATTTCCCAAGACACTAGGTCAGGATTGTCAAAAACTTCTAATGATTTTTAGGTATCTCAGGTTTCAGGTACCCAACTTAAGACCCTTAAAGGAGTCTGATTGTATGAAAGTACTGTGCACCCATTCTTGAAAGTCAGGCCCCTTTAAAATAAGTTGAGCACAGAAAAATCAGTTGTCACTTTTGAAACTGTTGGCTTTCAGGGCCAAGATTTCAAAATATGACTTTCATTTTGCCAATACAATATCTATGCACACAAATGACAGAATTTACGCATACAAACCCATTTAGGCACACAAATCAATCACAGATTAAGATTTGTGCATATAAACTATATCATTGGTATATACAAGTATCAGTGCACAAAAATTGCATGCACAAATAGATATCAGGCTTAGGCCCATTAGAAAATATTTTTTGGTATTATAGCCAATTCTAATACTTTTTCAGTTCCTTTTTTTTTTTTTGGCAGCATCTTTTGAGGTTTCACAATTTGTTTTCATTCCGCATTGGAACAAAACCTCTAAAACCACACCCTTTTCCCTCCCCCATATCCTGATGTAATTCCCAGACCACTATCCTAAAATACTCAGCTAAAGTTTTCTCTCTCCAAAATCCTTCCCATTTTCACAAAACAGTACACTTGTTCTGACTAGCTCTGTTCAGTATAGTCTTCTTTGCAACATGTTTGTAAAATAACTTTGATGCCAGAAGTTTTGCTGGAGATAGTTCTGTGATATCCCCTTTGGCAGCATAAACAAAAACATTGTAGTTAACTTAACTTATGTGTTAGCTTTCCAGGATCCCACTGACTTTGCAGAACTCTATGTCCTCCTTTCAGGCTTTGAAGCTAGAAAACAAGATGATGTTCTGTTGGCTTGTGAATCAGTCTGTCAACATCTTGAGAGTTTAAATTAAAGCACATTTGCTACAATTTGCTTGAATTGGCACAAACTGACTGCAGACATGTAAGCATCCTGTGATTAGCAGCAACAGCTGTATTGAGAAGAGCTAACACAATCAAGGTCTAAATAAATCATCTGGTAAAAGCCTTTTGGGGGTGCTTTTTTCCCCCTGAGGTCTCATTCCCTTCTTCATGTGAGAAATTACTTTTTTTATAGGTTCTAAATGTATATTCTTTTGCAAATTCTCCACACAGGCATGCAGAAAATCCTGTTTCTTCCCCAAAAGAAAAAAAAAATCCCCAGCATTCATGTTTGTACTCCTTCCAGATTTACTTGGTTGCTTTGAATCTGTGTCTTTATATATAGCACAGTGAATATTTTCTAGTGATGTGGACCCTGAGAAACTTTTATAAGTTGGCTGACTGGGGTTTGGAGTCTGGACTCCAGAAATCTATGCTCAACTCTGTCATTTACTTCCTGTGTGCCTTTGGTTAAATGGCTTAAGTTCTCTGTCTCAGTTATGCCCTCTACAAAAGGAGCCTAATAAACACGTACATCACAGGGAGGTGGTGAGGCTTAACTAATGTTTGTAAAGCGCGTTGAGACTCTTGGATGAAAGGGACTATGCAAATGAAAAATTGCATTATGATTCAGAACACTGCCTCAAGGATAAACTACACATATAATTAAAAACTTCAGTCTGGGTGTATTTACTGGCTTTGAATTATAGTTAAACAAGCCATTTATATTATATTATATTATATTATATTATATTATATTATATTATATTATAGTAGTTTCCCATTTTATATTTAATAGTGATATTAGTTGTATACAGCATTTCAAAATCAAAAGTCCACTTTTCAATCTAAGGAGTGTATTCGTTAATATTGATGCAGAAGAAGGTAGACTGTGGGGGAGATGGGATTTATTGCATATAACTGCTAGTGGAAATGACAGTAATTAGCATTTTCATTTCCTCCCACAAGCACACACTCACCCAGGGGTATAAACTTCCTCAGATTTCAGTGTGTATGAGAGTAATCTCTACATTACAGCAGCACGGCTATGCTTTTGCAACTGTGCCATCATAGTGCTGTAGCGGAGATACTTCCTACATGGACAGAATGGGCTTTTCCACTGATGTAGGCAATCCACTTCTCTGAAAAGCAGTAACTAGGTTGACGGAATAGTTCTTCTGTCAGCCTACCTCCATCCACAGTGGGATTTAGGTTAACCTAACTACATCACACAAGGTGCAAAATTTTTCACAGCTCTGAGTGATGTAGGTTGTTCACTCAAAGTTTTAAGTGTATATCAGGCCTGAGATACCATGGGATACTATTCCTTTTCACTTGCATTAGTATATGTATTCAACTTGTGCTTATGGACCCTATTCTTTTCATTATGTCTCTTTGGTGGAGGTGGGTTCAAAGTGTTCATAGGACTATCAGCATTCAAGTGATTTAGTGTATGTCTTCCCAGTAAAGTGGGTAGTTTACCAGCCTAAGTGAAAATCTCTCTACAGCTTCAGGTGAACCTGCTAGCCCAGGCTGACAGCACCAAGAGATTTAAGTGAGTGGATTTTGTGTGTGGACAGGAATGTGGAGAAGGTAAAATCTGAGTAAGAGCCCAGGGTTAACTCTGCAGTGAAGACATACTTGTATTGGATCACAGGTTTTTGCTTCAATTGCCATAGCAACAAGAGTTTACATTTTCAGAAATTAACTGGTGAAAACTGGGAAACTCAAGGACTTCTCCATATGGGGAAGAGTAACAGAACGCTGAGGAGAACCAGTCCTAAAGCATGGAAGAGTCAGATGGGAAGCTTTGAGGAGAATGCAGGGCTCAACAAGAGCTCTCAATTTATCTCTGCAAAAAATAATCTGTTGAAACAATGGATCTGTGACTCACTGTATTACCTATGAGAATTACAGAAACCGAGAAAGGAAAGAGAGACTGTCTGATACTGCACTCCTCAGAAACACCTGGGTCCCTGCCTGAGCGAGGAGAATGGAAAATGAATGGATCTGGGTAATAAACCTGAATTCATAGAATCATAGAATCTCAGGGTTGGAAGGGATCTCAGGAGGTCATCTAGTCCAACCCCCTGCTCAAAGCAGGACCAAACCCAACTAAATCATCCCAGCCAGGGCTTTGTCAAGCCTGACCTTAAAAACCTCTAAGGAAGGAGATTCCACCACCTCCCTAGGTAACCCATTCCAGTTCTTCACCACCGTACTAGTGAAAAAGTTTTTCCTAATGTCCAACCTAAACCTCCCCCTCTGCAACTTGAGACCATTACTCCTTGTTCTGTCATCTTCTACCACTGAGAACAGTCTAGATCCATCCTCTTTGGAACCCCCTTTCAGGTAGTCGAAAGCAGTTATCAAATCCCCCCTCATTCTTCTCTTCTGCATGCTAAACAATCTCAGTTCCCTCAGCCTCTCCTCATAAGTCATGTGCTCAGCCCCCTAATCATTTTTGTTGCCCTCTGCTGGACTCTCTCCAATTTATCCACGTCCTTCTTGTAGTGTGGGGCCCAAAACTGGACACACTGCTCCAAATGAGGCCTCACCAGTGCTGAATAGAGGGGAATGATCACATCCCTTGATCTGCTGGAAATGCCCCTACTTATACAACCCAAAATGCCATTAGCCTTCTTGGCAACAAGGGCACACTGTTGACTCATATTCAGCTTTTCGTCCACCATAACCCCTAGGTCCTTTTCTGCAGAACTGCTGCCCAGCCATTCGGTCCCTAGTCTGTAGCAGTGCATGGGTTTCTTCCATCCTAAGTGCAGGACTCTGCACTTGTCCTTGTTGAACCTCATCATATTTCTTTTGGCCCAAACCTCTAATTTGTCTAGGTCCCTCTGTATCCTATCCCTACCCTCCAGTGTATCAACCACTCCTCCCAGTTTAGTGTCATCTACAAACTTGCTAAGGGTGCAGTTCACACCATCCTACAGATCGTTAATGAAGATATTGAACAAAACCGGCCCCAGCACCGACCCTTGGGGCACTCCACTTGATACCAGCTGCCAACTAGACATGGAACCATTGATCACTACCCGTTGAGCCCGACCATCTAGCCAGTTTTCTATCCACCTTACCATCCATTTATCCAGCCCATACTTCTTTACCTTGCTAGCAAGAATACTGTGGGAGACTTTGCTACAGTCCAGAAATAGCACATCCACTGCTTTCCCCTCATCCACAGAGCCGGTTATCTCATCATAGAAGGCAATTAGGTTAGTCAGGCATGACTTGCCCTTGGTGAATCCATGCTGACTGTTCCTGATCACTTCCCCTCCTTTAAGTGGTTCAGAATTGATTCCTTGAGGACCTGTTCCATGATTTTTCCAGGGACTGAGGTGAGACTGACTGGCCTGTAGTTCCCTGGATCTTCCTTCTTCCCTTTTTTAAAGATGGGCACTACATTAGCTTTTTTCCAGTCATCCGGGACCTCCCCCGATCGCCATGATTTTTCAAAGATAATGGCCAATGGCTCTGCAAGCTCATCGGCCAACTCCTTTAGCACCCTCGGATGCAGTGCATCCGGCCCCATGGACTTGTGCTCGTCCAGCTTTTCTAAATAGTCCCGAACTACTTCTTTCTCCACAGAGAGCTGGTCACCTCCTCCCCATACCGTGCTGCAGAGTGCAGCTGTCTGGGAGCAGACCTTGTCTGTGAAGACAGAGGCAAAAAAAACATTGAGTACACTAGCTTTCTCCACATCCTCTGTCACTAGGTTCCCTCCCTCATTCAGCAAGGGGCCCACACTTTCCTTGACTTTCTTCTTGTTGCTAACATACCTGAAGAAACCCTTCTTGTTACTCCTAACATCTCTGGCTAGCTGCAACTCCAAGTGTGATTTGGCCTTCCTAATTTCACTCCTGCATGCCTGAGCAATACTTTTATACTCCTCCCTGGTTATTTGTCCAATCTTCCACTTCTTATACGCTGTTTTTTTGTGTTTAAGACGAGCAAGGATTTCACTGTTAAGCCAAGCTGGTCGCCTGCCATATTTACTTTTCTTCCTACACATCGGGATGGTTTGTTCCTGCAACCTCAATAAGGATTCTTTAAAATACAGCCAGCTTTCCTCGACTCCTTTCCTCGTCATGTTATTCTCCCAGGGGACCTTGCCCATCAGTTCCTTGAGGGAGTCTAAGTCTGCTTTTCTGAAGTCCAGGGTCTCTGTTCTACTGCTCTCCTTTCTTCCTTGTGTCAGGATCCTGAACTCAACCATCTCATGGTCACTGCCTCCCAGGTTCCCATCCACTATTGCTTCCTCTACTATTTCTTCCCTGTTTGTGAGCAGCAGGTCAAGAAGAGCTTTTCCCCTAGTTGGTTCCTCCAGCACTTGCACCAGGAAATTGTCCCCTACACTTTCCAGAAACTTCCTGGATTGTCTGTGCACTGCCGTATTGCTCTCCCAGCAGATATCGGGGTGATTAAAGTCACCCATGTGAACCAGGGCCTGTGATCTAGCAACTTCTGTTAGTTGCTGGAAGAAAGCCTCGTCCACCTCATCCCCCTGGTCTGGTGGTCTGTAGCAGACTCCCACCACGACATTACCCTTGTTGTTCATACTTCTAAATTTAATCCAGAGACTCTCAGGTTTTTCTGCAGTTTCATACTGGAGCTCTGAGCAGTCATACTGCTCTCTTACATACAACGCAACTCCCCCACCTTTTCTGCCCTGCCTATCCTTCCTGAACAGTTTATATCCATCTATGACAGTACTCAAAGCATGTGAGTCATCCCACCAAGTCTCTGTTATTCCAATTACATCATAATTCCTTGACTGCCAGGACTTCTAGTTCTCCCTGCTTGTTCCCCAGGCTTCTTGCATTTGTGTATAGGCGTGTAAGATAACTCACTGATCGTCCTGGTGTCCCAGTATGGGGCAGGAGCCCTCCCCTCTTGCACTCACCTACTTGTGCTTTCTCCCGATATCCCACTTACCTCGGGGCTTTGGTCTCCTTCCCCCGGTGAACCTAGTTTAAAGCCCTCCTCACTAGGTTAGCCAGCCTGCTTGCAAAGATGCTCTTCCCTCTCTTTGTGAGGTGGAGCCCGTCTCTGCCTAGCAATCCTTCTTCTTGGAAGACCATCTCATGGTCAAAGAATCCAAACCCTTCTCTCCGACACCATCTGCATAGCCATTCGTTGATTTCCATGATTCGACGGTCTCTACCCTGGCCTTTTCCTGCCACAGGGAGGATAGACGAGAACACCACTTGTGCCTCAAACTCCTTTATCCTTCTTCCCAGAGCCACGTAGTCTGCAGTGATCTGCTCAAGGTCATTCTTGGCAGTATCATTGGTGCCCACGTGGAGAAGCAGGAAGGGGTAGCGATCTGAGGGCTTGATGAGTCTCGGCAGTCTCTCCGTCACATCATGAATCCTAGCCCCTGGCAAGCAGCACACCTCTCGGTTTTCCCAGTCAGGGCAGCAGATAGATGACTCAGTCCCCCTGAGGAGAGAGTCCCCGACCACCACCACCCTCCGCCTCCTCCTCTTGGGAGTGGTGGTCGTGGAACCCCCATCCCTAGGACGGTGCATCTCATGCCTTCCAATCAGCGGAGTCTCCTTCTGCTCTGTTCCCTCAGATGTATCATCCACTCCACTCTCTGCACTAGTACCTGCGGAGAGAACATGAAAACTGTTGCTCACCTGCATCTGTGTTTCTGGTACATGGACGTTTCTGGTACTCTTTCCTCTTCTGGAAGTCACATGCCGCCAATTATCCTCGCTGGCCTTCTGTCCCTGCTGTGTAGCCTGCTCTGAATCTTCAGAACATTGTGCCCGTTGAAGCTGATCCTGACGTCTATCCAGGAAATCCTCATTTTCTTTTATGGAACGCAGGGCTGATATTCGTTTCTCCAGACCTTGAATCTTCTCTTCCAATATGGAGATCAGCTTGCACTTTGTACAGACAAAGTCGCTTCTATCCTGTGGAAGGAAGACAAACATGGTGCATCCTGTGCAGGTCACAACAGCGGATCGCTCAGCATCCATAGTCTCTTCCTTCTAAGAGCTTCCTTACTTGTGGCGGAAGCTACTCAGAGAAACCTGTGAGAAGGGGGCCTCAGTAGGCTCTATCCAGGCAAACTCCTTCTGTTTGCCTCTCTGCTGTTCGCTGCTCAGCTGGTTCACAGCTGACTGCCTTTTTATAACAGTCAGGCCCAGCTGGAACAAAGCACTCCCAATTCACACTGTTCAAACAAGCAATTAATTTATTTATTAATTAATTTAGAGTAGGCTCCATAACCTCACCCTTCACAGATATTCAGTGGTTCCTAAGCTGTCTCCACTCAATAGTTACATTAACAACCCCTAGTGTACCATCACTAGGGTCCTTTATGCAGTGCAACTGGCTCCACTGTCTACAAGCCAGCAAACATCTGTGCATGTAAAACTGGTGAGTGTGGAGAGGGGAAAGGTGTTATAATTCACTACTTTCTAACAGTAGTTAATGCATAATGTGTATGGGGAATTAGTCTTTGTATAAAGGGGGTCATTTAGTGCAATGTGTTCAATGGGGGAAGCTGGATTGTGGGGGAGGGGTTTTATTTTTAGCATGTTCTCCATGTCTTAACACAAGAGTAAAGGAATAGTTAACTAAATTAAAAGGTGAGAAATTTACAACTAATAAAAATAAATAGTTCACACACTGCATTAGACTGTGGAACTCATTGTCAAAGGAAGTCATTGCAGCCAAAAATTTAGCAAGATTAAAAAGGGATTAGACATTTAAATGGAGAAAAAGAATATCCAGAGTTATAATTAATTATAAGACTTTTGGAAAGGCTATTAAACCTCATGGTTTAGGGCTTAGTCAGTGTCTCATTATTAGAGAACAGGATGATAGCTAATGTGGGTGTAGATTATCACACATCTGTTACTGTAGGGTTCTTACATTTTCCTCTGAAGCATCTGGTACTGGCCACTGCACTAGACTGGATACTGGACTAGATATTTTTTAAAATATCTGTCTCTTGAATTTGTATATCAATTAAACTGAGCTGTGACCTACATTAAAAAACATTAATGACGCAAAGGGAAAGATTCAGAACTGTAGAAATAGCAAAGGAAAGATTGCCCATAAAAGGCCAGATCCTTTGTTGGAGTATATTGCTGCAGGTCCATCTTAAACTTTACTCTTCTTTTTAAATGGAGTTAGTGTGACTTAAGGGATAGAGCACTGGAATAAGATTCAGGAAACCTAGGCTCTATTCCTGGCTTTGGCTCTGTCCTACTGGGTGACTTTGGGCAAGTCACTTGCCCTCCGTGTGCCTCAATTTCTCCATCTGTAAAATGGAACTAATATTAGCGATCTCTTTTGTAAAACTCTTTGACAGTTATGGATGGAAAGTGCTGTGAGAGCCAAGTATTATTATTTATTCCTTGTGTATGCATTATGGGCCTGACCCCAAACCTACTGAAGTCAATTGAAAGAGTCCCATTAGCTTCAGTAGGGTTTATATCTGCCCTTTAATAGTCTTATATTACACAATTACTGTAACCAGGTTCTCCAGGCAGTCACCCTACCTCAGATCCCCAAGCATCACCCCTCGGAGATTAGGCGTCACAGCACCTTCGCCCTCAAGCCATGGCACATTCAAGTCCTACCCTTTCCAGAAGGTCCAAAGAGTCCAAAACCAAAGAGGAAAACAGGTTTGTGAGGAGGACCCTCACCTATCTGTTCTAGGCTGGTCTCCAGGCAGCTAATACTTTTCTGACAGTTTTCTTGAGTCTAAACATTCCATGGACCACAAGACTTGCACAAATAGCAAGGTGCCCTAGGCTCTCCGCTGGAAACAGAGCTCTTCTCTCCTTCCTAGTAAACCCTGGTCTGGTTAAGTCTCCTCTTTTTAGCTTCCTCTTCCACACCTGACATTGGCTACTGGTATATTATTTGAAAGTCCTACACACAGGAGGGTGTAAGCTTGCCCAAAACTACCCCCCCACTAAGGGGAGGAACCACTAAATCCAGGCTTCAACTGGTTATGGGTGACAACAAAGGAGAAAACAGGTCTGGGAGTGAGATTGGCTACTGGTGTAGCAGGGCAGGATTAACTGGGTCCACAGGCTAGGGTTGCCAATTTTGATTGGATGTATTCCTGGAAATTTCATCAAATGGCATACTTTTAATTAAAGATTAATCTTTAATTCCTGGAGACTCCAGGCCAATCCTGGAGGGCTGGCAACCCTACCACAGGTGCTCCTTAACCTGTTCATTGCCAGTGGAGAGACTCTGTCTCCTTAACCCCATCCTTACCAGTGTGGGGCAGAGAGGCCCCATCCCAATCACATACTATTTTCTCCAAGAGCCCTGTGTGATTCAGTGTGCTGGTTGGATGGAACTCACTGAATGAGACTACTACTCAATATTTATTTTTATCTGCATTGTTTAATATGTGGGCCCATGCTTATATACTGCACTACATTCAACTCTGGACCTGAATGAGGCAAGATACCCACCTCATTCACTCTACAAAATTTGCAGACAATAAGGTAAAGATGTTGTATTATCACACAAGGGTGTTGCGGTTGCAAGGTAGATTCTGACTCACAAAACATGAGGCATACATGTATCTCAGAACTACACTTTGTTGTTCATTATTAGTTCCTTGGGTCCAATCCTGCAAATGTTTAAGCAGGTAAGTAATTAAGTAATTGAGTAAGTAGCTCAATGGGAACATTCACATGAATAAAGTTATTGCTGTACACCAGGGGTGGGCAAACTACGGCCCGTGGGCCGGATCTAGCCCCTCAGGGCTTTGGATCTGGCCAGCGGGATTGCCCCCGGTGGCGCCGAGGGCCCTGCACTGCTCTCAGAAGCGGCGGGCACCACTTCCCTGCGGCCCCCAAGTGGGGGGGCATAGGGCTCCGTATGTTGCCCTTGCCTCCAGGCACCACCCCCTGCAGCTCTCATTGGCCGTGGTTCCCCATTCCCGGCCAATGGGAGCTTCGGAGAGGTACCTGGAGGCGCAGCAAGGGCAGCACATGTGGAGCCTTCTGCTCCCCCTTCCCCAGGGGCTGCAGTGCTTCCTGGAGCAGTGCGGGGACAGGGACAGGGCAGGCATGCAGGGAGCCTGCCCTGCCCTGGGGCGCGCCGTTGCCACCCGGAGCCGCTTTAGGTAAGCAGCGCCGGGCTGGAGCCTGAACCCCTCCTGCACCCCACCTCCCAAATCCCTGCCCTAAGCCCCCTTCCTGCACCTCGCACCCCTCCTGCACCCCAACCCCCTGCCCTGAGCCACCTGCCGCACCCCTCCTGCACCCCTGCCCTGAGCCCCCTCCTGCACTCTGCACCCCCATGCACCCCAACCCCCTTCCCTGAGCCCCCTCATACCCCCCACACCCCTCCTCTGCCCCAATCCCTTGCCCTGAGCCACTTCCTGCACATCACACTCCCTCCCGCACCCCAACCCCCTGCCCGAGCTATACATACAATTTCCCCACTCAGATGTGGCCCTCAGCCAAAAAAGTTTGCCCACCCCTGCTGTACACAAATATTTATAGGATCAGGCCCATAAGGGCTATATGTCAGATCCAATAAAAACTACATGACTGAAGCTATGAAAGTCATGAATAAAATATATCATAGGGACTGGCATAGATTTCCACAGCACAGAAAGGGTTGATATAGAATACATTCTTAACTGCCTACAAACACATTTTGCCCCCCAGAAGTTAGTCTATTTTTTTTCCTATAAGAGAGCAAAGTAACATCTGAAAACATTAAAGCATGTGGGCCCATTCCCAGTCTTAATTAAGTTGATGTTCTTAACATGTTTGGAATGATAGCACATATGCTGGGACTTATCTGAGGACCCTTTTTGTTGTTGTTCCTAAAAATGCTATAAAACCCTAGACCAGGGGGAACAGAAATGCCCCTTAAATGTAATGTCCCAATGAAGGTAAAGTTTACATGGAAACATAAAACCTTTCCATCTGTCATCTGTTTTTCTTTAAAGTTTTATCATAAGGGTAAAATAAAGCATATCTGCCAGGAGCTATCATTCAGTATAGAATATGACCAAATGTTCCTTTATCAGGATTTGAATCTGTGGCCTTATGGTTTACCAGATTCATAAATAATTATTCCTATTATATAAAGATGGGCCCAAGAACAGCTATGCCCCCAAGGGTTCATATGGCCAGCATCATATGAGCGAGACAAAGAGTTACCAGTATTAAATTGAAAAATCTTAATTTATTTAATCCCATAAAAATGTAATCTAATGGAAAAAACTTTCCAGACATCTCCAAAATTCATCACAGGTCAGTGCCAATGCCAGTTAATTGTCTTTGTTTGACAACTCCTGAGCTCTTTGCTCAGACAAAACTGCCACTGACTTCAGCATTTTTCCATATACCGGTAAATACTCTAAGTGCTCTTTAAACTGCTTTTCTAGAACACCTTATTAGGAAGTACTTGCATTTCCATATCCCGCATCCTAGATTGGCATACATGCTTGCAAGAAAAAATATTTTGCAATAATTTGTAGCTTTATTTGCAGTTTGCTCTCTATTTGAAGAAACAGACCATTCCTTCCTTTTTTCCAGCCTTTGTTTCTTTCTTTACTCAGTTATAGGAACCAAAATAATCATAGATATTTACTAAGAATTATAAAATAAGCTAATTCTATAGATTTGTCACCTCAAGCTGTGGTTTTCCGAGCTAAGGAATGTTGTACCAGGCCAGTAATTGAATAGGAGGTCATTTGAAAAACACAGAAGACCAGATTCTCTGCTGCCTTAGGTATTTTGTACAGTTATTTATACCTTTGTAAAGTTGGAGCAAATTGCTACAATTCTCTTTTGGTGGCATTCTATACCCACTTTATGTAAATGTGAATGATTACATAAGGAGCAAAACAGTGAAGAAGTAGCCCCAGAATGTTTCAGGAAGTGCTGTTGGGGGGAGTATAGTATGAGGGTTAGCATTTCAATTTTGGCAAATTGTTTTGGTTGGAAAGAAAAAAACAAATTTGAAATGTCAAAACAGTTCTTTTCATTTTTTGGGCTAGATTCACAGGAGGTTTTTTGGGCTAGTTTAAGCACTAAACTCCAACACTTAGGTGCCATTCATAAAATAGAGGAGAAAGTAGTGGTAACCCCACTTTTACCCTATAGCCAAGTGGTTAAGCACTCACCTGGAATGTGCAAGATCCTGGCTCAAATTTCCACATTCCCTAATTCAGAGCAAGGACCTGAACCCTGTTTTCCCATTTCCACGGTGAGTGCCCTAACCTGTGGAATATAAGGTATGAGAAAGAAGGGATACCGCTGCCTCCTGGGTTTTGTGCATGGTGCCAAAATGTTGAAATTACATGCATAAGTCCCTTTGTGAATCTAGCCCTTCTTTTCCAACTTTCTTTTGCTTTTATTAAAAACTACCAACATTTTAAAAATGCCAAAAATCTAAATTAAACTTCTAGCTTCAGGTCAAATTACATGCTTTGTTTGACCTGATTTTTTTTTCCTATTTTGAGTTGCCAAAAATTTCAGTTTTGGGTTGACCTAAACATTTTTTTAAAATGTGTTTTTCACAATTGCCAGTGAACGGAACAATCAGTTATTCACACAGCACTAAATATAACCAAGGTCCTGACTACTGGTCCCCAATAAATATCCAATCAAGCTTTTCACCAGGGTATAGGCATGAGTGAAAATGTCTTGATTAAATTCCAATTGAAATACTGATACATTGGCTGCTGCTAAAATTCCCCTTCTAGCTTCAGTTATATACAATATTTTTCTCTGTTGACTGAGCTTTTGTGTATTGTTTTTGCATGCTGTTAAATAGTGTTCAACACATTGCAGGAGTGTGTAAAGCAATTCCTGTGCACGTAAAGTGTGAGGAGTGCTTTGAAATAATTTGGGACAATAGGAGCTACAAGAACATAAGAATGGCCATACAGTATCAGACAAATGGTTCCTCTAGCCCAGTATCCTGCCTTCGAACAGTTGCCAATGCCAGGTGCTTAAGAGGGCAAGAACAGAACAGGCATCATTGGATCACTATCCATCAACATGGATCACTATCCATTGCTTGTCATCCACTCCCAGCTTCTGGCAGTCAGAGGCTAGGGACACCCAGAGCATGGGATTGCATCCCTGACCATCTTGGCTAATAGGAACTTAATTAATTCTTTTTTGAAGCCTATTATACTTTTGGCCTTCACAACATCTACTAGCAACAAGTTACACAGGTTGACTGGGCGTTGTGTGAAGAAGTACTTACCTTTGTTTGTTTTAAACCTGCTGCCTATTACTTTCATTGGATGATTCCTGGTTCTCTTGGTATGTAAAGAGGTAAATACCATTTCCCTTTTCACTTTCTCCACACTATTCATGATTTTATAGACCCCGATCATATCACCTCTTAGACATTTCTTTTCCAAGCCAAAAAGTCACAATCTTTTTAATCTTTCCTCATATGGAAGCTGTACCATATGCCTAATCATTTTTGTTGCCCTTCTCTGTAACATTTCCAATTCTAATATCTTTTTTGAGATGGGGTGATCAGAACTGCATGCAGTATTCAAGGTGTGGCAGTACTATGGATCTATATAGTGGCATTATATTTACTGTCTTATTATTTATCCCTTTCCTAATGGTTCCTAATATTCGGATAGCTTTTTTGACTGCCACTGCACACTGAGTGGATATTTTCAGAGAACAATCCAAAATGAGTCCAAGATCTCTTTCTCTTTAGGCCTCATCATTTTGTATGTATAGTTAGGATTATGTTTTCCAATGTGCATTATTTTGCATTTATCAACACTGAATTTCATCTGCCATTTTGTTGCTCAGTCACCCAGTTTTGTGAGATCCCTTTGTGATTGTCTGCCGTTTGCTTTCAACTTAACTATCTTAAGTAGTTTTGTATCATCACTTCACTGTTTACCCCTTATTCCAGATCATTTATGAATATGTTGAACAGTATTGATCTCAATACAGACCTGTGGGGGATACCACTGTTTTCATGAAGTGATCCTAAGCTTGATACGTCTAAGTTATATTACTTAAAAGTAGCTTAGCAAAGAGGAGACTGTTTAGCTTAGGCCAGTGGTTCCCAAACTTGTTCCTCCGCTTGTGCAGGGAAAGCCCCTGGCAGGCTGGGCCGTTTTGTTTACCTGTCGCATCCACAGGTTCCAGTGACTGCGGTTTGCTGCTCCAGATCAATGGGGGCTGCGGGAAGCGGCGCGGGCCGAGGGACGTACTGGCCGCCACTTCCAGCAGCTCCCATTGGCCTGCAGCAAACCACAGCCACTGGGAGCCGTGATCAGCTGAACCTGTGGACATGGCAGGTAAACAAACCAGCCTGGCCCACCAGGGGCTTTCCCTGCACAAGTGGCGGAACAAGTTTGGAACCACTGGCTTAGGCGATTGTACCATCACTTTTGTGAGGATCTTTTGCTGTATAATTTAACAATACTATCCTGTTCCAAAACAACCTGGAGCGAGCCCAAAATGTAAGAAAAACACTGAGGGAATCCTTATGGGAATGTCTAAACAGCAAACAGATCCCCAAGGCTGGCCTGTGCCAACTGACTCAGGCTAAGGGGCTGTTTAATTGCAGTATAGAGTTCCCAGTTCAGCCTGGAGCCTTAGCTCTAGGACCCTGCAAAGTGAGAAGGTCCTAGAGCTTGGGCTACAGACTGAGCCCAGAAGTCTGCACTGCAATGGAACAGCCCCATAGCTAGAGCCCAGGAGTCAGATCTGCAGGGAGAAGACTGCCAGAAGCCATCCATGTGGCTCCTCTGACTTCACCTGCCATCAAAGATCTACCATTAGTTGGATCCTCACACAGCTGCACAATGCTGCCATAGAGGGAAATCCAATAAAAGTTAATACCATCTCAGGCATTAACAACTTCCACAGAGCACATCTGGTACTCTCTTCTGCTCCCTCTAACTCACAGTTGTCCCAGCAGAACCTTGTGGAGTTCTTTCCACTGATTCCCCAGCAATGGGAGCTCTGGAGAGTGCAAAGGGTGGTTGGGGAAGGGAAATGTTACTCCGGAAATGGCAATCCACTATTCTATACATATTGGGATTAAATGTGTTTTGGAGAGGCTCCTCCACACATACGTGGAAGGGTTCTCCAACTCTATGTGATGTTTAACTGGGAAAAAATAATAACCAGGGGGTGATGGGTCAAGTTATTATTTCAATTGAATTTATAAATCTGCAGTCACTGTTTCCACATGTAAGACTAGGGTGTGACCTAATGGAGAATAGACTAAAGCCAAAAGCATACTAGGGTGATTTTAAATCACCTGTAATTGTACATTTGCTAATGCCATTACATGCATCAGTGATGTTTGGTTGCTGTGCATGCAGAAATGATCAAAGAAAATCATTAAGAGAGAAAATACAAGTCTCAAAAATTAGGTGTTGTCTCATTACATGAATGCCTTGCAAGTGTGAAATCACATTAGTGTTTCCTTGAACACAGTTTTGACTATAAATCTTTCAAACAAGTAGATTTCATTCATTTATGCTGCATATATCTCAATTCTCGGTTGTCTATTCCCTCTCTATGCACATACATAACCCTCATTAATGGTAACTGAAGTTACATGTGTGCATCAAGGCAAGAACAAGTTTAATGGGCCAGATTCATCCCTGGTGAATTGCAGTTGGCCTAAGATATTTAAATATCTCCAAGATTCAATTTGTAGCAGGTTCCATAACATATCTCAACAAATGTCAGCATGTTCATCTGATTTTATTCTTCATATAAAATTAAGTATTCTGCAGATTTATTTGGATTAACCAGGCCTGACTGTAAAATTGATTTTTATTCCAAATGTCTACAGTCACAAGAAGCAATGTATTTTTTTTAATCTTTCGACGTGTGAGCTAATATGGTCATCATTTATACAACTTAACATTACACTTATTATTTTTGACTGAAAGCATAACTAAAACCATAAGTGGTTTAAAATACTTTGACCAGTTAACCTCAATAGGATAACTTGATAACTTGGATGGCAGTAGGCTGGGAGCAGACACAGATATACAGAAACTTAATACTAATGTATGTGGTAAATATGTGTCTGTCACATAAAAATTCCAGGGGGGGAAATATGTCTGTCTCAAAGATGATCTCTTAGTCTTTGGAGCAGTTAGCATTAAATCATGCAACTCCAGGGCTGCCAATAGATATTCTGAACCAATGGGGAATCTGTGAACCCTGGACCCCCTGACTTCATCCAGTAGTCATCCTTACTGCTCACGGTCCCTTCCAGCTTTACATTTCAGTGATTCTAACACAAGTATATGCCACTTTTTTTTCATATAGACAGTGTTCAACCAATCTGAAGAGTGGTAAAATATTTATTTAAATGAAACTACTGTAGCTTATAATAGTGTATGGTGCTTTACAAAACATAGATCTGCTGTCTATACTAAAGAGCTAACAAGCAAAGGGCCAGATCCTTCACTTCTTGATTGCCCAAAATTCCCACTGAAGTCAATAAGAGTTTTGAGGGCAGAATTAATGCAGGATCAAAACTGAAGAGAAACAAGGCAAAGAAAGGCCCAAATAATGCAAAGGTTTAAGCATGTGCTTAACCTTAACTGTGTAAGTGGTCCTGTTGAAGTCAATTGAATTACCTGAATGTTTACAGTTGAGCAAGCTCATGTGTAAATATTTTCAAGATCAGGGCTAGATGTAAGGCGTGAGTTCAAATGAAGGAACAGTTGAAAAGAATATTGGTGAAGAAAACAAGATAGGAAGAATCACGGTGGATATGAAGGAATGAGATGAAGGAGGAGAGTCTGTGTTTTTTGGCATGAAATGGGAGACTTCCAAGCACAAGCCTGCACAAAAGAAAGTTTTAAGAAGAGAGTTGGATAAGGAGATGAACAAAGAAGTCAGACAGAGGTCTGTGTGTGTACAATGTAAGGGGGCGGGAACAAAGACCAGAGTTATTGGGTAGGAAGGGAGATTATATAGCATTTGAAGTTGAGGACAAGAAACCTGAATCTGAAGCTATAAGAAAGAAAACAACTGAAAGGAGATGGATCATATGGGAAAAGAAGTGAGAGAGGTGGTGATTTGGGGCCTGGAGTCAACCTCCAAATAGAAGCAGGGTTGGTCACTTACCACTATAGCAAGAGGTCTAGCTATGGGTTGAGAGAGGAAAGGTTGGATTTAGAGCTGGTTGGAAAATTTCCCATGGATCATTTTTCCGCTGGACAATGCTAATTCCTTGAAAGCAAAACATTTCATGGAAACAATTCAATTTCAAAGAAATTTTGAAAGAAAGATTTTTTTAAAGTGTTTTGATAAGGTCAAAATGTTCCATTTCAGCCTTTTTGATCTGTGCAAAGTTCCATGATTCCCTCTCACACACCCCAAGGCACTGTCCTGCAGAGCTGGCTGACCATGCAGAAGCAAGCTGTATCCTGCAAAGGGCTTTGGTAATGGGTACAAAGTCCCTTGGTATCTCTCCTAGTGTGGTGCACTGGCCAAGTCTCAGCCTGCTGAAAGTGTAAAAAGAAAACCAAAAACTAAACTGCACTTCATAAAAAAGCACAAGATTGGAATTGGTAAAGAGATGATAATGTGAAATTAAATTACTCTATATTTATCTATTGTAAACTTAGGAAGCCAGATACTCCTAATTTTGTGTGGGTGCATTTAACTTGTAAGTACAGAATTTGGCCCAAATGTTTAGTTTCTCCATGCAGTGATTGCGCCATATATTTGTGATTGTAAAATATAATCTTTCTGTGGTTTGCAGATCAGGAAAGATCTTTAAAGTATAACTTGAAAATAGCTCTGGCTGGTATGTACATAAGAACATAAGAACGGCTGTACCGGGTCAGACCAAAGGTCCATCTAGCCCAGTATCTGTCTACCGACAGTGGCCAATGCCAGGTGCCCCAGAGGGAGTGAACCTAACAGGCAATGATCAAGTGATCTCTCTCCTGCCATCCATCTCCATCCTCTGACGAACGGAGGCTAGGGACACCATTCTTACCCATCCTAGCTAATAGCCATTTATGGACTTAGCCACCATGAATTTATCCAGTTCCCTTTTAAACATTGTTATAGTCCTAGCCTTCACAACATCCTCAGGTAAGGAGTTCCACAAGTTGACTGTGTGCTGCGTGAAGAAGAACTTCCTTTTATTTGTTTTAAACCTGCTGCCTATTAATTTCATTTGGTGACCCCTAGTTCTTGTATTATGGGACTAAGTAAATAACTTTTCCTTATCCACTTTCTCAACATCACTCATGATTTTATATACCTCTATCTTATCCCCCCTTAGTCTTCTCTTTTCCAAGCTGAAGAGTCCTAGCTCTTTAATCTTTCCTCGTATGGGACCCTCTCCAAACCCCTAATCATTTTAGTTGCCCTTTTCTGAACCTTTTCTAGTGCTAGAATATCTTTTTTGAGGTGAGGAGACCACATCTGTACTCAGTATTCGAGATGTGGGCGTACCATGGATTTATATAAGGGCAATAATATATTATCAGTCTTATTCTTATGTATTTCAGAAATTATTCCTCCTTTCCTCCATGCATTCCAAGCTGGAATTTATTGGATCCCTGAGGTCTTAGGGCATGTGGAAGCTATGGAAATGACAATCTGTAACAAGGGGAAATTTGTTTTGTTGGAGTTGTTTTTTAAGGGACTACACCATCACCGCTTCACATCAAACAATATATGCTTAGAGCCAAATTGTGGTGGGTTCGATGTGATAATTGATATGAATGTCAATGAGGGGGGTGGATCTGTTTGATTTCTTCAATTTTCTTCTAATTCTTGTTTTAAAATTCTTAGAATATATCTGAATTTCACATGGAATTTTCTGGAGACAGTAATTTCTCTCCAACAACATGGGCAAATTCTATCTGATGTACAGGCAATCAGCTGATCAGGAAACACCTGGGAAGAAAAACAGGGACAGTTCAAATAACAGGGTTGGCTTCTCATGGAAAATTTGACTCTGATTTACATATGCACACTATGATCCTAATTCTGCAATCATGTACTGCTTTATTTATGGGAATAGTCCAAATGAGTGTATGCATAAAATTACTCGTGCATAAATATTTGCAGAATTGGGCACTATGTTATAAACTGTTGTTTATATGTAAGGACAATAATAAAATGGGAAATCAGTTGCAGTTTTGCCCGAATAAGAACTATTGGACTATATAGTAGTATTGAAAAATATATGAACAACATATAATATGCATCATCCAATTTCAAGAGATGCATCCATTAATTTTCAATGGAGAGAGTGTTAACTCTTAAAATAAAAATTTCATTCTTCTTGAAAAATAAATTTCAAGGAAAATTTGCCCAAATCATTGAAGATAATTTGTAGAAATTGCTGGTAAGAATTTAATATTTGAGGCCCAATCTTGGATTCCTGTGCACCCAGACTCCCACTGACTTCAGTGGGAGTTTGTAGAAGTCAATTAACTTCATTGGAGCTATAACAATTGACACTAGCTGAGGGTCTGTCATCTGTACAATGAATCCCTGAAACAGGACTTTGAATTTACATACTTATGTTATAATACTTGTGCATGTTCTGTGTCACTATATTTGCAGGATATTTGAATACAAAAACAAACATTCTCAAGCCTCAATGCTCAGCTGCTTCTTTTATTTTTTTTAATCACTAACCATGAAAAAGAGCGTAAAGCTCCAAGTTATGCAATGGTAAGAATAAAAAAATCAGGAGGAAAACTTGATTTTTATTTTTTTTTTAACTTAAAATTACTTCAGATTCTTTACCACACATGATGTGAACTTCTTGAATACAGTAATGCATATCAAATTAACCTCCAGTTCTTGCTGGTTCATTTCCAATAGATACTAGTATTTCACTTACCACCACAGTCTTATAATTTTTGAAATAGAAATTACCTACAGCTGTGGACTACCTCTTGCATTTAAACATTGAAAAAGATTTAAACTACAAATTAAAATGAAATCATTTTCTGGTCTTGAACAATTATTCTTAGCTTCAATGGATTCTTTACAGCAAGCAATAAAATATCAATTCTATTTCAAGAATTTAGAACACTTCTTTTGTTTTTATTTTTAAAACAGTAAAATTGTGCTGAATTCTGATTTCATTGCAGTCACCAGACTTGCATTGATTTAAATTAAAATTAATTTGGTGCATACATTTTTTTCCTATGGTCTCTTGTCCATGGAAAGTGCTAGATGCATCATCCCATTGCATGTGCTCCTTATTCACCTCTCCAGATGATTTTAATGTATTACATTTGCATGTGTTTCTATGGGGTGAGTGAGGACTACTCACTTGTGTAAGCGACTACAGGATGGGGCCCGAATAAACTGAAAATGTTAAGGGTGAAGACCTTTTTTACTTCTCCGTGAAGGGTCATGCACATCAACAGTGCTATTCAAATAACATTATATGAACTTTGCAGCTTGGGACCAGCTTTATTTATTTCTTGTCATTTAAAAAACATGGTGTGTATATATGTCAGCACTGCTTCTTGAATAGGCAATAAAGAGATTTAATTAAAAAGGTAAAATTCTACTGCCTTTTCTAAAGCAAACTGTCTTGTCTTAGTACATACCATAGAGCTTACTACCATCAACAGTCCCTTTTTGGATGAGTAGATAGAACTATTAATGATAGTAAGTATTATACCCAGCAGTCAGGACCTGATTCACATTTACACTAGGGCCACTTACACTTAAGGGCCCCTGTTTATACTGCCAGTATTGTTTATGTCCACACTGCAATGTAAGCCCAATCTTGAGCCCCGCCTTGCATCTACACTGCCATTGTACTAACCCAGGATCCCTGGGTGGAGGGTCTGAGCTTGAGTTAAGCCAGGACCCAGGTCTGAGTTCTATTGTGTTGCAGTGTAGACACAGTCCCACTTGGCTCAGGTCTAGAGTTGCCAAGCATCTGGTTTTTGACCAGAACGCCCAGTCGAAAAGGGGACCCTGGTGGCTCCAGTCAGCACCGCTGACGGGGCCATTAAAAATCTGGTCGGTGGCACAGCAGTGGGGCTAAAGCAGGCGCCCTGCCTGCCCTGGCTCCGCACAGCTCCCAGAAGTGGCAACATGGCCCTATGGCCCCTAGGCACAGGAGCAAGGGAGGCTCTGTGCACTGGGCCTGCCCTGATTGCTGGCTCCGCAGCTCCCACTGGCTGGGAACCATGGCAAGTGGGAGCTGAGGGGGTGGCGCCTGTGGACACGGGCACTACATGCTGCACAGAGGTGCCTGGCCATGCCTCTGCCTAGGGGAGGCTGCTTCCAGGAGCAGCGCAGAGCCAGGGCAGGCAGGGAGTCTGCTTTAGCCCCACTGCACAGCTGACCAGGAGCTGCCTGAGGTAAGCACCGCCTGGCAGGAGCCCGCACCCACATCCCCAGTTGTCATCCCCTCCTGCACCCTAACTCCCTTCCAGACCCCACACCCCCTCCTGCATCCTAACCCCTGCCCGATCCCTGAGCCCCCTCCCACACTCCAAACCCCTCAGCTCCAGCCCAGAGCCCCCTCCTGCACCCCAAACCCCTCATCCCCAGTACCACCCCAGAGCCCACACCACCAGATGGAGCCCTCACCCTGCCCCTGGACCCCAAGCCTCTACCTCAGCCCGGAGCCCTCTCCTGCACCCCAAACCCCTCTCCAGCTGCACCTGCAGCTGGAGCCCTCACCCCCTCTCATACTCCTGCCCCAACCTGGTGAAAATGAGCGAGTGAGCAAGGGTGAGGGAGAACGAGGGGGGATGGAGTGAGTGGGGAGTGTGGCCTTGGAGAAGGGTTAGGGGGCCTGGCAAGGGTGTTTGGTTTTCTGCAAATAGGAAGTTGGCAATCCTACCCCAGCCCTCCTGCACCCTGAACCCCTCATTTCTGGACCCACCCTGGAGCTCTCACCCCCTCCAGCACCTCAACCCCCTGCCCCAGCCCAGTGAAAGTGAGTGAGGGTGGGGGAGCGTGAACAATGGAGGGAGCGGGGCTCAGAGAAGGGGCAGGATAGGGGTGTTCGGTTTTGTGCAATTAGAAAGTTAGCAACCCTACTCGGGTCCCAGGAGTCAGCCAGAAGTTTCCCACAATTCTATGGGACAACTTCCTTAGTCCTTTCTATCCTAACAATCTGCAATCCACTCTATTGAAAATGGAAGCCACCCTACCTTTTCAAATAGCAGCAGCTCAGGACAGCATTAACCTCTTCTATTCTGATCACCAATCTGCAAGCACATTGTCAGAGATCCTCATGGATTTGCAATGGAGAGCAAACCAATTAAACCTTTTGAAAAGCAGCCTGCTTCCTGATATGTCTAGGATGGGCAATAAAGTTTTCCCACAGTGCATCAAGGTCCTAGGGCTAAAGTGGGCACATTTCAGGGTGAGTGCATTAAGGACTCTGGATATGGCTACTTTGACTCAGGTTTGCACACTGCAGTATAGACACCAGAGCCCTAGGTTCTAGCGTGGGCTAAAAAAGTCTTAACACAGGGTTAAAATTAAATGTAGATGCTCCTTATGGTTCCCTAACACAGGACAGCTGACTCAAGTGCTCCTAACCCTGGGCTTACATTGCAGTGTAGACATATCCTAAGTGAGTACAAATGTAGGATGCCAAATTTTCCTCATAAAGGGTTTGATTTTCTGCTGCCTTTTTTCTTGTGTAACCATGTACATCTGTGTGTGCTGATTACACAGGTGTAAATGGCTACAGAAGAAGACAGGCAGTAAAGTATCAAACTCAGAGTGTTTAGGAGAGTATCAAGGGCTGTTGTCTTCCATGGAGATTGAGACTGTTCTCTGCAGTGCATTGTTTTGACTGAAATGGCCTAAGAATTGTTTCACGTTAACTTAAGATATTTGAGGTATGTTCTGAGTACACTTAACATTAATAATTGTCAGGCATAATTTTTCTTTAAAACTGCATTTAAACCCAAGTAAGAGAGGAAGAATTACATGAATAAACACCATTATTTATATATGTAAATCCTGCCATATTTATTCACATAACTCATCATAGCCTGCTTTAAATTTTTAATCCCTGAGAATTTGTTAGAGATATTAGTGTCCCTTAAGGAATAAGTCATAGGCAAGAGTTTGGGTTTTTTTTGGGCTGAGTGTTTCTCTTTTATTTTTTGGCTGAAATAACCCATGTCATATAAAAGAAAAATGTTAAAATAATATTAGGGTTTAAACTGAGTCCAAAGCCACACAAAGTTAGGCAAATCAGAGAGGAGGCTTCAGTCTCTCCATTCTTATTCACCCTGTTGAGTTTAGAAACTACAGTAGATAGGCTACACTATTATTGTTTCTGTTAACAAGTGAGAGAGAAGTGCGCCACCCATCCAAAAAAAACCTGTTTTTTATTCTCCTATTGAAATGATAATGGCTTTTTTTTGTAACCATCATGATCTTACTGGTTCTTAATCAGTGCAACATTGAAATATGAAATACGAAGAACCACTTTATTTCCTGTTGGTTCAAACTGCCTAATCTATGTACTGGGTCTGATTCTTCACTGCCTTGCGCTCTGTAGTAAAATATATTCAAAGTGTGTGCAAAATGCTGCAGATCTGATACTACGGTGCACAGCTCTGACCTCTTTTACTTGTGCAAAGGTGACCGGAGTGCAGTCTAGCCAGAGACAGGAGGATCTCTCTTTCTTCCTAGGATCATCAGAGATGTCATTGTGCCAATAAAATGATTCCTTCTCCATCTTCTGCAGGGAGTGTGCTTGGGATGAGAGAGGAGGTGTTATTTTCCCCTGGCCATACCTAGCTGTTGTAATAGCCCTTTGGGGCTGCTGAAAGTTGGCAGTCTTTAATCTTGAGGAAGCTCAAGTCCAAATTTAAACATTGTGTAGGGGGACAACCACAATGAGTCAAAATGAATTCCTGGATCTGAACATCCTTGAACTAATCATGAGAAGTTCTGATTTGGATCAATACTCTGGACCGGATCATCCCCTATCCCAGAAAACCCAAGGGGAGTTTGCAAGGGACCTCATGAATATCCCATAATGTTATCTTTGGATACCTGGAATGCACCAGAAGCTAGGACCATTCACTCAGAGGACCTTTGTCCAGATCCAATGGAACTGTACTACTAAGAAATGTTTCCTTTTGAAACTGCTGAAGGGAATGAGTATTATAAATGAGTTAGGGTAAAAAAATTCAGATTTTTTAAAAGGCATTAAAATGTTTCTCCTATGGATAATTTGACTCTTTTTCAAGGAAAACAAGGATCCTAGAAAAAAAATTACACTGCTATCCAGTGGGAAGCTTTTCAATTGCTTATAAACACTGATTTTGAATCCTTCTGTCAAGTAGATATTGAAAGGTATTGATTTGAATTGTGATGTCAGTTAAACTGCTGTTAAATCAGGAGTAACTTCTGAAAGGAATTATCACTATAAAACCACTGTGAGATTACAGACAGGCCGCAGTACCCAAGAATCATCATGAAAAGGAATTAGAGTAGTTATTTTTGCTGAAAAAGATTTTATTCTGACCTTGGGAAACTATTTTATAAGGATTTTCCAAAAGATTACAATGTTGGGGCTTAGAGCCATGCTATGTGTTTTTCTAATTTAGCTAGTAAAATATATACTGTGGTTTATTATGCCCTGTGCTTGAACTGGATGGCTTTGGTTTCTTTTGAATGGAATGGGCTTTAATGTAATTTAATTCAGTACTTGAGGCTGCTACAGAAATTACATCAATATTATGTTGACTTCTGTTGTTTTGAGAAAGATGTGACCTAGTTTGCTCCTCCGAGACACATTAAATAATTCTTTTCACTGGCTTTAATAATCCTTGGGTGGATCAACTCTTTTCCTCTGTAACGCCCTGGGACTGGATCTCATCATTGAGGGCTTCAGAGTTTTGTTTTTCACATCCTGTTAATACTCCTCTATGGATTGACTAGCATGATTTGCCCTGAGGGTTATGGGGAGGAATAATTTGACATACATCCAAGAATCAAATGTACAAGAATCGAAGGGAGTGCATACGACATTAACCATTTGCTGCTACCACCATTTTTATCAGTCAAAGCATGTGTTCCAAATGATCAATGTTGCACATACCACTTCTAATCAAATATTCTTTGTATGAATTACTTAAAAAAATAATTCTTAACCTTGTTCTTGTGGTGAGTATATAATTATTTGACTTACTACAAAAGTACCAAGTACCCGGATTTTCCGGAAAGACAAATTAACCATTTTTATCAAAGTGCACTTTATGTGTTAGGTGTAGTCAAATGTTTCACAGTTGTCACAATCAGTTGTAAACTTCAGACCAAATAAAAGTGCCCAAATCAGTCTGAATATGGGGCACCTGAATGTATATTGTCAAGTACAAACAAAAATAGCTGCCCTTACTATTCTCCTGGCTGCTTATAAAAATTCTAAAGGCAACACACTTGCCACATCTTTTCATTATTTGTAAGCAGAGTCTGGATGAGCTCTCCCCTGACATCTAGTGGTGAGCTGTGGAAAAAGATTTCAGAAGTTGATCTTGTTTACATGGACACCCCCACCCTGCCTAGGTGCTCAGCATGATTGGACTGCTTGCCCAAATGATCACTTGTGGCTGGTGTTGGATCCCCAGTCTCCTTGTTACTGGGGCAGGAGTAATAAAGAGTTGCTATCATTGTTGTGTGAACTGAGGGCAGCAGAACTCAACCTGGCATACCCCAATGGAGGGACTCACCCTCACCTGAACAGCACTCACTAGGCAGGGGACATGGGTTCCAAAGCCCAATGAGTTGAGTGAGGGCAGGTATATGTACCTGGTGGTGTGGGCCCTGTTTAAGGTCCTAGACACTATTTGACCTGTCTTCATTCTATGGTATAATAAAAGAACTATTTTAGACTCAATTGAGAGCCTTAGTACCTGCTGTAGAGCTGAAGTTGCTGATATCTAGGTCTAAGTATTAGATCTACTTTAGGATGGTGTCTCTATTGCAAGAGACTTCCCAGTATGCACTAGCAGTGAGGCTCCCTTAACAGCTGAAATTACTGAGAACTGTGTTTAGTGTGTGTGGGGTGACCCTGAAGACATCTTGCTGAGCAGGCTGCTGGTGGAGAGGAGTGGCAAGTGGCTAGCAGGGCGGTTAGCGGAGAGGGCCAGAGCAGAGCCCAACAGAGGCATGGCAATCAGCTGTTTGGGTGATGAGCAAGTGCCTGAGCAGTGCAGTGTGTAAGTTGCCTCTTAACTCTGCCCCTGTCTTCCACACAGGGTGGGAGGTGAACTCTGTGGATGAACATCTGAACTCTGGGGCTGCACTGGCCAAAGGACATCAACTGTGAGTGGGGTGCAGAGAAGGGATGGGCACATTAAAGGAATTTTTGGGTTGCTGGATTTAAGACCCTGAGGGGAAAAGCACACTGCCCAACTTACTTGAGGTGGGTCCTTTGCTCATGATTTGTGTTTATGAGCCCTAGTTGTGGTGTTTTCCCAAATTAATGCTGAGTTAATTCCCTCATTTTATTAAAAGTTTTTGCTACACTCAGACTCTGTGCTTGCGAGAGGGGAAGTATTGCCTCTTAGAGGCACCCAGGGAGTGGTGTGTAATTGTCCCCGGTCACTGGGTGGGGGCTTGAGCCGGTTTTGTGTTGTATTGTTGAAAAGGAACCACTAGATACTGAACCTGGCACTTGTTGCTGCTGGCTTCACCTGGCAGAAGGGTTACAATTATTTATTAATGCAACACCATGGTTATGCCTGGCATCTTAGAGAACTAGTATTAGTGGCTTGCCTTGAAGAGTTCACAATTCTTGAATTAATCCTAAAGCTTAATCTTAAAAATCTTATTTAGTTACTGATCACTGAATTCACTTGAACTATTCCCATGCATAAGTGTTTGCAGGATTAGACCCTTAGGCAGGACTCCCATCAAAGTGAATCAGTCAGTACTTCAATAGTATATTTTTAGGGCCAGAAGGGACCATCACAATCATCTAATCTGACTGCCAGCATGATGCGAGCCATGGACCTTCACCCAGTGAATTCTGCATTAAGTCCATAACTTCTGGTTGAGTGGAAGCATATCTCTTAGGATGGTGACCAATCTTGATTTGTATCAGGAATTGTTAGGCAATGTGACCTAGCGATCGAGCAGTGGACTTGGAATCAGGAGGCCTGGGTTTTATCCCAGCTCTGGCACTGGCCTGCTCGGGGAAACTCAAATCAATTCTGTACCTCAGTTTTCCCATCTATAAATAGGGATAATATGCCACTTTGAGATCTGCTTATGAAAAGCACTATAATAAGAGCTAGGTATTTTTGTTGTTGTTTCTATTGATTTAAAGACTTCAAGTGACAGATAATCTACCATATGCCCAGGTAAATTATTCCAATGGTTGGTTGTTCTTACTTGAAATTTTGCACCTTATTTCTAGTCTGAATTTGTCCAGCTTCTACTTCTAGCCATGAAATCTTGATATGCCTTTGTTTGTGAGATTAAAGAGCCCCCAAATATCAGTAATCTTCTCTTCATGTAGGCATTTATAACTGGTAATCAAGCCATCTGTTATCTTTTTCTTAAATAAAGGTAATATAGTATATTGAATTTCTGTAGAAATCAATAGGAATTCTGCCTGAGTAAGGTCTGTGAGATCGGGCTCTTGGTAAACAAAGTGTGGAGGGAAAGTCTATATATTTTTTTCTGGATAAGAAGTGTATGTGTGTGTGTGCTGTGGGTGGGGGATAGCAGGAGTGGTGGCATGGAAGATGAGTTACAACAGAAGCAAGGAAATACCATGTAGTGTGATTAATGCGCTGTACGTAACTTCAGATTTTTACAAACAAATTAATATTAAATAATGGAAATTGGCAGTGAACAGAGTGAAGGCTGGGTAGGGGGGCGAGATGGGTGTTTGTGGTGACTGGAGGGAGCTAAGAGGGTGTAAGAAGTAGCAGGACAATTAAGAAAATCCTGTCTCTGGGTATGTTTTCATCTGACAGAGGTATGTGATTAGCTTAGCTTTTCTTTACTGTAAACCAGAACTCTGAATATTCTCCAGAGGATGCAATATAGTGTATAAAGAAACCTAATGCGATGTGATTTATATGTTTTAAAAAAAAGATATTGATTTCCTTAAATATTAAGATCTGAACTCTATGGCAAGTCCTGGGAGGCGGGGGAGGGGACGGGGACGGACACACCACTAAAATCTTGTAATTTGCCAGAGTTTTCGATGCATAAAAATGGGTAGTATATCATTTCTCACGGCAAAAGTTTTCAAAAGTTACTAGTGATTTTTGGGGTTCCTTAATTCTTTGGGGTGCCCAACTTGAGACACTTTGATGGGAACTAATATTCAGAAAGTGCCAAGCGGCTGTCCTCTGAAGATTAGGTTCCTTTGAGGTGTTTCTAATAGGTGTACCCAAAAATCACAAATCTGAAATCTTGGCTGTGTTCTGTTCTGGATGTAGCTCTCCTATTGACATCAATGTGCCCAAAAACAGGTGGGGAGAGGGAAGGGGGAACGTTTGGGGGAGGAGTTGCTATTGTTTAGATATCAACAGGATGCACGTTTCCAAAAGGGGATTGCTCTGGGTTACACTACTGTATAGAGGCATAATGACTGAAGTAGACTCAATGGGCCAGATCTTTAGATGGTGTAATTTGTCAGAGCTCCACTGATTTCAATGACATCAGTAGAGGGCATCTGACCCAATGATTCTAGGAGGTCCCACAATGGTGGCATGCAGCGCTTCTGCACATCTCTATTATAGGCAGTAGCTGAAGTGTTACAATCTTTTCCTACATGTGTAACACCAGTATTACAAAACTGAATTCTTTTATAGAACACTGAAGAAACATTTATTTCTTTATTGCACCAGCAATTTGTTGTTTGTCTGGTGTAAAAGATATTCAGTGCTAAAGAAATGACCCTTTTCTTTCAGGGTCTGTATTTTTATTTTTGTTAGTTTGCTCACACCTTGTGAGCTTCACAATAGATTTAGTTTCTCACATCTCTAATAATTTAAGGTATCACAGGACTTTTGTTAATGGTGTTCTGCAACCATCGGTATTATGTATATTACAGTAGCACCCAAAATGGTCCGCCCCTCCCCTGCCCCCGAAGTGTCAGGGTTTCATTCATAGAACACAATCCTGAAAAGACTTGTGCACTGTGAGCAGTCCCACTGAAGTCAATAGTGAATAAATTTAAGCACATGCATAAATCTTTGCAGGATCAGGCCAGAATATGCAGTTCAGAAAGGGCATAAGAAATACTGAGAAAAGTGTTTAGTTGATGATAATAAGTCAAGTATTTATATATATATTTTGTGGGTAACTGATTTGTATTTAAAAGTTGTAGTATTGGTTTCGATACAGCCTGACCAATGGGAATCTTTCTCAAGTTAGTGTGGAGTGGCCTTAATGCTGGAAATAATCCTGTTGGCGGAGACCCCAGTACTGTGCAGATCAGAAAAGGATGCAGGAAATTCTGTTTACACATGTGTCTGTAGCACTGAGCAGCAAGAGCAGCCCAGCGAGCCCAGAGGGTAAGGGGGTTTAATAGTCTTGTGGTTTTACTGTTTTAATTTTTATATCTTTCTGTGGGGCTGTGTGTGTGTAGTTCTCACACAGGGAACTGGGGGTGGAAAGAGGTATAAGATATATAGCAGAAGTACTTAGATCTGAAAAAGGAGAGTATTTCGAGTGTGTGATTAAATTGTGCTTAACTATTTTCCTTTTACTTTCCATTTCACCACCACTGAGTTATTTTTATCTTTGCATCATATTCAACATACCTAGTCTTGCTGTTTATATACAAATATGTACAAATATTTAACATAACCCAATAACATTTTAGAATATAAATTTGCACAGCACAACTGTGTTAAACTATCTATCTTTATTAGTAATTAAAAAATCTGAATGAGTTACTATAAATATGGCATGCTGAAGGCTTATATTGTTTCTGTATGTATAAATTCAAAACAACAGTAGGAAAAGTTGGTACTGTTTGGGTCATTTTCTAAACCTCACTCAATACTGTAGAAATTTTAGTCTCAGGAGAATAGCATTGTTTGAGTTTGCTGCTCACACTAAATTTCTGTTGCGGTTAGCAGGAAGTTGTGTAATCAGAAGGAATGTTTCCGATTTAAAATGTGCAACCAGTGATAGATTTGTGATTTTAATTTCCTTCTGAAAACTATCTGGATCCAGGCAAAAATAGGGGCTAAAATGCAGTGAGGTTTTTGTTTGTTTGTTTGTGTTTTTAAAGTGTGGTATAACAAAGCAGAGAACTATTGTAAAGTGATATGTCGGCAATGAACAAAGATATTCAGTTTGTCCATTATTTGAAATAATAGAATCCCAGATGGAATGTGAGTGTGTGGATGTCCTGTCACCAGGGAGGACCTGAGGGGCAAATTCCTAAAGTAATGCAGAGCAATTTAATAAATGCACAATAATAAATGCATATAGCCGACTGTTCTAACTGCCTATCTGTTAGATACAACAGGAGTACTTGGGTTTTTATCTTTTCATTCTCACAGTTTTCATCACCACCATGTTAGTTTGTTCCCCACAATCATCAGTGTTGATATAAAGCAGCAAACTTTTTTTTGCTCTAGTGTAACTTACACTGGGAATACTTTGTCTACTAGTATTGTTTGTCTACTGCTATCGCAATTGTTTGTCTACTGCTCTGAAGATATAAAGCACTATATAAATGTTAAGTATTATAATAGGACCTGTTATATGTTCTTTACATACTCAAACCTTCAAACAAACTCAATGGGAGTTCCGTGAGTGCAAAGAATGATGTATTAAGCGTATTACCTATCTATTTTTCTGCCTGTCTTTAACTCAATCCAGTGCTCTTAAATTATTTCTTTTACAGATCACCTGCATATTACTTTTTAATTTTATTAAAAAAATTAGGGACCCTAATCCAGTTGATGTTGAAATCAGTTAATCTACTGCCATTTACCTCAACAGATGGGCTTCAGAGTCTTTGATTAATTTGAGTATATTGATTAATTTACTAATATTTATTTACTAATTTTACTAATAATTATTTAGTTCCACAAGTATATGTAGCACTTCATGAATCATAGTAAGAGATGTTCCCTGCCTTAAAGAGTTTTGCTGCCCAATGGTCATAATGAGTATATTGCCTTAGTGATCTCCTCCGCTAAACAGAAGGAGGCATACATATTACTGTAAGGTTACCGCTGGAAAATGCTGACTCCTTAATTACAACTACTTTCGGTGAAAAATATCCTAGTGTAATGTGGTTCATGTCCAATAATGTCAGTTTTGAGTTGCCTAATAATCTGTTTGGGCAACCCAACTATGTATTGTCCTCCTTTTAAATATTGCTTTTAATCCATTTCCATTTGCCCTAAATCTATGTCAAATCACTTACTGATTGCTAATACTAAATGAAAAAGCTGGCAGATTACAACAATTCATAAATGCTCACATAAGGTGGTCTTGGCAAAAACAAGTCTGCCCCAAATCCTCAGTTTTCTGCACTTCTTATGACTTTATTTTCTTCATAAATCATGTGTACATGGCATAATTCCCTCTAACATGCATACTGCAATTTTGGAATATATTGGACTTAATTCACACCCACTTTCACACCAGTGGTGCCCTGCTATCCTCTGCTGGCTGTCCTGCTAAGGAAGGTCATATTGTCAAGTGTCATCAGAAGTCTGACCAAGCCACTTGGCTGTGACCCTTCCCTTATTAGCACTACCCTGATTACCTCTAGACAAAGTTTCTACCACAGTTGGCTATACAACATGGTTCAACTGAGTGCAAGCCTGCATATTCAAGGGCTAAATTAAGGCTACTTGATATGTTCCCTTGCTCTAGAGCAGCGGCTCGCAAACTCTATTGATTCATGTGCCACCTTCTTAAAAAATTGTTGATAGATGAGCTTGATGTTCCACCAGTTCATTTCACCAGTGATATATGTACTGCAATTTTTGAATAATCCCATGATGATAATCTCATAAGTGATAGGAATATTAATTGCACTTGTTATATTTATCTGAAATGCTATACTCTGGTAAAGTAGGGAAAAAAAGAGCGGGGGGGAGGGAGAGGGAGTTCCAAATATTGTATAACAGAGCACAATCAGGGTCCATCAAAATTCAAGCAGTCACAAAAGCAGGTAGATTTTTTTCTGAAAGCGGATTCATATATTTGGATGATTCCATAATATATTTTATAAGGTTTCAGTTTCCACTTTCTTTGTTACTGACTGTAAATTAATTTAATCAGAGTTCTATGCCCTCATTCTTATTTTGCTGTTCATGTGGTCTTCTTTAGTACTTCTGTTTCTTACCTCTGACTTCCAACTTCCCCTTTACTGAATACACATTACACCAAGTCTTTCTCAATATGAATGTGACTGGCTACTAAACATAGACTTCCCATGTTTTGTCCATTAGAACTATTAAAAGAAGGCTTCAGAGGATGCTCATCTCAGCCTGTGATGCCTCAACCAAAATAATTGAAATCTTGCCTTCCAACATTTTTTTTCCACATAACCCATGTGTGTGAGAAGAGCAAGTAACTCATAACTGTGCTTTAATAAAAACAAATTCTACACTAAAATAATCCTGAAAAATATTTTCATTCGGACAATTAAACAATATGCTTGTAACAAAGCTATCAGTTACTAAGCTGCATTTTCCCAAAAGACCACAGGTTCAAGGTAAATGTTCAAACTAAGCTTCCAAATATAAGCAGCAATTGCTTCCAGCTACCTCTACATTGCAAGAAAAAGACACAGGGTAACATCCGGTCTGTTAGTTTGTTGTTAACAAACTAATTCTTAACAAAATAAGATATCTTTAAAAATACATGCAATGTAATATTATGTGCCAGCCTTCTCTGGGTGCATAATATAACATGTAATTGTATTCTTTGCAGAAACAAACAAACCTTCCTAAACTTGAAAAATCATCTTGAACATACAGAGCTTTTAAAATGCTTATTACACTCAATACATTCCCCATGCCAAGTTGGACTTACATGTTTCAGGATTAATCTGATACACCAAAAACATAACACTGCTACCTATAAGTGATCGATAAATTTCATAGATCCAACTGGATCTCCCAGAATAGGAAAACTCCACTGACTTCAGTAAAGGAGTCCTGACCTAGACTGGTGTAAATAAAAGGTGAAAAGGGACAATTGTGCCAAATTCATCCTGGTTTAACCCTAGTAACTCTGACAACCCTTGTTTGTTTTTATTATATTTTCAGTTGACTCGCAAGCTTTTCCCATAACCTTTGTAAATGGTATTGTTGGAGAAAAGGACTTTCCATAGGACAACTGTATGAGTAAGAATGACTAAAGGCTCTTTAATGTGGTCCTAAAGAGGAATGACCAAATAGCCCAAATGCCACTGGGAACAAAACCCACTCTCTTCTTCACATGAAAAAGGAAGGTTCTGACTGTATTGGAAGCATAGGAAATGTGGAGTGGGCCACTCTACATTTCCTTCCCTTCCAATACATTCAGAACCTTCTTTTTCATGCCAAACCTATTCACACCAATACTACATATGATGGAGTATAGCTCTGCTGGGGATCCTTGCATCCCAGTACAGGAGAAGGTTTATAGGAGGAGCCAAGAGAGCTATGATTAAGTATATTAATCATTTAGTTACACTGTAAAAAGATTACTATACTTGCATGTCTGCTACTTTCTTAAGGCTATACTACTGGCTGTAGAGTATATGTTCTGTTGCATCAGACCCTTGATATTAGTGTGCAGGCTATTTATTCAGGCTGGGGGCTGGGAACAAGTTTTAGCCCAATTTTTGTATGTTAATAAAATAATAAAATCATTTCCCCTTATACTTGATAGTATCACACATACTTTTAGTGTTCGATATATCTGCTTTTCCACTGTGTAACTTGTCTCTGTGTCATACAAAGATAGTAGAAAGGGAGGTTTTGATGAGGCTGAGAATTGACATCATTGGTAACATTTTGATTGCAGAAGGAGACTGAAGAACTTAGTGCAGGATTAAAGATGCGTGGTTACTGTGGAAGATGAAATATGTCAGTATGTATGTATAGTCTGCTTTTGATTTGTGGAAGAACTGTGTTCAAAGAAAGGCTTGGTGGAGCTGGAGGGGTTCATATTTTCTATTAGAAGTTTACCATCTGTTTCTGAGTGACCTGTAGCATTCTGAGCACTCTGTAACTCAAAGAGTCTTTCATATACTGTGCTTTCTGGTATGTTCTAATCATCTAGCTAGTTATGTGAAAATACAGGTTATCTCTGAAGAGCATTCTAAAAAAATCTTTAGTGAATTTTGATTTGGTGTAAGATGCTGTTCTGTCAGCATTACGTATCATGGGTGAGGCCTAGAGTGGGTGTCATGTCAGGTACACTAAGCACTACCTTCAAAATGCTATGGTGATTAATGTTACAGAAACTCCTGAGGAAAGGCGAAGACATGTTTAAAAGCTATTTTCTTTACACCTGAATTTTGTTCTCAACCCTGCAATAGTTAAAAATTACTGTGGACCTCATCTTTAGAACTTTTTTTTCCAAATTAACTTCTGCTAATGAATTTGATCTCTCTCATACAGAGGGCCTGATTCTCTACTGCCTCGCACATTGTGATGCAGGATTTACACCTGTGCAAATGGGGGAGGGGCAAAATGCTACCATTCTGATTTGGCAACTGTCAGAGGATAGTTGGTCACTGTGTCTGGGTTAAACCCAGCTTCCCTGTGATAGAGCAGGTGGCCCCAATTGAACCAATTAAAAGGGAGAGTGCTACATTGAAGACTATAAAGGCTTGTCAGAGTGTAGGAAAAAGAGTGATTGGAGCAGGATGTACCTGGGGAGAGGAACAGCGAAGCTAATCTGGTGGTGGGTCCCTGGAACAAGGAGCCAGATGCATGGGGAAGTAACACTGAGGCGAGGGTTCCAGAAGGGGGAACAGAGCTGATTGGATGAGAGCTGGCTGAGAAGGGAAGCTGGCTGGGACTGGGAACCTTGAAGAAGCAGTCTTACCAGAGAGCTCTGGGATGGGAGATTACCAAACCCAAGGACAAAGGGTGAGCTGAGGAACTGTTTTTTTCCCCCCTCTTTTATGTTATGTTTGGACAACAACTTACTTTAAAGGAGATTGGGCATGGCAGTGAGTGCTTGTTAAGATGACAAGAAGTCCTGCTGTATGGTGGAGAATTCAGGCATTTCTATTGGCCTCTAATAGAAAGGGAGAGTGAGGTAGATTTTTGGTGCCCAGTGAGGAGGGGCAAAGCAGAGTCAGAGTGCCACACGGTGATCTATTCCCACAAGAGGGGGTTTGCGTGGCAGCCACTGTATTACAGCAACACTTTTACATTCACTTTGCTTGAGGGAAAGTGACTACACAGGTGAAAAGCAGTAGAGACTCTGGCTCACAAACATGAAGAAGCAAAGCAATAAATTAATTGATAAATGTGTATTTTTTTAAAATTTCTCTGACAGGTCAGGAAGGAAAAAAAATCTTTCTGCCTTTATTGGGGGAGGGATAGCTCAGTGGTTTGAGTATTGTCTTGCTAAACCCAGGATTGTGAATTCAGTCCCTGAGGGGGCCATTTAGGGATCTGGGGCAAATTCAGTACTCCGTCCTGCTAATGAAGGCAGCAGGCTGCACTCAATGACCTTTCAGGGTCCCTTCCAGGTCAATGAAATAAGTATCTCTCCATATATTTTTTTAATTATTATTTTAATATCTGACCAGTGTTTGGCAATTACAGTGACAGGCCACCTAAGCTCCTAGATTGATAAAGAGAAGGCACAGTAGATTTGCACACCAAATGGAACAGGTTCTGATCTCAATCAAGTAAGAGCTATAGCAGCATTTCTACTTTTCTATATGTAGGGATGGGGGAATAGCTTATTTTTGAGTAAACATTCCATGAAGAAAGTGTTTGTGTTGTCCTTAATATTTATTAGGACACTATACTCTGTTCTGAGAAAATATCATCCATTAGTGGAATTGAGATCTAGGATTAATTTTTTTCCTAAATAATATGTAATAGCTGCTGAAAGTAGGTCATGCTTTGGATAAATAAATCAGACGATTACCAAAATAACAAGAGACAGGTTCTTTAAGATTATTTTCTTTCAGCTATTACATATTATGACAACACCCAGCCAAATAGTTCTAGGCCCAACATTTTAAAAGTTAAACTTAAGAACAGAACTGTTTTCATGATTTTACAAACATTTCAGTGAAATCCCCCTTTAAAGTATAAACATCCATTTGGTGCTGAAAACAAACAGTATTGCGTAAGGAAAAGAGAATCAGAAAAATGACAGTGAATGACAGTGAAATTAACCAGTTTGATTCACTGTTCCTATTGAATGCAAAGAGTAATAGCATGAATGGTGGAATGGAAACTTAGGGTTCATTTTGGTTCAGATAATGAGATGCCAGTTTCATCACTGATACAGATTTCTTTTAATCATTTTATCTTAACACTGCTGCTTTACAAATCTTGAAATGGCTTGTGCAGCTAATGAGATATAAAACTAACTACTGTTCATAGGGGTGTCTTGAATTAAGACAGATTCTTCCACCATTAGTCACAAGTAGTGGCACCTTATTTCAGAGCTAGTCCTATTGCTTCCACTGAGCCTGCTTCCTGAGTAAGGTGCTTGTCATGGTCTACCCTCACTTGAAACTGGGGGGTTTCAAGGTGAGGACCCGCATGCCACCATGTCCTATGGGATCTCACCCCCACTTTGAGCTTGTGGGTTCAAAGATGGGGACCCGCATGAATTCTGCCACCATGTCCTAGGTCTCACCCCCACTTTGAGCTTGTGGGTTCAAAGATGGGGACCTGACTTGGTTTTCCTCTAAACTAAAATCCTAGTTTAGATCTAGTAAGCTGCCACCATGTCATGGGATCTCACCCCCACTTTGAGCTTGTGGGTTCAAAGATGGGGACCCGCAGGTATTCTGCCACCACCCTAACCCTTAGGGTAGGGTTCCTTCTCGCTGCCACCACTCAATTAGGAAATGTGAATTGAGACACAGTCCTTCCCCAAAATCCTAGGGGATTCCAAGAGCCCCAAATCCATGGAGTTCTTACACCCAGGAGAAACAAACCATTCCCCCTGCTTCCTCCCCCCTCCCTTTTCCTAGGAGAGATACCGGGATCCAACTACAGAGGGATACCTCCCCCTCCCCTTTCCCTGAGAATCCACCCAAGGAAAGACCAACAAGTCCTTAATAGAAAAGAATTTATTAAGAGAACAAAAAGAAAGTACAGAATCTCTATGAGCCCAAGCTGGACACTCATAGGGTATAACCTTATCAGTCTCTGGAGAGAATCCCCTCTCCCCCTTTTCTCAGTAAAAGCAATATCAGCAAACAGGAATAAAGCATTTCCTTTAGCAAACACACAATTGCAAATATAGAAATCAAATCATAAGACTAATTTGCCTTTCTAATTAATACTCACTATTAATTAGTAGAAACTACTCCAGGAGAACTTGGAGACATGACTGTCCTCTGTTAGATCCAAAAACAGTTCTCACACAGACAAAGGCTTCCCTCCACAGAGATTTGAAAAAATCTTATCTCTGATTGGTCCTCTGGTCAGGTGGTCACCAGGTACTACATGTTAACCCTTAACTATCTGTTTATGACAGTGCTACTGAGTGGAAGGAAGGGTAGCAGAATCTGGCCATCACTCTTCAAGTTAGTTTCTCCCTATTAACATTGTGGATGTCTTCCGTATACCATCCTGTATCTTTTTGGAGTTCAATAGGATCAGGAGTAGACCCCCAATGAAGTGCCGAGTACCTCCTGTGTGGTACTGAGCATCCTTAACTGCAACTGAAGCCATGGGGTTTTTAGACTTAATTAGAACAATGGGATGGAGCAGGAGAGGGGAAGAGAAAACCACACATGAACAGGGTACCATGGCAAATCCTCAAACTTCAGTGTCTTGGCAGATGTTTGTTTAATTCTTATGGGTTTGCAAATTCTAAATTTCAGATGATGTCAGAATTTAAGTTAATTTTAGTAACAAGCACCTGACCTCTTCTCTGAGCTTTCTATTAATTGCTTTCACTTACCAATGGCTTTTCTCCCTTATGAGTCTGAAATACTTGTCCTAAATTTCCCTGGAATCTTTTTACAGGAATTCAGTCTTGCTGCTTATTCTTTGTGAAATAAAATACTCATGCGCATCTTCTGTGGATTTGCTGAGGAGATTAAAAAAACTGGGACTTTTCATCTTGGAAAAGGGTGGATATGATAGAGGTCTATAAAATATTAACTGGCATGGAGAAAGTGAATAAGGAAATATTGTTCACTTTTTCTCATAACACAAGAACTAGGGGACACCCAATGAAATTAATAGGCAGCAGGTTTAAAACAAACAAAAGGAAGTACTTCACACATCACACTGTCAACTTGTAGAGCTCTTTGCCAGAGGATGTTGTGAAGGCCAAAACTATAACAGCATTCAAAAAAGAACTAGATAAATTCATGGAGGATAGGTCCATCAATTGCTATTAGCCAGGATGGACAGTGATGCAAAACCATGCTCCAAGTGTCCTTAGCCTCTGTTTGCCAGAAGCTGTGAGTGGACAACCGGGGATGGATCAGTTGATGATTACCTGTTCTGTTCATTCCCTCTGAAACTCTTGTCATTGGCCACTGTCAGAAGACAAGACCATTGATCTGACTTGGTATAGCCATTCTTATGGCTGTTCTGCTAGATGAGTCTTAAAACATTCTGTGCTTTGGTCCTTTTTACTCTTAGGAGTGCTGTGTATACTTTAAGGCAGTCCTATGATTGTTGTTGTAATTAAGGTCAGTTATCTGTGTAAATCATCATTAAGAGAATGAATCTCAAAACATCCTTTATTCTCCTGCAGTAGAACTGTAGACTCTATAGGCCAGATCTACAAAGGTATTTAAGTGCCCAAAGTTGCAGATGGGAACCTAGTGGCATTATCCGCCTATGCTGGAAGAAAGATATAAGGCACTGGATGAAGTTCTGATTAGTCCACAACTTTATTTTTAAATATCTGGGAGTGCCTGGCAGATAACATTTTACAGTGCAGGTAATTCCATAATCCTTTCCACATACCCATCAGCCCTTCCCCTTACACGTCCCAGCCAGCCCACTGCCATTCCCCCTTCATATGAGGGTTATGGCTAAACAGGAGTGGGGGGCTGACACCCCACCGTAGGGAATGCCAAATGCTCCTCTCAAGCTTCTCCCAATCCATTCTATCTGATCACCATATCCACTCTATATGGAGTACCAGCACTGCCCATCAGCCACAAGCTTACTTAATGAGTTCCAACATTTTCCCCACCAAGCCCCTAATCCTCTGTGGGGAAGGCAAAAAAAAAACAAACCCGCCTGACTGTGTCCAATCTGGTGGTGAGGGAACAAAATTCATTCTCAGTCCCAGGAGAAAGGAGCGACTAGTGTAGCGCTCACAGTGGATCATGATGAAACCCGTATTTTAACTGCTTCCATCGATGGGAGTGTGGGTTCTGCTCACTTTATTCAGGTAAGAGAACTGTCTCAGCCCACCCCCTCCTGTGGGCAAGGGGGCAAGTTCCTCTGCTCAGCTGGTGCAGCTGACTGCTAGCTTCTTCCTGCTTCTTACATCCCCAGAAGACACTTAGCAACTTGTAGGAGTGGGACCTTCACTGCTTAGTTATCAGAGTTAATTAACATTATTGTACTTGAGAAGACAAACGAACATATATATATTTCTTTAAATAGAGGTATTTGGTATGTGATGTGAATTGAAAATATCATACATAAAGTTGACTTCCAGATAATCCTATTAAGCAACATTCAGGAAAAGAAGGAATGTCATGCTAAATAACTAATGCTGCCTTACACATTACTGAAAAGATATCAGCCTCAGTTTCAGAGGTAGAAGCTGGTTTCAATGGAAATTTTCTGTTAGAATAAAATAAATGAAGTTTGCATCCACCTCCCCCAAAAATCCACAAACCAAAAAACCCTGCAATGAGAGTGTACTCTGCCTTCAATGAATAGGGTGATCTCAAATGTCATGAAATCCTAGTTTATTAAATTGATTAAATAATTAGATACACAAAGCATACAAAGTGTTATAGGAATGTAACATTTTGCAATTCTAGTTAATTTCATAGTTTGTTACTATGTCAAAAGAAAAAAACACACTTGAATTTATGGACTATACAGTGCTAAAGAAACAATGTGTACTTCAATTTTCAAGTTTCCTGAAAGTAACTACAATTATGCTCCTGTTTTCCTGCATTTGGACAAACTTCTCTCTGTAATGTAGTGCATGACTGAAAAGACAATCTAGGGTAATGAGAACCTCGTTCTTCTTTTTATAGAAGGACATACTGTTACATCTGGTTCTCTTAATTAGTAAAGGGATTTTTTTCAGGATTGTATTACATTTTTCTGTCCTTTCAAATCATAATGGCATTCTGACTGCCATGTGGCCTAGTGGATAGAGCAGGGGACTTAGACATGGGAAACTTTGGATTCTGTTTCCAGTTCTGCCAGTAGCCTTCTGGATGACCTTGGGCACGGCATGGCACTACCCACTGCCCCAGTTTCTCCATCTGTAAAATGGAGATCCTTTGTAAAGTACTCTGAGATCTACTCCTGAAAAGCACTATATAAGAGCTAGGTGGTATTATTTGCTTTATTATTTCTTATGCTACGGACTTTATGCTCCTCTCTCATAAAGCTTTGGGAGCCCATACCCTGAGGCCAAAAATACCCCAAAAACAATCGCCACTTTTGAAAATATGGGACAATTTTGAAAAATGTCTGCCATGCAAAGGAGACAAAGCCTCAGTGTTGCCTTTCTCTGGGGATTTGCATGGCTTAGAGGATTCCCCAATATGTGTGTATGTAGCTGCTATGCCACGGGCTTCATGTCCTCTAGCATAGGCAGTAAGTCAGTATGGGAAAGGATGAGTGGCCAGAGTACAATGGGCTCTGGCAATGCTTAGCTAGGTGGTCTCTTGGACCATCTGGAGCAGCAAAACTTGCAGAAGCAGAAACTCCGACCCTGTGTTTCCAAACTGGCCACAGTCACAGACTGAGCCAAGGAAAGAAGCAGGTCTAGGACCAAATGTGCTGACTCAGTCCCCTGCTCTAACCAATATTGCCAGCTCCAAGTGATCAAAAATCATAAGTAGAGCCCCAAATTAATGTAATTGGCTTAAAATCATGAGATTTAAAAAAAACCCACAAAACACAGGTTCTCTTTATTTACTGTTTGTTTTGATCCTTCAGGACTCACGTTTTGATTTTTTTTTCTTGGTTAGTGGTTTATTTTTGTTTCTCAGCAACCAGAAGAGCTAAACTTTTTGTACTGTAAACTGAGATTATCGGGGACTTCCTTGAGCTAGGGCTTCACGGAAAATATTTAATATGGAGAAATTTGATAAAATCATGAGAGCTGACAACACCATCTATTAGCCAAGAAAACCTATAAAGCTTGATTCTCATTTACAAACCGAATTACATTTATGTGCATTTCAAGGCTCCTTTGCACAGTCAGGGTGATGTAAAGGAGCTGTAGTGTAAATGACAAATCTGGTCTTTACTATTTAGTAACCCAGGTTTCAAAACCGTTTCTCTCTCATAAGGTGTGGTGAGAGAAAATAAAAAGAAGTTTGAACTAGCTGTTGGAAATGCCTGATCACTTGAAATAAATTAACTTAGAGTCCTCTGGAAAGAAGAAAATCTACCAAGCTGAGAGACCAATCAGTCACTGTCAAGATGGGGGGTCCTCCAAATCCAACTCTGGAAACATACCCCGTCCAAGGCTATCCATCTAACTAAATAGTACAATTAGAAATGTCAGTAGGAATACAAATGGGATAAGCACATCCTAATATTAAAGTTTTCAGATGCTGTTCCTCCCCAGGATTAATAACTCACACATAAAAATTCAGTTTCCCCCATTCTGATGTATCTGTTGGCAGTAGAATAGTGTGCTGTTAAACTCATACTCATTCATAATAAATCATCCAACCATTTCATGTTTATCGCCTTGGTGAGGCAAAAGCTTTCAAGAAGGAAAAATAATTACCCATTGTTATTAGTCTTTTGAGATCCTGGTTGGGATATGAGGGTTAGGGTAGGGAATATGCTATCTGGTTTAAAGGAATTTGGAAATTGTATTAGACACTGTATAGTTTTCTATCCAATGAATATTCAGCAAAATCCAAAGAGGAGATGAATTATTTATGTATGCCAGAGCACAATGTCAGATGATATGACAATATCATGATAGTAGGAGCTGTCTAAAAATCATGAGACTTTTGATGATCTAATTAACTGCAATAGTAGAAATGTCTTCTCAAGCACCGTGCACCTATATAGGCTTAACTGTATGATACATCAGTAATAAGTAGCACTTTTCATCTTCCAAGTAGTGAACTATTAAACCTGCTAGTACCCCAATGAAGACCATTTTACAAATAGGATGCCTGAGGCAGAGGTTAAATGACAGTCAGAGAGCTAGTACTAGAACCTGGAAGATTCTTTCTACTAGGCCTATGGTTAATCCACAGGATTATACTGGCCTTCTAATAAAACGAAACACTTTTTCAGGGTGTTTCTATTACTTGATCAGAGATCTAGGTTATCTTAATGGACTCAAGGAGCCAGCTTTGCATCTGGCTTCTGTTAATGATACCCTGATAAAGAATGAGAGTCAATAAGAGGCTTGGAAAGAGCCAGATAGGCAACTCTTTTTGTGTCTCAAGCCACAGATGGCGGCTGAAGTGGAACAAGAGTGCCTTGGCTCCTGCTCAATACCTAATTCCTCTTGAAGTCTTGTTAGTCACACAGCTGGGAATGATTTTCTTGCTAGTTATCCTGTTATGCAACTTAATTCGTCAATTTCAGAGACTGGCATACCAGAGTGAAGTACCACTGGGCTCCAGCCTATATATGTTATATTGGTGGTGCTGTGAAGGTTTTGCAATCAAATGAAATGTTTTGAAAAGCCATCATTCTATTGTAAATTTATATTAACCTGCTGCACTTCTGAAATTATGGGCTGTAAATGACAATATATGTAAGTTATCCACATTCAGTCTCAAGAATTCGAATATAATGGCTCACTTTTCAAAGAAATCAGCATAAATATTGGCTTGCATAAAATGAAAATTTTGGAAGATCTTAATCAAAGTTTGACGTCCAAGTAAATGCATGTTGTACAAGAGATGGACCAATAGTCAACAACTCTAAACTGCGTACAGTGTAGTCCAAGTGACAGTCAAAAAAGTAATTGGAGGGAAAGAGTTGGTTAGTCTTATTCTTTTATTGGAAATACTAGCAGAGTATATTTTATAGATAACATACTCAATAAATCTAGCACATTGTAATTAGCTAAATTTAAAACAATTATTTAAATAGTCCAGGACTGGGGAATATATTCTGCCTTTATTTAAAGTCTGAATTGTATAGTCTTTTTTTTTTTCTTTCTGGATGTAATAACTGGAGGTAGGGAAGACAGTAGTCATGCAGAGACTATATAGGGGAAACAAGTGAATGTTTAGGCCCTCAACAATACTGACTGAGCATCCTTGGACATGTAGGTCTTGCTTGATTTAGAGATGAAGTGCTTTCCTGGAGACTAGGAAAATAGCCTGCTTTTCAAAAAGTGCCATAAGATCTTTAACATCCACTTGAGTAGGCAGCAGGGTTGTATAAAGAGATTTCTCACAGTACTGTTATCCCCCTTTCCCTTTCTGTGGTGTCAGAAATCAATATGTGAGCCCAAGATCTGATATGGATTTTAAATCCATGCTTTTGCCCAAAGCTGACAATGCTACTATGCCAATACCACGTGTCTGTTAGGTTACTTGGGGCACCAGCATAACGTAACCTATGATCCAACTGACAGCTTCCTGGAAATATCTATTTTGGCATAGGTCCCCTGCTTAGGTTGCCACCTCTGAGGCACACAAAACTGGGCATCCAGGATAATCATGAGCATATAAAACTGGATAGTTGGCAGTGTGCACTGAGCAGCCTTACAGACTTCCCTGGACCACTAGCTCAAAAAGGGATGATCCTGGGAAAACCTGGACAGACAGCAACCCTCCTCCTTTTTTCTTCAGTTCCTATGACTCTGTGCTCAAGATCATAGAATCAGAAATGTAGGAAGGGACCTTGATAAATCATCTAATCCAGTCCCCTACACTGAGGCAGCATTGTCAAAGTTTAAAATCTCTTAGCATTTAGATGACGATTCATACTGGGAAACCTTTTGGCTTCTTTGGATGATGAGGTTTGGTTTTTTTTCTTAATTAGAACACACACCGAATAGAATTCCTTATTTATCTTCAAATATGATTAATCATGTATATTAAAGGTCATCACAGCTGAACTTCCCACAGAACTATGATGCATCTTCTTGCTAATGGCCAGGTAGAAAATGGAGCTCCTGATATTTTTTTCATACTAGTTAACTACAGAGATTGTATTAAAGCATAATTAGTTCTGTGTGATAAAAATCAATGAACAGGATTTCAATTTGTATTTATAAAATGTGGAGTAAGACATTATAAATAGATGTATTCAACTTCCTTCCAGGAAAACAATAGAGAGAATCAATTCTCTGCTGGTGTAAACTGACATAACTATTGAAATCAATGGAGCTGTACCAAAGAAGATGGCTATCAATAGCAAATGCCATAATATAGGAGACACTGGTAGAAGATTTCTTAAAATCCCTATCTCCAAAAATATACCCATTGAGCTCAAATAACTCATGATCTGTGTGACACATGCTGTACACAGGTTTACAAGGTAATAAAATGTGCTTCCCTCTTTTAAAATATAGGGTTGATTTGTTGTTGTTGTTGTTGAGTCCATGTGCTTTCATGCAATTACTGATCGTTTTTAATGTTCTTACCATACTCGTGATGGCTGCTCTTAAGTTTTATTGTAAAATATGCGCAACAGAGCCTTCTCAATTAGATTTTTTTTTTGAGACTGGAAAATAAAAATTAAATAGTAGGTACAATAGTTTTACAAGTCTGACTCCTTATGTAAGACTTTAAAAGGAAGTCAGATTCTCTTGATCCACGTGTATAAATTTCTATATATGTAATAGGAGTTATATTCACACTGAGAGGAATATACAATGCTCATTAGTTACCCATAATTGTTTTCAGCATGTCCGTTTAAACAGAGCTATATAAATCCTAATGTAAAGTTCTACAGAATGTAATCAAGAACTAAATCCTTCCTACAGTTCTTTTTCTAGTTCTTACATCCTTGCTATAAGGTAAATGAAATAACTTTTGCTCATATTCTTCCACCCTTACTCCATAATTAGTCTCACTGATTTCAGATAGGAAGACTGGTCTAATGGATCAGGAATTTGGGTAGGACTCCAAAGACCTAGACTCAGTTCCCAGCTAACTTTTTGTGTGACATTGGATAAGTCAGTTACTCACCCCTGTGCTTCAGATCCCCATCTGTAAAATGTGGATAAGCATCCCTACGTCATAAGTGTTTTGTAGATAAAAAATAAATGATTGTGAGGTGCTCAAATACTGGAGTGATGAGGGCTGTGTAAGTATCTAGATGGATAAATGGAATGAAGAACTATATGGTGTGAATAAGGATGGCAGAATGAACTTCATATATGTGGTTCTCTATGGACTAATGGCAACATATTTTAAACATACTCTTATTGAATGTTAAACAGTGAAAACTTGTAACTAGTTAAATTGATGTTTTGGCTCTGACTCAAACTGTTTTACAGTTTTGATTCACACCCATGAATTTTGTTTTTACCTTGGGTGTCAAATTTGCGCGCACACAAGATCAAAGCAGAATGTGGATGAACCACAAGGTTTTATGTTGAAACTGGAAATCTTACTGTTTTTATAAGAAACATTAGGTCAGTCCAGATTCTCTCACAGGTGCTGATTTCAAAGGAAAGTTTCCCTTATTCTGGGAGCAATTTGGGTTTTAACTGTGGGCATTCAGAAAGTAAAACACACACATACTCTTCTGTTATATAAACACCAATACTCAGCAGGCTCTGTTTGAGTTCAGCCAGTACCCAAAAGTTTAGATATTTGTGTCAACCTCCTTACTGAGGCTTCTTGCATGTCCTGAGAATTTTGAGGACATGCTTCCTCCAGTTACTACTTGCTCTCAGTTAGGCAGACGTATTCCAAGAATTGCTTTTCATCATTTATCAGCATCAACATTCCTGTCCCAACTAGAGCCAAGAAGTAACTAGGCCTGCAATAATTGTGGGAAATGTTGTCCAAGCTTTCCTGGACCTTAGAGAAGGATCTGTTTTTGTGCAATTCAAAGGAGAGGCAAAAAATTGAATTTTATGTACTATTATCAAAACCAGCATAGCCATCCTTGCTCTATCCATGTGCAAGTATTTACTCAATATGCTCTAAATCTTTTCTAATACCCATATTGTAGATTACTGTGTACTAATATTAGCAGTGTAAATGTACCACAGCACTTCACAAAATACACAAAGGCAGAATCCCTGCCGCAAACAGTTTACAATCACCTCTTCTACCACAAAATCTATTTTCAGGAAGTAGTGTGTTGGTTAGACATTTTTTGAGGAAATGCCTTTCAAAGTAGGGTCTCATGCAGAAGATATGGCACACAGTATATTACAAAAGAAATACAGTATTAGAATTGTTAAACTGTAAGCAAGTATAGAGACTTTCAGTTCTCAGGAATATGGGTTTAATTTTCTAAAGTGCATTGTTCATTAATGAAGTGAGATCCTACACATAAAATTTTTTTTTTTGAAGTTTGGAATGGAAGCATAAAGCTAGGGAAACTTAAATTATTGGCTTTGGAAAAATAAATAATGAAGAATTAGCTACCCTTATCCATAAAAATAAAGCATTATTCTCTCTGTAGTCTCAGTTTGCTTTTTCATCACCGTGACAATGGATTAAGCAGGGAGGTAACATTAGTTGGGGAAATACTTTCTCCATGTGTTAGTGAAATTCCAAAGAACACACAAAATGTTTCAGTGCTTTTTGCTGTCATCGTAGGATAGAATTTTGACTCTAACAAGTAAAATTGATGGCCAACTTTCCTTCAAATATTAGGTATATACATTTCACTAGTCAGAAATTAGATAGACTTTTCAGATAATGCAATATAGAAAATGAAACAAGTTTGTTTATCCTGAGTAGGTTACCAGCTTATTTGGTATTTCAAAAGCTCAAAATGTCCAGTTAATTAAACTTTTATAGAATGAATGTGATTTAGATGAAGCCACATAATTCCTCTTAATATTCTTCCTGTAGGAAATAGTTATTATGCCAGTCAGAATATGTATGTACTTAGATTTGAAAACAAAAATTACTTGAAAGAAATATAGATCCAGTACAAAAGAGGAAATATGGATGTAATAAACAAAATGTTCAAGAAGAATACGAAGTTAATGTTTCTACAACAGTTCAGTGTTTCACAAGATGGTCTTTATTTCTGAAGCTCTAAACATCCACTTACATTATGTTTTAAAGCTTGCTTTATCAACAGCATAGTTGGAAGTAGTGCTATGCACTGGCATGCAAGAGGGCAGTATTTAATTTCTGATCTTGGTAGCTTCTTGCCTCCTGGGCTGTAGAAGTATTGCAGTCATCCTGTGGGAAAAGGAGTGTCAAATTGTTTAAGAATCACCCAACCTGCTAACTAAGTAGCAACAAGGTATGTTCTGAAAAGAATTGTCACCACCTCTTCCTAAAACAGACAGAGAATGGCTACAAGATGGGTTTTTTAGAGAGAAAAAAGGAGCCCATTATGGTTACATTTGTAATAACCGAGATTAATCGACAGCCCTAACTCACGTGATTAACTAAAAGAGAAAATCGCAATTAATCATAGTTTTAATTGCACTGTTAAACGATAGAATACCAATTGAAATTTATTAAATATTTTGGATGTTTTTCTACATTTCAAATATTTGATTTCAATTTACAACACAGAATACAAAGTGTATGGTGCTCACTTTATATTATTATTTTAATCACATATATTTGCACTGTAAAAATGATAAAATAAATAGTATTTTCTATTCATCTCAAACAAGTACTGTAGTGCAATCTCTTTATAGTGAAAATGCAACTTACAAATGCAATTTTTTTTGTTACAGGACTGCACTCAAAAGCAAAACAATTTAAAACTTTAGAGCCTACAAGTCCACTCAGTCCTACTTCTTATTCAGCCAATCACTAAGACAAACAAGTTTGTTTACATTTCTGGGAGATAATGTTGCCCACTTCTTATGTACACTGTCACCTGAAAATGAGAATGGGTGTTTGCATAGCTCTGTTGTAGCCAGCATTGCTAGGTATTTACGTACCAGGTATGCTAAACATTCGTATGCCCCTTCATGCTTTGGTCACCATTCCAGAGGACATGCTTCCATGCCGATGATGCTTGTTTAAAAAAATAATGATGCATTAATTAAATTTGTGACTGAACTCCTTGGGGGAGAATTGTATGTCTCCTGCTCTTTTACCTGCATTCTGCTATATATTTCGTGTTATGGCAGTCTTGGATGACGACCCAGCGCACGTGGTTCAATTTTAAGAACACTTTCACTGCAGATTTGATGAAACGCAAAGAAAGTACCAATGTGAGATTTCTAAAGATAGCTACAGCACTCAACGCAAGGTTTAAGATTCTGAAGTGCTTTCCAAAATCTGAGAGGGACTAGGTGTGGAGCATGTTTTCAGAAGTCTTAAAAGAGCAACAGTCCAATGTGGAAACTACAGAACCCAAACCACCAAAAAAGAAAATCAACCTTTTGTTGGTGACATCTGACTCAGATGATGAAAATGAACATGTGTTGGTCCACACTGCTCTGGATTGTTATTGAACAGAACCTGTCATCAACATGGAAGCATGTCCTCTGGAATTGTGGCCAAAGCATGAAGGGACATGAATCTTTAGAGCATCTGGCATGTAAATATCTTGCAATGCTGGCTACAACAGTGTTTTGCGAATGCCTGTTCTCACTTTCAGATGACATTATAAATAAGATGCGGGCAGAATTATTTCCTGCAAATGTAAACAAATTTGTTTGTCTGAGAAATTGGCTGAACAAGAAGTACAACTGAGTGGACTTGTAGGCGCTAAAGGTTTATATTGTTTTATTTTTGAGTGCTGTTATTTTTTTGTACATAATTCTACATTTGTGTCAAGTATCAGAGGGGTAGCCGTGTTAGTCTGGTTCTGTAGAAGCAGCAAAGAATCCTCTGGCACCTTGTAGACTAACAGACGTTTTGCAGCATGAGCTTTCGTGGGTGAATACCCACTTCTTCAGATGCAAGTCATCTTCTTGCATCTGAAGAAGTGGGTATTCACCCACGAAAGCTCATGCTGCAAAACGTCTGTTAGTCTATAAGGTGCCACAGGATTCTTTGCTAATTCTACATTTGTAAGTTCAACTTCCATGATAAAGAGATTGCAATGTAGTACTTGTATGATGTGAATTGAAAAATACTATTTCTTTTGTTTTTTACAATGCAAATATTTGTGATAAAAATAAATAAAGTGAGCACTGTACACTTTGTATTCTGTGTTGTAACTGAAATCAATATATTTGAAAATATAGAAAACATCCAAAAATATTTAAATGGTATTCTACTATTGTTTAACAGTACGATTTATCACACAATTACATTTTTAGATTGCACGATTAATTTTTTAATTGCTTGACAGCCCTAATTTCTAAATATGATTTTGAAGATCTATTAACTAAATTGTGGGGATTGGTGGGGAAATGGAGTAAATTGCTTTTATCGCTTGTGTGATCAGAAGGTCTAGCCAGAATTGCAGTCTGCCTCATTGAGGGATGTACCAACATGTTCTCCATCCTCAGTGGGAGCAACTTGCTGAGAGGGTGGCAGGGAGTAGAGCTACAGATTCCATATCAGCTATTTTCTGCACAGGGAGGTGTATGTTGTCCCCCTTAAATGGATGTGACAAATTGCTTCCTCTCCCCTCAGCAGAACTTGCGGGGAGGCTGCAGGAGGCATTCTCTGAGGTACAGTGCCTCCCACTGCTCCCTCTGGGACACGCCAGATATGAACCACCCCCATTATAGGGATGTGGCTAGATGGTGCTACCTAGCTGTGTTATAGGAAGTTAATAGTACAAATGATGTGGCTGTATTCGAACCTGCAGCCTAAAAATAAAGTTGGGTTTGAAAGCTGACGTCCAGGTTAACAGTATTTGGAATCAGTTAACCTAAGATTGAGATAACAGTATAGATTTAACCTTCTAACTCCACCTCCATTTCAGTTGAAACTTCTTCCTGGCCTGTAGCTCCAGTCTGGTACCATGCTTATGTAGCCCCTGTGATTTATCTGTGGTCCCTGTTCTTATCACCTTAACTTACATTTCTTTGCAGAGAATGCAGGAGCTGTTGATCATTCCGTAAACCTAATCCATCAAAAATCACCCTGTTTGCTTTATTTTGTAATTTACTGTCACAAGTTTTGAGTCACCATCAGCATACTTAGCAATTTCAGGAACAATATTTTCCTTCAAGTAACATATCATCCATGGACCTTTCTCCCATGTACAGAAAGAGGTTTCTCCATGTGGATCGCAGCCTGCCCATGTAGAAGAAGTGGTCAGCTACCTTTACCGCAGAGCTTCCTCCTCTGCCTGGTCCCCATGAAAAACTGCAAAGGAGTCACACAGCCAAGGAATGGGGAGGCTGGTGCTAGGAACACAGATCCGCTGTCGAAATACAGAGCCTCATGCAGATGCTTCTGACCTCCTGCTGTTAGCCCAGGATCCATGGAGTTTATAGGAACAACCCATGGACTGTTGAGGGAGGGAGGGAGAGAGGAAGGACAAACACTAATACACCTTATTAATGTGGTGACCTCTTCAATACTTTTCACTAGAAGGGGCAATTTAGCCCATAAAGTAACAAAAGCGACGTTAAAATAACCTTTTGTGGGATCATACCTTTTTTCATCTCCCTATTTTGGCCTAATGTCTTACTGTAACTTTAGTGTTATCTCCTAGCTAACATTAAAACCATTTAAATAACTTGACAGCAAAAGATATAAAAGTAAAAATCCAGATCTGTTATCAGCAGTATTGCATGCTTTCCCTAGTTACAGACAATGTATACATCTACTCAGTACTTACCTAACATTTCAGAAATGTGGAGAGGGAAAAATGGTTTCTCTGATGTGATGTTCTTTGTCCAATTTTAAGGCTTGAGTCTACCATCTGTGATCCCCAGGCATAAATCCTCACCAAGATACATGACACCTGCCCTGAAATGCTGCTGCCCACTCTTATATACTGTAAAAGTAACTTCCATTCTGTTGAGCTCTTCTCCCACCTGTCATGATTAGAATCAGCTAAATAAAATGAATAATACGAATATATCTGAAAGGTAACAATTATGTTAATGGATCAGTATAAGCCTTTCATGAGTTTCTGGTCCTTACTCCTCCAAAGAGTGTGAGAATACCACATGGTGCACGTGAGTGCTAGGGCTTGTATTTAGATAACCGATTTCGCACATTTTTCTGCTAAATCACATTTAGCTGGACATTTTTACTGGCTGAACATCTGAGGAGACTCAAGAATGCAAGTTATTGCTTCTGAAGTCAGTTGTAATTTATGCTAAGTAAATTGCCTCCAGATCTGCCTTCTCTATATGGTAAATATATATATTTTTAAAGATGTTTTGCCCACTTTTGCTAGGACTGGCAGAAACTGGAGACCACACCCAACCAATTGTATTTAGACCAAACCTGAACCCAGATAATATTGCTACCCAGTATGGTGCTACATCACAGTGAAAAATCTGTATTAGACTGCTGCACAACAGTCAGCTAAGGATAACCCTGTGTTCCAGGAACTCATCTGCAGATTGTAATTAGGAGAACAGGGTTGGCCACTGGGAAGTGACCTAAGATAAACTCTGCATTTTAGAACCAGATTCCCTTATGGAGGGAAGGAAGGCTAAAACTTTGACTGTTGAACTATAACTTGAACCTTTCAGTCTTTAACTAAAGTCGTCATCTTTTTCGGAGATCTGCCATCAGAAACAGAGGAGACATGGATCTAAAATTGGTTACATTTAGGTGGTGGTAGAAAAGTAGGCAATTAAAGCCAAAGTTGTAAATAATGGGTGCCTAAAGTTAGGTGTCCAAGTTTACTTATACACATATAGTGAATATGATTAGGGTAGAAGCACCTTAAATAGTTTGCGCCCCTATCAATGGCATTCAGTATTCTATGTTCTAGAAGGTGTCGGGAGACCACCAGAGCTAGCAGTATCTATGTAGCTAGGCCTTGCATATATATTTGGTAACATGGTTATAAGGGCCAAACTGTGCCTGTATGATTTCTGTATTATGTTCTTGTTGTAGGAAAAGCAAATGACACAATAGCACATAAATAAGTGCTTATTTTCAAAAGCAGTGAGCATCCAGCAGTTCCCAGTGTGGCAAACTACTTTTGAAAGTCAGACAAAAGAATTTAAGCACCTAAAATCAGCTCCTAAATCCTTATTTTGGGCATCTATTTTAGGAAAATCTTTTCCCAGTTCATCATCCATGTGACATTAAAAGAGTAACCATTTGGCTTTCCCTTACCCTACTGGTGGAATATTTTCTACATACATTTCTGAAATGTAAATAGGGATTTAATTTCTAATGTACCCAATCAGTTTTAAAGTGATCCATGCTTCCCATTTGCTTCCTCAATTACTGGAAGCTCTCCATGATGATCAAATCTTTTTCCTCCGAAGACTGTGAAGCAAGATTAAACTGCTTAATTTCTAGGTGTATGGCCTTGGAGATGGACTCATTAATCCAACAGAACCTCTCCATCTCTATTGTACCTGAAACTGACAGTGTGCTTTGTAGTTCTTCATATGTGAAGAATCTATTGTGGAAAGCTAAGCAGCAGAGCAGTTTTACATTTAGCTCTATACGTGGTGAGGTCAGTGCTCATTCTCACTACTTATTATAGTAGTTTAGCACCTGTGAAAATTCCTTCCTGTGCTCACCAGTCTGCCCTTAAGAGCTAACTGGGGAGCTGGTGAGCAAGCAGAATTTCCATTCTTCTGGATATCTCAACATTACGATTTTTTCAGTACAAATTGGAACAAAGTTGGAATTACCTGTGAAAGGAAAATAAAGAAAAACTTAGATATGGGAGAATCAAATCATTTTAATATCCAAAACATGTTTCATTTTGTCCTTTATACTAAAATATACATATTGTATAATGTAGTAATATTTTAATGTCTAAACATTTTTACCTTCTCAAAATGAGAAACATTAAATTTATAAAATTTAATGTTTCATATTGTCTTTTATACTAAAACATGTATAATATAATTGTATCAAATTTTGTCAATCCACACTTTCCTCTGAAACATTTTGTTTTTGACAACTGCTTTTTTTTTTTTTTAAAATATTTATGGAAAACTGTTCCTTCTGTGCTCTCTTAACCTATAGCCTCTTCCTTCACTCGGCTATTCCCTTACCCTTTTTTCTCCTGGAATTTGGTTATTGCTGGATGATTAGCCAGACACCATTCTTCCTCCGAGGACTTCAAAAATCCTTTGTTATTAGTGCCCCCACCAACTCACCCCAGAGATCTGTAGCAAAGTTCCCCAGAACTTCCACCTCCCCAAGGTTCCTCGCCCTTATGTCCATGTTCTTTTAGGCTTCTTACTAAACAACTTCAGGCTTCCTCCCAGAATTTTTAACAGGGAGCCATGTTGCAACTGTTCGCTGTTCCCTGTGTATGAAACCCTCCTCCCTTTCTTGTTGCTGGTAGATGTCCTGAAGTAGTGAGCCTGCACCTCTTTGTCTTTAGATCTGGTTTAGACACTTTTGCTTTTATGGCTCCAAAAGCCCCTGACACGCACAAACAATTACACACACACAGGAGTTCTGAGACCATTTATATAAAAGGAATATTAGGCAGGGGAAAGGGTACAGGCCCATGGGCTGAAATGGGGATGAGGGACTTAAGAATTCAAAAACAACAATGTAATGGGTTTCTTTTTTTAAACTGATTCTTTTCCCCACCTCTAGAGGAGTCCAGAACCTTCAAACAAACACACGCACCACACAAAAAACCTGCAGCACTGAGCCTCATATGCCAGGTGAGCTGAGTCATGCCTGCACAGCTGTGGGGTTATAAAATTGCAACATAGATATTTGGGTGTGGGGTGGAGCCCGGGCTTTGAGAATCTCCCGCTTCATGGGGTCTCAGGCCCCAGGCTCTAGCCCAAGCCCAAATGTCTACACTACAACTTTATAGCCTTGCAAGCCCCAGTCAGTTGTCCCAGGCCAGCCATGGCTGTGCATCAGGACTTTTATTGCAGTGTAGACATAGCTGCTGGGAGCCAGTCTCACAGCTCAGGTTGACAGACTCATGCTAGCAGGGCTTGGGCTAGCTCATGAAAAACAGCCGTGTGGACAGTCCAGCTTGGGGTCTGAAGCCGAAGAGAAGAGATGGCTTCAGAACCAGATCTGTAGCCTGAACCTCAAAGCAACAGCTACACAGCTATTTATAGTGTTCTAGTGTGAGTCTGTCGACTTGGGCTACAAAACACACTCCCAGCAGTCGTGTAGATGCATGTAAAGCTGAGATGAGCTAGCCTAGGGAGGTGCACTGTTTGGTGGCCGCACAGTCTGGACCTCTGGCCTGGTGGAGTGCATTGCTCCTCAGCTACTCTGCCTTCACCTGCCCTCAGGATGCATTCCAGTCTACATCCAAAGTACTCACCACCACACCCAGTCTAGGAGTGCTTATCACAGTCATGTTGCCTGAGCTCACACACCGCCACATCCAAGTCAACACAGTATCCTCCTTTTTCTACCGAGCCCACCCCCTGCCCAGCTGGTGCTCCCCACTCCAGTTCCTCTCTACTGTCCTGGAAGCTTCTGGCTTCCTGCCTCTCTAGGCTTTTGATCATCCAGGGTCTGGCTGCTTACACTATGAAGTATGTCTGCACCACCGCTGGGAGTGGGTAGACCAGGGGTTGGCAACCTTTCAGAAGTGGTGTGCTGAGTCTTCATTTATTCATTCTAATTTAAGGTTTTGTGTGCCGGTAATACATGTTAACATTTTTAGACTGTCTCTTCCTATAAGTCTATAATATAAAACTAAACTATTGTTGTATGTAAAGTCAATAAGGTTTCAAAATATTTAAGAAGCTTCATTTAAAATTAAATTAAAATGCAGAGCCCCCTGGATTGGTGGCCAGGACCCGGGTAGTCACTGAAAATCAGCCACTGAAAATCAGCTTGCGTGCCGCCTTTGGCACACGTGCCATAGGTTACCTACGCCTGGGGTAGACAGACGTATGATAGCTCACTAGCAGTGTGGACGTTGCAATTTGGGGGCTTAAGCTCACCCAACTGCCTGGCTCTGAGCTTGTGTCTCCACCGAAGAAGCAACATGCATGCTGCTATTTTTAGCATGCTAGCTCTGTTTGAGCTAGCATGAGCCTGTCTACCCATGCTCACTCCCAGATGCAGTGTAGACATACCCTTAGATGCCGCTTTCTTTATTTTTTGCCCTCTTTCCCGGCATGTATTACTGACCAGCCCACAAGTGGGATCAAGGCTGTGCTGGACCTGTAGCCCCTTTAAAGGATACAACACAACTAGTTACACACAGTCGTCCTTTTTACCCAGTAGTATCCATGTGCTCATCTTTTTTTGTTATTGCTGCCCCATACTGACCTTTGGAATTGGTCCCTGAAAAACAGCAGGAAAATATTGAGGTAGGCTTGTCCTTGTTTGTGGTGTAGACATATCCTTTGTGTGTTCTGCAAATCACTGGTCATGGTCCATGAGCAAAAATGTATTAGGTGAGCTACAGGTGGCCAGATCAACAGAAGTTGTGCCAAACTTGGCTCAGATGGAAATTGTTCTGTCTGTCTTATATACTATCTTCTCAGTTTCCTTAAGGAATGCGTACAATAGCAGGGGTGGGATTTTTTTTTCTTTTTCCAGTTATCTGGATCTTGCTAATTTTATTGCTCTTTCTTTGCATTAAAAGGGTTTTTTAAAAGCTCACATCTTGATCCCTTTTACAGAGAATGCTTAGCTCAAGCTATTGTGCTTAACATTCTATTTGTTATATTTTTCAAAAGGTTCAAAATATTTAGTAGTTAGGTGACTGGGAAAAGAGGAGAGGTACTGCAATTTTTAACTTGAGTCATGGTGTGAATGAACTGTAGCTGTGACTTTCATGTAACCCCAAAAGAGCAAGCATTGGACCCAGGTTCTATTACATTACAGGCCTGACAGCTTACCACTGCAGAACATTTTTCCATCACCTGCTCTACAGATTTTATGTTGGACTAAAGACAGTGAAAACATTAAAACTTTCCACTGTGAACAATTAGGGACATAACATCAGTTTTCATGCAAGAAAAACGTGATCCAGCTCTTATTTAGCTAACAGATGAGTGACAAGCATAATTGGACTCTTTAAATATAAATGTAGCTTTGCATTGCTACTTTGATTTAAAGAAAGGAATACAGCAAAAACTGTTTAAATAAAAGAATAAGGCACAGAATGTAGAAAAGAAATAAATGATTAAATTACAGTCTTCCTCTGACTCGTTGCTGTCTCTTTTTATTTCAAGGTATTTTTTTGGCCAATTTTAAATTTATAGCACATGTAAGGAATATGACGTTTGGAGAATCTGACTAAACAGCCTTTGGAAAATATAGCATATGCTCTGATTTGTGGATGTTTTATAGCTGTGTAAAAATAAACACAATAATTTTGGCTTCACATTTTAGGCATTTTCAAACTGCCTTTCTTTTTAGTTTAAAAAAATAACAAACTTTCCCTTAACGTAGGCCTTGTTTCTGCAATCAAATCCACGTGGGCAAACCTTTTCAGAATTCCATTAAAGTCACTTGGGCTCGGAATATGTCCATTCTTGTGAACCCAGTTGTAGGATAGGGGCCAAATTGTGACAGAAACACAGGAAAAAGTGAATAGTTGTGAGAAACAAAGGAGCTCAAACTGATCTTTGAGAATAAAACCAGTTTTAAATCTTTAAGAGCATTTGTTTTTCTATTGGGGAGGAGGGGAATGTGTTGTGTGAGACAGTTTATTCCTTGTGCTATCTAGTAATTTATTGCTTGAGAACCCTTGTAATTCATATGAATGGTATTAAGAGTTATAAAGAGAACTGATGTTCTTATGCAGCTTTAGATCAAATGATAAATTGATCAAGTGAGCAGACAACATGGGAACAGCATAAAATGTAACAAAGATCTAAAGCTTATAAAAGAAGGAAACTATGTATTAATCAATTTGCACCTCAGAGCACCTAAGAAATAACTCCATACTTTAAAGCTGTAGTTTTAGCCTTGCTTGTTATCGTTCTGAACACTATGGACATGACTCATCACTGTGGTGGTACTCCTACACACTGGTGTAACGTCATTACAATCAATAGAATTACACTGGCATGAATCTCAGGTAACCCATGGTGAATTGGGGTCATTTGTCCTGACCCCATACATGCTGTAAAACTGTCCAGTGGTGATTCAGCTGTATTAGTTATTGACACTCCTTGCCACAGTTGGTACTTTTCATAATCTAGAGGAGACTAGAGAGGATACATTTCAGAGTAGCAGCCGTGTTAGTCTGTATCTGCAAAAAGAACAGGAGTACTTGTGGCACCTTAAAGACTAACAAATTGATTTTAGCATGAGCTTTCGTGAGCTGCAGCTCACTTCTTCAATTGATTAGACTCTTCCTGTTGGTATGCATACTTCCACCTTTTCATGTTCTCTGTATGTATAAACATCTCCTGTCTGTGTGTTCCATTCTATGCATCCGAAGAAGTGAGCTGCAGCTCACGAAAGCTCATGCTAAAATAAATTTGTTAGTCTTTAAGGTGCCACAAGTACTCCTGTTCTTTTTTTAGAGAGGATACAGGCATTTTGTACTAGAATTTACTTGTTCCTGTGGGGCTATTTGTTTGTTTGTTTTTAAAGGTTCTGAAAACCACACACAAGTCCCTATGTTTCGAGTATGGCATATCTACTTTGCAGCTGTTAAAGTAATTCTAAATTGTCTGAAATCGGACATATTAGGCGCCACACACCCACACAGTAAAAAGCCTTGAAGATGATAATACTGCCAGATAACGTGATTTTTTTCCCCCAAAGGTCCATCAAGAATGATGCATAGATTCTTCATAAAATAGATTGTTGATTGTTGATTTTGGATATGTTTCCTTTTTATGATTTTTAGCTATTGAGTGGTTCCCAGCTTTTGGGATGAATGAAGTTAACTGTTTCATTGATCTTTTATTCAGCTGCCTGCTTTGCTGTGGTACAACTAAGAGCTGACTTTCATAAGAATGACAGCACTTAAGAAGATTCATGATATAATTTTTGAGTGCTTGCATACTCTGGTGCGTGTGCACCCAGAATGCTGGAGCTGAAGAGTTTTCTGCAGCAGAACCCTCAGGGCAGCACAGACACCCTTCACATCCTCTTGATCCCTCCCAAGGCTGTATAAGGGCAGCACCACCCCAACCCCACTCAGTTCCTTGTCACTGCCTATGGCCTGACTTGGAGCTCCCCATCTACTTTCCCTCATGGTTTCTCTTCTGTGTAGTCACAGGTTTTAGCTCTCTACCTTAGCTGTGAATAGTTAACTAGCACTTTGTGACATTGCACCCCATAATGCTTTATAGAAATATGCTTATGAGTATAAATATGACATAACTGGAATATGTTTTATGCTACATATGCCATGTAACATATCTCTGTAAAGGTTATGATCTACTGGATATACATCCTATTTGCATGCATGTATCATTTTTGTATTCAAAGTTATGAATATTGGCTATGTACTTGTTTGATTTTAAGTAGTCTTAGTGAAGCAGTTGGTCAGCATCTTGAGAAAAGACTATTCTCAGTAAGTGCCGAATCAAGAAATACTTATTCTAACAGTGAACTTTGAGAGATGCCAATCCACATCTGAGCTTTCCTGGGAATTGGCCTATAAGGAACTGAGTCATGCATAGACACAGGGGCAGCTCCAGGCACCAGCATGCCAAGCACGTGCTTGGGGCGGCAAGCCACGGGGGGCGCTCTGCCGGTCGCCGCAAGGGCGGCAGGCAGGTTGCCTTCGGCAGCATGCCTGCGGAGGGTCCACTGGTCCCACGGCTTCAGTGGACCTCCCGCAGGCATGCCACCGAATCTGCGGGACCAGGGACCTCCCGCAGGCAAGCCGCCAAAGGCAGCCTGCCTGCCGTGCTTGGGGCGGCAAAATACCTAGAGCCGCCCCTGCATGGACATGTGACTTGCCCATATGACTCCAAAACTCCATCTTGGAGCTGGATTCTGCATAGGAGAGGGGAAGGGGTTTCCACCCACAAGAGAGAGACTATATAAGCCCCTGAGGAAACCCCTTCATTTTGTCTTCAGCTGGCACAAAAGATAGCCTCTCCACCCCAAGAAGATGCCTGAAAGAAACTGGAACAAAGGACAGTAACTACAGGTATGTGAGTGATTGCTGGACACAGACTAGGAGGAAGACTAGTCTGTAAAAGAGGCTTATTGGAACATCTCTGAGGGTGAGATTTACCTGCATTTAGTTTTTTACTGTATTAGGCTTAGACTTGCATGTTTCATTTTATTTTGCTTGGCAATTCACTTTATTCTGTCTGTTATTACTTGGAACCACTTAATCCTACTTTTTGTATTTAATAAAATCACTTTTTACTTATTAATTAACCCAGAGTAAGTATTAATACCTGTGGGAGAGGGGAAAATAGCTGTTCATATTTCTCTATCGGTGTTATAGAGGGCAAACAATTTATGAGTTTTATACAGGGTAAAACGGATTTATTTGGGGATTAGGAGCTGGGTATCAGAGTGCTGGAGACAGGAGCACTTCTTAAGTTGTTTTCAGTTAAGCCTGCCACTTTTGGGGAATGTGGTTCAGACTTGGATCTGTGTTTACAGCAGGCAAGCTCAGACAAGGCAAGGTACTTAAGTCCCAAGCTGGCAGGGAAAATGGGCTCAGAGGTAGTCTAGGCACATCAGGTGGCAGTCCCAAAGGGGTTTCTGTGATTCAACCCATCACAAAATTTAAAAAAAGAAATCTAGCTACCAAATACTATTTTATTTTAAGTTATTTTAATATTTTTCATTGCTAGACACAGATGGCATGCAGTGCTTGCCAGGTTTTAAGCATTGCCCATCGTGTAGGGTCGCTCCTCTAATAGTGACCCCCATACAAGCTGCCTTTTTTGCCTCAGTGAAGGACCTATTAAGGAGAGGTGCAGATTTCCACCATCAACCACCACCTCAGATCATTCGGGTGGCTGCTATTGTTTCTGATGGACTCCTAGGCTCAGACTCTTCTCCATGGAGAAAGAGGAGTCGATTTTTCTCCTTGGGGCCTTCCTAAAAGAAGACCCATAAGACAGACCAGAACATCACTGGGACACTTCAGGTATTTAGGGTAGAACTGGTCTGACAACCTGTCTCCCCCCAGTACAGGGGTAGGAAATATGGTACCATGTCATCATCTGCAGCACCATTTGCAGGACTGCCATAGAGTCCAGTTCCCACTAACTTGGTTTCAATACATTAATGGTACTAACAACCCCACAAGTGTATTAGACAGCAAAGGATTCGCTTTGCCTCTCCATCCCAGACTTCCCTGTGGTGCAGAAGTCCATTGCACTAGTGGTGTCTCCTGCTATTCCAGGCCAGTCTGGCTCCTCACCTCTGATGTAGGGACTGTTAGTAGCACCAGATAAGAAATGTGACAAAGACTTGGTCCTATTTCTATCTCTGATGCCAGCACGTGCCAGGTTGGCTCTGGTAAGGTCTTCAGCCTCAATTGCACTCCCTGTCTTGGTGCTTGTGGCCTTAGTGCTGGAACTTTTGTCAGAGTGGGTACCAACCACAGCTTGTATTTTGGCACCAATTACACGGTCTTTCCCAGCACTAATACCATACGATTCCATGCTTTCAACATCTCAGGATGCTTTTGCAGTACTGACTACCATACTTGCCTTGGTACTAATGTTGGCCTCTTCACAATGAGCTACAGATGAGTCTGGCTGCCTTGTGGCTTCATCAGGCCACCCCTGATTCTCTCTGACTACTCAGATGGCTCCTTGCATACTGGTTTGGAGTCCTCCAGTACTTTGCAAAGTACTGCAAAGGGAAGGGTGGCTAGCACATCCCTTGGCCTGCGCCACTTACTGCAGTCCCCATTGGCCTGGAGCGGTGAACGGCATCCAGTGGGAGCTGCGATTGGCCAAACCTGCAGATGCAGCAGGTAAACAAACCATCCTGGCCCATCTGGGGCTTTCCCTGAACAACCGGTGGACCAGCTTTGAGAACTACTGGTCTAGCAAATCTTCTAGGCTGCTGCCTGAAGAAGAGCCAGTACCAGATGCAGAACCAATCAGGCAGCAGAGACAGATTGTTGTGGCCCAGTACCTACTGGCTGTCCATGCCTTTATGCTCTTGCTTAGTGACCTTTTTGGAAATCCTGGGGTGTCTCCCGCCTCCTGCCACCCATCCCCAGGTCTTGATCCCGGTTGAGAGGAAGGTTACCAAAGTGTTGGGCAAAGCAGCTTCTAGAGCCACCTAGTATCATGACCAGGATGTGGGTGGTCATTCCATGAGATGGGAGTCATGCTGAATCAGTCACTAGGAGGCCAATTTCCACAATGGGCTAGTGGGCAAACTGAGAGTCAGACCAAGCAGGGAGCTGTCTGAGGCCACCACTCCGGTCCTGCTTGGTGGTACTTCCTGTGGAGCCCAGCCTCACAAGGCCCTTCCACAGGAACCAAGTTTAAGTCTCGTGTGGCAATATAGCGGTCTCAGTAGTACTTAACCCCCATGGTCCCAGGTTCTAGCCCTGTAAGTTTTAACACGTATGTTCAAAGCATGCAGAGACACTGCTTTCCTACAGCAGCCAGTGCTGCAGGAGGAACTATTACTGAAAGAGTTATTGGCTCTCCTTGTCTGATGGCTCAGTGATTATGGATTCCTCCTCCTCTATTTTCATAGGATTTTAAGTCTTATCAGGACCTGCTGAATGAGTGGCTGTGGCTTTAGGTGTACAACTTCAGTTTGTATAAAAAGATACTGTCAAATTTCTGGATATTCTCCTGGCAGCTGCCCTCGGTGGCTTGAGCTCCCAATTAATGAGGCTCTTCTATAAACTCTGTGGCACCTGGTTCCCAACACTCTGTGCTCATTGCATGGCTGTGGACTGGTTAGTCAAGAAGATAAAGACTGCTCAGTGGCAGTTCAGGCAGTGCTGCTTAATAGTAGCAAGCAGGCCACCAAACCAACTTATTTGGTTAAATTGAAGCAATTTTTTTTCAATCTGGTCCTCTCTGCAGGGTTTACTGCCAGCAGAAGCTAAAATTCAAGACATTTTAGATTACCTGTTACATCTTTGATCCTCAGGTCTTTCTTTAAGCTCCCTGAAAGTCCAATTAGTAGCAATCTCAGCTCTCCATCCTCCTATTCAGGGGAAATATTTTTCCCCTCCCCATGCCATGGTCTCTAGACTTCTAAACGGGATTGTTTAGCTTTGTTCATCTGCTAAAGATATGGTACCCCTTTGGAACCATAACATTTTATTAGCTGCTTTGATGTATCCTTCATTTGAGCCTATGGTCATGTGTTCTTGGACTTGTCTGTGTCAGAATACATCCTTTCTTATTGCCATTACATCAGAAGAATGAGTGAGCTTCAGGCTCTGATGTCAGGATGTCCATATACATTATTTTTCAAAGATAAAGTAGCTTGGAGACCACATCCTAAATTTTTAACTAAAATACTATCTGCATTTCATTGGACTTATCTGGTTTGTATGTTCCCTTTCTCCCCTCCAATCTCCAGCCACATTCAAATAAGGATGAAGAGCAGCTGCACACTTTGGAGATAAGGCAAGCATTGGCCTTCTATCTGGACATTACCAAGCCTGGCTGTCTCCTGGGCTTCCTATTTTCTATGCAGACAGAATGCAAGGTCAAGCAGTTTCAGCACAGACAATTTTCAGATGGGTTGCTTCTAGTATCATGACAGCATATGAGGTAGAGAACACTCCTCTTCAGCCCAGTTAACAAGAGCTCAAGCCACTCTGGTAACTTTTCTAAGGGACATCCCCATACTGGACAATGATAGGGATGCTACCTCATTCCTCTGAGCATGCCTTCACATATTACATCGTCAGGACTGCTTCAAACTTCGAAGGGAGACTCTAAGCTCCACCTCCTAATGATACTGCTTGTGAGTAACCTCAATTGTATATGCACGTGCAGCTACTAAAAGAAGAAAGTACTATTACTTACATAGGCACCGACTTCCCCTCTACCTAGGGGGTAAGACACAGGAGCTGAAATTTAAAAGAATTTTCTTGGTTAGCTGTTGACCAGAATATTAATAGTTAATACATGTTGTGTCACTGCCAACCTTTACTCCATAAATCAAGAATTTCTCTCTACCCAGATAATGATGTTGTACATTGCTTACCAATGCTAGAAAAAATAAACAAGTCAAGTTTTATATAATTTATATAGGGAATAGACCCAAATTCCTGGTAGTGTTTGCCAAATGCTGTGTGTTCTCTAGCTTTTTCCCCCTTTCATATAGATTAAACAATTAGATGTTTCGGTCTCATGTTATTTCCCACCCTACTGATATTATGAGGAAAATGTATTTGTGCTCTGTGTATGTAACTTAAGATCAATCAACTACAGAAATTTGACTATGGGGTTAAGTGTAACCTTAGACACATCTACTGGTGTACACATCCATTAAACAGCTGAAGCTATCAGCAGGGAATGGTAGCGGTCCGTGGAAGATGTTCATTCATCTCTTCATTCATAAAAGAGAGGAAATAAGAATGCAAAGGGAAGGAGGGACCCCAGGATAGAAGCACTCTTCCACAATCCTCTGAAGGGTCAGTTTTGGGGTATTCATTCGCATCTAAAAGGGTCTGAGTTTCTGAGACTACTATAGCCCTGAGATGTGTATGTGGTCCCCTTTTCTTGAACAACTTCCCATATCCAACCTTGGAGCATAGGCAGGGTTTTGGGGTTTTGGTTGTTTCCACCTTGTGCACCAGGTTGACCTGTCATCTCAACCTGCTGTCCCATTTGTCTTGATGCATGTATTCACTGGTCCTTATGCACCCCAGAAGACCACATAACTAAGTGGGCTGAATAGGGGTGGAATAGAGATGGTATAATTTTAAATCCATCAGGAAGATAGAACTGAAGGCCTTACTGTGATTATAATATCACTGGGGCAACTTCATTGAATCCCCTCTTTCTTTTAGGGCTCAGGATCCTCAGCTGTTATAAATCTGCATAGTTCCTTGGAAGTTGATGGAGCTATGCTGATTTTCCACCAGCTGAGAAGGGGAATACAGTGAAATTGCACCAGTGATTATTTGGTTTCATATACTATAATATAAAGAAAATGCTTATCCTCTAAGTTTTCATTTTGTGAAAAATGGCAAATCTTAATTGTAATAATATTGACCAAAAAAAATCATCACCGAGTATTACTGTGATTGAAAAAGATTAGAGGAGTTTTTTTCCTGATTTTTTTTTAATTTGTATTTTCTGAGCATTAAATTGTAGTTTTGTTTACAGACTAAGCTCTTAGGGGCAAAAACTGATTCTGTATGGTGGTTAGCATAATGGGTCACTGATCTCTAGGAGCAGCCGGGCAGGAGGGGATGTCACTGTGTTTGTGTGGATTTTTCATACAACAAAGAAGAGAAACATTTTTAGAAAAGTCAACAGAGAACTACAAAAATTGTCAGGAGACTTGGGAGTAGATATAATGGCTGAAAGCACCCTTTAACTCTTTATTTTTTCTAACTGACTAGAGTTCAAATTGATGGGGTCCTTTTAAATGTTTACATACTGGGTCAGACCAAAGGTCCATCTAGCCCAGTATCCTGTCTTCCAACAGCGGCCAATGCCAGGTCCTCCAGAGGGAATGAACAGAACAGGTAATCATCAAGTGATCCTGCCCCTGTTGCCCATTCCCAACTTCTGGCAAACAGTGGCAAGGTACACCAACCTTGCCCATCCTGGATAATAGCCATTGATGGACCTATCCTTCATGAACTTATGTAGTTGTTTTTTTTAACCCGGTTATAGTCTTGGCCTTCACAACACCCTCTGGCAGAGTTCCACAGGTTGACAGTGCATTGTGTGAAGAAATATTTCCTTATGTTTCTTTTAAACTTGCTGCCTATTAATTCATTTGGTAAACCTAGTTCTTGTGTTTAAAGGAACAGATGATGCAGGGGGAAGAAAGCAGACAAAGTTCAACATGTGTTACAGGCAAGGTCTCTTTCCTCAGCCACAAGTCAGAGTTGAGAGGCAACAGTAAATCCCATGTGTAACATTTAGCATTCCCTTGTTACTCCACCTTCTGCTGATTGTCACACTTCTCTTCTCATGTTTGCTGAAACGCAGCCTCTTGTTTTTAGTGATGTTCTGTCAGTGGCAGCAACCATGTGGCATTATCGTACATAAAGCAACAATTGCAAAATTACTACAAACAGACACATTAAAACCATTCATTTTATCTTCTTGACATGTACATTTGAAAGCTATTATGCTCTCAAGCAAAACCTAATGTAGTGGTTCCTGGGTATGTAGAGACTTATAACTGATTATCTCCTAAGAGTCCTATGTGTTCTGCATAAAAGGAGTGTAAGTACTAATATTAACAATTCATGGTTACAAAAGCTTTTTTACTGTCATCCTTATTGTAGTCTCTGCCTCATAAACAGAATCTGGGTGCCATCTGCCCTATTTTTCATGCATAGTAACTCATTTACATCTTTCTTGTCCGCTAACATTTAGCTCTCAAAACAATAGGAACAAGAGATTTAACTGCACCCAACATAATTTCCATAGACTAAAAGATCTCCTATATTTGGGGAGGAGGGGAAACCCTAAGAAAACAGTCTTTATCCCACCATTTTAGTGGCAGATTCATATGTTCAGGAATTACTGATCAGAAATTGAGATCACTCAGCAGGGCTGGTCACAATTTCTCTGTCAAAACTCGTTTTGATAAAAAAAATCGCTTTTCAAGTTAATAAAATTTTCCATGAACAGTGTGTCTTGTCTGCCTAAAAATTTAACTTAATAAAAACCAAAAAAAAAACAAAAAACCCCAGAAAGCCCCAAAACTGAAACACTTTGGTAGAAAATAAAATTGATTTGGAAATTCTGCTGCAGTGCCTCATGGGAATTTGGTACATAGCTGGGGAGCCCAGCACATACATCTTCCATAATGGGAGGGATTTCCAGGATGTGTCATGGTGGTTTTATCAAGCTACTCATCTAACCGTGTAGGTTGATCTTTTTGGGCTGCAGTGTGGTCTAAGCATTGTCTTTGAGTAGTTTTATTTGTCTCTGAGTACCATCTGATAGCTTGTCATAATAGATGAAATAAATACCAACCAGTCCAGAACTAACGAAATTATTTATAACAGAAGAAACAGTTCAAACCATATGCTTCTCATACCAATACCCAATTACAAAGTGACTGCAAATTACTAGCAGACTAAAAGTTACTTACATGTCTTGAAAGTTTACAAATGCATAACTCTGAAACTTCTTTGGAAGAATAAGGAGAATTATTCTAAATTTATTGTATTAATAAGTCATTTTGCCATGATGTGGGAGCCTTGAATATCTTTTACTCATCCATTTATTGTAATTTTGAAAATTAATATCTAGGCTTCAGGTTCTTGACAATCTGCTGTACATACACCCACAACTTGCTATTTTCCCAGTAGTTGAAGTTAGAAAGCCAATTAAACCTCGCTTTCCTTTAGCTATGTCTGACCTGAGTCAAGTTAAGGGCATTCTTGGTTCAGGAACTCTATCTATGGAACTCCCTTCCTTTTGAAAATTATCAGGCATGCATATTTGCCAGACAACTGGCCTGACAACAGAGATAATACAATTGACTGCAACCACATTTATTAGTTGCTCATCAAAATGGTCTTGGAACCTTTCCTGGTCATTTAGTAAATGTTTTTCAGCAACTGAAAGTGACATTCATTGTAAATCAGATAACTGCTCAAACTCAAAAGTCTACCTAGGTGAGCGAGTCAAGGGTAATGAAATCATTCATCTCCGGGGAAAATGATTGGTCAAAGATTTTATGATCTACAAATCCAGCAAAGTAACTGTTGACATCAGATTAAATGTTAGTTAAGGTGTCACAGAGAATTCCACTTTATTACTGTAAACCAGACAGAATATTTTGTTACAGGTTTTATCCTTAATCAGGGCTCGGTGCATCCCTGCATTATGGCACTTTTTTACCACACTGGCAATACCCACCAGAGAATATCCCCAGGATAAGGTTTCCACCATTACCCCCTCCACTGGCATAGAGCTGTGGCTGGAATGCATTGTGGTCTGGCTAGTCACTCTTCCCTGTGGCCCTGAGGAGTTCTGACACCAGAGGCTTGGCAGATCGCTAATGAGCCCCAGGAATCAATAGAAGAACTGCAGCCTGCATCCACAGTGTTTTAGGATCCATGTGGGTATTCTAACAATACAATTTTCTTGTGTGTGTGTGTGTGTGTGTGTGTGTGTGTGTGTGTGTGTGTGTGTGTGTGTGTGTGTGTGTGTGTGTGTTCGTTCCAAGCCAGATCTATTACACTCTTAGAGATGTTGTTGATACCATGGATGGGCAATGCTGTCTAATAGGTTGATGACTCTAATCTCAGCTTTGCCATTACCTGGTCTTGACCTTGGGAAAGACATACTTACAGCAACATTTTTCAAAAATGGCCTGTAATTTTGAGTGGACAAATCCAATTCAAATCTATGGAAACTGCAAGTGCTCAGCATTTCTGGCAAACTAGGCTGAGTTATTTTAAGTTGGATACTCAAAGTTACAGATCATTTTCAAAAATCTGCACCTTAAACACTCACTCTCCCAAGTAACCCAATAGTAAAATGCAAGTAATGCTGCCTCAGAAGGGTGTTTATGAGGCTTAATTAGCAATCAGTTGTACAGTATGTTTTATAGAGATAAGATGATAACAGTGCTGTGTGATATTATCTTTATCTGACCTCCCTACAACATGGCACTGCCATACATGCAGAATAAGTGGCTTGTGCAGCAAAATAGGAGATGTAAAATCTTCAGTGATTTTTGACTGACTATGTTAGTGGAGCTTCTGTAATTGTGATGGAAAGGAAAAGCAGCAAATATCTAGTGCCACAGAATCTTTAGGGCAAGCCCTGTCTTTATATTATTTATCTGTTTGGAATATGTAGTAGTAGTAATGCATAGTTTTGTTTTTTCTAAGTAGCACTTTTCATCAGTAGATCTCAAAGTGCATTATAAAAAAGGTTGGTATCATCCCAATATTTTCAGATGGGGAAACTGAGGCAAAGAGGCGCAATGACTTGCAAAAGTAGACCAGTTGGAAAGCAGGGAATAGATCTTGTCTTCTGAGTCCCAGTCGAGTGTTCTATCCATTGGCCCACACTGTCTATCTGGCCAAGATTTGCCTGCACATGTTCTATCCACACATCCATTATAGCAGAGGCTTTCAGCTGATACAAATATGGTACAACTTCATCAATATGATAGTATCAGAGGGGTAGCCGTGTTAGTCTGGTTCTGTAGAGGCAGCAAAGAATCCTGTGGCACCTTATAGACTAACAGACGTTTTGCAGCATGAGCTTTCGTGGGTGAATACCCACTTCTTCGGATGCAAGCAGTGGAAATTTCCAGGGGCAGGTGTATATATAAGCAAGCAAGAAGCAAGCTAGAGATAACGAGGTTAGATCAATCAGGGAGGATGAGGCCCTGTTCCAGCAGCTGAAGTGTGAAAACCAAGGGAGGAGAAACTGATTCTGTAATTGGCAAGCCATTCACAGTCTTTGTTTAGTCCTAAACTGATGGTGTTAAATTTACAGATGAACTGGAGCTCAGCAGTTTCTCTTTGAAGTCTGGTCCTAAAGTTTTTTTGCTGTAGGATGGCCACCTTAAAATCTGCTATTGTGTGGCCAGGGAGGTTGAAGTGTTCTCCTACAGGTTTTTGTATATTGCCATTCCTAATGTCTGATTCGTGTCCATTTATCCTTTTCCTTAGAGACTGTCCAGTTTGGCCGATGTACATAGCAGAGGGGCATTGCTGGCATATGATGGCATATATTACATTGGTGGACGTGCAGGTGAATGAACCGGTGATGGTGTGGCTGATCTGGTTAGGTCCTGTGATGGTGTTGCTGGTGTAGATATGTGGGCAGAGTTGGCATCGAGATTTGTTGCATGGGTTGGTTCCTGAGCTAGAGTTACTATGGTGCGGTGTGCAGTTGCTGGTGAGAATATGCTTCAGGTTGGCAGGTTGTCTGTGGGCGAGGACTGGCCTGCCACCCAAGGCCTGTGAAAGTGTGGGATCATTGTCCAGGATGGGTTGTAGATCCCTGATGATGCGTTTGAGGGGTTTGAGCTGGGGACTGTATGTGATGGCCAGTGGAGTCCTGTTGTTTTCTTTCTTGGGTTTGTCTTGCAGTAGGAGGCTTCTGGGTACACATCTGGCTCTGTTGATCTGTTTCCTTATTTCCTCGTGTGGGTACTGTAGTCTTGAGAATGCTTGGTGGAGATTTTCTAGGTGTTGGTCTCTGTCTGCGGGGTTAGAGCAGATACGGTTGTACCTCAGTGCTTGGCTGTAGACAATGGATCTTGTGGTGTGCCCGGGATGGAAGCTGGAGGCATGAAGGTAGGCATAGCGGTCGGTAGGTTTTCGGTATAGGGTGGTGTTAATGTGACCACCACTTATTTGCACCGTGGTGTCTAGGAAATGGACCTCCCGTGTAGATAGGTCCAGGCTGAGGTTGATGGAGGGGTGGAAGCTGTTGAAATCATGGTGGAATTTTTCCAGAGTCTCCTTCCCATGGGTCCAGATGATGAAGATGTCATCAATGTAGCGTAGGTAGAGAAGGGGCGTGAGTGGACGGGAGCTGAGGAAGCGTTGTTCCAGGTCGGCCATAAAAATATCAAATTTAATGACAATATATATCTCCAGATCAGTGGCACCGCTATGGGCACCCGCATGGCCCCACAATATGCCAATATTTTTATGATAGGTTCAGTTCTATCTTGAATGGGGGAGGGTGTCTCTGAGCTCCAGATTGCCAGTGGGATCAGCTGAACTGAGGTGTAAGAAATACTGAGCATGGTGGAAGAACCAAGCAATCAAATTTATTTTACTTGTATATTAAATTGGGAAATCAATTATAATGGGGGCAAAGAGTCCTGTGGCATCTTATAGATTAACAGAAGCATTGGAGCATAAGCTTTCATGGGTGACGAAGTGGGTATTCACCCACAAAATCCTATGCTCCAATACTTCTGTTAGGACTCTTTGATGCTTTTTACAGATCAAGACTAACACGGCTACCCCTCTGATACTTGAATTATAATGGGGTAATAGATGTGATCCCTGGGTGCTGGCTGGTGAGTCTTGCCCACATGCTCAGGGTTTAACCTTAAAGTCTATGAGTCCGTGAGTCTATGAGAGCTGAGTTAGTTTGATGTGGGAAGTATACTGTGTTCTGTAGATGACTGTAGCAAAGAAGTAATGGGGAACCATCCCTGTGCTGCTCTTGGAGTTGGGACTGCTATATGTCACCCCTTAAGCAAAAGTCAATTTTCTTAAGAGATATAGGATGAAGTCTTCAGGTCTTTAGTTTTGTTTTATTCTTTTCTTATGCAGACAAATTCTGAGATTTTGCCTGAGCAAAAAACTTAATAAGGGCATCACAGTTTGGGCAGAAAAGGAAAGTGGAATCTACAGTCTGGCTTCTGATGTGCTCATGGTTCTAAAGATTTTCTAATTTATTGGATATATGTGTTTGTTATATTTATAACTAATATTCACTTCTCCTTATCTGTTTTAGGTGTGAAATTAGATTAAGAATCGAAACATGAATCTAGAGTCTGTCCATAAATTATCTGAGAAGACACAGGTTTTCAAGACCCAACAAAGACAGTCTTATGAACTAGCTGAAGGTAGCAAAGCAACAGGTAACCTCTGTAACTCAAGTTTACCATCTCAAAGGCTTCATCCATACTCCTCTCATCATCCTTGTATGCTTATTAGTAACAACAATGACTGGGAGATTTCTGAAGAGCTCCGACTTAGGGAGCTGGAAGAAGTTAAGGCTAGAGCTGCCCAAATGGAGAAGACCATGCGCTGGTGGTCAGACTGCACTGCCAACTGGCGGGAGAAATGGAGCAAAGTTAGAGCAGAAAGGAATAAAGCCCGGGAGGAAGGGAGACAATTGAGAATCAAACTGGAGACCACAATGAAGGAACTGAATGCACTGAAAAAGCTAAACCAAGACTTACTAATTGAAAAGGAAGAGTGGGAAACTGAACTCACTTGGAAAAAGAAACTCAATTTCTCAGATATGCCCTGTATGACAGAAAAGGAGTACCAGTTAGTGTGTCTGGAACAAAAACCTGTTAAAGATGTGATCAAGAACAAGATCCTTGTGGTACAAGAAATGCATAAGGTAAAGGGAACTATACATTTGTATGTTCTGAAATCCGCATTTTTAGCAAGTCTACATAAGGTCCGCTTTTCTATGCTTCATGGTAACACTGTACATGTATGCCTGCCTCCACTCCTAAAATTTCAGTACATAATGCTTTGTTTATATATAAACTAGATGACCAATTTCCATTATCACTCGTATATAAACAGTTACATGAGGGGGCAGTTGCATGAGATGATAATTTGGGCTCCCCTGTGACATATATCTTTTCCCCCTTCAAAAAGCAATGTAGTTTTTCTTGTGTCCAGTCATTAAAGTCTTCACTGGTCTATGGACACAGATAGATCTGAAAATGAGTGGAAGCTATTTACATAGTCCTGGTCTTCCAAAATTCTTCCTGCCCTTCACAGTTAATTCTAGTGAATAACTTTGAGTTCCTTGATGGAGGGGGGGGGGAAACATCCCCTTCCTGCAGAATAGGAGTATTTTTAAAGAGCCAGGACTGTAGTTATGTTGTCTTAGTAATATAGGATCAGAAGGTGGCCATGGAATCTTAATGAATGGAATAATTTGATGCAATTTTTCCTGCTCTACAGTTGCCTGTTTTAAAATAAAGGAACTAGTTTTAGCAAATGGAACTGTACCCTCTTCCTTTGTCAGTATTCATTCCAGCACTGGATATATATTATATACCCATCATCAACAGCATCACCTATAACCTGTATTGACTGTAGGCATGATTCAAAGCCCGCTCAACTCAAAGTTTACATTGATGTGAATAAACTATGAGTCAGTGCCTTCAGCATGTACATCTTTTGTCAGAATTTCCACTGACACTGCTGTGAGGTGAACTTTAGTATGTACTGTGACCCTGAATAGACATTGTACTGGCACTTGAGAATCAACCTGAAAAAAGATTCTAACCTATTATACATTTCGTTGTGTGTTTCTTCTGTAGGCACACTCAAAGAAGGGGTTTAGCTATGGAGCCAAATTCTCTGCTGATGTAAATCCTTTTATTTCAATGGAGTTACTCCAGTAGAGAATTTTGGCCTCAAGCTTATTATGAACTCTAAGATTTTTGCAACAATTGGAAAATTATATTTGTACCTTTTTCAGAAGGACTAGCCAGCAATTGGATTCTAATGTGTTGGGCAGTGTTTCCTGCTAGTTCACTAGGCTGAATGAAAATGTTGTGCTGTTTTATGATTTGTCCTGGTATTATTATAATAATAATAATTAATATCATCATCATCATCCAACTTTTTTATCAGGCTGACCTTGATGAGTGGTAACATCATGTAACTAAGATATTTTTCATTTACTCTAAGAAAAAAGGTGAATTAAATACAAAACACTATGTTCCTAATTATTTTTACACAAAGGATCCTCTTAAAACTATATTTGCAATATTGATTTTAAAATGAACTAATTTAATTAGACAAAGTGATTATTCAAGGTATACACATTGGTCTTTGAATCTATGCATTTAATCTCCATTGACATCCATTAAAAAGTATAGCAATTCTCTTGACTTTACTATTAAACATACACACTATAATCAGTACATCTGTCTTTGTTATAGAAGACAACTACAGTGTGCTATTTGCTATTTGCTTAGGATGTTTTGTTCTTATTATTTTTTCCTCAGGATGTGGAGACAACTGAAAACACATTAAGAAAGAACCAAGGTACGAGATTCAATCTGAGGCTTCCTGACTCCTTTGCTCCTCGCATTGGTCTGGAAAAGCCTAGACAAAAGCTCGACAACATAGTCCATCCTCCGGAGAATGAATTAATACATGTTTCTGCTTTGCATTTGCAATTGGATGAGTCACAGAAAATCTTACAGAAGGAAAGAGAGTAAGTGCAAAATTGATTCTCCCTAGAGCAGGTTACTTAAATAAATAAAACCAGTGTTCTAAATTGGTCACATGACCATTAATTTCTGGAAAGAGGCATATATTTAAATATTTTAGGAGGAACAAACTTAGTATAAGGATGTTTGTTTCATGTTGTTGACCACATATTTCTGCGTTTTGTGAAGATTTCCTCAATATTTCAAAAGTATGATGTCATATACTTGAGACTCTATATGGCTATCTGTAAAAATGTGAGGTTACAGAGTAGCAGCCGTGTTAGTCTGTATCCGCAAAAAGAACAGGAGTATTTGTGGCACCTTAAAGACTAACAAATTTATTTTAGCATGAGCTTTCGTGAGCTGCAGCTCACTTCTTCGGATGCATAGAATGGAACACACAGACAGGAGAAATTTATACATACAGAGAACCTGAAAAGCTGGAAGTATGCATACCAACAGGAAGAGTCTAATCAATTGAGATGAGCTATCGTCAGCAGGAGGAAAAAACCTTTTTGAAGTGATAATTAAGATGGCCCATAGAAGGTGTGAGGAGAACTTAACATAGGGAAATAGATTCAATTAGTGTAATGACCCAACCATTCCCAGTCTCTGTTTAGGCCACAGTTAATTGTGTCTAGTTTGCATATTAATTCAAGTTCAGCAGTTTCTCTTTGGAGTCTGTTTTTGAAGTTTTTTTGTTGCAAAATTGCCACCTTCAAGTCTGTCACTGAGTGGTTAGAGAGGTTGAAGTGTTCTCCCACTGGTTTTTGAATGTTATGATTCCTGATGTCAGATTTGTGTCCATTTATTCTTTTGCGTAGAGCCTGTCTGGTTTGGCCAATGTACATGGCAGAGGGGCATTGCTGGCACATGATGGCATATATCACGTTGGTAGATGTGCAGGTGTACGAGCCCCTGATGGCATGTCTGATGTGATTAGGTCCTATGATGGTGTGACTTGAATGGATACAGGACAGGCCTAAAAAAGAAAATAACAGAACGCCACTAGCCATCACCTACAGCCCCCAACTAAAACCTCTCCAGCGCATCATCAAAGATTTACAACCTATCCTTAAAGATGATCCCTCACTCTCACAGATCATGGGAGACAGGCCAGTCCTCGCTTATAGACAGCCTCCCAACCTGAAGCAAATACTCACGAGCAACCGCACACCATACAATATAAACACTAACCCAGGAACCTATCCTTGCAACAAAGCCTGATGCCAGCTCTGTCCACATATCCAAAACAGACTCCAAAGAGAAACTGCTGAACTTGAATTAATATGCAAACTAGACACAATTAACTGTGGCCTAAACAGAGACTGGGAATGGTTGGGTCATTACACTAATTGAATCTATTTCCCTATGTTAAGTTCTCCTCACACCTTCTATGGGCCATCTTAATTATCACTTCAAAAAGTTTTTTTCCTCCTGCTGACGATAGCTCATCTCAATTGATTAGACTCTTCCTGTTGGTATGCATACTTCCATCTTTTCATGTTCTCTGTAGGTATAAATTTCTCCTGTCTGTGTGTTCCATTCTATGCATCTGAAGAAGTGAGCTGCAGCTCACGAAAGCTCATGCTAAAATAAATTTGTTAGTCTTTAAGGTGCCACAAATACTCCTGTTCTTTTTGTAAAAATGTGAGGTTGGAATTGGCCAAGGATGCTTGCTTCCTATTCGATATCAGTATTACTGTACCTGGTCTTTGGTATGTTGTTACCAGAATGTATTCTTCATAGCATTACACTTGGAAGCTTCAGCTAGTGTAGAATGACTCCCTGTGTGCTCAATGGTGAGAGGCTTTGGGTTGAAGGTGCTACACAGGTACAAAGTATTAATAGTATTATCTATACACCTCAAAATAAGCTCCATCTAGGAACTGGATAACTTAAGACTAGAAAAAGAATATAGAGCCTTTCAAGACATTAGTTGGAATAGGCAATAAAATGGCAGATGAAATTCAGTGTTGATAAATGCGAAGTAATGCACATTGTAAAACATAAGCCCAACTGTACATACAAAATGTTCGGTTCTAAATTAGCTGTTACCACTCAAGAAAGAGATCTTGGAGTCATTGTGGATAGTTCCTGAAAACATCCATTGAATGTGCAGTGACAGTCAAAAACGCTAACAGAATGTTGGGAATCATAAGGAAAGGATAGATAATAAGACAGAAAATATCATATTGCCTCTATGTAAATCCATGGTATATCCACATTTTGAATACTGTGTGCAGATGTGGTTGATACATCTCAAATGGATCATTGGAATTGGAAAAGTTCAGAAAAGGGCAACAAATGAGTAGGGGTTTGGAACAGCTTCCCTATGAGGAGAGATTAATAAGACTGGGACTTTTCAACTTGGAAAAGAGACAGTTAAGGGGGGATATGATAGAGGTCTATAAAATCATGACTGGTGTGGAGAAAGTAAATAAGTGTTATTTACTCCTTCTCATAACACAAGAACCTAGGGGTCACCAAATGAAATTAATTGGCAGCAGGTTTAAAACAAACAAAAGGAAGTATTTATTCACACAATGCACAGTCAACCTGTAGAACTCGTTGCCAGAGAATGTTTTGAAGTCCAAGACTATAACAGGATTCAAAAAAGAGATAGATAAGTTCCTGGAGGATAGGTCCCTCAATGGCTATTAGCCAGGCTGGGCAAGGATGCAAAACCATTCTCTGAAGTATCCCTAGCCTCTGTTTGCCAGAAGCTGGGAATGGGCAACAGGGGATGGATCACTTGATGATTACCTATTCTGCTCATTCCCTCTGAAGCACCTAGCATTGGCCGCTGTCAGAAGACTGGATACTGGGCTGATGAACCATTGGTCCGACCCAGTATGACCATTCTTATGTTTGGTTAAGATAAGTAGTGAATGTCTAGTATCTGTTTGGTGCTCTGAAGGAAGAGACTTGGTGATCTCATTCTAACTGGTAAGAGATAGGTGTCTGCATCAGAACCATTAGTGGGAATAAGGGATTAGCTGATCGTCCTATGGGATGTCAGTCTAGAAACAGGATTGAGGAACACTGATTGGGTCTTGCAAGAAAACTTGCAGTGTGTGCTGTGCCCATGAAGTCAGAAGACTTCAGTCACCAGAACTGTTGTTCCAATAAGAACTTAAGTTAACTGAAAAAGAAAAAAGAAGAAAATTTCCCCTCCTCAACAACAGCAGAAGTAGATTAAACAATTTCAGTTCAAAGAATTAGCAACACTAGGCTACGATGGAGCAATGTTTTCCATTATTACTTTTTTTTTTGGCAACTATCTTGTGGATATTGTGAGTCTGTGGATGTGTTTGTTTATGGATCAGTTTTGGCATGCAATCCGTGCAAGACTATCACACAGCTATTTTTTTCCATAATAACAGAATGTTTCTCAAGGTTATAGTGACTGTATTTTCTGTATAAATTTGTCTGCTCTCTTAAACTTACCACAGAGCTCTGTAAGTGGGTGGCTGATGTTAGCAGTCACAAGAAAATAATATGTCTTTCAAATGCCCAACAAAACCATTGTGTGCTAATAGTTTTAAGACTCTAATAGTTTTAAAGCAAGTGCAATCTGAAAAAATTGAAAATATTGACCGATCTTGCAAGTTTCATTGTGTCCCCAACTGGGCATGCAGTTAACAATCTTAATTGTGCAACAGAGCCTTCCCTGTGATCTCTAGCAGTTTCTTAGATCCAACACTATGGTGTGCCAAATGCCTCTTGTATGTGATAGGCACCTCAACTCCCATTGATTCCATTGGGAGTTTTGGTATGTATTCAGAACCTAGCATGAGACACTTAGTACTCCTCTAGCAGAGATAGAAAAATAAACTGGGAATCAGGAGACCTAGTTTCTATTCTTGGCTCTGCCATTTGATCTGCAGTTTAACCTTGGGTAAGTGACTTAACTTTTCTATGCCTGTATTTTCCCTTCACACTCTTTATATAGCTCAGTGGTTTGAGCATTGGCCAGCTAAACCTAGGGTTGTGAGTTTAATCCTTGAGGGTGCCATTTAGAGAACTGGGGTAAAAATCTGTCTGGGGATTGGTCCTGCTTTGAGCAGGGGGGGTGGACTAGATGACCTCCTGAGGTCCCTTCCAACCCTACTCTTAAAAAAATTATTTATTTAGATTGCAAACTCTTCAAAGCAGGGACTGCCTCTTATGTATTTTTGTACAGTTTCTAGGCCAATGGAACAACGGGCTCAATGGGAGCCTCTGAGTATGGGTGCTACTGTAACACAAATAATAAATTAGTACTTCATATCCTCATCATGCCATTTGTAAGCACAGTACACAGGAAAACTCCATTTTCCAATGATATTATCTACATAGCTGTTCAATATGTACATTTGATACAACTACCCAAATAGAGCATTTTACACTCATTAGAAGTTCCTTCTTTAATTTACAGTTTCATCCTTTTGCTGTCCAGTGTGGTAAATGTCCTTTCTGTTTTGTTAATTCACTTTCACTTCTCCTTAAGGTCAGCATCACACTTCCCATTATACATTGTAAAGGTGTGAATTCATCTCTTTAGCTGTCCTGTGCTTCACTGTCTGCTGTTTTTCATGGTTACTAATCAGCCTGGTATCATTATTTTAGCCTTGACTATGCTAATGATGGCTTCAATTTTCTCATCCTGTTCAGCTGTAATTTATTATTGCTGGTCATGATGGCCTATGAGAGTAATATTACTTTCTTCAGACATCAACTATTCTCTGAAATAAAAAAAAAATAAAAAATCAAATTGTGTTTTCTAAAGGATATCCAAACTACTGCTTCCTGGCAGAAAACTTGACCTAATTACTGAGAAAAGGGGTGAGACAATGTTATTTAGTGGTTGTATTACTATAGCATTTAGAAGCCTTAGTCATGGACCAGGACCCCATTGGGCTAGGCACAGACACAGAATAAAAAGATGGTCCTTACGCAAAGAGCTTACTATCTCTGGATAGGACAAGAGACAACAGATGGATACAGATAAATAAGGAAGTACAAGGAAACAATGAGACACTATTGGTAAGCATCAGGGGGTAGCCGTGTTAGTCTGGATCTGTAAAAGCAGCAAAGAATCCTGTGGCACCTTATAGACTAACAGACGTTTTGGAGCATGAGCTTTCGTGGGTGAATACCCACTTCGTCAGATGCATCCGACGAAGTGGGTATTCACCCACGAAAGCTCATGCTCCAAAACGTCTGTTAGTCTATAAGGTGCCACAGGATTCTTTGCTGCTTTTATTGGTAAGCATGGTAGGCAGCAGTATCAGCACAGCAGTGCACTAACCGTTGACAAGTTTTTTAAGGCATTGTGGCAAAAAAGTTTTCTTACCCTCAACTTTGTTTAACACCACTGCCAGTCTATAGTAATGGGTGTATGTACCACCTGGCACTTGATCACCATATAGAAGGAAGAAAAGCCCTTAGAGTTTATAAGATCTGTTTAGGTTTAGTACTTTGGTCAACTAAGCTCATTAAAAATCCATCTTTCAGCGTGGGTTTATAACAAAATGTTCATAAAATATGGCTCTAGTCAAAACAGTCTTATCACATGAATGTTGCCATTTGTCAAATGCTTGGTAGATTGTCAAAGGCATTCCTATGGCATAGAATTGTTATTCCTAGCAGATGTCTTTGAGGTTTCTTTTCTTTTAAACTATTCCACTTGTCTGCTTTTCTCGTACAGTCAAACCGCGCAATAACGCACCCCGCCATAACGCGAAATCGCATATAGCGCGATCACAGGTTGGCTCCCCTTTAAGGCATAATACAGTACGGTACTGTACCAATGGTCCCCAACACCATGGCAGGGGAGAGAAGCTGCAGCCCCACACCTGCCGGGGACAGAGAACTCCGAGGCTGCGGGCGCCGGTGCTCTCTGTCCCCGGCAGGCAGGGAGCCACGGCTCCTCTTGAAGTGGGAGAGAAGCCGCATCTGCCGGGGACAGAGAGCATTGGGCTCCCGCAGCCCCAGAGTTCTCTGTTCCCGGCAGGCAGGGGGCCGCAGCTCCTCTCCCCTGCTGGGCACTAGGCGGCGCACATCAATGCACCGCATTGGGGACCACTGACAAACCCCACTATACCGCGACCCTGCATTTAGCGCAATGTAAGTTTTTGGACCCCAAACATCGCATTATAGCGGGGTTTCACTGTACTTCTTTGTCCCTTGTGCTTTAAAAAGCACCTCCTATTATAATAAACAGTTTCAAAAACTAAGAAGACTAAAATAACGTCAACACTTTATCTTAAATGTTTGGACATCTTCATCCTACTGTTTTAAAAGTTTCCTGCTACCAGACTAAGATGTAGTTTATAATCTAATGGAATACATCTAGGCTTTATGATGCTGACCTGATTTCATAACACTGTTGTGATTATGATCCAAGTGACTTTATGTGTAATACTCTTTGTCTAATTGCCATTTTCTAACAATGAGTAATGACCCACCTCAAGGGTCCCAGAGCCCAGGCTGCAGCCAGAGCCTAAATGTCTACACAGCAATTAAATACCCTTTAGCCTGAGTCCTGTGAGAATAAGTCAGCTGGCTCAGGCCAGCCATGGGGGTGTCTAATTGCAGTGTAGACATATCCTGTGTGGTGCTTTCTGCTGCTCTAAATCATATTTCTTTAGATCTCCGGATAATGGTAGAAAATAATGCTTTAATTGTTTTGAATAAAGGGTAAAGGTAGCAATGAGAGTTCATTATTTAAATACTACTGTACCTCTCTCTAAGGAATCAGATTGTTCCTCATGCAGTATGTAGTCTTAATATTTTCATAGATATTGACTTGGCTGTAGGAGTAAGTAGAGCTTCATACCCAAATATCTTGATGGAGGCAAATAAGTATTAAAAGATGTAATCTTAATGAAGATGTAGTAGTACTTCTGAGATCAATACATCCCCATTTCCAAAATATTTCTAGCAGCTTCCTTCAGGAGCAAATAATATTTGAAATGGCTAGAGAATACAAACAAAATTTGAAAGCATTTCATTTGGGTTATTAATGTCTAAATTAGAACATTTATGGTTTCCATTCATATGGAACTGTGCATGTTATATATATGTCCCCTTCCAATACTCCTCTGACTGTACTTAAACAAAGTGAATAGGGTCTTTGAAAATTTAATCACAAACTATCCAATGTAAAGGTCAGAAAGAAACAAATCTTAAAAAACCAAAACAAACAAACAAAAAAACCCCCAAGTGTTCAAATTGCAATCCTGAGAGCTCTATTAAAATATAATTATTTTATAGCTTCCAGAGTACACAGAGTAAGGGAACCAGAGAAAACGTATTCTGCACTCATCTGATTGAAATACCACAAACCATCATGCAAAAGCCCATAATCATACTTCTGTTGGCCTAGACCCTAACATTAGGGGACAGTGCAAACAGATCACAGCTTTCTGCAATCTGTGAGAGCTGTAGGAGGCTGGCAAAGTCTGAAAGAAGAGAACTTCTGGCTGGGAGAGAAGCATGGTCAGAGTAGCTGGGAATGTACTGATTCATACCTCCATTTAGAGTTTTCTATTGGTGGAGTACTTAGGGAACAGACAGTGAAATTTTAATGCTGCTTGCCCACCAGCCCTAGTGGAAACAGGACATGCCCTTCTTGGAAGTAAAAGTTCAAGGATTTTCATTTTGACAGAAGACTAGAAAAGGAGTGCTCACACCATCTAGAAATGGTGGTATATCAACCTTTTTTTTTTTTTTTTAGCACTGGGGACTTTTTTCCAGGTATTGAAAAAGAACTGTACTGACTTCAGTGGAGCTAGGCTGATTTACACCAGCTGAGGACCTAGCGCTAGGAAACACAGAATAAAGAGGGAACTGAGAGAGAACTGTTCCAAGAAAAAGTATAATTAGCTATAAACAATGTACAATAAATGCCCAGGGAAGATGAATGCGGTAAAAGGTAAAACAAAGCTCAAATAAAGTAGATCCCTGTATGGAGTGGGAAAGCAGCCTGGAGCAGGAAAAAGTGAAAACTTGGGACTGCATGATTAAGATAATCTAATAAAAGATAAAATTGGCCTTTTCCCTTGCTTTACACTCTGTTCTGTTGTTCAGATATTGCACCTATTCATTACCTTTTCTCTGATGGTCTTTGCCATCACATGGTATATTGGGTCAACTGATTCTGGTCGAAGTCAATTTCCAAGTCTCCTTTGGTTTAGCATAGCATTTCATGCATATTTCACATTGTTAGATTGTTTTGGTCCCTTCTCCTCACTTTGGTGAATCTCTTTGGCTAATCCTTTGAACATCATAAAAGTAATAGAAACGTAATTTAAAAAACAAAAACAAAACAAAACACTATGTTCAAATCTAGCAAAGCAAGACAGTTAGAAACAATACAAAAGATATTCAGAATCAGCTTTGTTATTATAAAGATCTTTTTTTAATGATGATTGTTAAAACATTTTTATAGAATGCATTTTTTCCTGGAAAAAGAAGTAGAGAAGCTGGACTCTGATCTCTCTCAGTGGAAATGGAAATATGAAGAAATGCGACAGTCCAAGCTGGAGAGCCTGAAACAGGTACATTGGCAGAAAAACCAAACAAAATACTACTACTGGGGAACAGGGAGCAAAACAGTCTGTGAAACTGATAAACAAGTACTTTTGGACTGTAGCAGATGCCTGCCCTAGAGGAAACAATATTTTCTGTATTTGACACAAAATGTCAGTCACCATTCTCACCCTCATTCAGAGCCCATTGTGCAGAGACTGACCAAACTACTGAGCCAAATTACATCATACAAGCATATTATATAGTAGTTTCATTTGGACTAAATATTTCAAACCATCCATGTTGTATGACCTAAATGGAAACTGCTGAGTCCTGATAACTCTCATAAAATTCATTGAAATTTGTGGGTACATCTGAAAATCAGGTCACTTCTATTTAAGTGTCAAAACATTGGTATGTAAGAGTCTACTGTAACTTTAAGCACCCAGGTTTGGAACATATGGTTAAAGCGTTTACACTTTATTTGCCTCTATTGTGCACAAGACACCAAGAATTTTTAGGTTTTTTTAAAATTAAATTACAGTGATTCTCAAACACTTAGATTAAGTCAATTGCTATTATTTAGATTATATTTTTTTTAAATTAGCGTACATACATAAACTCAGCAGGGAATGCACTATAGCAATGTTTGAATTGAATCCTCTACATTTTACACATTTTACTTTGTAGTCCTGGATCTTCTCTTGGTTTGTTATCTTAGGCTTCCTTTAGATTTTGGTTTCTTTTACTCTCCTTATTTGTTATGTAGGAAAATCCCTCCTAATTAAATGCAAACTATTCAACTGGTCTATCATATCTCTGTGATTAAAATATGAAGCAGATGTTTTGGTAAATTATTTTGCCCTGAGGATTTGATCACTGCTGGGGAGAAGGGAACAATAAAAATTGATATTGATATATGGATAAGAGACAACTATCATGCAGTCTCCAACTGCAAATCATCTTTAAGTTCTTAGTTGGATACATGTTGAAAAGAAAAAAACTAATTTTAACATGAGATGTTTATTTTGATGTAATACATGATATTGAACAAACACATACACAGAAAATATTTGTATTTAACTGTGAACAGAAGGTAACTTTTTGGGTATTCTGTATATCTTGGAAGTTTTGTAGGGCTATGATTTATTTAGTTTTTAATATTACAGGGGAAAACACTGGTTTTAGTAAATCTGATTAATTTGAATGAAATTACCATCATGTATCTATTTTGTAAGTGAAAATCCTCCATATTTTAAAATGCACAAGTCTTGTGTGTGGGTGAAAGTTATTTGATATATATCAGTGTTAAGAAAAAATATTCAATTACTCTTACAAGCTTCTTGATAACAAAGCTTCTCTCTCTTGAGAAATCATCATAATAGAAAACAAATGTAACAGTAAATCTATGATCTCTTTTCCCCAAATAGATATGATATCATAGCTATAGAATAGGGCATCAGTAAAATGTAGCTTCTTAGACATTGAACTGCAGCTACATTTCAGCTGGAGCTGCCAAATTTCTCTGTTTTAAATAAAACTTAGATATCAACTTTTCAAAGACAAATTGCTGGATTTCTATCAGTTCAGGAAACAGTATGCTAACTGTCCTTGAAAATTCCTATTTAATTTAAAAAAATGCACATCACGCTAGATAGTATTGGCAGGTTGAGAGTCATACTACTTAGCTTGCAAAATACCCATTTAAATGTTACTTAATAAAAGGGATTTTTGAACTGACACCCTCATTTTATCCATATATGTACTCTATTTTCGGACTATGTTACACAGCTGAATTTTTGTTAGCTGTAGGGAAGTGAATGTAACCAGGCACTTCTGTTACTAGCTTTTTGTGTTTTGTGTTTGACTGTAGTTGGACTACATTTTCTTTGATGATTTCATATTGCTTCTGAAACGGTTTAAAAATGTGTCATTTCTTTGTTTGAAGTCTGGTGTAAGTAACTTAAGTGTCATATTTTTGGTAGCTAAGACGTGCTCACAAGTATTGTAAACAAAAACACGTCATGGTTGTTTTAGTGACTGATACTTTGGAGGAGCCCAGTCTGGTTAGTGTCTACCCTCTAGTCCCCTCTGGAATGATGGAGCTGTTCAAGAGTGTGAGATCCCATAATCCTCAAGTGATCTGGAGTTGTTGTCTGTTGTAGATAGAGTCTTGTAGATAGAAGCTTAAAAATATAGTTCTAATTCTCATGGATAAAACAGAAAAGGTCTTTAGTATCCTTCTGATATACTAAAACTATGTTGAGAGGTTCTTATATATCTGCATTATGGATCCACGAGCTTCCCTTCAACTAACCATGCATAATAAATGTTGCCCATTATATCATGCGGGATTTGGAGAAATGCTAACACACTCAGACTCAAGCACAGCCCTTTTCAAGGATACTCCTAGAGTAATGAACTCTATGTTCCAGTCGATTCTTGCTGTACCCTTTACTCTGAGAGTAAAATGGTTCTGATCTAAGTGATCATGTGGAGATAATATTTCATAGAATTAACAACCTTATTTCTCTTGCCAAACCACCTTCTTCAGAACAGTGGACGATCTTAGTTTTTCAAAAAAAAACAGGAGTACTTGTGGCACCTTAAAGACTAACAAATTTATTTTAGCATGAGCTTTCGTGAGCTAAAGCTCACTTCTTCGGATGCATAGAATGGAACACACAGACAGGAGATATTTATACATACAGAGAACATGAAAAGGTGGAAGTATGCATACCAACAGGCAGAGTCTAATCAATTGAGATGAGCTATCGTTAGCAGGAGGAAAAAAAACTTTTTGAAGTGATAATTAAGATGGCCCATAGAAGGTGTGAGGAGAACTTAACTTAAATAGATTCAATTGGTGTAATCACCCAACCATTCCCAGTCTTTGTTTAGTTAATAGTATCTAGTTTGCATATTAATTCAAGTTCAGCAGTTTCTCTTTGGAGTCTGTTTTTGAAGTTTTTTTGTTGAAAAATTGCCACCTTCAAGTCTGTCACTGAGTGGTTAGAGAGGTTGAAGTGTTCTCCCACTGGTTTTTGAATGTTATGATTCCTGATGTCAGATTTGTGTCCATTTATTCTTTTGCGTAGAGACTGTCCGGTTTGGCCAATGTACATGGCAGAGGGGCATTGCTGGCACATGATGGCATATATCACGTTGGTAGATGTGCAGGTGTATGAGCCCCTGATGGTGTGTCTGATGTGATTAGGTCCTGTGATGGTGTCACTTGAATGGATATGTGGACAGAGCTGGCATCGGGCTTTATTGCAAGGATAGGTTCCTGGGTTAGTGTTTATGTTGTATGGTGTGCGGTTGCTGGTGAGTATTTGCTTCAGGTTGGGAGGCTGTCTATAAGCGAGGACTGGCCTGTCTCCCAAGATCTGTGAGAGTGAGGGATCATCTTTAAGGATAGGCTGTAAATCTTTGATGATGCGCTGGAGAGGTTTTAGTTGGGGGCTGTAGGTGATGGCTAGTGGTGTTCTGTTATTTTCTTTTTTAGGCTTGTCCTGTAGTAGGTGGCTTCTGGGTACTCTTCTGGCTCTGTCAATCTGTTTTTTCACTTCAGCAGGTGGGTATTGTAGGTTTAAGAATGCTTGATAGAGATCTTGTAGGTGTTTATCTCTGTCTGAGGGATTGGAGCAAATACGGTTGTATCTTAGAGCTTGGCTGTAGACAATGTATCGTGTGGTGTGTCCAGGATGGAAGCTGGAGGCATGTAAGTAAGTATAGCGGTCAGTGGGTTTCCGGTATAGGGTGGTATTTATGTGACCATCACATCACAGTAGTGTCTAGGAAATGGACCGCTTGTGTGGATTGGTCTAGGCTGAGGTTGATGGTGGGATGGAAATTGTTAAAATCTCGGTGGAATTCCTCGAGGACTCCAAAGAGAAACTACTGAACTTGAATTAATATGCAAACTAGATACTATTAACTGTGGTCTAAACAAAGACTGGGAATGGTTGGGTCATTACACCAATTGAATCTATTTCCCTATGTTAAGTTCTCCTCACACCTTCTATGGGCCATCTTAATTATCACTTCAAAAAGTTTTTTTTCCTCCTGCTAACGATAGCTCATCTCAATTGATTAGACTCTGCCTGTTGGTATGCATACTTCCACCTTTTCATGTTCTCTGTATGTATAAATATCTCCTGTCTGTGTGTTCCATTCTATGCATCCGAAGAAGTGAGCTTTAGCTCACGAAAGCTCATGCTAAAATAAATTTGTTAGTCTTTAAGGTGCCACAAGTACTCCTGTTTTTTTTTGCGGATACAGACTAACACGGCTGCTACTCTGAAACCTTAGTTTTTCAGTGTCAATGCCTCTGAAGATAGCAATTAGTAGCGATATGATTAGTTCTGCTTGTTTTTTGGAAGAACAAGATTTTGGTCAGGTTTGATGAGCTAAGAGGTATTAAGTAAAGGAGCACAGAAACTTCAGAATTGCTATACTAGAATAAAGCAGTGGTGCAGCAAATGCAGCACTCTGTCTTAGAAAGAAGCATATTACCACATCCTAAAAATGGAGAGGAAAATCTTTTTTTTTTTTAAAGACTTCACTCACCCCAAAAAGTATTTGGAAACTATAAACTAGTTTCTAACTAGGAAAAAAATCCTAGAAAAAGTGACGATATGTGCACAATGATGCTATCCCAGGTTCTAGTATGTGTTCACACAGCATCGAATGTGTCCTGTTCAGAGTCATAAGCAAGAGAGATAGTATATATAGTTGTTAGAGTAGGGAACTGGCAGTTAAGAGGCCTGAGTTCGACCTCTAAATCTACTTTCAACTCACAATATAAAATTATACAAGTCATTTTATATCGCTGGGCTGTGTATCACGGGGTTCACTTACCATTGGACACCTCCTTGTGGCTGAGTCTGGGGATTGATTCCACTCAGGTCTGATGCCTCGCCTTGAGACAGATTGCTTCTGGCCCATGGCTCATTGGACACAGGACTCGCAGTGCTCCCTCTTTGTGACTCAGCCCTCCAGCCAGGTCATTATATAGACCTTCCCTTCAGGGATATCAAAGTCCCACTGGGTCAGCTTTCTGCATGCCATTCCGACAGTTTTCTGCTCCAAGGCCAAGTCCTATGCTAGTTCCTCAGAAGCTGGGAACCTGGGCTCCAGCCCAGGGATTCTTTGTCTAGCAACCATGATCTGCTTGCTCCTAGTCTCTGTTGCTATTTCTCTGGACTCCTTCCTACTTCCCTTCTCTATCTCCTGGTACCGCCTCAAATTTACCAGCCTAAACACCCTCATCCTGGGGGTAAATGTACACTACTTCTTTCTTTGGTTTATTGCCAGACTCTGTAACTCCAAGCACACCTCCCTTCTCCAAGGGAGTAACTGCAGACTACTTCCCCTGTCATAAACAGATAGTTAAGGTTAATGCCTCTTTTACCTGTAAAGGGTTAAGAAGTTCACCTAGCCTAGCTGACACCTGACCAGAGGAATCAATGGGGGAACAAGATGTTTCAAAAGGAAGGAGGGAAGTTTCCTTTGTTTAGTCAGTTTTCAGTTTCAGCCGGAGTGAAAAAGATCAAGGAACCAGCCTCTTATCAGAGTAGTAAGTTTTAGAAAGGAATAAATAGATTTATGTTTATTTTCTTTTGTGACTTGTCTTGGTGCCATTAAGGGAATTATCAAATTGGGTATTCTTGTGTGTATTAAGATTTTTGCCCAGAGGAACATCCTGTGTTTTCAATCTATTGTCTGTGAGATTAGCTGATATGCTGTCCCCCAGAGGTTTTTTTTTCTTTCTTTTACCTTTCTTTTCTTTAATTAAAAGCCTTCTTTTTAAGAACCTGATTGATTTTTTTCCCTGTTTTTTTAGATCCAAGGGAATTGGATCTGGACTCACCAGGGAATTGGTGGAGGAGTCTCTCAAGGCTACCCAGGGAGGGGAAGGGTTTTGGGGGAAGGGGAGTGATCCAGGTACTCAGAAATTCTGGATGGTGGCAGCGAGACCAGATCTAAGCTGGTAATTAAGCTTAGAAGTGTCCATGCAGGTCCCCACATCTGTACCCTAAAGTTCAGAGTGGGGGTGAGACCTATGACATCCCCCAAAGCCCTTTTCTTCTTCTTCAGGTTTGTGGCATAGCAGATTCACTTCCTGAGTCTGATTGCCATGCATTGTACTTAGTATCTTTTCCATGACTTAGAGCAGTGTTTCCCAAATTTGGGACGCTGCTTGTTTAGGGAAAGCCCCTGGCAGGCTGAGCTGGTTTGTTTACCTGCTGCATCCACAGGTCTGGCTGATTGCAGCTCCCACTGGCCGTGATTCGCTGCTCCAGGCCAACGGGAGCCGCTAGAAGCGGCAGCCAGTACATCTCTCAGCCCACGTCTCTTCCCGCAGCCCCCATTGGCCTGGAGCAGCGAACCGTGACCAATGGGAGCCGCAATCGGCCAGACCTGCGGACATGGCAGGTAAACAAACTGGCCCGGCCCGCCAGGGGCTTTTCCTAAGCAAGCGGTGTCCCAAGTTTGGGAAACACTGACTTAGAGTCTCGCACCTTTCCCCGTATTCTTAGAGAATTGCAAAAGAGCTTTTTAAAAATGGGCCTTGTTTTCCTAATTTTTTTTGATTGATGTGGCAAGAATTTTTTTTTTCACTTTAAGGCTGAGTTTGCTATATAAATAGCTCCTTTCATTGGTACAGTCTTTACAATCCCAAAAGAATATGATCTATGGTTTCAGGAACGTTGCATGTTACACATTTTTGTGCATGTTAATTAGAAATAAATTACTGTTTAATCTACAATGCCCTGTTATCATTCTAAATAGAGCCACTTTGCTCTTCCTCCTGGGGCCTTGGCTTATGTCAACATTGTTAACTGTAGGGCATATGTCTCAGAATTTTTTCCCATTTCTTTTATTTGCCAACAATTCTTGCCATTCCTTCCTTAGCTCATTTTTGATTAGGTGTTTAAATTTTTGTTTGCTTAAGGGAATTCCTAGGTTCATGATTAATAGCACTTTTTTGCCTATTTGTCAGCCAGTTTGTTGACTGCTATCACTATATGTGCCGGGAACCATGCTATTGCTGTCGTTATATTCAATGGTGACAGTTCAGTTATTAGCAGTAATATTTCATTAAAGATACTGTCATTTCTGCTAGCAGACTTATCACTGTAAAATTGTCTGTGGCCCTGATAAGGAGTCTCACAGATTGGCTACAGCAGCTGGCCACACATCTGAAGTCCAGTTTAGTGCCAGTATAATCCCTGTTAGCTCAGCTGATAGAAAGTTAGTTAGCATTATGGCTTTCTTGAATCTGAGTGAGGCACTCCGAGAGCTGTTCCCACTCTCCCTGTATCTTCCTCGTTGGAGCCATCTGTATACATTTGGCAATAGTGTCCCTGCTTGTCACCAATATATTGATTTGTTATATGTTGTATATTTATCAGTCTTCTCCCTTTATGTATTTCACTATATAATTCCATGTTTATCTCAGGGGGGAAAGTTTTCCAGTGATATAATATTTTCACATAACTATAGATTTTGGTCTCTTTCAATCCTCTTTTCATTAAGATCCTTTATCCACTTCTGTAGCCTACTCACATGGGGAATTTTGAGGGTTTTTTGTCCTCCACTTAATTCCCAATGATCATTATTTATTAACTTTGTGTTATCATCTTTGCTATTACATAGTACTTTGTCACAAAAGTTTAAGTCTAGGAGCTTCATTGTAAGAGTGACAGACATTTCACTGCCTGCTGTCTGTAGTAATGAAGGCACCACATGTGATATGCTATGCCTGTGTTTGGATATAGTCTAGTTTTCTCAGATTCCTTTCATTGCTGATCCAAAGGCCTGGCATCTATACTCAATAAGTGGTCTAATTAACGCTTTGTATAGTATTGTCACGATTTTCTTATCTGCTCCTCAGAATGTTCCAGAGATACTTTTCAGTAAGTTGATTCTACATTTTCACTTTTCTTTAATATTTTAATATAGTCCCTCTAAGTGAGCTTATCAAATATCACACCTAAGAATTTTTAATTTTTCACTATATTTAGATGTTTGTTATATCACTATATATTTACAACTTTTTGGATTTTCCTTTTTGTGAAGCTCACTCCCTTAATTTTGCTTAAGGAAAATTGGAAGCTCCACCTGTTTCCCCATTATGCACTTAAGTGCATTATTGATTCTTTTGGCGGCTCTTTCAAGGTTTCTCCTTTTGGTCCAGATAACCAGTCTCGTCCCTGCTTCCCCAGCAGCAAGTGTTTGGGTGTGCGGGGCAGTGCTTACCTGGGGGGCTCCCCAGAAGGGCCACAGGAACTCCCCTCCCTCAGTTCCTAGCTCCATGTGCTGCCTCTGCCTGCAGGCACCACCACCGCAGCTCCCATTGACTGTGGTTCCCAGTCGATGGGACTTGCAGAATCTGGGCTTGGAGCAGAGCAGAGGCAGCACGTGGATCTAGGAGCTGGAGGTTGCCACTTCCCAGGAGCTGGGTAGGGAATTTGCCCCAGCCTCGCCAACCCCTTCTCCCCTGGCTGTGACGCCCCTCCCCCTGAACACCCACAGTGCTCCCCAAGATGCAACTCCCCCGAGCACCCATGGCACCCTTTGGGCCACCACCTGCAGCACCCCCAGGGCTGCCCCTCCAAGCCCCTCACCCCCAAAGTTTTAGTCAGGGATAAATAGTAAAAGTCATAGACAGGTCATGGGCTGTGAATTTTTGTTTACTGCCCTGTCCATGACTTTTACTAAAAATACCCATGACTAAAACGTAGCCTCACATATGACACAGTTGTCAGCAAATAACATGATCCCTATTCCTGTACTCAGTTCCTTAGGGAGGTAATTTATCATGATATTAAAGAGGGTTGGGCTACCATTCTCCTGTGGAATTCCATTTGCAAGTAAATATAGGTTGGAAAAAGCTTTCCCTATTCAGACTTGTGTAGGTCTTTTGTTTAATAAGTCCCTTATCCATCTATATATTTTCCCCATAACATCCATGGAAGCCACTTTATGAAGTAATCCCTCTCTCCATAACACAGCATAGGCTTTCTCTATGTCCAGGAAAGTTGTCATTGTGAATTCTTTGGTTCTCAGGTTTTTTTGTGGTTCTGTCTCTAACCTTACAATGTGGTCAATCTCACTCCTACCTCTTCTGAACCCACTTTGCATTCCATCTATGAATTTACTTCTCTCTGGGTGTTGTACCACTAATCTTTCCATTACTATTTTTTGAGGGCAATGGGTCTTTGTGTCGAGTCTTGAGCACAACTTACCTGACTTTCTCACTGGGACAATAATTGCGTGTTTCCAGTCTTTAGATATTTCACCTTTTTGCAATATGTTGTTATATAATTTTAGTAGCATCTCAAGCTTCCTTCACTTAAGTGTTTAAGTATTTCAAAGCTTATTATGTTCTTGCCTGGTATGGTGCTTTTGCTGCTTATTACCATTGTTTGTAGTTCTCTCCTACCAAAGTTTTCATTTAAAATAATATCCACATCCTCCTTCCATCTTTTCAGCCTCTCACAATTATCCTTAAAGAATCTTATTTTCCTCTCCCTAATTTGTCCTCTGATCCTCATCTTTACTTTTGAAACATGTGGCCAGAATTTACACTTTCTTTATTGGAGCTTATTTCTCCATGCCCTGCAATTGTGGCTCTTACTCTTTATTCCATTCATTTTCCTAATCTGCTTATATATCTCTGCTGAACTGGTATTTTTATTTACTTTCCTGCAGTCTGTTTCCCAGCTTTCTCTTTTTGCCCTCTAGATAGCCCTTTGTGCACCTGCCTTGCTTTTTTAAAATATTTGATTAAGTCCTCATTATTTAGGGATTTTTTTTGCTTTTCTGTATGCCTTATTCCTTTTCCTAATTATCATTTTACATTCCTTGTTCCACCATGAAACTCTTTTCTTGTCTTTAAGTAGTGTTCATATTTTAGGAATAGCTAAGCTGGTTGTCTTTCGAATACCCTTAGTAACATCACTACAGAATTCCTCAGTAACTTCATTTAATACTTTGCTCAATCACATATTCCTCACTTTCGTTTCTAAAGAGTTTTCCATTTGCCTTTTTTTTTAAGATTCTAAGTGGAGATATTATCCTTGTCTTCAGTGTTCCCTTTTCCTTAATATGTAATTAACATTGGGAAGTGGTCTCTACCCAGTCCTTTCTTTCTACAAGTTTCCCAGCTGTGTTACTTGCTATGGTCAGGGGCGGCTCCAGGCACCAGCATGCCAAGCGCGTGCCTGGGGCGGCAAGCCAGGGGGGACGCTCTGCCGGTCACCGCGAGGGTGTCAGGCAGGTTGCCTTCAGCGGCATGCCTGCGGAGGGTCTGCGTTCCCGTGGCTTCAGCGGACCTCCCGCAAGCTGCCGCCAGATCCGCGGGACCAGGGACCTCCCGCAGGCAAGCCGCTGAAGGCAGCATGCCTGCCGTGCTTGGGGCGGCAAAATACCTAGAGCCGCGCCAGGCTATGGTGCTAGAAGCAATTCCCAGATCCAGCCATGAGAATAGGGTTGCCAGGAGTCTGGTGTCCAACCGGAATGCCCGGTTGAAAAGAGACCCTGCGACTTTGGTCAGCACTGCTGACCACGCCACTAATAGTCTGGTCGGTGGAGCAGCGAGGATAAGGTAGGCTCCACGCGGCTCCCAGAAGCAGCCAGTATGTCCCTGTGCACTCTAGGTGCAGGGGCAGTCAAAGAGGCTCCGCACGCTGCCCCCACCCCGAGCACTGGCTCCCGCAGTTCCTGGCCAATGGGAGCTGCGGGGGTGGCACTTGCAGGTGAGGGCTGTGAGCTGACCCCCCTGCCCTCTCCACGTGAGGAGCTGGACGTGCCGGCCGCTTCTGGGAGCCATCTGAGGTAAGTGCCACCCGGAGCCTGCACCCCAAACCTGCTCCCACAGCCCAACCCACTGCCCCAGTCTTGAGTCCCCCCCCCACACCCAAACTGCCTCCCAGAGTCTGCATCTCCTCCCACAGTCCGAACCCCTTGTCTCCAGCCAGAGCCCCCTCCTGCACCCTGAAACTCACATCCCCAGCCACACCCCCAGCCAGAGCCCTTACCCCCACCCCTGCACCCCAACCCCCTGCCATGCCTGGAGCCCCCTGCCACACCCTGAATGCCTCATCCCTGGCCCCACCCGAGCCCACAGCCCCAGATGGAACCTTCACACCCCTGCCCCAGCCCAGAGCCCCCTCATGCATCCTGAAACCCTCATTTCTGGCCCCACCCCAGAGCCCACACCCCCAGCCAGAGCCCTCCCTCCCTCCTGCACCCCAACTCTCTGCTCTAGCCTGGAGCCTCTCACACTCCGAACCCCTTGACCCCATCCTGGAGCCCCCTTCTGCACCCCAAACCCCTCATCCCTTGCCCCACCCCAGAGCCCGCACCCCAAGCTGGAGCCCTCATCCCTTCCGCACCCCAACCCTAGGATTCCTTCATATCTTTTCTGCTGTTATCTTTTCTCAGTAGCCACTGATATGGTGGATTGTTGGACTCAGCTAAACTACTTGGTAAACAGGTTAGTTATCCTGATAGTCACTAGAAAGTGATACTTAGTGACTCTGTGAGATCCAACTTGGAGATGTATGGCTTTGATTAGATAATACATAGATACATATTTGGCTCATTTTTTACTTTGAAGTGGTCATATGTTGTCTCATACACATAAGTTACATCTGATTTGGCCTATTTAGGTCCTTGGATATCCAGTACACATTTGAGAGCAACTTGACAATCTTCTATAAACAGGGAATTATATCTGAAAGATGTTGTGAAGATCTTATACTCCACAATTCTTGTTGTGCATTTAATTTCTTCACACACAAGATACCTTTTAAAACATTTGCGTATACATTAAGCCTCCAATCCATTGTTCTAATGAACATTTTATAGCAAACATGCTGTGCTCTTAAGATTTTTAATAGATGCACTTTTCTGGTGGTCTGAAGGCTAAATAAAGCAATATTTATTAAGCAATTTTGCAATAAACTGTAACCACAGAAAAATATGCATCTTCTGATACTTGCCACTGGTGTGCAGTGTAGACTTAGAAATGCCTCTGTAGAGAGTGATAGCTCTTTTGTCATTAAAACAAAAAGATTTTTCCCTTTCTGGTAGTTGGAATATTAAAGCACATCTACTCTAGCTGGTCTAATTTAAATAAAAAAACAAGTTGATTCTCAGTCTGAGTCCCACTGGAAATGACAAATCACTAAAATTGGCAATTGCTGGCACTCCCATTAGCAGTGCCAGTATCAGCAGAGACACTTGGAATTGACTGGATATGGAGACTAAACTAGTATCCTTCACCCTTAGTTTGAGGCACATTTTCAGAGCAGTGTTAGAAGCTAGATTTTGCTGCTGCTCTTTCTTTTCTGGGGAAAAACTAGGAAACCCAGAACTCAGTCACCAGAGTTGTTCATCTTGCACTAGAAATAACTCACTCATAAAAAATATCTCTGAGCACTGTTCAAGAAAAAGGATTCTTCCAAACTCTCTCTGTATTTTACATTATAACTTATGGCTATTTTGACTTCAATATCTTGGTTGTAGAGCTGTAATACTATCTTGATGTTCTTTCAATGGTACAGATGGTAAAGAAGAGACAGGACTCCAGTGTACTGAATGAGATCCTATGTGTTGATGTTTACATCCTCAGCTAGTACAGATGGGTATAACTCCACTACAGCCAGAGTGGCTATGTCCCTATACTATCAAAATGTATTGGTGTATCCTTCCAACCTAGCTAATCCCTAGGAATTTCGCTCAAGGTATACAATATAAAATAAAGCAAGTAGCATATTTAGCCTTTCCTTAAAAAGTCACCTTCACTGGAGCTCAATTAATATGAACACATTGAATTAAATATGGTATTCTTCAACCAGTAAGTGCTTTAGGGAAGAGGCTGAAGGAGATGCATTCGATCACATAATGAGTTTATTTTTTTCTCAGTAGTCCTTTAAGAAGTTCCACCACCACTTATATCATCTCAGATATCAGCTACAGAACAGCACTATATCAAAGGAGTACAACCTCCTAATGGCTGAAACCTCAAGTGGTCTTGTTCATTTGTTGGTGCTACAGGGCTTGTGACCTGCCCTTCTTTCAGCTAGTCTCAGAGTTTGTTCTTTCCTCATTTAAAATCCCTAATATATATCCAAAGAAACTAATGCTCTAAAAGAGGGAAAGGTCACAGAAAACAGAGAAAACAAATTAGCCAGAATGAAAGAGACTGTAAAGCGGCAAGTGTCTGAACAAGAATCAGTGGCAGACTGACAGTCAGCTGAAGAGTAAATTAAAGCTTAGTGGCCTGATTCTCAATTGCCATACACCTTTGTGTAGTCATTTTCATCCGTGGTGTAAAGCATTACCAAAACCAATATAGTAGCACGTTACAGCCATTTTGTATTCGTGTAAATGACTACACAGTGACTGCATTGGATCAAAAAGTGAAATAGAAAAGAGCAGTTATAGAGTTGAAAAGAATGAAGGACAAAAAGGAACGAATTCTCGTGCTGCATTAAAATAGCATAGTGTTTGTTTCAATTAAGAAACATATAAGGGAGGGCTTTGTGTGCTTTTTGATGTGCAATGAAAAGAATCACTGTCCACTCCAAGGCAAAGCTGCAACCATTCTCTCAGCTGCATTTGCCTGTGGATCCACCATAAATAGACTAAGTTATATCATGGTTTTTAGGCAAAAACAGTAATGTATAGTGATTAGCATATTTTATTGTTTATTTAAGCAGTAACTGTGTATTCTGTGCTGTACAGAACTCAAATAATCTCTGCTCTCACTAGTTTACAATCTAAATAAGACTGACCATGAATAGCGTACACACACTGGACAACTCAAAAACATGAATGATTAGGAATATTTCTTTAAAACGTTTTGTCACTGATGACTTGTTTACAGTGCAGAAATGAGTTTTTAGGAGACATTTGAATTAGGATAGGGTTTTTTAAATTGTGTTTATTTATTTTAGTGGAAATGTTTTCAATAAAGTCAGGTTTCTGGTTCAAATACTTCATTCAAATTTGCCTTTCAGAATATTTTGACATATTCACTTAGTTTGCTGCTTTGACAAATGTTCCTACCAATAAACCCATTTGCTGTTATTGAAAAGATTACTATTAACTTGGGAAAAATGAACATGTATTCATCAATGAGTTATGCTCAGAAAACTGATAATGAATTAGCTCAAAATTATACCAGGTTGGAATATAGATCACTTGGTTTAAGGCACCTAGTTTTAATACTTTGCACTTCCTGTAGTAGCTGTCTTCCATCTATTCTTGCCCAGGATGAGGATAATTATTAGAGTTGGTTTGAAAATTTTCTATCAACATTTTTTTGAAGAAAAATGACCATTTTTTTTGAAGAAAAATGGCCTTTTTTTTCTAAAATAAAACCCCAATCTCTTTTGTTTTTCTTTTTTTTCAGTTGAAAAAATGAAAAAGTCCTGTGAAAAACATGATACTTTTTCATTTTTTCAAAAGTTTTCATGCAAAATACTGTTTTCTGATCAGCTGTAGTCATCATGTCTGGCTTGACTATGGAGCCCTTATTCACCCTGGTAAGCACTTACTTTGTGAGCAGACTTATTGATTTAAGCAGGATTATTTGTGTAAGTGCTCATCCATGTAAGTATGAATTGCCCAACCTAGTCCTGGATGATAAACCTACATATTAATGAATTAGATGCATAAGCAACAAGTTACTTGCATAGGACCTACACTATTCTCCATTGATGTGAAGTTTACATTATTGATTTAACAGGACAGCCAGATATAGTTGATTGTATTTAATTATAGGGTTACACAAGTCATAAAGGGAACTAAACTTTATTATTGTATGCTGATGGAGAATTTTAATTTCACAACATATTTAGTGACCCTCCCCAGCTGGTGGCTTTGTGCATGTTTTTGAAAGGAAGATTTGGAAAGACCTGTGACTCATGTCACATTCCTGATTTCAAAAGGATCTTTCCATGAGCTCTGAAGAAACAACAGATGGAGCGGTAGATAGTGCTTGTCCAAAACTTCAAGCTTCAAGTATCTAGTGCTGTGAGGATTGGGAGGTAGTTTCTTTCTGCACCTGGTATCTAGAATGTAGACCGAAACCAAACACTCCACAAGAATTTTCAGTGCTCGGTTTAGGAAAAAGTGCATATATCTGCTGCATATGTAAGTTTACTACCACATCTACTTGACTAAGAGTGTAGGATGAAGAAAAGTTGGTCAGATTTGTTGTTTCATTGTGGCTATTGAAATAGAAGATGATTTTTCAATCAGCTATAATGTACAGAGAAGAGTTGTATTACTTTTGGAGCAAAGAAAAAGCTTGGGATGTTAGAGGGGAAGAGAGCCAGCCAAGCATTATTCGTGTTTAATTTGTAACATGAATTTGCCTTTTCAGCCTGCATGTTCTGACTGACAGTGAGATGAGGGCCTTGGAGCTGTTGCATTACATCCTCTGTTTCCTTAGATTCTAATTAATCAGGGATTCAATTTTAGGTAAAATTAATTAATGGTGTTTTGTTTAGATAGTCAAATTCTGCCTTCAGTTTCACCCATGGAACCTTGCTTATTTCTATGGACAATGAGGAGAATGAAATTAGGAAATGATCCAAAGCCCAGTGAAATCAATGTGAGTCTTTTCTCTTGTTGTCAATAGACTTTGGATCAGTCCCTAAATGAGTCTGAATGGATGGTAAATTCTGCCCTCTTGTACGTTCTTCATGGGCAAGGATCACTTTGCGACATGGAAATAAATTTAACATTTATTCATATGATCCTATGTAGAACAAGAGGGAAGTGCTCAGTAAACCACACAAGCGCAGTCTGTGCCTCCTCTCCTGGTGGTTGGACCACTAAAGGATGGTGATCACCTGCTATTGCTACTCACTTATCTAGTTATTCCTTTAAGTCAAGTGGTCCAAGGACTGTCTGAAGAACCTGGGTTCATACCCAGAAGATGACCCACATAGTAAGGCTGTTGTATGCCCCAGCCATCCTCTCCCTCAATCCAGTCACCAATGGCTCACCATGCGTTTTTTTCTCTTAGAAGGCCTGATCCTGCATTTCTTGCCAGGTAAAACTAGGTAAAACTCCCATTGATTTCAGGGGTCAGTAAGGAATATAGGGTTGGCTCACAGATAGAGGCTGAAGCAGAATATTGCTTAACCCAGGCTTTTTCATAGCACAGTCTATCAATCAAAGAGAAGGGGATCATGACAGCAGTACTAGGGAACTGCACTGTGTTTTAGAAGACATAGTTATACTCTCCTCTGCTTCTCTTCAAGCAACCTCAGTGCAACACCTTTCACACTGAATTTGCAATAACCTCCAGTCAGACTGGCAGGTGATTAGATACAAGTCATTTGTTATGATCACAGATGACTTTTGTGCCTGTGAAGAGCAATGACTACGAACTCTATTGTGGCTTTATAATATCTAATACTGAAAGGAATGAGTTCAGGTTGCTAAACTCTCTTCATTTTGAATTGCAAGAGAGATCAAAAGCATGTAATAGAGCGAAGAGCCAAGTTGTTAATTTGTGGAGGTGAAACAGCACATAAAAATAGCACTACCTGCAAGGAATAGGGTTTGTTAGGTTATATTTGGAAAGTGATTTGCCCCTTTAAACTAGTTCTGGATGGTTGGTTGACTGAATGTGTGTGTGGGGAAATTAATGGGGATGCCTGGAAAACATCTTCACATAATATTTCAGTGTTTACACTTGCCTTGATAATTTATAATTAAAAATTTATAATATGTTTGGTTGTTTCTGCTTGTGAATTGACCATGAATAGATCATAACTTTTTCAACTCTATTTGTTCTGAACTACGGGCAGAATAATTTCTATAAATCATTTTTGATTATCAGCAAAACTTTTGTTGCAACAATTTGATATTCAAAGTGTTTTGATTGGACCCACACAGCTCACATGGAATGTTTGTATTCCCTCACTGGAGGAGTGTAACTCTAAGAATTACATATCTCATGATTACAAATTTGAAAGTGTTTTTGATTATATTCTGAAATATTCAGTGAAGATTTTGCTGCTTCAGTGAATATGCCTGCCCATAAACTCATTTACCAGAATATTCATGTAAAGAAAACACAGAAGAGGAGCAAATACAATTAAAGAAAGTTTCTTTCAAAATTAAAATTAATGTTTTCAGAATTTTTTTCCCACATTTGCCTTGCTGTATGTAATGCCATGTAAGGTCATGCAGACTGAAAAATTCCCGTTCATCAAATGATTTTTTTTATCATCCAGTGGTGATGAGTCTAATGCAAAATTAATGATCTGTTGTATGACTCTATGAGAGTACTCATTACTAATTTTGTCAAGCTTGTGCCACAGTAACACCATACTCAACATGCAGACCTATTGAAATAGATAGGACTGTGAAGTATGGGACTTCCCAATATGAGTAAGGATGCCATAAACTTTGCCTTTGTTTACAATTAGTTATACATAGCTGGAAAGAGGATTCAGCTCTGCTTTTCCCCAAAGGCTACCACACTTTTCAGAACCCTCTCATGGAACTGTTCTTAATTTAAATAGATTTAGAGGCCTTCTGGTGCCAGGGTGCCTTTTCCCTTCAGAGTTAAGTCCCTAGCTCTTGAAGAAGGGCGGGAGGAGAGCATTTTATAGAAGGTCTCTTGTGGCATGCCAGGGGAAGAGGGACCCTGTTACAATTTATGATCTGTGATACTGTGACTTACCCAGGGTACAATCCAGACTGATGAGTAGCTGTGTCATCCCTGCCCTCTAACTAAGGGGGTCTTTCATAATGCTTTGCTATTGTAGCCTCCAGCCTGGACTGCCCGAAAGAGCCTCCAGCAAGTCACTCCAGCCTCCAGCAAGTGACTCACATGCAAGTCACTCCCAGCTATGTCTGTATGTGTGCTCCAGCCACCCATATCTTGGCTTTCACCAGTCTTGGTTATTTTGCAGGCTGGCCCCAACAATACCCTCCCACCCCCACCCCATGTCTTACAATTTCCCCCGTAAATAAATGTCTTGTATTGTCCAGCCCTCTCCTGGACAATGCAAGTTTATATAAACTCTGTTATTTTTTTTAATAAGCATACAAGTTGCCACCCCAAATGGAGTTTCTCAAACACTTCAATTTAAACACACTGGATTAAACAATAAAACAAGTTTATTAATTATAAGAGAGAGATTTTAACTGAGTACATGTAATGAGGCATAAAGATCAGAAATGGTTACAAGAAAAATAAACATAAAACACAACTAGCGCCTAACTCAACAAACTGTGTTGAATTCGAAGCAAAGTTCTCACCACATGCTTTCAGGAGTCTTACTGATCAAACTTCTTAGTTCAGGACCCCTTCTCCCAGAATCCAACTAATGCTTCCTTTGTTGCTTCGGGTGCCATAAATGCAATGGTCTGTGAGGAGAGGGCCTTGGAGAGTTTCCCCCTCCTTTTTATAGTTTGTTCCCCATTTGAAAAACATTTGCAGCTGGATACCAGGAGACAAAAAGTCTATGTGGAAGGATGTTCCCTGATACTTTTTTTCCTCACCTGTTTGAGCTGTTTTTCTCTCCTCTGCCTGCTTGGTGATGGTTTACTGCTTAAATGCAAATTAAGCAGAGCACATGGTCCTTTGTTTAGGACAGAACTCTTTTCCAACTTCTACTTGGGTAGGGTTGTGGTTTGGAACATGTGCTAATAACACCATACATGGAAATCTTGTAATTTCACATACGGTGTTGTCACATGTGTATTTTATCAGGATGATACTGAACAGCAAATTTTGAGTTTTCATATGATTCCTTACAAGGCATACTTTGTAAAAAGATTATTACGATAGTGTGTAAGGTGTGAATACAAGGTACATTCTGTCACAGATACTTATTCAGGAGGATAGCTTGCCTGTCCCTATATGTGAATTTTATTCCAGTTGGGTGAGGTATAAGGATCATTTCATTGTTTGTGGTGGCTTAGATCTTTACAGTTAGCTTACACTGCTAGTGATTATGAATAGTGAACATAAGCTGTTTTGGGGATCTGGCATCCCAATAGAAGTCTTTCAAATCTCCAAATCAGTGGGAACCAGCATGTCAGCCACCCACTAGAAAGGGCTATGCAGGACCTCAGAACATGGATTACAAGTCTCTGCTCAGTTCCATCCTGTTTATTGCTTAAAGTTCTTAAATCTGCTTTATCTACCCAGCCTCACACTTGGCCTTTGCAAAAGAGGCATTATCTTTTTAATTTCCTGAAAGGTAATAAATTGTTGAATTTTCTTATATATGCCATCATAACTGCAATATTCTTTGACCTTTGCAGAGCTGGCCAAATAACAAACAGGCAGAGGATTCTTTTAGAATGTTGTTTATGTACACAAGAATCTCATCCGACTCCAATAAGAGAATATACTTTCCTTGTAGTCGGGGAATATTATATAGAGGTTTGAGCAGACCCATATTCTATTCCCAACTGTCGCTGACTCATTGTGTGATCTTGGGGGAAGAGATGAATCCCCTCTGAGCTTAATTTCAAACGTGTGCATTAGGTATATAGTACAATATTTAATGGGCACATAATCTGTAAAGCATTTGTTGTAGAAGGTGCTTTGTAAGTGCAATCCATTATTTATTTATTTGCTGCTACTAACTGTTGATATAAGTTCAGTCGGACAGCTCTTCTGGCAATTCTACTCTAAATTACTAAAATAATTTTAGGTAGTGTCTTGTACTATGTTTGAGTAACACTTATTACTTGTTTAATAATATAGGGCTGGATTATGCTCCCCCTTAGCTAAATTGAATAGTACCTTATTCCACAACTCATCCTATTGAAATAAGAGGCAGCTCTTGAAATTGATGACAAGTTGAAATTGCTTGTTTCTTTGTGCTCCTATGTCTGTATATATCCATCTGTTGTCTCTTGCCTTATACTTAGATTGTTATCACGCTGGGGCAGTGACCATCTTTTTCTTCAGTGTTCAGATGGCACCTAGCAGAATGGGATCATAGTCCATGACTGGGTCTGTTCCACAATACAAATAATTATTAATAAGTGAGGTGCTGTTCAGCATTAAGTAAGGATTTCACAATCTGGCCCATAGTGAAATGTATGCACTGAGAAACTGAAATTCAATAGGTAAATCAAGTATCCAAGGTTGCTTGTTGTTGGTTTGGAGAATTAAGGTTCTTTTAGGAAACATCCAATTACTGTGATGCTTCTTTGCTGAAAACGCTGTTTTCCTGTGTAGCACAGGTGGAGGGTTTTGCTAACTTCAAGATCCATGCTCCCCCATCCCAACACACACACATAAAGGCACATTGCCCAAAAAAGGAAAACTTGTTTTGACAACTGTTCGATAGTAGGAAAGATTTGCGCAAGTTGGACTCAACTCCCTAATAACTGTTAGAGTTCCGTATGTCAGGGAGAAGATTGTGGTCAAGTGTTGTTTTTTTAAACAAACAAACAACCATAATACAAACCAAACCAGCCTCAGATCATGAAAACTCTCTATAAATACCACACTTCTCTGTCATTCCAACTTTACTTAAATGAAAGGGCAAAACCCACAATTTATAACTGTTTCAAGAGCCGTTTAAAAAAGTTGTTCTCAGTGGAAACAAGTTACTCTTCTTTGAAATATAAACCAAATGTCTATTACTGAACCTCGAAACACATGTGGGAATTAATGAATAGGCATCTTAAATTCTTGTAAAGCTAGGATGTCACTGAGGCAAATTAAGGGATGAAAGCTCTTGCTTAGCTTCAGATCTTTTGGTTAAGAATGCTCCAAAGCAGCTGCTCTGTGAGATTTAAAATTAAATTAGAAGAAATAATTGCTCTAATCCCTTTGCCTAAAACAATCTTTGCCATTTACATAGGTTTTTCAATGCAGTTTGTGTAACCTATAGCTGCTGCCACTTGTGCTGGGTTCATCTGTCATAATCCAATCGACTACAAGAAAAGCATGCTAATGTTTGTAAAATCCCACTTGGAATGAACATCAATGGATCCAATTTTACCTTGCAAAGCTGAGGAACATAAAAAATCAGGTGTGGGTCTGTTTCCCCCCCCCCGCCCCCCCGCCCCTCGAGACTGTACAGATCAGGAGAAAACTAATACATGGATTTGTTTCTGTTCCATTGGATGAAAACCTCACTTGTCTGTGTACAGTAGCAAAGAGAAATATTCTGTGGTTTCACACATACAGAAGTGTTGATTCTTCAAGTAAATGATAGCTTGTCAAGTTTTAAGGATTTTGTTTGAATCCTTTATCATTGTTAAAGGTCCCCTCCAAGGATTTGTTCATTCTAATTCTTTTCTTAACTGCAGTTAGAGCACACTTTAAATTCTACTAAAACCATATAGAATGTTCATATAGATTATTCTTGGGTTTGGACTATAATAATTACGTGCAGCTCAAGGCAAAAAAGAAATGCAGTTAGAAAATTAAATCATACTGATCCAATTTTAAATCTCATTTACACATAGAAATATGGCAAACTGAGCATATTATACAAGACATTTTGTTGTAAGGTAATTTTAAACTGAGTAGAAAGGATTTGGGAAAATGATGGGCCATAATAATAGGGTTAAACATGTTGGAGGTTTTTTGGTTGTTGAATAAATAAAAAACATTATTATCATTATTATTTGTTAATTGCCAATAGTATTCTTAATTCAAGAAACATAATTAAGGACAGACCCTGCACTGAAGAGCATTCAGCTAAAAAAGACTGATACAATAGTGATAGGATGCACTAGTAGACCCAGGGAAAAAAAGTTAACTTACATTTCCTCATTACATTTCCAATTCAGGAAAGTACTTGAGTATGTATTTACATCCATCTCTGTTCAGGACTTAGGCCCTTCATCAAGAAAATACTTAAGCACATATCTAATGTGGGTACGCCCATGACCTCAATGAGCACTGAACGTGTGATTAACTTTAAGCATGTGTGTAACTGTGGTCTTGAACATGGATGTAGTGTGAGAGTATAAACATGTAAAGAGCTATGTCTTAAGCAATAACTAAAGAACTCCCTGACTGTGAAGTTCCTTCCTTTATTAAACTCTCTGCAGCAACACATCCTGGGCCTCTGATAAATGTGGAGGACCAAGAACTTTATAACCACACCATATCTTCCTTTCTTGATAATAAAGAGATTAAAACTTAAATTACAACCCAGTGTGTATGCACACAACAATTCAAAATAAACTTCAAATTCCTTAAAACTATTTACAGAATTATGTCCCCTTATCAATTTTTTTTAAATAGGAGTGAACAATATTCTAAAGATCAAGTCTATGAGAGGGGTCTAATCAGTCCTCCACACCAAGTTTTCACTTCTGTTGTGTTTTGTGTGTGGAGTTCCTTGTGGCAGGGGCTCACTTCCTGACAGAGTATCACAGGTCCCAGATTCTCTTTGTGTTGGGGAAATACCGAAGATGAACCGAATTCCTCGGGAGAAGTCCTTTTGGAGTCTCCACTCAGCAGGGTCTGGGAGTTTCTGTCAAATTCTGAACAGTTCCAGATGTCTGGTTTCAGTTCAAGTAGCACTTTTGTTCTGTGACAAACACTGACATTATGTTGTTGCCAAAAGTTATTTCAGTGTCCTGTTTTCGAAATTCGTTCAGGTCAGGCCACTTAGAGTCTTTAGTTATCTTCTCTTCAGAAGTTCTTCTGGAGATAATCCAGATGCAATCAGTGCTGACTGAAATGCCATGAGTGCCTTATGCCATTCCACTGATTTTTGTGGAAGTCTTTCTCAAGTCTGCACTTTGCCCTGCACCTCACTGTTGCTTTGAGGATAATGTGGATTACTAGTACAATATTCAAAATCAAAATCCTGTGCAAAGAATTAAAATTGAGGCACACAATCAGATATGAGGACTTCTGGAGCTCCATGTCTTGCAAATATTAACCTTAGTTTCTGATGACCTGTGCCGATGAGGTCTGTGTAAATATAGCCATCCAATATATGAGGAGAAGTAATTGATGTCTACAATGTATGTATGTCATTTCCAGGAAAAAAAATCTATTGTTCCTTGCTGTCATGGTCTGGTGATTTTCTCCTTGTTATATACCTAGCAGCCCTCCTACTAAGGTCTAAATTTGCTAACTCAGACCAGGCCACCATATTAATTGTGTTTGAGCTCTGCACTTGTTCATACCTAAGTGTCCCTCACACATTTTGGAGAGCATCTCTTTTTGAAGTATCATAGGGATAAAAATGCCCCATCCTTTCAGAAGCAGACCACTGACCATATGAAGGGCAGTCTAGACTTGTCAATATGGTAAGAGACCAATTGAAAGTTGACTCCTTCAGCCCACAACTCAACTCTGTCAAAGGAGAACATTTTTGGCAAGTCTCAACCTTCCATTGTTGATGTCTAATTTGTTGAAGTCATCTGGCAGATTGTGGAATTGCCATCAGAACAAGATCAATGTATACTTCGACATCTTTCTCTAAAGCCTGTTCTTCTTCTATTGGTGGCTGCTTAATTGAGACTTTAAATAGAGTGACTGCTGCTATGAGTGCTTTCTCTGATATGTGTTCAATGTTGAAAGAAAATTGCATCAGCCATTGTCAAAATCTTTGACACTCGGAAGGTCGTCCAGTGCTTTTGAACCCAATAATGTCAATAAAGGTTTATGGTCTGTTTCTATGTTAAAATCCAAGCCAGACAGATGTGCACTGATTGTTCAGTGGCTCAAGTGACTGCTAGAGCTTCCTTTCTCACTTGAACTTACTGCTTCTTGATTTCTGAGAGACTTCTTGATATTAATGCAATAAGTCTCAGGTCTGCTTCTTGTTGCTTTTTAGTAAGCACTGCTCTTAACTAATATGAAGATGCAACCACTGCTACTTTTATTGGATAGTTTACAGAATATTGTGCAAAAACAGGTGGAGATGACCGTACTTTTTATTTTATTAAATGTGGTTTTGTTGTGTGCTCCCCTAGATTCATCTGTTGTGACCACTGAGATCTTTTAAAGGTTTTGTTAGATGAGGTAAATTTGATAAGAAATTCTCACAATCATTTGTCATGCCAAGGAATCTTCTTACAACAGAGGCATCTTTGGGTTCAGTAAGGCAAGTAAGGCCTTCAGTTTGTCTGAATGCAGCTGAATTCCCTGTATGCGAATTATGTGTCTTACCAATTTTATCTGCTCCTTTCCAAATTCACATTTCTAATTCAGAGTGAGGCCAGCTTGTTGGAAACATCTTTAAATTGCAAGTAGTTGCTCAGCACATTTTTTATCTCTCCTATATTCCAATACATCATCTGTGTGGCAAAGGATGCTAGGAAAACTAGACACAATCTGAGAGGTTCTTTTCTGGAAATGTTCTGGTGCTGCAGATCTGCAAATGGAAGCTGACTGAAAGAGTACCTTCCAAACAAAGTGATGGATGTAGTTAATGTTGTAGATTCTTTATCAAGGGGTATTTTCCAGGAGTCTGCTATAGCATCTAATTTTGAGAATGTTTAGGTATCAGGAGTAAGGTCCTCAGCTGTTCTTGCTCAGTACTTTTGATGCCCTAATTTGCAAACTAGGCTACCCTGCCTGATTAGCTGAGGAAGCCGGTAGGCCATTTAGTAAACTTAGCAGCAGCAGTAGCTTACTGACTGCTTAACACACATACACATGGGCTCTCTGCCTTCCTGTGCTCATCTCTCCAAGCCCTGCTCCTGCTTTGCTCTTCCACATCTCCAGCCCAGATCCCATCCTGCATCCAGCCTTCATCCTATCCTGCATCCAGCTTTGTTCCTATCCTGTTGAAGCCTCGCTCCTGCCTCAGAACAAGTCCTGCTCCTGCCTTCCCTGACTCCTGGTGACCTGGTTCCAACCCTCGGCTCTAACTCCTGACTATGACTCAACTCTTGGCTCTGGTATTTGGACTCTGAGCACTAGGCCTGACCATCTATGAACCAAATCCACTGACATTTGGCGTCTGGTAACAGAACTCGTGTCTGATCAACTGTGGAAAGTATATCACTTTCTCTACACATGCTTTTATTAAGTTATATAAAAATGCAGATTTCCATATTGGTCTTCAGTACTACAACAACCCCCACACACCAGTCAATGGGCTCGTCTCTCTGGAAAATAACCCCCTTAGCTTCCTTTCTCTTCAGTTCATCTTTGACTTACCCTAGCAAGGGTATACATATGCAGTATGGGGCTAGGGGCGCAAAGGAATTTGCTGATGGCATCAGTTTTATTTTATTCTCCCTGAAAGCTTTCCTAGCTTTGTGAAGACATCGATACATCTCCCTGATGAGTTTTGGTTTTGCAATTAATGCTTAATATCTCTACTAGGTGTAGTCTTGCATTGAGGGCAGCCCTACTAGGGGAGTTGTTAGTCCTTGTATTACATATATTAGTTCTTGAAGATCTTTCTGTCTTTTCTCCAGTTTTGCAAGGAACTGGCCACAAACATCTAGTGTGGTGTTACTAGCTCCATGTAGAACAAGGGTCGGCAACCTTTGGCACGCAGCCCATCAGGGTAATCTGCTGGTGGGCCGTGAGACATTTTGTTTATGTTGACTATCTTCAGGCACCAGCCCCCTGCAGCTCCCAGTGGCCACGGTTTGCCGTTCCCGGACAATGGGAGCTGCAGAAAGCGATGTGGGCCGCAGGGACATGCTGGCTGCTGCTTCCTGCAGCTCCCATTGGCCGGGAATGGCAAACTGCGGCCACTGGGAGCTGCAGGCGGCTGTGCCTGAGGATAGTCAGTGTAAACAAAATGTCTTGCGGCCCGCCAGTGGATTACTTTGATGGGCAGCTACATACCGAAGGCTGCTGACCCCTGATGTAAAATCTTATTTGGTCTTTGTGAATCTGCGTTCTGAGATCAATTATAATCTTTTTTTTCTTTTTTTTTTTTTTTTTTTTTGGTGACTACTGCCTCAGTATCAACTTTAAATATAAGGTTTTCCTATTTTAGATTCTTTCATGTGTAGGTTTTGTCTGTTCTATTGAGGATATAGTCATGTATGGACTCAGTCATCTTATGATAACACTACCTCTTGGATTGTTTCCACTACTTTTGGTCACCTCATGGACTCAGACTTTAAGGCCAGAAGGGGACAATCATGATCATCTAGTCTTACCTCCTGCACATTGCAGGACACAGAATCACATCCAAAACCTGTAGCTGAGTTACTGAAGTCCTCAAATTATGATTTAAACATGTGAAGTTACAGAGAATCCCCCATTTACCATAGTTCAAACCAGCAAGTGACCCATGTCCCATTCTGCAGAGGAAGGAGAAAACCCTTCAGGATCTTTATCATCTGACCTGGGGGGGAAATTCCTTCCTGACCCCAAATATTGCAATCAATTATACCCTCAATATATGCGCAAGACCCAGCAACCAGATACATCAGAAAGAATTATCTGTAGTAACTCAGAGCACTATCACTCTAGTGTCCCATCTCTGGCCATTGGAAATATTTGCTAGTAGCAGTTGCAGATGGGCCATATGCCACTGTAGGCAGTCTCATCATACCATCCTCTCCATAAATTTATCAAGCTCAGTATTAAAACAAGTTAGGTATTTTGCCCCCATTCCTCCCCTGGAAATGTTGTTCCAGAACTTCTCTCCTCTGATGGTTAGAAACCTCTATCTAATTTCAAGCCTAAATTTATTGATGGCCAGTTTATATCCATTTGTTCTTTTGCCAATATTGGATCTTAACTTAAATAACTCCTCTCCCTCTCTGGTGTTTATCCATCTGATTTATTTATAGAGAACAATCATATCTCCCATCAGCCTTTGTTTGCTTATGCTAAACAAGCCAAGCCTTACATCTCCTCTCATTAGGCAGATTCTCCATTCCGCTGATCATCCTAGTAACATCCATCTGTATGATTTCCAGTTTGAATTGTGTAATAGAGTCTTTGGTGGATTAGATGGCTTAGTGATTAGTTCGCCTCATGCCACCTCACAATGGGTATGCCCTGCACTCCTGGTCCATCTTTAATGAGAGGTGTGGTGATATGGACAGGTGGTTTGGGTTCCTCCTGTAGTAGGGGAAGCGGTAGGGGAATCTGGGCCCACTCATTCAACTGGGCTCTGACCCAGGGTCCTAGATGGTCAGGTCAACAGTGTCTGGTCCTGAAGATGCCCTCTGAGTTACCCTCCCTCAGCAGGGGCGGCTCTACCTTTTTGGCCGCCCCAAGCAGTCATGCGCGGGAGGCGCCCCGGAGCCGCGGGAGCAGCGGACCTCCCGCGGGCATGACTGCGGAGGGTCCGCTGGTCGCGCGGCTCCGCTGGACCTCCTGCAGCTGCGGACGGTTCTCAGGTCCGGCGGCTCCGCTTGAGCTGCCGCAGGCATGCCTGTGGGAGGTCCAGCCGAGCCGCGGGACCAGCGAACCGTCCGCAGTCATGCCTGCGGGAGGTCCACTGGAGCCGAGGGACGAGCGCCCCCTCTGCAGTCATGCCTGCGGCAGGTCCGGTCATCCTGGGGCTCCGGTGGACCTCCCGCAGGCATGACTGCGGCAGGTCCGCCGGCCCAGCCTGCCGCCCTCCCGGGAAAGGGCCGCCCCACGCGCGTGCTTGCCGCGCTGGGGTCTGGAGCCGGCCCTGTCCCTCAGTCACTTCCTACTGATGTTTCTCCTTCAACTTCCAGTGCCCAATAAGATGAAAAGAAAAGGCAACCAAACCATCAGTCCCAACCAGGATTAGCATATAGCCTTATTCCCTCAAGGAGGCTTCTCAGATGCCCTTGCCAGGAGCCTTCAGGGTAGGTCTGTCTTCTTCCCTAGCCTACTCCTTCTGAGATGGGTGGCTCCCCTTTTTCAGCCTTTTCTTCAGTTGGAGCATGCTCTGCAGGGCTGGAGCTGCCTTGGCCAAATACTGTCCTTTAACCACATCTGGCCAAGGGTGGGGTTTGTATACCCCATCACAAATTCATCTTTCTGAAACATGGGAGACCAGAACTGCACACAGGGCTTGGCTACACTTACAAATTTGCAGCGCTGCAGCAGGGTGTGAAAACACACCCTCTCCAGCGCTGCAAATTGCGGCGCTGCAAAGCGCCAGTGTGGTCAAAGCCCCAGCACTGGGAGCGCGGCTCCCAGCGCTGTCCGTTATTCCCCACAGGGAGGTGGAGGTGGACAGCGCTGGGAGAGCTTTCTCCCAGCACTGGTGCTTTGACTACACTTAGCGCTTCAAAGCGCTGCCGCGGCAGCGCTGCCACAGCAGCGCTTTGAAGTGTAAGTGTAGCCAAAGCCACAGTATTCCAGATGAGGTCTTACCAGTGACTTGTATAATTGTAATAACACTTTCCTATTTCTATGGAAAATACCTCTCTTGATGTAACCTATGATTGCATTAGTCTTTTTCACAGCTGCAACCCATTGGCAGTTCATAGTCATCTTGTGATTGGTCAGTACACTTAGGTCTTTCTTCTCCTTTGTCACCTCCAACTGATACATCCACAGTTTATAGCAAAAATTCCTGTTAGTCCTTAAGTGCATAACTTTGCACTATTAAATTTCATCACATTTCTATTATTGCAATTTTCAAGGTTGTCCAAATCTTCTTATATGATATTCTGGTCCTCCTCTTTATTATTAATACCTCCCAGCTTTGTGTCACCCACAAATTTTAATAGAACACTTCCATTTTTTGTGCCAATGAAAATTGGCCCCAAGACCAATCCTTGAGTAAATCAACTAGTCTGACAGTTCACTTTTCAGCGTGACCCATGTAGTCTCCCCTTGAACCAGCTGGTTACCCACCTCTCAATTCTCATATTAATTCCCATCTTCTCCAGTTTAACTAATAATTCCTCCATATGGAACTGTATCAGATGCCTTTCTGAAATCTAGGTAGATCTACTGCATTTCCTTTGTCCAGAAATTCAGTTATCTTCTCAAAGACAGAGATGAGATTGGTCTGGCACATTTTACTTTTTCTAAAATCATGTTGTATTTTACACCAATTACCATCTACCTCTGTGTCCTTGCAGTGGATTGGCCGTCATCCCTCTCCCTCTCAGGCTCAGAGGGAGGCCATTCTGCCTCACTGAGGCACACCTGTCAAAAGTAAATTAGCCGGGGAATTAGCAAATGACTAGTCTATAGCCCTAGCAACAATCTGTTGTTAGCGCAATTTCCTGGCTGGGACAGACAGCACATGCAGTTGGGTGCTCTGGTCCCCTGGGCAGGGCACAGCAAGGAGCAGTCTTTAGCCCAGACTGGGGCACACAGCAAATTCAGTCAGGCTCAGCCTTTTACGTGGGGCAGAGCAGCAACAGTCTCTAGCCCAGCTTCCTGGCTGGGCATTCAGAAGACAGAGGCCATTTGGCCTAAGGTGAGGAGGCAGCCACCCCAGGGGTGGGGTTGGAAGCAGGAGGTAGGGGGACCTGGGCCCAACTTCTCCACCGGGTCCCATCCCAGGGCCCTAACAGCGGTGGAGGAGTCTGCCACTGGGTCAGCGGGGATCCCACCAAAACACGCTGACTCATGCTCTGGCAGCAAAACCGGACTACCGCGGTCCAGAGTTAGAGCTCCGTAGTCCAACGGTCCTCCGTCTTTTGGGGGTACTTGTCAGATGGCAGTCCTGGCAGCTACTCAGAGTCGTCCTCCAGGATCAGGGGTTGGCACAGCTTGGTCCCTGGTCCAGGGGCCAGCAGCAAGGCAGAGGCATCTGACTCCTTCTTTAGCTCTTGCTCAACTGAGCTGGAGGCCCTGCCACTTATACTTCATGTTCTGCCTGTCAGCTTCCAGTGCAAGGGGCAGGCCTAGCCTGGCTCCACCCCCCCAAGGGCGGACAGTGGTCCCTTTCCCTTCAGGCTCAGAGGTGGGCCACTCCACCTCACTACAGTACTTAGCTAATCTCTTTCAAAATTTGTTCTAAGCTTGCATACAACTGAGGTCAAACTAATGGGCCTATAGTTTCCTGAATCACTTCTTTTCCCCTTTCTTAAATATAGGTACTATATTTGCAATTTTCCAGTTATAGGGTATAACCCCCAAGTTTATGGCTTCATTAAAAAGTCTTGATATTGGGCTTGCAATTTCATGTGTCAGTTCCTTTAAATATTCTTGGATGGAGACTCTCTGGGTCCCCTAATTTGGTCCCATTAAGCTGTTTGAGTTTGGCTTCCACCTTAAATGGTAATTTCTACTTAAATAACCTTGCTCCCATTAGCCACCCTGCCACTGTCCCCAAGCTCTTCATAATCCTTATTAAAAACTGAGGCAAAGTACTTGTTTAGGTGTTAGGCCATACCTATATTATCTTTATTCTTCACTCCATCCTCAGTTCTTAGCCATCCCAATTCTTCTTTCTTTGTTTTCTTTCATTTCTATGGCTAAAGAACCTTTTTCTATTGGTTTTAATTTTCTTCATAAGGTCCAATTCTGCTTGACTTTTGGAAGTATTCACTTTTTCCCCTTCACTTTGTGACTCCAAGAAGTAGCTTTAATTGATGATACATTCCTTCTTGCATTCCTTGAAGGCTTTGGCTGTTTCTTAATAACCTTTTTTACATGCTTCTTCATCCAGTAGGATGTGCAAACCTCCCTATGTTTTTTCCCCCCATGCTTGGCATGCAGGCTTCAGGAAGTTTCTTCAACTTTGACATAAAGTAAATCCTTCTCTACATTCAGATCCTTGAGTTCTTCAGTCCAGTTCACGTCCCTGACTAATTCCCTTAATGTTTTAATGTTTGCCCTTTTGAAATCAAGTTCCTTAGTTCCACACCTATTTTTGTTGGTCCTTCTATTTAGTTTAACTTGATTAACTCATGATCACTCAAACCGAGGTTTTCCCCTACAATCAGTTCTGCTAAGAGATCCTCAGTACTTTCTAATACTAAAGCTAAAATGGCATCACCTTTTGTTGATTCATTGATTACTTGAAGAAGAAATCTGTTGGCCATCACATCCAGGAATATTTGTCCCCTACTATTATTAATAGCACTTGTCCTCCAATCTATATATGGGAAATTAATCTCCCATAATCTCATAATTCCCTGTAGTATTTATTAAATTGAAAATATTAAAGATGTCTCTATCTATATTCCAGGTCAGGTCCTGGGGGTCTGTAGCAGACCCCAGTCGCTGTCGCAGTGGAGCCTCAGGGCTATCCCAGTGGAGCCTTTCTTTCCCAAAATGATTTTGACCCAAACAGAATGTTTTAGCTGTTCCAGCACATCTTGTTTCTTTACAGTTTACCTTGTCACTAATATACAATGCTACTCCACCATCTTTACCTTTTATTTCTGTCTTTCCTGAACAGTACATAACTTTAATACCTGTATTCCAATATGTGCAAACAATTGTAAAAGTTCCATTTTTGTGGCATCTCTTACATTCTGTCTCTTTAGCTGGACATTATGGTCAGCTGTGGTTTGGAATCTCCCTATACTTAAGTGAAGAATCTGACTGAAACCAGTAATATATGCATTAATAGTGATCACTGTATGAAAACATAGGCTAAATTGCGGCACACAAATAAAGGGTGGTGTATAGAGTCCAATCTAAGGAAGGAATTCGACTCAGAGAAATGATCACACCATAGGCCAGTGTTTTTAACAATCAGGAAAAAAAGAAGGGTTGGGTATTCAATATAGCGTGGTGGAGGAAACAATGAGATTTGGTTATAATGTGTTGAGGAAGAGGGATTAGGTCTAAAATGACACTAAAATTGCAAACCTGAGACACAGGTTATGAAAACACTTAAAAACAATCAAAGAGGTTATTTGAGTACAAACTTGATCTTTTAAAAAGATGTTCAACTGTTGACATAATATCCCTGTGTGTAAGCAGCCAACTCAGGACAATGTAAACTAAACTGTATCAAATCTGCTGTTCTCAAAATATTTCGTGTTGAAGAGGATAAAATTCATCAGTCATGAAGTAAAATCCCGTGATGTGTGCCTGAGGGTTCTTTTACCAACATTCCTTTTGAGAGAAAATTCTGAGAACTTTTCCCCATGGCTTCAGCACTGTGAAGTTTGTAATACAAAGCTAGGAATGTTGCTACATCTGTTTGAAAAGTAAAATTGGGACTTGGAGGCAAGTTTGTCAAAATTGATAAGTAATAGTACTGAGCAGTCCTGTAGGGAATAATTTTTGTGTTTCCCATTTAGGATTCTATAATATTACTTGCTACAGAAACTGAAAAATTTAAAGAAAAACATAGCCATTAAATTACTGTTCAAAACTGAATATTCTTCTGGATGGTAGAAGAGATATAATAAAACGTGTCTACTCTGGAACTTCAAAGCAATACAACCCAAAAGTCGGGCCAGAGAAGGTTTCATTTTGGACACATTTTCTCTGCTAAATCTGGGATCCAAGTGTTAGTTGAAAAAAAAGACCATTTTCCAGCAACCTTTGTTTCTGCCATGTCCCAGATGAAATCATCAGAGAAATAATGGTGTACTGAGGTGACTGTGTGTCAGGATAGCCAGTGTTAGCTCACTGTTTCCTTGTGCTCCCCTGTCTGTCTTGTCTACCAGTTGTCTTGTCTTATGCTCGGACTGTAAGGTCTATGAGCAAGGGCTATCTTGTTGTTCTGTGTTTGTACAGCACCTAGCAAAATTAGTTCCTGGTCCCTGAGTAGAATCCCTAGGTGCTACTGCAATACAAATAATAAGTAAAATATATACATGACACCAATAACCTCATGTTTTATATAATGGGTATCATGCTCCAACACTAGATCCGGCAATTTTCTTATAAACAACCATAACTTTATGAAGTTTTCTATTTAAAAATTGGTTATAGGTGACTGGTTAGATGTATTCAGACTAATTACAGTGAGCTTGCAGGTTGGCAAAGGGGCTGTCATTCTCTGACTGTGTAGTATGCCATTCTAATAAGAGTGCACTCTTTGTTTTGGACTTCATCCAACTGAGTATGTATCAACACAGACAGATTTCATCAGTGATAATATCAGAGTGATTCAAAGAAAGTGGTTTTGAAACACTCCGATGTTATAATTGGTTACAATTCTTCCATGGATAGATTAGAAACACAAATGACAGATGATATGATATGCAGATGGATATTAATGTCACAATATATTCTGACTTGAGTAATAGCCATTGATCTGGCCAGTGCCCTCAAATAGATAGCTTTTTTTTTTAGAGGGAGAAATGGTTCACTTTGAGATTAAAAATATTCTCTCTTCCTTATCCCACTTTGCTCTCATCGCAATAGAGACATAGCTGTGTATAAAGTTTTGTAGGCAAGAGTTGGGAATGACTGCATTACTCATGAGTAGCAAAACCATAAGGGAGTTGTTCAGGTCATCCAAAACCTCTTCACTCAAAAGCACACCAGACCACCCTGCATTTTTGTTTCAACTTACATTTAACAAACACTATTTTAGAAGTGGTTTGCAGCATTCATTAAATGTTACAATATGCCTAATATACCTATATCCTGTAGAACCACTATTAATCCAACTGTATGTGTGCTTTGAGGGAAGGAAAATGTATGTATGCAGAGAAGGAAGTTAAACTTCTTATCTATCAGAGATGCCCAGCCCCTATATGAAATGAGCAGTTTCAATGCCTTCATAATATGTGGTAACATAGATCATCTAAATTCAGATGGAAATAAGCAGCAAGACACATTTTATAGGAAGCTATGGATTGTCCGTCACCGGGTAAAAATTTGAATGCATACCTATGTATTTGATTATTAATAACATTAATTGTTACTTGTTTTACTGTGGCATCTCCAAGCCCCAGTCATGGACCAATACCCTATTGTGGTAGGCACTATACAAATACAGAATAGAAAAAAAAAGATACAGAATCATTCAATGCCACTCCATGTGCTGTTACAGTATCTATTTTGACACAGTGCATATTGCTTCCCCTAACAGCACGCTGCATGTTTAATTAAGCAAGTCCATTTGCTAGACATTAAAAAATTGTCATTGTTATGTGTCAAGGGAATAGGCTCTCTTTCCTCTCTGAACTTTCCCGCCTCTTGTCATAGTTCAGGGCAACTGGACCTGTATTCTTCCTCTGCAGCCTGCCAGGATACTCAGGCTTCTAGTCCCCAGTCTGTGTGCTTTGCAGGAAAATTTTGGGGTTTTGGTCTGTTTTCAAGTCTGTAGCTTATTGATTCCATATATTTATGTATTTGGTGTTCTTTAAAGTTTATTCTCATCAGAAAAAAAATATTTTTCCACTATAATGCCTCTGACCTATTATTTTTCCCTCTTATTTTAAAGTGATGTATTGTTCTGATATGACAAATATTACTGTCCCAAAACAGCTATAAATTTTAGTGTCACTAGTCAAGGATCAAACAGCAAAAGTCATCATTTGTAGTGTGGCACAGCCAAAGTGTGCCATGGGAATTCTCCCCCACAAGCATGCTGTGCCTTTGTCACAAGGAAAACAAAATCTCTCTGAAAATGGGTTACATATTGAAGACCCAACCCTTCAAATCCTTTTGTAAGTAAGGCATTTATGGGATCAGATTTTTGTGCTTGCATGATAGCAGACCCATGAATCACTCTAGTCACTGTCAACTTTTGAAGGGTGAGAAAACAATTAATTTAAAAAAAAACCCATGCATAGACAATTATTTGGCTTCAGGATAAAGCAGGTGCAAAGAGTCCTTAGTACATTTTACAACCATTTCTCAAGGAGTTTTTATCTTTCCCTCCCTGAGAGAGAATCAAATCTTTTTTTTTAAATGAGCTAAATTTCACCTGCTATGATTTAGATTTAGCAATGAGAATAACTACTTTTCCCTTACGCCCACAGAGCTGAAGGGAAAGTCAGGCCCTTTCACATTTCAGGAGTTCCAGTCCATTTCTGACTAGGATCAGGCACTAGAATTCTTAATGCCGTAATTTCCCAAAGGGCTTGTATTCGTGATGCATTAGTCCGCACTAGAGTAAATTCTAGTGCACACTAGCGTGTTTATGCACTAACTGGCACATGTGGATCCTACTGGCATTCACTAAAAGTTCCCTGGGGCATGTTAACATAGCAGTGTTTGAAACGGAACTACGTTAATGCTCATTATAGAACTTACAGTGTGTGCCAGCTAGGTGTATATGGACCAGTCATTTTGCTAACGTGCTAGTGTACACTGAAGGGTTGAAAATCCTAGTGCGGACTAATGCACCCTGTAGACAAGCCCTAATACCAAATGTAATTATGTGCTCCTCAGTCCACTGCTTTTTAGCCTAAACTTGTCTCTTGGATCTCTCTCAGGTATACGAGGCACTGGATGTCATGGGTATAAAGATGGCCCATTACTGTCCCAAAGGAACTGTATGCCTCATCATATAAATAAGAAATTATAAATTTTCCAGCTGTCCAGAGCAGGAGATTAGGTTTAAATGTGTCTAAGCCACACTCCAGTCAGAGTGATAACATTTTGCCTAACTAATATTCACACTGTGATTCCATGAGCCAATGTACTTCTGCCTCCTGTACTAACATACTCTGTGGTGCTGCTGTGTTACATTAGAGCTACTATGGTTCACCCTAGAAGTAGCAACTGTTCAGTCATGTAAGAAGCCATTCCATTATACACAGAAAAGGGTCCAAGCCAAAATCACATATCCAAACACTCCCAAGCGCAAGAAAAGTGCAGATCCAAACTTCATTGCACAATCCTAATTTTAGATCTAAGATTATAAATCATTTGGAAAAATGTGCATGTTGGGATTCTTTCTGGATAAAAGTATCAGAGGGGTAGCCGTGTTAGTCTGGATCTGTAAAAAGTGACAGAGTCCTGTGGCACCTTATAGACTAACATACGTATTGGAGCATGAGCTTTCGTGGGTGATGACATGTGTCTGACGAAGTGAGTATTCACCCACGAAAGCTCATGCTCCAATACGTCTGTTAGTCTATAAGGTGCCACAGGACTCTTTGTCACTTTTTTCTGGATAAAAGAAGCACTATTCTAATCTTTATAGCTATTAGATCTACAGTTTGAGAGACACTGTGTTAGGGAGCCAGTATGTTCAGACCTGCCACCCAATGACCTGTTAACAGTTGCTAGTACTTGAAGTTCTACTTCGACAGAGGACTCCAGTCCTGGGATTTGGTTGGACAAAGTCTGAGGTACTGATTGGTTCCCTGCCTCTATTGAAACCAAGCAGGAAGAGGAAGTCATCTGTGGCGTTTTCCCTGCTCTGGACTGCTTTCCCTGCAATACCTGTCTCTGTTGCCTGACCCTGATGTCCCAGAACCCTGACCCAGACCGCTTCTTGGGCTTGACTCCCAGGGTGCCCATCTGATCTCCTGGATACCTGGACTCTGATCTCCTGAAACCTGACCCAGCCTGCCTCCTGGCTCTCAACTTCTACTCAGACCACCCACATCCCAGTTGTGATACACTGTCAATCTGAAAATCATATTTGTCTCTATATTTCTCCCCTAGTCTAGTTACAAGTAACACGGAAGATAAGCTGAAAGAAGTTCACCAGAAGGGAGGGGGAGGAGCGAGGACTCGGCGTGCAGGCTCCCCCTCTCTCCCCTGCCTCCTGCCGGCAGCAATCAGCTGGCTTGTGGTGTTTAGAAGGGCGTGGAGGGACGGGGGAGGAGCAAGGACACAGCGTGGGAAGTGAAGGGGGGGAGAAGAGGCAGGTCAAGGATGGGGGCTTGGAGAAAGGTGGGGAGTGGGCGGGCTGACGGTTGAGCCCCCCCCCCGTTGCTTGCAGAGTAGGGGAAGCTGCCGCTGCTGCGCAACGTGCTTCTCCTAGCCTACAGCACCTTCAGCCTCCTTGCCTGCCTCACCTCCAGTGCCAGTGGGCTGTGCCTGTGTGGGGTAGGGCAGGGGCACCTCCTAACTATAGTACTGTACTGTATGTATAGTATGTTTGTAAACACATAGCACGTGCACACTACTCCCCCCCCAGCGTAGTATTAAATTGCTTGTTTAAAATTGTTTAAAATGCCTTTTGTCTGGCAAAAAAAAAAAATTCCCTGGAACCTAACCCCCCGCCATTTACATTAATTCTTATGGGGAAATTGGATTTGCTTAACATCGTTTCACTTAAAAGTCTCATTTTTCAGGAATATAACTTCAACGTTAAGTGAGGAGTTACTGTATTTAATTTTGGCTATTGAGTTTATGTTCAGGATTGTTTAATGGGAACACATTTCCTAGTTCTTTACTGATGCTAAATAACTTCTGTCTTTTAGCTGAACATACGACATGGCCTACACCAAAATGAAGTGGAAAGGAATTTTGAAAATATAGAGGATGAAACTGGTGCCCAAACCAATATGGACAGAAAGATGTGTGAATTAAGAGCAGAGGTAATGTTTTTCCATGGCATCTCTAACTTCTTGTACAGATACATAACTCTGCATATATATTAAATAATAGTTTCTATGAAGTTTCAGTTTGTAACTTTATGTATCTTTGGAAAATTTAATGACTAGTGTACAAATCATCGTAATGGCAATGTGTCCGGTACACACACAAAGTTCTCTAATAGCAGATAGGCAAGGAAAAAATAGGAAGAGAAAAATTACTGATTTGTTGGCATTTAACAATAACATTGTGCAATGATATCAGCTTGCAGCAGACTAAGAAACATTTGAATGGTGCAGAAAGGAAGAAATATTTCATTTTCAAAGATGCCTGAGCTCAAATGCATGTCTCATTGTGAGTAAAAACTCATTAATAAGTTCAATCTGTTGCCGGGTTTGGTGTCTCAAGATATTGTCAGATCCAGTGAAATATAACATACATTTGGTACAGCTTTTGGTGGACTTAATGGTGTTCTTGGAAGACATCCTCAGAGTAAGAAATAGTGTAATTTTATTTTTGTCTTGTATTGAACTGATGTTTGAGATACTTGTCAAATAAAATTGTGGCAAGAATATGTCTCCCCCTGCATGGAGAGAGCATCATGGATACTGGAACTCTTTGTTCACATTTTTTTAGATGAGAAAAAAGTAATCCAGAGATGGTCATCTGTACAGTATTAATCATTGCACAGAACTGCCAAAGATCACCCACACTGAGTGACATTTATGCCTGTAGACCACCACCCTGCCTGATGGGACAGCAGCACTGCTAGAATTTCACAGAGGCAGGCAGCAGGGATTGCCCTGCCATTGATCCTTTCAGACCCTAAGGTCTTCTGCAATGCTCACTCAGCTCTCAAAGCCACCACAGAATAACAACCAGGGAGAACAGGTGGCAGCAGAACACTAAGTGAGATGAACAATGTAAACCCAAACAACGCAGGTAGCCAGGTCCACTCACTCCTGTATCCCCTCTCAAGCTGCTTCCTGTACCTGGCAATAGAGCTCCTGTATGAAGGGGGCTTCCTATCACATGTTTATAGGGAGCATGGTGGATTGGTTACTGCCTCCCATTCCTATTTGCTCCCTGTCAGTGGCTGGGAGAAGGGATTTATATCACCCTGAACCCATGCCTGGCCCTGTTTTTTGTATGGCAGTGATGGGATGGTAATGCGAGTTTCTGTGAGAAACATCACAGATGGAACCGCTGTGCACGACTTAGCTATGATTGGCTGAATTTTAAGAATGGCTCCTGGCAAAAGGGTGACCAGATGTCCCGATTTTATAGGGACAGTCCCGATTTGGGGGGCTTTTTCTTATATAGGCACCTATTACCCTCACCCCACTCCCCATCCCGATTTTTTACACTTGCTATCTGGTCACCCTACCTGGCAATCAGAATAGAACTGTGAGTAATCTTTGACTTAGGTTCATGTTATGTGTCCATATTGTTCAGAGTAACTAAAAATCTTGATACAAAAAGAAGCTTGGAGGGAGCACATTAATAATGCAGAGGTGGACAATGATCTATTAGTTAATGCAAAGGACTGGGACTTGAGTCTGCCTTCAGTTCTTAGATCTGACACAGTCTTCATGTGTAATGGGGGCAAGTCACTTACTATTTTGGCCTTAGGTTTCCCATTCATAAAATGCAGATAATAAAACTTCTCTACATCACTAGAGTTAAATCAATAAATACTTGGGATTCTCAGATACGCTGATGATGGGCTGTGAGACAGTTCTTTCATTCATTGTGCTACAAGGATTTTTTTGGCCTTTCTTTATATGCAAAAGTCTTAATTTATACTTCATATGTGCTTTAATTCCAAGATCACAAAGCATTTGTTGGTAGGAAATTGCCATTTATGCTCTTTCTTCAGGACAAAGATGGCTCAGATATGTTCTTAGAGGAGCAATGCCTCTAGCTCCACTTTTCATGTTGCCTGTATGAATGGGAAGTAAAAGAGTATGCAAAATTCCCAGGCAGACTGCACGCTAAAACCAGCTTCCCATAGGCCCCGTTAGAGCAAGACAACTGATGTATAAGATAAGAGGTCTTTGTGTTCTACTTTGTCCCTATTTTCAACATATAAAGCACAGTGACCAAACAGGGCTCTTCCCTATCACAGATATGAGTTGATTTAAAACAAACAAGCAAAAAAGAATTAAAGGGACACTCAGATTTATTTTTTTTAGTTGACGAATTGTAAAACATTTCAATATGATAGAGCACCATTTAAAAAGTGTGTTCTGACTTTGGGGGAATGAAAGAAAATCCCATACCTATTGCCACATTCTGGGGTACAATCCAGACCAGTGAGGGGTTATGTCACTGCCTGTCCTGTAACCAGGGATGCCTTAAATGTTCTGTTGCGGTGGCTCATAGCCTGGACGCTGGCAGCCACCTGAGAAGCATGACATGCATGTTAAGCAGCTCTGGCTCAGTGCTCTAGTTCCAGCAGCCTGTTTATTACATGACAATCATGCTTGGTACCCACCAGCCTAGGGTGCTACTAGCTAAGTGAATCTAACACACTTCCAGTCTTGAATTTTCCCAAAACCATGTACTCTGCAATGTCTGGCCCTTTCCTGGACCTCAGAGGAATAATAATGTTCTGTATTTTGTCTCTTTAGAGAAAAAACAAGCTTATCACTTTAACAATCATGTCAATTCAAATACAGCAGTGCATTGGTTTAGATTAAAATAAAACAAGTTTATTAACAAAAGAAGATATGATTTTAAGTGAGTTCAGATATAAAGGATAGAGTTAGAAAGGGCTACAATGAAAGAAAAGTGGAAAAAACTCTTTCTAGAGATTAAGACTTAACAAAACTATATTCTTGGTTCAAGGTAAGATGTTTACCATGCTTTCTTCTAGCAAGCTCTCTGACCGCCGACATCTCCCCACACATACAGACACATATCCTTGGTCAGTATCTCTCCCCAGAGACAAGAGATTTTGGATACTTTGTCATTTTATGTGAAAGATAAGATGTGGTTCTTTGCTCCTTTCTTCTAGTCCAGTGCACCTTTGAAATGGATTTTTCTGAAGGTTACTCCTCAAAATAAAGTTTATTCAAGCTGTGAGGAAGGAGACATGGAGTGTGTTGGTGAAAGAAGTTCCATGCTGGTTTCTTATCTCACTGGTGTTTTCAAAAATTAAAAGTGATCTGTTCCTGCCCTCTTTGACGTAAATGAATGGCTACTAGCCATATGATTGCTAATCAACTCTGATGACACCTGGCTGGAGGTATCAGCTTGTCCTGTATCTGGGAGAAACCTGTTTATCCACTCCCCAGACTTGCCTTGTAAACATATTTTAGTCCCACATTTTCTTCATATTTGTATGGTCCCTTGGGCATTTACCAAACATATACCATGCAAAAATATGAATGATCAGTGTGTTGTTTTTCCAATGATACCTTACATGGCACTATCAGATTATAGTTCAAGGCATTAATGCATCAGAGCATGCTGAACTGGTCATGCCAGCTGAAACTAACTACCAGATACCAGTTAGCCCTTTGATCCCTTCCATCGGGATGCTGTTAGGGTCACACACATCTTTTTATAAGAGATTTTCTTCTCCTCTGCTGAATAAAGTTTTTGTCATCTAGGGACTATATAGGAAACAGTGAAACTGACTACATATAAAGAACTGTGAAGTACTCCAAGTCAGTGGCTCTCAGTCTTTCCAAACTACAATACCCCTTCAGGAGTCTGATTTGTCTTGCACACCCCAAGTTTCACCTCACTTATATACTACTTGCTTACAAAATCAGATATAAAAATACAAACGTGTCATAGCATACTATTACCATTTTTACTATATAATTATAAAATAAATCAATTAGAATATAAATAATGTACTTACATTTAAGTGTATAGTATATAGAGCAGTATAAACAAGTTGTCTGTGTGAAATTTAATTGTACTGACTTTGCTAGTGCTTTTTATGTAGCCTGTTGCAAAACTTGGCAAATATCTAGATGAGTTGATGTACCCCCTTAAAGACCTCTGTGTATCACCAGGGATATGTGTACCCCTGGTTGAATACCACTGCTTAAGTAAGCCAAGTGAAAAATATTTTTCAGGTAGAGTAATAAAAGAAGACATACCAATCTCCTAGAACTGGAAGGGACCTTGAAAGATCATCTAGTCCAGCCCCCTGCCTTCACTAGCAGGACCAATTTTTGCCCTAGATCCCTAAGTGGCCTCCTCAAGGATTGAGCTCACAACCCTGGGTTTAGCAGGCCAATGCTCAAACCACTGAGCTATCCCTCCCCCTGATATAGATTAACATAGTTATAACAATTGATTTCAATGTCATACTCCTTATTTTATTTTGGTAGAAATGGGAGGAGACTCAGGCCCAGTAAACAGGAGGTTAAATCATTTTAGGGGATTTCAGGACATAAGGAACAAAGTTCAGAATATAGAGGGAAAAGGGAGAGACAAGGCATGAAGAAGAGCAGAGAGAAAGTAGGAGGAAGTGGCAACATCTACTGTTAGAGAGAGAGAGAAAGAGATGTTATGAAACGCCTTGGAGGCTAGAACTGGTAACTTGAATCTGACAGGATAAAAGATAGAAAGACAATGAAGAGATTCAGATGGGTGACTGTTGTGGTAATATATAAAATAAGCTATGCAATATTATTTTTTTCTTTATGTCATCATATTGTAAAGTATCCAAATGGTTCTCCAGAATGAGACTCATTGTCTCTTTATTATATAATTTCCTTACATTTCCACTATTAAGACTTCAGTAAATTGAGTCTGAGTGTAGCGAGGAGGCGTGGCCTCCCTCAAAGAGTGCCAAAGAGGGATCACAACATGCCCCCTGATGGGCCAAACCAGGAGAGCCACATCTGTCCCACTGGAAGTGGAAGGGCAGGGCAGGAAGGGGAAGTACAAAAGGTGGGGCTTGCAGCTCAGTTGGAGTGGAGCTACTAGAGGAGATGAATGCATCCTGCTTACTGCTGGAGCCTGCAGAGGAGTTGCTGGGGCTGCCTCCTGAGGACTGGCCAGAGGGACAAGATGACAGATGCCGGTATGCCCAAGGGGGAGAGTAGGAAGCAGCCCAGGGAAGCCAGGCAACACGTCTGGTTGGGAGCTGGCCTGATACAAAGTTAGCCTGTTGTGGGTGAATTCCTGCTGACCCAGTAGTAGACCATTCTGTTTGGACCCTAGGCTGGGACGTAGTGGAGTTGGGTATGCCCATGTCCCCCGCCACCCCACCCCTGGGGAGGCAGTACTCCCCTTCCTTAGGCCAGGAGGCCTGTGCTCCTTGGGCACCCTTACCTGAGCCTAGCCAAGTGGCACTAGACTGTGCTTGGTGTTCACTCTTACCTGAGCTCCATAGACTGCCTAGCCTCTCTGACCTGATCGCAGCTTACTCATTGCTTTGCTGCCCCACAGTGACTGGGCCTGAGGGTCATAGACTGCTCAGCTACTTTTCTCTGATTGCAGGCCAGAGCCTACTAATTGTTTACTGCCCTGCCCTGACTGAGGGCCTGGGGCTCATAGACTGCCTTGCTGTTCTGCCCAACTGGAGCACTAGGTGTAGCTAATTCCCCCTTTGACCTCACCTTTACAGGTCAGAGACAGACAGTGAGGAACGGCCATGCAGCCTACACTTAGGAATAGGTTAGGCAAGTTGGTCAACTAACTGGTCAGTTACTGAGACAACATGGGTGAGGTAATATCTTTTACTGGACCAACTTCTGCTGGTGAGAGAGACAAGCTTTCAAGCTACATAGAGATCTTCTTCAGCTGTGGGAAAGGTACTCCAAATGTCACAGCTAATTGCAAGGTGGAACAGATTGTTTAGCATAAATAGTTAGCAAATATTCTAAGGGGCCATTTAAAGTAGAGTGACCCATTAACATCTCTGCTGTCACAGGACAAAAATTGGGGATTAGTGGGTAACAGATTGGTGCAATAAGCCATAAATCACAAGTCCCAATAAAATATATTATTCATCCACCTTGTCTCTCTAATATGCTGGGACTGATATGGCTACAGCTACTCTGCATATGGTTAAATATTGTGAAGTATTACAGCAAGAATGCCGTGATACAAATGACAGTCTTTGTTTTTGATTGCATCGTGGTGACATCTGTTATCAAGCCTTTTAAATGTCTTGATTACTCACTTTAATATGTGCTAGTGCCATTTGTTGGGGGAAACAAGGGGAACTTATTGAAAGTTGAGCATCTTGATTTGCTGGACTCTTCTAGAACAAGCACTGTATGTATATCTTTATTTGTATACCAGCTCATTTAAATATATGGTAGTTTAAAAAGCACATTAGACAAGCTAAGACAGAGATGCAAACACAGAAAAACTGCTAAAGCTAAGTGCAAGTTCTATTCTTCTGAGTATGAGACACATGTAAGACACTTGTTGAATTCTTGTGACATTTCCAAGTACTGTCAAAAAAGAGGAAAACTAGTCTGCATCAAAATTTGTTTTCTTCTGTGCATTCTTCTTCTACTTTATCTTTGCCAGCATAATCACAAAGCATGAACTCTTTTGTTGAAAATAGTGATATGAGTAACAACAAAAGTGAAGCTAATTACATTCTTCATCTTCTAATAAGAATTTTGCTATTCTAACTCCTATGCCTGGAAGGTCTTCAGATGGTCATCAAATTGGTATTGAGAGGTTTTTGGATAGAATGTTTTTCTGGTCATGGGATAAACTTGACTCTAGGTTTGCTAGAGATATTTTTGCCAGCAATACTCCATTTCATATACAGATGCTCCCCAGGTTATGCAAGACCCAACTTGCACAAATTCAACCTTACGCAAAAAGTTCCATAAGGCATAAATACAATTTTCGAGTTGCAGAAAATATTACATAGCATACGGAAATGCAAAGTACTGTACTGTAGTGTGGTGTGTGGAGGAATACAGCAGTAGCATCTCCTACAAGGGAAGGCTTTGCACTCTCACAGCCTCTCAGTCTTGTATTATTTCAGTGATACTGTATTTCTGTTATTTCACCCTATTATTTCATTCAGATCATGCCTGGAAAGCGACCAAGTGATAGCAAGATTGCAGGACCAGTTTGTAAGCGAAAGAAGATTTATTAAGAGGAGAAAATGTTGTAATTGTTTGTTTTTATGCTTGCACAATATACATTTCCGACTTACGTAAAATTCGGGTTATGCAAGGCTTTCCAGAATGGAATGATTGCATCAGTTGGGGAGCGTCTGCTGTCAAAATCTTATATGTATCCAATTTACAAAGTGCCAAGTAGAAAATGGCTTGCAGGAAGTCTTCTGAATGCCAAAGTAGACAATGTGAAAAAGAAAAGCTCCTCATGAGTCTGATGGATGGAGCAATATTTGCAGTGAGCGTGTCATCAACTTCATGGTAACAACTCCACAACAAGTGTTCTTACTCATTCCAATGCGACACTGAACATCGCCACTTAGCTCAATACATTTCTGACCTGTTTAAATATGTAAACCATGAATTCTGTCCACAGAAGGTAAATTTGGTTGTGATTGATGATGCAGCTAGTATGAAAGCTGCTTGGGCTTTGTTGATAAAGGAGAATCTACACCTTCTGTATTATGAATGCATTGCTCATACAATGCAACTTTTCATCAGTGATGCTGAAGATCTGACAGCTTTCTCATCACATGTGTCAAAAGTTGAGAAGTATTGTCAGTTATTTCAAAAACCAATAGTATCAGCAGCCATTTTCCAGCATCATTTAATACAGCCCCCAATTTCATCCACACTGAGTAAGTCTTGTCATACTTGATGGGCATCTTCTATTAAATGCCGCAGAGATCTTCAGATATGATAGAAGGCTGTTCAGTGAGCTGCTGTTGAAGAAAAGGTTTCTGAGTGGCCCCAAGTAATCTGCACTGACATTCTTGACAATGATGTCTTTTGGATGTGAAACTCAAAATGCATTTCATTGCTTCAATTCATAGCTCAGTCCATTCAGAATATGGAAAATGTTAGTTCTACAATTTTCGATGCCAAGAACAAGTTCTTGAACATAAAGAACATACTTGTGAGAATACTGAACCCAGTCCATTTACAAAAGCTGAAGAGAAAAAGATTTTAAACAAAATAATATCAGGGGGAAATCACTTCCACACATAATGCTACCCACCTTCTTGATCCATGTTTCCATGGTCAAGGCCTTTCTAATAATGCATTCAAATGCCAGTTTGTGATCTCATAGTGTCAGTGACTGGAAAGTGGTCAGTTGTGCCTACTGGTTAGAGTAGGAGTCAGTCAGAGCTGGAGTTGGAGGTCAGGGCCGAAGTCAGAGCCGAGGGTCAGGAATGGGACAAGGCTGGGGACAAGCAAGCACAGGAGCTATCACAGCTATGGCTGAATGCTTTAAGCAGCCACTGAAATGCTGCTGCTTCTGGGCTTAAGAGCAAATCTGCTGGCTTTTCCAACTGATTGGGCTGTAGCCAATCAGGTAGTCTACTACAGGCCAGCTGCGCTTGTTAGGTTGCCTGGAAACTGGCTGTCCTGCAGGCCCTGATTCCTGACATATAGGGTACGTCTACACTACGGGACTATTCCGAATTTGCATAAACCGGTTTTGTAAAACAGATTTTATAAAATCGAGTGCGCGCGGCCACACTAAACACATTAATTCGGTGGTGTGCATCCGCGGTCCGAGGCTAGCGTCGGATTCTGGAGCGTTGCACTGTGGGTAGCTATTCCCTAGCTATCCCATAGTTCCCGCAGCCTCCCCCGCCCCTTGGAACTTCCGGGTTGAGATCCCAGTGCCTGATGGGGCAAAAATCATTGTCGCGGGTGGTTCTGGGTAAATGTCGTTAGTCACTCCTTCCTCTGGGAAAGCAACGGCAGACAAGCATTTCGCGCCTTTTTCCCCTGGATTGCCCTGGCAGATGCCATAGCATGGCAATCATGGAGCTTGTTTTGCCTTTTGTGACTCTCACCGTATGTGTACTAGATGCCGCTCACAGAGGCGATTCAGCAGCGCTACACAGAAGCATGCTTTTGCTTTTGCATGACAGCAGAGATGGTTACCAGTCATACTGCACCATCCAAACCCTTCCATAAATTGGAACTGGTGAGGATGATTATGGCTACCAGTCCTTTTGTACCATTTGCTGCTGTCATAAGTGCCCCTGGCTGCTCTTAGCCAGGGCGCAAAAGCCAAAATTGGGAATGACTCCCTGAGTCAATCCCTCCTTTTTGGTATCTAAAAATAGAATCAGTCCTGCCTAGAATATAGGTAAGTGTACTAGATAACCACTGTATCATAGAACCAGAGAGCACAGCTGCTCTGTGTCAGATCCTGCAGAAACTTGATATGTATGCTATTCACAGGGGGTGCTCCTGTAACAACCCCACCTGTTGATTCCGTTCTTCCCCCAGCCTTTCTGGGCTACCGTAGCATTGTCCCCCCACTTGTGTGATGAAGTAATAAAGAATGCAGGAATAAAAAGACATGGTGACTTGTTAGTGAGAAATGAGTGGAAGGCACCCTCCAGCTGCTATGATAGTCCAGACAGGACATTAAGCAGTGTGTAGGAGAGAAGCCCAGCATCCCTCTGCTAGTCCAGGGGCAACTGAATCTGTTCTTTACACATGAAGGGTGGGGGCTGATGGAGCTCAGCCCCCTGTTGCTATGATGACGATGGTTACCAGCCATACTGCACCATCCACCATCCACCAGAAAAAATTAGAGCCAGGAGCCCTTGATCGACCTGACGGATGCTAGTCAGCATGGTTACTGCCCCATGTGCCAATAGGCTGATGATGAGGACGGTTACCAGTCCTTTTGTACCATCAGCCACCCATGGCAGGGGGGAGTGAGGATGTTGGTGTTGACGGCTGCAGCATCGTGTCTATCTGCAGCATTCAGTAAAGATAGGGTGACATGTAAAAGAGTCAGAGGATTGTTTTCCCTTTCGCTTCTGGGGGTGGGTGGGGGGGGTGAGTAGATTGCCAAGCTATGCTGCACTGTGGGATACCTCCCGGAGGCCAATACCGTCGATCAGCGTCCACACTAACCCTAATCCGATATGTTAATACCGATACTAGCGTTACTCCTCTCGTTAGGGAGGAGTACAGAAACCAGTTTAAAGAGCCATTAAAATCGATATATGGTGCCTCCTAGTGTGGACGGTTGTGGCGTTAAATCGGTTTTACGCTCCTAAAACCGGTTTAAACGCCTAGTGTAGACCAGGCTTTAGTGGCTGTTGCAAATTTTAAAGGATATACAAACGAACAAACAATACTGATGGAGGTAGCAAATTATAAAGCAAGAAGCACCCTGTTTTGTTATAAAACAATGTGGAGTGCAATCCCAGCAGGTGAATCAAAACAGCTTGCTCTATCATGGTACAAAGTGTTGTGTCGTTCTCTTTGCTCTCCAGCTACAGTGGCAGATATACTTTTAACACTTCTGTGTACTACTGCATATGTGGAATGAAACTGGCTAGTTTGAGGAAGCATCCATTTGAAAACAGACTGAAAACCTCCACTGTTAGGAAACTTGTGACTGTATAGCCCAATTGGGATTACAGAAGAAAATGGCAGATGAAGAGTATTCATCAGATGAAGGGAAAGGAGATACTGGTGAATTTAATGATGATGACAAAGATACAGATGAAGCAGCTGAAGCTGATAAAGAAAAAGATAATAAAGAGCAAGAGATTTGAAAAGTTGGTCTGCTGCCTACCTACGATAACTTCATTTAAAAATGATTTTTTCTTTTATAATTGCTGTGTGTTTGTTCTGTTTCAGTTTAATTTAATTTTTTCTTTTGTAACTGTTCAGTCTTGAATAATGGTCACATTTAAATGCTACCCTAATATTGCTAAAAGGGGTAGTAATAATTCTTCATTTCATAGCGTCTTGTATTTTTCTGTTTAAAATTAACAAGTAACTTGTGGCTTTTTTTTTTTAAGCATAAGTATATAAGGCTAAGTCTGTTGCAGACCTTAAGCTCTTACTCTTTTTTTTGGTTACTGTTCTAATAAATTAGCACTCTTAAATATTTGACAATCTTTTACTTTATTTGACAATGTTTGAACACTCAATTGCCCAATTATTTTTGGGCCAGCCAAATGCCAAACCCTACTTAGGAATGCAACAGCTTTGGTGCTAAATTGTATCTGGAGGGGCAAAATAGTATATTCTGTTTTAATAATTTCTCAGCGAAAACATTAAAGTAGTAACAATTCTTACCTCTTAGCAGATACTTCTTTCAATTTGCTTTTCAACCTAAGCGTGGCTGGGAGAGCTTCTTTATCAGCGCAGTAGTTTAATATCTTCTGTTCCATTGAAATCATTACTCAACTGAATGGTATATTTCAAGAAAGATTTATCTGTCTATTTGTCCATTATTAGAAAACACCCCAAATTCCTGTTTTTTTCCTCCTTCCTTAATACTATTACAAATCAGCTTCAGAGTTTATTGTTATAACTATGAGGCTAATCTCTCACTCCATGGTCCCGGGTTCTCACTATTAATGTCCTAAATTAATGTCTTGAATTCTTCAAAATTATAGCCTGCCCTATGAAGTACAGGATCCTTCACACTATGTTAAAATGTTTCCTTATTTGAATATGTATATTCCCTAATGATATTTGCATAAAGCAGTTTTCATAATTAAAAGCATGGATATTATTGGTAAAATGGAATCCTCTTCAGACACTTCATTGTATTTTAAAAGTTTTAATTAGTTTGAGCTTCAGACTCTAGCTGCAAGGGGATTAGTCTTGCCATTAATTTCCGTGTCAGCAACAAAAAAGCAGAATATCCCAAGAGTTCCACATGTTCTAAGAACAGTGGGGTACAATGTTACAATACTCTGCAAATTAAGTGAAATCTCAGGGTCCTGGTATGTTGCCAAACTGATTGACAAAGGGTTTGGGAATCCCAATTTTATTAGTTTCAATTAGGGCGACCAGAAACGTGCAATGTGAAAAATCCAACACAACAAAAAGCCAGTAAACATTTCCCAACACTCTGAAGGTTACTTGGAAGAATGAGCAATATTGAAATTTGGAGGAGTTGAGGTTTGAGATTTATAAGTAATACATTGAATGTTACCCAATTGCCTGTCAATGATCAATTATATTTGAGTGTCTCTTTGTGATGGTATCTAGATGTCTTCAGGTATTAGGTGTATAAAAATAAATAAAAGTATTATCACAACTTGAAGACATTCTTAGGTGCTGTTTTGTTTTGTATAGCAAGAAAGGTGACTAGCAACGTACAAATTTCATATTGGGAGATCCACAAATCAATGTCTGGTAGCCAAAGACCTTGTTGTGTTAATCAATAACACATAATAGGAGCACAATGTGAAGTTTCTCATCATAGCAGCTATGAATTGAGATTTCACAGGAGTGCGGATAATAAATAAATATATCTTATAGATCAGCGTTTCACTTGATAGTCTGCTTTCTGTCTAATTGTTTGACTCAAATTCAGTCTTGGATGGCTTTGTAACTTGTTCTACTTGAATCCAGCCAAGAATGAATTGGTATTGATTTAGTGTAAGACATCAGTGCAGAAATACGAATTTGCTCTCTTGGAATTTGAGTCAGCTCTTTAAGCAGATGGTTCTGTTAGGACTCTGAGTGTATGCCTACGCTGTAATTAAAAACCCCGGCTGGCTTCTGCCAGCTGACTCTGGTTTACGGGGCTGAAGCTAAGGGGCTGTTTCATTGCGGTGTAGAAGTTCAGGTTTAGGCCGGAACCTGGGATCTAGGACCCTGCAAGGTGGAAGGGTCCCAGAGTTCTGGCTTCAGTCCCAAATATCTACGCCACAATTAAACAGCCCCGTAGCCCAAGCCCCACAAGCCCAAGTCAGCTGGCATGTCTAATTGCAGTATACACATGACCTTAGGATCATCTTGGATTCCAAGTCATTTATGTGCATATGTTGCTGTTCTTGCTGAAATTTTCTTGGACCTTGGCATGACAATTTCTTTGAATTTCATTCAGACAATTAGAGCAATCTCAGATAGACTGTAACTAGAGTTATGAGATGCCCAGCTTTCTTGCTTCATTTGGATTAAGTTCATTTGACAAAGGTTTAGACGGCTTTTAATTCATGTGACTAGCTCTCCTACATCCTACAGGATTGGCTCCTGACATCCTGTAATCCTTTTTGTCAGCACTGGGAAAGGCCAACCAATCTATCCTCAGTGTTTCACGGGGTGACTAACTTGCTGTCTGATCTAGGGTTTTGAAAGGGCTACAAAGAAAACCCATTTTCTTTCATACTTCTGCTGAAAACATTCAGGTGAGCTGGGAGAGAAGCTGAGCCCTGATTAGGAGGTGGGGCTTCTCTGCTTAAGGGTCCTATAAAGGTAGTCAGCCAGTCAGCGGCATAGACAGCTGCAGTGGCACAAGAGCCAGCAAACAGAGCTGTAAACAGGGGAGTTTCAGTGAGAGTTTGCAAGGAGAGTTTGTGGGGGAGACTACGAGAGCTAGGCAGAGGAATAGACAGGCCAGTGAAGGGAGTGGGTGGTGGTTTGCAGGTGTTCTGGTGCCTGTTGGGGGTTTGTTTTACAGTAGGTGGTGGTGGTTTGCTTTGGTTTGTGTTTCCTGGTCTAGCACGTTTTAGGTGAGAAGGCTATGACCGATACAGAGGCAGCAGTGGAAGACACAATGAGGATGACTGGATGTGAAAGCTGCAGCATGTACATGATCCTGGAGGGGATACCTGAAAAGAGTTTAGTCTGCATGAAGTGCTGCCTCATAGAGCTGATGAAAGAAAAGATCTGAGGATTAGAGATGCAAGTGGAAACTCTGGTTGAGTTTAGGTGGGGGTTTGAGCAGATGATGGAGCAGAGACCTGAGGAGGCTGAAGGGAAAAGTTCAGACTTGCAGATGGAAGCAGGACCAAAGAATTCTGAGGGGAGACTGCTGGGTGAGGAAAGTGGACGGTGGAAGCATGTGACTAAGAGAATCAGGCAGAGGAAAAGATGGGCCAGTGAAGGAGAAATAGAGCTCAGGAACAGGTTTGCAGAGTTGGAAAATGAAGAAGGGGCGGAGCAGGTGGTCACTGAAGGTGAGAGGGCAAGGAAGAAGAGAAGAGCAGCTAGTCCTATAGGAAGAGGGGAAAAGTCAGTGGAGACAACACCAAATATGAGCCCCAGGAGGATACGAGATGGGTTGCGTAGGATTGTATGGGACAATAGAAATTGAGAGGACTTGCAGCCAGAGGGAACAGGGGATAGACCAGAGAATCGCACCATCACCTCGAAAAGGTAGGTCTATGTGATTGGGGACTCCTTACTGAGAAGAATAGACAAGCCTGTAACTAGAGCTGATCTGGAGAACAGAAGGGTGTGCTGTCTGCCAGGTGCTAAGATATGGGATGTGGACCTGAGGCTGAAAAGGATCCTAACAGGAGCGGGAAAGAATCCGCAGATTGTCCTTCATGTGGGAACGAATGATATGGCTAGATTCTCGCTGGAACGTATCAAGGGAGACTATGCGAGGCTGGGGAAGACGCTTAAGGAAATTGAGGCTCAGGTGATCTTCAGTGAGATTCTGCCTGTTCCTAGAGAAGGGCAACAAAGGTGTGACAAGATTATGGCGATCAACAGATGGATCAGGCAGTAGTGCTATAAGGAGGGCTTTGGGATGTATGGCCACTGGGAAGCATTCATGGACAGAGGACTGTTCTCTCGGGATGGACTTCACCTGAGTAAGGAGGGAAATAGACTTCTAGGATGGAGGCTGGCACAATTGATTAAGAGAGCTTTAAACTAGGAATTTGGGAGAGATGATTGGGAGATTTTCAGGTAATCTCCACGCCAGAATTTAACATTGAGAAGGAAAAAAAAAAGTAAGAAAGGATACAGCTGTGGGCAGGAGAATGGACATAAGGAGGAAGGGTAGTGTAGATACCAGTCTAATAAGTGATACTGGTGGTAGAATGTCTGTGCCTAATCGGGTAGAGAATGACAGTGAAGCCAAACGGCAAAAATTAAGATGTTTGTACACTAATGTGAGGAGCCTAGGTAACAAAATGGAGGAACTAGAGCTACTGTGCAAGAAGTGAAACCAGATGTTATAGGGATAACAGAAACATGGTGGAATAGTAGTCATGACTGGAGTACAGGTATTGAAGGCTATGTGCTGTTTAGGAAAGACAGAAATAAAGGCAAAGGTGGAGGAGTAGCATTGTATATCAATGATGGGGTTGACTGTAAAGAAATAAGAAGTGATGGAATGGATAAGAAAGAGTCTGTCTGGGCAAAAATCACATTGGGAAAGAAAGCTACTAGAGCCTCCCCTGGGATCGTACTTGGGGTGTGCTACAGACAGCCAGGATCTGATTTCGTTATGGATAGAGACCTCTTTAATGTTTTTAATGGAGTAAACACTAATAGGAATTGTGTGATCATGGGAGACTTTAACTTCCCAGATATAGACTGGAGGACAAGTGCTAGTAATAATAATAGGGCTCAGATTTTTCTGGATGTGATAGCTGATGGATTCCTTCACCGAGTAGTTGTTGAACCAACAAGGGGGGATGCCATTTTAGATTTGGTTTTGGTGAGTAGTGAGGACCTCATAGAAGAAATGGTTGTAGGGTACAACCTTGGTTCAAGTGATCATGAGCTAATTCAGTTCAAACTAGATGGAAGGATAAACAAAAATAGATCTGGGACTAGGGTTTTTTATTTTAAAAGAGCTAATTTTAAAGAATTAAGGAAATTAGTTAGGGAAGTGGATTGGACTGAAGAACTTGTGGATCTAAAGGCGGAGGAGGCCTGGAATTACTTCAAGTCAAAGTTGCAGAAACTATCAGAAGCCTGCATCCCAAGAAAGAGGAAAAAATTCATAGGCAGGAGTTGTAGACCAAGCTGGATGAGCAAGCATCTCAGAGAGGTGATTAAGAAAAAGCAGAAAGCCTACAAGGGGTGGAAGATGAGAGGGATTAGCAAGGAAAGCTACCTTATTGAGGTCAGAACATGTAGGGATAAAGTGAGAAAGGTCAAAAGCCATGTAGAGTTGGACCTTGCAAAGGGAATTAAAACCAATAGTTAAAAGGTTCTATAGCCATATAAATAAGAAGAAAACAAAGAAAGAAGTGGGACCACTAAACACTGAGGATGGAGTGGAGGTTAAGGATAATTTAGGCATGGCCCAATATCTAAACAACTACTTTGCCTCAGTCATTAATGAGGCTAATGGGGAGTTTAGGGATAATAGTAGGATGACAAATGGGAATGAGGATATGGAGGTAGATATTACCACATCTGAGGTAGAAGCCAAACTCAAACAGCTTAATGGGACTAAATCGGGGGGCCCAGATAATCTTCATCCAAGAATATTAAAGGAACTGGCACATGAAATTGCAAGCCCATTAGCAAAATTTTTTAATGACTCAGTAAACTCAGGGGTTGTACCGTACGACTGGAGAATTGCTAACATAGTTCCTATTTTTAAGAAAGGAAGAAAAAAGTGATCCGAGTAACTATAGGCCTGTTAGTTTGACATCTGTAGTATGCAAGGTCTTGGAAAAAATTTTGAAGGAGAAAGTAGTTAAGGACCCTGAGATCAATGGTAATTGGGACAAAATACAACATGGTTTTACAAAAGGCAGATCATGCCAAACCAACCTGATCTCCTTTTTTGAGAAGGTAACAGATTTTTTAGACAAAGGAAACACAGTGGACCTAATTTTCCTCGATTTCAGTAAGGCATTTGATATGGTTCCACATGGACCAAATTGGAAAAGATGGGTATCAATATGAAAATTGAAAGGTGGATAAGGAACTGATTAAAGGGGAGACTACAACCGGACATACTGAAAGGTGAACTGTCAGGCTGGAAGGAGGTTACTTGTGGAGTTCCTCAGGGATCGGTATTGGGACCAATCTTATTTAATCTTTTTATTACTGACCTTGGCACAAAAAGTGGGAATGTGCTAATAAAGTAGGCGGATGACACAAAGCTGGGAGGTATTGCTGACACAGAGAAGTCATACAGGGATGTCATACAGGAAGATCTGGATGACCTTGTAAACTGGAGTAGTAGTAATAAGATGAAATTTAATAGTGAAAAGTGCAAGGTCATGCATTTAGGGATTAATAACAAGAATTTTGGTTATAAATTGGGAACACATCAGTTGGAAGTAACAGAGGAGGAGAAGGACCTCGGACTATTGGTTGATCACATGATGACTATGAGCCGCCAATGTGATATGGCCGTTAAAAAAGCTAATGCGGTCTTGGGATGCATCAGGTGAGGTATTTCCAGTAAACTTAAGGAGGTGTAGGTACCATTATACAAGGCTCTGATGAGACCTTATCTGGAATATTGTGTGCAGTTCTAGTATCCCATGTTTAAGAAGGATGAATTCAAACTGGAACAGGTACAGAGAAGGGCTACTAGGATGATCTGAGGAATGGAAAACCTGTCTTATGAAAGGAGACTCAAAGAACTTGGCCTGTTTAGCCTAACCAAAAGAAGGCTGAGGGGAGATATGATTGCTCTTTATAAATACATCAGAGGGATAAATATCAGGGAGGGAGAGGAATTATTTAAGCTTAGTACCAGTGTGGACACAAGAACAAATGGATATAAACTGGACACTAGGAAGTTTAGACTTGAAATTAAATGAAGGTTTCTAACCATTAGAGGAGTGGAGTTCTGGAGGGTAGACTTCCAAGGGCAATAGTGGGGGCAAAAGACATATCTGGCTTCAAGACTACGCTTGATAAGTTTATGGAGGGGATGGTATGATGGGATAGCCTAATTTTGGCAATTAATTGATCTTTGATTATTAGCAGGTAAATATGCCCAATGGTCTGTGATGGGATGTTAGATGGGGTGGGATCTGAGTTACTACAGAGAATTCTTTCCTGGGTGCTGGCTGGTGAGTCTTGCCCACATGCTCAGGGTTTAACTGATTGCCATATTTGGGGTCGGGAAGGAATTTTCCTCCAGGGCAGATTGGCAGAGGCCCTGGAGGTTTTTTGCCTTCCTCTGCAGCGTGGGGCATGGGACACTTGCTGGAGGATTCTCTGCACCTTGAGGTCTTTAAACCACGATTTGAGGACTTCAATAACTCAGGCATAGGTTAGGGGTTTGTTACAGGAGTGGGTGGATGAGAATCTGTGGCCTGGATTGTGCAGGAGGTCAGACTAGATGATCATAATGGTCCCTTCTGACCTTAAAGTCTATGAGGTGAGAGGTCAGCTCCTCTGATGCTGCTTAGCACCAGCAGATCTGGAAAATTCTTCTCCAAGCTTGCCACCTGCTCTACCCTTAATAAGAAATACTACCATATTCTGTAGTAGTAATCCCAAACACTATATACTTTTTGCAGTGTTGTTGCAATTTTTTGGACCATTATTTCAGAATACTGTACTATTTTTTATTACTACATGGTACAGGCAATTTACTGCATCTTGTTTTTATGTTTAGCTAAAAGGAAGTCCCCAGATCAGAGGTTTCCAATTAGGTTATACTGCATACCTCAATCTGGTAAATAGACTTTAAAGAAGCAGTGGAGGAGTATTGTTAGTCCCATTGCTGTGGAACAGGTGGGCTTCTGCTGTTCCTTTAAGATGTTTTCTATGGATGTGGGAAATGGGTTTCCATTGTTAGTCCCCTGAAGACTATATGTGGAGGAGCAGTTCAGCCCTAATTTTAAGCCCTAACAAGGATACCAGCATATATATGGCAGAAGGGCAGAAGTGTGGCAAGCTACAATCCTGTGTTTTTTCTGAGTTGAGTGAGTTTTGTGGAGATAAGGTTCGATTTGAGAAGGGAGTTTCCTAGGTCAACTAAGATGTCAGGCTTTTCACATCTATGCATAGAACAAGCATGTTTTCCTATTTAGGGGGAAACAGAGTTCACACAGCTAACTGCATTAAGATTTGCATGAGCCGTTCATGTTGCACTGAATCCCAGAACAAATGTAAATTTCAGTTATCTCCTTTTTCATATATAACCTTTCATGGCATAGCATATTTGTCTGAACTCCCTCTAGGCCTGGATTCCTATTTGTTTTGATGACCAGTGTTTAGATGTAATGTTATTATTGCTCATAAAACAGCTATAGCTGTGTAATAAAAGGCTTTAAATATTATGGACCACATTTTCAAGTACTCTGTACAGAAGCCCCCCGATTTATGCAATCATTCCATTCCAGAAAGCCTTGTGTAACTCGAATTTTGTATAAATCGGAAATGTATTCCCGTACGTTATACAAAAATTTCCGCAACTTGAAAATCCTGTTTCTGGCTTATGGAACTTTTTCCGTAAGTTCAAATTTGCATAAGTTGGGTCTTGCGTAACCCAGGGAACATCTGTACTCATAACTGAAACCTGAATTTCAAAACAGTCTGCACCCACTGTGAAAAATCTAATCCAACTCACTTTGGTGCCTAAATGGGAACTAAAATGGGTTAAAAATCTGACCCCAATTTTGGATGCTGAGCTCTTGAAAAACATGTCCACATATGAGTGTCATTTAAAAGTTCCTCCATCAGAGTCTGAAGAGGAACTCTCCTCTTTGTACTCTTCAAGCACAAGGATCACAGTTTTCTTCAAAATTTTCAATGAACTGTGTTGCTTTTTTGTGGTATGACAATATTTCTCAAGTGTTGTATGGCTTTTTGTGATCCTTTAATGATCTAGTAGAATATCCCTAGAGATGGCCTCAAACCAAAACTTCTGATCAAGATTTGAGTTTGTATTGGAGTACAGGTCTGTCTCATCTTACACTGGGGTTACGTTCCGCAGGCAGCGCATAAAGCTAAAATCGCGTATAGTCAAAATTACATTGAGTGTAATGGCGGGCGGAATCGCCCGCACTACAGAAATAGTATTTAAATTTTTGTTTTTTTCTTGTTTTTGCTGACCGTGTAAAGCTGAAATCGCGCATGTTAAATGCGCCTAAGATGCGACAGACCTGTACACAACTCAGAGCTATCACTGTGACAGAAAGAATTGTCACAGACTTGAATTTGGAAAAGTTTGGATATGGTATTTTGAAGCCCCAGATTGAGGAGTTCATGGATTATTGTGCAGCCTATTGAGTAGAGAAATTTTGGATTTAGGGCTCATCTGATCATTAAAATAGGTGTGTGTGTCATTTGTAGGCAAGCATATCTGATTTCTAATAGCACCTTTTGAAGTACTTAAGGAAAAGATGTGAAAATCCTTGAATTTACATGATAGATGTGCAGTGCAAAAAGCATTTGAGCATTTTGTATGTTTCTTGGAACAAAATATGTTCTTATAAATAATGGTATGTGTGAACTCCACCTGTGAAGGCTTACAGAGATTTAAGGTTTATGAACTTTGTTCAAAAAGCCTCTTAAGCCAATTGAGTAGGAAAGATGTTAATGTATACAGTACTCTTCATGCTCAAGGAATCTCAATGTATAAAGTAATACCCATATTATTGGCTGTGTAGTCAAAAAGAGCAATCAACTGTGGATTCATAATGGGTGACCATCGGAAGTAATTTTGGTTTGCTTCTTGACTTAAGTATGCCATTACTTGCAGGGCTTTATACTTCCTCAGAGTACTGTGCTTTAACATCAGCACTGTGTTTGAACCCAAGTCCTGTGTGAAAAACTCAGTTTTTGGTGGAGGTTGCATTATTCTAACATCTAGCCCATAGTAGTACTATTTGGTTTTCCCTCAAGACTAATGTTTTAGTATTTGCAGCTGGTTGGAGAACAATGACAGATTTGGCATCCATACGTTTATCCGAAGAATGGGGAACTAAACCCTTTATTTTCCCAGCCCAGATCTGGGAACTGGGAAAGATGATATTGAGAAAAAGGATACTGAAGATTTTCTTTATCGATACAGCTTTAACAGACTGCAATCAAAAGCAAAAAAGTGGTCTCAAGCTTCAATAGACTTATTGTACTCACTCCATAACGACTGCAATGGGTTAACACCAAGTTTAGTTGTTAGGTCAAAAGACATGTGAAACCCACAAGCTCTAATTCACATGCATTCAACTAATCTCCTTGCCTGTAAATTTACTTCACATGGCTTTTCAATCCACAAATTTCCCCCAATAGGCTTGTTCCTTAGCTCATGGTTTTATTTTGGATATTTTATTCAGGTTGATTCAGACTTGGAAACTGAAAACATATCTATGAAAAATCCTATAAGGGAAAGCAGCCTGCAGATTTCTTCTGCAGTCATTTGGGTGTGTCTAGTTATCCTCAGAATAACTTCTGGGGATGGACAGCCCACCTATTTCTAACAGTAGTTCTCAAAAGTCTTCACTGGTTCTCTTTGCCACCTGAATAGCTGCTTCCTAAACTATGGGGCCAAAGTAGAGCTAATGGATTTACTAATTTTTCAATTTGTCAGGAGTTCAGAAAAAAAATGGGTTAGGTCAAACAGAATCCTAAAATTGCAAAAAGTTGGAAAATTAAAAAAATAATTTTGAACCAAATGAAACATTCATATTGGCATTTCATAGTCATTCATAATGACAATAAATAGTCATTGGGCTAGAGAGAGAATGAGTGAAAATGACTGACTCTGTAGCCTGGCTGTTATGGCTCTCACCTACGATGTACGAGATAGCTCCAAGCTCAAAACCCTGCTGCAATGACTACTTAATTGTTTATACACAGAGAGACTGACTGACTGTCCCACCAGATCATATCATATGTCAGTGGCTAGGGCAGGGGTCGGCAACCTTTCAGAAGTGGTGTGCCGAGTCTTCATTTATTCACTCTAATTTAAGGTTTCGTGTGCCAGTAATACATTTTAACATTTTTGAAGATCTCTTTCTATAAGTCTATAATATATAATTAAACTACTGTTGTATGTAAAGTAAATAAGGTTTTAAAAATGTTTAAGAAGCTTCATTTAAAATTAAATTAAAATGCAGAGCCCCTCGGACTGGTGGCCAGGACCTGGGCAGTGTGAGTGCCACTGAAAATCAGTTCGCGTGCCGCCTTCGGCATGTGTGCCATAGGTTGCCTACCCCTGGGCTAGGGCATTTTCTTGGTATGTGGGACACTAAAGTTCAAATCCCTATTCCACATCAGACAGAAGGGGGAATTGAATCCAGGCCTCCTATATCCTAGGTAAGAGCCTGAAGCACTGGTTTAAAACTTCTTTCCCCTAAATTGTTTATTTTTGAGATCAAAAATATTTGCCAAAACCATTCAGCCATTAGTCAAAAAACATTGAGATCATTGTAGGCAAATGTTAATTTGTTACTGGAAAAAATAGCCAAATAGCTATGATTCTGTTCTTCCTAGATTTTCAAGAAGCCCTTTCACCATCCTCTTAAATTCATTATAACTTTACAATGTAAAGTTGGGGCAACTTGTTGCAACCCAAAAGAAAGGAAAATTCTTCTTGGAATTTTCAACTTTTATTGGGAAGTTAAGTTTCTGCAGGAGGCGGTTGGAGGACAAGGATTCACGGAAAGGATTTTATATTAGATGTTTACCAAAAGCCTAAAGATTACTACTGTAAATTATTTGCCTTTTGGCTAATCAAGAACACAGATCCATTCTCCTTTTGAGAATCACAATAGACTTTTATTTAGTAAGGCAAAAGTTGTTAATACTTTCCTTTCTCATTTGCCTAATCTCATGTTGATTTATGCCTCTATCAGTGGTTTATAAATTGACATGCCTGTTCTTTCATCTGTCTCCGGGCACCATCTTCCCTTGAGTTACAAATCAGAACTTGTGCCCATTACTTAAGCAAACTCCCTAAAGGTGTAAAATGTCATTAAATAGCACAACTTGTATTTTAGCACAACTAAAATGCAAGTGAGATCACCAGAATGACTCATTGATAATGTCTGCTTTTGGATGTGAGGAACATTAGCCAAGACTGGTCTATCTTTAGCTGGGCACAAGCAGTTCTTGGACTTACTGCTCTTTTGACTATCTGACCCAGATATTGGATTGTAGCCAGGTCAGAAGGATGGGCCCCACTTTTTGAGGGAATCTTTTATAAAATAAACATTCAAATTTCTGTCATATTTCCCCCACTAAATATATATCTGTTTGCCTGTGATCCCATGATTGTCATTTTGGATATTTTACACAGCAACTAGACACCCGTGTCTGGCCTGTGCCAGCTGACTCAGGCTCGCAGGGCTTGGTCTGTTTCAATGCTGTGTAGACGTCGAGGTCAGGCTGGACCCTGGGCTATAGGACCCTGTGAGGTGGAAGGGTCCCAGAGCTCGGGGCTCCATCCCAAACCCATAAGTCTACAACAGCAGTGAAACAGCCCAAGCCCTGTGAGCCTGAGTCTGCTGGCATGGGCCAGCCACTGTTTTTTCTTTGCTATGTAGACATACCCCAACAGGCAAATGAGCTACTGACTCTTAGTACAGCCCTAATAGGGTTAACAGGGAAAAAGACAAGGAGTCAATTGAATGTAAAACTGCCCAACTGTGTACAGGTGCTCCCTGATCTGGGTTTACTCTGTATCCTATGAGAAGTGCTTTAACACCACAATGAACCCCTGACCATTCCTCGCTATCTGTTCAGTTCCAGAACTTTCCAGTTCTATTGAACCCATAGCATGATGTTGACATCCTAATTTTTTTTAATAGTTTACACTTTTTTTTCAATGTGACTCTAGTTCTGATAAAGATGCACTATTTAGCTACAAAAGTTACATCAGATAGGGAGTCACAGTACAAGTTGCTCCACAACACCCAAGCAAGGCCACTGTACCCTGGAATGGAGGGTCTCTTTCTACAAAGGAGGCATTGATCAGTGCCAATGCCCATTTAATCTCTGGGCTTTCTGTGGAGACTACAAAGATAGGCCCAGATCCTGCAATTGCACCAGGTGGGCTGACCCTAGTGATTGTCTGGACACTCATTAATTTCAAGGAAATTCCACAGGGGAATGGAGTTTGGGTTTAGTCGCAAGAAATGGTTAAATAATGCTAGCTGATATGGTGGGTTTAGTGCTATATGCACATTTTCATTGTTACTACAGACCTGTGAGTAGTCTCAGTAGTAAAATTAATCATATTTATAAGTGTTTGTAGGATTGAGGCTTCTGTGAACTAGATATGGAAAAACTATGTAGCCAGTGGTGAGCTGGAGCTGGTTCACACCGGTTCACGTGAACCAGTTAAATTATGAAGCAGTTTTAGAACCAGTTGTTAACCTGCTTCCCTGCAAGGGGGCGCTGCGGCTTTGATTGGCTCCGGCCGGGAAGTGATGTAATTCCTCCTCCAGCCACCGGGGGCGCTGTGCTATGGGAGACATGTGGGCCACTGTCTGGCCCTGGCCACGGGCCCTGTTACTGCTGCTGCTGCTCCCCCAACCCCTGGTCATGGGTCTCCCATTGCTGCCTGATGGGTCCCCGGCTGCTCTGTTGGGCCTGGGCTGCATCCTGCTACTCGGGCTGCTCTGAGCCGCTATCCCCATGAGTACCCGCCACCCAGTCTGCAGCCAGCCCCTGCCACACCCCCTGCCCTGCCCACACCAGCCCCGCACCCCCTGCCCGCAGCCAGCCCCTGCCACACCCCCTGCCCTGCCCACACCAGCCCCGCACCCCCTGCCCGCAGCCAGCCCCTGCCACACCCCCTGCCCTGTCTCCAGCCAACCCTTGCCGCACCCCCTTGCAACTCTGCCCGAAGCCAGCCAGCCCCGCACCCCCACTGCCCTGCCTGCAGCCAGCCCCTACCTCCAGTCAGCCCCTGCCCTGCCTCCAGCCAGCCCCACATCCCCGTCTCCAGCCAACCCCGCACCCTCCTGTCTCCAGCCAGCTCCGCACCCCCTGCCCTGCCCGCAGCCAGCCCCACACTCCTTGCCTCCAGCTAGCCCTGCCCCACGCTCCTGTCTGCAGCTGGACCCACGTCCACTGGTGCCCTGCAGTCAGAGCCGGCTCCAGGCACCAGCCCAGCAAGCAGCTGCTTGGGGCGGCCAACGGTGAGGGGCAGCACATCTGGGTCTTCAGCAGCAATTTGGGGGCGGGTCTCTCACTCCCTCTTGGAGCAAAGGACCAACCGCCAAATTGCTGCCGAAGACTGAAGCGGTGGCAGTAGAGCTGCAGATCGCGATTGCGGCTTTTTTTTTTCCCCCTCTCCTTTTTGCTGCTTGGGGAGGCAAAAACCCTGGAGCCGGCCCTGTCTGCAGTTCCCAGGGCAGTAACCCTGCACACCTGCTTCAATGAGGGGGGCAGGGAGCAGCTGAGACCCACACATGCACACAGCCGCAGGGAGTGGCGAGGACCCACACATGTGAAACGGAGCTCATTTCTAGTTCAGGCCCATCTTTTTTAAAAAGAACTTTAGTTGGGGTTAACATATATGTCAGGCTTTTTGGTTCTTAAATTGCCATCCGGGAGGAATTTTTAAAGTTTAAAATTTTAAAAATTCCTCTCAGGAAAATACAGACATATGGTAACCCTATTGGTACAAAAAATACATACTGTGGCACATCTCTTAAATCAGAACTTTTTATGGGGAACTGGTTGTTAAGATTTTTGGCAGCTCATCACTATATGTAGCCCATGATTAATCCTGCTCTTATCTTAATTTGTTTGTATAGTTGCTAATGATATTTTTGGGGGACAAACAAGTCTGCAATTTGTTAACCCAGGTAACACCATTTCTGAAACTAAAAGTTTCTGAATTATTTTGTCTCTGATGCTGTGAATGCCTTCATCTACCATTCTCCTTCAACATGATTGTTTTTTTACTGTTTGTCACATATGGGTTTTTAAAATAAAACCAGTCAGGGCCTGCAAAAAGTAAATCTAAAATAAGACTGTCTGATTTCTTTCTAAAACCTTGCTGGCTTGTACAACCTTTTTCTGCAGTAAAAGCTAGCGATACCTTATAGCCTTTCACAGTTGTCAGACCATATAATTTTATCAAATAATTGGTTCTGGTCTTCACAAAACTGCAAGTAACAAAGTTCACATTATTTTATTTAAAACTTTTCTGCTGTTGATGGAATTCTCCTCCTGCCCTTTTCTTGGCTTAAGTTGCTGGATTCTCTCATTTTTGACCATTTCTAACCTATTTAAAGCTTTTGATAAGTGCCTGTTATCTGATTTCTGGTACAAAAATCAATTTGTTTGACCACAGCTTTTCCTTTAAAATCTTGAGAGCATTTGATACACCCTTGGCATAACCTCCATCTACCTGTCTTTGAGTAAATAAAATAACTTTTTAGATGTTCATTCTCCATCACTTAGTAAACTGTTTTGTTGTTGTTGTTGTTACTTCATTTCATTCCCCTTAATAAATGCACTGATCATCATTCAAAAAGCCTGACTCTGTTGAACTAAGATAGTGGGATGTTCTAAGTTAGATTGCAAAAGACTATTCTCATTCCAATACTAATGACTATTAACCAAAGAAACAAGTTACTCTGGTTACCCAGGAAGTTGGCTCTAGTACTGAAGTTACAATTTAAAACTTCTCCAATAAAGCCAGGTGTTAAAGCATTATCTCCTCAATGCAGCATGCTCTGAGTACTAACAAAATAACCCATTAAGTATAAAGCCCTACTTAACGTGCGATATTGCAGATTATGCAGTATTAGGCTTCCACCACAATTTTGACAGCTGGAGCTTCGCTGTGCATGGATCTAACAGTGGGATCCCCAGCCACCCCGGGGCTGAGAGCAGGAGCCCCCTCTCTCATCCCTGGGCAGCCAATGTTAGCCCCGGACCCCTGCACTTAGCCCCGGGCAGCCGACAGCAGAAATTCATGTAAAAATAACAATGCACTTTACCACAAATATTAAGGTCCATTATTACTTTCCCACAATTTTCCATGGTTTGTCCACAACTCAACTGCAATTTTTTGACAATCATCCTGCAATTCATATAGAGCCTTAATTGAGTAACAATAACAAAAAACTGCTTATGTTCATCCATTATTAATTGTCTTATTTCCAAAACGCTTCATTCCATTTCTTTAAAATTAAAAACAGTGTACAATAAAATTAGGATGGAAAGTGGGGTTTTTCCTCATGGGTGAAAACTGGTCTCTGACACTTTTAAAGAGATGGTGTGCAAAACTGGCTCTGTCTTGTGTTTAAAAAAATCCTTTTTCTTGATTTTTAAGAGTATTCATCTATGTACAATAGAGAATGGAACTAGTTAAAAACAATAACTTACACTGGTTAACACTTCCCCTTTTGAAGTCTGACTTGTGCTTTATGAATGAAAAGATAAAACTACAGAAAAATAAAGAACTGTAGTTTCACTTGTGTTTTCCTTTTCCATGTTCACATTTTTTAAACATTTATGAATCCTGCAAAACTGTTAAATTATGCATCAAGTTGATTTTTTTCCAGAGTGTCCATGAAACCTCTGTAGGATGTGCTGGCTGGATAGCCCTTTAACTTCACCCAGAAAAAAAAGCCGATTTTTTAAGAAATATTTTTTTCTCTTTTTCAGCTGGAGAGACTACAGTCTGAGAATACCTCTGAGTGGGGAAAGAGAGAAATACTCGAAACAGAAAAGCAAGGTCTGGAAAGAGAGAATAGAAGGTTGAAGGCCCAGGTGAAAGAAATTCAGGAACTTCTGGATAAGAGAAATAAACTGCCATCGAGTAACTTGGGTTCTGATTTCAAGACAGCACAAAGTGAACTACTGGAAAAAAATAAGGTATGGACTTTACTTGTTAGTAGATCCAAACTTGTTTCGAGGAAGTTCTCAGCCATTAGCACAAATTTAAAATAGTCACTGATCCTGGAAACATTGATTCAACACTGATATAACGTTACACACAGGAGTATTCCTACTCAAGTCAAAGGGATTCGTACATGCATCAAGTAGTGCATAAAGTTAAGTGTTTGCAGGATTAGGGGCCCTAATGTATTGCTTAATTTTATTTTTGAATGGATGGCATGTTCTTTGAAAAAAGGCTCTGATGGGTGTAGTCATTCCATAAAGTATTACAATGACAATGATAGTTCTTCAAGATGTTCGCCATATGTATTCCACAACCCTTTCTCCTTGCTGGCTAGTACAGAACCCTTCTTCTTTTGGGATTCTGTATTGGTGAAGGACCTAAGGGTTGGTTGGCTCTGCTGAGTCCTCAGGTGGTGGGGCTATGACACCTAGAGCACAGGCTTTACTGCAACAGACACTGCTGGCCAAAAGGAACCCATCTCATGCCACCAAGAGAGGAATCCATGTGGACCACACATCTCAAAGAACCAAAGCTACTGTGGATAAGTATCTGTTCTTTTCTGTGCCTCACTCTGAAGAAACATCTCCTCAAACTTTCCCCAAAGGTTTTCATAACATAATAGAAGAGTCCTATTAGTTAAATTATATTGTCCACGCTCTGGCCAGGATAGGACTTTCCCCTACATTACTGTGTATTCTCCATTGCTTCTCTAGGTGGATTGTTGTATCTTAGTTGTTCAATTAGAAAACAGTTGGGCTAAAATAAGAAATAGCCCATTATTTAAACTGAACCCTGTTGTGTTTTTTGCTCACACTTTATATTAAGGCTGCATTTTATAAAAGGTTAATAAATGATCAATAGCTGTTTTAACCATGTTAAAGATATGAGTAGTATTTGCTATAGAACAGTGGTTCCCAAACTTTTTGTCCACACACCAACTGCATTTTGTCTTTCTTATGTGACCCACCCACAGTTCAAATTCATAAGCCAGTGTCCTCCTTTGCCTCCACCTCCTTGCCTTGCTGAGGGGGCAACGACCACCTGCAGCAGCACCCTTTGCTCCAGCACTGCAATCCTAATCCAGGCTCACCCGAGAAGGGAAGCCCCAAGTGGGGAGAGGAGAGCTTGGAGGAGAGCATGAGTGAAAACAGTGAAAAGTGAGCTCACTCATCACTCACTGGGCCTGGGCTGAGCCTGGCTCCCTGCTCCAGGCATTTTGATCCTGGATTCAGAATGGAGAGGGGTAACTAGTGGTGTTCCCCAAGGGTCAGTCCTAGGACCAATCCTATTCAATTTATTCATAAATGATCTGGAGAAAGGGGTAAACAGTGAGGTGGCAAAGTTTGCAGATGATACTAAACTACTCAAGATAGTTAAGACCAAAGCAGATTGTGAAGAACTTCAAAAAGATCTCACAAAACTAAGTGATTGGGCAACAAAATGGCAAATGAAATTTAATGTGGATAAATGTAAAGTAATGCACGTTGGAAAAAATAACCCCAACTATACATACAACATGATGGGGGCTAATTTAGCTACAACGAGTCAGGAAAAAGATCTTGGAGTTATCGTGGATAGTTCTCTGAAGATGTCCACGCAGTGTGCAGAGGCGGTCAAAGAAGCAAACAGGATGTTAGGAATCATTAAAAAGGGGATAGAGAATAAGACTGAGAATATATTATTGCCCTTATATAAATCCATGGTATGCCCACATCTCGAATACTGTGTACAGATGTGGTCTCCTCACCTCAAAAAAGATATTCTAGCACTAGAAAAGGTTCAGAAAAGAGCAACTAAAATGATTAGGGGTTTAGAGAGGGTCCCATATGAGGAAAGATTAAAGAGTCTAGGACTCTTCAGTTTGGAAAAGAAAAGACTAAGGGGGGACATGATAGAGGTATATAAAATCATGAGTGATGTTGAGAAAGTGGATAAGGAAAAGTTATTTACTTATTCCCATATACAAGAACTAGGGGTCACCAAATGAAATTAATAGGCAGCAGGTTTAAAACAAATAAAAGGAAGTTCTTCTTCACACAGCGCACAGTCAACTTGTGGAACTCCTTACCTGAGGAGGTTGTGAAGGCTAGGACTATAACAATGTTTAAAAGGGGACTGGATAAATTCATGGTGGCTAAGTCCATAAATGGCTATTAGCCAGGATGGGTAAGAACGGTGTCCCTAGCCTCTGTTCGTCAGAGGATGGAGATGGATGGCAGGAGAGAGATCACTTGATCATTGCCTGTTAGGTTCACTCCCTCAGGGGCACATGGCATTGGCCACTGTCGGTAGACAGATACTGGGCTAGATGGACCTTTGGTCTGACCCGGTACGGCCTTTCTTATGTTCTTATGTTCTTATGATCCGGTGCACAGGATTGCAGCATCACTCAGGTCAGGACCAGGCATGCCTCCATCATGACTGAGTGACATAGAAACCCCCTGCACCAGGTTGCAGTTACGCTCACTCAAATTTGGCTCAACACCCATCCATCATGATGGAAGAGTGGCTGGGCCAAACCTAAGTGGTGCTGCAACCCTGGCGCCAGATTGCAACACCCAGCATGAGTCGGAGGTGGGCTCGCTCTGCAACCCTCATCCACCGACAGGGCTTCTGTGACTAATCTAGAACTTGGCCACAACCCCCCGGGATGTATTAGCAGGAATGTAGTAAGCAAGACACAAGAAGTAATTCTTCCACTCTACTTAGCACTGATAGGGCCTCAAATGTAGTCCTGTGCCCAATTCTGGGCACCATACTTTCAGAAAGATATGGACAAACTGGAGAAAATCCTGATGAGAGCAACAAAAACGATTAAGGGACTAGAAAACACAATCTATGAAGAAAAATTTTAAAAAATGGGTTTGTTAAGTCTGGAGAGGAGAAGACTGAAGGGGGACATGATAGTAGTCTCCAAATATGTAAAAGGCTGTTACAAGAAGGAGGTTGATAAATTGTTTTTAACCACTGAGGACAAGAAGGAATGGTCTCAATTGCAGCAAGTGGGGTGTAGGTTGGACATTAGGAAAAACTTGGTAATTATCAGGGTGGTTAAGATTGGACAACTTACCTAGGGCAGTTGTGAAATCTCTATCATTTGGAGGTTTTTAAGAACAGGTTAGACATACACCTGTCAGGGATGGTCTAAATAATATTTAGTTCTGCCTCAGTGCGGGGAACTGGACTAGATGGCCTATCAAAGTCCCTTCCAGTCCTGTGATTTGGGAAATACTTTGGTAATTGGGAAAAATATTTTGGTGATTTGGGAAAAAACATTTCTGTGATTTGGGAAATACTTTTATAGATAGTTATAAGCACACCAATAGATGGTCATAAACCTTGGTTATAAGTGTCTTTCTGGAGAATATAACAATCAACTAACTATTTATTAAAATACCTATTATCTTGTTTCCTCTGTATTAAGGATAAGTTTCTAAATAGTTATGAAAGCATGCCCATGAGGCCTTTTTTTTTTAAGGTCTTAAAAGTATTTAGCTTACTTATTACAGAATTAGCCCACTCATAACATGGATGCATTCAGAGAGATTGCAGCAGTGTAACTGAGGATATAATTAATGTTATGACATTTTATTTCCCATGTGGTTTTGCAGTTTATTGCTCCAGTAGCCCTTGCTGCTATTTTTAGGAAAAAGAGGAGAGGGCGAGAAGGAGTGTGTGCCCATGAGTTTGAGTGACTGCAATTGTATGTTCATTAAATAGTAGGTTATGTGCCTTGAAATGGGGTAGAGAGAGAGAGAGAGAAACAAACAAACAAACAAACAAACCAGGGCCACAGTTTGTTACCCTTCCTTGACCTGAGTTACATTAGCTCATTCCAGGAGTAGACTGGCTGAAATCTGTGGGACTCCTCTGAATAAGGTGCAACTTATCATGTCTGAGGGTGCTGTCAACATTTGGCACAAATAAGCTTCTGTAACTTTTTCGTGCTTATTGTTTGTATGTGATTTATATTGTTTTGCTTTATTTAGGGCTGTGAGTAAGCACCAGCCATTGAATGGACTAGGTGTAAACAAATAGCCTATAGCTTCTAACCCAGACTGTTTGCCAAATAAATGCCCCTTTCTTATCCCTTCCCCACTGCCTACCAGCAAAGGAAAGATTGGAGATGAATCTATAGTCTATGAATAGTTATGCCATACAGCAACAGTTCTCAAACTGTGGGTCAGGTCTCCAAAGTGGATCGTGACCCCATTGTGATGGGGTTGCCAGGGTTGGCGTTAGACTGGCTGGGGCCCAGGGCCAAAGCTGAAGCCCGAGCCCCACCGCCCAGGCTCAGGATTCAACTTCAGCCCAGGGTGTCAGGGCTCAGGTTAGAGGCCCCATGCCCGGGGATGAAGCCTTTGGGCTCTGATTTGCTCCCCACAGGCAGTGGGACTTGGCTGGGCTCATGCTTCGGTCCCCCCTCCTGGGGTCATGTAGTAAATTTTGTTTTCAGAAGGGGATCACAGTGCAATGAAGTTTGAGAACCCATGCCATAGAGATATTTTAGAATTGTTTCCCTGTATTTAGGATAGGCAACAATGGTAGCATTACCTGGTAGTAATGGTTGGGAAATAATGATTCTTTAATGAAAACCACTGGTGCCCAGTAATAAATGAAATAAATCATACATCGGCAAAGGTTCCTTAAATCTGTTGGTGTTTCTTATGTATTACACAAATTACAATGTGAGTCTCTGTAAGGGCGGAAAGGTTCTCCTAGGAGGAAAGAGGAAATGCTTTATCTCTTTCTTACCCAGGACATTTGTGACATAAAACCAGACCAGAAAGAAACTGAGGAACCTGATTTTCTTGCATCTGCATAAGAACTATACTAGTTCCCAAAGAAGCTAATGCAATAAGGATTTATGTGTCAATTTTTTCCAATCTAGTATAGGTAAAAAAATAATATTGCACCTTTGTTTTCATTTGGACAAGGAAGAATCAAACTAGGGCTAGATGCTTCCAAATCCCCAAGACAGTGTTGCAGTTCTGATGCATGTGTTTTCAACAGTAACAGACTATTAGCATTTTTTGTAACTATTTTTCTTAATATTGAACTTGTGAATGATTCCTTTAGCCCATCTTTTCTAAAGGGACTTACTCCAGCCTTTAATTTTGAACTTGCACTTTAGTGTGTATAATTATATACAAATAATGATCTCCACCGTGATTTGGGGTAGCAATTCACATATAAGTACCATGAATGCAGACAAGCATTTTTTGGGCACAAATCTTAGTGTGAAGATATGTGCCTTAAAAATGATGCCATGCATTAAAAATTGGGCCCTAAAATTCTGAATTGTCAGTATGTTCAAAATATTTCCATTGTCAGTTTCCAAAAGGTTAACTTCAGTTGTTTTGTTGTATGCGATCAACAAAATTGGTGAAACAATTGAGAGAAGACATTGTTTTTTATGTGGCCTTATTGATTGCACTTCCTGGAATGGAGTTTGCATTTTAAAATAATAGTTATAATGTTTGACAAATAGGCTGGCAACTAATGTTAAATGTATCCAAGTGGTTCATTTTAGAAGGGATTGCAATGAATGAAAAAACTATTGAAAATATAAATCAATTCTCAAAAGCATATTATTTACTGAAGGAGATTTATTACCTTCAACTCTAAAGATAATTTTGAACAAAATCTGAAATTAATTTTGTTGAGGAGTAATTTTGTTTTCCAGTGCTAGCTCTAATTATTGAGGTAAAGGTCTTCAAGTAAAGATCTGCTAAGTAATGTATCTATTTATCTAGCTTTAAAAATAAGTACAAATACAATAGATTAGCTGTAGGATATAACTTTGAAGTCACTACTTGAGTAATGTTTCCTCGCTTGCTGTTTTGTCTTTGCAATAGGCTTGTAAAGGTTTCATATATATGCAGTCAAACTGGGAGCGAGAGAGAAAAGTCAGTGATACTCTACCAGCTCCATCACAAAATAACCTTTGCATGCTAGAATGTGATCATCAATAATTTCTGTGCTCCCCGTCACTGAGGTTCAAATATAACCATGGACGCTGCTGGGCCTTCAGGCTTGGTTCCTTTTTGACTTAGAGGAGGAGGAATGGTGATACTTATCTCAGTGGGGCAGTAACCAGTGAAAGGGGTTAAATTTTTCTTTGTTTTGAAATTGAGGAAAAATCCAACTCTATTTTCCAGTGGAAAAAGGTGGCAGGAGGAAAGTGAGGGTGGGATTTTTTCTGCACAACCTTTAAACAAAAGAATTCTTGTAATCAAAACCTCACTTTTCAGTGAAAATGTTCTTAAAATAATTTGATCAGCTCTATTCTCAAGGATCTTGGTAAAACTATTTTTCTGTTTGTTTATTTGGGTGTTTTAAAGCTTTTTACATCCACATTTGTGTACTCCCAATCCCCAGGTTTCAGAACTGATGGGTATTTCTTAAACATGAAAAATCAATGAATCCTTAATCAAAGTGAAGCCTGCTGTATTACCAGTCCCTTGAGATATGTAGCCTCCCATGTTATATTTATTTCATCTTTCTTATCTTCCCCCACAGGCTGTCATAAGATAATATGGTGGCTTCTGATAGCAAGAGGGCCACCATCGTCCCTGAGGGCAGTTTGACTTCTGTTGTAAACAATAGCAGATGATGGCCATTTTGAAAGTATATGATTGTTTATGGAATTCCCTACAGTAGACTATTCTGCAGTCCATGCTGAAGAAAAAACTTTCAGTTATGAATAAAAACAAGAAATCATGACCATTAATCCTAAAACTTTACTTTAAGCATTACCCATTGCACCACAAGTACTTACAAAGGATAGAAAGGGGAATCTGGGGGTTAGGGGAGAGGGGAAGGAGAAGGGGCCAAATGGGATGGAGGGAGAAAATGGAATTTATGTGCTGTGCATGCAGGGAAATATAGAGGTCAGGAGTGGGGGGAAATTGACCAGTGCTCTATGGTTGCTCTGTCCTGCTCCAGAGTGGGAGAAGGCAGCCACTGAATCTGATCCTAAAAATCGGGGTGGGGAAGAGGCGGGTATTGATTGGTTTTTTTTTTGTTTCCCTCCTCTCTCCCCCCCAATTTAAGGTTGATGCTACATATCTTCAGATCTTGAGAAATATCACATGGTAACATTAGCTTTGGGTTTCTTTGTTAGATTTTAAGTATGAAATTTTTAATGTAAAAAAACTAAGAAAATTCCTAGATAACTGTTAACATGGAATTAAGGTTGAGATTACATGTCTGCAGTTTAGAGTAAAACCCATTACAGGAATATTTCAATTATCCCCAAATCAGTGATAACCCTGGAAAATCCATAGTTAACGTGAAAATGTTTGGTTTTTCTTTTAAGGTAAGGAAATTCATAGTTAAGGCACCCAAACTACTTTAGTTCAGGCCCTGTGGTGATACCATGAAAGTAAAAATGAAATATATAAGTTGTCTTTAAAAATCAGTTTCTGCTAATATGGGAGTACAAACACTATTATGCACCAATTATAAAGGTCTGGTTATTTCATGATGTCATGTATCAGAGGGGTAGCCAGGTTAGTCTGTATCCACAAAAACATTGAGGAGTCCGGTGGCACCTTAAAGACTAACAGATTTATTTGGGCATAAGCTTTTGTGGGTGAAAAACCCACTACTTCAGATGCTTATGCCCAAATAAATCTGTTCGTCTTTAAGGTACCACTGACTCTTAGTTGTTTTTGTGGCTACTTCACGGTGTCCCTAACCTTAAGCCTGAATGTTCTAGATTTGTAACACTTGTTTTTAGGATAATTAAAATATCTCTCTTATGTTTCTTCCCCTTAATTCCAATTTAAGGGTCGCTTCTTTGTTCAGGAATAAACCAATGCCCAATTAATCTATATTTGAAATGGATAAGTAATCCTTAAAGTTTAATCACTTATTTTAACAAATCTTGAAAAATTATATAAATAACTATTTGGAAATGCTTGGCAAATTATCATCCTTGCTCTTCAGTTGGGTGAAAAAATATTTGTGAAATATGCAAATTATTTGAATAGTTATTCACACAATTCTTAATCCATATACGTTGTGTAAACATTTCTTCCTGTGGGAACATATATTGATAAAACTGAAGAGCAGACATCAGTAAATGAAAGCTCATGCCTTTCTGATCATATTTTACAACACAGAATGGCTGATGTGCTGAAATTCAGAAGTCAGTGTCATCAAACTAAAAAAGGTCACAATATTTCTTTCCTCTGTCACATTTTTCAAATTGATCAGCTCTCCAATATATCATTTTTATCAAACCACATACAAGTAGGAGACAGTCCCAACTACAAACATTTGTATGGAATGTTATATTGGGTATAAATACTTAAAAAAATATTACTTAGAAGGGAAAATAGTTCCTTATTAAATGAATTTATCTCCTTATTTCTGTGCTATATGGGTTGCATGTGAATGACCTGAATACAAATACAAAACAGTCAGTTCAAATTATAGATAACTTGATAGTAGCTCACTATAGTGAAAATAATGTAAGCAGCATTCAGTAGTAAAAGAAAGGGAAATCAAAATGGAGTTCTTTGTAGTCTTTGAACTATCTGTGACAAGTAATATTTTTAGTATGCATCCTAGAATTATTCCACAATACTGACTGTCTAAACTAGACTTCTCTCTCTTTCTTTCTCTCTCTCAGTTCAAAGGAAATACTTCATACTTAATTTGAAGATAGATTCGCAAACTACTAAATTAAAAAAGCTCTGCTCTATTAATATCTGGTGTAGCTATCAAAACAGAAGACCAAAAATGCATAATTGAGAGCAACAATAATGAAGGTCATGGTTCAGCAAAGCACTTAAGCATGTTCTCAAGTCCCTCTGAAGTTACTAGGACTTAAGCACATGCTTAAATACTTTACAGACCCAGGACCTTTAAGTCTTATTAACTTCAGTGGGACTTGAGAATATGCCTAAATGCTTTGCTGAACCATGACCGTCATTAATGTTGCACTGAATCCCATTGAAGTTCATAGCACTTAAATACATGATTAAATGGTTTATTGAATCATGGCCTTAAAGTTATCTATTCTTCTGATTATGAAAACAAAGATTCTGATCCTGCATACGGCCTAGTATTTTTAAATTATTATTGAAACTGAAAATACAAAATAATTATTAACTATATAGGTTGGTTTATTCCAACTGATGTTTTAAAAACCCAGTTTTACATTACTATGAATGCCATACAAGAAAATAGTCTGAATGAATACTCTTATAAATGAGTCTGAGAGACTGATAAAATAGATGCACTTCTATATCTGAAAATATTTAAATTTAAAAATGTAAAAGTACACCTGGGAACAAGTCTCTATGAGCATTCAGAAAGGGCAGATATATGAATGGAAAGGTATGGAAAAGTAAGCATCTTTTTGATAGCTTAAGATTTCAGATTTAGTTTGTCCCAAAGGAAGAAATTTATTCTTTTGATTACTTGTTTTGTATTTTATTTTTAACCTTCATATGATGGCTGCTTCAACAGCACAGAATAGCTGATAAGGTCTCTCTTTGAAACATTTTGATAGGATGAATAATTAAATCCAGAGGTAGCATGAACACAAAGGCAGGCATCCTTATAGCTTTCATACCAACCTGCACAAAATGGAATGCATTGCATTTTAGATGGCTGAAATAAAAATAAAATACACTAAATCCAAATACCAAATATCAATTCCATCATTCCCTAACCAACACTTAAATTGATTTAGAAAGATCATTAACTCTGGCATATATAAAATATGAATATAAAAGTGAATGAATGATACAGATAATGTTTTCAATGTACTTTAAATGCAGGATACAGCTTATTTCCACTCTGAATTTGTCTAGCTTCAACTTCTAGCCTTGGAACATGTTATACCTTTGTCAGCTACATTGAAATGTCCATTATCAAATATTTGTTCCCCATGTAAGTATCGTAAACTGTGATAAAGTCCCCTTTAACCTTCTCTTTATTAAGGTTAATAGACTCAAGGAGTTTAATCATTATAAGGCATGTTTTAATAATTTTCATGGATCTTCTCTGACCCCTCCCAATTTATCAACATCCCTCTTCAATTGTGGGCGCCAGAACTAGACACAGTATTCCAGCCGTAGTTGCACTAGTGCCAAATACAGAGGTAACATTACCTTTCTACTCCTACTAAAGATTTTTCTCTTTATGCAACCAAAGATTATATTAGCCCTTTTGGCCACAAAATTGCACCAGGAGCTCAAGTTCAGCTGATTATCCACCAGGACAAGGCCGGCTTTAGGCCGTGTGGGGCCCAATTCGAACAGTTTCAACAGCCGGCAGGGATGACCAAAAAAAAAAACCACATGTAAAGAAACATGTGGGGCTTGTACTCACTGGACAGTGCTCTGAGTCTTCTGCGGCACTTCGGCGATGGGTCCTTCACTCGCTCCAGGTTCTTGGCGGCACTGAAGGACCCATCGCCGAAGACCCAGAGTGAGCGAAGGACCTGCCACTGAAGTGCCACTGAAGACCCGAAGTGCCGCCAGGTGAGTAAAAATTAAAAAGGGGCCTCTAGCCAGGGAAGGGATTCTCACTGGGCGCGGGGCCCAATTCGGGGGAATTGGTGGAATAGGCCTAAAGCCAGCCTTGCACCAGGATCCCCAAAACTTTATCAGTGACCAGTCATCTTCATTATTTACTGCTCCCCAACTTTTTGTGTCATCTACTGACTTTATCATAAGAACATCAGAATGGTCATTCTAGATCTGACCAAAGGTCCATCTAGCCCAGTATCCTGTCTTCCAAAAGTGGCCAATGCCAGATGCTCCAGAGGGAATGAACAGAACAAGTAATCATCAAGTGATCCATCCCTTGTTGCCCATTTCCTGTTTCTAGGTAAATAGAGGCTAGGGACACCATCCCTGCCCATTCTGGATTTAGCCATTGATAGATTTATCCTCCATTAACCTATCTAGTCTTTTTTTGAACCCTGCTATAGTCTTGGCCTTCACAACATTCTCTAGCAAAGAGTTTCACAGGTTGACTGTGCGTTGTGTGAAAAAAAATTCCTTTTGTTTGTTTCAAACCTGCGGTCTATTAATTTTATTTGGGCATCCCTAGTTCTTGTGTTATGAGAAGTATTAAACAACACTTCCTTATTTACTTTCTCCATACCAGTCATGATTTTATAGACCTCCATCATATTACCCCTTAGTCATCTCTTTTCCAAGCTGAAAAGTCCCTGTTTTATTAATCTTTCCTCATGTGGAAGGTATTACATACCCCTAATCATTTTTATTGCCCTTTCCTGAACCTTTTCCAATTCCAATATACCTTTTTGAGTTGGGGTGACCACATCTGTATATAGTATTCAAGATGTGGGCATACCCGGGATTTATAGAGAAGCAATATGATATTTTCTGTTGTATTATCTATCCCTTTCTTAATGATTCCTAACATTCTGTTAGATTTTTTTGACTGATGCTGCACATTGAGTAGATGTTTTCAGAGAACTATCCACAGTGGCGCTGAGATCTCTTTCTTGAGTGGCAACAGCTAATTTAGACCCTATCATTTTATATGTATAGTTGGGATTATGTTTTCCAGTGTACATTACTTTGCATTTATCAAGATTGAATTTCATCTGCCATTTTGTTTCCCAGTAACCCAGTTTTGTGAGATTCCTTTGTAAGTCTTTGCAGTCTGCTTTTGACTTAACCACCTTGAGTAGTTTTGTATCCTCTGTAAATTTTAACACTTCACTTCTTCCCCCTTTTTCCAGATCACTTATGAATATGCTGAACAGTACTGGTCCCAATACACAGCCATCTATTTACCTCTCTCCATTCTGAAAACTACCCATTTATTCCTACCCTTTGTTTCCTATCTTTTAACCAGTGATGATTTCATCTTTCATTCCAGTTCATAACATGGAATGTTATCTTCAACATAAAAATTGTGAATACTGTAGGGCCAAGAACTACAAACATACTCAGTGATGATTCCCTATTTACAATAACATTTTGAGACCCATCTGTTATGTGATATCAAGTCAAACATCTGATAAAAGACTAAGTATATAACATCAACAGTATTACCTTTATCAACCAAATTTGTAATCTCATCAAAAAAGATATCAAATAATTTAACAGAATCTATTCTCCATAAACGCATGTGACACCCAGGAATTTCTTGGTGCAAATTGGCAAAGGGCACAGGAGGTACATAGAAGTTTACAGGAGACTCCTGGGTCTGATGTCTACATAATAGTGCACCAAAAGGTAGTATGAGAGGTTTCTACCAACAGCCAGTAACACACCGATCATCTTAGTCATTGAGAAATATACATATAGGTAATACTAAAAAAATTGTATATTTATACTGGAAATTATGTTCTTAAAGCCTTGAAGTTAAAAGTAGGTTACCAGGAGGTGACAGGTCTTTGAAAGATTGTGTTCAGGTTGGGGATAGTAGATGCTTATCTCTCTTTGTCTGGTCAAGTGTGTATTGTGCATTGTATGTCTCACAATGTAAGTCTATCTGCTTGTGGGGCCAGGTGCCTATTAAAAGATTGCTGGTCAACACGAGAGGTAGGCCACAGGGGAAAACAATCAATTTAAGGTGTGACAGACCCAGACCAGTGGGGTACAGGAGTCTGGTAGAGGGCAAATATACTGGTCACTGGATGAGTAGTTTTCTGTTCCCTGAGTGACCAGAGCAGGCGCTGCACTAGAGTAATCAGGAACCTGCTAGAACCAATTAAGGCAGATAGGCTGATTAGATCACCTGCAGCCAATCAAGGCAGGCTAATCAGGGCACCTGGGTTTAAAAAGGAGCTCACTCCAGTCAGGCAAGGAGGAGTCAGAGGAGAGGAAGTGCATGTGAGGAGCTGGGAGCAAGAAGCACAAGGAGCTGAGAGTGTGCTGCTGGAGGACTAAGGAGTACAAGCGTTATCAGACACCAGGAGGAAGGTCCTGTGGTGAGGATAAAGAAGGTGTTTGGAGGAGGCCAAGGGGAAGTAGCCCAGGGAGTTGTAGCTGTCATGCAGCTGTTACAGGAGGCACTATAGACAGCTGCAATCCACAGGGCCCTGGGCTGGAACCCGGAGTAGAGGGCGGGCCTGGGTTCCCCCCAAACCTCCCAACTCCTGATCAGACACAGGAGGAGTTGACCCAGACTGTGGGGAAGATCACTGAGGTGAGCAAATCTGCCAATAAGCGCAGGACCCACCAAGGTAGAGGAGGAACTTTGTCACAAAGGATAAAGATCAAAGGACTGTTTTGATATATATAGAACGGCAAAGAGACACAGGATTTTCCACTCAGGAGGCAAGAGGACAGTGTAACTAGTCTCATGAACAGAATATCAATGCTAAGCATGGCTGTAATATGCTGGAAGGACTTTCAATGAGTTTTTGCTCTATATGACATGGTAATGTCTTGTTAGTTAAATTTAGGTTCTAGAAAGCATGTTATGAGTTTATTTTATATTTAACAATTTGTTTCCATTATGTCTATTTGTTTCTTCTCTAATCTCTGTTCTTTGTTAAATAAACATCTTCTTGTTTTTACTATAAACATATCTAAGTGCTGTATTGAGCATAGTGGTGACCCTGAGGTATAACTGGAAAGCTCTTGTGTTTATACCTTTCAGTAATGGTTCTGTGAACTCTGTGAGTTTCCACTGGAATGGGGCTGGATATTCCACGAGGATGTGCCGAAAGTTTAGTGGTCAGAGTATGCCTATGGTTAACCTGTAAAGAGAGAGCAGGGCCTGTGGAGGCACTGGAAGGGAGTGTTTGTGTTGCCAGGGGCTGGTGGAGTTGGGCAACCAGCCCACAACAGGCACAGACAAGGCTTCCTCATGTTAAGGGCAAGTGGTAGGGAGATGCCTTCAGGACCGTGGCTATCCCTAGGAAGAATCACACCACAGTGATTGGCATTAATTATATTACCCTTCTTTAATTCTTAATTATTTGAGTCTTGTATCAGCTGTTATCTTGCCCGGGATCAGTGTCAGACTGACAGGCCTATAATTACCTGGGTCTTCCCAGTTAGCCTTTTTAAAAATAGGCACATTGCCTTTCTTCCAGTCTTCTGTAACTTCTACAGTGGATCTTTACCAATGATTATTTTTCTAAACAATGCCTGTGAGTGAATTTATTGTTGCGGTATAAAGAGGGTTTATAGGAAAGCTGTGATAGTTTTTTAATAGGATTCTAAGTTGTGTACTGATATAAGGGCAACAAATAAGTCAGTCCATGTCTTAGTGACATTTTTAAATAAGTATATTAACATCACCATATTTATGCATTTATCCGTTGACTTCTAGGTTGCATGTATGTACTAAAACAAACTCAATTTGTGGTTTACTAAATTACGGAGGTGATTTTAAGTTTCCTATCGTCTGGTATTAGAAGCATTTTGTTACTCTTTTTCTTAGGGAAATATCTTTCACCTTTTAAGAAGAAAAGTCAATTATTTATGCTCCTCCAATCTTATATTTATCACAAATGAGTCAGTCTCTAGAAATTAGCAAATTAATGCATCAAATTATGCCATGCAAGGTAGATGCTTTTCTCAGTCTTGATTTGTATGACTTAGACTTGATTAAAAGGTTACTAAACAAACAGATTTTTTATTAATAAGTACTGTCAATTTAACATCAGCTGAATGAGCACCTATAAAAAAAAATCCCCTATAAGTAACAGCCAGTTATTTTAAATTATATGAAACCAAACTGGATTGTCCATTCCTCTATTTTTGGCTTCTTGTCTTTATGTAATTCAGTACACTATTCACTTGGGTATGTCTCCCACCTCTTCTAGTTATGTGGCTGCATATTGTAGAACCACAGAAATGCAAAAATTTCCTCAGTCTATTAAAACATAAAATCCCTTATCCATGTAGGAGTTTTCATATCCATATATTCTCCCACCACCCAAAACTGCATTTTCCAACACATCAGACTCGGTCTTTCTTTCAAATAATGAAAAAAAAGTCCTCTTAGAGGCAAGGAGGGTGAGGTAATATGTTTCATTGGACCAACTTCTGTTGGTGAGAGAGAACAGCTTTCAAGCTTACACAGAGCTCTTCTTCAGGCCTGTTAACACCCCTCCAATCATGGGGGGCAGAGGATAAAGCTGTGGAGGGAGGCGGTTAGTGTGTTATAGATTGTCTCTATTCAGTTCATGATTTTTAGTTTCTAGCAAAGTTATGAATTTAAGCTCCCAGGTTTGTCTTTTGATGTGTTGATGGCTGGAGAGGTGTTAATAGGCCACTTCACCTTCAGTGGTCCCTTGAAATATGAGTTAACTACTTATGCTAAACAATCTGTTCCACCTGATATTTAGTAGTGACACTATGGGCTTGGCTACACTTACAAATTTGCAGCGTTGCAGCAGGGTGTGAAAACACACCCTCTCCAGCGCTGCAAATTGTGGCGCTGCAAAGCGCCAGTGTGGTCAAAGCGCGGCTCCCAGTGCTATACGTTATTCCCCACAGGGAGGTGGAGTACGGACAGCGCTGGGAGAGCTCTCTCCCAGCGCTGGCGATTTGACTACACTTAGCACTTCAAAGCGCTGCCGCGGCAGCACTTTGAAGTGCAAGTGTAGCCATAGCCTAAGACCTGAAATAGAGCTCTGTGTGGCTGGAAAGCTTGTCTCTTTCACCAAGAGAAGTTGGTCCAATAAGAGAGATTATCACACCCATCTTGCTTCTAAGTGAAAAAATTATTTTTTCATCATTTGAAAGAATATATGTGTTTCTAACTCTACTTATTAGAGGTTAAAAAGTGTATTGTAATCAAGTTCTCTATATAAGGGCAGGTCTACATTTAAAATGCTGTATCAGGGCAGCTGCGCTGCTGTAGTACTTAAGTGAAGATGCTCCTATGCTGATGGGAGAGCTTCTCCCATCAATGTAGTTAATTCACCTCCCTGAGAAGGGTAGCTGTGTTAGCAGGAAAAGCTCTCACATCTGCATAGCATTGTCTACATTGGGGGGACGGGAGTAAGGTTGGTATAACTACGTCTCAGGAGTATGGATTTTTTCACACCTCCTGAGCAATGTAGTTATACCTATATAGGTTTGTAGTGTAGACTTGGCCTAAGTGTTAAAGAATTAACATAAGCTTATTTCTACTTGTTCTTGCCTTGATGACCCTGGTCCCTTCTATATTTGTTTCTGGTTAAGGACAGACTAGTCAATTTCGTTAAAGAAAGAAATGACCTAAATCTTTCGCCCCCATCAGTCAAATTGAGTTCAGATAGATCTTGAGATCTGGGGAAAATAGAGTTAAGGATTCCCTCATCCTATTTCTTTTTAATTCTGTTAATTGTGCAACAAAGACATTCTGTAATAGGATTTAACAACTGTGTTGCATAGGAGGGCACAAGATTCAGAGTGCTGCTTTAATTGCAGATCAGTGGGACCCTGTGGAGGGGCTATTGGGTCAAACTGCACAAAAGCACCCCCCTTAAAATGAACCCTACCTAGAATGATTGGGAACATATCATTTGGTCACCTCACAGAGATAAAGAATAGCCAACAAATGGGATAAAAGACCACTGGGCTTCTCTATCTGATCTCTCTTTCCTCCTCACTTATTTGCTCTCTCTTTAAACTAGCAGCAGGAAGGAGCCAAAGCTTGCTGAAGGACTTGGTTGGGAAGTATGATTATGCATTGGGTCTAGTGAGAGAAGAGGCTCAAAGTATGAATAAATATCTAAACTGAACCTTCTGAGGTTCACCTATTGCTACCTGACTGCTCTGTATTATTCTCTCTTCAGATAGTCTTAGTCAATTTACAATATGCTAAATTAATTTCCATGTCATTTGCTTTTCACATCCTTTGATTTTTTTTTTTCAGTCCATCTAGTCACAAAGCTGAGATGGATATCAGGGGAAAGTCATTGCCATATCCTTTAGTGTTAGTAATCAATGATAGGTTGGTTAAGCAACTCTCCTGTGCCATCTGACACTAAGGATTCTACACAGACATAAACTGTCAAAAATCTCATCTCTCCTTATCCATTGAAAGGTCATATCTCTCTTTCATATGGAAAGTTGCCGTGACACAGAATTTCAGTTTAGGTTTTAGTTTTAGTCTCTGCTGCAAAAACTCTTTGATATCTGCCATGGTGCACTGCAGCTTTCTATCCAACTCTTGCATCTATTTCCTTTTGGTTTCCACAGTCAGATTGAATTTGACTGGCCATTTAACTGAGACATTTTCATTACTGACTCCTAAATTACTTTCATCCTCTATTTCTCCAACTTTCATCAGATCTGATTATATTTTATTTTAAAGTTCCCAAAGCATATGGCAGTATTCCTAAGAATCCGTCTATCCTTCCTAAATTTTGTGAAAATGGACAGAAAAAGGATAAATTATCAACATATGAAAATCAATTGGTATCTTCTCATTCTAGTCACACTGAGTACTTTTGAAATATACTGTATTTCTCCATATTCCATGTGATGGGGACCCAATCCTTTCAGTGAGACTTGCTTTAAGCACTGTTCTGAATGCTAAATGTTTACAAGATGTAGCTGTGATAGTGTTCTGGGTGCGTATACAAGGGCTTTGCTGCAAAAAACCTTTACCTTTGTGCTTTATTGCAAAAAACCTTAAAGTCCAAGAGCAAGAAAAGGTAGTCTTTGTTCACCTACCCAACTGCTGTTCTCTGTCATCAGGAACCCAGGGAGTAGAGAAAGAGAAGCTCAGACCAACAAAGGTGATAGGACCTGTGATATCAAGGGAGAATAGGAGTGCAGAGATGCCAACTCCTCTAGGTTAAATGAAACAGGAAGTATTGAGGGTCTATTTTTATATAGATAGATAGATCAATCTATCTGGGGAGTGGAATTCAGACTTGAGATTGAGGATATTTTGATTGTCACTGATGCTGTCTCAAAGGAATTATTGCAAGCACACTCCAAGGGGTTTGAAGTGACATTCTTCAATGTCTGCTTGCAACATAAAATATGTTAAGCTAATTCTTGCTGTTAGGTTACTTATAAATACTTTAAATATCAAGTGTAGCTAGATATTTTATACCTGTTAGCATGGTGCCAAACATCTTCCAATAAATGGGGAGTATGACAAAGTAAACTGTTGCATGGGGAAAAGGAAAGAAAAACCCAACCCTTGTCAGAAATTACCAGGAAGCAGACTTTAGAAAGTTTGTGTCTACCTCAGGCTAGGGCAGGGTCTAGCTGGTTTCATTCATGAAAGAGTGGCAGAGGGGATCCCTGGCTGTTACTATGTTTTAGCAAAGCATGCTGAGAGTGAGAGAAGTCTAATACCCTATAATATACTGGCAACTCCTGAGAGGCAGCAACAGAAGTATGCTGCTAAGGGAATAATTAGATGGATAGCATCAAAGTATGAAATGCTGTCTGAAGGATCCTGAGGAGATTAAACCTGTGGGGGCATACAGCTAAGGGCCTGAAGAGCTGCTCCCCCTTGGAAAAAAGTCTATTGACTATCTACTGAAGATTTTTGTGACTAAGATCACTGAACACTTAGGGAACTAGGCTACATTGTTATCAAGACAGATGGAGTGGAATATTGTTTTCTTTTTTCCCCATCAGTATGCAAAACATCTTGACAAACAGGAGCCAGTGTGCTTAAAACCATGGGTTTCCAGTATGAGCCACTAGGGAAAAACCTTGATGAAAAGAAAGCCCACACCTAGCCATGAATGTTGTATTTCTGGTGGGATCAAGTTCCAGAAGAAGTGGACTGCCGGAGATATCATCTTGCCCACACTCTGGGGACAATTAACTTTTCATATAACTAGCAACTTGAATTTCACCTGGAAGTAAGTTGACTGCCTGTGGTGAGCATGGAGCATATGTGAAATATACTGATGAGGTGACCTACCTAAGAGATGTCTGTCTGCATTCTGCACTAGTTGAAATTCCAAAGTGGCCTTCATAATTAGTACTAGATACAGTGTATTGCAGTAGTGCAACCTTAGTAACAAATAAAGGCTAAGTGTGGTAAGGTCTGCAAGTGTTCCAGAACTTTGTTTGTTTCACCATATCTTTTGTGACATAAATACAAAGGGAATTTGGCATCAAGAGGTGTGGGGGAAGCAGCAGCATTGCAAAGAGCTTTTAGCCTTCTATTCAAGGCATGCCCATGAAATCGCCTGCACAGAGTAGGATGAAGCTGTTGAGACACATGCTGAATTTGCAGTAGTAGAGAAATTGCATGATGATAAATTTCTAGTTCCTGGAGAAAACCTTTAAATTTACTGAGAATGGTGAGGCATCTGTGGCCCCAAATTGGCCAAACTTGCTGTTTTGTGGTAGAAACTGCTGAGCTACGCATTTTCTTTAAAAAATAAATAACAAGTCTCTCAACTTTTCTGTTCATAGACATCATCTTGCTATGCAGAGGATGCTGCTTGAATGCAGGAGGGAAAAGTGGTAAAAGCATTTGGTTACTTTAGATTTCTTGACAACTGTGAAAAGCTAGTTAAAGTCAATACGCTTCTGTCTGAATGGAAGGTAATAATGAAGCCAGATGTTACAGTCTCTGAATAGTGGTTCTTTAGGAATAAAATGATGACCTTTACTAGGCATTGTGTAGTATTGCATACGCATTGTGAGCCAGGTTATCTAAGGATTTCTCTCCTTTCTTTGAAGGTTAAGCTACTGTTTTAAACAGAAAATGAAAGTAGATGGACTATAATCTGTCTTGGTATGCAAATTTATATGGCCAAGACTTTTGAAAAGGGGCTAGTAGTTTTGGGTTTCCAAACTAACACACATTAAAGGATCCTGTTTACTGGAAAGTAACCGTCACCCGTTCTGTGAAATTTAAAAAGAGTTTTCAAATTTCCTTCCATGTTTATTAAACTGCATTTTGTTATAATCCTCTGTTTCCCCATTCTATAGGTAAATCTTATAGCAAGGGCTGAATTTATCTCTAGTTTTGACTGGTTTGGGAAATTCTTTTTTAAAAAGACAAATGTATACATTAGAACAAATTAGAGTGTCTTCAGTTTAAGTGATCAAACAACTAGCTACTGTTATAATTCTTGGTCTCACATCCGCAGTCCACCATAGTCTATAATCTCTTATGTTTTATCTTTGCTTAGATTTAAACTCTTTGGGTGAGGAACTGTATTATTTTGTGAGTGTATTTTGCATAATATATTAATTTCAGATTTAACAAATTTTATGCAAACATGAAGCATCAATGGCCAGGGCAATTATAGGCTTGGAAATTCAAGTAGTTAGCATTCCTTTTTTGAAAAGAACCATTATCTAAAATATAATATATGAAATAACACACACAGCTCAAAAACAAATATAAAAATCTGTATATAAATGAGAGTTAATTGTTTACTATCCCCAGCAGAATAGTATTCATTGATCTGTGCAAAATGTTTGGCGTCTCCTTCAAAATTATAGGAGGTTTTGGAACAAATTGATAAATTAAACAGTAATAAGTCACCAGGACCAGATGGAATTCACCCAAGAATTCTGAAGGAACTCAGATGTGAAATTGAAGAACTATTAACTGGTATGAAGAGGTGCTGAAACATTTTTTATAGTGGGAGTACTGAGAGCCATTGAACCAATTTGTAAACACTGTATATGATGGAAACCACTTCAAGACAGGAGGTGTGGCAGCACCCACAGCACTTCGAATTCCAGCATACATAGCCTAACATTTTAATCAGCTTCTGAACCAGATGACTGGGGAATAGCTAATTTGATGCTAATTTGTGTTTTAAAAAAAAATGCTCCAGAGGTGATCCTGGCAATTATAGGCCACTAAGCCTAACTTCAGTACCAGGTAAATTGGTTGAAACTATAGCAAAGAACAGAATTATCAAAAACATAGGTGAAAACGATTTGTTGGGAGAAGAATCAACATGGTTTTTGTAAAGGGAAATCATGCCTCACCAATCTACTAGAATTCTTTGAGGGGGTCAGCAAGCATGTGGACAAGGTGGAACCAGTGTACTTAAATTTGCAAAAAGCCTTTGACAAGGTCCCTCACCAAAGGCTCTTAAGCAAAGTAAGCTGTCATGGGAAAGAGGGAAGGTCCTCTTATGTATCAGTAACTGGTTAAAAGACGGGGGGGAAAGGGTAGGAATAAATGGTTGGTTTTCAGAATGGAGAGAGATAAACAGTGGTGTCTTCCATGGTTCTGGACTGAGACTAGTACTGTGAAATGTATTTATAAATGATCTGGAAAAAAGGAGTAAACAGTGAGGTGACAAAATTTACAGATGATACAAAACTACTCAAGATGATTAAGTCCAAAGCAGTCTGAGAAGAGTTACAAAGGGACCTCACAAAACCGGATGACTGAGCAACAAAATGGCAGATGAAATTCAGTGTTGGAAAACATAATCCCAACTATACATAAAAAACGATGGGGTCTAAAGTAGCCGTTTCCACTCAATTAAGCAATCTTGGAATCACTGTGGATAATTCTCTGAAAACATCCACTCAATGTGCAACAGCAATCAAAAAATGGACAGAATGTTCAGAATAATTCAGAAAAGGATAGATAATAAGACAGAAAATATCATATTGTCTCTATATAAATCCTTGGTACACCCACAGCTCAAAAAAGATATATTGGAATTGGAAAAGATACAGAAAGGGGCAACAATACGAGGAGAGATTAATAAGATTGGGACTTTTCAGCTTCAAAGAAAGACAACTAAGGGGGATATGATAGAGGTCCTTAAAATCATGACTGGTGTGGAGAAAGTAAGTAAGTATGTGTTATTTACTCCTTCTTATAACACAAGAACTAGGGGTCACCAAATGAAATTAACAAGTAGCAGGTTTAAAAGAAACAAAAGGAAATATTTCTTCACACAACGCACAGTCAACCTCTGGGACTCCTTGCCAGAGGATGTTGTGAATGCCAAGACTATAACAGGGTTCAAAAAATAAATAGTTAAGTTCATGGACAATAGGTCCATCCGTGGCTATTAGCTAGGATGGGCAGGGATGGTGTCCCTAGTCTCTTGTTGCCAGAAGCTGGGAATGGGCAATGGAGATGGACCACTTGATTATTACCTCTTCTGTTCATTCCCTCTGAAGCACCTGGCTTTGGCCATGGTCGGAAGACAGAATACTGGAGTAGATAGACCTTTTGTCTGATCCAGTATGGCCGTCCAGTATGGTAAGTGTCTCTAGTTTCTGTTTGCCAGAAGCCGAGCACAGGCAACACAAGATGGATCACTAGATGATTACCTGTTCTGTTCATTCCCTTTGAAGCATCTGGAATTAGCCACTGTTAGAAAAGACAGGATGGATCATTGGTCTGACCCAGAATGGCCATTTTTTATGTAAAATGCCCCTGTACAATGTAGAGAGCTAAGGTGAGTGAGGTAATATCTTTTGTTGGACTGACTTCTGATGTACTAATTTTCAGTTTCTACAATAATTTTAACCCACTTGAATTTTTAAAATGGAATAATTGCCCATATATCTCTGAAAAGAGAAAGAGAATGAGTACTTTTAAACACAAATATGGTGGGAACATCCTGAAAGGGAAATTTCATCTGGCAATTATAAGCGAGAGATCAAAAAAGGCCCTAACAGCCAACAGCTGAAAGTTAACCATGATCAGATTGTGTAGAACTTGGTGTTAGGTTCTGATAGTTGGCCACCTTTAAAGATCTAGCTGGCAAAATTAATAACCAAATTAGAAATGGTGGTTCAATGAAATGAGATGTTGTTACCCTGTAGAAACATACAAGCATGAACAAAACGAATGTGCTCTTTTGTTACTTAGGCAATATCTACTTTTTTAAAATCTAGTAAATATACTTCTAAATGAGTCACCTTAATGTTCTTCAAGCTTTGATATCTTTTAAGAATTCATATAATCATCCTCATCTGCTACTGCTGTTGAAACTGCTGTAACAAAATATTTTTTTTTTAACCAGCCACAGGGAAGTTTTGTGCTATGCCTCTTATTTGGCTGGTTTCTTAAAATGAAAACATATCTTCTATTTACTGTTAGGGTTCAAGATACATCTGAGAAGTCTCTTGGATTCATTTGGGTTGGATAGAAGATGGATTATAATGCTAAACATGTGTATTAAAGGTCACTGTTAACAAGATGAATTTCTATACCATTTTTCCAATACAGGGAATATTGTCTCTCTGCCTTTCTGTATCAGTGAATTTGGGAAGAAGATAAATAGCAATTGATGTATGATAACTAAAATTAGTCTTTTCTCCGAAGTGAGAATACAGACATTTTGAAGATACCACTAGACAGTTTTTCACTTAAGATAAGTACTTACTGATGATAAATCAGGCTCTTTAACAGACCAATTTGCTTTTGTGCATACATACTGCATCAGCAGGTGTCTAGGCAACCACAATGACCCTATTTTTAGGCAGAAAGGAAGAAGGGGTTTTTAGTTTTTTCTTGATGGATATGTGACAGAATTCTGAAGATTTCTCTGCTCTCTGGTTAGCGGTAGTTGAAAGAACACAAGTTAGACTTAATAAGCAGGAAGGTACCAATGTGAAATTTCTAAAGATAGCTACAGACCTCGACCCAAGGTTTGAGTATGAAGTGCCTTTCAAAATCTGAGAGGGACAAAGTGTGGATCGTGCTTTCAGAAGTCTTAAAAGAGCAACACTCTGATGAAGAAACTACAAAACCCGAACCATCAAAAAAGAAAATCAACCTTGTGCTGGTGGCATCCGCACTGCTTTGGACTGTTATCGAGCAGAACCCGTCATCAGCATGGACACATGTCCCCTGGAATGGTGGTTGAAGCGTGAAGCGACATATGAATCTTTAGCGCATCTGGCACATACGTATCTTGAGACACTGGCTACAACAGTGCAATGAGAATGCCTATTCTCACTTTCAGGTGACATTGTAAATAAGAGGGAAACATTATCTCCTGTAAATGTAAACAAACTTGTTTGTCTGAGCAATTGGCTGAAGAAGAAGTAGGAATGAGTGGACTTGCAGGCTCTAAAATTTTACATTTTTATTTTTGAATGCAGTTTTTTGTACATAATTCTACATTTGTAAGTTCAACTTTCATGATAAAGACATTGCACTACAGTACTTGTATTAGATGAACTGAAAAATACTATTCATTTTGTTTTTTACAGTGCAAATACTTGTAATCAAAAATAAATATAAAGTGAGCACTGTAGACTTGGTATTCTGTGTTGTAATTGAAATCAATATATTTGAAGATGTAGAAAACATCCAAAAATATTTAAATAAATGACATTCTATTATTGTTTAAGAATGTGTTTAATTACACCATTAATTTTTTAATCGTGCGATTAATCGCAATTAATTTTTTTAATTGCTTGACAGCCCTCATACATATATAAATGGGGGCCCACATCTGCACACAATATTCAAGATGTGGATGTACCCAAGATTTATATAGCGGCAATATGATATTTCCTGTCATGGTCCCTTCCAGTTCTAGGAGATTGGTATATCTCCAATTATTCTATTCTATAATAAAAATAATGAAGAACAAAATATTTAATTTAAAGTCCTAAGTAGCCTTTCTTTATAATTTTATTCATGTGTTATAAAATGCAAGAAAACCTTTACTCCCAATAGAAATCTATTCCAAATGTAGAGGAGAAGGTCCTATCACACCAGTTCTTTGAAAGCGAAATTTCCACTGACTTCGAGTAATGCACTTTGCAATTTCAGAATTTGTCCCAGAGTTATTAACCAGTAACTTTTCCCCAGATCTCCAATGCAATTGTCACAGTTACCCTTGCAGATAATACCTGTGTTATATGTATTTGCAATGAGTTTGTATGTTTTTCATTTCTTTTTGGCATTATTATCCAAATTTTTAAATTTAATTCCCTTTCCATTCCTTCCCATATTTTGCTTTCTTTTCCTTTCTCTGCACTCCGTTCATTTTGAATGAGAGAATTAAACATAAAAATTCCTGTTAGCAGCTTAGATATTTATAAACAGAGTAGTGTGGCAAAAGGTAATTCTGGGTTTTGGAAGATTTTGATATATTTTGCAGTTTGATTTTGAGCCACTCAAGAATGATTTAAAAAAAAAATCACAGTTCTCTGTGAATGGAGCCCAGGGCAGTGTGTGTGGTGGACTGCCTGGGGGTCACAGACCCAGGAAGCCTTGTTGTTCTCAGCCTGGAGCAGTATACATGGTGCGCTCCTTTAGGGTCACAGAGCCTGGAAGCCCTGGAATCCCCATTATCCCAGCAGGTAGGCTGCCAAGGATCCATGAAAGTGAGCTCTCAGAAAATCAGGCAGGTTTGTGATGGAAACTTGCCAACTAGCTGAATTTATAAGTCTGCCTTACACAAAGTAGGATTTGAAGTCAACATTATTAGCACAAATATAGTAGTTTAAATTAAGCAGAAATGATGTTATAAATGAAGTAATATTGAGAATATTTAAAATACAATAGTGACCCTCTATTTATATTTCTTATAAATAAATAAATCTTGTGATCTTTTCCGAGACTCTGTCACTCGTCTCTTGTTTGCAGTAAGCTGATAGCTCTTAGATCAAAGAGGGTTCTTTTTTGTCATTTCCATGGAGTTGTGGTCCAGTTACAGGTTATTGCAAATCAGTGTTTCCCACCTGTGGCTTCTGTTGTACAGCTTGATTCTGGCAGAAAGCCTAAATGCCAGAACATTTGATAGCCCAGCACAGGTTTGTCATCCTGTGCCTCACTCAACCAGGTGGTTGCTTTTGGAACAGCAATAGTGATACGGGGGAGGGAAGCTAAGGGTAGGCCACCCTGTGTATTTACTGAGGCCCAGGTCCCATGGAAAAAATATTCATGTTCACCCAAAATGTATGTAAAGGGAAAAAATGGCTTTTGCTTTACATTTGTTGAGAAAATGTAAACTGCTCTTGAATGTTATGCTCGCAGTTGTTGAACATACACTGATGACTCTTTATAAATTCAACAATTGGCTCTTAACATTTACCAGAGCTATTGATGACTTTGAAATGGGAACTGCTTGAAATGATAATATGGGATAGTTGAATTGATAGCACTTTTGCTATGTCTAGTTACTACAATGCATTGAAATGATTAAGTTTAACAAGATGACTATCTTCAAATCCATCTAGTTTTATGATTGATAGGTGAATAGATATCTGCAATTCTGAATTGTCTTAGACCTTTAGATTTTATTACAGAATGTACAGTTGTCATGTACTATGATTTGAAGAAATTGCCTTTAAACACAAAGTTACATTTCCAGATGCTAAGTGTGAATGCCTTGGCATTTCCCAACTCCTGGTACTGATGGTTTAAAGCTTATATCATGGATACTGATGATAGGAGCTGAGAGATCAATGTACTCACACATTTTCCTCAGTCTGCTTTCTGAAGTCCATCTGGATGTAGTAATATAATGAAGAAAGCCACTGATGCTTCAGTTTGGTACCAACACAGGCTGCTGTGTTGAAAATAAATTTTCATTTTCATTAGGTTTGTTTGGACATCTTGAAGCCAAAAATATTCTTATATAACAAGACATAAGCAATGAAACTCTTATGTGCCTCTATAAAATAGGTAGGAGTATGAGAAATAAAGAGATGAGGTGATGCTTTCTGCAATAACACTAACTTTCATGGATACATTCTTCATAGCATGGAAAGTAGGAAGTGAGCTGTACTGTATATCAAACATTTGTACATGTAATGAAATACACAAAGGAAGCAGGAACAATTCAGTTTTGTGGTTTAGGATGAGAGAGAAAACAATTGGGATTTCAAAGCAGGGGTCTGGTATAGATTACTATGTAAGGAAGAATGAACTGACTAATTACTTCAGGAACAAATTTCAGAAGCAAGACTTAGTGTTAATGGGAGATTTTAATAAGTCCTATGTAATTTGAGTGAATATGTGGCAGACTGCAGGGGAGAAGGACTTGAGAAAACTGTTTCTTCATTTTGAATAACACTTATCATAACAGTTGGCTTGGAAGGAAGAAGACGGACACAAATGAAATATTTCAATAACCTCAAATTTAGACAAAATTAATACTTTTCTGCAAAATGTTTAGCTTTTGATGAAACACCATTTTCCACTGGAAAAATATTCTATCAAAAAGTTTGACCAGCTCTAGTTAGCAGGTCACTTCATCTTTTCCCAAGAAATAAACTACAAGCAAAGACCTTGTGTTTCATAGTGCAAAGAGCCCTAATTTACCATCTGTGGCAGGCATACTGGATCTATGTGGCATTTCCTCATAAGTCCCCTCTCCTTTAGTTCACCCTGGGATTGAACTCTCAGTAATCATACCATCACCCAGAATTGTGATGGGACTTTTAAAAGGCAAACTGGCCAGGATTCCTTGTAGCAATTGAGGCCACCATCAAAATAATTCCACAAAAGTCTAAAAATTTCAGTATTTCATCCATCTGATCTGAATCGCAAGGAGAAACATCCTCTACAGCTATCGAAAAGTATGCACCCTGCTGGAAACCAGAAACAGAGACTATTAAAACAATACCAAACATCTGGTGACCCAAAGAAACATCCCTGCTAAAGTCACTGATTTTAGCATTTAATCAAAGATGGATTGAGATGGTTGAAGTTCTGGAGTTTACTGACTCCGGCCACAAAGTGTGGCTATTATTATTATTTATTATTTTAAATCAAGTTTGGATGTTTTTTTAAAAGATATGCTCTAGGAATTATTTTGGGCAAGTTCTATGGCCTGTGTTATACAGGAGGCCAGATTAGATGAATCTATGAATTGTGTGAGTTTGAGCTTGCAAACTCAATGAAATATCAAAACCATGAAGTCTCAGTTGATGAGACTGCAAGGACATACAGTATCTGAACTCAAAAGCACCAGGAGACAAGTCTACTAACCTATGCATCCTTCCTTAATTTACCCCAATTGAAATCCAAAAGAAGGCAATATTCACTCAAAATTGTATCTGAATGTGAATCTTGAAGAAATTTGGGGCGACTTAAGTTAGTTCGGGATGCCCTTTTCCTCCCAAGAGTCCCTGGAACTATAGCTCACCTTTTAATGTTATAGAGGAAATATCTTTCAGATCAGAGTGAAGCTCCTTTCCAGATTCTTGTTTAAATCTGCATTGTGCCAGAACTCTCTTGGATTTTCCAAACTTATAGCAAATAAAGCATATATATATATTCATTCTATGTGACAGCTGAAACCTCTTCCACAAATGACTTTGTCATTATTCACCATCTGTTCCTTTATATTAATGGTCTGCTGTCATGTTCTGGCTGCAATCGAGATCTGTGTAGAGTTGTATCACTGCTTATCCTGTAACTGAGTGATTCACAATGCATTGACAGGTTTCAGTGGTAGCCGTGTTAGTCTGTACCAGCAAAAAAAAATGAGGAGTCCTTGTGGCACCTTAGAGACTAACAAATATATTTGGGCATCAGCTTTTGTGGTCTAGAACCCACTTCATCAGATGTATGAAGTAAAAAATACAGGAGCCAGTATAAATACATGAAAAAATGGGGGTGCTTTACCAAGTGTTAGGTCAGTCTAACAGGATAAATCAATTAACAGCAGGATACCAAGGGAGGAAAAATAACTTTTGAAGTGGTAAGAGTGTGGCTCTGTCAATCTGTTTCTTCACTTCACCAGGTGGGTATTGCAGTTTTAAGAACGCTTGATAGAGATACCTACCTGGTTTGTATTCAATCCTATCTGCTTACCTTAATGAATAATATAAGAGAGAACTCATTCCTTTTAGCAATGCAGAGTTCACAGACCTATGTAAGAATGAGCCGGAGTCTTCTCCAGCCAACAAACACTCAACAAAACTGTTTAACAATTTTTACTTGCAGAATCAGTGTTACTGATGTTCCAAAGGTATATGGAACATAGTTTGCCTCTCAAATGCTAAATGAAGTTTTTTTAGCTAACAGTTATAGAATCTGCTTCTTAGGTACCATCTTTTTTCTGCATTTGTAGAGTGCCTAGCACAATGGGGTCCTGGTCCATATGGTTTCTAGTTGTTAAGGTAATACCAATGATCCCTGCAAACTGAGCAAATATGATCTGGAAGTCAAACATAAAAAACATAGAAACCATAAAGGCACATCAGTCACTTTTCAGAATACCGTATAACTACTTCTCTGTTTTTCTTTGGAGTAAATCTGCTGTTATGACATATAAACCTTACACAGTTATCTCATCTGAACTCTAAACAAGATGCCATTTTAATATGAACTGGCTCCATAGTGAATATAAGAAAAAATGCATTGCAGCATCTCCCAGATTTTTAAACAGGGAAAAAATGAATTAAATTGTCATTCTAAAATACTTCATTTAACCTTTTGTGAACCACATTTCACTTTTAATGTTAATATAATGCCTTATTTGCATTCTCTAATTCTTATAACACACCTGTGAGGAGTGTGTATTATCCTTATTTTACAGACTGGGGAACTAAATCAAAGAGTAAACTACTTGCCCAAGACAACAGGAAGTGCTGGAATAAAGGTTAATGAATTTGATTTCCTGAACCTATACTTAAACCGCTAGACTATGCTTCTCCTAGGGTACGTCTACACTACGGGACTATTCCGAATGTACATAAACCGGTTTTGTAAAACAGATTGTATAAAATCGAGTGCGCGCGGCCACACTAAGCACATTAATTCGGTGGTGTGCGTCCGCGGTCCGAGGCTAGCATCGTTTTCTGGAGCGTTGCACTGTGGGTAGCTATTGCACAGCTATCCCATAGTTCTCGGAGTCTCCCCCGCCCCTTGGAATTCCGGGTTGAGATCCCAGTGCCTGATGGGGCAAAAAACATTGCCCCGGGTGGTTCTGTGTAAATGTCGTCACTCACTCCTTCCTCCGGGAAAGCAACGGCAGACAATCATTTCCCCCCCTTTTTCCCTGGATTTCCCTGGCAGACGCCATAGCATGGCAACCGTGCAGCCTGTTTTGCCGTTTGTCACTGTCACCGTATGTGTACTAGATGCCGCTGACAGAAGCGATTCAGCAGCGCTACACAGCAGCATTCACTTGCTTTTGCATGATAGCAGAGATGGTTACCAGCCATTCTGTACTGTCTACCTTGCCATTGTAAACTGGCAATGATGACAGTTACCAGTCCTTCTGTGCTGTACCCTCTGCTGCTGTCATAGGTGCCCCTGGCTGAGATCGGCCAGGGGCGCAAAAGCCAAAATTGGGAATGACTCCCTGAGTCAATCCTTCCTTTATGGTATCAAAAAATAGAATCAGTCCTGCCTAGAATATGGGGCAAGTGTACTAGAGATCCAGTGTATCAGAGAACCAGAGAGCACAGCCGCTCTGTGTCAGATCCCCCAGGAATGATGAGCTGCATGCCATTCACAGGGGGTGCCCCTGCAACAACTCCACCTGTTGATTCTCTCCTCCCCCAGCCTTCCTGGGCTACCGTTGCAGTATCCCCCCACTTGTGTGATGAAGTAATAAAGAATGCAGGAATAAGAAACAGTGACTTGTTAGTGAGATAAAATAAGGGGAAGAAGGCAGCCTCCAGCTGCTATGATAGTCCAGACAGGACATTAAGCAGTGTGGGGGACAGGAGCCCAGCATCCTGCTATGATAGTCCAGGCAGTACAGAATCTTTTCTTTACACATGAAGGGCGGGGGCTGATGGAGCTCAGCCCCCTGTTGCTATGATGAAGACGGTTACCAGACTGTCTACTTATGGGCTGATGATGAGGACAGATACTAGTCCTTCTGTACTATATAATCTGCCACAAGGCTGATGATGAGGATGGGAGTGCAGTCCTACTGCACTGCACCCTCTGCCACAAGGCTGATGATGACAATGGATATCAGCCATATTGCACCATCAGCCACCAAGGAGGTGGGGAGAGATACAGCAGCTCGCTACTGCAGAATCGCGTCTATCAGCAGCATTCAGTAGACATAGGGTGACATTTAAAAGAGTCAAGAGAGGATTTTTTTCCCTTTTACTTCTGGAGGTGGGGGGTGGGGTAAATTGATGAGCTATGCCCTGAACCACCGCGGACAATGTGTTTGACACTACAGGCATTTGGAGCTCAGCCAAGAATGCAAATGCTTTTCGGGGACTGCAGGAACTGTGGGATAGCTTGAGTCCGTCCCCGCTCCCTCCCTCCATGAGCGTCCATTTGATTCTTTGGCTTTCCGTTACGCTTATCACGCAGCAGTGCGCTGAGTCCCTACTATGGCGTCTGTCTGGAGATTTTTTAAAAATGCTTTGGCATTTCGTCTTCTGTATCGGAGCTCGGATAGAACAGATTTGCCTGCCCATACAGCGATCACATCTGTATGGTCCATGCTGGAGCTCTTTTTGGATTTTGATTTCGGACTGCATCGCCACCCGTGCTGATCGGAGCTCCACGCTGGGCAAACAGGAAATATTCAAAAGTTCACGGGGCTTTTCCTGTCTACCCGGCCACTGCATCCGAGTTCAGATTGCTGTCCAGAGCGGTCAGTGGTGCACTGTGGGATACCACCCGGAGGCCAATACCGTCGATTTGCGGCCACACTAACCCTAATCCGATATGGCAATTCCGATATTAGCGCTACTCCTCTCGTTAGGGAGGAGTACAGAAATCAATTTAAAGAGCCCTTTATATCAATATAAAGGGCCTCTTAGTGTGGCGTTAAATCAGTTTAATGCTCCTAAAACCGGTTTAAACGTGTAGTGTAGACCAGGCCCTAGTCTTGAATTCTTCAAAAAAAATGGATCAGGCTGTTTATAGCTATCAACATATGATAAAAACATCTAATTATTTAAAAAATGTCTTGGAATGTTCTTGTGCTGATTGATTGGACGTCTTTTAGGTATTTTGTACCAGTTATGTTGGGTTGATTTTTTTTTTTTCATGTTAACCAGCTTTTTTTAAAGGAGATGTAGTGACCATGGCAACAGAGCAGTGTTGACTGGTAGCTGAAAAAATTACAAAATATTATTTTTATTTAACTCTTAAAATTCGGAGGTGACAAAAACCTGAGTTTATGTTGTATAAGCTGTTTTAACATATTGCTATTTCCTTTCATTGATATTATCCATCCCTCTCTTCTTCCATAGTTTTGAATATCAATGAATCTCATCATATAGTTGTGAAACATTTCTAAATTCATGTTCGTCACAGCAAGGTTTCAATGGAAGGTCATTTTCATCTTATTGAGATGATTCATGTTTTCGGAGATTTTACTACTGAATAGCCATGATTCATAAAGATGAACTGGAATCTAAACACCCACTACCTAATGATGAATTACCCACACAGCAATTTAATTCCAAGCAACTCTGAGGAATGATGGCGAAAATATGGTAGCAAAATGAACACTATCAGAATCTTCACCCAAAGTACAGTCCTGCAAACAACCTTGAGTTAGAAAATGAGATGGTGTGTGTGTGTTTGCTTGTTTGTTTGTTTGTTTTTTAATCTATTTTAACTCCTGTAGTCATGCAAAAAACTAGGAGAGGGCAAACCTTCCATCATCCCCTATAATTTTTCATATGTAACCAAATTCTAAATGTAACGAGTTACAGTATAAATATTTTACTATATCATCATTAAACTAAGCTACATCCACAGTACTTTGTAGCAGGCATAAATAATTATTGATTAGCATTATGCCGTTATCTTTAAAAAGGGGAACAAAGAGAACCTGGGGAATTATAGGTCAATCAGCCTAACTTTGATACTTGGAAACATACTGAAATAAATTATGAAATAATTCATTTGTAAGCACCTAGAGGATAATAGGGTTATGAGGAATAGCCAGCATAGATTTGTCAAGAACAAATCATGCTAAACCAAGCTATTCTTCTTCTTTGACAAGGTTACTGCCTGACTGGATAGGAAGAAATCTGTAGGTGTGATATATCTTGGTTTTAGTAAGGCTTTTGACACAGTCCCACATGACAGCCTGATAAGCAAACTAGAGAAAAGTGGTCTAGATTAAATTATTATGAGGCAGGTGCACAATTAGGTGAAAGACTGTACTTAAAGAGCAATTATCAATGGTTATTGTCAAAATAGGGGGACTTATCTAGTGGCATACTACAGGGGTTTGTCCTGGGTCTGGTACTAGTCAATATTCCCATTAAGGACTTGGATAATGGAGTGGAAAGTATGCTTATAAAACTTGCAGATGACACCAATCTGAGAGGGGTTGCTAGCAATTTAGAGGACAGGATTAGAATTCAAAAGTACCTTGACAAATTGGAGAACTGGTCTGAAATCAACCAGGTCTACTAGTCAATAAAGACAAGTGCAAAGCTCTGTAGTTAAGAAGGAAAAATCAAAATAGGGAATAACTGGCTAAGGAGGAGTACTGCAGAAAAGGATCTGCAAGTTGCAGTGGACCCCAAATTCAATATGATCCCACAATGTGATACGGTTGTGAAAAAGGCAAATATCATTCTGTGTATTAACAGGAGTATTGTATGTAAGACATGGGAGGTAGTTGTTCACACTCTATATGGCACTGCTGAGGCCTCAGCTGCGGGACAGTGTAGAGTTCTGGGCACCACACTTTAGGAAAAATGTTGACAAATTGCAGAAAGTCAAGAGGACCTCCAGAAAATTGACAAAAGGTTTAGAAAACATGACCTGTGAGGAAAGGTTAAACAATTGGGCATATTTAGACGGGAGAAAACAAAACTGAGAAAAGAAGGATGTCCTAAGGGCTATTATAAAGAGGATGATGATCAATTGTTCCAATGTCCATGGTAAATAGGACAAGAAGGATTTTTTTAATCTTCAACAAGGTAGATATAAGTTGTTGTCAGATGGCCACTGGTGTGGTGCTGTGCTCTATTCAATGTTAAAACTTAAACTTAAATTTAAAAAACAAAACAAAACTGTGATTGATAAAAGAGAATTCTTTTTGTTTGTGATCACATTATTTGTTGAGGCAGAAATATATGTACATATATTTGTAACTGAAACCTTTTTGAACTTTGCACAAAGAATTGGTGCTAATAAAACTATGATTATACCCCAATAATAGTGTGGTACCTCATATACATATATTTTTAAAAGGGTATAAAATTGACTTTTGTTGCAACAAAATAAAAATTATAAAAAATAGTCATGTGACACATCCAACATACAACACACATGACATACAGGACAAACTTACAATTAAAAACAAATGGTGCCAGATTTCTATACATGACTATACAAAATAAGGCAAACAAAAATAAATAAAAAGGGTTAAACATTTGAATAAACAAGTTATTATCTCATTTTAAAATTTTAACAAAAATTGATAATATATTATTTGCCAAATTTTTTGTATTAATTTGGTAACAAGGAATTTTACATTACTTTATATTTAACATTATTTTAAAACTGTGATGTATGGAAATTAGAAAAGCCCATGTTTCAAATATTAATGATTAGGATTAGAAGCAGAGTGTGCATTTCTCTTCTTTGGCAACCATATCTTCAAGAAAGTTAGGAATAATTCCAGCTGTTGCATTCCTGAAGGGTTAAAATAATTAATCCTGGATTTATTTAAAGTAAAGTTTTTACCTTGTTTTCTTTTTGCTTCTTGTTTTGTTCTGCTTTATCTTTTGGAGGTTTCTATAAAAACTATAACTTTTAACTTTTAAAATAGAGAGAGTGCCCAAGTGAGGAGAGACGGGGGGAAAGGGGTGGAGGAGTAGGGGGTAAAGAGCAATCTAGGAAGGTAGTGAGACCTGAGCTAAGAGACATTAACTCTATCAAGGTATTTGAAAGTATGGGCAGCAGCAGAGTGAGTTTCGCAAACTGAGAAATCATATAAAGGAAAAAATTTATCTGGTATGTAAAAATATTTGCGAAAGAAAGTTCTATTTTTAGATATGAGTGTGGAGTGTGGTTCCGTGGGTCAAAGCAGTTGGGAACCTGCACAGTTGGGAATGGCGCCCCTGGTTTTTATCCTGGCTTTGAGAGGAGAGTGGGGGTAGTTACCTGCTCTTGTAAAACCTGAATTTGTTCCCCCAGTGTCTGTTGCTTTTGTCTGCATGCCAAATGGATGGCAGGACTGCCTTTTTTTGCTGAAGTTAACTGGTTTTGGGCAACTCCATATATTAATGCTTCAATTCTAGGTCTTAATTTCAGTTTTTTACTTTGAAATTCCTTTTTATTCACTCCCCTGCGGTCAAGTTGCAGCTCCTGTCTCGTAATGTGCTCTGTGAACTGTTCCATATTTTCCTTCATTTGATTTACCAATTCAGTGAAAGTATTGTGTGATACTTTTTCCATCTGTGCACTTACTTGTCCCATACTGACAGGCACCAGTCTAGGTCCTAGTTTAAGTTTAACCAGAACCTGGCTTTTATTATAAGGTGGTGGTTGCAATGCAGTGGACTCTGTTTCATCTTTTAATTTTGCTAGGGACACCTTTTTCCATTTCTGTCCCCATTCTTCAGGCACAGGGTAGCTACCTGAAGCCTGCTGTTTACCACCAATATTTGTAACAGGGGATGGCACATGTATTTTTTGTAGGTTCCTTGCAGCTGTTTCCAATGCTTTATTCTCCTGCTTTATTTGCTCGAGCATATCGTGAGTCTGGACCGCCTGCTGTTCTGCTAAAAAAAGCTTGGGCTTTCCAGTGCTCGACTGCCAGGGTTGCCTCTTCTCCTTCCCCAGTTTTTTCCCCAATACCTGTCCAGCCAGTCTGATGGCATGCTGTTTGAGCCATCTCACTGCCATAGACATTAGTTGCAAAATTCGTGTTTTTTTACTTTTATTATTTTTTAGAGCCTTGGTTTCTACCTTCACTCTACATATGCCAGTCCATGTTAAATTCCTCTGGACCCCCGTTAGTGGCAATCCAGCGGGTCCATGAGTTATCAAACTCTGTGGGGATGTAAAGGGAGGGGATAAGCGGGTTCCCTAGCTCGTGGTTTTCTGTCATGTTAGATTGTGATTCCTACAGCAGACAGCTCGCTTACGCACCAGATCAGTGGTCAGGGTCACCAATGTTGTCAGATGGCCACCGGATTGTGGAATCCCTATCGCTGGAGATTTCTAAGAACAGGTGTGCTACTCTGCTCTATTCAATGTTGATATCAGTTGGCTGTGTGCATGTTCCCTCTGCGTGCTGTCCCAGCTCTGCGCAGATAGCTGACACAGTAGACCCCAAGAGAACCCCCATTGACCACAGACTCTAGTAAGGTATGAAGGCACCCATCCAGGTTTATTGTCAAATGAAACACAGTAATAGTTTCCTATAGTCTCTACAGGACATACTACGAATATGTACCGCCTGACAATGGACACAGCTCAGTCAGTGGCGGGACTTTTCACTGCCCCCTAGGCCAGACAAAGACGTCCACTCAGGGATGCATTCTTATACACAGATACAAACAGGTTATGTATCATTGAATGTACTCGGGTACAGCTCCTGTATTAGGGGGTTGCCTTTCTCATGGGTTGATTGGTTGCTTTCTCACAGGTTGGTTTGAACAAATCTATCCATCATACTCTCTAACCATCATATTGTCTATCCATCTATTGTCCTTTTATACTGTCTTTAGGCTGGGTCTGCCTGTTCCTTGCTATCTGTGTGGGGTGTGTTCATACCCAGCTGTTCGGGTGCTGCTCTGGCACATGTTCACCTTATTAGTGTTTATATATTAATACGTGCTTCTAGCAGCCCTTTTCTTGCCAACTTCTGTGAGCAGGACCTGCCTCTGGCTCATAGCCCAGCTTTGCTTAACAATGTCTTGACCATTACTTCAGTTCAGGCCTCAGGCCTCATACCGGGCCTCTGATACCAAGAGTTTATGTCTCAGGGCCTCCTCTTACTACATAGGTTAGATATTAGGAAAAGCTTTCCAACTAAAAGGGAAGATAAGCACTGGAATAGGCTTCCAAGGGAGATTGTGGAATCCCTATCGCTGGAGATTTCTAAGAACAGGTTGGCAAACACCTGTCAGGTATGGTCTAGGTTTACTTGGTCCTGCCTCAGCACACAGGACTAAACGAGATGGCCTCTCATGGTCTCTTCCAGCCCTGTATTTCTATGATTCTATGATTATCTTGGATTGCATTCAGCAAAACAGACATTTGGGATCTAATAACAATATCTAAAATGAAAGGTAACTGTGTCATCGATTTCAGCCTCACACTCTGTTTTAAGAAGCTTATGATATTGATATTACTTTATTGTGACTAATCTCTGTATGGACATTTTTTAGTTTAATATGGTTGATTATTTAGAGTTAGTAGAAGGTCATTAGAAAGATTTAGAGGAAAAATAAGCTTGTATGTTTTACATCATTTCACTTCACTACATGTCAGTTTATAATGTTTACAAATGACTCGTAATAAGCTGTTCTATTACTGTAACTAACTGTAAAATAATACTGGAGGGTAAAGGAGGGATAAATAATGAAGTACAAAAAAGTTCTCTAAAATAGAAGAAATGGCTGTTATTTCAGTTATCCTGTTGATTCCTGTTAGTTAAATGTATGTACATGTGCAAGACTTTACAGGGCAGTGTCTTAGATTGTAAATGTGTATTCCAAATGCACAGAAGAACAGCTTCCTACTATTGAAGCATGCCATCTTCCTATATTTGGAAAATGCCTACCAACTTCTGTACACGTAGGAATATAAGTAGTAGTAATACTATTAAATTCTAAGCAATTTGGGGCAAGGACTTGGTCAGGGCCGGCGCTTCCATTTAGGCGACCTAGGCAGTTGCCTGGGGCACCAGGATTTGGGAGGGGGGGACGGCATTTTGCCAGGAGGGCGGCAGGCGGCTCCGGTGGATCTCCCGCAGGCATGCCTGCGGAGGGTCCGCTGGTCTCGCGTCTCCGGTGGAGCATCCGCAGGCACGCCTGCGGCAGGTCCACCAGAGCTGCGGGATTAGCAGACCCTCCGCAGGGACGCCTGCGGGAGGTCCACTGGAGCCGCGGGACTGGCGGTGAAATGGGTAGAGCCGGCCCTGCGCCTAGGGCGCCAAAAACCCTGGCACCGCTCCTGGACTTGGTCATCATATATGTTTGTGCCAGGCCTTGTCCAGTGGGCTCTTCATCCTCGTTTGGGCTTCTCAGCACTGCCACACTGTACGTGTTAAATAAAAATACTAAGTACTCTGAAGAGACCCACTTCCCCCAAGCACACAACTAAAACATTACTCAACATGCCTTAAGATGCGAGATGACTCATAACTAAGAATATTCTTGGCTAGCTTTCTGCAGAGCATGCAAATAAATCAAGCTAGTTATAACTGGTGGGACCTTAAAGGTTTTGGATAAGTCTTTCTGGTTTAAATAGACTTGCAGGGACCACAAAACTCAACTGAAAGTCAGTCTGTTTTCTCAGCGATAAAAGCACTATGGATGATATGAGAAACAAATTCTCACGCATTCACAATCAAACTTGGACAGTGAGCAAAGCAATGAGTAGATACCTGAATGTTTCTGTTGTGCCATCTTTATCTGGATGGGAGGGGTTGATTCAAACCCCAGAGAACATACACAGGACCTGATTAACAGAAGAGATCAGCATTGATAACTTTCCTTGAAGTCCTGGGGAACTGTGGATGCTCAGCACTTCTCAAAGTCAAGCCCATGTAGTCTAACATTGAGCATGTGTCTGTATTATTAAACTTTACATCCTGCCAGAAATGATTTAAAAAAGAGAGAACTGAATACCTCTCATCCCATTGCAACCCCAATTCTACAGAACCTTCTCTGATCACTTTTTCTCCTCCTGTTAGGCAAACTTCTTGATTTCCCGTTGTTGCTGAAGTCTGCAGCTGCAGTTTCTCCTCTAGGTCAGCCAGGACAACTGCAGCTGATAAATTCATGCCATCTGATCAACTATTGCTCTGCCCCTTTCTACTTGGCTTCACTTGTTCATGCTTCACTTCCTCCATTTTTCTTTCCAAAACTAGCACCCCACACAACTGACATGTCCTAGGCTTTCTGGGCCCCCAGATCCCTGTCTGGGGGGTGATCCAAATGACATTCCATCAGATTTTGAATTATTCTTTCAGCTGTGCTTGCAGGAAATATGGGAGGGGGTGTCGGTTAGATTTGTTTTTTTGTTTTTTCCCTATTCTGTATTGTTTCTACTGTCTGGGTATTACTTCAGTTATGTGTGCTAGGAATAATCTCCTCTTTCAGATACAAAGTTTAACTGCACACACTGTAAAGGCAAAATACAAATGTGAATACTTCCCTGCTAGGTCCGGGTCAGAACTTGACAGTCTTACTAATGTACCTTAATTCATGAGTAGTCCCATTTCTCCTGTAAGGGTGGCAGAATATGGCCTTTCATTATTTTAATGTCCCTCAGATCTTGTCTAATTTTGATGACTAAATTATAATAAACATAAGGAACAGCAGCAGTGGAGAAAAAATCCTGCTTTGGAGGGAATAGCAAGGTTCAATAGGTTAGAAAAAAGCTTTAGAAGGCTGTAGTACAATAGAATATGACTATGGATCAAAGGCAGTCCTTTTCTCTTTTCTAGTACGTAGATAGTGTGGCCAAATACTAGACTCTTTTTTACAATGTTGTTCAGAAAAATATCAAAGTTAACACCTCGGTTGTAGCATACTACTGGTTCCAAAGATACAGTACAAATGTTGCTCTTGAAATGTGAAGATATTAAAGTAGGGCCCCAGGCCTAGTGAGTGATGTGTTTTGATGGAAAATAACAGGAGGAGCTGGGTCCTCTGAGATTTATGACCCCCACAGGATTTCCTGGGTATCCTTGAGGTATCGCAGGATTCAACCCATGATTGGAACCATAAGGTCTCATGGGAGTTGACATGAGATTGAGAGCCATGATAATGTCCAGTTTGTTGGTTTCCAGCAGTCACCCAACCTTCCTCAGCTGCCTGCCCAGATGGAGCTGCAGCATGGCAGCCTCCCTAGCCTCTGCCTTGTGCAGTTGTTGCTGCTGCAGGTGGGCAGCAGCTATGCAAGCTGGTGGGCTCAAGCTTGGATGACTTTACCTTGGAGCAATTCACTGTCATGGTGCCCCATCTGGAGTGGCTCAGGGGCCAGGTCCCTGGGCCAAGATAAGGGCTGCCTCTCTTCCCCATGGACCCTGTGGGACTTGGGGCAGTGGGGATTAGGAATTCCTAGGGAGGATGGGGCTGAGCCCCATGGATCTGGCAGAACCCTGGTGGGGAATCCTGACTGCCTCAGGTTGTGGGCCATGCCCACAAGGGGCTGCTTGCTGCCCCGTGGGACTTGAATTGATGATGGCAGCAGCTATTGGATGTAAGCTTGGCTGGCTTCACTCCAGCCAAACGCTCTGCTGGGAGTGAATCCAGACTGCCCCCACACACCTGCAAGTGGATTTTGCCTGATGACTCTCTTCCTTGCAGTGCTAGTCTAGTTGTTTGTTACCCTAGGTTCATCACTGCTCCATCAGGGCAGTGTGGTGACTGGGTTGATTGCCCTGATCTGGGAGACCAGGTCTGATACTGCCTGGCATGGTTCTTGCTCCTGGCACAGAGCCCCTTTCTGTTTGAGCATTCCCCACGCTTGTGGTCTCACCCTCATCTGCTGTGGGTAGGGTGACCAGATGTCCCGATTTTATAGTGACAGTCCTGATTTTTTGGTCTTTTTTTTATATAGGCTCCTATTACCCCCTACCCCTGTCCCGATTTTTCATACTTGCTCTCTGGTCACCCTACCTGTGGGGCATTAGCCAAACCTGCATCCTCAACCTCTGCACAACATGGCAACTAGCACTTATGGAAGTGACAGTGGAAACCTCCCATCACTGGCAATAGCTAGTATGTCTGGTGTTGATTCTGCTCATGACTTTGTCCCTCTGATTACATCAGCCCTCACCAGGACTGATGTAATCAGACACCTACTGAGGAATGGTCATTTCCACTCCAAAAATAAACTCAAGGTCCTTTCCTCCAGCAGTTTAATGGTTAAAGTCCTGCTTCAGACTGATGTACTTTAGGGGTTTTCACAGGTAGTTATATTAGGGCAAACTTCTTCTATGTAGTTAGGACCATGGACTGCAGAGACTATTCTGTCTGTCCCATTCTTAAGATAGGAAATTTCCAGTCCTAAGCACATTGTGTTCATAACTTTCCACTGAGTTCTGGTAAACTTAGTTGTTAGTGCCTATAAATTGCACAGTGCCTACAATATTTACTGCCCTGAGTACTTCCTCTTGGAAAGCTCTCTGAACTCTACCCACTACAGGACAAAAGATGCTGCTGGTGTTCTTACTAATTAAATCAATTATACAAACAAGGAATCAGTACTTCTTCAAAGTGTAAAAGGGAGTCTCTCTTACTGGGAATTTAAAAAAAAATCTTTCCATGTGGTATTTGTGAGCCTTGTTTGCTTTGTGGATTTTAGTGGTACTCATTAAAGAAGGGCGAATAACAAATGATCATTTATGTGATTAATTTTGCCTCTCTTGTAAATTTTATTGTTTTCTTGAATTAACATAAGATTGTTCACAAAATAAATCTTGGTGTTTAACTGGTTCAAACTACCTGACCAGCAGATAACAATCTTACTCCATTCCCTTTCTGTCTGTTCCTTTCCATTTCTTGTTGGACAGTTTTCATAATGGTTTTATTGAAGTTTTGAATACATTACTCATTCTGTATTTATTTTTGAACTAGAAGCACCTGATTCAGGTACTTCAGTGACCTCTTCTCTTTTAACTTAATATCCCTTCCTGGTGTTTACTGTCAGCAATGAGTGATCTGCTCTTATTCTCTACATTCACTGAAGAATGGACTGGGGCCTTCTTGGTTATAGACATCCTCCCAGAGGAGGTCTGCTGGAGTCCTTTGTTAGTTGTATTTAGAGCTCACAAATCATATTTGTTTCATCTGGTTTATATTGTGGATTTTGGGTCCCTTTTCATTGCTTTTATATCTATTATTTGTTTATTTTATTTACCCCTCGTATGTACCTTTGTCAGTAGGGTGGGCCACTTAGTTTTGTGCTATTAAAAAAAATAATACTGCAGAAATAATATTTCTTCTAGTTCCTGGTTCATTTTTAGTATTGTTTACAATGATTTGTCTGTTGTACGGTACTTACATATCCCACAATAGGTGATTAAGTAAAAAAGGATAAAATGAACAAAAACTAAGTTTGAGTGTCTGTCTTGCTTGTGTACACACAAAGAATGAAAGAACACCTCTAATGCTAGGATTTAATCGTCTTTGTGTCCAGTTCTCTACCATATATACCAGGGCCTCTTCCAGAATTGAGGGATCTGAGATAAGGTAAGTTAAGGTGGCTGTTAGTGCTTTAATGATATCCAATGAGCTAGTCTAATTGATGTAAGATATATACACAACATAACAGAAGGACCCATGCCAATTAGTGAATTGAACCTGGAGAGAATATCTTTTAAACAAAATGGCAATTTGAATGATTCACAATGAGTGTGCCCCTATTTCATCACTATATTTAATGCTGTTTCAAGTGTATATTATCAATCCATTTATAAAGTTAGCAATTTTATACTCATTACCCATGAGATCTGAAGTCAAGTAACTCTAGTGTGATTTATTTTCCAGGTTGTACATATTCTTTACCCACTTATGGGTATCTAAAATATTCAAATAATAGTTAAGGTGTGGTGACAGAGTGTTTTAATACACAGTATAAAATATTCTGCACTGTGAGAGATGAATCAGAACTCAAACTATGTTATTACGACTAAAAATAGTATATGCAGTAATATGCAGCACTAAAGACAAATCCTTACTGAGGTAAAGCTCCCATTGACTTCATAGGGCACATAGATGATTACAGCAATTGTAATGTTCATGTTCCATGTTTTCAGTTAAGATTTTGTACTTGCCAGAAATTAATTATTGGTCCACTATCCTTGGAAAGAGAAAGCAGGGCTAGGCTAAGAAGGGGATGTGTGGCTGGTTTGAACAATGAATTGTGAAAAATCAGTCACTTGATGAGCTATACAAAGTTAAAAAAAATTGAACAGTATCATAGTCTGTGCAACCTTGAATAGTGTAGAATAAAATGTTCCAGGACTTTTGCCCCAGTAAAATTTATAGGATATGGTCGTGGTTGAACTAGCCAACTGTCTTATCTATGGGATATATGCTTCCATTGCACTGAACTTTATTAATCTTGACACTTCTTTTTTTAATGCCTTCGAATTAAATATCTTTCTTGGTGTATACTTCTTGGAGTTCATCCTTTTTTTGTTCTGAAGTCTGGGAGAAAATGTCTGTGACCTAATTTACCTAAAATAAGCCTGAACTGATTGCCGCTTTTGTTAGCTTTATTTCAGTTGAGCCATAGCAGTAAATATAAGCATTGTGAAATGTTATACACTTCACATGTTTTATACAATAGAAATGACATGCCTTACTCTGATAATCCTAGGTCAAAACCATACCACAAAATGTAAAAGGCCAGTGCATAGTTTCCATGCTGTGAATCTGTTATGCATGCCTTCAGAATGGTTTATAGTACAGCTGTTGATTCTTAGTAGATAATGGATTGTAACTGTTTTAATAGCCTGGTTTACTGAAGCATGCTAATACAATGTAACCTCAAGGTATTTGTTATAAATGTTGTGGAAACTCTTGTAGAACAGCAGGTAGGCAATTTGTCCTTGTTTATCTATGAGGCAGGACCAGAGTTATGTGCTCATATAGCAATGTCCTTTTGTCATTATTACATTTGTGACTGTGCTGTTGGATAGGGCATTTACTTACTGCTTGTTCATTCTAAAGTTATAACAATAATTGTTTGTGCACCGCTTTCTCTAAGTTAAGAAAAATGTATCTGTAAGCCTAAAAAATGTAGAGAGGCACCTTTGTTGTATATTTACTAGTACTGTGGGTATGAGGAGTTCAGATTTTTCCCCCCCTGCTTTAGGCTCAGAAATAATTTACCTTCTATCTATAATTAAGCTAGACCAGCACAGAATTTTGGTCATATTAAAATATACCATCCAATAAATATACCTGGTTGGCCGGGAAGACCACTGCCTGTAAGAAAATCATATCTGGGTGAAGAAAGGTCAATGTGATGCTGGTAGAAGGCAGGGTGTAATTTTGTAATAAATTAACTAAGCCATTGACCTCTTAGTTCATTGAGGGCATCTGGGAAGGAGGGACAATAGAAAACCATAGTGCTTCTTCCCAGAAGACAATGTTGTAGGGACTGGGGTGTTTGGGGTAGGAGGCTGCTTGGGAAAGGAGGTGGTGAAATTACAGAAATGTCAAGTGACACTAGGCTTTCTTGGGGATTAGGGTTTCCAAGACAGCCTCAGTGCTATGAACCCATGTGAATCAAATCTGCCTGAAGTGACCCCAAACCCGGCAGGTTTCATATTCTGTGCAGTTAGCACACTATGCAGAGGGGAAAGAACCTATATTGTATCATTAAACAGATGTAAAATTCAAAATAAATCTGGTGGATTTATTCAGTTCAACTAACATTTTCTTAACTATTTTTCTGCTCTGCTTAACACTGATGAAGCCTCAGCTGGAATATTGTATTCAGTTTTGGGCACCACTCTTTAAGGAAGAGGTGGGCAAATTGGAGAGTGTCCAGAGGAAGCCAAAAATATGCTAAAAGATTTAGAAAACATGACCTATAAGGAAAAGTTAAAAAAAAAAAAACCCAACTGGGCATGTTTAGTCCTGAGAAAACAAGACTGGGGCAGGAGGGGTGGGGGGAAGATGTGTTGAGGGCTATTATAAAGTGAATGATGATCAGTTGTTCTGCATGTCCCCGGAAGGTAGGATAAAAAGTTTTTGTTTTTTGTTTTATTTTTCTGCAGCAAGGTAGATTTCGGTTGGATATTAAGAAAAAACTTTCCTAACTATAAGGATAGTTAACCACTGGAGGCTTGCAAGGAAGGCTGTGGAATCCCTGTCACTGGAGGTTTATAAGAACAGGTTGGCCAAGTATACTTGGTCTTGCCTTAGAGTGGGAGAGGGGGGATGAAGTAGATGACCTCTCAAGTTCCCTTCCACCCCCACATTCCTGTGATTCTGTGAGTACGGTAGAAGTACTGTAAGTGTTCATTTATTGCATCTGAGTTTTAACTGTTAACAAACCTAGATAATGGTATCCAATTACTATGGCTTCAGATGAGTGAATCACCGATGCTACGATTACATAGGGTATTAGACACCCCGCTTGGCTCATGCAAACTGACTCAGGCTTGCATGCCTGAGGCTAAGGGATTACTTAATTGCAGTGTAGATGTTCAGGCTTGGACTGGAGCCTGGGATCTAGGACCTTGCAAGGTGGAAGGGTTCCAGAGCTTGGGCTGCAGCCTGAGCCTGAACATCTACACCCCAGTTAAAAAGCCCCTTAGCCTGAGCCCTGTGAGCTTGAGTCAGCTGGCATGGGCCAGCTACGGGTGTCTAACTGCGGTGTAGACATACCCTTAGTTTCCTTTTGGCAGACCTTTTTAACTCTGCCACAGATTCCACTTTTTAGATAGTTAGATAAAATGTCAATGGTCCTTACAGGTCACCTCAGGGTGTTGAAAATGGAAATGCTAGGAGAGAGGAGACACAAGGGAAAAAACAGTTAAGTTAGGAGAGAGGAAAATGAGATGATCGAATTTTGATGAAAAAAAAATCTCCTTTTACCAAAATTGTCTTTAACGCCATCCATTTTTTCTCCCAAAGCACTGTGTGAGAAACTGACTGCCTTTCCAACCACTGAAATTATTTTACTTTTCACAGAATGTTTTTTGTTTGCTTCCTTTGATGACTGGAATTCGTATTCCTGAGACCCACATACAGAGAAAAGATGTATTGGAGATTATTAGAAGCCTAACTGCTTATAGCATTTGGATGAACAGTGTATGTCATCTTAAGTGGAAGAAAATATTTATAGAATTAATATTGCATGGTCTGATACTCCATCATGATTACATTTTACGGAGGGTTAGGGGGTGGGGAAGGTAGCTTTGAACATCTACAAAACCATGACAAGTGGTGGATTAAAATATAAAGCCAGGGAACTTAGACTTCTTAAAATTCCAAATTAGTCTTTCATTGTTTCGCTTATTACTTATATTGGTACCCATTACTTTGCAGTTGCTTACTGTTTCTGAAACGTTACAGATCAGGAAACCCATCTTATAATTTATTTACAAGGGATCTATTACAGGTGACCCAGACTATGGTGTCAGCTCTCGAAACATTTGCAAGGAGACACTTCACAATATATGTAATGCTTACTGGCTTCTAAATGCAGATAAGTCAGTTTAATTGAACTAATGATTCAGCCCTCAAAACATGTTGCATGGAATGCACAACTGTATTCCTATATTAAATTTGATACGAACAAATCAGACTTATGTGCCTGAAGCATAGAGGTTTGTGTTTTAGAATGCTGAAGGTCACATGCCAATCAAACACAAGTTGTGAAAACTAGCGTTATGAGGAGAAATGAATAAAAATGCTTCATATCCTATTAATTCTCCTTGCAGAGCTGGAGATTGTTTTTCTTCTTAACGCAGATAATAACGTTTTACCTTCATGGCCTTGAGCAGCTGAGTTTGTGCTTGACCTTGCATATAACCCTAGTGGTAAGAGCATCCCTTTAGTGTTAGAATATGTGCTGTGTTTTCATTTCCTTTCAGAACAGGTTTGTGACTTGCCTCCAATTGTACTCAGAGGAATGTACAGCCCCTTGTAAAAGTATATTTAAGTTTGTGAAATAATTTAATCGAGCCAGATGCGACCTGAGGATAATGTAAATTGAACTTGATATTGAAGAAAAATAACACTTATGCAAAGAAGGTGGTAAAAGGGCAAAAAAACACACACACTCTGGGAATCCTGTGGCACCTTATAGACTAACAGACATTTTGCAGCATGAGCTTTCGTGGGTGAATACCCACTTCTTCGGATGCAAGTAGTGGAAATTTCCAGGGGCAGGTTTATATATGCAAGCAAGAAGCAAGCTAGAGATAACGAGGTTAGTTCAATCAGGGAGGATGAGGCCCTGTTCTAGCAGTTGAGTGAAAATCAAGGGAGGAGAAACTGGTTCTGTAGTTGGCAAGCCATTCACAGTCTTTGTTTAATCCTGAGCTGATGGTGTCAAATTTGCAGACGAACTAGAGCTCAGCAGTTTCTCTTTGAAGTCTGGTCCTGAAGTTTTTTTGCTGCAGGATGGCCACCTTAAGATCTGCTATTGTGTGGCCAGGGAGGTTGAAGTGTTCTCCTACAGGTTTTTGTATATTGCCATTCCTAATATCTGATTTGTGTCCATTTATCCTTTTCCTTAGAGACTCTCCAGTTTGGCCGATGTACATAGCAGAGGGGCATTGCTGGCATATGATGGCATATATTACATTGGTGGACGTGCAGGTGAATGAACCGGTGATGGTGTGGCTGATCTGGTTAGGTCCTGTGATGGTGTCGCTGGTGTAGATATGTGGGCAGAGTTGGCATCGAGGTTTGTTGCATGGATTGGTTCCTGAGCTAGAGTTACTATGGTGCGATGTGGCAGTTACTGGTGAGAATATGCTTCAGGTTGGCAGGTTGTCTGTGGGCGAGGACTGGCCTGCCACCCAAGGCCTGTGAAAGTGTGGGATCATTGTCCAGGATGGGTTGTAGATCCCTGATGATGCGCTGGAGGGGTTTTAGCTGGGGACTGTATGTGATGGCCAGTGGAGTCCTGTTGGTTTCTTTCTTGGGTTTGTCTTGCAGTAGGAGGCTTCTGGGTACACGTCTGGCTCTGTTGATCTGTTTCCTTATTTCCTCGTGCGGGTACTGTAGTTTTGAGAATGCTTGGTGGAGATTTTGTAGGTGTTGGTCTCTGTCTGTGGGGTTAGAGCAGATGCGGTTGTACCTCAGTGCTTGGCTGTAGACAATGGATCTTGTGGTGTGCCCGGGATGGAAGCTGGAGGCATGAAGGTAGGCATAGCGGTCGGTAGGTTTTCGGTATAGGGTGGTGTTAATGTGACCATCAATTATTTGCACCGTAGTGTCTAGGAAGTGAACCTCCCGTGTAGATTGGTCCAGGCTGAGGTTGATGGTGGGGTGGAAGCTGTTGAAATCGTGGTGGAATTTTTCCAGAGTCTCCTTCCCATGGGTCCAGATGATGAAGATATCATCAATGTAGCGTAGGTAGAGAAGGGACGTGAGTGGACGGGAGCTGAGGAAGCGTTGTTCCAGGTCAGCCATAAAAATATTGGCATATTGTGGGCCCATGCGGGTGCCCATAGCGGTGCCACTGATCTGGAGATATATATTGTCATCAAATTTGAAATAGTTGTGTGTGAAGATAAAGGCACAGAGCTCAGCAACCAGTTGTGCTGTGGCATCATCAGGGGCTGTGGCTACACTTAGCACTTCAAAGCGCTGCCGCGGTAGCACTGCCACGGCAGCGCTTTGAAGCGCTAAATGTAGTCAAAGCACCAGCGCTGGGAGAAAGCTCTCCCAGCGCTGTCCGTACTCCACCTCCCTGTGGGGAATAACGGACAGCGCTGGGAGCCGCGCTCCCAGAGCTGGGGCTTTGACCACACTGGCGCTTTGCAGCGCCGCAATTTGCAGCGCTGGAGAGGGTGTGTTTTCACACCCTGCTGCAGCGCTGCAAATTTGTAAGTGTAGCCAAGCCCAGGGATACTGTTCCTGACAGCTTGTATTCTTCAAAGAGAAACTGCTGAGCTCCAATTCATCTGCAAATTTGACACAATCAGCTCAGGATTAAACAAAGATTGTGAATGGCTTGTCAACTACAGAACCAGTTTCTCCTCCCTTGGTTTTCACTCAACTGCTAGAACAGGGCCCCATCCTCCCTGATCGTTATCTCTAGCTTGCTTCTTGCCTGCATATATAAACCTGCCCCTGGAAATTTCCACTACTTGCATCCGAAGAAGTGGGTATTCACCCACGAAAGCTCATGCTGCAAAACGTCTGTTAGTCTATAAGGTGCCACAGGATTCTTTGCTGCTTCTACAGAACCAAACTAACACGGCTACCCCTCTGATACTTGACATTCTGGGAGAAAATTCTGCTAGTAATAAGTGGGATATGACTGTACCAAATTAGAAAGTCCATTTTGTACCTGTTTTGAAATATTTGAACTGAGGCTACACTAGTTTGGACTTGCTCAGGGCAACCTGTTATGACACATTCTAGACAGCTACCCTTGGAAAGGCATTTGACACCTCATTGAAGGACTATCACCAAGAGCCATTGAGACATCAATCTGGGGTTATCAGCTTTGATTGACTCAATTAATGGCCTGCCCCCATGAAACAATTGTCTTTCTATACAAGAGCTTGCAAAGGGCAGGGGCAATCATGAGTGGTGGATGTGAAATTTCACGGTCAAGCACATTGCACAGAGACAGGGACCCTATTTAAAAGCAAGGTCCTGCTCTGTGTCATATGCAGGGGAGCTGGCTATTGTCACATGTAAGGACTTGAAGGGGAGAGAGAGAGCAGGAGGGACTCTGCTCAGCATAGAGCCCCAACAAACCTGAGAGTCACAGGAGCTGTGAGAGCAGACTGGGTGACGGGCTCACCAAAGATCTGTAACTCTCAATTGCTTTAAGAGTAATGTCGTAGTTAAGAAATTCCTTTGCTAAACCTGTGGTCCTTGCTTTCCTGCTATGTTGTCTGCAAAGGGGTCGAATGGATATGCTCAGAGTACCCACAGCTTTGGTGGGGCTCCAAAGGAGTATGTGTAAGCAACTGTGAGCAAACAGAAGGTTAAACATCTGAATGTTTCACCCTTGCATCTGGCTTTCGCATGGTAACAGAGCTGAGATGCGAGAAGAGACTATCATGGACCTCATACATTTATTAACAATTAAAACAAGAAGTCAGTAATACCATAACAGATAGTATTCCAAATATACCTTTTCCTGTTCATACATTGTAAATTGTTAGAAAATACTACAAATATGGCACTGTGTGTAGTATTCATCAAGTATTTCAAACATCTAGGCCCAGATAATGGCATCCAGATTTTGCTAGGTAATCAACTTTGGGTGCAAGAAAAGTAGCAAAGACTCAGTGGTCTGGGGGTTGGTTCTGTGCTGGCCCTAGCCCCTACATACCTTAGGGCAGAGGTCTAAGCACTCCACGGTTAAAATGAGAAGTTGCTAGAAAAAAAAAGTTACATCTGCAAAGCTCCTTGGTATCTTTACTCTAGAAGAAAGTTCTGAACTCATGCTAGTGACGAGAGTTAAAATGTTTCATGCTATCACTTTAAACATCACAGGGTATTTAAGTAGCAGAGGGAGTCTGTGATGTGTTCTTTTAATTAACATGAGCACATTAATTCTAATGTGGAAAATAACTTAAAATAAGTATACTAAGATCTTCTATCCTTATTGTATCTCATTTTATCTAACTAAAACCATTTAAAAAAAATCCTTATCTTTGCCTGTTTTTAGTATTCCTGCCATTACTGAATAATGCCTCTGAGATTTGGATGCTCTGTTGACCTCTCTAACTTTTTAATTTCATCTTGTTGATTAGCAGGTAGGAGTGGCCTTTGATTCCTCAGACACCAAATGTGATCAGTGCAGCACTGGTAACATGGATGCTTTTCTTTGATTTAAAGATAAACATTTTGAGCTCTTTAGATAAGTTAATGGAATTGTAATAATCACTGAGCGCATGTTTTTAGTGATATTCCATGGAGATTGGTTGTTGGTCTGATGCTATTTAATATTTTTGTCAATGACCTGGAAGAAAATATAAAATCATCACTGATAAAGTTTGCAGATAATCCAAAGCTTTGGCACTGTTCAGTAATGAAGAGGCAGGTCACTAATATAATACAATCTGAATAATTTTGTAAGCTGGACACAAGCAAACAATATGTGTTTTAATATGGACAAATGTGCATACATTTAGGAACAAGGAATGTGGGTCATACTTACAGAATGATGGACTTTGTCCTGGGAAACAATGACTTTGAAAAAGATTTGGGTGTTGTGGGGTGGATAACAGCTGAACATGAACTCCCGGTGCAGAGCTGTGTCCAAAAGGGCTAATGCATTCCTTGAATGCATAAACGGGGTTCTTTTGCCTCTGTTTTTAGCATTGGTGGGACTGCTGCTGGAATACTGCATCTAGTTCTGGTGTCAAGGTTTCAAAGAAGAGTCACAAGAATGATTAAAGGATTAGAAAACGTGTTTCATAGTGAGTTTCAAAGAACTCAGTATGTTTAGTTTATTAAAGAGTTAAGGAGTGACTTGATCAGTCTGTAAGTGCCTACATGGGAAACAATGCTTAATTATAGAGGGTTCTTCAGTCTTGCAGACCATAGTATCGCAAGATCTAACGGCTGGAAGTAGAAACTAGATGAATTAAGATTAGGAAAAAGATATAAATGTGTAACAGGGAAGGAATTAACTATGGGAACAATTTACCAAGGGTTGAAGTAGGTTCTCCTTCACTGGAAATGTCTAAATTGAGATTGATTTTTTTCTTTTTTCTAGAATTTATGCTCTCGTTCAGGCACAAATTGATCCAAGCAACTCCTCTGGCCTGTGTGTATATAGGGGATTAGACTAGATGATCACAATGCTTTGTATTCTGTATGTAGACTGATGAAGTGTGTAGTAGCAAGATTCTACTATACCAATGAGTTAGGTGTGTAGTACTTTGGAGTACCTCATGTCTCTCTCTGAATTGTTGGTTAAACATAGCGACGACTGGGCATATCTGGTTCTGTTATTCCTACCCTTAAACAGTGCTGTTGGGCAAGGGATCATCTCCTTCACTAGGCTGTTTGTTCTGTTGTGCCCTAGAGAAATAGGGTCTGCTTTTTATACAAGCAGTCAAATTGGTATTTAGAAATGTCATCCCAGATATGGTGACATTTTTCTATTATATTCCAAGATAAATATAACCTTTCATTCCATTTTACTTTTTTTTAATTATGTGGTGCCATAGTCAGCCGCTTAGTTTTGAGATTTATTTTAAAAATAGTATCAAGTAAATAAATCATTAGTGTCACAGGCAATTTGATTTCTGTAGAGACTTCCATGCAGCAACTAGCCATAAAGAATATTTGCTGCATTATGGAGCAAAATATAAATAATGAAGCATTTGGATACCAGTATGCTCTAAATAGATTTAATGGAGATAAGGAGAATTGATTTACCTGTAATAGTTCTCTATATGCTTTATTAATCTGTATCTGGTTATTTGCAACCCAAAGTGGCCACGCCTAATTATTTCTTTTCACGTCCTAGAGATATTACTGATTCCAGTGGTATTCCCCATTTTAAACATAAGAAATATCATCAGAGCCAGTAATCTCTTCAGCCAGAAAGAACTTTTTAAGCCTGCCGACTATCCATAACTCTGGGAATGGAGCTGTGCTATAGTTGTCAGTTTTGCTACATACTGACCAAAAGAGGACTTGAGCATTCCTCCCAAAATAAATACCACACCAACACACGCAACTGTTCTGCCTGCTCACGTCCAAGGCAAAACCAAGAGGAAATAAATAGATTTCACACAGTGCCTTTAAGATTAGCAAACTGTCTTTTTCAGACCATTAGAGAAAGCAAATTAGAATTGAGTGTCCAATGAATACTTTACCCCTCTCTGTATATGTACACACATGTCTATTACATCTATTAATCAGGCTGAAGTAGATCACTGATCTCCATTGGCACAGTGATATGTAGAGGGAGAGGTGATCTCTTAGTTGGCCAGTACTCAGGCTTTGTAGATCAAGGTGAACAGCTCTTAAAATACATGAATAGTCCCATTGACTTCAGGCATTTTGTACGGTCTGCATACAGTGGAGTTGCATCATAGGCACATTTAACTTGCACGATTTTAACTATACACGCTCAGCAAAACAAAACAAAAACAAAAAAAAGAAAAATAACTAATTAAATACTGTACCTGTAGTGCGGGCGATTCCGCCCACCATTCCACTCAATGAGCATTTGACTATTCGCGATTTTCACCTTACGCGCTGACTTCAGAACCTAACCCCTGCGTAAGATGCAACTACCCCGTATTTTAAGGTGTACATTTAAAACATAATCAGAAATGTAAAAAGAATAACCAGATAAAATAATACTAAACATCTGCAGCATGGCTGAATTTCTATTGCTGTTAGGCACCCTTAACGCGTCTATTTCACTTCTAAACTATGATTTAATATGGGTATTAATTTAAGTAATGAATATTCCACAGAGGAGAGAGAGCAATATTCCACAAAGAGCAATTTTCCCTTTGATTTACTGAAAATACTTTTAGAGGCATAAGCATGAAGAAGAAAGTCCCCACCACCACCACAAAAAAATAATACACACACAATTTGCTTTTTTCTAATTTTTGGCAGGGAATGGAGAGGAGCTTGAATCATTTAAGTGGGAGGAACTAAGGTCTATGAATTTCTCACAGAAAGATATGTTGTGTAAACTGGATACTTTGCTTTAGAACATTGAAGATTGTATTTGGAGTAGTGATGGGCAAATCTCAAAAGTTCTAGAAATTCAGTTCAGACACTTAACAATTTTTGATCTTTTATTACAACTTTTACAATTATTAAATACAAGTAGCTGCATCTAGGCACCTAGAACCTTAGGGATTAATGAAAAGGCTTCTTTTGAAGGTGGTTAAAATTTGAAAATATAGGTAAAAAATTCTTAAGTAACTTTTCTAATCCTCTGAAAAGAAGTAGATAGTACTCAAATACATTTTACATGTTGAATATTCAAATTGTAAAGCTTAGGGCCAGGTACTGGGATTCCACTAACTGCATATATCACATGTAAGGGGAGTGTGGATGCCAAAATCATGTAAAGTGTATTGTTATACTCTTCCAATCTTCGTCCATGCATGCAAAACAAGCCCCATTATATAAGTTTAAATCAGCTGCTAATGAGCCCAAAGGACAAAACCACAGCTTGGGATCAGTGTACTGAAGAGGCATTTTGGTCAGGTTATGCAGTATGCAGTGAAAGCAGAAAGACTCACCCTTGCTGGCTCTTTGGTATAAGAAGATCCCATTACATGGGAGTTATCCTTTTTAGGACCGGATACAATGGCTGTGTGGTAAGAATTTGCTAGAAGTCTGGTGTAGGAGAAGCAATTAATGGGACTTTTGGAATTTTCAAAACATTTGACTGTCTTTGTTAAAGGGACACAGTCAATTTAAAAGGCAGTCAATTTTTAACATGTCAATTAAAAGTGATTTCACCTGCCACAGAGCAAGATTACTAATTCTTGGAGTTTACAATCGTAGTTTTTTTTCTTATTTTTAAAAACATTTCTCCTAAGTGGTTTCTGTTTGAAAGATCAGTACAAACAGGGTAAACTTTGAAACTGACTATATAAAAAATACTGTAAAATGAAGCAAAGTAAACACACTGGAAAAGTAGAGAAAATATTGTTTTAATTTCCTGTAGCTGCAGGAATGTTGCAAATTTCTTTTAAATATAGTACTTAAAAAAAAAAAGACGTGATATTTAAGTTGACGATGTTCCTTTAAAATACTGGAAGCATCCATGGAAGCATCTCCTGTATGCTTATGTTGATATGGTGAAATAAATTATCTAAGTATGATTCAATAATACATTAGTTTTAGTAGTTTACAATCAGGTAGGTTTTTCAGTGACAAGTATATCTCTTATTGAATCTAAGGTTGAAAAACCAGTCTCCTCTTTAATATGGGGCAATATAACTTTTTAAATATATTTAACCAAAACATTATTAGGATATTTATTGCACTATTACTCACTGAACCAGTTTTTACCCTGGCAACTATGTGAGTCAATCATTTTATTAATTTTTAAATACATTTTATATATTTCCTTACCTTTCAAATTCAGTGGTTTCCAATAATTATTGGAAGACGGTGTTCAAGGATTTTATTAGTAAGACATCAAATAATCCCCAACTCATCAGTTTTATTAGTCAAGAACAAGATAAAAGAAGTCATACATTACCCTGTTCAGGAAGCGATACTGCAGTGTTCCACCTTACATTGTAGCTCTGTTTCAAATATATGCAATCAAGCCTGCTTGTATTTATAAAGTATTATTTTTGACTGATGAAACCCAAGATTTACACACCAGTTCTTACCAGTTTCTTTTATTTTGAGCATAACATTTCAGAAGTCAGCAAAACATAGAGACATCTGCATCTCGGTATATTCATTCGGCATGTTGGTCAAGCATCAGCAAGATCATTTATCTAATCCTGTCTTTTTGGTATTTCTCTGTACCTAGCAGTGAAATTACAACACTTAACATTTCCATTCAGTTAAACAACTTGACATTAGTGAAAAGCATCATGGGAAGAGTTTAACATGAATACAATTCATAGTTATAAAAAAGTATGTAATTATGTAATATTAATATTGTGTATAATATGATATTTGCTAATAATATATTACCATGGGTCTTACAGGCTTTGTCTTACCTTGTTCCACACCTGTTTTTTTTTAAGACACAGAAGCATCTTGTAGCAAACAGGCTAAGTACAGATAGCTACCTGCGCTTAGTAGCATGTGCACATTTCATAAGTCTCAGAAAAACAGATCTCTTATCTTCTGACAAATCGTGCCAACATCTGCACATATAAAGAACATATGTATATATAAAGAGGACAGAGACTGCAATAGTTTAGTTACCAGTAAATCTCCACTACCAAGTTTAGTACAAGTATAAAGAATTCTGAGAGTACAATTCATGGTATGATAAATGAAGAGGGAAGTATCTCTCTTATGGGCATCCAGCTAGCCAGTTAGCTACAAAATCCCTGTTAGTAGCTGTTCTCTACATGCTTTACCTGTAAGGAATTTTAAAAGCCCATAGGTAAAAGGAAGAGAGTGGGCACTTGACCAAAAGAGCCAATGGGAGGGTTAGAACTTTTTTAAATTGGGAACAAAAATTTCCCTTTGTCTGTCTGTCTCTCTCTGTTGTTGTTCTCTGGAGAGAGGGGACAGAGCAGAGACAGGCCTAAAGCTATGCTGTAAAAAGCTGTGAACTAAGTATGAAAATCACCAGATCCAGGGCCGGCTCCAGGCACCAGTTCAGCAAGCAGGTGCTTAGGGTGGCCAAGGGGAAGGGGCAGCAGGTCGGGCTCTTTGGTGGCAATTCAGCGGCGGGTCCCTCGATCCCTCTCGGAAGGAAGGACCTGCCACCGAAATGCCGCCAAAGAAGAAAGCGGCAAATTGCCGCCTATCACGACCGCGGCTTCCTCCCCCCCCCCCCACTGCTTGGGGCGGCAAAAACCCTGGAGCCGGCCCTGACCCGATCATATCTAGAACTACACAATTTGAAACCCCAAATATGTAAGTAGATCAAGAAATGTCTAGAAAGACTCGATTAGGTTATTTCTTTTATTTCTGTAAGGCTTGTGGACTCCTCTGTGCTAACTCCCAAATGCTTTTGTTTTGCTGGTAACCATAAAGCTAGACCTCAAGAAAACCATTCTTGCTGCTTAATTATTATATTTGCTCTTTTAAAATCTAGCAATAGCCTAACATATAGAGAGATACCTATCTCGTAGAACTGGAAGGGACCTTGAAGGTAATTGAGTCCAGTCCCACACCTTCACTATCAGGACCAAGTACTGATTTTGCCCCAGATCCCTAAATGGCCCCCTCAAGGATTGAACTCACAACTCTGGGTTTAGCAGGCCAATGCTCAAACCACTGAGCTATCCCTCCCCCAAGTGCCAGATGTATTTTCTTTCTTTTTGTTTTTAATAAAATTTACCTTTTTTAAGAACGGGATAAGGTTTTTTGTGTCCTAAGAGGTTTGTGCATATGTTGTTTCATTAGCTGGTGGCAACTTTGTTTTCTTTCTCAGCTCTTCCCCACAGAGGGAGTGAAAGGGCTTGAGGGTATCTCACAGGGAGGAATTCCCAAGTGCTCCTTCCTGGGTTCAAAGGGTTTTTTTTGCATTTGGGTGGTGGCAGCATGTACCCATCCAACGTCAGAGAGAAGCTGTAACCTTGGGAGTTTAATACAAGCCCGGAGTGGCCAGTATTAATTTTTAGAATCCCTGCGGGCCCTCACCTTCTGCACTGACACACAGATATAAAGCATTCTAAAAAACATATGATATATCCATTTATTTACTACTAAGTATTCTTATTTTAGTTACACAACATACTTGATTCAATCACACTTGTATTTACAGCAATAAAGCAATTTACATTTTGTTAATACATCTGTTTGCGAAAGCTAATTTCATATTCCTTAGGACAATTCCATTCCTTATGTAGAACATCAGTACAGTAGTTCCCTGACCATCTTTTCATCTAGCCTTATAGACTTTAGTTCAGTTTGGTGAACAATGGAAATACCTAGAAAAATATCTCTTGACAGTATTCTCTTGACAAATGACCAAATCAAAAAAGTCTAACTAGTCGAATCATAAATATGCCTGAGTTTTTTGTCTCCCTTTAAGGGAGACTCCATACATGCAAGTGTCTTCACACCTTGTGGATAAATGTAAAGTAATGCACATTGGAAAAAATAACATACAACATGATGGGGGCTAATTTAGCTACAACGAGTCAGGAAAAAGATCTTGGAGTCATTGTGGATAGTTCTCTGAAGATGTCCACGCAGTGTGCAGAGGCGGTCAAAAAAGCAAACAGGATGTTAGGAATCATTAAAAAGGGGATAGAGAATAAGACTGAGAATATATTATTGCCCTTATATAAATCCATGGTATGCCCACATCTCAAATACTGTGTACAGATGTGGTCTCCTCACCTCAAAAAAGATATTCTAGCACTAGAAAAGGTTCAGAAAAGGGCAACTAAAATGATTAGGGGGTTAGAGAGGGTCCCATATGAGGAAAGATTAAAGAGGCTAGGACTCTTCAGCTTGGAAAAGAGAAGACTCAGGGGGGATATGATAGAGGTATATAAAATCATGAGTGATGTTGAGAAAGTGGATAAGGAAAAGTTATTTACTTATTCCCATAATACAAGAACTAGGGGTCACCAAATGAAATTAATAGGCAGCAGGTTTAAAACAAATAAAAGGAAGTTCTTCACGCAGCGCACAGTCAACTTGTGGAACTCCTTACCTGAGGAGGTTGTGAAGGCTAGGACTATAGGAATGTTTAAAAGGGGACTGGATAAATTCATGGGGCTAAGTCCATAAATGGCTATTAGCTAGGATGGGTAAGAATGGTGTCCCTAGCCTCTGTTCGTCAGAGGATGGAGATGGATGGCAGGAGAGAGATCACTTGATAATTGCCTGTTAGGTTCACTCCCTCTGGGGCACCTGGCATTGGCCACTGTCATTAGACAGATACTGGGCTAGATGGACCTTTGGTCTGACCCGGTATGGCCGTTCTTATGTTAAAAAACTTCTAATGTCTTATGGCAAATTCTGCTTGTATAATTTCTGTTTCTCTACTCTTGGTCTTTGTCATAAACATACAGCTAAGGGTAGCATAAAATCCCGCCTTACCTGTAAAGGGTTAAGAAGCTCAGAAAACCTGGTTGGCACCTGACTAGAAGGACAAATGGGGAAAGAAGATACTTTCAAATCTGGGGGGGGAGGGGAAAGGCTTTGTTTTATGCTGTGTGGGTGTTCTCTCCGGAGACAAAGGGAGAGACCAAGCAAGTAATCCAGCTCCCACTGAAATGATACATCTAACATTACAGAAATAGGAAGTAATAGCAAGGAAATGTGTTGGAGTATCTTTTGCTTTAGCTTGTGAATTTTCCCTGTGCTAAGAGGAAGGTTTATTCCTGTTTTGTTTTGTTTTGTTTTGTAACTTTAAAGTTTTGCCTAGAGGGGAAATCCTCTGTGTTTTGAATCTTTTGTTCCCCTGTAAAGTTATCTTCCATCCTGATTTTACAGAGGTGATTCTTTTATCTTTAAATACATTTTTCTTTTAAGAACCTGATTGATTTTTCATTGTTCTTAAGATCCAAGGGTTTGGGTCTGTGTTCACCTGTACCAATGGTTGAGGATAGTATTCTCAAGCCTTCCCCAGGAAAGGGGGTGAAGGGCTTGGGGGAATATTTTGGGGGAATAGGACTCCTAATGGTCCTTTCCCTGATTCTTTGTCTAAATCACTTGGTGGTGGCAGCATACTGTTTAAGGACAAGGTGGAATTTGTGCCTTGGAAAAGTTTTTAACCTAAGCTGATAAAAATAAGCTTAGGGGGGTCTTTCATGCAGGTCCCCACATCTGTACCCCAGAGTTCAGAGTGGGGAAGGAACCCTGACAGTCTTTATAACTGAGGACATGATGATAAAAATCAGATCTTTGAGCTCTTACTTTTGCAGCATATTGCATCCTTCTTAATGGCACAGGCCTTACATGTGCAATCACACTTATTCCTGAAGTCATAATTCCCTTGATGACACCAACGTTAGTTGAAAGGAAAATTATTCTGTTAACTTTTCATTAAGGGAAAGTTAAAATAAAACAATAGCACACTATGTGTCACATTACTTGTTCAGGCTCAGGGTAGCATTAAAAGAACCTGACTAAAGCTTCTGGCTTGCTGGCTGGGGAGCACTCCTCCTCTGAACAGGCTACGAAGGGTGAATACATTTTTAAATATCCATCCTTTTTGGCACTTCTCTTGTATACATACAACGCATGAAAGCTTTTCCATTACAAGAACAGTCCACAGTTCCATAGGAGGAAGGGTTCCATTTTCCCAATAATGTGCAATGGAGAGTATAGCTGCTAACAATAAAATATATTATTTAAAATGAAGATGGAACAGTGTTCAGCTAAACTGTTTCAGAGTGTTGAAAATAATGTGTTCTTGTTGGTTTTATAATGCACACATCTTGAATTAGCTATAGTTCCTATATGATGCAAGAAGATTTTAGATGGGGCTGTAAAGACTTATTATTCTCAATAAATACTTCCCACCAGCTTATGCTGACTAAAGTGCTCTTCCAAAAAATGTTAATAAAATCCAGTGTCCTATAAGAGGCGAGTTGGGCATTTTTGTTTGTTTTTTTGATCCTTTGAGTCAAGTAAACTCTCTTCAAGGACTACTTCAGAGATCAGTTTTTTATGTGCATACGAATAAGGCTGGTGTATTACTGTGACAACTTTGTTAGATTTACTATTAAAAATGGTGTAATGATGGTTAGGTATTATGGATCAATGAGACCTATAATGTTTAAAGGAACACAGTCCAATATAATAGCAATGTGCTGGTATGTATCTCAAGAAATATATAACATAAGTTACATTTTGGATTATTTGATTTGTATGCTTCAGCACGTAAGAACTGAAGCTGCAACAGCTGTGTTGCACTACTGAATTGAATGGGAACAATGTGTGCACTTATTTTATTGAATAATCAAGATACCTGTAATTACAGTTATAGAATTGTATAAGTAGGCAGTGGCAAAATCTGGTATTTGATATATACTGTGGGTGGGCTGGTGTTACTAAACTCAAGGAGTAGCATACATTTGCATACAATCCCCACTTTTCAACAAAGTTCTTTCATAAAACATTTAGGATTCTATTCTTTTTAGCCCTGTGTGGGTGTGTGAATGAGTTGTAATTACTGCTCCTGATTGACTAAGAATTGCACACAGCCAATTATTCTTGTCCCTGCCAATCTGCACCCCAACATGCTTATCTCTCTTCCACTGTTATGCCTTGTCATTTTTAGATCATTAGCTCTTTGAGACTATGATTTTCTGTATGTTTGCTCGCCATCTAGCACAACGGCCTACTTGGCCTTTAGGCACTGCAACGATATAAATGTTAACTGATGAAATAAAGGAACATTTTATCCCCCTTCTCTGGGTATTCAGGTAGGGCTGGGCATTATGGGGTAGCTTGCATTGCACACTGGCACCTGGCGCGGGCCTTTAATTTTTTAATACTGTAATAGTTTAATAGAATATGCAGTTCTTGGAGAATGATACCAAATGGTTCCCTGAGGAATAAAGGCCCGAGAAATAACAATATTGATTTTATTTTGATTCATGAGGAACCCCCCAAAATTGAGGATATTATGAGGATACTTGAGCACTTCTTAAAGAACCAGTTGTTGATTTTTCTCCCCCTTCTCTTCATGGTCATTGTGTGCAGGCTCTCCTGTTACTCCCTTCCTGGGTGATAGCTTCATTTCTGTATCCCCCTCACTGCACGTATGAAGAGGTATTTCCTTTAAGGAAACTGCTTCTCTTGTTCCTCACTCTGTATTTAAAAATGCTACTTTTGCTTAAAAGAGGCAGCTATGAATATCATTATGTAGGTTTACCTAAAGTGTTTGTTTACTCCTTAACATCAGCAGGATAAGCAAAGCAGCTTTCAGAGAGGGCCTCTTTAACCTTTGAGAATGTACACTGTTTATTGTTATTCTTTTTAGAAACAGTATAATTAAAAATCTTGCGATTAATATATCTAGAATAGAAGTAATTGCCCACATTTCTGGGAGCTGTGGAAATAACAGGTTTTAGTTATGATTTGAGGGTGGATCAACATTCCTATATAACTCTTCAATTATTAAATCTTCCAGCTGCTCTGTTTCTGTCATAACATATGGTGACAATAGCAAAATAACAAGATCTGGGAAACAAAATAGCTTCTTCATTTTGTTAGAATTAGGATGACTAGTTATTTGTATGGGGGTTTGTTACTATGATTCAGCTGCACCACACTACAGGGTTAAACTCATGGTTTTATTGTCTTGATTGTATTTACTGCTCATGCTAATGTAAGCAGCTCTGGAATTTGGGCAGACCTGCTGTAGTTACTCCAGTATTTTAACAATTTTGGCAAATTCCATGTTAACAAAGCTTTGTGTCCTTTGAAACAGAAGGGATGAGGCACTTATGAACAGTCTCATTTGTCTTCCCATTTAAATAAAAATATTATCTCATAACCAGGGGCAGCTCTAGAAATTTGGCCGCCCCAAGCAGTCATGCCTGCGGGAGGTGCACCGGAGCCGCAGGACCAGGGGACCTCCCGCAGGCATGACTGCGGAGGGTCCCCATGTCCCGCGGCTCCAGTGGACCTCCCGCAGCTGCGGAGGGTTCGCTGGTCCCGCGGCTCCAGTGGAGCATCCGCAGTCATGCCTGTGGGAGGTCCACCAGAGCCGCGGGACCAGCGAACCCTCTGCGGTCATGACTGCGGAAGGTCCGCCAGACCCGCCTGCCGCCCTGCCGGCAAAATGCCGCCCCAAGCGCGCGCTTGGCGCGCTGGGGTCTGGAGCCGGCCCTGCTCATAACCAAAAGTCAGGAAAGAGAGAGAAAAGAAGTTTACATTAAGTACATTTTCAGGAAACATTTCTGTTTCTTCTTAAAATTAAACTAAATATTTTGATAGTGTAGCCGTGTGTTCTGCTGGTATAATATAAACTGTTGCAGTCTAGATTAGAATATCCATCCCAGGGTATTTTTAAAAAAAAATACTTGCCATTTAATGTTATCTAGTCCATTCCAGAGGTAAATATTTTTCCTCTGAATCCCAGAGGGGTTTCCATTTGGGCTGTTGTGATTTAGCAGTTTCCAAAGGGCATAGAAGTGAGATCGTTCCCTTCAGTTTTGAGGAGAATTTTAACAATGGACTCCTGAAAGTTCTGGAAACTCCATCCAGCACCTTGCTGTAAAGTTGCATGTTTTATTTTAATAGAGGCAATCATAGAATATTATGTATATCACTTCAGTGCAAGCAAATTGTATGTTAAAACTTTTCATCATGTCAAAGGGTTAAAATATCCCTATAATGATTCTTGTGCTGTGACCCTACTTAAGTCTGTTTCCATCCTTTTAAAATACTGGGAATGTTATTGCCACTTATATAGTTAATCACAATATTTTGGATTGGCTCAGCTTAGTTCCTCAAGCTTGTTTTGGAATAGTCCATTAAACAGCGAAAATGCAAATTTTTTAAAAAGGGTTATTAATTGAAATCCATCATTTTTATCTCTGGCAGTGGCCTTTTGAAGGGCCAGTAAATTGATTTCCATAAAGGAATGTTTAATTGTAAGTTCATAAAACAAATTTAACAGAGCTGCTTACCTGTTTTCTTATTACTCAAATCCTCTGATATATAGTTTGTATCATTTTCTCTATATTTGAAATATCATTGGTTGTCTGTTCTCTCTAATTTGATGTGAGTAGGTTCAGCTTCCTGTAAGAAATCCTCTCAGAATTCTTTATACTTGTACACAACTTGTATGCCACTTCAGACATTTAGGTTTTACTGCTACCGTGCTCTTCCATTGGATGGCAGGACAGAAGTCACAAAGAAAGAAAAGATGCCTGTTGTTGTTGTTACTATTTATTACTGTCTTTGCTGAACCTTCTCTAATTTATCAACATCCTCGAATTGTGGGCCGCAGAACTGGACACAGTATACTAGCAGCAATCATATTAATACCAAATACAGAGGTAAAATAATTTGATATTCTCCTATTTATGCATCCAAGGATCAAATTAGCCACAGTTCTGGACTGGCAGCTCATATTCAGATGATTATATATATCACAACCTCCACATTGTTTTTAGTCACTACTTCCCAGGATAGAGTTCCCCATTCTGAAATTATGGCCTCCATACCTTTTTCTTAAATGCAAACATTTATCTTAAGCCACATTAAAATGCATATTGTTTGCTTACCAAAGGATCTAGATCACTCTATATCAGTGACCTGTGCTCTTCATTCTTTACTGCTTCCCCTATTTTTGTGTCATCTGCTAACTTTATCAGTGATGATATTATATTTTCTTTGAGCTCTAGGATAAAAGTATTAAATAGTGTAGGGCCAAGAATTGATCCCTACAGGATCCCAGTAGAAACACATCTGCTCAATGATGACTCCCCATTTACATTTACATTTTGAGAACTATCACATAGCCAGGTTTAATTTTATCATTCTAGTTTTTAATTAAAATGTTATGCAGTACCAAGTTAAATGTCTTACAGAAGTTTAAGCATATTACATCAATGTTATTACCTTCATTGACCAAACGTGGGGGAAAAAAGTTAGTTTGACATGATCTATTTTCCACAAACCCATGTTAGTTGGCATTAATTATATTACCTTCCTCTAATTCTTTCTTAATTGAGTCCCGTATCAGCCACATCATTATCTTGCCCAGGATCAATGTCAGACTGACAGCCTATAATTACCAGGGTCATCCCACTTTCCCTTTTTAAATATTGGTACAACATTAGGTGTCGTCCAGTCTTCTGGAACTCCTCCAGAGTTTTAAGATCTATTGAAAATCAATATTAAAGTTTCAATGAGCTCCTCAGCCAACTCTTTAAAAACTTTTCATCTCTGAGACCCCCATGAGTGGGGAGGGTCTCAAAGCCTGGGCTCCTGCCCAAGCCCAAATGTCTACACTGCAATTTATAGGCTTGTAACCAGTGATGAGCTGCCAAAATATTAACAACCAGTTCCCTCCTCCTCACCCCATGAGGGGGTCATGCCCCCCTCCCCGGGACCTGTGCCCTATCCACCCCCCTTCCCTGTCCCCTGACTGCCCCTTGCCACCCCATCCAACCCCTTCTCTCATTCCTGATGGCACCCCGGGACCCCTACCCCATCCAACCACCCTTCTCTCTGTCCCCTGACTATCCCTGGAATCCCTACCCCTAACTGCCCCCCACCACCCCATCCAACCCCTGCTCCTTTCTGACTGCCCCCCCGGGACCCTTGACCCCGTTCAATCCCCCTGTTCCCTGCCCTCTGACCTCTCCGACACTAATGCACCCCCCCAACTCCCCTGCTCTCTATCCAGCACGCCCTCCCTGCTCCCTTACTGTGCTGCCTGGAGGTGGGGGCCCAGCTGGGCTGAGGCTGGGACCGGAGCCACCCGTCCGAGGTCGGGGCCAGACCCAGGGGCCGGGCAGGAGCCGCGCCGCGCTGCCCGGCGAGGTTGCAGCTGGACCCGGGGGGCAGGAGCCGCGCCGCCCGGCCCCAGGGTCCGGCGCGACCTCGCCGGGTGGCGCGGCGCCTGGAGCCCTCCTCCCGCTGGCGCCCCCGGCCCCAGCTCAAGCTCAAGCTCACCTGGTGGAAGCCGCTGCTTCCTTCTCAGCCCTCCCAGGCTTCCTGCGAACAGCTGATTCGCAGGAAGCTGGGAAGGGGGAGGAGAAGCCGGAGGAGCTTCAGAAGAGGAGGCAGAGGCGGAGTGAGGTGAGCTGGGGCTGGGGGAAGGGTAGGGAGCTGCTAGAGCTTTTGTTAAATTTAAAAGCCCTTTTGGAACTATTTGTCCCTCCAGGAACAACCGGTTCTAAACGGGCTTCTAAATTTAACAACCGGTTCTCGCAAACCGGTGTGAACTGGCTGCAGCTCACGACTGCCTGTAACCTGATCCCCACAAGCCCGAGTCAGCTGACCCAGCCAGCCATGACTGTGCTGCAGGTCTTTTACCGCAGTTTAGATGTATCTTTGGATACAAGCTAGCTGGGCATGCTATTTTAAAATGTCTAACTTTGGTAGCTGTTGTTTCACATCTTTATGAAATACTCATGAAATTGAAAGAGTATTATCGTATGATATGAATATATCATCTGTTTTCTCCCAAATACACAACAGAGATATTTATTGAACACTTCTGGTTTTTCTGCATTATTATAGACAATTTAGAGTTTCCATCAAATAATGGACTAATAACATTGTTAGTATTCTTTTTGTTCCTAATTGCTTTAAAACTCCTTATTGTCCTTAACTTTGCTGGCCTTTGCTCCCCTTATCAATTTCCTACAATTGCTAGCTACTGATCTATATTCATTACTCTGACTTCCCCTCTCTTCCATTTGTGTTTTAGAGAGAGAGAAAGAGAATAAAGCCAAGACCAGTAACATAAATACTTGGTGCTTTAATAGGATCAGTTTTAGAATGGTGAAAAAAAAATTCTGAACCAGATTAGCTGGGATGAAGAATTTAATCAGAACAATTTGAATGATTGGGAATAGTTTAAGAACACTTTAATAAATGCCCAGAAAGCTACAGTCCCACAATTGAGAAAGATGTCGATACAGATTAAAAAATGGTTTCCTTTACTGGGTAATTGAAGGCAGCTATAAAACAAGTTTATTATATATAATATATTGTGATGGGGCAAGGCCAGATGGCTACAGTAAAGTAGTAAGGAACAGGTATGTTAGCCCCAGGCTAAACAAATCCCTGGTACCATGGTAACCAAATAGCAGTTGCTCCAGGTTAATCAAGACACCTGGGGCCAATTAAGATCTTTCTAGAAGGCAGTGGAGATAGCTACATTGATGGGGACACCTGAAGCCAATCAAGGACTGTCTGGAACTAGTTAAAAGCCTCCGAGTTAGTCAGTGAGGTGTGTGTGAGGAGCTGGGAGCAAGAGGTGCAAGGAGCTAAGAGTGAAAGGGTGTGCTGCTAGAAGATTGAGGCGTACAAGCATTATCAGACACCAGGAGAAAGGTCCTGTGGTGATGATAAAGAAGGTGTTTGGAGGAGGCTATGGGGAAGTAGCCCAGGGAGTTGTAGCTGTCATGCAGCTATTACAGGAGGCACTATAGACAGCTGCAATCCACAGGGCCCTGGGCTGGAACCCAGAGTAGAGGGTGGGCCCAGGTTTCCCCCAAACCTCCCAACTCCTGATCAGACACAGGAGGAGTTGACCTAGACTGTGGGTTCCACCAGAGGGGAAGATCACTGATATATTATCACACTATACATACAGAGATAAGATATACATTGTATACATATGTAAAATTGACCCTATTAAAACACCAAGTATTTATGTTACTGGTCTTGGCTTTATTCACATTTACTATCAATGTGATCAAGTCAAGATCACTTGTACCTAAGCTACCATTTATTTTTAATTCTGTGATCAGTTCCTTTTTATTTGTTAGGACAAGGTATAATGTAGGATTCGCCTATGTTAGGTGCAACATTTTTTTGAGTTACAAAATTGTCATCTATACTATTAGGAAATTCTGAGGATATTTTAGTACTGGCACTATGAGATTTCCAGAATATGTTATTCAAACTGAATTGCACCAAGATCACACAATCTTTTTCCCTACACATTATAGGTATGTGCTTAAGGAGCTGGTCATCCTGTTCCCTAGTGTGATTGAGTGGTTTACAGCACTCACTGACTAATGCCCTATTTTGTGTTTCATCTGTTTATCCATTAGCATTCAAGATAACTAACTTCTGAGTTAGCAGAGACCCAGAAACAGGTTATGCCGTTTTTTACATAGACAACCACCACCACTCTTAGCCAATTTTGGCCAGTCGATCCTTCCTAAACAGGTTATAACCATTGATTTTTTAACATTCTAGTCAAATGAATTATTCCACCAGGTTTTAATAATGACAACTAGATCAAATTTATACTCATAAATGAGAAATTCCAATTTTTGTTTGTTAGCCAGGTTCCTAGCACTGGTTTATAGGCAATTAAAGAATTTCTTCTCCTCATGTCCTTTGGGTTCTTGGTTAATTTTGTTCTCATATCTTCCCTCTTTTCATCTCCCCCTTTTGTTGTTAGTTTGCCATCCTGACTACTCTAGCCAATCTAACATTCAGATCTAACCAAGCCTGGTTTCCGTTCTAATGAGGTGGAGGCCATCCAAACTCTAAGCACCCTCTTTCCATCAGAAGTTGACCAATGTTCCACAAAATCAGAACCCTACAACTTTTTCCTAGCCAGTGGTTTATTTCCAGGTTGTTGTTTTTTTTGTTTTGTTTTTTGCCTTCTGTCTTCCTTTCTCAAGTAACAGGAAGGATCTCAGAGATGATCACTTGGACATTCTTCTTCATCAACAGATTACTGAGTTCCCCGAAACCATATATTACTTTTGAGATGTTCCTCAATGTAGTGCCATTAATGCTAATATGAACCATCTCCTTGCCTTGCCCAATGACTTCAGAACCCTATCCAGTCTGAGAGTGACATCTCATGGTATTGGATGTGGGAAGACAGCGCACCATCCTGTTGTCCACTTGTCCTTGAAGAATGTTTTTTTCAATTCTTCTGAGTATTGAATCCCCAACAAAGATTGTCTGTCTTCCTTGGAGAGCTCTTTGTGGTCAAGCTTGATTTTCTTATCATTTGGGCTGAGCTACCATCAACAGGTATGTCCTGTTCATCTCTCCATTCCCTGAGGCCTGCTGGATCTTGAGAATTATCTTTCACAGTTTCCACATTGAGGACCTGGTATCAGCTGGAAACTTCTAGCTGTGTGAAATTGCTCCTGTCCTTTTCTCTTTGGTGTTCACATGCTGACCATCCGCATCTGTCTCCAGTTGTGTAGAATGCCAGCTTGCCTCTTGTCTCTGGTAGGGGAGGGATAGCTCAGTGGTTTGAGCATTGGCCTGCTAAACCCAGGGTTGTGAGTTCAATCCTTGAGGGGGCCACTTAGAGATCTGGGGCAAAAATTGGTCCTGCTAGTGAAGGCAGGGGGCTGGACTTGATGACCTTTCAAGGTCCCTTCCAGTTCTAGGAGATTAGCATATCTCCAATTATTACCTTTTTTATGAACTGCCAAGCCTTTTCTGTGACTTCTCTCTCCAACTCCTTGGTGGCCAGCTCCTTTGTTCCGTGACACTGGAGTATTGATATTTCCTGAACCTGGCTGTCTAGAAACTCCTCAGCTTCTGTGATTTCCCATAGCATTTCTACTTGCCCCTCCAATCCAAGAATCTTTTCCTCCACCTCAGCCAGCTAGTTAAACTGCATGAACAGGAAGTCTCTTCAGGCTTCAGGCACGAAAGAAAACATGGCACATCCATTGCAGGTCACCACCACTGCTGCATCATTGGCCATCTTGAAATTGCATGTACAGCTGATCCTGAAAGGAAAGCCTCTCACAATACTTCTAGAAATTCCCTCTGAAACTCTCCTGTTAGTTGTCTCTGTTTGAAACTCTCGAGTTTGCCTAACAAGCGACTTTTTATAAGAACATAAGAATGGCCGTACCGGGTCAGACCAAAGGTCCATCTAGCCCAGTATCTGTCTACCGACAGTGGCCAATGCCAGGTGCCCCAGAGGGAGTGAATCTAACAGGCAATGATCAAGTGATCTCTCTCCTGCCATCCATCTCCATCCTCTGACGAACAGAGGCTAGGGACACCATTCTTACCCATTCTGGCTAATAGCCATTTATGGACTTAGCCACCATGAATTTATCCAGTCCCCTTTTAAACATTGTTATAGTCCTAGCCTTCACAACCTCCTCAGGTAAGGAGTTCCATAAGTTGACTGTGCGCTGCGTGAAGAAGAACTTCCTTTTATTTGTTTTAAACCTGCTGCCTATTAATTTCATTTGGTGACCCCTAGTTCTTGTATTATGGGAATAAGTAAATAACTTTTCCTTATCCACTTTCTCAACATCACTCATGATTTTATATACCTCTATCATGTCCCCCCTTAGTCTTCTCTTTTCCAAGCTGAAGAGTCCTAGCCTCTTTAATCTTTCCTTGTATGGGACCCTCTCTAAACCCCTAATCATTTTAGTTGCCCTTTTCTGAACCTTTTCTAGTGCTAGAATATCTTTTTTGAGGTGAGGAGACCACATCTGTACACAGTATTTGAGATGTGGGCGTACCATGGATTTATATTAGGGCAATAATATATTCTCAGTCTTATTCTCTATCCCCTTTTTAATGATTCCTAACATCCTGTTTGCTTTTTTGACCGCCTCTGCACACTGCGTGGACATCTTCAGAGAACTATCCACGATGACGCCAAGACCTTTTTCCTGACTCGTTGTAGCTAAATTAGCCCCCATCATGTTGTATGTATAGTTGGGGTTATTTTTTCCAATGTGCATTACTTTACATTTATCCACATTACATTTCATTTGCCATTTTGTTGCCCAATCACTTAGTTTTGTGAGCTCTTGTTGAAGTTCTTCACAATCTGCTTTGGTCTTAACTATCTTGAGAAGTTTAGTATCATCTGCAAACTTGGCCACCTCACTGTTTACCCCTTTCTCCAGATCATTTATGAATAAATTGAATAGGATTGGTCCGAGGACTGACCCTTGGGGAACACCACTAGTTACCCCTCTCCATTCTGAGAATTTACCATTAATTCCTACCCTTTGTTCCCTGTCCTTTAACCAGTTCTCAATCCATGAAAGGACCTTCCCTTTTATCCCATGACAGCTTAATTTACGTAAGAGCCTTTGGTGAGGGACCTTGTCAAAGGCTTTCTGGAAATCTAAGTACACTATGTCCACCGGATCCCCCTTGTCCTCATGTTTGTTGACCCCTTCAAAGAACTCTAATAGATTAGTAAGACACGATTTCCCTTTACAGAAACCATGTTGACTATTGCTCAAGAGTTTGTTTTTCTATGTGTCTGACAATTTATACCAAGTCTCCCTGCAGAGTTCAGCTCATAGACTACATGGGAGAAAGTCTGGGCCCTAAGTAAGTTTATCAGAACAAGATGCCTACTCTGAACTGCTCCCTTTGTGTGCTCAGGCAGTGCAAGGGAAATGGAAACCTTCCATAAGTTCCCTACTAGAGCTGCCCATGGTATGGGGGAGTCCCCAGTAGGTGTAGAGTTGGCCCATATACCTTCATTCACACAGCTGCTGGCAAAGGGGATGTGTTGGGCACAGGTTGGTATATGGAAGGGGAATGACCACACTGCATAACACATTGCATCTGATGTGTGTGTGTGAGAGAAAAGCTCCCTGAGAGCCCCATCCTCCTCACTGGGCTCTATACAGGGGAAACTGGATGCAACAGAGAACCCATGTGACTCCATGTTTGGTTAATAAATAAAAGGGAGAAGAGGGGTAATAAGGATGGAAGAAAGATGCATGAAATCCAAAAGGGGAGGGAGAAGAGAGTGCTCCAGAGACAAAAGGAAGAAAGGTAATAACCAAAAGGGGAAATTATAAAGCGAGAAATAGATTTTTCTTTTGGCTACCAGTCTCCTTGTGATAGCTAACTGTGCTGTTAAGTAAAAGAAGCTCACAAATTACACATGCCTCTGAAGAACAGCTTGTAGGAAGCACCCCCATGAGAGAAATGAAATTAAACCAATGGGTTTATCCAATTACTGGTTTTTTTTCCCTTTTGGTCACTGATCCATGATTGTCCTTGGCATTACTGTTATTGATGTTACAGAAGTATTACTTTCTAGGGCAAGCTAATGACAAATATATATTGTTTTTCAAATATGATTTTTAAAAATCTTTTAGCGTATAATGAAGAAGTTAGCTGTGTAACATTCCATGAAATTTATTGGCCAAGCAATATGGTGTTTCACAAAACGTAGGTATATCAGTAATACAGAATACCTGTTTAAGTTGTGGTTTCCATTTCTTCAAAAAACAAAACATACACCACTCCATATGCTTGTGTAACTCACCATCAGGAAAGTCACAGTATAAGATTAACTTTTTTTCCAATTTTCATGTTAGCGAGTTGGCACAGGTCTATTCTGAGAATGTTAATATACTAATTGTACTAAGCCTTACATACCCTACCATCCACAGCATTTTGTAATAGATGTTTGCCTCCACTGCTTTACTGTGGATTACCCACACATTAACTGAACATGAATAAAATATTTCTACCCAGAAATGAAATTGTTTAGACTTCACACTTTATAAAAGAGCATCACATTTTATAAACTTCTCATATAATTATGAACTTAATTCACCCAGGTTTAAAATTCAATACAAAAACATAAAATGATTGTTCATTCTGCATCTGAGATTTAGTATCTGTTTTTGTACAGATGTTTATCAGTTTCCAAGGACAGTGCAACTGGGATAATATAATTTGTGTTATACATTTACTGCTTGTTTCATAATGAATCTGGTCCCAGTATTATAAGTCTCTGCCACTAAGTAGGACAGTCAGTATTAGCATAGAAATTCCTTCCAGAGCAATAAGAACATTCATTCTTCTTTATTCATGTGTATGATAAATTATTTTTCATTTGTAAGGTTTCAGACAGTGATCCTAACCTGGATTCAATTACAGACCCCACTGCAATAAATAAACCTTAATAATAAGCCTTTCATTAAAAGACACCATCCTTTGTTTTGGGGGGAAACACATATTACCTTAACACAGCTCATATTGTATCTACTTTGGCTATTCTGCTGCTGCTAATTGACAGAACATGAGGTAGCAACCAGTAGGATGATTCCAGACAACATGTCGTTGCGCCAGCAGTTGAACAGTTGATCTGTCAGTAGTGGAAGAACAAGAAGATATTATAGAAGAAAAAAAATCCTCTCATTTTTCTTCTGAAGACAGTTCTACATTGTGTATGTGTGTGCGCGCGCGTGCACGCTCAAAAGGGATTCCATTGCCTCCCAAGAGTAAATAAGTCTCAAAGGCTATCGCACTGTGTGCCATTCCCTGAAGATATTAGATCTTGCTATCTGAATCTCACTAGTGTGTATAAATAGGAATTTATCTGTCCCACAATGATGGTAATGAGCTGTCAGAAATTTTATGGATAAATATCTCTTGAAAAAATTATAGAGATTTTTAGAAATTAAGGTGACTCCCCTTGAAAGGTGACCTGACTTCAGTTTGATATATGTCTAAATTGTGCAGATTAAAATGTGTTTTTTTTCCTTTTTCTGAGCAATGAGGGCTCTTCTGGCTCAACTCTATGAACACTGAACAAGCTATCAACTCTTATTATCAAACCACCCTTGGTAGGCCAGAATTTAAATTTTATTAACACCATTTTAATGTGAAAGGTTGTATTTATAAATCACAACAAACGGAGTTCTGGCTGCTTTCTCCTTCTTTGTCCTTAATTCCCACTTTTGTGACTGTCATGGTGAGTGGGGGATTTTATTATAGAAAGCTGCTCCATTAAAGCCCACTTCTCCCTTCAATTGCATCTGTGCCAATTTCACTGACAACAGTGGATGTAAATGGAAGCTGACAGTGGGTCCTCAGCATTGCTTCAAGATGTAGTTTGGCACTGTTTTTTAACCACAGACTTTCTATCTTCTCTCCATCGTCCCCAAATTCAAATTTAAAATAACAGTCTCCTTGACTGATGGGTGCAGGTCAGGTATGGATTCCTGTGCACTTCTAGATATAAAACTGGAGTACATACATCTCTGGCCGGTTATGCCCCACCAGTCCTGCCTGGGTTCTATGTATGCGCACGTATATACTGTAGTACAGTGTTTCCCAAACTTGGGATGCCGCTTGTGTAGGGAAAGCCCCTGGCGGGCCGGGCTGGTTTGTTTACTTTCCCTGTCCGTAGGTCCAGCCGATCGTGGCTCCCACTGGATGTGGTTCACTGCTCCAGGCCAATGGGAGCTGCTGAAAGCGGCGCGGGCCGAGGGACATACAGGCCGCCACTTCCAGCAGCTCCCATTGGTCTGGAGCAGTGAACTGCGGCCAGTGGGAGCCGCGATCGGCCGGACCTGCAGACAGGGCAGGTAAACAAACCGGCCCGGCCTCCCAGGGGCTTTCCCTACACAAGTGGCGTCCCAAGTTTGTGAAACACTGCTGTAGTAGATTATAGATGTGTGTGTCTTTCTTTATATTGCTCAGTCTTTTCTTGGCTTGGCTATTTTTCTCAAGGCGAAATTGCCCATGATGGTTGCCATGATACATATTTCAACAACAATTTACAAATGCCCCAAATTGCGATAAGGCAACATTTCATGCTTGAATTACAATTTACAAGTGAAAGTATGAAAATTTGGGGATTGCCAACAATGTAAAGGATTCTACAAACACACAGAAGAAATTGTCTTAAAATTTAAGTATGACATTTTGGCTTCATTTAAAAAAAAAAAAGCCATGATTTAAAAAAAAATTTTGACTAGTCCTAATGAGTGTTTGTATGTACTGTTAAGCAGCCATGTTTCAGCAATGCTGACTCCAGCAGCTTGCTTGTTACACCATAGCCACAAACTGGTCTCCACCTGTCTTGGCTACTACTTGGCTTGTTACCCCAACACATCTCCAGTCTCAAATTACCACAGACTGCTCTGAAATGTCCAATCATCTCCTGGAACAATCAGAGAATTAATAAGGTTTGTAGCTCATTTAAAGAGACAAAAGCATAGTTTTGCTTTATCTGGAATTAACAATCACTTCAGATCAAATACAAGTGCAAGGGATAAAGATAACATGTTTACAAGCAGTAAAGTGTAAATAATAGTAAAATATGCTGGTTTAGTGGCTCAGACTTAACTCAACAAGCTACAGCCTTGGTTCAAGGTAGATTTCTTACAAATCTTTTTCTTTCTGGCCATGGCTGACTTTCTCTCAGTCAGGATCTTTCACAAAAGTACAAGGGGCTGGTTTCCCTTGTCTTCCTAGGTAAAAGATATTTACCTAAGCAGGTTTCTTATTTATATTTAGTTACAGGAGACTTCAACCCTCTTGGTAGAAGGACCCATCTTTCTGAGCTTGCAAGAGCTCTGTCCCCTTGTGTGTTGTGAATGAGAGATACCAAGATGGCTTCAGGTCTCTCCTTATATCTTCCCAAACTCACTGTTTTGTCCCCAGACTCAGGATGACCTCATGCTGTTCTTCCCTTCCTGTGGAGTTCCCATCCCCCTGCTGATTCATATGTAAATGGGGCTTTCATTGGTTTAGATCACACTTTGCTTAATATCACTGGAGACAGTTAGATAAGTTTCTCCCAGAGGGGAAAGAAGGGCAGCTGTTTCTCCCTTTGTTTGGTCACAGACTAAAACATAATGTCACTGAATATTCATAATTCCTCATACAGTGTTAATGCATACATTTACAATGATATTAATCACAATATGTCATTAGATTTCATAAAAGACTTTTCTTGGTACACTTTTATAATACAGTAATATTGTTTATAATCACTGAATTCAATTACTTACCATTTGAGATTCAGATCCCTGCAAGAGGCTATCCCTTCCCTAACATGTTATAAGAGACCACTCAAGGTGACGTGGTTAGTTAACACCTCTGCAGTCATAGGACAAAGGGAGTTAAAGGTTGTTATAATTAACCAATAAATCCAGTGTATTTACTGAGTCCAGTGTTTTTAGTGTTAAAGTTATGAATTTAATCTCCTCATGTTTTGAAGGTGTAAGTTAATTTTCCTCAAAAGAAACCTGCACAAGAACTCAGATATGAAGTGATCACATTGTCAGAAGTGTTCGTCTGTGGGTTAATATATTGTTTTTGTCTTATTATTGTGACTTCACCCACTTTTTGTTGACGCATTAGGTGCACAGGATGAGGTGCATCACATGTTGTGATAGGACCATGTTTGGGACCTATGGATCTTGAAAGGTGTGTTGTGGGGGCTGGGTATTGATCATTATAGCAGCAGAGATATGTCTACAGATTTTTCATCTGTTGTTTGTGGTGGGGTCTGGTGCCACTTTGAGTGCTGAGTCTTCGTCTGTAGGAAGCTTGCTTCTGATGATGAGCTTAGTGAGGTTAGGGGGTTGTTTGAAAGCCAGAAGAGGTGGTTGGGGAAAGATTTCTTTCAAGAGTTAATGTCAGTAGTTTCCCTCTATTATGCCTAAAACTGTGAGTGCAAACATACCTTATTCCTCTTTTCTTGGAGGAGGCAAGGCATGATGGTCTACAAGCCCACTCCATCACAACATCTTGCTGTGTTTGGTTGGGAGGAGGTGGCAGGGTCACTTTGCCTGGTCAAGGATCTACCTTTTCAGTCTGCAGAAATCTTCAGAGGAACAGACTGCTTGTCTGACTTTCCATCCTCCATCCCCCCATCCCTAAAATTGGGCAGCAGCAGGGCAAAGCAAAGAAGGCTGACTATTACAGTGGGGCAATAGTACAACCTATTCATCCTAGTCAGTAATTTTGTCTTCTCTCTAGCTCTGTTTATATGACCTCATACTGTCATGCAGATTGTTTGTTGCTATCATGGACACCCTCCATTTATTTTCCCCCTCAACTTCAATATTATCCTATTAGAAGACACAGCACCTTCACAAAAATTAGCATTACCTGTCCCCCACACCCTTTTTTACAACTATGTACTGAGGCAGTCCCTATCATTGCACTCTCTGATCACCTGACAAACATGAATTTGCAGTACATCCCTGTGAGGCAGGGATGTATAATCACAATTTCCAAGGTGTGAAGCTGAGGCACAGAGATTAAGAAACTTGCCCCAGGTCCCATGGAAAGCCTGTGGCAGAGCCATGAATTGAACCCAGCTTTCCAGAGTCTCAGTTCAATATCTTAATCTAAAACAATCCTTGTTCACTTTAAAGATTGTAAAGTAGTATAAGGAAGTGTAAATCCCACCCTTGTGGTTTATATACCTGATTTTCCAGCTACATGCCTTGCATGTTCTGGAACTATTTTGATTCCTGTGGTATTGGAAGCTGTGCCTTTAAGGTCTAAGCTTCCCAGGCAGAGAGTCTGGGCAGGGGACACATGTAACAAATAACTGCACATATGAAAAAGGGGGTTCACCCAGACTCTAACTATATGTGTTTTAATACTGCTGTTTTTGAATTTGTCTTTTAAATGCATCTTTTACTCTACTGTCCACAAGTTGGAATGGATTCTGGAGTCGATTCAGTAAAAGGATTATTTCTTTGTGTAAGATGTATTAACAGGCTAATTATAAAACTAGCTTTGATATTTGAAACCCAAAAGATGGAAATGTTTGTTATGGTGTTGCTACATCTTCAAATTACACTGCTGGTTTAGGTCCAAGAAACGAACACAAAACAAATCTGGCAGTTTTTGCCACCTGTAGTTAATACACAAGTACAAATGGAATTGCTTTTCGTCCCTGTGATCACAGGTGGAGATTCAGCTAATTAGTGACTAAGGAGACCATATGATATTTTTCAATGCACCCATCAAAACTCTAATCTTTACTAGCATCTCTTTAGATTGAGTTAAAAAAAAACCCTCACATCTTCTTGCTTTGATGAAAAATTAGCAGGCCTGAAAGAATAAGACCCTGGTGCTTTGATTTTGTGTGTGAACTCCAAAGCAGGTGCTATGCTGCAGATATTTCTCATGGATCTATTTGCAAATGGAGGATTATGACTTCTGGTGAGGAATAAACAGCAGGAGCAGAAGGCTACTGTTTTTTACACAGATGCCCCAACAATAGAAAAAGAAAAGAGCATGGGCCAAATTGTTTCTAAATAACAGGTTAGAAGACATCAGCTGTTGTAATATTTCTTCATCAATTATAAATATTGGAAAGGCTTTCAGCCAAAATATGTTTAGAAGTCTGTTTTCTTTTCATTTTTATTCACATTTTTCTCCTCACTTGCAACATAGTTGCATTTTTTTAAAAGACTTGGGCTTGGCATGGGTATTAAGAGAAAATGACTTTTACAGATGGTCTGTCTCAGCCTACCTCTGATGCTACAAAACCATAGCAGAGTGTGGCATGATTGGGGATATCCTTTCAAGAGAAGTCCAGGACTAAACGGGTAGGAGTATTTGCTAGGATTGAGATTCTGAGGAAAGAAACTTGCTCTGCACCTGTCCCCGCTGTGGGCCAATATCTCCCATCAGATAGGCTACATATTGGCTCTAATTTATGTGAGCAAGCAGTTTTAAACATCTCATTCATATTAATTAAAATGTTTTCTGATTCTCCCATGAAGTAAATACTGTGAAAGAGGAGAGAGCTGCAAAGAGCCAACTCATGAAGATTTTGACTCAATGATAGTGGAGGTCAGGTATAATTTCAGATTAAATTATGGCCTTGACTCTGAGGTCATGCCTCCCCATTCTTATTGCCATGATTGCTTCTGATTCGATCTTCAGACTTGTGATGTTTTGGTACTATTTCTTAAAGCTCTAGCTTCCGCAGTCAGGTTCCTTAAGTGTACATCTCCACTTTCCTTTTTTAAGTAACTTTCTAGTCCTTATGACTGCAGAGAAAAGTTTGAAAATATGAACACTAACAACTGTGAAAACCAGAAGGCAAATAAAAGCAACCACAAATTTACTATTTTAAAATCTCATGATTTTTTTAAGCTAAACTTATTAGTTTTTTTGAGGGGGACTGGGACTGACACACAATTTTCGAATGCTTCGAGTTGGTACTACTGATTATGCTTCATACCTGATAAGTGGACTTTCTGCCTTCTCATATCTGAAATACGTAGGGACCTGCTCCTACCTACTGATCAGGGCCCCAATTCAGCAAAACACTAAAGCACATGTTTAACTTTTTAGTCAGATATTGAAATCATGTGCTTGAACTGATTATTTTTCTTACTGAGGTGATACATTTTGGGGCCAAATTTAATTTAGACGTGTATTTTCTGACCAGTTATAATCACCACCGATCTAAGGATCAGTACTCAGCCCCCTGGCTGTGTGTGGCATGTGTGAACATTCATGTCAGTTTAGAGCAGTGGTTCTCAACCTATTTACATTGTGGGCTGCATATGCAGCTCTCTTTGTTATATGGGCCACATTCACACAATATATATATATATATATATATATACACACACTACCATATGGCCCTGAGGATGTCACATGGGCCATAGCTATGTGCTGACTGGCCACAAGTGACTTGCGGGCCACAGGTTGAGAACCACTGGTTTAGAGAGAGTATTTTGATAGGGATAAGAGATTTAGTGGCAGTATAAGTCATTTTTCTCTCCCTCTTTCTCCTCAGCAAATTTGGGAGAGGGGAAATCAGAGAGGTATGAACACTTGGGGGAGGGGGAATTCCTCCTAACCCCCAAAAAAGGTGATCACTCACTCTTTATCTCCCCCGTCCTTTATTTATTATGTTCCATAAATCTTTATATTTGTTTGTTCACAAGTCTATTATTGATGTTGAGAATAGTGTGGGGGGGAGGGGTTCAGAAATCATTATTGGAATCAATGATAGCCCAGAGAAAAAAATAAGTGCTTTGGGAGATGTATGAAAGTCATATAAACTCACAGTGTGTTGAATCTGCCCAAATGACAATAGATCTGTAGAGAGACAAAGTGGGTGAGGTAATATTTTTTTATTGGACCAACTTCTGTTGGTGAGAGAGACAAGCTTCTGAGCTACACACAGCTCTTCCTCAGGTCTTGGAAAGGTACTCAGAGTGTCACAGCTAAACACAAGGTCAAACAGATAGTTTAGCATAAATAGCACATATTTTATGGTACCATTCAATCACAGAAGGATTTTGGGATGTACTGAATACCTTATATACCTGCTCCAGAGTATATTTTCTTTCAAGCAACAGGAGATACATGTGGATAATTCCATTATTAAAGGGGATATGTGATGACAATCCTCATGCTCTAAAAATTCACTACTCTTTATCCACCATTGAGCTGGCATATCAATACAGTGGTGGAAACTCTCAACATAAGATATTAATAGAAGGATATCTCAGCATTTCCCTTAAATAGCAACATGACATCACATTTTCTTGACATATTTCAAATATAACTGCAAAATAACCACACTCCACCCTTTTCAGAATAAACCGTATAGCTGTAGGTCTCTGTGCAGCAGAGCCACCTCAAGGGCATGTACTCATAGATGTAGAAGAAGCAAACTGACTTAATTAATTTGATGCAGATTATAGGATCCTTTTAAAGGTGAAATCAAAATGGGAACAGAGGGTTTTCTGAGGCCTTTTCCTATGAATATCTTGTGTGTCTGTTTCTTATACTTTAATTTAAGTGTATGCATGGTTGGACTTGTCTGACTTTGATCCTACTAAATTGTTACCATCCCTTCTGTAAGACAAGAACAAACTAGTAAAATCTTTAAGGTGATGACAGCATTGAAATGAGTGGCTCAGAACATGGCAATAGAAACAGACATTAGTGTGTTGGCTGGAGCAATCTGTGATGTCAGTGCTCATGTGTCCTCATCATGCAGCAGCTCATGGCAATTGAAAGCCATAGTGGTGATCTAGATGCCACTTAATTGAATCATTTCATTTACTACAGCTAACATTATAAAGAATATTACTGAAGGAAAATATAACTCTATCTAAATATGATGGCAAGGAAAATACAACCTCAAGATGGGTTGAATATGTTAAATTGATCATATGTCTTGCACTTTAAAGATTTATTTGTAAATTCTATGTAATTTAAAAGAAAGACATTTCTTACTTGCAATCCATATTTTTCAGTGCATTTTCTCTATTGATTATGCCGCCTTGAGGTTTCAAATACATCAAAAACTCTTTCTCTGGGTTTATTTTTGGTGTGCCATTAATTTGTTTGCCTTTCAAATGAAGTCTACATGCACACAATGCTAAAAATCAATAAGTCATTCAACTAAAAAATTTCAAAGCCTTATTTTATATGCTTAAAGGGTTTATACATCCCTGACAAAGAGTACAGGTAATTGAAAGTGAGTAGATGGCATGTTAAGTGATTTAATAGTCTCCTGTGCTTAAAATGGTAATGGATTCCCAGGCTGTTTCTACATGTGTTTTTAGAAAATGATCGGAACCTTTTGCATTTTCAGCATTCACTTTGAATAAGACTGCAAAGTATTAATAAGGAAGCAAAAGCTAATTGACAACCAAGTGCCGGCAGAGTTAGTTTTGTGTTTATCTTGGATGTTTAGATCATACAGAATTATGATTTACTTTTGTTACATGCAGTTTTTCCTCACATGAACTAGCTGCTCAGCAAGATCCAGGCTAAAGTGATTATTCTATTAATAATGATTAAAGTGAGCCTTTTGCCTCCACAATATTGTATATGATCAGCTCATTATTTACCTAGCAACTGATTGCATATTTCAAATAAGAGTACAATGGATTTCTTTTCTAAAACCATTGGAAGCAGCATAAGATCTAAAGCCAAGCAAATGTGCTCAATGATAGCTTTTATTTTGTGAGCAAATTTGTTGCAATAATATAGGCTTGGATTACAGTCTGGACATGGATCTCTCTTCTCACTCTGGGATATGGTGAGGATATGGTGAATTGCCTCCACTAACACTTGCTTTTCCCCTGGACCATATGGACACCCCCACAGGTCTAGGATATGCATAGGGAGTGAGGAAGTGCTTATGTTGTCTCCACCCTCACACATGCTCCCATGGAGTTTAAACAAAAAAGATAATTCAGCCTGGGGCTGTGTTACTTATTTCTTTCATGAAGAACCCCTCCTTGGGCTTACTGGGTGTTGCCTTACACGACAACTCCATTCCCTGGGGCTTAGGGAATGGAACACCAGAGCTAATATGAAGGCACAATACTACCATGCAAGTGGTTCTGACCTCCTGCATATTTATGAAATTTGGGGCATAGGCTCCCCATCATTGTATTACACTACACTATGATTCTATAGTAACACCCATCTCTTCTGTCTTCCCACCCTGCTCCCCATTGACAGAATGATCTCTTTGAAGAAATCATCCCCTGTGGCAGTGGTATACTTACCCCTGGGGGTACACAGAGATCTTCCATGGAGCACACCAACTCATCTAGATATTTACCTAGTTTTATAGCAGGCTTCATAAAAAGCACTAGTGAAGTCAGTACAAACTAAAATTTCATTCAGACAAGGACTTGTTTATACTGCTCTCTGTGCTATACCCTGAAATGTAAGCACAATATTTATATTCCAATTGATTTATAAATCATATGGTAAAAAGAAGAAAGTAAGCAATTTGTTAGTAATAGTGTGCTGTGACACTTTCGTAGTTTTGTTTCTGATTTTAAGTGAGGTATAACTGGAGGTACTCAAGACAAATCAGATTCCTGAAAGGGGTAAAGTAGTCTGGAAAGGTTGAGAGCCACAGTCCTATGGCTATCTCTTCATGAATGGTGTTTTGGGGAAGGGAAGATGGAGGTGGTAGATTGTGAGGAATACCTGACCTGATCATGCAAAACAATTTTTCTAATGCTAGTCACTTCCACAACCTGTCAGTGCTGGTGAATGTTCTCTAATAATGGATCAAAGGGAACCTTTGTGGTGTGTGGTGAAGCTGAACTGGCCAAAATAAGTAAACTGCATCATCTTCTGATATTCAGCCACCAGAATTTTGGCAGCATATCAATTTTGTATAAATTCTTGGATTGCAGAATCACACTCCACTCTTTTTTCATTATAAAGCCTGTTGGAAGCCCTAATACACATGAATGAAGAGGACATAAGGGATTACATGTGTTTTATTTCCTGTTTTCTAAATTCCCAGATGATTAAGTTCTTGACACCTTTTCTTAAATGTTGTACAGACATTGATCTTAAATAATAAAAAACTATTTGATATATTTGGAAATTAACTACTGGATAAGTGATATTCACTGAACTGCAAGATTTGCTAATTACCTATGGCTCCAAGGTGTAATTTCTGGAAGAAAATTTATGCACCCAAGGATCAGGGTGTTCGGATCTGAATAATTGTTTTAGGCTTCTCATGACTTCACCACTTCAGTGGAGTCAATCATGATTTATACTAGTGTAAGAAAGATCAGTCAGACATAAACAATGAACCAGTCAAGTCATTCAAAGATATGGAATTAGGATGAAGAGAATACCTTGAATGCACTGAATATGGCAAGATATGTAAAACAAAACAAAACCTGTTTCTTATTTAAATGTTGGTGTAATATAAACCATTAGTGGCTGCAGTGTATTCAGCAGTCCCTAGCACAATATTGATTTTCATCCAAATACTCTAACAGTCTCAAGAATGTTCAGTTTTCAATCATTTTTCATCATAAAGAGAAAAAAAATCACTCTGTACAGATATTGGCCCCTTTTCAAAGAATGTCATATGATCTTTTGTGTGATTCTTTTCCTAGTGTTGTCATCAGGAGTCAAAGAGAAAAATAGAGCAGATGCTCAGGGGAAGAACAGATGAGAATTTTTTTTGTATGCATATCTTCATGTTGTACAAAATTAAACAGGAAAAGCTTTTTATTTTAAGCACTTCAATTATATTGGGTTACTAGCAGTGGAGAATTCAGATTTCAATGCATTTCTAAATACTGTATTTCAACCAATGGCTCTGAGATTAGAAGATGTTATGTCCATCATGAATTACTTGCCTTTTATTTGCCAAATGACGAAAGTCCTAAATAACCTCATAAAAAGAATTACTAATTATAATTCTAGCTTTTGTAAAATGATATACTTTATGAAGACAATAGCATTCATGAAATTTTCCTAAAGTGGATAGGTAGGGGAGCCTTTGTAATACCCAAGTTTCAACTTGTGCCTTGAAAATCCTGTACAGTATATCTTAGAGTTCTGATGTAGTTCTCTGAGAAGTCCACCAAAAGGAAGCTGGAGAAGATTATCTTTTATTACTGCATGTTATGTAGGAGTAGGCCCTTTTATATGGGAGAAAATAAAATATTTTTAACTTCAGATAATAAATACTGAAATGTTATGCATGAAAGCCTCTGTGCCTAAATAGCAACTAATACAAAGTATTGCAGAAGTCTTGTAACAGATACCCCTGTTAGCTTAATGGGCTAAATCCTGAAGTTATTTTTACTCAGGCCTTGGTTTGGAAAACTCTCAATAAATATCCATGGAAGTTTTCTTGAGTAAAGAATGAGTCAAATTTGAGTAAGAACCTCAGAATTTAGTTGACCCAGTAATAATACTTTGCCCTTATGTTTACTAAAAACACCAAAGACCAGGGTGCTTGATGCACTAAAAATATTGAAACAGAACTGACACTAAAGCCCTGAGCTTGCATTCTGATTCCTAGAGTCTAACTGAAGCCAGTGTGATTCTGCGTGGTGCAGGATCATGATGAAAACACCAGTGAGGTTGTTGTTATCTGTGTTATACAAATGGCAAAACTTTGGGTGAAAAATTAAGTGACTCTTTCAAGGCCGCATGGATATTTTGTGTCTGAATTGGGATTAAAAGGGCTCTGAAATTTATACTCAAACCATGAAGCCTCTCTCAACCTAAGTGAAATGGAAAATTTAAAAGTTGGTAGAGAAACAGCTTTTAATTAACTGTCTTTGTAAATTTTAAAGGTCTACAGTGTACATTACAATATATTCTACAAATGGATTTCTAAATAGCCATAAGATATATAAGAAATAAAGTGGAAAAAAAAAACCTGTCTGATATATAAAAATACACAGAAGGATGAGTATCTACAAGACAGTAAAAGACAACCAAGCTTTAAAAATGAAACCACTTGGAAAAAGAGTGGAACAAAATGGAAGAGAATCAGAACGTTTGCAACAACCTGCCCACAGTAGGAGTTCTGGAAGATTGAGGAATACTAGTCTTATCAACAGAGACTGTTCGGTCAATTTGATGGGAACGTTGTGATAACATTTCATAAATTCCCTCTTTGCTAACTTCATGCTTGAGGGGTCTCCACAATCATCGAATGACATGTGACTGTAGTGGGAGGGAAGATGACTGAAATGCTAGTGACACAAACTCTGCTCTGAATAGGATTTTTTTTTTAATCTTGTGTCTGTGTAAGAAGTACAGAAAAAATGCAATTAGTGCAGCTGCAGTAGTTAGTTAACATCGTGACTAATCTAGGCTGTTTACATCTTCTGATAGTTGTGAGTGTCTCACTGTGAGAAGTTTTCAAAATCTTTGCAGGTATTTCACTTGGATTTGACGCAAGTTCTCATGTGGAGGAGGGAGGGATTGGAGGTAGAATAAATGTAGAATCTTCACTGTTTGGGTTGCTACTTGTGACATTTAAGGCTCTGGCAGTGTTGGCAGATGTATTGGTTACATATGAGGTACAGCCATGCCCATCCTTTCTGGTGAAAGAGAGCAGGGAGATGTGGGGCCGTTGTTGGAAATTGCTGTTAATGCATGCGTGAAGGTGCCAGTTTCTGATTCAGTGTTTGTTAGACTCCTGCTTAAGACAAACTCTCTGTCATCCCATTTTGGGTGAAAATGATCAAGAATGTCTGAGGAAATAGCCCCAGCAGTTCCTGGAGTCAATCTTTTTAATTCCATCAGGTTTTAGATAGTACTGCATTACTGTATTGGTGTGTGATGAGGTTCGACTCACCACCGCTGGTGCCCCCTGCTGGTCTCTCCGGGAATTAGCTCTTCACCGCTGAGGAGAGCCCTCGACGCATGGTAGCTCGCCCATTCTCTCCACTTTGCTGTCCTGGGACCCGCGTTGCTCCCTGCTCAGCAGCGTCCTCTTCAGGACAGTCTTCATCCACTTCAGGACACTGCCCTCCGACAGTGCCCACTACTCTGGTCTCACCCCCTTTCAGGGGGCATTGTGAACAGCAGTCCTTCTTTTTGCCCCTGCCTTGGTAGCCAACCACAACCCTAGAGTCTAGCCCCTCGTCTCAGGGGTGGATCGCGGTCTGTTTCCTCGGTGACCAGGGGTAATGCAAGGGCGGAATGGGGTGACCCAGGCTCACCCGCTACTCTGGGTCCTGACCCAGGGACCCTCTAGCAGCAGCCTTCCTCTGCTCTCCTTCTCTCTGCTCTTGCCTGCTTAGCTTCCCTGGGCCACTTCCCCTTTGGCCCTATGCACCTTCTCGACCTCTTCTAGCAAGGTCTGCAGCCTGGCAGGTATATCCGCTGGAGCCCCACTCCGCTTCCCCAAGCCTGCCCAGCACTGCTCTGTCCAAGGTGCTGCTCCTTAGCTCAGGAGCCAGTTCTTCTCCCTCACTAGTCAGAGAGTGACTGACTTCTCCTCTGCTAGGCAGCCTTTATATAGGACCTAGCCTGGCCCTGATCGGCTGCCTCTTTCACTGCCCTGATTGGCTCTCCCCAGGCCTTGGCTGATTGGATCCTGGTCTGCACAGCCTCTCCGGGCTGGTTCAGCCCTTCTTCTCAGGGGGTGGCGCACTGCCCCACCACATGGTGATTATCTCCTGGCAGCGAATAGAGATCAGGTATACATGACAATTCTTTTGGATCTGTTAGCTGCCTTGGAAATTATCAACCATGAGGTGCTGCTGACATACCTGCAGACCATAGGAGGGGTCTGTGGATTCACCAAGAGTGAACCTGCTTTGTATTTGATGTGTCTAGAACAATGGCTTTTAATATTTACATTCTTGGACCCCTACATTTCGAGTGGAAGTGTAGACCCCTTTGGAAATCTATTGTTTGCAATAATTTAAATACCCTTTTCACACTGGGGACACTTGTAAATGTACTAAGCTCAGCACACTTGTCAAGTGCACTCATCCTAAGCTTGTATTCCTTTCACACTGGGTGTATACTGAGTACACTTTGCAATGTAGAACAAATAGCCAACCTTAGGAGTGAACTGTACCAAGAACACACCTTTAAGGTGGCCTCGGTATGTTTTTTTTTAAATTGCTCCAGGAAACATTTGGCGCTTTCACACTGAAGGGCAAATGTTCTGAACTGAGATGAACTGTAGTGGTAAATGGGATATCAGCCCAGTGTGAATGGGCTCTAAGTCTACTGACAAACTGTTGTGAACAACAACATCATGAACTCACCATTTTATCTTCAGTTCTAATGAGATGGTTGAGCTTGCTTCTTGGCACAAAGCACATGAAGGTTTGGTAGGATAGGTGACAGTTTCAGTCTTAGATCTTCTTCAACATCCAGTTTGTTTCAATTTTTCTTTGATACTAAGGCTGAAAATCCACTTTCACATAAGTACGTGGTGATGAATGGCATCAAGACTTTAATGGCCTTATCTGTCAGATCAGGGTATTCCCTTTTTATTTTCAACCAGAATCAGGCATGAAGGTCCTGCTTGAATTCAAGTTTCAGTCCCCGTCACAGGATAACACGAGTAATTGCTCTTCTTCTTTAGCTATTAGATAGGATCTAGAGTTGCAGTTTGCTTCAAGGAGGTTATGTATCCACTCATTCTAAATGCGCATTTCAGGAAAGTAGAGGCAAAACTGAGATTTAGGTGCCACCAAGCATTCCTCTATTTCGCTTTTCCTATCACCGTCCAGCGTCAACTCATCTTCAGCCAAAAAGCTGTCAAGGATTTTGAATGTGTCAAATTTGTTTTCTTTTACTCAAGTAACCCAGAGTTGAAGCTTCTTGATGAAAGCCTCAATTTTGTTATGGCTGTTGAAAACCATTACATTCTTTCCCTGCTGTCCTAAGTTGAGATCATTCAGGCGTGAAAAAATATCAGAAAGGTAAGCAAGATGATCTTCATTTCCAAGGTGACAAGATAGTTCAAATGGATGATGACGAAAAAAGCTTGCAATTCTGAATGCAATTCGAAAAAATGCAGATGCACATTGCCTCGCAACAGCCAGTGCACTTCAGTATGAAGAAGTAAACTCACATGTTCATTGCCCATTTCATTACACAGAGTTAAAAATATATGTGAGTTCAGTGATCGAGCTTTGATAAAATTAGCCATTTTCACAGCCATATCCAAGACACTTTTCAGGTTGCCTGGCATTTTCTTAGCTGCCAGTGCCTCCCTTTGAATACTACAATGTTCTCAGTGAATATTGGGGCTACTTTCTGAATATGTACAACTAACCCTGTGTCACCAAACTGGTGGTTATTCTACCATTAGATATAGCAAGCCAGTAACAAAAGTAAACTTCTGTCTCACCACACTAGTTAACAAGTCAAAAATGCAGTCTCCTTAGGCATTCCAGCACTTATTTCACCACCCAGACACTAGACTTTATGATGAGTGGTTATTGAACACAAATTTAATCAAACAAAGGGTTCTTTTGATCCCAAGAGATCAGCCACATAGCCTGGTCAAGATGTAACTTGGATCTTACCCAATAATCGCACCAATCCTGTAGTAACTAAAATCTAAAGGTTTCTTCATAAGAGAAAAGAAGAGAGTGAAAGTGGTTAATGAAATCATATACATACAAGTCATTGCAAAGGTCTTATATCAGATTTGAAGCAGTGATGGAATAAACTGCTAGTTTGCAAAAGTCTCTCTGGAAATTACCCAAACAGCTTTTGGGGTCATCAGTCCTTGTTTCGAACTTCTTTATTAGAAAGTTCAGTCCAGAGAAATGAAGCAGGGAATGAAGACAAAATTGAGATGTTTCCAGGGTCTTTTATTCCTCTCCCATGTGGATGGAATTTTACTGTCCCAAACAAAGCTCACAACATAGTTTGTGGAAAAGTACAGGCACAAGATGGAGTCCAGGGTCACATGAGCAAGTCATATGCTTTTACCCAGCTTGCTGATTCACAGGGGCAAGCCATTGGCTACTTGGAGACTAAAGCATCTGCAGGAATAGTCACTTGAGTGAGATGACTTTCTTCTGTGGCCCATTGTGAGAGTTAATTTCCTTTGATGGGCCATCAACACAAAGCTGTCTGAGTTCAATGCAGATTTTACATGGTGAGTGTTACACATTTGGGATACAGATCTATATCCAATATTCATAACATTAGATATAAAGATGATACATGCATATAAACAGGATAATTATACTTAGCAAATCATAACTTTTTAACTGACACCTGTGACAAAATGGCTGATGTTGGTATGGTGGGTCCCGTGCTTTCCTTGGCGGGGGGCTAAGACACTACCCTTTGCCCCAGCTCTTGGGGAGCCGAGGGTCCCGCTAGTAGTCCGGGAAGGTGTTAGAGGAGGGAAGTGTGGGAGAGGTCTGGGTTTGCTCCTCTCAGAGCCCCAGCCCCTCTCAACCCCTGCGGGTTTCTTACCCTCTTCCCCCTTGAGTAGGGCTACCCTCGGTCCTTGATGCTGTGGGAGGGAGTCTCCCTGCCCTGCTGGGGGAGGGTCTCCCGTCGGATCTCTGGTCTTTCAAGTCTCAGCAACACACCTCCAAACTCCAATCCTCTCTCCTTCCTCACATACATGCCTGAAGCAGGGCTTTTATTAGGTTCCTGACAGGGCATTAATTGACTACAGGTGCTCCAATTAACCTGTAGCAACCCTCTCTAGTCTACAGGGAACCACACCTTAATTAGCCTAGGGCTTATATATCTCCCCTCGACCACTCTCCCACTGCTCCCTGGTCCTCCTGTTATCACACATCTTGCATGACATGTTCTGTACAAGATTTGTTGTAATTGTCTAACAGTGGAAGCAACAATGATATACATGGTCATATTTCAATCATACAGCATCACACCCTGAAATACTGCCTGTCAATTGAATATGAACCGCCAGTGCAAATCCCAATGCATTTACCTCTGTCCATGCAGTTTTCTTTCAAGTACATTGAATAAATCCTCTGCATGTATCCAGGTCAATATAGGGCAACAAATAAAAAAGTCTTCCAACAGCTCACTTCAAACTCGTATTTTAAATATACAAGTAAGTTGGCAACACTGATGTCGTCTAGCTGCAAAGCAAAGTATGAGCTGCTCTTGATTCAGGCTATAAGCTGGTTTGTAATGTCTTCAGCCATTTCACGAATTCAGCATGAACAGTATTGTCAGAGAGGTATTAAATCTAGTTGCTTGGCTGCTTTTTCACTCACCATTGCTGTCACCAATGTCTTTCACTGCAGGTAGCAACAGGTGATTGTGTGAGGTTTTCCAGCATTAGCAATTCTCTGGCTCACATAAAAAGATGCTTCAAGCACTTTTGTATTCACATTGAAGGCAGAATGGACAATTTTCTTTCCTGTTGTCAATTCACTCTGTGTTTGCTTGAAGAAATGGGACTTTTTTCTTTAAACTGAGAGTGCTTTGTTTCAAGGTGGTGACAATGATTGGCTGGTTTCAGACTCTCATTAGAGAAAACTTCGTAACACAGGAAATACTGAGGCCATTGATCATCAACTGACTTGGTCCGAGTGAAGCCCATCCAAATATAATTTGGGTCTTATCACCTAATTTTCTTTTGAGGGTCAGTAACACTGTGGAAATGTTCACCTTGTCATTTCTTACTGGTAATAAGAGCTGCAGCATCAGTTTCTGTCTTTCTTTGCTCAGCACTGGTTAAATTGTCACTGAATGGCAATGAAGCATTCTCTGCCTCCCAATTTTGTTGAGGTTTCACTCTTCCAGTCTTAAGCCACAGGTCCGTTTTCAAGTTCAAAACTCATAAGAACAATGTACTACTTAGGCCTGGTCTATACTAGGAGTTTATGTCGAATTTAGCAGCGTTAATTCGATTTAACCATGCACCCGTCCACACCAGGAAGCTAATTAGTTCGATCTAGAGGGCTTTTTAGTTCGAATTCGGTACTCCACCCCGACGAGGGGAGTAGCGCTAAATTCGACATGGCTATGTCGAGTTAGCCTATGTGTGGACGGAAATCGACCTTAGTAGCTCCGGGAGCTATCCCACAGTGCACCACTGTGTTGACGCTCTGGACAGCAGTCCGAGCTCAGATGTTCTGATCAGCCATACAGGAAAAGCCCTGGGAAAATTTGAATTCCTTCTCCTGTCTGACCATTTTGAATCTCAGTTCCTGGTTGGACATCGGGGCGAGCTCAGCAGCACCGGCAGCGATGCAGAGCTCTCCAGCAGAGGGGTCCATGCAATCTCAGAGTAGAAAGAGGGCCCCAGCATGGACTGACCGGGAAGTCTTGGATCTGATCGCTGTGTGGGGCGATGAGTCTGTGCTTTCGGAGCTGCGCTCCAAAAAACGGAATGCAAAGACCTACGAGAAGGTCTCCAAAGCCATGGCACTCAGAGGATACAGCCGGGATGCCGCGTGAAAATCAAGGACCTGAGACAAGGCTACCAAAAAATCAAAGCGGCAAACGGACGCTCCGGAGCCCAGCCCCAGACATGCCGTTTCTACGAGGCACTGCATGCCATTCTCGGTGGGTCTGCCACCACTGCCCCACCAGTGACCGTGGACTCTGAGGATGGGATAGTGTCGAGGGGCAGTTTCTCGGCGATGTTCGCGGATGGGGAAGATGGATGAGGAAGGGTTTGTGGAGGACGAGGCAGGCGACAGCACTTACAATACTGATTTCCCCGACAGCCAGGATCTCTTCATCACCCTCACAGAGATCCCCTACCAACCCTCCCCAGCCGTTAACTCGGACTCTGAATCAGGGAAAGGATCAGTCGGTAAGTGCTATAAACATGTAAACATTTATTTTTTTAAAATCAGGAATAAAAACTATACGAAAAGAAGGTCAATACATATAGCGATCGAATAGAAATCCTCCTGGGACACTTCCACGAAGCTCTCGTACAGTACTCGAAAAGCCTACGCAGGAGGTTCCTGGGGAGAGGTGCCTTATTGGGTGCTCCGTGGAAGCACACTCTTCCGCGCCAGGCCATCCTGAGGTACAGTGGGAGCATTGCCTCCACCAGCATGGCAGCATAGGGCCCTGGTCTGTGCAGGGATTCACGCAGCATGCGCTCTCTGTCTGTCCTAGTGACCCGCCTCAGGGTGATCTTGCTCGGCGACTGCTGCATCTAATTAGGGGAATTAATGTAATGTTACTATTGTGAATGCTTGACTTTCCCTTTGCATAACAATGACCGTCGTTTAACAGCCACGTGTTGGAGGCTGCAGAGGGAAAGCATACAGGGATCTTTCCCGGGGACAGCCGCGAGGGGCTGGAACAGGGTCAGACTTTATGCTTTCCAGATTGCCTGCAGCAGGAGGCCACTGCTATCCATTAACTTTTAAGCAGCCTAAAGTTTATGGCTTACCAGGCCTGGCTGCTACACGGATTCTGCTGTCCTGCCCCGCTTGTCCGATCTCCAGTGCAAGACCCCAGGCAATGAAAGCGAATGCCGAAAATTCGAACTTGTCCTGAGAGCACATGAGATAGGTGCCCTGTATGGTCTTGTTCACAGAAACTGAGTAGACTGTGTTCAGTGTTCGCAAACATGTATCTTTGCAAGGAAATCACTTCCTTTTTCCCATCACACAGCTGCGGCTCTTTCCCGAACTGCCCCGGCATCCCCCTCACAGAGGCTGGCGCAGATTAGGCGGCGAAAGAAAAAGACTCGGGACGAGATGTTCGCTGAACTGATGGCCTGCTCCAGAGCCGAGGCGGCCCAGCAGAGACAGTGGAGGGAGACCCTCTCTCAGCAGCAGCGCTCACACAGCGAACGGGAGGACAGGTGGCGGCAGGAAGACCAGCAGGCGACTCAAACGCTGCTTGGACTAATGAGGGAGCAAACGGACACGCTCTGGCGCCTTGTGGATGTTCTGCAGGACCACAGGCAGGAGCAGAGAGCCCCCCTGAACTGTATCTGCAACCGCCCTCCCCCGCCACAAAGTCCTGTCCCCCCCTCACCCAAAATCACAAGAAGGAGAGACGCTAGGGGCCGTGAAAACTGTCACTCCACCCCAGCAGAGCGCTCATGTACCAAACAGCTCTCATTCCCTAAAGTATGAGAATTGCTTCCCTTCCTGGCTCACCCGATCCAAAATCCCAGTTTCATCCCCCAACTGTGTAGTTGAGTATTAAAAACAGTTTGCTGTTCATTACTGTTTCCGTCATGTTTCTTTGCAGAAGACTTTGTGTGAAGGGGAGATAGGGGTTTGTTAATTGCATAGGACAGCCACCATTACCAGGGTACAGACATGGGGGCAGGATCAACAGCAGGTCACACACAGAGTGCAGTCACTAGGCACCCGGGTCACTCTGGGAGGTGTCTGCTGCCCCACGTCAGTCTGGGAGGTGTATGCTGCCCCAGGGTCCGAGCGCCTGGCATCCACAAATGGCAAGGCAGGCTGCCCTTACCATGCCCTTCCACCCTAGCCATGAACCTCTCCGATGCCCTGAGCCCCAGCCAGAGCCATCATCCCCCTACACCTACTCACCCTTCCCACACACCCCTCACCCCTTCCTGCAAACCCACCCCTTCCTGCACACCCTCCTGTAACCGTCCTCCCCCCAGAGACCGCTGTAGGAGCAGGAGCCTGTCAGTCCTCGAGTGTAGAAGCGGTCTGTACATCACTGCACACCATACCCACCACAGTCTGCGTCCCTGTTTGAACCCTTTAACGCGAATTCGTTGGTAAAGAAAACTTTGTTAATTAAAAATGTTCCAATAACTTTATTTTTAAACGTCTGTTGGAAGGGGGGAAACCTGGTGAACGGGGTATGTAACCGCTGAAAAAAGTCAATAGTAACTGAAACAGGGGCAGGTTCAGCTTCTCTGTAAAGAGACTGGACAGTCATAGGTTACCCTGCTCTCTGAGGAACCTAGCTTTCAAAGCCTCCCGGATGCACAGCGCTTCCCGCTGGGCTCTTCTAATCGCACGGCTGTCTGGCTGAGCATAATCAGCAGCCAGGCGATTTGCCTCAACCTCCCATCCCGCCATAAAGGTCTCCCCCTTGCTCTCACAAAGATTGTGGAGCACACAGCAAGCTGCAATAACAATGGGGATATTGGTTTCGCTGAGATCCGAGCGAGTCAGTAAGCTCCTCCATCTCCCCTTGAGACGTCCGAAAGCACACTCCACCACCATTCTGCACTTGCTCAGCCGGTAGTTGAAGAGCTCCTTGTCACTGTCCAGGGCGCCTGTATAGGGCTTCATGAGCCAGGGCATTAGCGGGTAGGCTGGGTCCCCGAGGATCACTGTAGGCATCTCCACATCCCCAACAGTTATTTTGTGGTCCAGGAAGAAACTACCTTCCTGCAGGCGTCTAAACAGACCAGAGTTCCTGAAAACACGCACGTCATGAACCTTGCCCGGCCACCCGACGTAGATGTTGGTAAAACGTCCCCTATGGTCCACCAGTGCTTGCAGCACCATTGAAAAGTAGCCCTTTCGGTTAATATACTGGCTGGCCTGGTGGGCTGGTCCCAGGATAGGGATGTGAGTGCCATCTATAGCCCCACCGCAGTTTGGGAATCCCATCGCGGCGAAGCCATCTATGACGACCTGGACGTTTCCCAGGGTCACTACCTTTGAGAGCAGTAGGTCAACGATTGCGTGGGCTACTTGCATCACAGCAACCCCCACGGTAGATTTGCCCACGCCAAAGTGGTTCGCTACTGACCGGTAGCTGTCTGGCGTTGCAAGTTTCCAGAGGGCTATGGCCACTCGCTTCTGCACACTCAGGGCTGCTCGCATCCGGGTGTCCTGGCGCTTCAGGGCAGGGGCCAGCAAGTCACACAGTTCAAGGAAAGTGCCCTTACGCATCCTGAAGTTTCGCAGCCACTGTGATTCATCCCAGACCTGCAGCACTATGCGGTCCCACCAGTCCGTGCTTGTTTCCCGGGCCCGGAATCGCCGTCCCACAGCATGAACGTGACCCATTGCCACCATGATCTCCGCGGCGCGGGATCCCGTGCTTTGTGACAGGTCTGTGCCACTCTCACACTTCATGTCCTCAACGCGCTGCCGGAGCCTCCTCGCCCGATTTCTCAGCAGCTGACTGTGGAAGAGGTGGACGATAAGGTGCGAGGAGCTGACAACGGCCATAAGTGCAGCGATGATCGCAGCGGGCTCCATGCTCGCAGTGCTGTGGCGTCCGCGCTGTCACTGACCAGAAAAGTGCGCTAACAGATTTCCTGCCGGCGCTTTCAGGGAGGGAGGGCGGGAGTGACGGTTGAATGACGACAGTTACCCAAAACCACCCTCGACACATTTTTCCCCCAGCAGGCATTGGGGGCTCTACCCAGCATTCCAATGGGAAGCGGGGACTGCGGGAACTGTGGGATAGCTGCCCAGAATGCACCGCTTCCAATGTCGATGCTTGCCCCGTTAGTGTGGACTCACAAAGTCGAATTAGTGTCCTTAGTGTGGATACACAAATTCGACTTCATAAGGTCGAATCCACAAATTCGACCTAAGTTAAATCGAACTAGTCTTGTAGTGTAGACATACCCTAAGACTGAAAACTGACTGAACAGAATTCAGCTATAAATATTGCACATGTTCAGCATGGCATTTGCTGCAGCGTGAGACAGGGTGCTAAACTGTTGGCTTCTGTGGTTTTGATCTGTAGGGTTTTGACCTGTAGGTGGGGGTATTCACATAATTTTGATTGATCAGAAAAACAGAATGCCTCCTCTGGGATCTGAAACTTTATTTTCATAGTCACCTTTTGTGGACTCCTTAGTCATCTTTTGCAGACTCCCAGGGGTCTATGGACCACAGGTTGAAAACACTGGTCTGGAAGGCAGTATTGGGTGTTTCTCTGTTTTGTTGCCCATCTTATTCAGTGAATATATAGTACCAAAAGAGGGACTCAAAGACTTTATGGTCGGGGGGTACCATCATGATTATATAGTCTGACCTCCTGCACATTTCAGGCCACAGAACCTCACCCTCCCACTCTTGTAATAAACCTATAACCTCTAGCTGAGTTACTGAAGTCCTCAGTTCATGATTCAAAAGCTTCAAGTTAGAGAGAATCCACCATTTACGCTAGTTTCAACCTGCAACTGATCCATGCCCCATGTTGCAGAGGAAGGTG